>NC_086288.1:58483675-59811862 GCF_963924245.1 Chroicocephalus ridibundus
GGTAAGTTTGGACCCGTTATCTCCAGGACATGAAATGATAGGGTCAAGACATTATTAGGGTACACAGAGCTCCCATGTGCTCCTGGATCAGTTCACATCCCATGTCTGTAGTTTCTAGAGCAGGAACCCTTAAGGTCTAGCTCCTGACTTCAGATCCAGCGTCTCATCTTCTACTTACTTTCCACTAAAAATTTTCATCCTGCTGTGTTGAACTTGCCAGCAGTGTTGGGAGATGCAAAACACAGATCGTCTAGAATACTTTGTCTGGTCTGACAAGGAAAAAAAAAGGTATTATCATTTAACTGTTGTGATGGTGATGTTTTAGCAAAAGCAGAATGCCAAACTGTTAAAAGAAGCCCCCATCCACACCCCGGTGAAGATGTGAGGCTGTACCCCAGCAAACTGACTGGTTGCCTCTGGGATGGAAAATATTTCAATAGTCAGCTTTGAAAATGCGCAGAGATGTTAACGTGTAACCGGGGAAGATGTGCATTATCTGCAGTGATCAGCAAAGTGCACCCGTATATGAGTCAAACGTGACATTTCGTCTGTGCTTCACGATCGTGTGAGGAAAAGATCACGATGAGCCCCCTCCAGCCCTCGTGCAGGAGAACCACACAAACCCCACAGAGGCCGTTTCCTACATACGCTCTCAAAATAGGCCTTACAGCAGCTTCAGCTAGTGCGTGGGCCTTCCACCGAGAACGAATTTCATGCTTTAAGGCTAAATCTGGGTTAGCATGACAGCGTCTGTCTGACGTACCCATTTTGCATGAGAACACGGTGCATGTTTGCTAAAGTTTTTGAGCCCTGCGTGGAGACCCATGAGAGAAAAGCCATTCTGGGAACTACGGCAGTTTTATACCAAGTTCTTTAAAGCGCATGAATGGTACTTGCCTGAAATGTTGCTTCCTTGTACAAGGTAAGAGTCTCTTTGAGCAGAATTCAAAATCACACATTGCAATAATACTTTCAGTCAACTTCATGTCTATAAAGGTATCGTGGTAAAAATTAGAGTCTAAATGAATATGGAAAGGCAAAGATTGATACATAGTCTGACATTCACTATTTTAAAATAATTTAACATCCAATGGTAAGAATAATCAGGCAAAATAAATGGTTGGAAGTCCGAAAATTCAGAGGTGGTATCCAGTGGTGAACTGTGTCGTCTCCAGTCCTAGTCACAGGCAAATTGCGGCCCCAGTAAGTTTCATGGAATTCCAGGTGCACCATCTGTCCTGCCCTCTTGGTGCCGGAGCTTTGCCGGAGCTTCTCTTCCTGTCTGCTCTGGGAGCTGAATGCCGCTCAGCCGGGGCAGGGTCAGGGGCTTTTTGGTAAATCTGGTTGCCCTGTCTGCTGACAGTGGGCTCAAACTTACAGCACCTGGGAAATGAACCAGTTGACCCGTTGGTCTACTGGTCCCCAGCATGGGTGGGACCATTTGAGGCATGTGGCTTTGATTCTGCTGTTTTCCTTCATGGCCGGGACAGGACCAGCATTTGGGAGCTGGGTTTGGGGGCAGAAGGGGAGAAGTTTGTCAGCCTCCTGACTGCTGGAGCAAGTTGAGAAAGATACATTTTTCATGTGTATACAGTTATAAATTCTGTTTTATTCCATGAGCTTATTTCTAACTACAGCCCTCAGTATACATGAAAACTTCCTCGTTGTGCTAAAGAAACGAGTCACATCTACATCCCTGGAAGGCAAAGCCTGCCAGCATGATAACATGCAGACAGGTTGAACCAGTTTGGTGCAGCTGAACTTCTGAACCGGAGCTGGATCACAACCCACCACTTTGAAGCCTAGAAGGAGGTAGGCACATGACTTTCCCCACTAGACCACATAAAAACATCCTCAAAGTCAGTGTCTGGAGCCTGCTTAGACCTGGGGGGCTGAACATGACAGAGGAGCTGTTTCCAGAAGCAGCAGCTGTGACAAGGCAAAGAGGAAAACCTACAGCCATGGTACAACAATGGGATCAGTGGGGATGACCAGAGGGCCAGGAAGTTTGAAGGATCTTTAGTGCTTGTATCCTGAGTGTCTTCAATGCCTGCATCTGATGGGCAAGAGGGATATGATTGATGCAGAGCATTGATCCCTCATGGCAGATCTCAGTAGAGCCAACAAGAGTGCTTTATGTGTACATGCCCAAAATCAACTTTTCTAAATATCTGAAGAGTCTGGCTTCAGGAACTGGCACCTGGGGATGGCTTTGTCAGGGCCCTCGTCGCCGTGCATCGGCCCAGTCCCACCTGTGGATAGTTTGCATTGCCATGGCTGTAGCCAAGCGTGTTTGCATCTGCTATCACTAAGGCTTGACCCAGTGCTGGATTGGCCAGGGCATGGATGCAGATGGAGCAATTTACTCCATCCTCCCACTTTGGAGAGGACAGAAATGCCGCTGGCTGGAGGGGTGCTCAGAGGTTTGGCTTTGAGCGCCCTGTAAGGGCCTTTGCTGCAGAAGGGTATTTAATGTCTGCTTTCTCGAATAGAAAGCTGAAGACTTCAACAACCTCTCCAGCTTCCCGTGTTGAAGGCTGTTTAGTGGCAAAGATTAGATTTGGGGTGTTCTCCAATAACCTACTGCATCATCATTTACTCCCATTACTAGTACTCCAACAGATTTCAATGACCTTTGCGAAAATAAAATCAGACTAGATTGACATATTTGCTTTAGAAGATGCTAATCAATATCTATTTTGTTGGCCAATATGGTTATGTCTCCTGTTATTGTGATTTATTTCATTTTTGTTGACCAAAGGTGGTTGGATGGGTGATAACAGTACTGAAAGTGGCAAGGGTTAATAAATTCAGATGAGGTTGTCATCTTATTACCAGAGTGCAGGAAGTGAAGCACAGCCATTTAATTAACCTAGTCGCAATGAATTTCATGCAACACGCAGTTAACACTCCATCTATTAAAACTGCGAAGCAGATGGTAGTGAGCAGTTTTGTCTGCCGTAAATAGGGTACCAATTTAAATTACTTGGTGCACAGGATTTTATAGGACAAAATTATCTAGATATTAAATGGAGAGATATTTAATAATCTCTTTCTTTTAAGTCATGCATATATCAGACTCTTGATTCAATAGCAGAAAACTCAATTATTTCCATGAAATCCCCAAAATGGACAGCTAAAAAAAAAAAAAAAAGGCAAAACTTTGATGAATTGGCATTTCTTCAAACTCCAAGGCCCTCAGTCATTGTCTTTGCTGGAGAGCATATACCCCATTATAAAGTTTTACCCGGCTTTCTCTATCTGCCTAAGAGATTTTTATTATTCACACAAATGGATAATCCTAGTTGACTATTAAAAGGCCACATTTCTCAGTAGACAGGTAGTTTCTCTCTGGCTCTTGAAAAACAATTGTGATAAATATTAGCAAATTTAACATTTTCCTTTTCGTTTCCCACAGTTAGGGAGAGTTATGTGGGCACATAACTGCACACACTGGCAAGGGAGCTGTATATCAAAGGCCCTGTGGGCAAATCGGTGCCTGAAGCTGAGTCGCCACTTTGCTTCCCTGTCTCTTACCCTGGGGAGAGGAAGGTAAACTTCAAAAAAAAAAAATCACCCCACAACTGTATGATATGGCTTTCTATGCACAAAATAATTTAGATGCTTCTGGAACATGCCAGCTCTTGAAATTATTTCATGCACAAAATTGCTGCCCTCATATGAAACACAAGGCAGAGATGCTAGGAAGAAGCCAGTAATGCTAGGAAGAGGCAAAAAAGCTCTCCTTAAATCACAATTGCCTCAGGAGGGCATGAAATCCATTTGCCAGCAGAGAAGCAAATGTTTTTTTGACATCGGAGCAGAATCCCAGGAAGAAAAGGGCCGCCTGAGCCAGCAGAGCAAGTAAGCTGCTGCACCCCCAGGAGCCTGCGGCTCCCACAGTCCCAGGCAAGGGCAGAAAATCGTCTTTCCGCTCCTTCGGAGAAAATAAATCTGACGGACCAACCTCCTTCGGCGCTCTCCTTCTCCCTACGAAGACAGAGGCTTGACAACAAGGCTCTGCTGCTGGTGAATAAGGTTCATTAAGCCCGCAGAAAGCTAGAGGGTGTGTATTCATTTATTTGAATGACTCTCGGAGACTTCTTTATTTGAATGACTTTTTCCTCAGAGAGGCAGAAGGCAAGTGTGTCCTTTGTCACCTCCTGTGATTGCTCTGTCCACTGAACCGCCAGCAATAGCTATCAGAAAGTCTCCAGAGATTCAAGGCATCACAATCCATGACAAAGGACATAAATTGCTCTTTTCACAGATGACATCCCGCTTTATCTCAGTAAAACACAAATCTCTGTTCAATGCCTGAAGAAGTCCTGGAGCATTACTTCACTGGAGCAAGGCTTCATGTAAATATGACTAAATCAGAGGTGATCCTTACACAATCATCCAGCGAGATTTTTTTCCATTCTCTATGCTCTTGACCCCCAGGGGAATTCAACTATTCATTGGTACCAGCCCCACCCTACTTAAGCAAACTGCCACCGTCCTTTTTTAGCCCTTCATATCAAGGTCAAGAAGGGCTTCATTTTCTGTCGTACCTGGTGGCACGGGTTTGGTTTGGCTATATCAAAAATGAATCGTAGTTATGGTCCCAAGCAATAAGTGGCAAGGCAAAAGAGACCACAAATCAACAAACAAGAAGTAAAATGAAGGCTTACCCCCTCCCCCGTAGGGGAATTTTATTAGCGGGCAGTTTTACCTGCTCTCTTGGGAAGGGCATGCAGAGGTCCTAGCACCAGCCCCTCTGCCCTAGGAGCCATGGGAGCACTTGACTATTCTTCGTCCTTCACGGGTGAAGCCTTGTGACAAAGGTTTATGGACTTCTTGAGGAGTACAAGCAGATGTAGAGACCAGCCCATCGCTTCTGGGAAAAGGACAATCACGTCACCTTTGTGCAGCCACACTCACCTCCAGAATCCTACAAACCGCCACAGCAGCAGGACACGATGTATAAAAGATGAGGAGCAGAACATGGTCTTTGTTCAAGACCGTAACTAAATAAACTGAACAGTTCAAAATTAAATTTAATTCCATTTACTTTCAAACATACTATGAGCTATTTCCTTCCTAGCCATTGCTGCTGAAGAAGGGATGGACAGCCAGCCAGGTGGAGGAGACAGTGTCCTAACTCACAGAAGCTACCACTGCTGCAAGATGGGTCTCTGCCCTTCTTCACCCAGAAGAAAAAAAAAAAAGGCATGTTAATACCGCAAGTTTGAGAGTGGCAGCTTTTAAGCAGCTGTAATTTACTGTCACTCCATTGACACCAAAGCATATCCATACCCACAGCCTGACAATTCCCCCCTTTTCTTTAAACATCATTAACAGGGTTTCCTATGAAAATAAACACTTTAAAACTTGGAAGATTCTACTGAAAGATTGTGAAACAGATCAAAATATTGATAGGATATTGGTTGGGTGTTGATATTGATTGGATATTGCATTTGTTAAGACAGGTCAATATTATTGTTCAGTCTGAGACGCAGAGGCACTTCAAGGCAAAGTGACCAGCCTGGGCCATCTCGAGAGGTCCAAGTCAGCCCCAGGAACAAGCCCTGTCTCCTGACTGCCAAGTCAGTGCTTTATCAACAAAGTGCATTGTTCTTTAGTATATTCATTTATAATGCAGATTAGGTGGATGAGAGGGAAATTTAATCATTTAGAATGACTAATAACTATGCTAATGTGTTCAGATAAAATAAGCATTCACATATGCTGAAAGCCTTTATAGTGTAATAAACTTCTGTTATCTTTTGAGGCGTGCAGTACTTTGATTTTCATATACCAGCTCCTCTTTATTTCAAGTGCAATAAAAACATATTTTTTAAAAAGATTGCAAAGCTTGAGACTGCTGAACCTCCCATCAGTAGTGCCTGTGTGAAGCGCTGCCAGGCTGCTGCGAGTGGTGGGCTGGGGGCTCGGGGTTTCCTTGGGCGGTTGGGGCTTTTTTCACTCTCAGACAAAATGTGTCAAACCAATTTGAAGACTTGGACTTCAGAAATGGCAAAGAGCTTTGAGGGTGTAGATTTCAACAGGTCTGAGGCTTTGTGTGTACAGGAACACTAATTCCTTTGGAAGTTATTTCTATTTCCCTGCGTATGACCAAACACCAGCTTTGTTCCCCTGTCTAAATTCCTATTGTTCTTCCCCATGACACAGACACATTTATGCAACACTTTAGCATTTTTTTTCCCCTCTGCTGTTGCAGACGCTGTTGCTAATCATGCACCAGCGGTCTCTGCCACCAGGTGCAACACCGCAGCCTCACCTCTGGCTGCGGTTCCTTTGCTGCTTAGAATCATAGAAGCGTAGAATGGTTCAGGTTGGAAGGGACCTTAAAGATCACCTAGTTCCACCCCCCCGCCCTGGGCAGGGACACCTCCCACTAGACCAGGCTGCTCAAAGCCCCATCCAGCCTGGCCTTGAACACCTCCAGGGATGGGGTATCCACAACTTCTCTGGGCAACCTGTTCCAGTGCCTCACCACCCTCACAGGAAAGAATTTCTTCCTAATATCTAATCCAAATCTCCCTTCTTTCAGTTTAAAACCGTTACCCCTCATCCTATCACTGCACTCCCTGGTAAAGAGTCCCTCCCCATCTTTCCTGTAGGCCCCCTTTAGGTACTGGAAGGCTGCTATAAGGTCTCCCCGGAGCCTTCTCTTCTCCAGGCTGAACAACCCCGACTCTCTCAGCCTGTCCTCATAGCAGAGGTGCTCCAGGCCTCTGGAGCATCATTCCCCCTGCAGCCACAGACCCCAGGGTTACAGCTGCTGAGGTGCAGATCAGGCTGAATGTTTTAGGAAACCGGTCGCTTTTTGGCTGAGAACATCTCCCAGTGATGCTGGTGCAGGAGGTCACCCTGGAGCCCAGGATCCTGCTCCGTCGGGGCACAGCCTTGCCCTTCTTGGGGAAAAGTGCGACGCTGTTCTGTATTCTTCTGCTGCCCCTGCATCGCGCTGTGGTTCTCCTGTATGAAGCAGAAAAGTAAGTGAGAAGTCGCGGGAGAAAATCATCTCAGAGGGACACAAAAAAACCAAAAAGCTAACATACGCTATTAATTTCAACCTGCACTGAAAAAAAATATCAACTCGGTTTGTAGAAAAACAGCTATCTCTAAAAAAACCAGGAAGTATAGCAAAAGCAGTAATATTATTTATTTAATCTTCTTCCCTTAAGCAGAACAAAATATCAAAAATACCCAGTCTGTAAAAGGAAAGAATCATCTGGCAGTCGGCAATAAGTGACCAGATATTAAAAACGTCGTCAAGAACAATAGCAGATCTCGGGGTTTGTTTTCCCCTTTTAATAAGACAACAAAAGATAACTAAAATGAAAAAGCGTAAAGCAATGGTGTCTCATCCTGGATGAAAGCACAAGCCTTACCAAAAGCATTAAAACAGGAATGTGCCCTAAAGTAGGAAACGGGGCCTCTCTACCCGGTCGACTTTTGTGAATGAGCGCAGAGAGCTCTGCAAAGGGAGGGCTGCCAGCGCGGGAAAGGCACAAACGCTGCGGAGGACATCTTCAGGGAAAAATTAGAAGAGGAGCCTACTGAAGCTGGGGTAGAAAATAGAAGGGAAGCTGACTGGGAAAGTGCAGATCTCAGACAGTTTGTCAGGCCAAATTGCCTGTTTCTATCTCCCTGGTGATGCACAGGTTATATTTGGTACTTGGAATTTTGTCGTTCACACTCCACCAAGTGTTCGTGAGAACCTGTATTTAAATCACAAGGTCAATCAGTCATGCTGGAAAGCAGTGCTACAGAACGGAGACCAAGTGACTGGCATGTTCAAGCCTTTCTTTAAATACTCACTGATGATATTTTCTAAGCTAACCTTAAAATCCAGATTCTGGTGGCCGTATTCTTTACACGGAAGAGCTATGTAAAACAAAGGCTGACGGGAGGATTTTCAGTATTCAGCATTCTCCCGCAATCATGAAAGCAGGCGGGAGGGAAGGCGGCGCTGGCAGGCGGAGGGGCAGCTGCCGCAGGGGCCGGGTGAGCAGAAGCAGCACGTCCCAGTATGCCGGCTGCCTCGGGGTGGTTAAAACCCCGCAGAGAACTGGGTTACGTTCCTCATCCTGGCACAGGCTCGCTGGACCAGTGGAGATAACAGTCCTCATCTGCTTTTTTTTCAGCTCCTTAGCAGAAATGTCATAAATAAGTGCAAGGTGTGAGTATTTAGGAGGAACATTTTCTTATCTTTTAATTAAGAATGCTACAGAGGTGGGTTGTTGTTTTTTTTTCTTTTTGCAAGGTAGGGAGAGTAGTAGATTTTTCCAATCTAACCTTTTATAGGCCAGGCATGTGATACGTGGCAAGAGCCATGAGAGGCATTTAAATTATCTCTTTTGAGGCCTTTTAATGCTTATTTTAGTTTCAATAGAATTGGGTCTGTTCCATATGTCCTGATTCACTACAGGATGCTTTTCTTGTCAGAGGAGTGGCTCTGTTTGATCAAGATGGTACTGACCTCGTTTGTGAAATGAAGTATCAACTCAGTGTATGGGGAAGTGTCTGCCTAGCACAGCTTCTAACAAAAAACCCCAACTTTTAGAAGAACGGTTTTATACAGGTTCTATTAAGAGCAAGCCAGGGAAAAAGCACAAACCTTATGTAATGCCGCATCACATAGACATTTAGTCTTCCATTCACCTGATTAAAATTTTAATCAGAAAAAAAACTGGTCTGAAATAAGAGCACTATCGGATTTTTAAGTGTCTTAGGCTCCTGTCGACCCAAGAATATAAGGTGCTGAAATTGTAATAGTAAGACTGGATAGCTCTTGTTTTTATCTCCGTGTGTGAGAAAAAATGAATGTTACGATTATCTGCGTGTTACTATTCCCTACCCACAGATAGGGAAACAGAGAAGTTTTGCTCCATCGTAACTGACCAGACGTTATCAAGGTATATACGCTATGTGAACGACTCAGCCCTGCTTTATTTTAACAGCTGTAATGTTTGCAAAGCTATGCCTTGCGAAAAAAAAAAAAAGTGAAAGATATATCTGAGGTATCCTCAATAAAGGGCTGTAAAAATGTTGGTTAGACTGCAGCCTATGACTATATTTAGATATATGTCTCCCTGAAGAATGCAATCACCAGGGTAAAATATTAACAGTTGGTTTATGGCGCTGCTATTTCCCTTTTACTTCCTCATTCATGTGCATGTGGAATAGAGCAGACAAGGGCTGGGGACAGGCTGAGGAGGGGACTATGTGTCCAGGCAGAGGCTCAGTGAGGGGGTGTAACACACTATTCCTGCTCAAGGAAACTTTGGGAGAAGTCACTCACCCCCTGTGGCCCAAGGTCAGCCCTCACCAGCAGTGCAGAGCGACCCAGATTAAATTAAATCTTTTCACTGGGCTTTTTCACCTGGAGAAATTGCAGTCAGCTGGCACTGGCCTGAGGAATCTGTTCTGAGGGATGCAGAGATTTGTGCGCATCCACGCCCAGACCTGATGTTGGGTGAACAACGTGTGCATCCCCACTGCCTGAAACGAAATCAGCCCCTGAAAAAAAAACAACACAACGTCACTTCAGCCAACATACAGCCATCAGCAGAACATGCCAGAGTGGACACACTTGAGCAACGCAGCAATGTCGGCAGCTGTGGGCTGTGGGGCTGCTGCCCGCGGCTCCTGCCAACACGTGGTCCCAGCGTGGCCAAGTAGACACATGCCCGGGTGGCATGGCCTCGCAGCAGCTGTGATCCGGCAAAAAGTCCAAGGGAAAAAACTGCCTGGCACGGACCGGCAGACTCTGACTAGCCTGCAGCAATGAACATGGGAGTTAGCTGGTAGGAAAAAGTGAGCAGCAGCGCTTTTTTGGATCAGCAGCTGGAAACAGAGAGGCCACGTGGGCTGTTTCTCAGCTCGAGCATCCTATCCGAACGCTATTTTGAAATGGGGAAAATACGAAGCATGCCTAAAATCTGACAAAGAGCACAGAAGATTTCCCAAAAAAGGCACAGAGGGAGGAGATATTAATGGAGTGACCCAGCCTCATGCTTGGGGAGGCTGTGTGCTCACCAACTGGGGCTGGGAAGGGTTTCTCGTGGTGCAGCATTGCATACACAGTAAAGATCAAGAGGGCACGTTCTCGTGCAAACATCCAGGTTTGACCATTGTTCGAGACAATATAATACGCTGCTACGGATGGATCCATGGCACACTCTGCTATGGCAATTTCTGCTACGATGAATTCCCAGGAATGTGGGGAGCTGTGTTAATATTGGAGCTATGGCAGCAACAGCCACAGCAATGGCTCCTCCGAGTTGCTTGTCCCAGCAGTTAAGGAGAGGGACTGCAGATGGTTTCTGCCTCGTTTTCCATTGCTGTTTTTAAATGTAGGAGATGCACATGATTAAAGCAAAGCGTCTAGATCTAGAGATCATATTTTAACCTCAGGGTGTGTGTGTGAGAGAGGGAGAGACAGACAGAATGGATTAGTTTCTGAATTAGTGTTTGTAACAGTTCTACAAACACTTAGACAAATTCATAGTCAAAAAATAGTGTCAACGTTTCATTTAAAAGCCTCTTTAAGGAGTTTCATTACCGTATGTTGAAAATCTAAGCTTTAAAAGAGCCAATGTCTAAAAGTTTGGCTTCCTTCTCAAATGTGTCAATTGATATTTTCCTTCATTTGACCTATTTATCTTAAAACATTTATAATCTGTTGGGGGGACGTCCATAGCTAAATGTCCAATTTGGTTTGTTTGTTTTTTAAATCTGCCGTTCCCTTGCCAAGAAATTAAACAAACAGATGCCACTCTTTTTGAGGGGCTCCATTAAATACAATGTCTTACGCACCATCTGCTGGATCTGCAGCAGCAATTAACAGCTACACGCTATTCCCAGAGCAGAGCTGACAGCAATTGATGGTGCCGGGATACTGGCAATTTCTCCTTCCTGCTCCTCACCCTCTCCCTTCAAAATACCTATAATACAATATTTCCGCATAAAGGACTGGATATGCTGAGAAGAGAAAAAAAAAAAAAAGGAATAAGCGATTCTTTGTTCTTCAAATTATAATGGATGAAAGTCCGTGCCAGGCATTACACTTTTCAAGCAAAGAGCATATTCAGCAATAATGACTGAGCCAACAGATGACTGCAAAGGCAACGTGAGCAAAGTTTGTCCTGCATCTTTTGGGACCGTTCTCCTCCATAACGGCGTGCAGCTGCTCTGAAGAGCCGGGGGCCGGGACTGCGCAAAGGCTCTTCCCTCCTGCACTGCTGGTTTGAGCCCGCTCAGGTGGGAAACCACTGAAAATTGCTACCTCCGTTTGATACCGAGCTCGAAATACCTGGGTAGGCTCAGCCTATTGAGCAATGACTCATGAGTGCTGGGCGTGATTCATGGCCATTGTCTGCCTGCCAGGTAAATGGCTTTGTACCAGTTAAAACTCTCGGAGACTGAGTCTTTTATTGGCAAGTGGCCCTCTTCTTCACGGGATGACACGGAGAGCATGGGTTCACTTTGTTGACTGGGGCGTCAGCTTTCAGCCTACTACCCTGCCCTTTCTGTTAGCTGCACACATTGATTACTTGCCCCGGAAAAGAAGAGCTTCCCTGGCCTTTTCTTCAGTGTTTGTGGTCATGGCGCTGTGGCGTTTCCTGGAGCTGTTGGGCCTGGCTGTTAGTTGTGCTCTGCCGGACAGAAGTAGGAGTGTTAGGGGGCTTCTCAGGGCACCAGAGGACTCTTTAATGCACTAAAAGGCAATTAAAAAATCTGTGTACCTGAGGCTTCAGGCTTCCTTTCTAATCAACACAGAAAGTCCATTTGCAAATAGACCAGCCTGCCTACTCCCATAGCTTCTGCCACCCCTCCACACATCCTCACAACTCTCCAACGTCAAGGTCCTCCTTTGAAGACCGTGATATTCCTCCCACAGCTATATTTACACAGTATTATCTGAAAGACATGCTTAATGCAGCAATGGTGCATTGCTTTATTTTCAGCAGGTTGTTTGCATTGCTGCCCCGGTGGAAGGATTTCTTTGCCTCAGTCTGTCAGGCTGGTAGTCTGTCCTCAATACAACTGATTTCTTCTCAGGCTTGTAAGAAATAAAGGGATCTTGGAGTTTAACATTTCAGATGCTCAGCCTGGCCACAGTGTCAGGATAGACAGGTGCACGTTATTTTGGAAATTAAAATTTCCATCCTGACAATAAATCTGTATAGTAATTATCTTTATTGCCCTGTATGGTGACCATCTGTAAAGGCAATCTGAACTTAAAAAGGGCGTCTCATAAATCAGGTGAGATTTAAAATCTTCCAATAGTTTGTAAATCTGCCCAGGATTTAGGGATTAATTGAAGAGCAGACAGCTTAATACATTACCCTTTCACCTCTGTGGGCCTGGGTTCAGAAGCTCACTTAGGTCAAGAAGTAAAAAATTAGATTGGTGATTTCTTCTCAGTCGTTACGAGCGCTGGGGTTCAGGAGAGCCTGGTTAGTAGTGCTTGCAGCGCCCTGTTCTCTCGATGAAGGTTTGCTTTGAGGGTTGCACGTGTCTTGTCTGCTGCTGGTACTCTATTCCGAGCTTACTAATTTAAGAATAAAGTCAGGTGCTTGAGGAGACCTGTTAGTGGGATACGGTGGCTGTAAGAGCGGTCAGGAAGCACCAAGGATGTCCCTATGTGGACACTAAGTATATCACGAAGAAGCAGTTTTGCTCTTAAAACTGAGCTAGTTCATTAAGGGGATTGCATGGATGCTGGCACAGATGAGGACGGGAGGGGACATCCCCGTCAGCCCTTCTGCAGCCCTGCTCAGCCTGGTGGATGGCCTCGCTCATTGTCGCTCCCCATGCTCCCACCCTACCACTCACCCCTGCCCACCTCCCAGGGCTTGCCAAGAAAACAGCCTTGCAAGGAGGACGGTAGGAGAAGCTGGGGTCAGCAAGCGTCCCTTCATTTCTTTGTCTGCATCTGAACACAATAAAATGCAGCAGCATGCAGTAACGTGGACCATCCCTCTCCTGATTTGCTTTGGCTTCTGGAAGATGGGGACACTGCAGAGGTCCTTGATGTACCCTCAGCCGCGTGACGCAGGGTATTTTGTCATTCAGCAATGACCCCCAGCAGCCTGTCCTTGCTGACTGGGAGGCAAAGGCCGCTTTACAGGGATGTGCCCTTGATGAAAGTGAAATGTAGCTGGTGTCCATAAAGGTGGTGGAGTAGCCCCTCCGTGCCTGGCCGGTGGTGGTTGCCCCTAGCCCATGGCCCCGGCTTGTCAGCAGCGCGTTTACTGTGGCTTAGCACTGACTGCGGGTGGCAAAACGCAGAGCGATCTGCACCCGGGACAAGGCTGGGGCAAGGGCCTGAGCAATGCAAGTGTCTGTGGCGTACATCTCTCTGGGGAGATAACCGCGCTCTGAATCCCTATTAAAAAGCACCAGATTGGGAAGTCACTTGATGGGACTGTCCCTCTCTGTCAGCGTGCAAGCATCCCTGCCTGGATTTATGCTCGTCACACCCTTCAGACCACCCTTGAGAAATACCTATGCAAAAATAAAAATTACCCGTGACCCTTGGCTTTGACTTTTCGACCTCTCCCTTTCCCCCACACATGCCCTGTCTGCTCGGGATTTGCCAGCTGACTAACGAGATCGGGTGAGATCTCTGCTCTGAAAGGACATTTGAAAATAATGGGATTTCTTGGAATCCACAAACACACACACACACACACAAAAATCTACATTTCCTGTGTTGGGTTTTTTTGGTCTGCTTGGAACAAATGTCGTCCTGGGGGGTTTTAACCTTACAAAAATGCATTCGTTACTGATGCAGGTCAGAGGTGAGATGAAAAACACACTGTGAAATCCAGTGATAGAAAGCTTAATCATTTATTTTCTTGCCTGGGATCTCTTCGCTTGTTCCAGCTGGTTCAAAAGCACTTGGAACATATCAACAAGGATTACACGACTGAAAACAAACCTTTGCCAGCAGCAGAACCAGACCGACAGAAACAGGACAATAGCCTTTTTCATGCCACAAAAATGCTACTAAGCAGCATACAGTTTCATGTGTGCTTCCACTTCCCCTCCCCTCCTGCTTAAATTATGAAATACTATTTACTAGCAAACATTATAGTTCATTTTTTAAGTGAATTAATATGATTAAAGGGTTGGTTGGGAAGTGGTGATTGAAGTTCCAACTATTAAAATGCACATCAGTGTGCAGGGAAAATAAAAAAAGCACTGAAATTCTTTTCAAACCCAAGCACCAGGTGCGTTAATTATATTTCATTGCATGTTGGTTTATTACTGCGGTCACTTGTGCCTTATGATCTGCATTAACACCTGCGTTCTATGGATATCTTGGTATTTCACTAAACAAGATGAATATTGGCCAGATGGTGACTCCAGTAGGAAGCATTTCACGTAGATTTTCCTGCTTTGCACAGTTGCCTGTAAAGGAATCCTGAAAGTCATACTACACCAAAGCAAACCCAAAAGGCGCAGCACTAAATTTGAGATCAACTGCCTTGACAGTATATTCACAAAGGATCAGATGATGGCCAGAGCCCGGCCTTGTAACCTGGATCTTGCTAATAAACCTCCCACGTGTAGCACAACGGCGTCGTTCGTACCAGCATTTCAGCCCGTGGAGTGACCCTGCCCGGTGCAAAAACACAATTCCACGGAAAACTGGGTCAGCTCAGGTCTGAAACACATAGCACAGATGACTCAGTGTTTTTTTGGTGTTTGTTTTTTTTTTCTCTAGGTTGCACACATGACCTTTCTTCCATAGTACAGGTTAGTTAATGTACAACTGGCACCCAGCCCTGGGGAACTGCCACGACAAGGGGCCAGGCCCTAAGCCCAGCCACCCTTTGACCAAAGCAGGGAGCACTTCAGGAGAGGTGGGACGGGACACAGACCTCACTGGCCTGTTACTGGCACCAGCCGGATCTTGTTTAACACATCAGGAGTTACTTGCTGACCTGCACAAGAAAAGACCAACAACTCTCAAATTTCATGCTGGAGTGGTATTATGCTGTTAAAAACTTGGGCAAACCTTCTAAGCTGTGCAATTAACACCTACCTCAAGGCCGCACCATCTAGAAAATGCAGCATCGTTGCAGGGCACTCTCCGGTGCCGCCTGTGAGCTGTGCTGTCCTTATTTGCTGGTGTTGCAGGACAGGGAGAAGGTTTTGCCCACGTGAGTGACATTTTTACTGGAGACATCCACATTCATGGCTTCTTTTTGTAATCCTTCACTTGCAAATGTGGGTTGAGCACTATGTGACCGTAACAATTAGAGTGTCAATACAAACTGTCGTATGGTCAGAAGCATTGAGTTTTTATGGGCTCCATGGTTCTGCAGTGCTCTTGCCTCCCACCTGGGTGCACTGGGGGGAGCTGAGGGGGTGCCGCCAGTGCTTGTCAGGTCCCTCCTCTGCCCTATCTTCCAGGACCGAGCTGTGACACCTTATTTTCCTCTGGGGGGGGGCAGCAGACACATTTTCCTACCTCAGGGCAGGTAAAGGTGGGATGGTCTGAGTGTGCTCCTCACAGAACATGGTCCCCGGGCTGCTCCTGCCCTACCTCAGAGAGACGCCAAGCTGGCACGAGGGGACTAAGCAGAAAAAATACAGCAGGATGGCCTGTGGACTATGGCTGGCAGACCAGGACGCGGAGCGGGCACATCGGTTTGAAAATCGGGGGCTTGACCTGAAGGCAGAACATCAGCAATACCTGATAGCGGGCTTTCTGAGCACTGTCCTTGAAGAAGGCTCCAAAAAAGCCCCCAAACTAGACACAGTCTCCAAGTCAACACCCTGATGCGTACAGACGGGATCAAGGCAGCAAGTGAAGTACCGTGGGCAGCCACTGAGCTCGGCCCCGTGCTCAGGATGGGTGTGGAGCACCCATGGACCTGTCTGGGTGCTGAGCCCAACCGTCCCCGTGCCGGCTGCCGGCAGCTCCTCACCCCCCCGGCCTGCAGGGATGGCCACGGAGCTGGCAGCTGCCCTCCCCGCCGACAGCCGAGCCCCTCGGGTTGATGACCCCGTTGTTCCCCATAGAGGCGCGCAGCACCGGATCCAATCTACGAAAATAAGAAGTCAAAAAAAAATACAAATTAACTCTCCCACCTTTCCCCCGAGCACGCTTCCCCCCGCCCCGAGCTGCCGTTTTATACAAGACCAATATCTCACTCTTGGAGGAGTGTAGGCAAATCCTATTACAAGTTGAGATTAACCATCAGTCAGATAACTCACCAGTGCAGAGATCAAATATAAAAGATGTATGTTCTGTGTCATCTGTTTAGCAACCTTAAATTAGCTCACACGGGTGGATGGTGCTGGCCAAATGGCAGAACATGTGCTGCAAATGGAAATCAGAGTCAAAGCAGAATCCTGTGGGATACCCCCAGCAATTTTAAAGCAGCTATCTTATTACCTAAGCAATTTTCAGGGACAGGCAGAATTCAGACCCAGCCGACAACGCTCTCTGGTCCCACCTTGGTGAAACTACTTCATTATTATTTCAGTAGTGCCTGGAGAGCTCTATCTGCTGCTCCAGTTTCTCTGCAAAACCCCTCCCAACAACCCACAACAAAAGACATCTCCTGTGAGGACAAGCTTACGGTTTAATTTAAGACAAGGCACAGCAAGTGGAAGTAACAAACAACCAGAGAGACTAGAAGGGAGAGGGCTGATGGAAATGGTGGAAAGCACCTGTCCCTGGAGTCCCTGTATGTGTACACACATACAACGTACAGATTAATGTGTGCACAGAGGCTTCAGAAGCCCCTTAACCTGAATATAAGATACCCAGAAATAATTGATTAGAAGAATGCACGCGTGGGCTGATGGGATGGAGGATGGGAGAGATCTGCCTTGCTCTCTGCCAGGGAAGCAACATACATGGGTGGGTTTGACTCAGGATTTTTCATA
The DNA here is from genome assembly GCF_963924245.1 of Chroicocephalus ridibundus. Lineage (NCBI taxonomy): Eukaryota > Metazoa > Chordata > Aves > Charadriiformes > Laridae > Chroicocephalus > Chroicocephalus ridibundus. The sequence goes on from NC_086288.1 coordinate 58,500,602, forward strand.
CCATGAGCAGCTTTGGGGTCTGTAGGCAGTTCTCTCACCAAGCTGCATACCTGATTGAAAACTCTCTTTTTTCTCAGCATACATAGTATATACATTTGATCTCACAGCCTTGGTCTGGGGAGCAGGAGAAATAAGAGGACTCTGCAAAGTGGCCTTGATGGTGGCTTTGGGTGAGCGGCACACGAAAGCCAGGCATGGAGCCAACTGCAATGCCACCGAGAGGGATGTGCATCATCCTGCCAGCCACACAGGGGTCCTCAGGCCCTTGGCAAACCCTCCTCGGCAGGGCCTGGTGAGGAGTGCCCTTGGGAGGAGAGGGAAGCCATTAAGGAGATAGGTGGACTCCCAGCTGGAGCAAAGCGTGAGGGGGTTGTCTCGCAGCCACGTGACCTTTGCTGCCTGGGGCATGATGGCAACCAAGCCACGAAGCAAACAGAATGACAGCCAAATTCACCCTAAAGGGATCTGGGGTTTTGTATATTGTTTAAAAATTTAATATTTCATTTAAGTCTTGCTGAACAACTACTGCATTGCCTTATTTCTTGTAGAAACACCAACCGGTTCCCAGCTCCAGCAAGCCTTACCCACGCCTGTGGGCAAGGAGGTTCAGCCTGGCAAACCCACAGGGGCATCAGCCCGTCCTGCACCTCTCCTGGGGGTGTAAAGGGGGCTGTGGGGGACAGTTTTAGGCCAGTTGCTCCCTTTTCCTAAGGGAAAGTAGGTGTACCGAGCCCATCTCTCGTCTTCCAGCAACCTGGCATCACAGTTACAGTAGGAAACGGATTGTTCAGGCATACGTAACTCAAGAAGGATACTCTGAAAGTGAAAAACAATTTGCAGAGGTACTGATGGCAGCAGGATGCTTTGAACGTTTCCAGGTTTGTGTTTACTCAGGGCTTGGGGATTCTCAGCAGAGGCACAGTAATGCCGTTGAAGTGCAAACCACTACGAAGGGGACTGTTGTAATCAAAACCCAGTGCTTGTTTGGAAGCAACATCTTAAGAAGCAAAGGAGTAGTTTTGAAGAGGTCACTTCCAAAAAGAATAGTCAAAATTCCTCTGGGTCAACAGCAGCATGCGCATTACTCTCAGATGAGACTCCTCCTTATCCCCCAGTCCCTAGGAGCACACAACGTGCAGGAGTTTCTCCTGCAACCCTGACAGTGTGTACTAAAAATTCACTTTGAAAAAAGAGTATCTCCGGTAACGTCTACAGGCCTTTGACTTTGCTCTTTCCTTCAAACACCACTCGTGATGCTGAGCATTCATTCTCTTGGCCTATTTGTTCCTGGCAAACAAAGAGCAAATTCCCCTGGGTACAGCAATCCATTTTTAACACGCTGTAATTATTTAGAAAAATGTTTTGATAGGAGCAATGAAAAACTGGGGCATTTCAGGTGTCCCTGAGAAAGTTCTCGGAGCACTGCGTGAAACGGGGACATGGAGTCTCTTTATTTATGGCACTACCCAAAAAAAAAGAAAAAAAAAAGAAGTCCACCTTTTCATCTGTGGCATTTGCATCTATTTGCAATTCATTGAACAGCCCCTTCGGCCTGTCATCTCCAAGTGCAGAAGGCACGAAACTCCTGGGGGTCCACTCCAAAATGGGCAGGGAAGGGAGAAGACAAGGACTCTGCTCCACGAGCGTTGCCGGTGGGGCAGGTCCGGAAAACAGTCCCTTTCTGAGCTATTGTCTCCTTCCGTCCTCCCAAAATCTATGGGACTTCATATGTTAATGTACCCTTTTGGGAAGCCATCTGATGGAAGACATTGTGGCAGAAAATGTCAGGGTCCTTAGCAGGAGACTCGCAGCAGTATGAGTTATATGGCCCAAAGGCACACGAGCTTGATAGGGGCAAAGAGATGTGTCTCCTGCCATCCTCTGGCCAGCTGAGAATGTCAGGGATGAAACCTGGAAGCTAAATGTCAATTCAATTTTGCCACAAGGGCGTATTTGTCATTGAAGCAAGCATGGGCAGAAAACCACCCGGACCAAGGCTGCGTGGTCAGTGCGGCAGCCTGCTCACACGCTGCCTGCCAGCTCCGAAACCTGTCACCCCCCTCTTCTCTTTCATCCCCAAATATTCTTGTTCAGCGTCTGTGACGCTGCTTTGTGCCTATCTGTAAGGGTGAGCCTCCGGCACTGAAAAGGTAAGCAGCAGATGTCGCGTACAGGGGGCATTGTGCTGAAGAAGGAGGTGTGGGAAGGATGTAAATGCAAGCAACAGAAGAAGAAAATTAAACAGAAATGAAAGAGTTACAGCTCAGTTGTCCTCAAAGGACCCGTTATCTTCCAGGGAGTATGTACAAGTGAAATAAAGGGGGAAATAAACATACTCAGCATATTCACTGCCATCTCCTGGTGGACAGAGAAATAGCCCTATCCCGCCCTGCCCCACCAGCTGCCGGAATATTAGAGCATTTTTATTTCTTCAGACACTGAAGAACCACAGACTCAAACGGCAATGTTAGGAAAAGGCACTATATGTATTTTGGAAGTGCACTGCATGCTATGAGCAGAAGAGCATCAGGCCACCTGGGGTCTGCTGAAACCAAGGACAAATTCCCTCACCCTGTGGTGGGAGCAGGGTCCATCCCGGTGTTGGCCATCAACACTTATGACACCTCTGCCACAGTGCCTCTGTTCCAGGAATTACAGACCTGTTAGTAAGTTTTTCAGACTTTACATATAATTTGTTGTTTAGACAAATCCTCAAGTGCAATCAAAGCCTGAGGAAATGTTAAAAAAGAAAATTAAATGGGCCAGGATGGATAAATTGTGGTACCTGCAGATCAACATATGACCGTTCCCAGCAAAACAGCTGGTTCTGTGGGTTCGTGCTAATCAAAATTAATCACTCTCTTTCACAGTACATTTCACTCAAGAGTAAAAAGATTTTATAGATGCAGAAAGCAACGTACGCAGGAAAGCAGTGCAGGGCTGCAGGGCACAAGCCCAGGAGAAAGCCCAGGTTGCCCCAGCTCCCCACCGCGGGACCAGCATCTCCCCCTGCCTTTGCTCCTCCTTCCCAGCTAATGCTCCGGAAACTGCAGCGTCAGGAGCTGAGATCAAAGCCAGGGAGGGAAGATTTGACTTTGCCCCAAGAAAGGGATTAAAGGAAGTAAAGGAAAAGTATTTGAAAATAGACAGATACTGGTGATTTGACACAGTTTTGAAAGGAGGAGCTTCAGCCCATTCCCCTGCCCTGCGGAAGCAGGTTGCAGGCAGCCTTCCCTGCCTGGCTCCCAAAAGCATCACTCAGCAGTTTTAAGTATGTCACCGCCAGGATCAGTCTCTTCTTTTAAAAGTGAACCTTTGAAAAGACACCTCTTCGGTGATGCAGCATGGCAAAGCGGGCCCGTGGCACATGGAGCCATTTTACAGCTTCCATGTTCGCCTGCATCTGATGGAGCTGGTATTTCAGCTGTCAGGAGCTGAAACCTAACGCACAGTGGCACTTGGAGAGGAAATGTTGTGACAGCTTTTATTTCTGGTGAAATACACCAAAGAGAGACAGAGTCAGGCGACCGGGTGCAGAAGGAAAAGAGCAGGGAAAAAAAGCGGATTTGAGCTGAGGGAAAGGTCTTGTAGCACTTTTCCAGAATTGCCTTTTCTCTCCCTTGCTGTTTTCAATGTTTCCCTTCTGCCTACTTTAGCCCCTGGAAAAAAATACAGAGAACCTTTTAAAAGAGAAGATAAATCCTTTCTTTAGTGAGATGTAGGTTACTGATATCTGTCTGGTTATAAAACCAAACCGAGATCTCTAGCTCAGGAAAATTCCAGTGCAGAGAAAAGCAGATTTCCTTTGGTTTGCTGCCATAGGTTGGGTTGCATCTCTTCCATACCTGAACAGGACAGCATCATTCATCAGGAACCCCAGTATTTCAGCCTCTCCTTTTTGGAGCAGGAGAGCCTGCCCCAGCGCTGGGGCAGTGCCAGCCCAACACCACCACGAAGAGGTTTGTCCAGGCAAGGGCTGGCGGGGTCCCCTGGTGTCCCACACCGAGCCCTCGCATGGAGCTGGGCTTGGGCACCTGGCACCCGGGGACCATGAGCAGTGCTCACCTCTAGCCTTGCACACACACACACATGCATAACTTATGCCTGATGCTCACGCTCTAGTGACTCTTCCCTCCACGTGCTGTCTTGAGGCAGGTGGACACCTGCCATGCATCAGCCTGGGTTTCTCAGAGCACTGCTCCAAGAGCCCTGCTAACGAGCAGGCTGTTTGGGAAATCTCTTTTTTCGATTGCACCGTCTTCCCTAAGAGAGGAAGTGCAAATTGGCATGTCGTGGTGGCACTAAAACACCTGATCTTCCCTGTCCTCCCTCTGGGCTGTCACCAGCTGATGTCCCCAGCCCAGAGTGGGTTTGCTACCCAACCACACGCAGCCACCTCCCAGTGGCGCGGCTGTGCCTGCACAAGGCTTATGCCCTCCCAGAGAGACACAGGTTGGTCCCAGATCTGCTCCCAGTGAGGGACCTGTGCCGGGCCCTGCACCACACAGAGCAGCAGAGGAACATCTGTGCCTCCAAAAGCCGAGGCACAGTGCCCAGGCTGGAGCCGAGGCCAGCTGCGGGGTGGCCATTCATCATGAGATCTTCCAGCACGCTGATCTGCTCCCAGCAAGAGGATCTGGTGACTTTAGCACTAGAGCTTTTCTAATGCATGGCATTTTGAGAGCTAGCTAGTACATGCAGTTGTGCTGGCAGGTCTGAGAAGCTTATGAATTTTAGGAAAGAAAAGGAGAAGAGAAAAACCTTTCAGCTCTTCAGCTACACCAAAGTCTCTTTAGAGTCAAGTGATGCCACCGCAGTTCTCATCTGATTGGTGTTTTCCATCCCTTTTGCTTATTTTGCACAATTACAATTGCTTTTGTAAGCACTGGGCAGAGATGATGATACCACAGATCTTAAAAGAACAAATGATATATTGCTAATTTCTGAGCATTGAAGAGAAAGGTCACATCTGAATGATTAGGTTAATTCCTGAGACCCCTGCTCATACCATACAGCTCCCTCAATTAATTAAGCTACAACAAAAGAATGGATACTAAAATTATAGTAACTGTCAGAGTTCATCATGTAATTCATCTTACAGTTCCTGGGTTACTTGCACTTGGGGAGAAAATACTTTTTTGCACTCATTTGTTTAGCTATTCATAAATATTTCAGAAGTCTAAGCTCATTTCTGTTGGCTGTGCTATAGTTTGTTGCTCCTTCTGTTTTACAGAAGGCTTTCATCTTGGGTTCAGCCAGAGATACACATCTTGTAGGCTATTGAGAGAAAGACGTCTCTGGGTTACGTTACAGATATGCCAGAGCAATTAATCTCTTTGAAGAAAGATGGACTTGTCAACAAAGTTTTCTTCTGAAGACCGAGACATGGTCAGAACAAGGGGGTGTTGTGCCAGCGCAGCGCGAGGGGTGCTCAGGTAGATGAACAGCCAAGATGAGGTGCTCCAGAAGGCAATACTGGTTATTTCATAGTGGGAAGATTGGTATTTGTTGCATACAGAGAGAATATTTTTGCTCTCCTGTCAGCTAACAGGATGCATATGCTCAACTAACAAGGTCAGTAGTCTCAATCCTTATTCCTATAGGGATGCGACCATGCATATTTCTGCCTGTGTTGCTATGGGATCAGTAAACTCTGATCTCCCAAGCTTTTATCCTCGGCGATATCTTGTGGTCATAAACTCTGTAGGAGTGTTATTAGAGCTCCCCTTCTCTGTTTATGGTGACCGAGTAAAAAGAAACAGCTACTTTATACGGTTCATTATTTTGTATACCATCCTCGTGCCCTCCCATTGCCAATTTTACCTCAACAGCTGCTGCTGCGTGGTTTTCAAGAGGGGTAGAAATGAGGCTGTCGACCTGGGCGGGAAAAACAACTCCTTGGCTTACACTTCAAGAGAGGCCCAGTAAACCCAGGGGCATGGAGAGTGAGGGAAAGACAGGAGGAAAATTTGGGAATACAGGTGTATGGAAAATAGTGAGGAAAGGCCTGGGAGGGTGGGAGGACAGCCGATACAAAGAGGTGGGGGGGTATGGAGGCCCTTTCCCAGCAGCTACAGAGGAGGCACCTCTGCTGTGAGGACTTTGGATGAAGGTGGAGGCTCCATATCAGCCCACAGCCCTGCAGAGCGCATTGTTGGGGTGTGACCAAGCACGGCACTTCCTTGTCAATCACCTACGTGCTCAAGTGCATGGCCAGGACATGCTGCCTCCATGCAGCTTTGCAGGCCGGTGTAGGTCCTTCCCTCACAGATAAAACAGATAAACCTGCCCCTCCAGAGCGGCAGGAGGGGCCCCGAAGAGCCACTGCGTCCCTCGCAGTGCATGGCTGATACTTCGCCTCCTCCACAAAAACAACGCTGCTGCAGTGCTCCCTGAGAAGTGCCAGTGTCCAACCAGCCTGTCACAAGCCAACAATCTTGCTTCATATATTGCAAAGAGCCCTCAGTTTAGTGTTGTTCTGTGCTGTACATAGACACATACTTTTTCCCGTAGATTATTTTATCTACAGATTACGTATAGCCACTCTCACCTGCTGATGAGTGTGCTCTTTGTTGCCTGGTCCCTCCCTCACTCAAGCTGAAGATGGACCAGCTTTGTTTGGGGATAACGGGACTCCAGCCATGCCTGCAGGTCTGGATGGTGCCCATCGAACCAGGCCCATGGCACATGAACTTTCTACTCTGGAGGTTTTGACTCTTTATTTTTTGCCGGGCGGCTAGCTCAAAGATGTCTCAACCGCTGATCTGAACTCCTAGACGTTGCTACAATACCGCTGCCGAACAAAGGCAGGCTTTGATTTATGCAGTGAAAACAGTGTGGGTGGAAATGTCTCAGGATCCAACAGCCTGTCTGTTTTAAAGCTCATCCTTAGTCGCCATAAATTATGTTCATGTTAAAAGACAGCTTGGAGCAGCAAGAATAAATTGGGGCATTTCTTGTCCCCTCTGTGTCCTCATGCCATCCTCCAGCCCAACACTGAGCTCACATCTTCCAGTGGGATGCAGCATTTCCAAGCTTTCATGTGAGAATATGTTGTGCTCCCATTTTGGGTTTCTGAGACAATATTTTTTGTGCTCCCATTTTGGGTTTGCGAGACAGAAACAGAAACCGCTGCAGTTCCTGTTTTTGCAGAATGAATTTGCTTTAACCCAATAGTTTGTTTAATTTACCGAAGCTGTAGCTGTAACACCTGCAAGGCACGTCCTCATATAATTTTCCAACAGGCAGGAAAGAATCCAATAGGGAAATGAGTTTCCTTTTTTTCTCTTTCTTTTTTTGGTGTAGCAAAGCTGCTTTTCAGTAAAGATGCCAAAAATTTCTCTGCCCAAACAGTGAGTTTAGTGTGTTTGGCTTTGGGATGTGAATATTTTTACACAGCTTCTAAGCTGCTGCTATTTAGTAACACTTTTTACAGGGTTATTTTCCTGCAGTACTTGCAGATTGCAGATGGGTCACAAAGATTTTTAGCAACTTTTTGACTGGCCTGTTCTTTACCATGTGCACTTGTGCTTGAAAAACTGAGGGAAAATTGGGCTGGGGGATAGAAAGCCTTTAACTCTCCCGGCTGTATAAAAAGGTTGAAAATATGGGCTGATTTCATCCATAAGATTCAAAAGCCAGAAGGAAAATGAGGACTCCCGCATTTATTGTATTTAACATTTTATCATTTGGGGTTGGGAATAGCTGAATTCATGAATTTTGAATGTTTGGAAGTGCTCTTGTTATAATGATAGCTTAAATCAAATGTAAGTAGCAATAATCAAATCTGTTTTCAGGAGCTCATAGACAAAGAAAAAAAGTTAAATCGCTTGTAAATGTGCAAATGAAAGCTTTCCAAATGACCAGATGAGTGAGAGAGACAAAAGAATGACGCAAAATACATTTAAATTGTGGGACTGCAAACCGTTTGATCATATATTCCAGGCATGTCCGACCAAAGCAGTTACTATAAACCCTTGATACAAAAATGAAACGCACAGCAGAGGTCTGCACATCTACTGCTGAAAATCAGACACCTCTTTTGACAAACGCCTGCCTTTTTTGCTGGAGTAATGTTCACTTCAAAGGCTAAACAAAAGAATGATTCACAATGAAAACAACATCCTTAAATTTTCGGAGGCTGTGAGCTGTGTTTAGCTCTGCGGATGCAGGGTATCTGCAATCACGCCAGTCAGCTCCGGCTGCTGCTGCTGTAAAATCCGAGCTCTCGCCTCTGCGCAACACTGTTCTAGTTTTAATTTACTTATTTTGAACATAAAATAGCCTGTTAGCTGCAGAAATTAAAGATATTGGAACACTGCTTTCACTACAATTAGAAAATGCTTCAAGGATGTATAGAAGATGTGCTTGGGGCGTATTTTTTATACCTTTTAACTGAATGACTTTTACATGTGCTAATTAATTCCACCACTATTTTAAGATAAATGCTAAAATAGCTGTATTTTCACAAATTCTACATTTTTTCACCATTGTCTCAGATGAAGAGCATAAAATAGTTCCACAACAATTGTTTTTTTCACCCACTGTGTCAGCACAAACCTGCCAAATCCACCAGAAAACTATCATCTCCCCTGCTTTCTCCAGTGCATCCTCAAGGAGTTGTGTGACCTCCAGCTCCTCAGCTGGCTTGAAACTGATGGTCCACAACTGAGACTCAAATGAATATGGGAGCTTGATCAACACGGAATGTTTTGGAAAATCCCACCAGCAGGCCAAAATAAAGAAAGAAAGAAACTGTTGTAAATCATAGAATCATAGAACCATAGGGTTGGAAGGGACCTCTGGAGATCATCTAGTCCAACCCCCCTGCCAGAGCAGGGTCACCTAGAGCAGGTTGCACAGGAATGCATCCAGGCGGGTTTTGAATGTCTCCAGGGAAGGAGACCACCACCTCTCTGGGCAGCCTGTTCCAGTGCTCTGCCACCCTCAAAGGAAAGAAGTTCCTCCTCATGTTTAGGTGGAACTTCCTATGCTCAGGTTTGTGCCAGTTACCTCTTGTCCTGTCCCCGGGCACCACTGAAAAGAGCCTGGCCCCATCCTCCTGACACCCACCCTTTAAGTATTTATAAGTGTTGATAAGGTCCCCCCTCAGCCGTCTTTTTTCCAGACTGAAGAGACCCACATCCCTCAGCCTTTCTTCATAAGAGAGGTGTTCCAGTCCCCTAATCATCTTGTAGCTCTCTGCTGCACCCTCTCCAGCAGTTCCCTGTCCTTCTTGAACCGGGGAGCCCAGAACTGGACACAATACTCCAGGTGCGGCCTCACCAAGGCAGAGTAGAGGGGGAGGATGACCTCCCTTGACCTGCTGGCCACACTCTTCTTGATGCACCCCAGGATGCCATTGGCCTTTTTGGCCACGAGGGCCCGTTGCTGGCTCATGGTCATCCTGTTGTCCACCAGGACTCCCAGGTCTCTTTCCACAGAGCTGCTCTCCAGCAGGTCAGCCCCCAACCTGTACTGGTGCATGGGGTTATTCCTCCCCAGGTGCAGCACCCTACACTTGCCCTTATTGAATTTCATAAGGTTCCTCTTTGCCCAACTCTCCAGCCTGTCCAGGTCTCTCTGTATGGCGGCACAGCCTTCCGGTGTGTCAGCCACCCCTCCCAGTTTTGTGTCATCAGCAAACTTGCTGAGGGTGCACTCTATCCCTTCATCCAGGTCATTGATGAATATATTGAAGAGGACTGGACCCAGTACTGACCCCTGGGGAACACCACTCGTCACTGACCTCCAACTAGACCCTGTGCCCCTAATCACGACCCTCTGAGCTCTGTCTTTCAACCAGTTTTCTATCCACCTTACTGTCCATTCATCTAACCCACTCTTCCTAAGCTTCCCTATGAGGATGCTGTGGGAAACCATGTCGAACGCCTTGCTTAAGTCAAGGTAGACCACATCTGCTGCCCTCCCCTCATCTATCCATCCAGTCACGCCATCATAGAAGGCTATCAGATTAGTCAGACATGATTTCCCCTTCGTGAATCCATGCTGAGTACTTCTGATAGCTTTCTTTCCCTCCACATGCCTTGAGATGAGAACAAGCTGTTCCATCATCTTTCCAGAGATGGAGGTGAGGCTGACCAGCCTGTAGTTCCCCAGCTCCTCCTTCTTGCCTTTTTTGAAGACTGGAGTGACACTGGATTTCCTCCAGTCTTCAGGCACCTCGCCTGTTTTCCAGGACCTTTCAAAGATTATGGAGAGCAGCCCAGCAACGACTTCCGCCAGCTCCCTCAGCACTCTCGGGTGCATCCCATCGGGGCCCATGGACTTGTGAATATCTAATTGACCTAATTGATCCCTCACTCGATCCTCCTCAACCCAAGGGGAGTCTTCATCTTTCCCCATTAATTCCCCTAATGCCTGGGACTCCTGAGGGCTGGGCTGAGCGGTAAAGACCGAAGCAAAGAAGGCATTCAGTAACTCTGCCTTCTCCGCATCCTCCGTCACCATGGCTCCTGTTTCATTCAACAGTGGGCCCACAACTTCTCTGGTCTTCCTTTTGCTTCCAATATACTTGTAGAAGCCCTTCCTGTTGAGCTTGACATCCCTAGCCAGGTTTAATTCCAAGGCAGCCTTGGCTTTCCTCGTTTCATCCCTGCACGCTCTGGCAGCATTCTTGTAATCCTCCCAAGGGGTCAGTCCCTTTTTCCACTTATTATAGACTTCCTTCTTCCACTTGAGCTTTTTCAGAAGCTCCCTGCTCAACCATTCTTTCTCTTAGGGATGCACCAATCCTGAGCGTGGAGGAAGTGGTCTTTGAATACCAACCAGCTTTCTTGAGCCCCTTTGCCTTCCAGAGCCCTAGCCCACGAGATCTCTCCAAGCAGTTTCTTGAAGAGGTCGAAGTTAGCCCTCCTGAAATCCAGGGTTGTAATTTTACTTCTTGATGTTTTGTGCGTAGTACCCATGATCCTGAACTCTATCATTTCATGACCACTACAACCTAGGGTGCCCCCAACCTTAATGGCCTCCACCAGTCCCTCTGTGTTTGTCAGTACCAGGTCCAGGAGTGCTCCTCTCCTTGTTGGCTCCTGTACCACCTGTGTCAAAAAGTGGAGGAGCCTCCTGGACTGTGCATGCCTGGCTGTGTGTCTTCCCAGAAGATATCGGGGTGATTTAAGTCCCCCATGAGAACCAAGGCCTGCGATTGCGAGGCTATCTTCAGCTGTCTGTAGAAAGTCTCATCAGCTTCCCCATCCTGATCAGGTGGCCTGTAATAAACACCCACAACAGTGTCCCTCATATTTGCCTGTCCCTTAATCCTCACCCATAAGCTCTCGACCCTCTCTTCATCCGCCCCTAGTGAGAGCTCGATGCATTCCAAATGCTCTCTCACATAGAGTGCAATTCCACCACCATGCCTCGCTGGTCTGTCTTTCCTGAAAAGGACGTAGCCATCCATGACAGCATTCCAGTCATGCGAGCTGTCCCACCACATCTCAGTAATTGCAATGAGATCGTGGCCCTGCAACCAGACACAGATCTCCAGCTCTTCCTGCATATTCCCCATGCTGCGTGCGTTGGTGTATAAGCATTTCAGAGAGGGAGTTGTGTGTGTAGTTTTGACCCTTGAGGTGTGGTGTGTCTTCTGGCTTTCAGAAGTACTCGCACTCTGGCCCACGAGTGCCGAGCAACTACGCCCTGGCACCTCACCAGCAAGCCCAGTACCGTCCCCAACCCCCTTCAAATCTAGTTGAAAGCCCTCTCAGTGAGCCCTGATAACTCTTGTCCTAGAACCCTTTTTCCCCTGGAAGTCAAGGTATTCCCGCCTGTTACCAGCAGGCCAGGTGTTTTGTAGATCAGGCCGTAAATCTGGACATAATCACAGCTCAGGCCGAGTGCTATGAGATTCACCCAGCAGCACAGCTGAGAAGAACTGTAGTCCTACTAAATCCCAAAATGTTCGCTGGGTGCTCCAGGCTATTAGAGGGCTGCCGTGTCCATCAGGTCATGTCCTCAGCCCCTCGTCGCTTCCACAGCCTCTTTCCAGGGGTGGTAGGACACCACACCAGCCATCCCACTGCAGACCTGCACCAAAGTGGCCATGTGGGGAGAGATGGGGAGCAGCCAGACCGTGCAGGCAAAACCTCTTGCCTCCGCTGCTCATTTGTAAAATAAAGATAACAGTATTGTGCTCCCACAGGAGATGTCCTGAGGAAAAACAGATTAAAGGCCATTAAGTGTTTGGGTGCTGCAATGGGCACATCCCCATCCTGCATATGGCTGCTTTAGTCCTGCACACCAGTAAAAGCCAGTCTCCTTTGCATCAGCTGTCCATCCTCTTCCTCTGGAGCCTGACCCTGGCTTCCCTCCCTGAGGCTTTGTGTCTCCTTTCCCCATGCCTCCCCATGAGCCATTTCTACATGGAAATAACCTCACTGGCACATAATTCACCCCCCTTATAGTGCAAGCAAAGTGCTACCCAGCCTCACAGCCAGTGGCATTTTGTGCCTTAAAAATGGCTTTTTGGTTATTGCAAATGGGCAGTAAACTGATATCCATGTTGCTTATTCCATCTTACTGCTTTCATCCCAAAAAGCAGATAATGTTCTTGTTCTGCATTTAGATGCATTTTTTTTTAATTATATATCTTGAGGTCAAATTGTTGGGGTTTTTTTTCAGTGATTAGCTATAATAGCAACCTGAAATTCCACTTCCACAAATAAGTTTATTATTGAATTTTCTGTATTATGTTACTAATTCAAATTTTTGTAAGAAGAAACTCTAACAGAGTGCTGGGAGCTTGATATTGCTGAAGTAAAATGTGTATTTGATCCCACTCAGGAGACTTGCAGGTGCTGGCAAGGACCTTGAACAGGTACTGAATTCACATAATCGTGTATCCCTAAATAAAGAGGAAACTCTGTGATACACTAAGACCATTCTTGGAGTGAAACGACAAGCCAAATTACATCTTAGCCTTCATCAGCAGGAGGGAGGTGTGCCACACTGCTGCTATTGAAAATACCGGGGGGATTAACATCTCAGATCTCCAAAACCTAAATTGGAGATGTTAACAAAATGAGAGAAGAATGTAATCCTTTGAGCGCGAGGGCTTTGGAAACAGGCGGAAGACCCTGGCTTTCTTCCTACCTTGTTTTTCTAAAAAAAAAAGGCGTCTTCTAGATGACACTGTATAAAATTTCCCAGTTCCAAACTTTGAATCCAGCCCCGTGGTTCATCAGATAAAACTGCCATCAAAGCCCCAGGCAGAAGCCCAAAAGATAAAAACCTCATCCTTTTATCCACATTTAAGGAATCACGACGTGGCCAGCCAGTGCCTGAGCATCCCGGGGCATACTCGGCACCATCCCTCAGCCGCGGCATTCTCTCTGAGACCAATTCTTTATCCCCATTAGTCAAAGCTCATTCTGTTGGTATATTCACCTCCATAATGAGGAATTAATTTCCCAGACTAGTTTGCAATGCTAAGGACTACGGATGGATGTGCCCTCTGGTTTCTTACTGCAGCAGAGGATTCAGCGTCTGTGTTCATCTCTGCTGCTTTCACTGCACAGTAAATCCCTTTTAAGGTCTCCCTTTTCCTTCCTCTGCAACTTCGCCTTGCTTCCTTCTCCCCGCCCAGCAGATGCCTCTTGATCCTTGCAGGCATTTGTGAGCTCCCTGGTCCGTTCTCTCTCCCCTGCGCAGCCCCAGGGCTTGAAGGCTTCCCACGAGAAAGGCACCATAATGTGCTTTTCCCACTCTGACCTGGGGGACTCCCAAAGGCCTCTGAGTGTAGAAGGTATCACCAACAGCAGGAGGCTCTGAAATGCCAGGTTGGCTTTGCTCCTGTCTCATCTCTGGGCTGGCATAAAGCAGAGCTCAGATCTGAGCTTTGCTTTTTTGTTGTGCGGTCTTTTTTTTGTTGTTTTTGCTTGTTTGTTTGTTTCTTTGTTTTGTTGTTTGTTAGGTCTGAACCCTCATTCAGTGAATGCAATACTTATTTATAAAGAGCTTCACTGAGTTTGGGAATAGCTGGGTTGAATGGTTCAGACTGGTAACCCAGGTGTAAATCATCCTTTTTTTTGTTCTTCCATCTTGTGTTATTTACAGAGCAGAACTGCTAAGCAGCTAGGGAAGCAGAGAACAGCGTTAGTGTACCGCAGAAGCTTGGCTGCTAGCTGCTGTCTGGGTGCAGAAAGAGAGGAGCCCATGCCAGCTGCTTTACTTGGGTTGCTGCTTTTCAGGACCTTTTGTGCAGTTGACGCCAAGGTTTCTGATGCTGTAAAGACAAGGGTCTCATCAAAATGACTTGCTGGAGGCTCTGCATCCTCTCCAGCAGGAACAAGGCTATGTGCAGGGGGTGCAAAGGCAACACCGTCCTCATATTTCAGCTGGCCAAGCCACTGGTGAGACAAATATTTGACAGCCAAGAGACCTTTTTTAACAGGTGATACACTGCATGACATGGAGGTGGGCTGTGAGACTGGGAGGCTGCCGCCCTCCTCTTCTTTTGCAGCCAGCCAGCACCATCCTGCACGGTGGGTCTGCAGCCTCCCCTGACACCCTGCATCCAGCTTTCCTACAGCGAACCCTCACACCAGCAAAAGCGGTGGGCAGTCTGGTCTTTGGGGGGATATTGCCCAAGTTTAGTCAAGCTGACTAAAAAATGTGAATGTTTTCCTAATTCAGATGAAAGGTAGGTGGTGGAGGGGTGTTCATTCATTTATTTTATATGAAAGATTTTTAATCTTTGAAAAAAGGTGCCTACACCTTTTTTTACACCCCTAAAAAAAAGGTGCTTGCCTCTTCTTTTGGTGGAGCTGACTCCTAGTCTCGGTCCTTTCAGAAGCACAAAAGTTATGGCAAGAAACCATAATGCTAAACCTGTTGTCAGGCAGATCAGCTCCATCCATTTTCAATGATGCACTGGAGCAACCAGTTCATTATTATCCTGGCTTCAGAAAAAAACCTTTCTTGGACAAAAACTTGTCTTTGGAATATAAACTGACAGATGCTCCTAGCTTGTACACAGGGCGAGGGGGACATTGAAGCCTGTCCACTGGGATACGCTGCTCAAAGAGTGCATTAAAGGGTGTGCAAAACCAACAAGACCATGTCCTGAGCTGGTACAATTTGGTGTAGTGGCAGGAGTTTCCACCCTGAGCGGGTTAAGTGGGTGAAACACCAGTACTAAAATCCCTGCCGATGAAGGAGAAGCTTTTAGACAAGCTCAGCAACCACACAATTATGTTTTATCATCGCCAGTCTGAAGTTACCCGAGCTAGTGGTGCAGTCAAACACATTAGAAGCAAACTGTAAAAGAAGACTATAAAGAATAAAAGCAATGGGGGACTAAAAGGCAGTCCCAATAACAAATAAAATGATGATGGTATTTTCAAAAGTGCCACCAGGGGGCAATAACAGGCAGAGAACGAGCTAATCTTGGGCTTTCTGGGACTGGATGGACTCTTGCATCTCACCTCCAGGTGACGGGAAGGCTTTTGACTTGCCTTAGGAAAAAAAAAAAAAAAAGAAATCCTCCTGATTTGCCTTGCTCCCCCTGCATGGGAATGAGAGAGGACTTTACAATTCAAGCCTTTGTAAAGACTTGTTTGCATCTGGGCAGTAAAAGGAGCGCATTCTTTCCCCGGGCAGCCAGAGGCCCCGCTAGCCCCGTGGCCGAAGGGCGGGCAGTGGGGCCGCGGTCCCCGGGCCGGGCCGGGGCTGGGCAGCCAGAGCGGTGCCTGCAGCTTGCCTCCGGCAACCCTCTGCCAGTTTCCTTAAGGATGAAGCCCAGCCATGTTCCTAAACCCTTCTCGTCTGGGGCAGCAAACGAGCTGCTACAAGCGTAGGTAGTTTTCTGCTGGGTTTTTTTGCTTATTTGTTTTTTTTTTTTTTTCTAACAGCGTTGGCTTTAATTCATTTGGTAGAAAAACTGGTTGGATGGCTGTTGTGGAGACTGGTGCTGCAGAGGGAACTGGACTCATTCTCAGGCACACGGTGCAGATGTGTCTGTGGAGCTGTGAGGATTTTCCGCGTTGGGAAGGAGGCTCTCACGTTTTCACATCCCAGCATCCCCACATCCCTGCATCCCTTCTTCCCCACATCCCAGCATCCCTGCATCTGTATATCCCAACATCCCTTCTTCCCTATATCACAACATCCCTACATTCCTGTATCCTCGCAGTCCCTCTGCCCTGAGCGCGGCAGATCATCCCTCTCTGATGCAACACCCCTGTGCAAGGAGGGACTTGCCTTAATTGCTCAGCAGCAGAGACTCCCCTCAGCGAGTGGCTTGGGAGCACTGATTCCATCATTTCTACCCATAGAATTCAACTGTGACAATAGCAAGTGTTGCTTTTTTGTCACTTCTTTTTTTTTTTTCCCTAAAGGATTTAAAGTAGCCACTCAGCTAACAGACAGATTACCTGGAATCAAGCTAAGTGGAGTATTCTGTTTCCTTTCCCTTTTCTTTGGAGAGGGAGCAGGGGAACAAATCACGTATTCTTTAAATAAAATAAATTTGAAGCGGCAGATGAGAATTTGTGAACTCATGCTGAGATTTTACTTTGAATCATGGGAAGAATGACTGGGAACTGGAGCCTCCCCCATCACTGGGGAGTGCCCTCACCCTCTCAATGATAAAATAATCTTCTCTTCAGTGCAGAAAACATTTACCTAGCCAGTGTAAAGCTAAACTTATGTCAGAGAGACTCAGAGAGTCCACCCAAGAATATCCTCATGGCTGGACATCAGGATATTTTCCTGGAGGGAAAATGGATTTAGATCTCCTGAAGCAGAGGAAGGAGTTTGTCGCCTACACTTCATGACAGTCAAATGTTTTTCTTCATTGTCTTTTAATATCAGTGTTCAAAAAATTAAATATTTTTTCCAACTCAAAGCAGCTCTTCCCTCCTCTTCCTTTTTTCCTTTTGTTTTTGGTTGAAAAAAAAAGAGATAAGCAACATAGAATCATAGAATCATTTAGGTTGGAAAAGACCCTTGGGATCATTGAGTCCAACCATCAACCCCACTCTACAAAGTTCTCCCCTACAGCATATCCCCTAACACCACACCTAAATGACTCTTAAACACATTCAGGGATGGTGACGCCACCACCTCCCTGGGCAGCCTATTCCAGTGTCTGACCACTCTGTCTGTGAAGAATTTTTCCCTAATGTCCAGCCTAAACCTGCCCTGCTGCAGCTTGAACCCATTCCCTCTTGTTCTATCGCTAATTACCTGTGAGAAGAGACCAGCACCAACCTCTCTACAGTGTCCTTTCAAGTAGTTGTAGAGAGTGATGAGGTCTCCCCTCAGCCTCCTCTTCCTCAAACTAAACAGTCCCAGCTCCTTCAATCGCTCTTCATAAGATTTATTCTCCAGGCCCTTCACCAGCTTTGTTGCCCTCCTCTGCACTTGCTCCAGCACCTCGACATCTCTCTCGTATTGAGGTGCCCAGAACTGGACACAATACTCAAGGTGTGGCCTCACCAGTGCTGAGTACAGGGGGACAATCACCTCCCTCCTTCTGCTGGTCACACTATTTCTAATACAAGCCAGGATGGCATTGGCTTTCTTGGCCACCTGGGCACACTGCTGGCTCATGTTCAGCCGCTTGTCAATTAGAACCCCCAGGTCCTTTTCTGCCAGTATTTTAAAGCAGCCCAGCCCAATTCTTCTCCCTATTGGCAGCTGAATCAAAAAAATCTGTGAGCTGTGAAACGATTATCTAGGCTTTTTGACCCAATATAGAAAGCTGTCAAATGCAGATGTTTGAAAATAGCAGACTCCCTGTTTGTGGGTAACAACCATACACACACACAAATTCTAACATGGAGAGGGAATAAAACAGAGGGGAGTGGTCGGCTAGAGAGTTATCTCCTTGTGTATATGTTGATATGCAAGGGGAAAAGTAAAGCCATGCTTCCTTTCTTGGCATGACTAGCAAAATATACTAAGCTATAATCATGGCCTTGAGGTATGTTGGAGGGGAAAAAAATATTAATGTTAACCAAGAAGTTGACAAAAAAATTATCTCTTTCTTAGCAAGTGATGCCCAAACCCCTTTGATGCCTCATTGCCTCTAAAATTTGCCATTTCTCCTTGCCCTCAACACTGACATCAGGAGGGGACCTGGGGTGGCAGATAGCCTGTCCCTCAGCAGGATGGCCTCTGGCTTTGGGAAAGCGACACCAGGTACTGCACGCTGCTGCGGGGCCAGCTGCCGGTGAGTGTGCAACTCCAAGGCTTCTACAGGGATAACTTTTGGCGGTCAGGAAGGGAATTTCCCTAAAATCTCAAAGGGCGCCTCAGAGCTTCACATCTTCAGAGGTTTAACCTGTGGGTGCTGTGAGAGAAAAGCATTTTACCTTCACTGCTTGGGAGAAGTGATTCTGAAGGTTCTGTAAAAGAGGTTTAGAAAATAGAGAAAAATATCTGCTTAAAAATAACAAAAATACCCTATAAAAATGGTCCCAGTTTTCAGGTGCTTCATTCTCACACTAAGGACCAGCTTTTAGCAGCAGAGAGGGTATCGAAAAATGGTTATTAAAGCCGAGGTCGTGCTTTCAGCATTCAGGG
Source organism: Chroicocephalus ridibundus (assembly GCF_963924245.1). Lineage (NCBI taxonomy): Eukaryota > Metazoa > Chordata > Aves > Charadriiformes > Laridae > Chroicocephalus > Chroicocephalus ridibundus. The sequence goes on from NC_086288.1 coordinate 58,519,151, forward strand.
TCATTTGGGAACCAAAGTAAATCTGTCTCTCAAAGATGAGCTTCATACGTGTGAGTCCACTCAGGTACTTCTGCCATGGCAGAGTAACCCTTAATGAGCCCTCTTAAACACCGCAAAGAGGCACAAAGAGACTTTAGTACAAAAATAGACTGAGTCCATGATTTCTTAGTAATTCCTAATGATGTAAGTCTTTTGCCTTGCAGCACTATTACTCCTGGGTTGTTTGGCTGGAGTCACTTGGGAAGTTTCAAGAAAATTTGGAAAACAGCACTACGGAAATTAGAGGTCTCTCTCGTATCTGTGAGGATAAATACATTCACAGCGCAATTAGTTACTGTGGAGTTAAAATGCTGTCCAGGAAATATAAGGGGTGGAGAACAGTGACATTTTGGAACCAGAAAAGAAAGATATTTGGAAATTTTTAAAATAGAGCCTATAGAAAACAGTTCACATGGGACAGAAAAAGGATATCCTCATTTTTCATCATTAAGAAGAAACAACACTGTAATTAAAAACAGACTCCAAAGTACTGGTCTGTTTATTCACTATAGATGGACTGAATTAACAGTTGGTTAGAAAACACACACACATGTGAAAGGATAAATAAAATAAGGGTATGGAAGACTCTATTTTTCCTTTCAGACTTCCATATCCAAGTACACACGTCTTTTCATCTAAGACTGCGCGCTCTCGTCTTTGCTGCCTTCACTGGGAGCAGAGCATGGTAGTGATGGGCTTTGCAGCTTTCTGGGCTTGTTACCACTCCAACTTCTGCCGTGTCACAGGATTTTCCAGATTCCTCACTGCTCTTCGTATTACATTTGTACCTTTGGTTCCAAGCAGTGATGGCTGAGCCAGAGGGCTGGGTGAGGACGGAGAGGGGGGACGCAGTCTCTGGCAGGGGGCTGTCTCCCATCACTGGGCAGTGGAGCTGCTTGTTCCCAGCAGCTGCAAGGAAAGCATTAGTGCTCCTCTCCTCCCCTTCCTGCGCCTTTTTCCACTAATGCCATCTGGCCGAGTGTGCGAGCTGTCATTCCCTTGGTCTGGCTGAAACCACACCGTGCCACCAGCCAATTCTGGGCTGCTCCCCGCTGCTGCTTTGGCACCTTCTCTCCATATTTACCTCACCTTCACCCCAGCCCCAAGCTTTGCTATGAGAGCAGGGGGGCAGGAAGGAGCAGATTTTCCAAGTCCTTCCTCCTGGTGCAATGCCCCAGCAGCCAGGCTGGGCAGCCTCCATCCCTGCCACAGAGAGGGATGCTGAGAGCCACAACACCATCGGAAGAGACCGTAAGGTTGTAGCATCTTCTGCTTGAGGCACTCCAACCTAGAATGACTCATGGACTCTGGTCTGTTTCTTTAATTCAATGAAAAGTGTCCTGCAAACTTATAAAAAATCCCTCTATCCAGGCAAGCGTGTGCACTCCCTGTCTCAGCAAGCGATTGCAGTATCACTGCCTCCAGCCACCTTCTTGAAAAGTGGACCCATGCCATGAACTTCAGCATCTTGTACAGCCCAGCATACGCCACCATCACGTGCTTGGCAGCATGCAAAGAAGAGGGTGGTGGTGCCAGTGAGTGGTAACACATTCAGCCACCCAGGTCTGACCTGCAGCATGATGTGGGTGGGCACCTCTGGGGCCAGTGGACACAGCCCCACACATGCCACATCCCTCCTCCTGTAGGGAGTCCCTCCCTGCCTGCTCCCCACTGAGCTTCTTTGCACTGCCTTTAATGCATCCTAAGCCCTCCAGCAACTCTTTCAGCTTGTTAATTTGGCAGAAGAAAGGTGCAAGTTCTTGCTGGGTGAGTTGGTGCCAGCTTAATGAGCTGAATCTGCCCACAGAGGTATCTGATGAGTGGGAGGACCAGCGGAAGGAACACACAGTTTAGCAGGGCAGGGTGCTGGGGTGGGGCAAACAACCCATTTTAGCAGCTGGGGACTCCTAGATAAGCTCAGCCTGTCTTTTGGATTGCACCCTGCGATAGCTGGTTCCACAACGCCTCTATATTTGAAAAGCAGATATTATCGGTGGGCCCCGGTAACTTGCCTTCTGTTAGTACCAGTACTCAGTTGCACAAAGGTAGTAGCAGGTCTCCACCGTGGCAGCACAGCTTGGGGATTTGGGATGAGCGTTAAAACCTTCAGCTGTGCCTGCTGAAGTCCCTAACTTAAATTTCTGGCCTTTCTATACATCTTTGAATGCATGAAAGAAAGGCTTTTCTGCTAACTAAAATAAATGTTCCAGCTTTTTATGATAAATTGCTCATTCTGGTCAGTGCTGTTATGCTACCTCAGCAGGTTTAAGCAGTCAAGCTAATTGTGACAGCAGTGATTTGTTTGTCCTGAATTAGACATTTCATTTCAGAAAGTTACCAGCTATATTTTGTTACCATTAGTGTCAGAGAACTTGAGTAGGTCAGGAAATGCATATAGCCAACAGCCTACTCACTTGGAAAGGCATCCATAGACAATAAAGTTTTATGAACAGAAATTTAATGGCATGGATCTTTCCACTCTTTCCAAAGAGTCTGAGCTTAAGTGATTATTTTTGATGCTGAATCCTTCCACTTAGGTAACTGCTGGTAATGCAGGCTGCATCCTGCTCCGCTGCTGTACAACGACGCCATCTGTAATTAATTGAGCTTCAGCCTCCCTGCTTTTGTTTTGCCTTAGCTTTGGGGGATGGTGTCAATTGACAATTAAAAAAATCCTCCTTCCATTAAATTAAAGAGCATTTTAAAAAAAGAAATGCCACCCTCTGATAGCAGTTTAGCAGCCGGAAGGACAGTCTATCAGACAGCCAGAGAAGGAACAGCAGAAATGAATATACATGCGTATCCATATGTAGTGTTTGGTTTTCTTGAGGAATTGCCATTTTATCCTGGAGTAACCCTCGAATCATTTGCAGAAGGGTGTCAGATAATGCTTTCTTCAAACCCAAGCCAGCTGTATGTGCAGACAGGGAGAACCATATGGTGCCTCGTGTGCGGGGCTGATATTTGCCGGGTTATGAAGATAGCTCTAAAGGCTGTCTGGCTGACTGTCTCCTGGCGTGAACACCGAGCCGCACTCGGCAGCTGCCCTTTCTTCCTGAGAGATGCATGGATCAAGGGCCGCCTTGGGTAGGTTGGAAGGCAGGACGTTTTCTGAATTACATAGGAAAACTGCCCCTCTCCAGGTAAGGGACTTTCTCAGTTTCTCCACCCATACAAACTGCTCTCATCAGATAAAGCAAATGTGTATTTTTTTAATGCTTTTGTCTTCCTGGTTATGCATTGCATGAATTCAGTACAATTCCAGACCTTATTGGAGGTATACAGCCTTTTCTTATCCAATTCTCTTTTACTATAGTGACTAACTGCTAGAACTTAATCGTGAGTTTTGAGACTGGGTAACTGGGCTGAGACTCATCCAAACATCGTATTTCTGTCTGGACAGGACTGTCAACACTTCAGCACAAATTGTCATCCATGTACACTTAAAAATTCACTTCTGTGGTGTTTGAATTTCTTTTACAGTAAGTTTCTTCACCTATGCACAAGGCCTGTAATGCTCAAAACACTTTCATAAATCCCACTTTTAAGAGGTTTGTGATGTTCTCTGCACCTCCTTTATTTTGAAGAACTTGTAAAACAAGATTAGAATACATGCAGCCTTCCACATCCAAGGACTTGATAGCATAAACAGCATTTGTCCAGGGGAGTTTTATATGCAGGTTGAGAGCTACCCTGAGCCTGAGGGAGTTCAAGTCTAGACCTCTTGCTGCTCAGGAGAGTGCCATGACCTCCAGGCTATGGGCTCCTCTGCCCAGAGGAGATGGTCCAGCCCTCTGCTGAAGCTGTGCCATGCTGCAGAGGAGAAGAAGTTGTGAATGCAAGGGTCCCTGAGCAAACGGGAGCTCTATTTGTTCTTTAGCCCTGTGATTAGGGCCCTCACCTGGAGATGGTGGGTCTTTTTTCCCACCTGTGCTTCTAAGGCTGCTTTGGGTACCCATTCCTAGCACTAGCAATGCTAGTGTTAAAACAAACACAACACTCAACCCCTAAATTTGTTCTGGAGTTTGGGTCTGTGAATATGGCATATCCTGAACAGTCATGGGGATGAGCCTTTCATGAGAGGCAGGCAGAGAGACAGTTGCTTGACATAACTAGTAAGAAGGCAAATCTGAACACGTGCATGGGCACAGAGGAGTGGGCATACTCCAGAGACGCTGGCCTGAAAGTTGTGATTAAACTTCTAACTCCATATCAGCTTGTTCATCTCTACCTTTTTTTTCCCCTTTTCGCATTCCTGGGCAAAAGTGAGGATGGAATAGTCAAAAGTAATAGGTTACAGGGAACTAGACAAGGAAAATATGGAGTTTGGATTCAACTAAGTTAAATTAAAGGAGTTGGCAAGATAGTCAGAAAGAAACTGGAGAGACCAACAGTAGAAGTTAGATTGCTGTGAGAAATAGGAATATTAACTGCTTTGTACCAGGGTGATGGGATCACATAAGATTATTATTTTTCAAAAAAAGATTTATCAAAATACTGTAATATAGTAATAATTTGTCAGCGGTTGTGAAGTCCAGGCACCTCAGGCAACTTTTCAAATTCTGCATAATCTTCAATGTCTATGGGAAATACAATGAAATATACCCTGTTCTTAATTGATTCCTTTTGCGCCACATTTTTCACGCAGGCTTGGCTGTTGGCCTTTCTTTGCTAAGAGAGGGTTTCAACAAGTGGAGAAGATGGATGGCCAAACCAATCAATTACAAAATATACAAAAGGTCAAAGCACTCAGCTAGCACATTGCAGACTGCTTCCAGATAAACCAAGCATAATAAATCGGATAACTTCCTCTTTGAACAAACAAAATAAGGAAACTAGCAAGTACTTCAAGCTGATAATGTTTTCTTTATGACTTGAAGAACTATGTGCATAGCCCTGCGGAATATGAAACAGGCTAGAAGTCCTTTCCTGCACTATCCTATTGAAAGAGAAGGCAACAAAAATAAGTAGTTTGCATCTGTGATGCTGAATAGACTTGTGACAACATCTAAAGTAAATTAAGATTGGTGTGTGGAAGCAGCGAAATGTCGTTAACCTTTGTGAATAGCTGTAGCATTCTTCTTCATAAGAGTTTTGAATGAGGGGCTTGTAGAAACATGACCATTAGTCCTGGGCAATGAACAGTGGAGGGCAGCAGTGCTTGCCTACTGCTGCTGCCATGGTCTCTGTTTGTGGCCTCCAATGCCAACAGACCTTCGTTGTAATAACTGTATGGATGCTTTGGGCATTTTGATGGGTAGCGCTGGGGGATTCCTGACCACGATGTGGCAGTAGCAGCAGGGCTGTGGGAACTTCACTGGTGTCAGCAGAGGTCTGAAAAGGGGCCAGCAGAGCTTGCTTTCTAGCATGTACAAACCCAATGCACCCAGGAAGGGGAAACTGCTAATAATGCTCAGAGGAATTATTTGCTTTCCCAATCCTCCCAAATGAGTATGTGTGCTAATTTTAAATGGGTCTGTGTTACTTTCAGACTTATCTTTAGTTGCTTCTTGACTGCACTTGGCAGAAGAGAAATAAGTATAAGCCATTCTTATTACACTATCTTGAATACCAAGCATGTTTTCATTCCATCTAGCTAACGTGAGTAGAAGATAAACTGGTGGCTTATTTCCTTTTCCAAAATAAAGGGGAGTGATAAGCTGAGACCTCATGGAGAGGAAGCTGCGGTGCCCCTGGAGGTTACTTCCGTCCAGCCACCCATGACACGAAGACAATAATTTTGCTCTGAAAGGGATGTGAACTGACAGATGTGGACTTTATTTCTATTTCCATCATAGACTCTGTGGATTTGGAAGAAAGAAAAACCTGGGCATTTAGTGAAACATCTCTATAACCTGTGAAGGGGCTTCACGTCGCCCATTGTGAGGCCCTAACTTCCACTCAGAACAATATGAAGGTAGACCTTGTTTTCTTAACTTTGAGGAAAGACCTGTGCCCAGCGATATTAACATGACACTTTCTGAGTAACACAAATGTTCAGTGTTTGGAGAACAGACACTTTGGTCTGCATTTGGTACAATGGTCATTCTCTCTGCTTTGAGAAAACAGACAAACCGAGAGAAAATAAGGTAGAAGATTTAAACACAGCATTGCTTTTTGCAGACATTGACACTCATTTCAGGAGCCCTGCAAATCTCAGTAGGTTCCCAGTGATGGCCCGAGGCATCAAAACATCTTTGCAATTCTGGGCTCTGGCGTTTAAAACTCCTGCAGGAAAAGTGTGCTGTGGAAAGAAAGGGGAGGGGAAATGAACAGCAGGGAAAAAGTCCCCATCACCATGTGGAGGCGTAAGCAGGTGAAGTAAAACTCCAACTCGAATTTTAATTGCAGATGTATAGTGGAGGCAATGGAGCTGCAATGCTCTGCCCCATTAAGACTCCAAGCCCTAGCACTGGGGTGATCTGACTCACTGGAGGGTGAGAAACATAATGTGCTGTACTGCTTGCAACAAATAACATTCGATTTCAAAACAGTAAGTATAGCAGAGTTGTTTCAAGCTGTTCCAAGCAGACAAGATTTAAACCCTGCATGTTAGTTTTACCTCGGTGACTAATGATTGAATGGAGGTGCAGAGCACAGGTGTCTTTAGTTAGGTAATATTATTGGGTAAATGAGATTTCGACTGTGTTTTCCAGCAAATTTAGGCTTAGAATAAATTATACTAATTTGAAAAGTCAGAGGCCCTGTTGGAACTGCACTTTGCATCTTATATAGATAAAAAATGCACGTGGAGTTAATCCATTAGTATCCAGATGCCTCTCTGAGGTGTGCAGCCCCAGCGGGTGCCCAGTCATCTAGACATGAGCTGTTCATCAGCCATGTGTCCCCATCCTGCAGCCATTCTCTCGTTGGGCATCTACAGATGGGAGTCCACCAACTGGAGCTCATGAAAGCGGCACCCCTTAAAAGCAGACCACCAATCCCTCCCTCTTCTGTTTCCTTAATAGTGATACCGGAATTTACTGAAGTTTTCACACTGATCTCTTTCTTAGCTATTTCTGTGTTATCATCCTGGGAATACCTTATGAGCTCTTCTGCTGACCAAGATGTAAGTGCCAAGAGCTAGCTATTAAAAAAAAAACAAAAACAAAAAAAACCCCACAACACAAAAAACCCTCCCAAACAACCAAATAAGCAAAATCTTCCATGTGTTTTGACATCATATTTCCATGTAACCACTGGTTTTTCCTCTCATTTAGGGCTACTGGAAAATGACATATTTCTGTTTCCCTAGATGAAGCCAGTCTTCATTCACACCACTCTGTATGAAGGGAGAATTAGGCTTCTGGCTTTTAGCAGCTTTGTGACCTCCTGGAGTGCACTGTGCCATATAAACCTGATCGTTCTCTCAGTATTGAAGCAAGATGAATTCTGAGCAGTTACATTCACGTCTTGGCAATCGAACTGAGTATTATCTGGATATAAATGCATTCAGCTATAACACAGGAAAATGCCAAATCCCGGCATCAAAGGATACTTCTCTTTTTAATGCCACAAAGTCATAATTCCTTCCTGCCAGCAAATCAAATTCTTAGTGGTTCACTGCAGATGAAGGATTTTCTTTGATTCCTGGTTCAGATACTTGTGTTGGAAACATCCTTGATACTTATTAGAACCTGCTGAATCTTAAAACACTTCGGTCAGAGAAAGGACTTAAAGATGTCACCAGGAAAAAGTCCCAGCTGCTTGCCACATGAGAGGATTAAAGATGACAATTTGTCAAGGGTGTGACAACTATTTTCCTCAGAGAACATTTACTTGTGCATCTATTAGATGGATTTATGTTTTTTGTCTTCAAGATGCAACAATCTGTTATGCAACAAATGTCCGCGCCTACAGGACCATATGGAGACTTGCATTCACAGGTGAGGCAAGAGCCATTTTCTTCTCCTTTGAAATTTCTCCGAGATGAAGGATTCATTTTTCCTTAACTCCTGCGTTAGTTGCTGTGTTGTACCTGTGAGGACATGAATGCCAAATAGCAGTTCCCAGTTCAGCTGCCACGGCTAGCAGCTCCATCCTACCACAGCTGCGTCTCAACAAAGCCAAAAGCAAGAAAATCAATGTTCTGGTGAAATGCTGAAATATGAAATAGTTGCCCAGAACTGTAACTTTAGAGGGATTAGAAATGAGCCTATCACAGGCACCAGTGAGCAACCCTATAAAAATAAAATCTTTCTTCCAAAAAAATTGAACCTGTGTTTTCTGTTGAACACTTAAACCTCCAAGGCTTGCAGAGCGCTTTGCAGTTGCTCCTCCACTTTTACTCTTGCATCCCACCACCAGTCTGGAAAGCCTGGTAAGCAAAAGAAATGGGTTCAACTCTTTACTTTTAAGACTCTTGTTACATTGGAGCTCACGTTCCTTTCCCTCTGACAAAGCTTTAACTGCATCTTCTTCCTTAAGCCTCCTTCTCTATAACATACGAGAGAACTGCCAGCTGGTGCTTTAACTTTGTGTTGTGGGCCACAGAAAACTTGCCAGGTAGTCTCAGAAGGCATAAAACATTAACAGCTCAGAATAAACATTTGATTTTTATCATTGCGGCTATAAAGTTAATGGGATTAATATTATTTGCTACTTCACTAATGGCTATTTATTCCTTAGTCTTATTCCTGTGAGGCAGGTTAGTGAATGAAAGTGAGGAAGACTCAGTCCAGAGGTAGCTATGAATCAATGGCAGGGCCCAGGTTTCTAATTACCACGAGTCTTCTCCACGGACTATTAGAAAACATGTTTTTTTTTCCTATGGGACAGGGGCAACATCCCTGCTTCCCCAAGAAAGACTCATCAGGAAGAGAAAGCAACATCTCATGCTTCCCTAAACAGGAGCAGAAAAAGGCCAACTGCGGGAAATGCTCTCCAGATGATCTTTAAAATTTCTAGGTTAATTCTCACAAGAATGTAAATACAAGTTTCCAGAGATGCCACTACCTAAAGGGATATGCCTCATGCCTGATCACAAAATGAAAATTAAGATACAAAAATCATTTAAGTTGTTAAGTGACACGATAGGATGCTTTGTATTTTTACTGTTGCCCACCTGAATGCAAGTCCACCAGCAGATCCACAGAGCAAAATAAAAATACTCTGATAGCTATACTTTGTGAAAAAATGAAGACTTGTCAGCTCATATACTGAAGTTTTCATATTACCATATGATTTTATAACGGAGTATTCTATGTCCTGGTTATTATCATTTAGTACTGGAATGACACTCCACTAAAAAAAAAAAATTTGGTTTTCCTTAAACCCTTTCTCCCATCATTGGCAGTGGTATTTTATCTATGCTGATTCAATGCACAGGGCCCTGTTTTTTAATTCTCAATTTAAAATAGGATATACTTAATATTTTATAGTAATGTAAATTAGAACAGTCAAATGAACAGGATCTTTTATAGCCACTTCAAAGGTGGCATTTTGACATTGGCTTGTTTTGTCACAGAAGATTAATTTCCCCTTTCAGGAGCACCAAACACCTTTGAAAATGTCCATCTAATGATTCCATCTTCATTTACATTAGTTTTGCAAGGAAATATGTCTGGCAAAGCCAAACTCACTTAATAACAACTACAATAAACCTTATCTCACCTTAGCATCAGCAGGTCGGTTGGATGTATTTCCAAAAGCACTCAGTGATTTGGCGCACAGTCTGAAATAGGCTTTTCAGGACTCTCAGTTTCAGAAAAGAGTCTGTTACAGTACTAATGTGGAAGCTCAGAAACTGAAATTTCCCAAATCACAAAAATGTTTTATAATTGGCTTTTTTGTCTGCTTGCTTTTAGCTACTCTGCAGAGAAAACTCATAAATTCAATTCATAAATGCACACCCTGTGTGTCAACCACAACTGGTTGAAATAAATTCCCTGCAAAACGGAAGAATTCCACATGGGCACCAGCAACTCTCCTGCATGAACAACATTTCACATGCTCCACTATCTTAATTTAAGCAAAGCAGAACACAGGCATGCCCAGTAAATGGATGCCTTTGGAAATCAAACCTCTGCTATTTAAAGCTTGACAGTGTCTCAGAAGATTGGATCGTTGCCATGAGTTCCTTCTGAAACTCTTCAAAATCACATGAGGGAGCAGTTTGGGGTGGTGCTCAGCCATGAACTTCAGCTTGGGTGTCCCACCCCTTGTGAGAGGGACACCCTGCATTGCATTAGCACAGGAAGCCCAGGAGAAAGCCCTTGGACATGTCCCCTAAGCCCCATACCAAGGACCAGCACCTCTAAAAACACTGGGAGTTTTTTGGCCAATTCGGGGACCAGGCCCCCTTGGGAGCTCCGAGCACTTTGTGTATTTGAGGCTGTTGCTTCTTCCTCTGCTTTGAGGCAGATGCTGCTCCTCCCAGATCCCACGCTGAGGGGACTACATGCCAGAAAAGAGCATGATTTTTTCCTCTTCTCTGTGTCTTTACTGAGAAGGCGACAAGTTAGCCTATCATGCTTTCCAAAGATGATATAACATTACTTCGGGGACGCTATGCCCCAGGTCCTGTTGGGACTCTGTCATACCGCTTCAGTCTGGAGCACACGCTCGCTCCTTGCTCCATGGTATACATTGAGCTCCTTCCAGCAGGAGTTTTACAGCAAGCTCACAGTTGCTTTAAATTAGAAAAGTTGGCAAGTATCCGAGGAAAGGAGTGGGAGCTTATTTAGCTGAAACAGACAGTTACAAAACTCAATACAAGAGCATCAAGCTTCAAATAAGTTTTCACGAAGTACATTATTTGTCATCACGGCATTTAAATTTGTTTTAAAGGATTTTGAATCACCAAAAATTACCCGTTGGCTTAAATCTACAACTCTTACGACGCTACCCAAAAGAAGTGCATTGCTTTCCCTCAAAAATCCGATGTCATCCACTCGAGCATAAAGGTAAGATGTAACTGATTCTACTTTCCTATTCTGACTTATCTGGAATGCATTTGAAGAAGGGAATGTAATAGAGAGACCTATTGGAAAAATGCAGGTTTTTGCTGGGATACATGCGATTCCATTAGAAATCAGCTGTAATAGAGCTTCAGTGAAATCTGTTTATGTATCTTGTCTTGTAAGGGAAGATTAATAAACTTGGACAATTATGCACATAACATTACTAACAAAATGTTACCAGACAGATTTTTTTCAAAAAGCAAGGACACAATTTTCTGGAAAAAAAAATTAAAATTTAAATGTCTACCTTTCACAGGGTTTAAGGTGATTTAATTGCCTAAAATCTTTTGAAGTATTTCTCTCTATTTAGCTTTAATCTTACATGCCATCAACCCAAACCAGAAATTATTGGTTTTTTCCCTCGTGAATGATTCCAACACTGTTCCAATTCTTCACTTTAACCTTTGTTGCTATGGTTTCATAGAAACTTGTTTTGCAAAAAATATCTGTAAATACCAAATAAATCATTTTGCTTCAGGATTTTGCTCTTGCAAAGTTAAGCTCCTGCATTTAACTTATTAAACCCTCACAAATACATCCATTTATTTTGTTGGGGTGTTTCTTCTGTTTGGTCGGTTTTTTTCAAGGTTATTTAACTTCTTGTGCTTCCACTGCTACTGGCAGCATGCTTTGTGCCTATGTGCAGGCTGCGGAGAGAATGTGTCCTGTTAAATAGAAATGAAACGCTGAGCGTAGGTGATTAAACACAACCTTGGTCTGGGTAGGTGAGAGTGTAAATGGATTAGCGGTTTCTTGCTCCCTTTTTTCCCCTGGGTCCCTGGTTACCATTATCCAGGCAAGGCTGAGGCAAGGCTTGCCCGCGTGCCAGCTGCCCAAAACCTGATACTCACAAAGGTGGCTAATTTCTCTAACCCACTCACTTTCAAGGAAATGATGAGGCTTTTCAGGCTGAAGTTTTAGGAAAATATGGGTGTGAGCGCAGCATTGCCCACAGCCCTTGGAGCTGTGCAAGCTATGGAAATTTGCTAACACTGACAGCTGGAGAAACAGCAACCTGCTTCAGAAATCACACAATTACAGTGTTATATAGCATGGCACATTAAAGAGGCAGAAAATCCCATCTTCCTATAGTGCCTGCTCCCCATTTTCCCTGGTCTGGGACAACTTCAGCTGCGCTATGGGAGCAGATTTTCCCTGGTGGGAATGCAGGGCTGTAGGTCCTCCTGGTACTGTGTGCCCGTGGGTCATGCTCCTCTTAGGAAATGCATCTAAGAGTAGAGAAACGCGGAGCAGAGAGGGCAGGGGAAAGGGTGGGGAAAGCAAAACTGGAAGTGGAGCAGCAGATATGCCTGGCCCACTGGCACGGGGGAAATCCTGAAAGTTTGGTTCCCTTTGAAGCTGCCCCTGGGTTAAGATTTGTGCCGAGTGGCACAAAAGCTCACCATCACCATCCTCACTGAGCTGTGGAAAGGCAGGGCCAGGGGAATCCCCATCAGGTGTCACCTGGGTGAGGACTATGTGCGGCAGAGATTGGGAAGAATATTCCATGCACATAGTTCCCTATTCCTTGTCCTTCCTCCACAATACCCCACCGATCTGATGGATAGGTGAGAGTAAATGTGGTTGCTGGTCTGCTCCATACTTCTTAGTGACACAGGAGACAGGATGGTTTCTGAAATCGAGTATCACAGACACAGGGACTGTTTCTGGTTCAGCAGCAGTAACAGCCAATAATGCAAGAACACAGTGTTCGTATTATTTCATCTCCTCCGTCACCTCCATGCTTCATTGATGCACTTATTTACGGTTCAGTCCCAGTGGCAAGGTGAGAAGGTAGGTGGAAATCCACATATAAGCAGTGTCCTGAAGGCTGGGTTTGAGTGCCTGCAGAAGATCCTCTGTCCCATTTGCTGTGATAGAGCTGACATATCCTTAATTCTCTGTGACGTGCCCGTTCACAGGTCTGTCCCATGCACTGCTAAACCTAATTTACAGGGTCCTTAAACAGATGTTACAGCAACATTACACATACTGTCATTGCATGATCGAATAACATCCATGTTCCAAGAGAGACACATTGCAGATGATAAAATTACTATTTAGATTGTCCAGAAAAACTTAACCTTATAGGGGAGTGAAAATCCTAAGGCTGCAACCTTTTATACAAATAAGAGGCATTGAAAAAATATAGTGTTTCTGATTCCTAGAGGTTGTTTGTCACAGCTGCAAGGTCAAACTCCATGTTATCTGCAAAGTGGATCTTTTTTAGTCAAAAGGACGCCAAAGCAATTATGCGATTGCCTTGGCAGAAAAATCTAGAGGCTTTGCAGGCTCATCTTCATGATCATACCTGGAAAATAAGTGTTGCAAGTGAGATAACTACCGGCCAGATTTGCATCTTAGTTATAGGCATCAGGCTGCAACTGTCAGCAAAAGGTATTCATTTCTGCTCACAGTCTCTCCAAAGTAAGAGGTGCAGATCTGTAGGGCTGTTTGTCTCTCGGGTTGAAGAAGAAATCCAGATTACTCCAATTTCACAGTGCTGCAGTAAATTGTTTGAGTTCTTCATAGACTAGGATTCAATTTTCATTTTGGAAAAGCAGTATGAATTGGTTCCTGGGTGTCTAGCCTCAAGCCTCACGTGATGTTGGATGCAGCTGGGAAAGCTCAAAGTAATGAAGGCAGAACTGCAGAGGACCTGACTCAAGTCTCCAAAGATAGTTTATGGTTTCGCCATATGATCAAACAGTCTATAAATTTCTGTGCGGTGTATGCATTGGGAAGGGCAGAACTGTTCAGTAAAAAAACAAGTCTTATCACAGAGGATAATGGGGACCCTTTTTAAAGGGGAAGAATAGGCAGTGCATAATGGGAAAAAGATCCTGGCAGCAAGAGGTATACAGCTTTAAAACAACCCAGAGGGAAAGAGAGGAAAAGTCTCACTGGCTGTGATGTTTCACTTAGTCTGGGCAAACCTAGAAGAAATCTGTGGGGACCAATCTTTCCTGGGCTGAGAGATGTGAGAGTCCATATGTTGTGCTGGCTTAAACGTATTGGCTCGTCTTCAGTCTATCTACTGTATTTGTCTTCCTCATCTGTGCGAGTATCGCATCTCTCAGACCCAAATGGGGTGCAGCCTACAGAAGTGGAGGCCAAATCTTGAACAAGATTTAATGGAGACAGTTGACTGTGTGTGGACGCCATCAGGCCACCCATCCTATTTTCAGCTTAGGCTCTCCCCTCCCCCTTTGGAGAGACCCCAAACCCAAAATCAGACACCCCGCAACAAACAGAAACATCTGGCAAGAGTCTAAGGTTAAAGTTGGGGAAGGAAGGGAACTGTTCAGCAAGGGGATATTTTTTTCGGATGTATTGTAATTCAAGTGGTCTGTTTTATTTCTCTCAGTTTTTGCTACATTCTTTCAATAAAGATATTTTCCTTTCAGAAGAAAATGAGAGTGGAGAGGGTATTAATAATGGAGGTGGGACCCGAAATGTAGTTTAAAAAATGTGCAATAAAAACAGGGAGTGATAACGCTATAAAAACAAGAAGGGCTCAAAGGGCAGAGCTGAAGAGGTGTGTTTCCAGCCTGATCACCCCCACCTCTTTCTGTTGGTCCGATGGGCCTCGTTGCTGGTTTCAGGCCAGCGTGGGCACCTCGTCACCACAGCACAGGGAGAGAGACCTCATTTGTGAGCTGCTGAGAGAGGGACCTCCTTTTTTTTTTTTTTCACCCTTTGGAAAAAAAGAAGTCTGAGCTTTTTCTGGATTTGTCCAGGAAAACTCTCCCTTTTCTTGGAGGGAGACTATCCCTGTGCTGGAACACGTATCTGCTATTCTCACTAGCAATTAGGACTCAGGACCAAAAGTCTTTTCCCTTTTCAGCAGTGCATAAAAACTTGATGTTACGCCAGCCTTGCTAGCCCGGCGCTGATGTTCCTGCACAGTGCCGGTCTGCTGCGCTTCAATGCACCTGGGGATTGATCCCACCGCCCCAACACATCCAAGACTGCTGTTTCTAGTCCTTTTTCACCATCACTAAACAGTGGAAGTGGCTCTTTGGGACTAAGAAGAGAAACACCTAAGTTACTTTTTTGCATCCATTGCTTATGCCAGACACCATGTCGTTTGTTTTTTCTACACAAAGCAATTGGCTTCTTTGAGTCTTTATGAGATCCAGCTCTGCATGGATGTGCTCTGAAGGTTATCTTCCAGAGCCTCTCCTTTTTTGGTCCTAAACCCTGAGAACAGTCTTTGATCACAGCCCTGCTTTAGCAGCTCTCCCAGTCCCACACATCTTTACTTGTCTCCAGCTTTTCTTCAGTTCCTCTACGCTTTTCCTCCTGTAAATTGCCAATCTGGTAGCCTCCTTCTCATAGCCCTTCCATTTTCCTGGTGTGTCTGTGTGTTTACCCAGAAGCTCCCCATTTACCACCTCTTTTTTGGGGGTTTCTAGAGGGGGTCTGGTGGCAGCCATTCCTCCCTAAAGCAATGGTCCTGTAACCCCTGCCTAAATGATGTGGGAAGGCAGAAGTACTCTCAAGCTCCCCAACAGCTGATTTCCCAATGGCTGGAGGAAGACTAAGGCTGCTTTAGCCTCTCTTGAGTCACTGTTTCTGTTATTCAGTGCAGACGTTCTGCTAGAAAGTGGTGATATGCGTCTGCAGATGACCTCTGATTACCAGCTTTGAGGTGGGGCAGTAAGAAATCATTCCAGGGAGAGGTAGTGATTTTAGGGGTGGGAACAGGATGGCCTACACTCCAGCAAAGCAGTTCCCATAAAGGACTGGAGTCCAGGTCACAGCTCCCTCTCCTCTCCTGGAAGAAGGAAATTTTCCCTTCTCTCTCCAGCTTGGGTAAAGGGAAAAGGAAAAAAAAAAAGTATCCTTTCCTGATTCAGCTTCATCATCATCAGTTGATCATATATCTGAGTGCCCCCAACAGGAACGCAAAGATCAAGTAACATGGGCAATCCAGCAGAACGAGCAGGGTCAGTGGTCCTGGCTAGCTGTGAAACAGGTTGTCCTGCTATCTATCCCCTCCCTCCTGCACCCCCAGAGAGAGCAGGTCTTCTCTGCCCGGGGCTGGCCCTCAGGTCTCAGGGGGGCTCTGCTGCACACTCAGGTCTCTGGGCATGCAGCAGGTATTTTTTAGTTTCTCTGCAGAAAGGGGGACCAGTTGCATTTCACTGTATTTGAAGCTTTACAGTTGCATTACACTGCCTTAAATCAGAATGGGCTTTCGGAGGCTGCATTGGAGGTTGCCTTCAACTGTTTAAGGAAAATTGAGTTTCCTCTGCAGGACTGCTTAGGATGCCTCCCTGCATGCTCACAGGCCACACATCTCATTCCTGATTTTGTAGCCTGCTTCAGGTAGAGATGCGATCCAAAATTTCTGTGCCTGGAATTTATCAGGCAGAAATACACGTATGTCGCACTGCGTCACACCAGAATGGTGCCTCCTGCGCTGTGAGGAGGTGTCCAACTTGTAGGACCTGTACTGTACAGCTGGTCTGAGAGCGTGCACTGAACCTGCCTGGGGTTTCTTGTGGGCCTGATAGAGCTCACAGATTATCCAAAAATCTTGGTTAAATGCACATATCCCTCAAACCCAGCTGGAGAAGATATCCAGCATGAAGAGGGCATCTTGGCAACAGGAGTTGTCAGAAGCCTCCCAGCATCTCGGTTTCTCCCTTTCTGCAGGCATGCTCTGCCCTTGCAGACCAGCGCTGATGTCTGAGAAGTTTGATTGCCAAAGGTTAAAAACCATATCTGACTGGTGCTTCTGCAGCCCAACAGGGCATGTATTAAATCCCTGCAATGGGATCCAGGCCACACTGAACTTAAAACAAGCCTCATGGTTCCCTTCAGCTGGATGGCGTAAGGGAGTGCATGATCTGGGTGCATCATGGGTGCAGCTCCATGGATGCCCAGGCTATGTTTGGATTGCTGCATCAGGCAGGATTTAGCCCCAGCTTCCTACTCCTGCAAATACTGGCTTGTAGCCGAGAGAGTTGTTTTCATACCTCCTGCACGAGGCAAAAGCTTGTGTGAAATGCTTTGACGTGGTGTTTCTTGGCTCTTTCCAACCTGTCTCAGCAATCAGGAAGTTGTATCACCTCCGTGGAGATACACCAGGGTTGTAAAACATCTCCGTTCCCTCAATTAGCACCATTTTATTAATCAGAAGGGGTGGCCGGACTGCTTACTGCCATCATTGCTCACACTTGAACAACCTCTGTGGTGACTCTGGCACAAGGATTGGATTCCTTGACAGGAAGACTTGATGATCCCATAGCAGAAACAGTTTCGCTTGCACGGAAGAACTGCCAAGACACCCTTAAAAGGAAGGCTGTGCCGAGCGCATGCTGCTGGAGACACTCACTGCTGCTCCCACCCTCACAGACACCATCCTGAGCAATCCCTGCCACAGACATGTGTCTCCTCTGCCCCATCGAGCCCCTGTGCAGAGGACAGAGGGCCTGATCCTTTTGGACCCCATGGCCAGAGGCCGTCAGGACCTTGCCCTGGTAGCGAATACCACCGCCACCCCCGCCAGCATCACACCAGCCCAGCCGGCCACTTTGCTGTACGTGCCTCCTCTCCAGCATGTCAGCAGAAGCAGATGTTTCTAATTTATCACTAAAAACAAACAACTTAATCCCCCAAATATGCAGCAGTTGGGGGTGAGGAGGGGCCCTTCCACTTAAAGCTGATTTATAAATTGGATAATTAGGGTTAATTTGTCCATGAATGAAGCAAATATGTGTCAGATACTGTTACCAGAGCTTCCTCCCTCTACTTTTTGCAAGCCCTAAGCATCCAAAGCCTTTTCAACCTGAGGTAACGGGACACGTTCCTGTTCTGCTGGCCAAAAGCATCTGGCACTGCTTCGTTTCATCAACAGCTCTAATATTTATCTATTTGGGCCTTCAGAACATTATCTGTGTGTAACTGACATTGCAGGCCTCTGTCGCCAAAGGCAGGCCTCGGCCCAGCGTAATGGCTGAAGGCGCTGATGGGAAAAGGTCTGAGCCCAAACACATTCCAGATAAAACGGAGAAAAATATTAGTTTTACCTATGTTGTACGAGAGCTGGAGGCCACAGCTAGCCTCAGAGCATCTGTATTTCGACACGTGCACATACACTGAGCCGTCCAGCCTAATATATATTATATATATGTTTTATATATATATATACCCTACTTCTGCTGACACCTACTTCAGACCACCAGTTCCTACTGCTTACATCTTAGAATCATAGAATCACAGAATTGTTTAGGTTGGAAGGGACCTGAACAACCCTTGCTCCCTCAGTAGCTCCTCATAAGACTTGTTCTCCAGACTCCTCAGCAGCTTTGCTGCCCTTCTCTGGACACCCTCCAGCACCTCAATATCTGTCTTGTAGTGAAGGAACCAAAACTTAACACAGTATTCAAGGTGTGACCAGATCACCTAGTCCACCCCCCCTGCCAAAGCATCTTCACCCAGAGCAGGTTGCACAGGATCATGTCCAGGCGGGTTTTGAATGTCTCCAGAGAAGGAGACTCCACCACCTCTCTGGACAGCCTGTTCCAGTGCTCTGTCACCCTCAAAGTAAAGGAGTTTTTGCTTATGTTCAGACAGAATTTCCTGTGTTCCAGTTTGTGCCCATTGCCTCTTGTTCTGTTGCCGGGCACCACTGAAAAGAGTCTGTCCTCATGGTCTTGACGTTCATTAAAAAAGCCTCTTCCCCAGGCAGCTCAGCACCTGGCCACACCACGTCTGCCATGCACAGGCAGCACTGAAGTAACAGCAATGCAGTGGCCTTAAAAAGATCTTAACAGATCCTGGACACATGGCAGCAATGCTGGACACGTGTCAGCAATGCTGGCCCAGTTCTGCCCAAGGGCAGAATTTGGGGGCTGCTGCCAGAGGTCTCTGTGTCTTGGGTGTCTGGGAAAGGCGATGGGAGAAGGCAAGTCCTACTGGCAGTAGGGTGGTGGAAACGCCTAGGAATCCACAAAGCAGAAAGTATCGGTGTGTGAATGGGAGGGAGGCCTTGTGTGAGGCCTCAGCAGCCTGCGGACCCCTAGCCTGGGATGGTGGGGTGGGTGGCCGGGGCTCAGCAGGGCTGGTCCTGGTGCTGCGGGTCACATGGTGCTCAGGGAGGCAGGGAAAGGGAGGCTAACGATGTTATCATGGTGTTACCTGAACCCCAGGGGTTTACCAGTTCATTACCTAAAAGGCAAAACAGGAAGACTACTGAGCTCAGTCTGCAAATCACTGTGCTAAGCCTTGCCCTTTTACATAGGAAATGGATGGCTGTACTGATTTCTTCAACCACACCTTTAAAAACAGGGTTCAGTTGGGTGTCCTCTCCTGGTAGGTGCTGCAGTTGTAAGAAAATGCAAAATAGCCTTGTATGCAGCTTTCTTCGGGGGGCATGGGAAATCAAACCTTACACTGGAATGGTGATAAGGCTGTGGAATGCTGTTGGGATGACCAGCGCTCCTCTCCTCAGCAGTCTCTTCTGCCGTGAGCAGCGTCTCCCGGGGCTGGAGCAGTCGAGAAACACTTCTCCTTCATTATTTCTATTAAATGATAAATTAGACAATGTACCAGGCTTGCAAAGACTTCTCATCAAGCTGGAATGTCAGCTAGGCTAAAGGAAAGATGAGAAGGAGAAAAGAAGAACGGAAGAAAAACAGAAGGAAAGCAGGATTAGAGTCAACAGCAGTGCTAAGAGCAGGAATCAGAGCCCTCAGTGCTCTGCTCCAGCTACTACACTCCCATTCCTCCCATAGGCGATATCCATAAAGCGATCTGGGAAAACAGTGGGTTTGAGAAGAAAACTGGAGACAACTGGAACAACACTGAGCTTGAAGTAATTCTATTTTTGGACTAAACAAAAAAAAAATCCAAACATTTTTTAACTCAATCCAGACAAGCTTGTGTTGCTTAAGCAGTTTTAAGCCTCATGCAATGAGAGCACCAGCACCATTTTATTCTGCAAAGCTGCAATCTGCTTTTCAGTTTTGAAGCCTTTTTCCAAATGAAGAAACCATATGCCATTAAATTAGTTTGTACCAGTGATGTAGCCCTTTACTTCTTGCAAACCGGGCTGTGCTTCAAATGGTGACATATACTGCAAGTGTCTTCTTCTCTACCTAGTTAAAGAGGTGCCTTCCCTCATGCAATGCACAAGGGGATGGTCAAGGATAGCCTTGTGTCAGAAAGCCTCATACTTGCAGGAAGGAGACTGGTTGCAGTTCATTGCAAGAAAAGAACAATTTTCTTTGATGTTTTCAATAGTTTAGTCTGAAATAGCCTAAACCTCACTACAGACCCGATGAAAAGACTGATGAATTTGAAGGCGGAAAGCTGTCTCAAATTTCCAGATATATGTTGAACATGATATTTTGGGGCACTGATTTTTGTTTCTGACTTTTTTTTTTTGCCAAGGTTGTAGAGAAGAAAGGGTTACAGATTTAACTTACGGGGGACTTGATCTGTTGCAAAAAGGATCATTTTCTTAAACTGTCAAAAGACTAAACATAATTTTTACCATCATGTTGGGAAAGTGACACAAACTGACAGAAAGCATGCCTTCTAATTCCCAGGGATTTTATTTTGCCTTCCTACCTCTGATGCAGTAGCAGGAGTTGAAATGAATTTTTCTTTTGGGTGACGATACACGCCACAATGGAAAAGAGAGAATGTCCTTGCCTTAAAGGATCTCCAGCGTTCATCCATGATGTCTGACCTCTAAGGGGCAAGACAGTTTATTAAAAAATCCTTTCTGACCCTGAAATGAAGGATCACATAGCACCTCAAGTGCAGGCTCAGGACATTTGTATGTGAACTTGAGATTTGCTTTTGATGGTTTTAATGGTATGTGTTGTTGATGTTCCTAAATTATATATCTCCGTGAAGCATTCAAAAACAAATGTTCAGCCCCCACGGGGTATGGTAAAAGGTCTAAGGATAAGCTTTGATGTGGATATAAAGTCATGGTAGCTGTCAGGTCCTGAGTCATCTGCCAGTAGCACCCACATGACCAGAAAGGGAATACATATGCTTCTGCACATTTTTGAACCAGACCTTCAGCTGGTGTAAATTAATTATGCTGCCTTTGCAATCAATGCAGCAGTATCTTGTCAGCTCAAGATCTGGCCTTTCCGATTCCAAGACTGAGAAGTTATATGGGCAAGATACTACACACTACAAGTTTAAAAAGGAGATTTTCTTTTTATACATTAATGACACATTAAAATTAGAATAAATTACACATTAAAAAGTCAGAATTCTTCATTTTTAATGTGCCATTTGAAGCATCAACAGGAATTTTCATCTTCTGAGTTCTTGCCCATTATTCACTAGCTCATATACTAGCTAAGACCATGTGAACAAGTGCCGTTAGCATCTCACCTTAAGTGAGATATTGCTGCAGTCCCGATTTGGCTGACTTGGCAAGGCTGAGCAGGTGTGCAACCGAGTTTCCAAGATAGAGGTTGGCAGTATGGAACATTCATGTATAGGTTGCAGAAAACCTTAACTGGATTGCTTCAGTATGCAGAACAAGTGTAGCCCAGATCCGCGACCCATGCTATATTCTTTTTGTTTTTCCCAGAAGTAATATATCGTTGCCTAGCTATATGCCATTTATATATATAGTGGTGAGACCATGCATAAAACAATATTATTCACCAAAAGCTAAATGTGAGATCGAAGTGTGAGGGCCATGCATATGAGCCACTTGTTTAAACGTTTTAATTTTCGTTCTTGTCTTTCAAGACAAGGCTATCTTGTCTTTCAATTCTTCCCAAGCCCTCCTTATGTATGAAAAGAGTTTCAAAACAAAAATTGATTCCAGATGTCTTAAGTGTATTTTTCCAGGCCTGCAACTTAAACAAGTTACAGCAATATGCACCTTCACATAGTTTTTGATCATTATAATATGAATTTTCACTGACAGCAGTGGAGATCACAGGGACCTTTCCCAGTTTCCAAAACCAGCTTTTACTAATTTGGATCCCATTCCAGATTGTCAGAAGGGCTGTGTTTTAAGGAGAATCATTCATTTGATGATCCCTAGTACAGCTGCCCACCACATGTACAGCAGCAAAGTAGCACTTTTTAATTTTCCCCCACTTTCAGCTTCAGCACTGGAACCCATTACATGGCTGGCATCCCACAAGTGCTGTGTTACTTTGCCCCTCACCTCAAAAAGTTATATGTAATGACAGGGTGGCTGTTAATAACTAATAGCTAACTAATAGCAGGAATGCAGAGAGAGGTGACAGCAGGTAGGATGCCAGCCCTTAATTGACTGCTTAATTTCTTGCTCTGTACAGACTGTGTGATCTCTGGCAAATAATATCATCCTTGTGCCTCAGGTCCACAGCTGTAAAATGAGATATTATTTTTTGGCTTCCATGCCAGGTAAGTATAATCAAATGACTGGGTGATCAGATACTGCAACAACCAAAAGTTTGTAATTACCTGGGGTAAGGTATGCAAAATCCCTCTGGACCATAATCATTGAGTCACCTCCTTGCTCTTGGAGGTAATGGAGGTCAGGTGTGCTGTATGGAGTGGAAAACCCTGAATAATAAAGTCATCGTGGCACATACTGCAGAGACATCCACCAGCTGATTAGACCTGCTTTGGGCAGATGTTGGATGAGATGAACTACAAAGGTCCCTTCCAACCCAAATTACTCTTGTGGTTCTGTTCTAATGCTGCACCTCTGCAAATACGTCCTCTTGGAGCACTGGAGACCACGGTGCACACCCCTGAGGCAGCACCGCAGGAGACAGCCTGCCTCCATCAGGGACAGACCAACTAAGTCATGATGGACCGAACTGATTCAGGGCAGCTTGTTGCCTCCACCAAAAGTACTTGTGGCCCCTGATCCTAGAAACAGTTTAAGTGCCTTTAAGTAGCACTGTATCTCCATGGAGCCAATCAATGGCATGGTTTATTTCTAGATGACCATCTAAAGGAAATGAAAGTTTACCTTATTGGGAAATGTGCTCTCTAGTTCACATTCACCTGCCATGTCATCTTACATTGCCACTGAGTGAGTGTTTCACTCCTTCTGGCCCAGCCTTTACATGTGAAACTGAGCTTTGTGGTTCCTATTGATGCTGTGTGTTCCATCTCTCAAGAAGTAACTAAATGAGGGCTTTGTAAAAATTGTGAGCTGACATTGGAAATAACAGCTACTGGGATGTATATCCCTGTGAGGACCAAATTTTTTAAAGCTGTGTGTAAAATCAGACGATTTCATAACAAAGTCTGATCAAGGTAGTTTAATGGACTCCTTAATCAGACATAGGACCTACTTTCTCAGGGTGTCAGAGGTAACCATACAGCACCACGCCAGCAGAGCAGCACTCCCAGCCTGTGGGCAGTGCAGCCCAACTGCTCTTCTGTGGGCTGTTTGAAAGATAAATGAGAAACGTAAGACTTTAATTAATTAATTTACATTTATACCAGGAAAAAAAAAAAAATAAATTTTTGATGTGGTAGATCATGACATAGATTTCACCCAACAAGTCTCCCACATTTCTGTTTGTGTTATAGCTTCTGGGGTCCTGGCCAAGCTTCCACTTTCACATTCACAGCTGCAATTGTAACTGTGACCCTTGGTTTGGGAACTGTTTTCTTAGCTCCTATATAAATTCTGTGAACGCCTATACAATACTCAGTAAAGCAGATGGTATTTTCAGTGACTACCACCGCCTCCAGTTGTGAGCCAGGGCTGCACGTGGCCCCAGCAAAAGGCTGTGCCCCAAGGCGTGCAGGGCTCACGCAGCTGTGTTATGGCTGAAACAGGCTGGGGGGAGAAATGACACTGTCCATGCATGGGAGGGCTGCAAGCGCACTGCCCGATGGCTTTGTACTTCCCCGGGGGAAAGCCACATCCCTGGGGCAGAAACCAAGTCATGCTTGGAGGTAATTAGCTGGCGCTCAAATTAGTGATGTGTTTCAGATGTTGAAAACAAGAAGATTTGGTTCTCAGAAGTGAGGGGATATAGTCTCCTTGTCTCAAAACACTTCACAAAGAAGGTTACGGACAGAAAGCTGGACCGGGTCCCGATAATGCCCCACTTGTGGGGCTGCCATCTCAAACCTGGGCCTGCACAAGTAGTCCTCTGTGCCAAGCCTTGCTCCTCCAAACCAGGTGACAGGGCATCTGCACCATAAACCAAGATTAAAAGTAAAAAATCCCAGCTATTTTCTAAAAATAGAAAAGTTGAACTGGGAGGGAGGGAGAAAACATGTGCTTGCTGATGGTTTACCAGAGAGGGAAGAGGTCTAGCACGGCGGGTGGCAGTGGCTGAGCAGGAGTCAGCACAGGCGGGGTCAGCACTAACCTACATAAATAATCCCTAAGTATGAGAAAAGGCATTTTGCTGTCTGAAGTACAACACTTGCACCCATTTTAAAGCAACAGCTTTCAAGCATGAATTTTAATTTAAAAAAAACCTACAAATCAATGGCAATACTTTGAAATTCAACATATATTTATATATGGCTTGATAGTACCTCATATTTTGAAAACATTAGTGGAGAAAGGGAAGGGGAAAACAGCTGGAAGAGCTGAAAACAGTCAAAATTAATTTATTGTAGACTTAGAGTTTCAGTATTTGACAAAGGAAGTGGATATAAATGGAAACTAAATTGAAACTGAGACTTTTCCCATTCAACACAATATATCACTGCTACCAGTCAGCTACAACTGGGAGAGACAATTTAATTACCAATAAATAACTTTGAAGTTGTACATGTGTTTTAGTGTCTTAATAAAGTTGCAAAAAAAAAAAAGAAGCAACAACAAAAGCTGAAGCCAAGTCTGAGGTTCAAGAAAAACCTTGATAACACACATATAAAACGTGTAGGGGGATTTTCAAGTCCATTGTCACACAAGGAGAGTAACACACTAGACAAAAGGGAACAGTTGATCATTCTTCATTAACAACTATGATTTCCTCAAGCCAGAAATGCTTATCAAAGGTTTTGAGTTGTTTTTTTTCTTTATGTTTTATAGAGCAAGGAATATTGCATTTACAATATTTTAAAGTTTGATTGTAAACTGTAAGTTTATTTCCCTTTTTCCCTCCTTTGCAACTGAATACAATGGAATGAATGAAGACTTTGATTTTTTCCTTTCTTATCTCTTTCCTACTCCTATTATTATGCCTAAAATGTGGTGTGTTTTTCATCCTCTTCATAAAACCTCTGTCTTCATTGTCTGGGAATGGAATGACTATGTTTAAAATAACGTCTTTATTCTTGTAAATATAATTTTACAATGGAGCAGGGAGCTTCTTTTTTGCTGAAACTTTACATTTACCTATTTTAAGCTACATCATTATCTTGCTTTTCATATTTGTCTCACTATTTGTTCTACTGAGGACTTGTTCCAAAGCTATGCTTGCTTTTATGAAGCTTAGTAAATTTAAGCAGACCAAAGGAAAGAAAGAGAAAAAAAGACGTAAACATCTATTTTGAAGGAGAAAAAAAATTATCTGAAAAACACACATTTTGCTTGCAGGCGATTCATTGCATTTGTGATTTACAAAATACTAAACTTCAGCCTGGGTTACATTTCCTGGCTGAGATACAGAGATTCTCAGAAATTGAGGTTTGAAATAGAAAGTCAGCAGTAACCTCATCTGGAACATAAGGAACCTCAGCAGAGGGGACAGAGCTGAGAGCGCTGCCGCCTGGGAGTCGTCAACCGAAACAGAGAAGCCCATCATCTTTGTTTTACTTTTAAAATTTGTGAACAAAATAAAAGCTGAAAACATGCATTGAGTTTTCATTTTCCTGTGCCTCTGCTAGAAGCATTGCTCACATACCCTACCGGTACAGAGCATGACATGCCACAGTTTCTGCGCTCCGATCGCTCCCTCTTATGTTACTGCTCAAGTATGCATTCAGAAAAGAGCCAGCAGATATAGTAGATTTATTCTAGTTGTCGAGGTCAAGGACTCCTTTTTTTTTTTGGATGCAGCTGAGAGGGAACTCTTTCCTCCTAACACCAGACGGGCTTTCTGCTTTGCAGTCTACTGTCAGTGTGCACCACTGATAAAAAAACATGTGAGAGTACTTTTAAAGGAAATTATTTATCAGTCTGAAGCACCGGTGAGTTATGTGCCGTCTCCAGTGCCAAAGTTAGGGGGCTTTCAGCAAAGCACAATATCAACATGCACTGCAATTCAGAGACTCCAGCTGCTGGAAGCTCTTGCAAGCCATGTAAGTAAAGGGCTTTATTTCACTGAAACAAACTTTTTATATTCTCTTGCCTCATAAAAACCCTGAGATAATCTAAACTTGAGATGAATTTCCTAATGCTAGTAATGTTGTTGTCTTGCTGTGGCTCTGAATAATGCACGTATGTTGTCACAATAAATAACTAACTTACCTTTCTCGAAATGTTTTGCTTGTGAGTAGTGTAAGGAGCAGAATCTGTACGCGGCTCGGGCAGGCTCTGCATGCTTTTCCGATCACCGACACTTTCTATTCTCTGTTTGTGATCGGCACGGAGAACTGCCTCATTTCTTCGATTTCTTGCTACTCTGATTGCAAGAACAATGGGAAGCTGTCAGAAAAACACAAAATCTGTGCAAAGGAAAACAAAGAGCAGAAGGATATTTTATAAAGCAGGATCAGTGAACCCCAAAGTGTGTAACTCCCACGTTGAACTTGCGGTCTTGTGAGTTTCTATATACTTTATAGTGAGGTTTTAGATGTCACAGAATATGTGACTAGGAGGAACGTTAAATGACAGAAGAAATATTTTGATTGCTTTATAAAAATGTATCTTGCTGTTCATGCTCTTATTTAAATTAATCACTTTCTGTATGGTAACTTGTAGTTTATTGAAGGGATGGATTAACTTTCTTTGAGGTTCAACGCTGCAGTTTAAGGCCATGAAATATTTCCCTGTTCCCTATGCAATTCATGTATGTATTGGTGTTAATAGGCCTGGCAAACAGGCGTTGAAATCCCAGATTCCTCTTCTTGTTTGTGAGGTCCTCCCTGTCCTTTTGATGGCTACCCATATACAGATAGGGTGATAAATGAATGGAAACTGGCTGTGGTGCCAGGAAGCTTGATTAGCTCCACTGACCAGGTACAGGTGGTATTAACCTGAAATAGAAATTTAATATACTCAGGGTTCTCAGTATCTTCCTGTCCAGAAAGCCTCTAGTCCCCCTGCATTCCTTGCAGCCTTTCCAAAAGCACCTAATCCCTCTGACTTTGCACCTTCTATTTGGCTCACACTTCTTCCCAGCTCCCAAAAACTTTTAGCAGGTCCTGCCCTCCAGAGCCACAGGTCTGCAAGGTGCAAACTCTGCCTTCCAACCCTCACAGGGAAATCTGGCACGTACACGCAGGACAACTTTACTTATTGCAGATACGCCACCACAATCACCTCTTGAATCAGATGCCCAGAGGAACACGGATGCCGCCCCAAAGAGCTTGTTACCCCTCCCAGCACTGCTGTTGACCTTCATTTCCATGGCAATGCAAGAGCCATGTGGGGAAATGGGCACTGTCCGTTAAGGGAGATGCCCACAGTTCATTGAAGTCAATGGGAAGGCTCTGCTTGACTTCAGCCAGGCAGTCAGACCTGGGTGCCAAAATAGCCAGGAAATCAGTAGACACGCAGGGCTGTGGAGCTGCAGTATGTTGCTCCCGGTGAAGCTGGGGCATCACCTCCCTGAGTGAGATCAGGGAAAGGCTCTGTGGAAAGAAGGTTGCAGGGGATGTAGGGGATGTAGGTTGCAGAGATGTAGGGGGGCAGTGTGAAAGCCAGACTCCTCTGATGATGGAGGAAGAAGACGTTGCTCTTCAAGAATGTTTGGAGAGTGACAAAAAGTTTAATTTTTTAGTACAGAGATGGGTAAGAGCTGAGGTAACTCTTTTATTATTTTTTTTTTATTCTTTGTAACTCAGCTCTCACATACCTAGCTGGTGTAACTGCACTCCAGGGAAAAAACAGCAGTTTGTTATATTTTTGGAATTTATGTATATTCATGTGTTCCATTAGTCTCTTGGCAAATGCATCTTTTGAGCTCCAAAGCTTTCTGAACCTTTCATATAGTCCTTTGCTTTGAAGCAACAGATGTCTGTGATAAGCAGATGGTTATGGCTTTGAATTTGAACATCTTTAAATACTTTGTTGTGTATATTTTATGGGGAGGAATGTACTCTGTCTTAGTATGCAGAACCGATGCATTAAATGAAAAGTATCCATGTCTGGATGTTTGATGTCACTTCCTAGTTTGCAAACCAATAAACCACATGTTTTTCAGGATTATTTGTTGTGAGGTATTTTCACCCCATTACTCAATTTGTGTTTTCAAGTTGCAAACCAACTGCGAAATATGCTAGTCTGAGCTCAGTCAAAGCAAGCAAGCAACAACAAGAGTCAAAGGAGCTGCCCCGGTTGTGAATTGCATTCTCAATCTAATGTATACTGTGAGTAGGCTGAAATCTTCCTCCTGAAAAATTTCCCAGAGGAAATAATGCAGTGCCTATAGAAATACCTGAGAAAAAGATCTTTTGATCTTTCTTATTCTAAAATTTCATTTTTCAGGAGGTACGGCTATTAAATTCGATGAGCAGGGAATCTAAGAACATAAGATCTTAGAACAGGAATAAATTTGGGAACACAAATGGAAAGAATAAATCTCAAATAAGAAGAGAAGTCTCGTTTTCTTTAAAGGAAAAGAAACCAGATAAAAACATTTGATCCAAATGTTTTGCTATTGGATATTCATTTACTGCTCTAAAAATTTTAGTTCTTTTCTCTCTCTCCACTTGACTTTCAGACTTGAAGAGTTTGTTTTTTAAAGAAATCTCTTCAGACAGCCTGTGACATATGAGAACTGTTAAACTTGAATTAGTTGATCTTAAGAATGGATTATTGCAGATTGTAGAAGGCTTTGTTAATTATAATGACATAAGATATGTTGTTGCATGGCCTCAGTGCTTACACAAGGTACCAGCCTGACTCAAAAGAAGAGAAATGCCTCATTTCAATCAAGCTTTTGAGCTTTCGCTTCCACCTTTGAGAAGGAACAGGACTGTTGAATGGCTCATGGTACTGGAGGGGTGCTAGAAGGACTCAGTGGTGATGCAGGATGTGCTCTTTTCCTCCCTTTTTTCTCTTTCTCCATTCCCTCTGGGAACCTTTTCCTTTCTCACTTTTCCAGAATACAGTAACCCCTAATGTCAGGCTGTCACAGAATACAGCTTTTCCTCTTTTTTCCACCTCAAATCAGCCCCTCTTTACTCCACAATACCAGGGGTGGTGTTCAGCCTTGCTGGAGAAGAGAAGGCTTGGGATGGAGAAAGGGCCTGAATTTCACTGCTTGGATTTCAGTAGCTAATCCCCATCTCTGCAGGTACAAGCAAAGTAGCCCATGTGTAAGCAAAGCATGCAGGCTGCTGACCTTTGCAGTCTGTTGCTCAAGGCTAATAACTACTTTAATTACTGCCTTGACTAGCCGTGCATTTCCCAGTGGTTTCCTCACCCAAATGTCTTCTGGGACTGGTCATTACCCAAGACAACGGTGGACTAACAGAATGATTAGTTTGACCAAAGAGAGCAGTTCCTTCAGTTCCACTTTGAAAGTTTTAAGATCTCTTCTGTATCCAATGCTGTAGGTTTTAAAAGAAAAATTGAGTAAAAAAAAAAAATTAAAAAAAAAAAAGAAAATTGTTGAAGGGCTCTATTTTATAGTCTATTATTTGACAATGTGAGCTTTAGAAATCTACATACAAATTGGGCGGAGTTGTGAAAACTTCTGATTGATGAGCTGTCTTTCTTTCTGACAATTCTAATTGTTTAAAGGCTGCAAATGTTCAAACACTTTGAAAACTGCAGGTAGTACTTTGCTACCTGACAGCAACGTAACGCAGAGAGAGGGTCTCCTAAGTAAATCCTTGCAATGACATGAAGAGATTAATTCTGATGCATGCCAGACTTCTCTTGTATCTATCTCAAGACCTCTCTCTCTGTGAAGCCCTATTATCCATTACTGGTCTGGTGTAACACCTCAGCACATATGGATTTATTTCTCTGAATACCACCTCTTCGGCTTATAGACGTGAGGACTGAGGCAAGACTCCATGGCGTTTGAATTGAGGTCATGCTAGAAGTCTGTGAAAATACAGAAAACTGTAGGTAGTTTTTCTGAATTCTGAAAATATGTGTCCATTCAGGGTCATCCATAAATAAACAGGTTATTTGTAAAGAGGGAAAGAAAACAGCTTTTAATCCCTGCTGTGATGCTGCGTGCCTATAGTTTTCCCATAGGGTTAGAAGCAGAAACAAAGCCTTCAGGCCTGACTGAAAGCTCACAACCTAAATGCTGTACAAGACAATGAGCAAAACAGGCAGCAAAGGATCATAAGCAGCAAAAGATCCAGAAGTGACCAGGATGGAGAGCCCAGACCACTTACCATTACTGTGATTCCAGTAATGGAAAAGCTCTTGGCAGGCAAGGAAGCAGTGCAGTGGCATTCCAGCCTGCAGGTGGAATCTAGTCTGGAAGCTGCTCTAAGCTAGCTGCTGCAATGGAGGGTTGCAATGGGAACACGGCCTTTGTGCTTGTAGGAAAATCAGCCTTCTGGAACAGGTACTGTCACCCTTAGTTATCAATAGCTGCTAATTAATGCAACCTATATTTGAGTGACTGACCAATTATGAAGTTCAGTGAAGTAAATAGCATACTTGATATCTTAAATGTAGTTGGGGGCAGGGGGGGAAATCTGCTTGTGTTCATATTTGAGAGGGAATTATTTCTGTTATGTTTTTAAGGTTTCCTCTGTGGCTTTTAGGATGTTTCCTGAAATCTGCAATTACATTCATGTAACATCTGCGTCCAGCTTTTTCTAAAATAATAGTAAAGCAGACTGCATGGTAATTAAAACAATTCTTTCTCTGAACCTTATCTCCCTTTTGGTTTATCAGCTGATGCTCTAGCAAGTAGTTTATGCCTTGAGAGGTTGTTCATAGATAGTTCACTGAGATAGCTCAGTATCTCAGCTAACTTGTCCCTTCAAGGTCCTTGGTAACACTGAGAAAAAATTCAGTGTTCACCACAAACTGACTTTGGCAGTTACCAGTAGTTCAGATGGGAGCACGTGGGGAAAGATGACAGTGCAGGGAGTCAGAAGAAAGAATTGGGACTGTTTTGGGTTTTTTGTGGCAATGGGGAACCAGATTCAGCATCACATGGTTGCAACAGCAAGGGCACAGCCAGCACAACCTGATCACTGCCTCGGTGCATGAACAACCTCCCATCTACCTGCATGGTGTCATTAACTTGTCCCCTGAATCTCCTGCCTCAGAGGAAAAAGTCCAGACTAGAGATTCCTGGAGGATTACAAAAAATCTTCAAGATTCAAGAGAGCAACAACACAAGTGTCTGAGCATCCCAAACAAGTAGAATAATTCCCAGTTACAAAGCTGAAGATTTGGCCACTATGTGACCATGTTGCATTGACCACACAATGTCTGCTATGTTCTGCTCCTTAAAGAAAAAGCTCTATATTCATGGCCACTCCTTGTTCAGGAAGGAAAATATTCTGATTGCTAGTCAGATTGAGCACCAACAGCCATAGAACAAGAAGGTAAGAATGCATATAAACTGAAAATCAAGGTATTTTATCATTATAAGTATGACAGACATCACATACTCCTAGATTTTTGTAATCTACAAATGGGGAGTCATCCTTCTTTTATCTATACCTACTTTTGAACATCATTTAAATTCCTATAGGCCAGGTGGCAATCATAGAAAAAACAGCTTTTGGAGGTTCCTGCTTGAAGCAAGGTATTTAAGGCCAAGAAGAGACACATAAATGAATACAATAGCTGTGGGGTTTGATAGCTGACTTAAATACAGTTTCTTTAAGAATAGACATGGACTCAGCACATGAGGGAAAGAGTCATCCTCATGTTCATCTTCCCAGTTGAAGAGAATGATAGGTTCAGGCAGACAGCGTGCAGAGATGTTTGGATGAACTTGTTGCCAAAGACCATCCCAATAGCGCATCTATGCTGTGAATATCACACTTGAAATTAGTCAGCCACAACTATGTCATCTTGATTTACATGCTAATACAGATGATGCAATAAGGCTCTGGAGAGATGGATCTACAATTAGTTGGCAATACATTTTTTGGCTTTTATGAATCACTGAAATTTCAGAATTCTCAGTGGTGTATTTCTCTAACTTTGCACCTTGCCTCTTAAATGAAGAAACATCCCGTTGTGGTCACATCTATGACATCACCTCTTCAAGGAGAAAAGGATGTCACACTTACTTCTTTCTGAAAACAGCAGGTGTAGAAATAGAGTTTTGGCCATTTTTCATACACATGAGCTATGACAAAAGCTTGCTCATTATCAGCCTTCTGGTTGAGAATAAGCCTATGCTATGGTTGGGAACAAGCTATGTTTCAGGGCCTAATGGACCCTGAAACAGAGCACTAGACCCTGTTCCAGAAAAAAAAAACAGCTCAGGGAGAAATATGAAATGCCTGTCCATGAGATGAACGTTGTTTCCAAGACAATCCCATGAGAGAAGGTCTTTAAGCTACATGGCTATTTCTAAACTGAAAGGACCCTGGATCCATTTTATCTTGCAGGCAAGGAAGAGACATGAAGGTTGAGAGAGGAACTTCTGCACATGGGGTGATGATGACTGGTGATCTCCCTCCCTATGGCAGATAAAGTGACATGTGGGTCTTTCGACACCTTTGACCCCCTCAGTGTAGCCCTTTCTCACTCTGTTTTATTCCCACAGAAAGAGTTAAAAAAAAAATCCTTCAGCATCCCCTCACTAACAGGGAATATTTCAGTGTAGGATTACATAAATCATGTTTTGCTAACATTTATGGAAGTTATGATCACATTTCTGTGGTCAGGGCTGTGTGTATATTTGTTCATATTGATTTCACTGTAATGCTAGCTTGTTGCCCCTTGTTGTAATGAGGTCTTAAGTTTTCCCAGTTGGCCTGAGGTGGTATTTCCAGATTATGAGTGTATTTTCCCTAAACTGACAGTGTGTTACGTGTCGTAGCTCTGCATCCCTTTGCTATGTCTTTGAGGGCTCAGCTTTCATGCAGGTGCCTAATGCTGTTCCTGAAGTTCATGCTTTAATGCAGACAGGATGGTTGGCTAATTTCTGCTTCAGATGGCTTCTACCATCTTTTCTTCATTGCTGCCAGTGTTTTCTCTTGCTTCCCTGGGGACACCAGATGCATCTAATGAGTCCAGTTCCAGCTTCCAAACTGAAACAGATCATGGACAGCCGCCATGTGTTGTTCAGATGCTTGCATGGGAGGGAGAGACCTCTTTCTTTTTCCTCTTGCTGAACCAATTCACTCAATAAGAACTTGTTTTAGATCAATTTTGCATTGCTTTTAGCTAACTCCAGCCTTTTCTAACTTTCTCCTTAATTTCAAGTTTTCACTATAACCTAAAATAGGAGAATTACCTTAAAAGAAAGCTGGTGCCTGGGACAGCGTAGCTTGCTCCCAGCCTAAATGATAGGACAAGAAAAGTGTTTAAGCCTAAAAGTTACAGGCTGTAGCTGATGAGAAATAAGACAACAGCCAGAGACATCCCCAATGTTGCATAGGTAACTACAATGTATAATGTAGTGCAACATCACAGCCGGTCTCCCAAATTGAAAACAAGGAGGAATAAAAGACTACCGCACCTTGGCTCTTAAATCCCTGAACGTGTTGTCTGTGTTGATTAGTTACTTTGATTTGTGCTTCCACACACAGCTCATTTTTCCCTTTAATAAGAGTTCGGCTTGTAAATTGTCACTTGGATTGATAGTATTTGCACCAAACAGTGTAATTAGGCTGGAGTGATGGAATATATTACATTGTTTGTTTTCCATTATGTTTATTCCAGATGGCTTTTGTCACTGACTCTTTTTCTAAGCTGCGCTGTTAATAAACATAGGATAAATCTAATGAATAAATTTGCTGTGCTCGGTATAGATCTGTGGTTGTGGCTGAGATGGGCTTATGCCACTGAGTAATGGGCTCTCATTAGAACTACAGAAATGTTAATTCTCACTCATATGTGAGAGGGAAACGGAGCCCGTGGATAGTGAAGGTTGAAGAAGATACTCGTGGGCTTTTTCCCTTTAAAACACATCCGCTTAAAAATTAAACTGAGGTTATGATGAGTTCACAGTTGTCGCGTTTTATTGCTTCTCTGGAGAAGGGAAGAGTTCTCCAGTAAAGCTATGTAGCGGGTACCTGTGTTCAAGTCTTTCATTGCTGGAAAGTTCCTCTGTGCCCTTGAGCAAGCTCTTTTGGTCTGTGCCTTGATTCCTGAACAAATGCTTCCTCTCTTCTGCATTTTAACTGTCTTGTCTCTTCAAATAGAAGTTGATCAAAGTCCCTGCCTAGGCTGAGACTTTGGTGATATCAAAATTATTTTAGAAAGAGAACTGGAACATTTTGGAGAAAAGAACCTTATATGGGATGGAGATGCAATGTGGAAGTCTACATGGCACCAGGACTGTCTCAATCTGCTCATTTGCCAAAGCGGCATAGACTGGAGAAAACTAAAAGCCAACTAAATGACATGACAGCAGACCTTGAAAAAATCATATCACTTAACGAGTTTTCCAGTACTGGTCTCTTAGTTTTTCCATCAGAAAGGAACATAAGAAAGCCCAGGATGAAACACAACATAGTCTATCTTACCATCTTTCGAAGGCTTTAAAAGTTGCATTAGAAGAGGTGATCATGGTTGCGGAGCAGTAGGACCTTAAAGCCCCGGTTAAAGCGTACATTTTTTGTAAGATCAGCCAAAAGCAGATTGTAGCAAACAAATGTTGTTTCTTCTAACGTTTCCCACTTTCTCTGAAGTCTTCCAGGAAGCACATAAGCAGGCAGCTGCCTGCAGTGCTGCCTTTCATAAGTACGAGTGGCTTCTCGCATTGCTGTTAACTGCTTAGCCCTGCTCTGAGCAACTAAAACAGCGTCTCTGACTCATGAAGGTAATGCAAGGCAATGCTTCCCCAAGTGAAAAAACAAACCGTGAACATGAAGTGTTGATTTGCCAAGGTAAGGAAGAAAAAATTGTCCATCTGGGCTCACAGGGGCCAGGCTGGGGAGCCCAGTTGGTGCTGTGAGCTGGGTGGCAGCAGGTCTCGGCCATGCTGCATTTGAGCATCTTGCCCTCTGCGAGCCTGGCTGCAATCCCCTCCTGCCCTCGTCTGTTTCAGTGGTGTCACTGGTTTGGAGGGGAGAAGGGAACAGCATTTCCCCTTATGAAATGACAGAGCACCTTCCTTTACATGTTTCCAGCCATGCCCTGGAACTGGTAGTGAAGGATCTTCCTCTTCAGCCTGGTATTACTTTTAAACCAGGGAGCTAGGCTCAAAAAGATGGCACAACGGCTGGCATTAGCAACCATACCATATATTGCCAACTATACCATGCACCTCTTACGTGCCCCTTTCAGAGATATGTCAGCTAAGCTGCAGCTGGAGAAATAAGACTAAACACTTCTGTTGGCTGGCATTTGTGAAAGTTTCTTGGAACAGGAGTGGACAAGGAAGGGGAAGGAGAAGATGTGTGGGAGAAATAATTCAAGAAGTCCCCAAAGGAATGGTGAGCTGAGAAAGGCAGGGAGGGCACAGCTGTTTTGGTGACTGAGGTATCAGAAAAATGAGTATACAGCCCGTACCCGCAGCACTGGGTGTCCCGCCTGGCCAGGCTGTGAGGCATGAAAGCGTTAACCCTTCTGGAATCGGTACAGGACATTCCAGCGCTTGAATTCACACAGTAAAAATAAACCTCGTGCAAGGCGTGTTGCCTATGGGGTTTATGCTCTGCTTTTTGATTCAATCATTTAGGAATGCAAAGCCCTTCTACCAGGTCTGGGCTTTAACAGCGCCTTCGCTTTGCCATCGCTGTCGCCGAAGGTGGAGCAGATCTGTGGTAATGAAGTTCCAAAGGTCCATGTCTGTCTGCAGCCACTCGGTCATGCTGTTTCTATAGGGCCCAGTTAATCTCTGGACTGTGCTGCAGCATCATTTTTTAAAGACTGAGGACAGAATGGTTTCTCTCCTGTGTGTTGTATCCACCGCGCTCTTCCACTGCATGTCCACTTACATGGCAGGGCAATGATGAGTATGTCCCACGGAGGCTGAGGGTTTGCTGGGAAATAAGATAAAAGCCTGCACATCACATTCCTGCCTGTTTAGTTGGTGGGGTAGAAGGAGGGTTTATTGTCCCCAGCCAGTGCACCCTGTATGTGCCAGACTAAAGCACGGCAATGTGTGAGCTGGACGACAGCATTCCCAGGCAGGCAGACACTCTTTTTTTTCTTTCCTATATTGGACAGGACAGGACTTGGCCCTTGTATTTTTGAACACCAATAGTTCCTGCTTCTGCCACTGAGACCTTTGTTTATGCTCGGAGGCCTCCGGTGGGAGTTTCCACTCATTTCACATCTTTCTCTGTCGCCCTCCTTATTTTCCAGCCGACCATGATCAAACACTCTCGTGTCACTTTCCTCGTCCCCGGGTGTTCCTTTGGGTGGCAGGCAGCTCCCAGTTTCATAGCTATGCTCCCTCTGCTCCCCAGACCCACCGGCTTGATTTTTCTTAGAATCCTTGAGGCTGGCAGTACTTTGCAATTATCATCCTGAGAGGTGGTCTACTAAGGCACATGGGAAAAAACATTGTGGTGTTATTTTTCCTCCTATTAACAAGCGGAGTCAGCGGGATATTCTCAGTGATTTATTTCTGAGCAGTTCGTATACAAGGGAGTAGAAGAGAGAGTCAAGGAACATTGGACCAATTTCTATTTGGTTACTCATTGGAAAACTGGAAATAACCACGATGTAGTCCAATGACTTACCCTGGATTTACACCAGTGCCAATGAGAACATAATTCAGCCCACTGATTTTACATTACATCCCAGTGAAAATGGACAACACACACAGTGTGTTAAAACCTATCTGAATGCTTATTAAGAGTCCAATAATAATGTTATTGAGGATTATTTAAAAATGCATTTTCTTCCTTCATTTCTATCCTACCTCTTTAGGTCTTCTGCTATTGTCGCCATAATGGCTGAGCACCTTGGCCATGAAAATGAACAGCAATTGCAAAGTCTTTAGTGAACTTCATGAAGTATTTGGCGCTTCTCATTTTACTTGTAATAGTATTTTGTTGTCATCTTAGATCTTCTTAGTCTTGTCTTTTTAACCCCAGAATACACTACTATGTTTGGAAATACTTCCTGCAGAGTTTTGAAAGAAAAAGAATCCATAGCATTCAGCAATTATGTCATGAATAGAAATTTACTTTATCTCCTTTATGAAAAGGATATCAGCAAAATTTTAGCCTGTTATAAGAAATGTTGATAATAATGATTTGATCTCTGCATTGATGTTGTTAATACCATTCAGGGTGACATTTAACAACTGTTAATGAAAACTGTTTTACTTAAAGATCAGTTGCATAGCAACTTTTGTAGCAAACTCAAATAGAAAAATGTTCTGTGCCTATTATTAGGCTCTATCCAGTTCTGCTCGTTCCATTAAAGATAGTTCAGAAAATACTGAAGGCTTGATCCAGGTCAGCTTCTCTGCTTACAGCTTGCATAATCCCATAAACCCCGTGCACAAGCCTGACTTGATTCACATCACTACTTCCACATATTCACGCGTTGCACCAATGTGAAACGTACTTTAGGTTGACAACCCTTTGACCCAAAAAAATGAAGAAGGAGGGAAAAAATGCCTGTGCTTTCAGTCAGAGGAGTAGGAAGCAGGAGAATGACATCAGAGCAGGAATCCTCCATGGCACTGGAGGCAAGAGGAGCTGCACCTCGCACTGAAAATTTCTTCTGCCTTCTCCATTTATTTCCATCTCAGTGGCATGCTAATGTGTTAGCTTTACAGGGTAGCATGCTGCCAGAGCATTGCAACAATTATGTTCAATGCCAGATGCTAAAAAAGCTTCTTGAAATATTACTAAATAAGGTATTGTGCATGTTCTACATGGGGAAAATAAGTAAATTCCCTGAGCAGTAAAAATAAGTGAATCTCTTAAGTCTACTAGCTATTTGTCAAATGCTTGTACTTCTTTATGGTGTTTTTCTTCCCTTTCATTTAATTCTCCAACTTTCAGTCTCAGCTTGATCATTTTTTTTGGAAACTAAAATCATCTCTAATTTGTTATTGCTTTATTATGGTCTTATTTTGAGATTCATGTTGATCTATTTAGAGTAACAACATACCAATATTTCAGTATCCGGAGAAAAACAGTATCAGAAGACTAATTATTTGGAACAAAATGATGCTCAGGGCGAAAATTTAGTACTGTTGCTGGGCATGTTATTATATTTCCTATATAAAGCGTTTGGTTTTAGGATCATAAAACACTTTCTGCAGGTTGCCATCATAGGTAACTGCCTCACACAGTCTCTGGCCAGGGAGGGAGGGCTGTACTTGCTTAGTGAACATGGGCAAGCCCTGGCTAGGAGGGAGGACAAGTTATGGGTCCCAAAGGATCATGACATTAGGATCCAAAGCTGGAACCCGAGACTTTTTTCCATAGCAGCATATTCAGTGCAAGGGATAACCAAATGGCAGCACACCCACATCAGCCTGGGTCACAGCCTTTCTCCTGGAGGGATGTGCAATAGTCCTCAGGGCAGCACCAGCCTTTTCTTGCTCCTTGTCTTCCTCCCGACCCATCTCCTCTATCACAGCAGGCTCCTGCAGAAGACCCGAGGGCCTTCTCCGCACCCACCTGGTGCACGAAGGCAGCTGGGCTGGCCTTGCTCGGGTTTGCAGGTTTTACAGCACGTGCTGGGTCTGCTCATCCTGCAGGTCGCTACAGGGGACAGGAGCTGCCATACGGCCTCTCCTCCACCTGGGGTCATGCATGGCGGCTGGTGAGGACCAGATACAGGGGCACCACAGCCATGGCAGAACAAGGAGACAAGTTGATAAAATACCTCTTCAGATTTCTGGTCACTGTGAAGGATTGCTGGCTGCTCCTGAGACTCCGCAGCACTCACTGTCACCTGTCTGTGGCACAGCTTTGGAGAGAGTAGAAGGGCTCAGTGTTGAACCCAAACTCAACCTCTGTATAAACCATTTTCTACACATCTTCTGTTTATCACATTAGCTCTCCCACAGGCTGCCAGGACAACTTTATTTGCTGTTTAAAATCTTAAATGGAAATTGAAAAGTCTCCAACATCATCACTAAAATGTGCAGTGGGGACAAGCGGAAAACCTAAATTTATCACTGGAAAAACAAAGCCGATACTCTTGTGAGTGGTTGGAAATCAGTTTGGCACTGCAGTTACAGCACTTCAGTGTCTTATTTTTGTTATGAAAATTGTTTTTCTCAGCTTTCTTCAAGGCCAATCAGTAATCATTTCTTTTGTTGGGTGTGTTTTGGTCTGACAGTTTTCATGTCTCTCTCATTCACGGTCTGATTCCTCAGTTTGCTAAAGGACAGCTGATAAAACTCAGTTTCAGATAAACCAAAAATTACATTTATGCCATAAATACCCTCTGTGATTATGGGAAGACACACAGTCAGTCTCTTTTCATTGGCAGTGAAACCAGCGTATAAGGCATGCTTCAATATCATTGTTCATTGTTGCAATATTGTTTTCTCAGGGATATCATGCCAAATTCTCTTTTTTCAGTACTGTCCTTATCTGAACCTTTAAACCCTGTCTTTCTAAATGATGAAAAGTACTTCCTGTTATACCCTGTAAAAGCCTCTGGCTCTCCTTAGGGTATTTATATCCACTACACTCAATAAAGATAAGAGTAAAAAGAAATACGTCATCTTGTGACCACAGCAGTCATACCAATTGCTGTGGCGACATTCCCCCACTCACTATTAATATACAATGGATTCCCTATTCTTTTCATTTATCTCCTAACAGCATTCAGAAATGTCTTTGTTTATGGCCTGGCAGTATCAGAAGCCATTATAATCAGATTGCATATTTCAGCGGTAAAATCACCAAAGATCCTGATCTTGAGGATGTACAAGAGACATTACCTTTCACAGCAGCTGCAAAGCACTCCGAGTTACCAGCAGTTTTAATTATGAATAAGCAACTGAACCAGAGGCTGCACCAGAGCTTCAGATTTGAACTGAAAGCTGCCCTCAGCTGGAGGGAAGCTGGACGGAGAGTGGGGGTCAGGACACACAAGCCACCATCCATCAGGCTGTTTTGGAGAGCAGCAGGCAGGCTGTTTTCACTCACCATGAAATTTCCATAATGAATTATACCGCAAACGGAATGAAAAAAACACTATTCCATTTCTTTTGGTGGTTTTCCTTTCTTTCAGCTGTATTCATCAACATTTATTTCAGTATTTTGTAAATCTATCCATACTCCATCATCTTATTACAACCATGACAGTGGCACAGCAATAGGTGGATGATGCAGGATGGACAGACCAGGATAGCGCTTCCTTACAAGTAGTTTTCAGGAGTCATTAGTATTTTTCTTCTCTCCATTTGAGCTTTGGGACCATTAATTAACTGCTCCAGCACCACTGCAAGGCAGGAAATCATCACCCTTCATATGAAACAGAGAAATTAAGTAAGTTATGTGATTTGCCCAAAGCTACAAAGAGAACCATTATGAAGACCAAGGTAAGAACTGATGATTTTTTTTAGCACGTGGTCCTGTAATGCAATTAGCAGAGTCAGCCTCCTGCCCTCTCATCATCTGCTTTGTTATCCTCCACCTGAGAATGGCACTGACTTCAGCAGTCCTTGCTATTTGAAGCTGAATTTTGCTGCTAAGGTTGATTTCCACTCAATAGGATGACTCCTACCGATATATTTTTGCCTCTAAGATAAACATTAATATAGGCCTTTGATTAAAGCAACGTAGGTATCCCCTTTAACTGCAGCGTGACCCCAACACTTGATAATTATCAGGCACAGGCTGAAGCCTACAACAGCATTTTTTATGCCATCTAGCGGTCATAGAAAATGAAATGCCAAGCTCAAACCCAGGGTGCCACCCAGCAAAGGCGCCGCAGCTACTCTAGCTCCTGCTCTGATGATCCCTGCCCCAATTAGGGCTGCATGTGCCTCCCTTTCTTTTGCTGCTCTTCGTACTGGTGTTTCACTTGGATGGCTGCAAGCTGTGCTGCTAAAACTCTGGAAAGCTGCAGTAAGAAGTGGCCTGAAAACAGTGTTAAGTAAATGGATATTCTCCGGAGCACTCTCGGCTTACACGAATGCTGTGTTTCCATGGAACAGGGAGTACGGTTTCTTCACTGCTTGGAGAATGTGAAGGAAACTGTGGGGACTGATGAAACAACTGATAAATAATAGTAGCTTATATACGTAGAAGGTTAGTCATTTGTTTCCTGAGGAGATGGACGCAACCGGGTGCCTTGGAGAACAGAGCTGGCTGCTCCACCAGGTTGACCACTGGGTCCCTGCAGGAAGGAACTTGGGGATGGGATTTGGACCTGGGGTTATTTTCAGCTACCTTTTGGATTCAGTTCTCAAAAAACACAGACAGGGACTGATTTCTGTATGATCTTTAAAAGTGCAATCGAAAGAAATACTCCCCTAGCAAGGGCAGTAAGGAAGGACCGCTTTATGTATGCTTAATTAAAAACTGGCTTGGAGAGTTAAGGAAAGCCAGACAGCACCATCAGCAATAGTGATACTTTTCAGTGGCAACAGCATTACCTGCCTTCTTTAATAATAAGCAACCACTGAACAATAGGAAGAAATCATAAATTCTGTGTGTTTGAAAATAGGTCAGCTCAACACCTAAGATCATGGCCACATAGATGTTTTTGTAAGGCATTTAAGATGCTTTTAAGCTAATACATTTTAACTACGAATTGTCATGAGAATGAATATGATAGTTCCTAATGCAGATAGGGTTTAAGACATGAAAAGCATGTCAATTTGTTCACAGCTGACTTTAGTATTACATAGAAAGTTAAATACCGTCTGCTAAGAGACTTTTGGCCAAGTGAAGCTTGCAGCTCACCAGACTTGGTCAACATTGTGTCATACTTTGTCTGTACACACATTAACACATTTGGTAAAAATATAACAACTTGATGAGAAAAGCTTCCTTGTTTGGATTGGACTGCCTTTGACAATCCTTTGACAACCCTCGTGGCCCTAGCTCGAGCCAATGCCAAGACCTTGGGAAGCGAGCAGCCCAAAGCAGTTGAGTCCCCTGCCACTCTCCAAAACGCCTCACCCACACTCTTCACCTCACGGCTTTGTCAGCAGGACACGTTTCTGCTCCCACCCCAGCACAGCAGGGCTTCAGACCGATGGCCTCCTCCAGATCCAGCTGTGCCAACCCAAGCTTGTCCCCTGTGCTCCCACTGTCCCCTGGCCAGGTAGGGCTCCCCACTCCTTGTCAGACACAACAGACCACAGCAAACAAGAGTTCTCTTATTCCCACTGTACAACCAACCTGGTTCATTTTGACTGCAATAGGCCAGGAGACACACTCTGGAGTGCCCAGCCAAGCTGGTGCTGCGCCAGGGAAGCCAGCATGGACAGGACGGCGGTGACCTCTCCAGCCGTCACTACCTGAGATGCATGTCTGCACCATGTTTAAGCTGAAGAGGATCTGGGACAGCTGTGCCAGCAGGGCTGCGAGGGCAATAACCTCCAGCGGTGTGGCTTGTAATCTTCATCTGGCACAGCTCTCTACAAAATGAACATCTGTCCACGGCCTAAAGATATGTTTCAAAACTGATTTAATTAGACCAGCACAAGCATCCATCTGGACACTTTTAGCTCTTTGGCTCCCTTTCACCTAGCAAACAACGGTGCTGGATAAAAATTGTTTTCACCTGCTCCAACGGCAAAGTGGCCAGAAGGAAAGGAGGGTGTATCAGCCACGCTAGCATCTTAAACTTTTGACAAATAAGTCTGGTGAGTCCTGATGAGGTGTTTTACGAAGTTGCCACCTGCTGAGATCTCCCGCCCAAGGTGGCCACAGCTGCAGAAAGGGCAGCAGGAGGAACGTGTGCCTGCGGCCACGCAAAGCCCAGTGTCTCAGCTGAAACAGCCAATTTCATTGGGTCCAGCTAGTGTAGGAATGGTTTACACTGCACCATGCCCCGGTCAGACGCTTACTATCTGGAAACTCTTCCCTTTCTTACCCACCTGGCTCTTATGTTCCCCTACACAACGGTACAGGATAGCAAAGCATGCAAATGCTCCCCATATGATTAAACGCAGTGTCTGATGGGTTAAACTGCCTGTAGAAGTGGCTGATCTACAAAGAAAGGGAGCCCCAGCAGAGCAGCAGTAACACACTGCAGAGGAATAGTTACATTTTAAATCGGTACATGCATTTCTGCATCAAGAGTCCAACTACATCCTTAGTTTATATAGCTCCTTATTCCAGCTTAGGCCAAATAAAAATAAAGTGATTGATTCTAGATCAATCAAGGCATCCAATGAGAATCTGGCATTTATTTAACTAAATTATTTGAAGAAAAAACAATGCAAGCTTGTGCATGAATGTTGGAAAAACATATTATACAAATTAAAGAAAAAAATCATCTATGACAACTGAGAGCACCATCATTTTTTCAGCACCATTTGGAGGCTGCAGATAACCCAAGTCTCTAATAGATTTTTCCTAAACTCCTAATAAAATCCTACAATTTAAATTACTTTTAATCTACCTCATGCTTACTATCCATAGTTAAAATCCTTTTTAAGAAAAACAATCGGAATTTTAACTAGTTACAGATGGTGGAGATAAAATTGGTCTTTACAAATCTGTGTTTAAAATAGGATTTTCAGGGAGAGTACTGTTTATGTTTGCTAATGTTATCCAGGCTGTCTATTTGTAAGCAGGAGTCAAAGGTTTACAAGCTTTAGCCTGCTGTAAAGGTAAATCAGAAGAATGAGGGAAGACTGTGAGTGTTAAACCCCCCTGATACGCTGGAGCTTCTTTATCAGACACAGACAGGAGACAGCAAGGGGCAAGCAATGAGCAGAGGGGAACAGATGCCCTTCACACAATTTCTGTTGTCTTTATGGAGAGGATAGTATCGGTAACTCATCAAACAGATTGGACTTCATGTTCCCCTGGCCTTTTCCTGGTACTCAGAATAGACCAGGAGGGTAAATAAATAGGGATATATATAGATGGGGGGATATTGGGGTTCCTG
The DNA here is from genome assembly GCF_963924245.1 of Chroicocephalus ridibundus. Classification (NCBI taxonomy): domain Eukaryota; kingdom Metazoa; phylum Chordata; class Aves; order Charadriiformes; family Laridae; genus Chroicocephalus; species Chroicocephalus ridibundus. The sequence goes on from NC_086288.1 coordinate 58,563,338, forward strand.
AGCTGTCTGCTGTTTCTGGGAAGTGGTGCAAGTTCACGGGCAAGAGGGACGCCTCCATCTGGCCTCTCCCCACTGTGGGTTTTAGCTGCTGTTGCAGAAGGCTGAGAAGCCTCAGCCATGTCCTGCTGCTCCTTGACCAAGCCTGTCCCCCTCTTGCTCTCGGAAAGCGGATGTTCCTCCAGACGAGAGCACAAACTCCCCCTTTGCTTATCACAGAGAGACCCATCCCACCTCCTGCTTTATTCTCTGACTAAATTCATATTTCCCTCAGAGATATCAAAACGAAGCCGTGCAAAACCCAGGAGCTACTGACCATTTGTCATTTGGAAACAGCAGCAGCATCATTTCCATGCACTCACTACATGCAGCAGACCTCAGCTGCCCGTCCACCTCCAGGTCTTTGTGATTTTGGGCACAGAAAGAGTTGCAGATGGCCTCGCTGTGGCACCCACCAACAGGGCAGAAAGAGAAAAAGTTTAAAAAAGGCTAGAAAAAAGCAGCCCCACAGCTTACAGATGAAACTCCAAAACAGAACAACCTCTTCTCTTAATGGGATCCTTGTTTTTGCCAAACTCACTACATTTGCTAAGAGGCGGTGAGTCATTATTGCCCTTTCTCCACAGTCGAGGGCCTCTGGAGACGAGGCTCTTTTGGCTGCGATTACTCCTGCGCAAGTGGTACCACCTGCACAGCATCTCTGTGTCCAGGGGCGGAAAGAAAGGACTAGTCTTTAACAGTCCGCAAACAAGGGGAGGGCAGCGGCAGTGCATGGGGGCTCGGGGCTATACCATACACCCCGTGACCTTCCGACAGGTCCTTCTTCTGTAACTGCTGGCATTCTGCGTCCCTGCTGTGGTTTGAAGATAGAGCTCAATCAGGGAGAAGGGACTATGCTATCTGGGCTCACCACAGCTTGAACATTCACTGCAGCAAACAGTACTTCGGCCAGACTTCTGGCAACAAAAACAAGCTCCACATCTGAGATTTCCATTTAAGGACATTTTCCAGCCATCTTTCACCTCGGCCAGCTGTAGCATCACGCAAGGGGGACAAGCCTTCACACTGCCACCTCCCTGCCACCACGCTGCTCTCCAGACAGGCGCCCCTTTCTCTCTGTCCCATGTGGACATGGTGGCAATCTGGAGGGACATACAGAGGCACATCAGGATGGCCCTGGTGGCCCCTGGGCTTCACATGCTGCTGCGTCTCTCCTTCCCCCTCACCTCCAGCCTCAGTGTCTGGCTGTTAAAGGGAAAACCCAGAGGAATCTGCATCCCAATAGACAGGGAACAAAGGGAAAAAGGGTCTTTTCCACATACGCCTGTTGCAAGCGGGAGAGATTTTGACCTTTAGGCTCCTGATGCTGGGAGGAGAGCTCGGCAGTGTCAGGAACCTGGCAAGGAGAGGGGAGCTCTGTGCTGGCAGGCAGAGAAGGAAGAGGAGGAGGAGAGGAGGAAGAAGAGGAGAAGGAAGAGGAGGAGGAGAAGAGCCCCCCTGACAAGGAATGGTGAATGTCATCACCCCGTAACTTAGCCAGCGTTGTGGCTGTGAGGACATGAGGCCATCAGTGACACCGCTGCGTTCAGCTGGCTGCTCGTGGAGAGCAAAGTGAGCGTCTGTATAATCTGTCATTCTGTGGTTAAAACAGATAAATAAGCAAACTTGATTTTGAATAATAATGAGACACATCTGTATTAAGAAACCATGATTATTTTGTGTAAAGTGTGCCAATGAAAGCAGTATTTTATAGAGTATCTGGAAGGCTGACCTGTAGCTGTCTGTAGCAAACACATGAGAGTTTATGCAGCTTTGATGAATTCAGAGGGTTTTTTTCTTTCTATAAAAGGCACCGAGGTCTCCTGGAAAACATTATATTTACTTTTTACTACTTTTCTTGGCTTTTAAATCTAGCAGAATGACGATCACTACAGTGGGGAGATTCTGTCCCATGTTGTATGTCTTTGGCAGAGACCAGATAACACAATCTCAGGCAGCTGCATTTTTGCAGCTGTACTTCTGCGTTTTCATTAGACACGATGGGTTTACGCTGATCTGAGGACATAACATGAAAGCAGTGAAGCTGCTAGACCTACTGATCTTGTATGTCTTTCAGAATCTGGCTTACTAATGTTAATGCAGTAGAGGAAAAGTGCAGATGGCTCTTACGATGTAGTGGACCATGTAATCACTAGCATTTGTAATTGTAAATGGAAAATATTCAACACGGAAATATTTGTGGCAATCATAAGGAGTCCAAAGTTACTGCTTTTCTAAGAAAGATAACGTATGAAGGAGCAGCTTAATCACTGTCTCTTACAATGCAAGAAATAGAAGGAATCAAATGAAATTGTCAGCTAAAAAGACTTAAGGGAGACAAAAAGGTTTAAGGGACACAAATGTGTTCTGTGCATAATTAATCTAACAAATCTACCTATGAGGAATGTTATAGAAAGCCAGAGTTTAAACTCTTTCCAAGTTGACGGATAAGGAGTCCAGCAAGGCTGACAGAAAACAAAGACTCAGAAAATATCTCCAGTTCAGACGACCTCAGCTGCAGAGCTCTGGCAGCAGGAAGATAATCTCCCGGCGAGCATCGCCGCGCACTTCCCACATCCTCAGGAAGAGCACAGGGGCCTGCCATGGGACGCTGCTAGAGAGTGAGGGATCAGGGCTAGAAAGGCTTTTGATCACATTTACCAGAGTCATTCATATATAACATTAATCCCAAAACAGAGACATAATGAAATGGCTGTTATGGATGATGTCATAATTGCCCCTGGAGAAAAAACTGTGACACCAATTAATTTCATGGAGAAGGAACAGCAGTGCCTTATGAAATTCTGCAGAGACCTCGTTTCATGCATTAACAAAATAAGCAGAATAGATAAAAACTATGAGAGAGAAGCTGTGCCAATAAAATTGTCTCAAAATGAAGGGTTTCAATATTCTCTCCTGTGAGTTGATAAATTTATAAACCATTTTTTTAACTTTACAGTCTCTGTGCATACATATATATGCACATATATACATTTAAACTTTCCCAAAGACAAAGGAAAACCAGAAGGCTCATAAGAAATCACAGCATCTCACAGAAAGAAAAGGAGAATTCTAAGCAGGAAAGAAGTCATGTTTGAGCGTAGGAGTTTTCAGTTGCAATTATCCTGTTCAAGACATAATGTGAATTTTAAGCAATAAACAAATCACAAATTTCAAAATAGATCTTTCTGCAGTGCCCAATGAAGATACCTATCACAAAGATAAAAACAACAGAACAGTTTATTACATGCCAGCTTACTGTTTATCAGCTAGAAACAAATCTAAGTGCATCTTTAATTCAGGCCATCAGAGAATAGATCTGTATTAAAGAAAATTAACTCCATCGGTCAAAGTCAAGTAGAAAAAAAATCTTTAATAATATCTTTGACAGAAAATGCATCCACCATGCTCCAGGGCCTTGAAAAAGAGCTAAGTTAGAACAGGAGCCCTTGGGTTGGTAAAGGTACAGATGTGTATGTGTGTGAGTGCACAGACGTGCACACATACACGCTCTTGTCTGCGATACAATTATACCCCGGTTGAGGGATAAGCAACTGCTTGAACTGATCTGAGACACTTTAAATTATATGAATTTTTTTCAGCTTTATATCTTGATTCCATGCCATAAAACCTAGTTTTATCACTGAAAGGAAAGGTCACTTTAACCAAGGCAAGAGAAAGCTTCTCCATGTTTTATGTATTTTCAACTTTATTTGCAAGTCAATACATTCTGAATCTCTGTAGGTTTCCATTAAAGTGGAAATTGCAAAACCCTTTACCCTAATGGAAACTCAAAGTTAATACGCATGACTCCTCTTTTTTTATATATTTTATTTGTATTAACAATTACATAAGGAAATTTCTGGGGGACAGATCTTAGAAATGATTCTGGCACACTGTTTGTCTTAGACTAGCCAGAATTTCTATAGAAATAAATTTAAATCAAGGTTTCTGTTTAACATGCAAAAAAGCTCATGGCAGACAGCTGCCATGGAGTTGCAACTGTAAAATAACACTGAGTTTATTGTCACCATTGTAAATTATATCAGTAGATACTTGAGTGAGAAGCCTGAGCAAAACTCTAGATACCACAATAAGGCAAAGTCACATTCACTGATTATGGAACTGCAAAGAGGGTAATCTATCATCCCTTTTCTTTTTAAGAAATATGCATGCTTTGGCATAACCTACCACATACCACCACCTTGGGCTGCGTTTGCACTGCAGGTGCACCCCAAGACGGTGTCATCTGCAGACATGACTCTGTGCTGCCTGCGTGTCCTGTTTACTCCTTCCCCAAAGGAACCCCTCTGGTGCCGTGTCCGGGCAACCCAGCAGACACCCCAGGACACAGAGTACCACACAGCTTAGGGTGCACCCAAATGTGTTTACTGGCTATACGGACTAACGTCAGCATGCTGTATTTGGGTGAGATGTCCTCGTCTATGCTATTTGCTACCCGGTGGCATCTTGATCAGTACGGAGAAGACCAGCTGGATCGACGACCTGCTAGGGTGACTCTAACACCCTTTGATTCAAGGTTAGGTGGGACTTGTTGGCAGGCTGAGATCAGGGCAAATTCAAGTGAAAATGAAATTAAAATGGTTGCTAAACATTCTGTGACCTTCGGACCATCCAGGAAAGCCCGCTTACGTCTCCTGAAGACCCTGCTGAGATCACCCTGAAGCATCACACACATGCAGAACACAGTCAAGGTAAAGCCCACTCCTTATCAGCCAAAGGTCAGACCTTCCTACGGAAGAGTGGCGACTTGACTGACAGCTGCAGCTTCTTCCTGCTGTTCCCTGGAGGAACCCAAGGAAACAAACACTTCCCAGACAGGATGGATTTCAAAAAACAGTCAAATTATTGTTGCAAGAACTTGAGTGAGAGAACACCTTCAAGGTCGGATATAAATACAAGGCACGTGGCTTCAATAGAGTTATGCCCAACTACACAAGGCCCAAATTTTGTTCTTAATGATAAGCAGGAGTATGGCTGATGCCCTGTTACAAAGTCAGAAATGACCAGTTATCAGATACTAGACCTCATCTGCACTGTACTAAAAAAAAAATACAGAAATTATGCTGACTTCATCCATTTTAATCTCCCATGAGAGAACTGATGTGAAATATAAAAGAGCAGTTCACAATTACTTAAGAAAAGCAGAATCTGAAAAGTGCTCTTGAAATAACCTGATTTTACACCAGCAGAGCAGTATTATTCCTGAAATATCATTGATGTTGTTGTTTTACTGATGGAAGAAACAGAAGCATGTAAGATTAAATAATTGCCATGGAATAGACATTTCTGATCGAGGAACAGAAATTGGATCTCCTGAAAGAAAACTCTGTGCTCTGTTTTCTTTCTTCCTCTCTGTGAATCTGATCAAACACCACTAATAAGAGAGAGATTTGCATTTGATTTCAATGTGTACAGAAACAGGCTGACAAATGATTATGTGTATCAAATTCAAGTTATTGTATCACAGGAAAAACTGTCATTCTTCTAAGTGAATTTGTGTCAGACAAATTTGTGTCAAACAAAATAAGACAAAGTCTCCTCTCCTCTCCTCTCCTCTCCTCTCCTCTCCTCTCCTCTCCTCTCCTCTCCTCTCCTCTCCTCTCCTCTCCTCTCCTCTCCTCTCCTCTCCTCTCCTCTCCTCTCCTCTCTATCTCACGCTTGTTAAACTCTTTTAAAACACTTGTTAGGCTATATTGCAATTAGGATATATAGTAGGCTATAGTAGTTAGCAAAACAGACTGAGAGAGTCTCCAGAGCTCTATACAACAGCACGAGTTTTTCACTTTCAAGGTTTGTACAAATTAGAAAACAAATAAATAATACTTTTCTTTTTCTTTTAAGCTTTTTTCTTGGAGATTTAAAGCTGACTTCCTGAAATGTCCAAGTCAGAAATACAGAGGAAAAAGGATTAGTGTCAGTGTCACTTCAATAAGTAAAAGCTGTGATAATAGATTTTAGATTTTTCAATGTGTTGTAAGAACACTCCAAACATTTCTTCGAATGAGCAAGTTTGACACTTATGTCTTCACAATACATAGCAGTTTCTGTATTAAAAAAGAAAACCAAACAACTCAGACTGAGACTCTGCAAATCCAAACAGTCCACCATAGAAATGGTTCTCATCAGGAGACTGATGAAAGCAAGAGCAAATCCTGGAGGACACAAGTTGGCACTGTGGCTCAGGGAATGCTGCAGTGGGGAGAGGAGTAACGATCCATTACGGAATTTAACAGACCTTTGAATGCCTTGTGCTGCAAACTGTTATTTCCATATGCATAGAGTGGACCCATGCTGCCAGATTGGGATCACAATGCTTTATGCCTCTTTGAATAAGCACAAACTGTCAGAGCCATGAGGGCACTGACATCCCTGACTGTCCCTGCCAGCCTCTCCTGGGGTGTCCCACCACCCTGCCTATGGTCCAAGACCCCATTTCAGTCCAGCTGACCCCCACCCACAGGCTGGCGTCCTGGTCTGGCTCTCGGATGCTGGGGGTGCCCCCGGCTGCCTCCAGGCTGCCCTGGTCCCTGCTGGGGTGATGGGACAGCCTCTGGCCGACAAGAACCTGCCCTGCCACTCTGTGTCGAGCTCCATCACTCCCAGCCCCAAGGAGAAGCCAGCCCTTGCCTGACACAAACACCTCCACAAGATATGAAGTTGTAGAACATCAGGTCCATCAACTAGAACTGCAGGTCCTGTGTGAGAGCTTGCTGGGTACCAACGGGATTGCCAGAGGGTGGGCTTGGGTGGAGCTGGTGTTCCTGTGAAGACTGATGGGAGGCAGGACACAATGCCCCTTCTGCTCTTCTATGGAAACACAAGTCTTTGTTTCGATAAGAAAATACCATACCATATAGAATTTAAATGGAATTTTATTTCACAGCTCCAAACTGTTTAGAGCTGTCTTTCTAATGTGCATGTCCTTCATGCTCACAAAAAGGTCAACGTCACTGAAAATCAAGTTGTTATTTAAAGGTTTGATTTAATCAGGAAGAAGCATACTTAAAAAACGTGCTATTACCCAAAAGCAGACATTACATAAATTTCATTCTATTTTTATATCTTCCTGGCTCCAATCTCCTGAATCTGACATTAACCATAACAATCACACGTGTGGCTAAACCAGGCCAAATTCTCCTTTTTCTATTCCAGTATAAATATAGAAGTAATACTGTTGAAGTAATAGCTTTGAGGTAGACTCACTCCAGGAGAATGGGATTTTTCTCAGAACAGCCACAGTCAGGAAACTATGCTGACTTTGAGGCCAGATTTTTATCTCCTGTACTGACAAGTTAGAGCACCAGCGTGGAAAAGACCACCAGGGTTGATGTGAGAGCCTGGCAGTCCCACAGGCTGGGGACATACGTTAACACGGGTGGCATTTTGAAAAGCACACGAGGCTTCAAAACTCTGGTGCCATTTTCAAAACACCTTAGGCTTTCAAAAGTTCAAATTCCACTGATTTAAAGTAAGGCTTAGCTTTTAAAAGCATTTATCATGTGTGCCAATGGGATACAGCCTCCTAAGACTCACACCTCTGTGAGATTCATCTTCACAGCCACAACTTCCCCCTTAAGTTTGACTCTTTGGTTTCATGTTGAGGTTCTCTCTTTGGTGGTCCTGAACTTGCCAACGGTGCACCAAGGGTCAGAAGATGGAGACCTCGCAGCGAACTCTGGGCAGTGGATAGTGCAGTGGCCTGTGGATGGAGTCCTGCAAGAAAGCAGGCAGCATCTGCATGGCTACAGGTTGCCTGGGGATTGAGCCATGGCTGGTGTGCACAGCCGGGGTCTCACGTTACCATCCTGAGTATCTCTGCTGCACAGCACTGCTCCTGCCGGTGTGCCTGAAGAGACCCTCTTCAGAAACCCTAGACCACGGCAGCCTCTCATGCTCCAGTTGGTACCTCACAGGTTTTATGTTTTATGGTCCATGCACTTGGACTTGGGTACCCAGTTCCCCTCCAGATGCATTGTCTATGTGTGAATGTCATATGGGCTTTTTCTGAGGTGGAACTTTTAGGAACTTTTGTAAATTCAGCCCAAAGGTTTTAGCACCGCAAAGATATTTCTTACCCAGGTATATTTAATTCCAGAATGCTGATTTTCTACGCCTGTTTTCACATGCACGGTTGTGCAGTTATCTTTTGAAGATTCTCAAGCGGGAACTTGGGAGCTGTAGTGAGTTTTTTTCGGGACTGGTATTATCCAAGCTCTGTTGTGCATTTCTAGCATTCTTGGGAGCATGGCTTGGGTACAATGGAGCATTTCAGAAATTCCTGCTTTTATGCTGCAACATATATACTCTCAGTAATAAAGTTCAGAGTGGTATAAGATAATTAAATTCATAATATAGGGCTTTTACAATGCCTTCCATCTTCTTAGCATCATATAAATAAAAACTAATTATTCCTCCACAGTCTCGTCAGAATCCAAATTTTGAAGTTAGAAAATTTACACTTTATACTACCTGTGCACTCCCCAGTATGTTAAGGACTGTTTACAATATCACCTCGATTGAAGGGACCGCGGTGTAACCCAGTATCATCTGCTTTGAAGGGACCACAGGGTTTCACAAGTCATTTCTTGCTGGGGATTTGCCCACGTAGGCAAAATTTCCAGTTACCCTCTTGGACAAGCTACTGGCTTGCTGTGTTGCAACAGCAGCGCAGAGAGACGCTTTGTACACTTAAAAACGTTGCTAATACAACTATGATTATTTGCAGTGTTAAAAAAATTTCTCGTGTCAAGCCCCAGACAGATGTCCTCCTCCATGTACAGCAGAACAGGGATAAGAGGTTGCCACTCAGCTGAACACGGCTGCTCCCTGCCCCAGGTCACAGCCTCCGCTGCTCCTCTGTCAGAGAAGTTTATGGGAGCCTGCCCCAACTTGCTTCAAGGGGAAATCAACCAGCTTAGTCCTGCCCAAGCATTTAAATCACTCCTTTGGTCTTTGCCCAGTTTGATGGAGAGACGTAGTCCCTGGCTGGATGCCTACTTTTCCGCAGTGTTCCAGGAAAGGCACAGTGCCTGGGTGATATCACCCGATGAGTTTCCAGAAGAAAACGATGTGCTGGGGGAGGAGTGTCCCTTTCAGGTTCTAGAAGTTTTCTTCTCTGTATGATTATGTTTTTAAATAGTGAACACTGTTCTTTGGTACAATACGCTGCCACCAAGGGAGCAACTGTGTGAAGGAAAATCCATCTTCAGAAGTTTCCATCACCTAACAAGTGACATTTACTTTGAGGGGATGAGAATTAAGCCACACCCAGGGACTAGAACACATTCAGCCATAAATCCAGCGACATTCCCAAAGTTGTTCTTGTTGTGTGTCCTGAGCTCACTTTGCTGGTCGGTCCTTCATTCACCCCTGTGCAGTGATTGCTGTCATGATGGGCGCTCTTTATGGACTTTCATTCACAAAGCCCAGGTGTGAACACAAGTGAGCACAGGCACAAGGCAGTAGAAGTCCATCTCCTGTGACTCATGGCAATAATCTATGACTTCTGTTCTTGGTTGTCCTCATGTGCCCTGCAGTCTGACGTTTTCTTTTTACACCCTCTGTTTTTCCTCTTTCCATGTCATCCAAAACGTTTTTCCCAGTCTGCTCTCCATTTTCTCTTATAGCATGGCAAGGTTGGTAAAACAGAATGATCTAAGATAGGAGATGGAAATTCTCCTGGCAAGGGCTGGGGAGGAACCGAGAAGCAGCAGCCTGCCTGAACTGAAAGGAGATGGGCGCACTGCTCTAGGCATCTATCCACATCTTTAGATGCCTACCTACTTCCACATGTTGACTCCGGTTCAGATTCATAGCTAACCCTGCAAATTGCAGGTCACCCCTGAAGGCATCCTGTGGTTTATGGGTCCTGTCTGTTTTGTTTGGTTTGGGGTTTTTTAAAATTAATTTAAGAAAATAGAGAAAACCTTTTAAAGAAGCCTGTACCCAAGGTGTAGGGACACTTGTATCCTGAGTCTTCCAGTGTTAAATCCTGTCCATTTTTCATTACATTGTAAGCAACCATATTATTGTCTCCATGTTAATTGCCAACTGTAAGCAACTGGCCGAGCTTCTCGGCTCTCTGTCAAGACAAATCTGTCAGGTTTCATTTATCTGTGTGTTCTGGTACAGCTGGCAGTGAAACTGCCTCGCCTGCCAGCCCTCATGTTAAAATTCCCCCCAGCTGAGTCAGACTATCTCACTGATACATGCCTTGACCAACTTCTAGGGCATTTTTTGTAAAAGCAACCTTCCAAATACCGGGAATGGCTGGAACCAGAGAGACTATGTTTCAAGTCAGACGCTGAGAAATAAAATTATTCCCACTCCTTTGATATTTTGAAAATCAAACACATTGAACTTCTGGTCTTGATTACAAGTGCTCTATTTTTTCATGAAGGCTTGAGATGTGGTTGAAGAATCTGACTGCATTCAATGTAGTTATGAAAGGGACTGTTCAAACATGACTGAGTACAAACTTAAGCAACTGAGATCGTTAAATGTCAGCATTGCTAATAAGGCCTTCAAGGATTGTTTTCTCAGAAATATTTAGCTGATGTTCTTTCTCACTGGCTGATCGATCACTTTGGGCACCATTGGCCATTCTGGGACTGGGAATCAAAAGTTCAGGCTGCTCAAGAAGTGTCAGGTCACTCTCCCCTTCTTACACAAGGGAAGTAAAGACAACATAAAGCCACTTGGAGATTGCTGGATTGTGTAGCTAACCCAAGGAGTGTGGTGGTGGCCAGCTGTGGTCTTGATTCCTTAGAGTAAGTCATGGTCTTACAGGTGGAGCTCTGGAAGCCCAGCATAGTCCCCACAGCACAAAATGAGCTGGGAGATGCATAAACCTGTGCCTGACTGAAGGTGAATGATCAATGTAAAATACCTGGGAAAAAATCCGTAATTAAGACTCGTATTTTAAATAGCATAAAAATCATACAGTGCAAAGAAACTGCAGAGCATGGCATGCTAAACTGCAAGCCACTGTTTCTGAGGCTTTGCAGAAAGGTCAGTGCTGGTGGCAAATTGAATGGCAGGTTTGGACCCTTCAGGCAGGTGCACACAACCGATTTTTGTGGATCACGTTTTGAGAGGGAAAAGACAGGCATAGCTAGTGAGATTTCAAGCTAATTGTTGAGGGTGTCTCTGTCTGCTTCTCATCCTGACTCGTTACCTCCTTTTCCACCTTGTTTCTCCTACCACAGCTCTCCTGGATGGGAGAGCTGGGGAAGGTCTGTACATCCCACAGTGGGGATGCAAGGTAGCCATGTGAGGCAGTACAGACCTTTGCTATTGGAGAGCCAGAGGATGTACACCCCATCTTGTTCTCCACCCCTAGGCCTTCGCCAGTGCTCCAGACAGAAAAGGCCCAGGAGCATCACTATTCTCGTCTACATCTTTTTGCACAAGGAAGTTAAAACATATCTCCTCCTTCTCCTGAAATAGTTGTGCATATGTATTGGAAGTGAATTCAAAGCTAGCAAGGAAAGACAAAAGTAGGAACATGGCCAGGATAACTTGTGCCTAAAAATTACTGGCTTTTGACACAGCTTTTATTTATAACAGATGCATGGGAAATCTTCTAGGATTGTTTCAAAACAACGCCAATCAGTAAATTTTAGAATTAAGACCTGTATAGCTGGACAAGGGAGGAAGATTATATCATATACCAGGAAGTCTCAAAACTGGGAATTTGCCACAATCCCTTAATTCCTAAACTTAAAAAAAAAGTTAACGACACAAACTGAGTATACTAGTAATGAAGTCAGATTTCCTAAAGTCTTTATGATAAAGACCCTCTGCCCAGCACGTCGCTTCAATGGGAATGTAACGTACAGAGTATCTGCTCAAAGTAGATCATCGAATCATAGAATAGTTTGGGTTGGAAGGGACCTTTAAAGGTCATGTAGTCCAACCTCCCTGCAATGAGCAGGGACATCTTCAACTAGATCAGGTTTCTCAGAGCCCCGTCCAACCTGACCTTGAATGTTTCCAGGGATGGGGCATCTACCACCTCTCTGGGCAACCTGTGCCACTGTTTCACCACCCTCAGTATAAAAAATTTCTTCCCTATATCTAGTCTAAATCTTCCCTTTTTTAGTTTAAAACCACTACCCCTTTTCCTATCGCAACAGGCTCTGCTAAAAAGGGGTTAATCAAGGGCAGACTACTAAGAGAGAACAATGAAGAAAAAGGTTGCTTTAAATTTCACCTGGCATTTCCAAAGCATTTTATCAAATGAAATAATTTTGAAGAAAAATCATACCTAATCCTGCCTTTCCTTGGCTGACATTTTGTTTGTATTTTCTGTCTTCTCCTCCCTTCTTTCTCTTTTTAACAGATTTTAAGAATATTTCTGCTAATGCTGTCTGTCCCTGGCAGAACAACCCCAACTCTCTCAGCCTGTCCTCATAGGAGAGGTGCTCCAGCACCCTGAGTATTTTTGTGGCCCTCCTCTGGACCCGCTCCAACAGGTCCATGTCTTTCCTGTGCTGAGGGCTGCAGAGCTGGACGCAGTACTCCAGGTGGGGTCTCACCAGAGCGGAGTAGAGGGGTAGAATCACCTCCCTCGACCTGCTGGCCATGCTTCTTTTGATGCTTCTTTTGATTCTTTAGATCTGTCACCTTAAAGACTGCAACAAGGTATTAGGCCCAGAATAGCTTTTTAATATTTTTCAAATATCGAATGAATCAGAAGATCTTTTGGTTTATGCACAACGGCAGTGATTATGCTGCTTGTGCAATTCAAACAGTGACAGAACAAATTAGTCTGCCATCCTCACTTAGAAAATCTGTTCCAGAGATTACTGCACACTAGAACAGATCAGCATGTCTACCATCTTCCAATGAATGCCTTGGCTTGCACTCTTGCTCTACCTAGTGGGTTTGGAATCTATTGAAATACCATTTTCTAAACCTGGAATAACATTATTCTAATCCTGTGTTCATAGCATTCTCATTATTTTTGTTGATGGTTTTGATGAAGATGATTGTTATCGTTGCAAACAAGAATACCATGTGCTTGCTCTGGCTTTAAATATTTGGGAAAAAGGAATGAACTCCTGAACTGCCGTTTTTCCCTGAAGAAAAATTATTTGGCGTATATAAATGCCATTGTTTCCTAGCCCAGTTTATGGACAAAAGTTTGTATCTCTGAAAAGGACAACCAGAAGCCAGGACCAAAGTGTAATTAATGACTCACATTCTGCCTACCAGTTAATGCTCTGTGGATCAAGTAGCTCATTGTAACACAGGTGACTCCTGAGAAAGTGATCTGGGAGGTCTACTCCACCCTCTAACTTCATAAACCTGGGTGAATGGAAATCTCCGATTTTGGCTTCCTAATTCAGCCTTAAATTTCAAAAGCACGTCCATATGTTATCATTCACAATTAACACAGCAATTTACCTTTTAGAGCACTCCTCAGGAAATAGGGGGCAGGGGTTCAATGCTGTGCATCCTTCCTTGGTCTGAGGAGATTCACACTTTCCAAGAGACTGCTGCAATAACAGAGGCACCTTCCACCCCTCCTCTTAAAACTGGGCCATTACGCAGGAAAAAATGCAAGAGTCTGAAGTGAAAGGGCAAGAGAAGTCCTGATTCTGTGCATAGCTTCAGAAATGTCATTTGCTGGGTACCACTGTTGGAAGCAGCCTTCTGTATCCCCCCCACCCCCCCAGGCCTAAATTCTGGAACGTAAACATCATCACCTGTACATTATCACCATTTCCTCCCAATCCCAGCTCCGTTCCCCTTCCTGCAGTCCCACCATTCTGCTTCACAGCCCCATCACTCCTTAACGCCCTCAGCCCATAGCTGAAAGGTCTCTATGTTCCCCTCTATGCCTTCTCCTTCCCAAACTGGTTCTCCAACCACGATGCCCCAGCCATCTAAGGCACATCCTTATCTCAACAACCCTGTTCCCCTCACCTTCCCCAAATGACTTTTTTCCCATGGCCTTAGGAGAAACACATGTCCCAGACTAATTAATTTCCTGTAGGCACATGAGAAGAACAGCAGGGGAGGTCTGGGAGCTGGAGAGAGCTTCATGCATCAGTAAGCTACTGGCCAGCCAGTGACAGGAGCAGCTGTGTGAAGGCTCTTACTGCGATTTGTAAAAGTCCTGGACACAGGCAAAACCAGCAGTTGCTGAGATTGTTTTTGCTTGGCCTACGTGCAACACAGTGTGGGAACATCTATCCTACTGATTCAGACTTTCATCTGGCAAAGGGCAGTTTTTGTTCCAGTCCTTGATCCTTAGGTCGTGTCTGCTTCTTATCCATCAGCTCTGTAAAATGCGTACACAGTCTTAGGCATGAACCCCCTCCAAGCTGCTCCCTCCTGGCTAAGTGCTCAAAGTTGTTCTTCTCTGCAGTGAGCTTTGTTGTCCCTGATTTAAGCCCTATGAAAATCCACACGCTTTATCTGGGTACACACAGTAGTGCATCCAAGCAAACATCGCTGTGAAGTTTGTGCTTGTAGCTAACTACCGCCTTGGAGTTAGCATTTGCTGCTCTGCCGTAATGTTAAGCATTCAGATGTTAATCCACTCTTGGAGGCTGTGGTGCCTGCCTGCCTGTAAGGCTTTATCAAATGACAGCAAAATTAATAGTTTGGTTTCTGCCAATTTGATACAAGATGCTTAATATGAAAAGCAGAATATACACCACTAAAGAGGATTTTGGAACACTGCTAGTTTTTCTCCAGCTACAATATTTTCATGCTTTTATTTTTCATTGCCATTGATACCAAGGCAGTTTCTAATTTTCTATTCTGTAAAACAGAAAAAATTCTTCATAAAGACTGCATATGTCTATATGTATATGCTGGTCTTTCTCCCTGCTGAATAGATTTGACCATGCCATATACCAGCTGAAATATGATGAACTGCAAATAAATGTAAGGTTTGGGTTTTTAAATCAATCAGCTAAAGCCAAACAGTATCACAGAGAAGGGAATGGGAACAACAGTTTCTAGATTGATTCACTTTGCAACTTTAACTCTGAGTTTGAGAATGAATCTGAGCTTCACTGTAAAAAAAGGCAGCTGGTATTTCACACAGATATTTTTCTAATGAACTCCTCCACTACATTTCTTCCTTTTCTCCCCACAGAAACCTCTGGACTCTGATTTCCTTGAAGGCTGTAAATTAGCTCTGAAGGAATGGACAACGCCAACAAAAAACCCCACACAAGTCTTCTGAGAAGCCAGCAAGGGAACTAGAAAAAACAGCTTGACACAATCTCACCTGACCCATGACTGACTCTCTGCTAATGCAACACTAATTTAAGACACCTTTGTACATCAGGTGCTGCAACTCCTCAGCATGTTACTGTTTGTACAGTGTTTTTTCTTTAGTCTCCCAGTATACAGCGTAACAGAGAAATCCAAATTTACATTCAGTTGTTTATAAAAACACCCAAATACTAAATATAAAGCTTTAAACAATTTTCTTGCAAGATATTGCAACAAGGTTCATTTCATATAAGAAAACCCAACCTGTTAGCAGCCCCTTCACACTCCATCTGTCCCCCGCAGAGCAACTGCTGGATTTGACCTGACCAAGTAGGTTGAAGTGGTTATTTTTGCTGTGGTCATCAGTGTTTCCAATCAGCCACTGGAGCTGTAGCTCTCTTACTGGTGTCCTTTCTGAAGGCTCAGCAAGTTTCTGCTGAGGTTATTCAGGTTGGAGATTCATTTGCAATCATACGGGCAAATTTCAAAATGAAATGAAGGTGTAAGCTGTGAAGCTGCGTCTTCACTAGAAGTGGCTGCTCCCATGGGCACGTCCTCCTAGCACAGCTGTAACTGCCTCCACCAAGAGGGCTTTTCTCTGTAAAACTTATGCAGGTCCCAAAGACAAAATAAACTATGCAAACAAAGGACTTTGCATTGAAAAATCTAGATTCTTTGTTTAATGTGTCAAAATTTGGTCCAAAAAAGCTAGCATTTGCCAGTTATGTCAGTCTACAAGCCACTTGAAAGACACAGAGTAGCATATGCGGTGAACAGAAAAAAGTCCAACCTGGCAGACTTTCCTCCTTGCCTCCTACATGGATTCTGGTAATGCAGAAATCCCAGGTTGAGCTCTGCCCGTGTACCTGTGCATAATGCACCCCACTGTCACACTTACTAGACTATTCAGAGCCATCTGCACGTGACTAGAGTGCCATAATATGCATAAATAGTCTTATTTGTATGTATTTTTTTCCAGATCCAAGGATGTTTGTGCTGCTTTACATTACAAGTTTTGCCATCTACACAAGCGAACAACCTCTTCAAGGCCAGTTCAAAGGAGAAAATTACTACACCAGATACATCTGTAGCATCCCTGGTTTGCCAGGCCCTGCGGGTCCCCCTGGAGCCAGCGGATCCCCGGGGCCACACGGACGCATTGGTCTTCCAGGAAGAGATGGTAGAGATGGCAGGAAGGGAGAAAAAGGTGAAAAAGGGAGCGCAGGTATTGAATATTTGTGTAACCTAACACAGTAGTACAACAAAGTAAGACCTTTCATCATCACTGTTATACATATATATATATATGATGAATGTGTGTATGTGCCTGTGTGGGTTTAAGTGTAATGCGTGTATATATAGTGAGAGAAAGAAAATATGCAGATATATTTTAGACATGTCTAATACGCGTATACTGAAATCTGTGTAAATAAATGTAAATGCACAGCCTTCCTGCACATAGATGCTAAGAAAAAGGTTGGCAAAAATGACAGATGTGTGGTGTCAAAAAAATAGTCTCACTAGTCCCATTAGCGAGGAATAGAAGATTAGCAGGTATTTAGGTACACACTAAAAATGCTCATTGAGTAGGAGATATTTAACGCACAAGTATCATTCTATAGGTAGCCACGCTGCTGTCCTTCCCACCAGCAGTGCCCATAGTTCAGTCAGCAATGGACTGACCATGTATAAAATTCTCCAATGCGTAATCAAGATGTATGAAGAAGAGCAGGAATATAGAAACAAAGGACCCTCAGGCTGTGGAGCCCGGTCCTCTGTTACAACCTGCCATTCCTTTCACAAGATTACTAGAAGATTTTGAAAATAATTTTGGAGTATTTTGAAATTCTGATGATGTTTTTCTGGTTTGTTCAGGCACACACAGTAGCTCACACAATCATTTACTGAGCTGATATGTGCAACGATTAACTAACTAAAAATGTTTTTGAAGGTTTAAGAGGAAAGACTGGGCCATTAGGACCAGCTGGAGAGAAAGGAGACCAAGGTCAGTCTGGTAAAAAAGGACCTGGAGGATTGACTGGTGCCAAAGGTGAAGTAGGTCCAGCTGGACCACCTGGACCTAAGGGAGATAAAGGAGACCGAGGAGAACCAGGTGCACCAGGGGTCTGTAAGTGTGGAAAGATAGTGCTGAAATCTGCCTTTTCTGTTGGCATCACCACCAGCTACCCAGAGGAAAGATTACCAATTGTATTCAATAAAGTCCTCTTCAATGAGGGGGAACATTACAACCCTTCCACAGGGAAGTTTATTTGTGCCATCCCAGGGATTTATTATTTTTCTTATGATATCACCTTAGCAAACAAGCATCTTGCGATTGGGCTGGTTCACAATGGGAAGTACCGGATAAAGACATTCGATGCGAACACAGGCAACCACGACGTAGCTTCTGGATCCACAGTGATCTACCTTCAGCCAGAAGATGAAGTATGGCTTGAGATCTTCTACACTGACCAAAATGGTCTCTTCTCCGATCCAACGTGGGCAGACAGTTTGTTTTCCGGATTTCTCTTATACGTTGATACAGATTACCTTGACGCTTTGTCAGATGAAGATGAGCTCTGAAGCAGATGATGTCAAATGACATTCAAACTGGACAACCCAGCACAGGATTTTACCTAGACGTATGGGGGGCACAAGTTGAAAAAAATAACAAAAACCTGGGAGTTTATTTTTGCAT
Organism: Chroicocephalus ridibundus; assembly: GCF_963924245.1. NCBI lineage: Eukaryota > Metazoa > Chordata > Aves > Charadriiformes > Laridae > Chroicocephalus > Chroicocephalus ridibundus. The sequence goes on from NC_086288.1 coordinate 58,581,333, forward strand.
TGATAGGAACCAAATCTGAGCTCATAAGGATCTTTCTAGAATCTAAGCTGGATTTTTTCACCGAACAGCAGGGATATCAAAAAGAACTGTAACAAAAGACTGCATCACTCCAGGACTCACTCCTCCTGAAAGTTATGTTTATAATAATATTTAAACAAATTTAAGATACTGTACATTGGATTTTATATAAAATATATTAAGTTGCAATGTAGAATGGTTATTTTGTATATGACATTAAAGTTAAATTGAACAACTGATGGCATAGTCATTTTTGGTCATTTTAAGACAGGAAATATATTAAAATCAGACAAACATTTTTTTTTTTAAAAGGAGAGGAATTAGGTAGGAACGTCTGCTTCAGGATGCAGCTGAACAGGTCATAAGGACAGTCCTATCTGATATTTACACAAAACACTTATATTCATAATTAACTGACCTCCTAATAAATACATGAGGATTTGTACTAGCTGAGGACTGCCCAATGACAGTCCTAAAAGAACAGAACAAAGGCATTAAACATGTAAAATAATTGAAAACTGGGAGATCTGAAAACTTGGAGATAGGCAACCAGTACTCAATGTGGGTATTTTCAGTATATTTACAAGTACGTTCGCTATTCTTTCAATGCTATTCAGTATCTTTACAAGAAATGTGGATGAAAATATAAACTTTTTGCTGAAGAAAATTATGGATGCCAAAAAGCTGATAGAACAGTAACCAGTAATGAGAATAAATTATATGGAACAAACTGAGTCACATCGTTAAAGCAGACTTTCTTGCATTCCAATATGGCCAAATGCAATAAAATAAATGTAGGTCACACACAAGATGAAAAACTGCATTCAGGAAAACAGTGAACTTGGAAAAAGTACACGGGACGTCATGGATAATCAGCTAAATATGAGCCATCAGAGTAGGCTGTTGCTACAGCCCTTTGGATGTACGATAAATGGAATTACAAGCAGGAGGAAGGAGTAGTTACTTATGAAGCTGATACTTCTGTCAATGTTTCAAAAACTTACCTAAAAACGGGGGGAAAAAATGGTTGTAATTCTACCCATGTGGATTACACAAGAGATGTAATAAGGTCAGTTTATTTCTCTTGTCAATCAGGTTAAGAGGTGATTTGATCACAGTCTACAACTACTAATCTGGAGATAAAATTTCTGGTAGCAGCTGCCAATTCCTTCTAGCCGACAGGAGCACAGCAAGATCCACTGGTGAGAAACGGTATCAATTCCCACTGGAAATAAGGGACCCATTTTACCAATGGCGGTAATCAATCATTGTAAAAATACCCAGGAACCTCATGAGTTCTCCTGCAGTCAACATCTTTAAATCAAGACCGGCAATCTTTAATTGGGTGTTCTTACTTTCCAAGAATTTACAAAATTATTTTAACCATCCCAGATTTACAGAAACCTGCTGCTTTTATCAGTTATTCAGATAGTCTCCAATGCTAGTGGTCTGCGTTGCACAACTCGTGATCCCAACTTATTTATGACCAAGGCGGGGGGAAATTTCTGGGGGCTTTCTGTGTACTTGACTTAATTAAGAAAATAACAACCAAATAAAATGCCACAAAAATACGGCTGAGATTGCAAAATGAGCACTACGGTTATGTATGGAACATGAATCTACGCACCCTGCACCTGTGCCCCCATCTCCCCAGGCGTTAACTCGCGTGTCTTTGCGTGCATGATTGCTGCTTCATGCAGAGAACGGCTGCAAAGTCCTGTCCACAAATCAAACCAGCACTGCCTGTACAGCCCTGGTTTTATTTGACAGTGAGAGATGGGTGGTAGAAGACAAAAGTGGATTATTTTTCTAACTAGACATCTAATTTATTAGTGTTATAGAAATATGGAAGAGAATACTTACAGATTCAGTTTATCACCGTGCTGTACAATCATTTATACATCTGCAAATTAAGCACAATATGAGTGTAAAACACAGCCCAGTCATCATTCACAGCAATGACTGACAGCCAGTGCTTCAGCGCCACCGCTGCCTATACAAGGGACAAAGACTATCGGCATCGCTCTGTGCTGTCCACAATGAAATTCCACAGGACAGGACAGACAATCCTATCAGGCCCATGATGTCCAGGAAGCATAATTCAATAGATGCAAGATTGGCCCTATAATATGTATTATGCGATGAAAGCAACTAATAGAAGTATTTAATTACGTGTTTATTTTTTAAATAAATGTGGAAATAGGTTTATGACATTTCAATCAATAGAAAGTTCATGTTAGAAATAAAAAGTCGATTTTTACTAGAAATATTTCACACCTTCAAGCCAAACTTAAGAAAAGAATCTGACCGATTTTCTTCACGCTCTCCAAAAACATATTTGGTTGTTATAATAAAACTGGAAATTTTCGGACAAAACTAATTTTTCACCATCGAACAGAGAAAAAATAGGGCTTTATAGTGAAATGTTCCTGGTTGCAATCCTAACTAGAAGCAAACTGATTCCATGTAATACTGAAATTGTAAAAATGAATGAAATGGAGATATTTTAACCACACCTATGTTGAAAATGACATCATGGGAATAAGTAAACCAAGAATTACTGCTTCCTTTTACTTAATAATTTTAGATTTATGTTTGTACAATCATAGAAAAGTCATTTTAGCTTCCCTGAGTTTTCCCATTTGGATTCTGTAGTTATTTGAACAGTTTAATATTTTGGCATGAACTGTTAAAAACAAGTAATTCTATTGAATTATTGCTATAGGTTTTGGCAAGAAGAATCTTTTTACTACACGTATGGACAACATATTTATACAAGTAGAATGTGTCCCTACCCTCATTCAGGATCTCCAGACATTCTTCTAAAGGAAATCATTGTTACTACTATTATTTTACTTGAAAATAGATCAACTTTGATGACATGATATTTCATTAGGGGTATTTCTCAGTCTCAATTTGAATCTATATGGAAAATATCTTGGGCTGAAGTCTTCCCACTAATTACACCAATAGTTGGCGAGGTCTGGTTTGCTTTAAAGATGTTGTAGGGTAACACAGCACAAAATATCTTTGGGATTACATTTAAAATCAATCAAAGATTTCTACAGAATATAGATGTCATTCTACAGATGCCATAGTGCCAGATAAAATCAGACATCCAGATCAAGTTAGTCATCTAGACTTTGTCTACAGTCAGCAGGGAGAAGTGAGTACCACCAGAAGAAACACCTAGGAGAAAGCAGGTCTTTGCTGCACCACCAACTCTTGGGCTTTCTGACTGAGGCTGGAAGAACTCATACAAACCTGAAACCACCAGGAAACCTTCAAACGCGATCAAGAAAAATAGCGTTCCTGAGATTCGTAAGTATATATATATTTACTTGGGATATATGTATTTAAATATACATAAGTAAAAATAAGATTAATTAAACCAAAATAGCCCCCACAATCGTTTACTCTTTCAGACTTTCTTTAATACCTGGTAGAGTGACATCAAAGAAGTCGTCAGTCACATGTTCCATTGCTGAACATTTTTAACCTAGATAACTAAAGAAATATTAAACTCCATCTCCAAACTGATATGCTATTTTGAATAAATACCTTCACATTCTTCACTATTGGTATTCATAACCATAAGGTTCTAAAGATTTTTTTACAAAGCTCAGGCAATATAGAGGAAAGAGTTGCTATTGAATATCAGTACTGAAAACATTATCCACATTCTTCAAATCTTTTTAAATCTACCTAAAACCACTTATGTGTTTTTGTGACAGGCAAAAATATAAAAATCTGACAAGCAGCTTATTTTGTTTCCTACCAAGTACGTTTCATTAGTTGACGCAGTTTGCATAATACCTTATTTTTATTTATCTTCCACAGGTCACCCACTAGATTCAATTCATATTTATTCACTAAGACGTTTACTGATTAATTCACTTCTAACTAACAGGTTCAATGTATCCATTAGCAGGCAATTCATACTCTGTATAACTATGCTGATGTTGTACTAGGTAATTTGGTCAGTAGGAACTTTAGTTTTATGTGGAGATGTGGCTTATTTTATATATGTAGTTCAGTAGGTGATGAATCCCATCCAAGAAATAATACATGAGACTAAACAGGAGAAAAATAGAGCTGAGAAAGCAATATAGCACAATCTTTCTCAATGAGTAATACATTGCTTTCAAGAAGCAATTTATTCCTTTCAATATAAACCATTTAGACTCACAGAGCATTTAGAGGTTACACTCATTTCCCTGTAACTCCTTAAGTCAACGCTCCAAACTGAGGTTATGTCCGTATTTCTGAATTTCAGAGGCATGATTCTTCCTCATACTGGCATGAAGAAAGTTCCAAGAAATCTGACGAAATTCTGTAGTCTCTGACATGTGGTTTTGTCCTAGTTTCATTCATCAGATCAAATCATGAAAGTTACCACCTAAAGCAAAACAAAAATTAATTACATATATTATACATTTATATTTTAATAGTAAATACCTACAAAGAAAACCATGTTTTGGATTATTTGGCATTTGGCTTATATCCCTCAATTCTGAGTATAATTATTTTGGTATGATCCAGCAGTTACCTGCTGGACGAGGTATGAGAAGATTTTTCCTCTATGCAGATTGTTCCTGCAGAAGCCATTATTAATGTGAAATTTATCTTACACGACTTTAAGCTCTAAAAGCTCAAAGATCATTGCCTGAGTTAAATCAGTCGTTAGCTCTCCTGTCATCAGTTCAAAGAAATATGTGGGGTAAATCTCTGTTTGGATGACACTGTATTAGATGCCTACCTCAAGAAAGGAAGAATCTGGAGATACCTGTCTCTTCACATTACCTGTATCTACGTGACTGACTTAGGTTAGCCTTTGAGACGGCAAAAGTTAAATAAGACATCTGCTCTTAGAGAACAACCTGCTAAGTGGAAAAATTGGCGTAATTTAATACGGCAATTTATATGCCTCACAATTAGGGAGAAGATGTGGATTGATGAGAACATTAGAAGTACCTTTCTAATGATGGAAGTGACCTCTTCTCAGACCTTTCGTAAAGTATTGCTCAAGTTCCTCCTGAGACAACTTCAACTGCAGTAACTTGGCTGTCCTCCAGAAAATGCTACAGTATATTAAGGTGGGCTAGATAATCCTCTCATGCCTCCAAATTCAACACACTTAAATATATACAAAATATTTACTTTTTAAGGATACTTAATTTAGGTGTAGAAAACCTAAATGTATCCTGAAGTATTTCTACTTATACAAAAAAAATTACAAATTTGTTTCTTTTCAACTTTGAAGCACCTGTCAAAATCCTAAACACAATACAAAACATAATGCAATATTTGTAAAATTGTCTCTGTGAAAGAATAACCTTGTCATGTTAACAAAGGGACAAAAATACTGAATTCTGGAAAAACATAAATGAGCCATGATTCTCAGCAGGCTCTAAAGCGACTTTTAGCAAGAAGATGGGATTTCTAGAAATAAGTGAATTATATGAAGGAAATATACCAGTAGTCCCTTTTCTTTCTCTACTTTCAACAAAGCATTATCCCTAGGCTCGGAAGACAGTGGAAAGTATTTAAAATTTTTGAGTTGAAGAACAATCTCTTTAATGATCTGAAAGCTTGCCTACCACTTATGCTGATGTCCCTTCCACACACCACCTGCATTCACTCACACTCTGGATGTTCTGGAATGTGAACCCAGATCTCTTCTCCGCCTGTGACAAATTTCAGGAAATTTTATCTGTGATTTCTGTCATGTTGGAGTAAGGGGTGATCAGTTTAAAATCATCAGGATAAGTGGAGTTTGTTCTCCCTTGTTTGTAAACTCCATGAAACCAAGATCACTGTAGAGTTGCACATAGTATTTGATACTCCTATTCTACGAACACAGCAACACATACTCTTGTAAACGTTGTACATGGCTTGTAAGATTTGGAGTTTTGCTTCTGTTTTCATTTGGTTTTACAAGTTTTGTTTTGTAAAAAGGCAAGGCAGGTAAAAAGAGGTGTGTATGGCAATCCAAACCTTACATTATTCATTTTAAAGCTGTTTTGTGACTGAACTTGGGGGCTGTGATCCCTTAGCCTGCCTGCCCCTGGGGCAGCACTACAAGCTGACATCTACCCTGCCTGTGCCAATATCCATCCTTGACCCTTGCTAACAAAATAACTGTTTAAGTGTGACAGTGTCATAACTAACTAAGTAAAGCTGCTCACATCATCTAATTTGGACCACTAAATCTGCCGTCCAGTGTAATCAATGACATTGGGCTTGCCTTTGTTTTTATAATGCTGACTGAGATAAATGAGTTGTTCTCCGCCCCAGGAAACATATGTGGTTTGAATTCTGGATGTCTCCTGTGAGTACAGTCATTGTACTGACATGTGTTTTTAAGCAGCTTTCCATCCTGTTAAGCAAAGGTCCCCCACTGCTCCTTTAGGGTATTACAGTACTGTTCCTTACATAATGCTCTTCATATTTGTCCCTCATTTAAACGGTTTGTACAACTGTTTCTGTGACTGGAATAATTGTTGGGATGCAGACTTATTAGCAAAACAAGATGTTGAATCTGAGTTCTTGCCAAAACTTTAGATGAAGGTTCACCCACTGGAACATTTCCACAGTCCCACATACAGTGGGACTTAGCAGATAACAGAGACTGTGTACTGGATAAAGTTACCCTAAAAAACCTCTCTTCTGCCACTTCTTTCCTATTCTTGAAGGCTGTTGTCATGTCAGGTGTCTTCTAGCTGTGAAAGCTCCTCTTTTAGCAATTAAAAATGCATACTCCCAATCTTTTATCTACTATGTTTACTTCTTCCCATGATTTCCTTCTTACAACAGTATTCAGAAATGGGAAACATTTTAGCGATCTTTTTTCATGTGATTCCAACTACTAAAACTTTGCAGTAACAGACCTTCAGATGTTACAGGGACTGTTTATATAAAGACAATTATAAATAGGTCTAATAAAAACTCCATTTAGTACCAGCAATATTGTTTATTCCAGTTGTTCTAAAGATATTAATACACATGTTAACATAAGAAATTACTTTGTTAACAATTCAGTGCAGCAGAAAAGATCCCTCTCCAGATTTGATAGGAAAACTATAAATTCTTTTACCTATAAAAATTAGGAATTTTATATAAGACAATCCACATTCCTACAAACCATCTGATAGTACTGACATTTCTGCGATTCCTAGTACCTACACAGGCTGTTTGGGAGCATTTAACAAGTAGATAACTCATCCCTCCACTGCTTCTCTAACCGGGGCTAGAGGATTGTATTTCACTTTAAGCGGGCTCTAGAACAACCCCAATGAAGCCTTCATATCTTTCTTTTCTCTGCTACAGAAGTATTAAAGTATATTGATAACTTCATAAAGTTATGATTTGTCTCACTTCTCACTTTAGTTTCAAGATTTGCCTTCCCGACTCAGAATATTTACTGATACATTTTTTAATCCTGGTGTGGCAAAAGGCCTGTGTTTGCAAATTGCAGCTGTTGAGAGACTATACCTTTTCTAACTTTGCAGTGTTTCCCATTATTTTTCCCCAAAATGACGTGCTAAGAAGCTTGCTGAGGCTTACGCTGATTTGTAAAGGTCATCTGTAAATAATAATGCATCGTTGTCCCCTTGATACAGCTTCAGATAATACTCTGAGTACTTTAATGCATTGGAAAAGAACTGGCTACTAACCGTCTACTTCAAGGATTTAGCCTACATGACTGATGTCAGGGATTTTTTTCAGAGTGAAATTAATCTAAAAAAAAATTACTTGCTGGAATGTTGGCATGCAGTCTGAATTAGAGGTTTAGCATCACCCTTTGGTCAACAGATTGAGACAGGCTCTTCCGCAAACAACTGATAATCAGGAATTACTGCTCTGAATCACACACATCCCAACAAGAGTCTGTGCCTCTCCTCTAGTTACGGAAGAAGTACACAGAAATTAAGTCAGATAATTCAGCAAAGTTAGGTACATAAAGTTATGAAGAGCGACTATCTTTACTGTACTTCAATCTGAAACAACCATCCTTGATCCTGCAAAAATATAGCATGGATTATGTTTTCTTCAAGTCACTGCAGTAACTGAAATGCACCCCTGCCTGCAGGAGCTGCAATCACTTCATCATACTTTATTCAGGACTTTCCCTTTTACTGTAAAAGAAATTGTTGACAAAAAGGAAGTCTTCCGGAACTGTTTTAGTGGTTTGAGGAGGAGAATCTGACTCTTTCTCTTTAAAAGGCAAAGCTGAGGCTTTGTTGCTAGGAGGAGCTTTGTGCTTGCCTCTTTCTGTACACGGAAAGCTGCTGTGTAAGAAAGCTCAGGTAGGAAACAAACATTTTCCTTCAGATCTGTTTCAACATCAGAGCATTCTGCGTGCTTACATGAACGAGACAGATTTAAGGATCCAAAATCCTAAAAATTATTTTCTAGGTGCTTTTGATGTAGTTACTTTTTTAAAGAGAAGTGAGAGAAACTTCACTGTGTTTCTGTTGTCAGTTTTAAGTGCTTTGGAAACAGCCTCTGAGCTAAGGGAGAGTTTTATAGTTCTTGCATACAGTTGCTTATTACATTTTAAAGTGCCTGCTATAGTACTTAACTTCAAGAAATGCTAGAAAATTGTTAAAGAAAGTGACCATGAGGCCCTTCTGCTATGTTGCTGGTGTTCTCCATTTACACGTGCCTTTAGGGAAGCCTGTTTAAATTTGATATATAAAGCTTGATATGAACAAGAGATTTATGTGCCAAGCAATAAAAATGCTGCCTCTTCTTGCAGTGCCGTGAAGAGGGTATTTGAACCCTGCCTGCAGCAAGGAAATTTTGCCATTTTTGGGTAGATCACCCTTAGCCCTGGTGCAAGATACTTACTCAGGGAATTGAAGCGAATGCACAGGTGGTTTGGGAGAAAGAAAACCACTCATTTAGGGCAAGTTCAGCTCTGAGTTAGTTGAGACTTATTTAGAAACCTGAATGTCCTTGGGGCTACTAACTGGCAAGGGCTAAGCCTCAGGAGGAGACAACCACCTTGCTCCTCCTCTGCTGCTTCTGCTTTTTTATTAGGCATCTCCTAAGAGATAAAGAATGTGAAGATGAGTCTTCATATTCTAGCCTGGGCTGGAAGCATTTTTTGAGGCGAGTATGCACAAGTCTGTACATACCCAGTACAAAGAACTGATGGGGAACGAACGGATGACCTGTGGAGGGCTCAGTTAGCCCTATCGCTAGAGGAGATTTAGCCAGGTATGGAAAAAGGCCCCACATTTTACTCCTGTGAGTTTTTTCATGGGGATTTTGAAATCCAGAATAAACTATGCTGCTGTGAGTTACTTCAACTGTTAGGTCAGCACATCGGCGCTCAGGTTTTGCACTCATGCAGCTACGTTGGCGCAAGGTTTGTCCAGGGAACAAGTACAGACGAAGTCGTTTCCCTGTCGATTTAAGGGTAAAGCAGGACAGGAACCTGCAGTAATAGTGGCAACGAATGGAGTTATACAGACATAAATTTAAAAATTTCCTAAATGCTTGTAATCAAATACAGCAACTTCCAGCATTCAGGGTGCAAAGGTTACATGGAATATATCTCATAATCATTACATAGATATCAAAGTGTATCTCTCATGAGTAATTCCTGCATTGCTTGTGACAGCCAGGTGTCAGCCACTGACCAGATGAACTGCAGTGAAGAATCCCAGAGGATAATCATGGAGGTTAGTGTCCAGTTAGTTGAGACAAAACCAGTGTATGATCACTTTTCACTGTATATATGTAACTGAAAAAAGCAAAATAAGTAAGTCAGGAGTGTCTTGCAAGTTCTGGTTAATCCTAGATCAGACAGTACCATTCTAGTTGATGCAGGCTTGCATCATTATTTATTTCTGTGCAAATACATTGCAACTGCAGATACCATATGCTGTGAAACAGGCACCTTTAATGTGTATTTTTTATTCTATTTCATACTGATCCAACACTTTGTTGATTATCTTTGAATTATTGGTATAGTGTATTTAGCCTTGAGTAGGTTGAAAAAAATGAACATTACCCTGTTTTCTCATCTGTAGAAACGCTTTTGAGGTGATCGTGTTTAAACTGTGCCTCATGTGATGTCAATGAAATCTTAAAAGGGGAAAAAAAAACAAAACCCAAAAACCTCTTTGTGGTATAAGAAGATATAGACAGATACGTGTAGATCAGGCAATGTAATAGACAGATATGTGTAGATCAGGCAATGTACTTTATAGCTGTTAGTAGGCTTTAATCTTGCTAATAAATAGCAGTGCATGCTAACTTCAGTCAGTGTCACGACTGTAGTCTGCCAATGGCAGCAGCGGAACATGCAGATACAGGTAAAATTGATAAAATGTTTTAATAGACCAGAGGTTATCTCCGTGGGTCTGGGGACAAGGCCAGCCTCCACCCCACAGCGCAGCTCGCGCTCTCTCTCTCTCTCTCCCTCTGTGAAAGGCGGAGTTCCCGGAGGAGGACGCTGCCGAGATGGAAAGGCTGAGGAGGACCTTGACCGCTCGCCGCCAAAGCAGAAAAAAAGCGGTAAGCACCTCCGCCTCCCCTTCCCCGGCCCAGGCCTAGGCGCGGCGGCCCCCGGGTCCCGCCCCGCCGCGGGCTGACGGCCGGCCGCTACCGCGCATGCGCGGCTCGCGCTCCCCCCCTCAGGGCCGGGGTCCCACCGGCGGCGGCTGCAGGCAGCGGCCCCGCTTCTTGTCCCGTTCCGTCGCGTCCTGGCTCCCCCTCACTCATGCGCCCTCCCTCTCTCTTTCTGCCCCGCTGCAGCTGCCGGAGGCTGTGGGTCCCCCCGAACCGCGGGCGGAGGAAAGGAGCCGCTCTAGCATGGCGGCGGCTCCCCGGGCAGTGCGCGGTGAGTGACTTCCCAGCGGCCGCGGTGGGCCGGGGGCGGGGCCGGGGGCGGGGCGCGCTAATTATCCCGCCCTTCGAGGGCTTCATTAAACTCGCTTTTCATCCGCGGTAGTAGTGCGGGGATGGAGGGGTCTTTGTCGGGGTCTGCTGTGTGGCTGAGTCAGCTGGGAGCGTTATGCGTACAGTCAGGGCGCTGCGCTTGAAACACATACCCCCGTGGTATTCAAATGTGGATAGGTTATGAAGTGTGCTTGCACAAAATGCACAACGCTTTTCAAAGGTGTTAGTGTAGACCTGCAGTATTTACGTACTTGAATGTGAACCTTGTATTTCGTGCTTGAAGTGTTATTTGTGCTTACGGTGGCATTTGGACTTATTGATGGGCTATTTTAACTATGCCAGGTGACATACAAAGTAGGAGGGCGATGTAGTGGGAAGCTGTTGGAAGCATTTACATATTTGAATGTGAACCTCAGATTTTGTGCTTGAAGTGTTATGGTGACGTATGGATTTACTGATGGGCTATTTTAACTGTCACGTGTGAAATACTCTACTCACAAAACAGGAGAGGGCAAGAGTGATGTAGGGGGAAGCCGTTAGAAGTGAATGTCTAACGAGGCTGGGGAAGAATGGAAGTTGTGGGTACTTGAAAGCTAATCTCCAGTTTCTTCGACAGAATCTCAGGAATATTCCTGTTAAATACTTTGGACAACGTTAATGTTGTGGATCTTACTGCATGTTTTCATGGGTTTACCTAAATAGGGTGCATAAAAAAAACTAATTAAGAACAGAGTATTAAAAAGTCAATAAAATGAAACATCCAGGAAAGTATAGACATGCTTAGGTTTTCATCAACATCAAGGTTTATCAAAGTAAAATGTATGCGTTATCCTTAAACTCATTTTAGCGAAATAGGGTTTTTGTTACAGCTGTCTACAATTTAGGGATGTTTCCAGCCCTTTCAAGGTCCGTGTACTTTTCTTTTGAATGTTTTTTGTCTCTCGCTGTGCCAACTTGTGCTAACAAGTGATACGCTGTTGACAGATGGAGTCCAAACAGTTTTCAGAATTGATTGCATGGGGAAATCAAGAGACACCCTCTAGTGATGGTTGTTTTCTTTTACAGAAGCTCATTTTCCAAGAATAAACAGAACAGCACAGCATACTCTGAGAAGGAAACTAGCCATTAATTCCCTTATGTGAGGTTTTGTTTCCTTAACTATTTTGCTCTGTTACTTGTTCTTGTTGTGCTGCTTCTGAAATCTCTGTAATTCTGCTAATTTTGTATGATGGAGTGAAAAGTACTGCTTGTGGTATTGTGAATAGACTGTGTCATTGGTTTACTTAATTGCGGTATAATTTATCCATCTGGTTTGGGTTTTTTTGTTAAATTACATCTTAAATTTTGAGAAGGACCACCTTGAGCTGAAGTCTTCGTGCATCTATCCAAAACTTTTTTCCATTTTTTTCCCCTCAAAAATCAGTCTGACAGATTTATAAATAATTTAGATTTCCATCATCTGTATATTAAACTTTTTAATATGCTGACACTGATGTCTGCTATTTTGTTGCCCAATCATAAGCTAAAAGTAGATTTCTTTTTTATTTCCTCATTGCCTTTACTAGACTGAAGATCTGTGCATGAATTTCTGCTTATCATTGTCTTGCCAAGCCATAACTAACCATTTAAACAAAGTAATAAAATGTAACAACACCACCCCCCCATTTTCCAGGTGTCATGGAAAAATTCTACATCGGGTGTTTTCTCTACTCTCTTTTTTTGGTTTTGCTTTAGTGCCTGTAATACATTGCCTCTATTACTAGGCCATTTTTTAGTTTGTTGTGGCTGTCACCATATCTGTTCATTGTTTATGTTAAATTTCTGGTGTTAAAAGTATACACACACCCCTTTTTATGAAGAAGGAACTGTATTTTAACACACGTGGGAAGCAGGTAATGTTTATGGAATTACCAATTTCTGATGTCCCTCAAATATTTGGTTTATTTTATGCTAGCATGGTATGCTTATTTTTTCATTCTGGTCCCACTATAGCAAACTTAGCTTGAAACATATCCATCAACTATTTCTTCATGTAACATTCGTCATAGTCTCTGTTTGTCCCTGCTAGTCTTTCAGGCGCTCAGTCAGTCTCTACTGTTTTTTAATGCAGTCTGTGTGCAGAAATTTATTATTTTACTATGATCTACTTATGTGTGTACTTAGATTCCTATATACCTTTTGTAAATGGAAGGACTTGGCTATATGTCGGTCCACTAGTCAGACATAAAGAAGAATTGCTTTAAATAAAAAGCCCATGTCTGATAGTTATTCCCTTGTAAAGCCAGGACAACTGCAGTGTTACAAAATTGTTTTCTTCGTTGTTGGTTTTTTTTGAATTTGTGTAGTTAACGTGGTTGCAATTTCTGGAGTGCCTTAGTATGCATTTATGCAGTGATTGTACCATGAAAAATAAAAAAGTTTGTCTAGGACCTATGACAGAGGGTTCCCTATTTTCTTTCAGGTAACTGATGCTTGGTCACAGCATAACTGTCTGTCTGTCTGCTTTCCCTCCTGCCTGGTTTCTGCATCCAGTTCAGATACGGGACTAGTGTCGAGATACTTGCAGCAGTTCTGGGACTCTGTCAGTGTGGAGAGCTTTGAAGTCACACAGAGACCCAGTGGGTTTGGGCTCCTCCGAGTACAGGGGGAATCAAGGGAGAGTTATTAGATGACATTTTCAGGTTTTCAGTTTGGCTTAATTTCAGTTTGACTATCCAGCAAGCTTATTAGATCTGCCAGAAGTAAAATATGAAACCATTGTAGGATAATGACACTTCCAATGTAAAAAACGGTGTGAAATTAGGCCTGTATGGAAAATAAAGGCCTGTAATGGCAACCTTGTGAAGTAATGTTCTCAGTATTATTCTTTCACTTCAAAAATGTATTTTGAAGGTAAACACAAATTAGTTGGCTGTAGAGCCCGTTCACATAAGCAGAACAATAGTATATGTACAGAAAAATAAAGCAACAAAAATATTTTTTATGTGGTCCTTTTTTCAGGGAACCACATGATCCCACAATAATTGATGCACTAATTTTACTGCAACTATTAAAGCCTTAAAATGTTTTTCATTATGTATAGAAAGGATAATTCCCCTGTTGTTGCAAGGACTGATTCATTCATAAATAATTCTGCATGGAGAACAGCTCTCATGCTTTAAGAGGCGCTTAAAGTAGCGACAGATTGTTTCTGCACTAATTTTGCAGGTTTACGCCTTTCACTTTAACCTGGCTTGTCTGGAAATGCTTACAAGCAATTGTCAAGTATTTCAGAAGATGAAAAGCAGATTCCAATCTGTTGCTTTCTAGTTTACATTTATCAGAATGGAATTGAAATAAAGCATTTGCTCCAATGAAATAGAATATGTTTTTACATGCTACCTGAAGAGAATACAATCGTAGAAAAAAGTCATGGAAGGGAAATCAAAAGGTAACTTAGACCAGCTTCTCCCCTTAAGTCATTTCAACTCTATTCAAGTCTTCAGACCTGTTTTTGGTTTTGTTTTTTTTTTGGGGGGGGGAGGGGCGGGGGTAGACAGGTGGACTTGGACATGCACGTTTGTTGCCTGGGTTGTTCTGGGTTTTTTTGGTATTTTTTATTGGTGGGTTTGTGTTCTGTTTGTTTTGTTTGGGTTTTTTTGCTTTAAAGCTTGCACCAGTGAAGATTCCATAAGTATTTAAGGGACTCAATTCCAGTGCTAGAATACCCCAGAAGTTAAAAAGCTTTTCAGTGTGTAACAACTTTTCTTATTGCAATTAAATTCCATCATTTCAATCTCCAGCAGACACAGAGAGCCTTTCTGCATCCAACAGCCTTTTGTGGGCTTGAAGTTGTAAAAGATGTTGAAGTTTTTTTCCTCATTCCAAAATCTCTTCAAAGTCAGTCTTTGAGCAAATGTGACTTCTTGTAGTTCTTGCCTGCATGTTTTATACACTGATAGACTATTCCATCATTCAAACCACTAATAAGCATTTTAAAGGCATTAGATTGAGGCAGACCCTGAAAATACCTACTCAGTTTGAATTTATTATGATTTTTCCAGTGACTTGCACGCGTCCCCTTCCCCCTGCCTCTCTGTCATTTCATTCAAATATTTCCTATTGAGAGACACTTTTTATAGGGCAAGCTCAAAAGGTGAGATGTATGCTTTTTCCATTATTCACAAGACTGGGTAGAATATATGTTGAAGAACATTAAATTGGCTTGATCAGTCTTGATCTTGGCTAATGCGGCCTTCTGATGCATATTGTTTTACTGACTTAAATATTTACAAATAGGCTGAGACTTTTTTGTAGAGTTGAAGTTTGACTGACTTCTGTATGCTTCTGCAGCTTGCTCTTTCCCATCTCTTAAGACACTCGCCCAGGATTTTGGAACTTGCCTATTCTCCATCACTTCTCAGAATCACTGGAAGTTCTGATGTTGTTGCAGCCAGTTAATTATTGGATACCCTGCAATGATGGTTCTTAATTAGCTCAGTCTGATGAATATTTATCTAGATCTTGTTCTCTGTTTTGTCATTAATTCTTACCCTGTTCTTGCTCGTACTGCGTTCCTTGTTAGAAAAGACAAAATGCAAATAGACTTTCCTGTGTGTCATCTCTTAGTGTCTCTACTGAGTACTTGCTTATTTCTGTCTCTAGTAATCCTCTTGTTAAGGAAGTGATTATGGGGTGCTTTCTTTTCTCTTATTTGTCTCATGCTATCGATATTCACTTTGTACCTTGTTTTTTCTTTTGGAGGTTTCCAAATACAATGAATGCTACTTTGTAAAAATACAGGCAGTAAATTGTGTCATTTGAAAAGATTATGATTCTCTCAAATCTTTTGATGTTTCTGAGTAGAATCAGTATTAGTGGGGTTTATCTTAATGTATTTTTCTTTTCTAAATGACAGTGGACTAAGGTCATCCTAGAAATTAGATTGCACTTTGAATTTGGTATGGTAGGTAGCCTTTAAATTTTTAAGTTGTATATTCAATGTACAGTATTTTCTGCAGCCAGTAAAGCTCTTGGAATAATATTGAATCAGCCGTAATGTGATATATGTTGTGTGACCTTACCTCCTAAAGCCCTTACCCTTTGCTGTTTTATCTCCTGTTCATGAATTTAATGCCTTATATAAACCTGAAATCACCCTTTACTTAGACCTTGGCAAACAATGTTCTTTCGTAAGGGCAAAGAACAAATCAGTGTTTGGCTCAAAGAACTGACAAGTAATATAATTCTATAAATGGAGATAACTACAAAAACTTATTTACCTAGAATGTCATGTATGCACAGATTAAAAATTAAAGAAAAAAAAAAACAGCACCATGCACCACAAAGCACATGTGTGAAAAGAGCTGCAGTTTTCTCCTGATAATCGTCTTACAATTGTTCCAGTAAAAGTACCAGTGTGTCCTGTGTGGAATAATGGAGCTCCTTCTGGAAAGACAAGCTAGTTAAAAAAGTTTGGGAGAAGAAAGTAAGATCTGAGGATTCCACATATAAAAAGGCACATAAGGCTCTTCTCTTTAAAAAGTTAATATTGCATATATCAAAGTCAAAGTTAAAGTTTCAGTAAGCTCCTGAGAATTTCCAGGTGAACTCCAGGGCTCCATTGAGACTGAAGAGGTCTGTGCAGATGGGGAGACAATTACGTAGCTAGAATCAATTTTGCTAATGAAGAAATGAGTTGGGTCTTTCAAAAAGAAAAATACTTCAATGATGACTTTCTAAGCTATTGGGTATATTCAGCTTAAAATATTCCAGAGACTTTTATAAGGAGGGTAGCTTTGACTCTTTTACAGTGGTAATGCAATCCATGAGAGGGAGATGGGTACCTTCTCAAATTACCAAGCAGAAGACAACCATAAGCATGTTTAATACATAAAGCTGCTGGAAGTGTTGCCATTTGCTTAGACATACAATCTCATTTATATTGTACATTTAAAATGGTTTTCATTTGTGTTTATATGAGAGGATGGGTTGCAGGTATCCACTCCTTTGTATTTCTGACCCCAAGAGCGTAGCTTCTCTATAAACAACTGGATAATTATTTATTTTTTATTTAGGTATCAAGGAATGCAGTAGGGTACAGGTTCGCCCATTGAATATTTACTGAATCTACCTGAAGAAATCATAATCTAAGAGGATCTGATATGTGGAAGATAAGGGGGAGGAATGCCGTCAGTCCTTCAAAGGAAAAGGAGACCCTGATAAGTTTGATTATCAAAGACACTTTCTCATTTGGTTTTAATTATGGAAGAAAAGCCTGGGCTTTTGGGGAACAGCAATTCAAAGTCTGCAACAAACTAATTATCCTTTTCCACAATCACATGATTACTCAAGTCAGTGGCCAAACCTGGTATTTACTATTTATCAAAAAATCTAAATATATGCCGCTGATTTAAAACTCAGATTTGTGTGTTTCACAGGATCAGCAGAGAATACTTGATCCTAAAGGATACAGAGTTTTGATGAGTTCTTGGGGTTGGTAGGTGGGTTGTGGGATTTTTTTGTTTGTTTGGTTTTGTACCAGGGGGTACACCTCTAGTGATGGCCTTCAGCTGGACTTAGCAATACCGATCACAACCCTTTGAGCTCAAAAGTTCAGCCAATTTTCAGTTCACCTACTTATGTAGTCCATATTTCATCAGTTTCTCTATAAGGGTGTTACAGGAAATGGTGAAAAACAACATCCACTGTTTTCCCTTCATCCACTAACCCAATTGTCTTATCATGGAAAGTTGTCTCGTTGGTCAGGTAGAAGTTTTTCCCCTTCATAAATCCATGCTGACAACTCCCAATTTTCGTCTTGTACTTAACATATTCGGCAATGGTTTCCAGGATTATTTGCTCCATCACCTTCTTGGGCATCAAGATGAGGCAGACCAGCCTGTAGTTCCCCAGATTTTCCTCCTTGAAGACAGGAGTGATGTTTTCTCACTTCCAGTCCTCAGGAACCTCCCTTAATCATCATCACAATCTTTTAAAGATAATTGACAGTGGCCTTGAGATGACATTGACCAGCTCCCTCAGTACTCATGGAGGCATCCCATTAGGACCCACGGATTTGCGTATGTCCAGTTTGTTTAAATGTGGCCTTACTTGATCTTCCTCCACTGAGGGTAAGTTTTTGCTGCCCCAGTCTTTTTCACTGGTCTCTGGGGCCTGTTGGTCCTAATGGCAGTAAAAACTGAGATGAAGAGAGCACTGATTACTTGGGTCTTTTCTGTGTCTCCTGTTACCAGGTCCACTGCCCCATTCAGCAGCAGGTAAGCAGTTTCCCTAGTCTTCCTTTTGCTGCTAATAAACCTGTAATATCCCGTCTTGTTGGCCAGCACATCTATTGCCGTATTCAAGTCCAGGTGGACTCTGGCTTTTCTAAGCCCATCCCTGCACGCTAGGACAGTGTCATAGTATTCCTCCCAGGTCTCCTGTCCCTGTTTACATCTCTTGTAAGTTTTCGTTTTACTTGTGATTTAAGTTGGTTAATCCATGTAGCCTCCTGTGGGTCTTGCTTGACTTCCTGAGTATGGGGACAGACTGCTGGTGAGCTTGGAGGAGGTGATCTGTTGATGACAGAGGGGTGGCACAAGTAGAGCTGCGAGTAGTTTGTGTGTGAAATGGGAAGTTACTTGATAATGCTGCCAGTCGGACATGGGACAGGGTAAAAAAATTCTCTTGATTGTACTAGAGCTGTAGCACAAAAACACTGCTGCAGAAATTTAGTATTTTGTCACTACAAAAAGCAGGTACCTCTATGCTGAAAAGCGAGCAAGTCTGTAAATTCTTTACTGTTTTGATCACACCTGTATCAAGATTCAGAGCACATCACCATTCAAAATTAGATCTAGACGGCTCTGAGTAACAGGTTATAAAATATCAGGTAATTCTTTACATATTTTTAATAGAAAAAAAGTGTGCATATGGTTTACTTAAGGTGGTTCATAGTGTATGATGAAAGGTAGATCCATCACAGATAAATGCATTTAAGTGATAGTCTGTAATGTCTGAATTCCAAATAAATGTTTCATTCCTTCACATTCTCTCATGCAAGTTCTTTCTGTTGGAATATGGGACTCAGTATGGTATATATGGTTTTATTTTATATAATTTTCTTTCAGAAAATACTTAATTTAAACATTACTGTTTTTTCACTGTTTCAGACTTGCCGCCTGTTCCTTCTACATCGAGGAGAGACTCTGCAGAACTTTCTGTTAGGGAGCGAATGAGAGAGAAACTAAAAGCAGCAAGGGTGAGAATCCTTCAGAAGTCCTGTTTGGTTAACTTTAGTCTTCTAAGTACCACCAACATCATTTTGCTTGCTTAGTGCTGTGTGAATCTCAGATGAGATACCTGCTTTTTTATGTCTAGGGCCGACATAATGCTTGGTTGATCAGTACAATTATTTTCCAGTATATTTCTATTGCTGTGTTTTTTATAAAGTTTATATTTAATTTGTTTGTAATAATATAAAAGTTGTCTTTGTTTCATAATTCAAATGATACAGTCATTACAAAATCCTTCTGTGTTTTTGTCAAAAAGATACATTATTTTGAAATCATTGTATTTCCTTGTAAGTTTACTGTGCAGTTTAATAAGGAGTATTAACATCTAGGTCTGTAAAATCACTTAAGCTGATTATATAGTTAAAAGATTCTGTCCCTAAAACAAACATGCATAAGGTGTTGAGTTCCTGGGAATTATTGTAGCTTTGGTCTTATTATATTTCGGTTATAGCTAAGCATTTTTTTGTTTGTTTGCTTAGTCAAAAGCAGAAACTACTTTATCACAAGAAGACCCCAGCCCCCGACCCAGGTGTTTAAAAGGCATCAGAGAAAGGAAAACAGAAGTCAGACTGGATAAAACGGTAAGAAGGTGCATTGGGTTTTGCTATTCTGATGATGAGAAAATGAATCTGAAAAATGGAATAAATCAAAGACTACGCATAGCCTTGAGGATCAATTTCATTTATTTTAACGGGATCAAAATTATACTATTGTTTAAATTAGTGATCAGGAAGGAAACTTTCTGATTATTGCTTTTAATGTACCTATTTAACAATAATCATTGGCTTTCATTATAGCATAGCCATCATGTGGAATTTCTGTCATGTACAGGTTCATGACTTCTGTTGCTTAAGATGCCTTGAAGTATTTAAAAGTTACTGTGACAGAAGGGACCACTGTATTGTAGCTTTATATAAATTTGCACAGTGTAATTGCTAAAGGCTGGATATTAGCTTTCTGTCATTGTACTGTATTGTATTTCCTTGTATTTTATATTCAGGTTTTTTTTAGTATAAGCATGTTCTTTGTTAGAAAATGAATTTTGTATTAAAAAAAATAACAAAGGCTATGCCTGTGTAGAACTTGCACCCAGATAGTCTTCAGAATTCACAAAGAGATTGTTTGCCTATAGAAAATGCGTTCCAAGGAATGTGTATGCCCAGGAAATAACAGCACGTAGCAGTAACGTTTTTGTCTGGAATTCCAAACAATATGAATTAGCTTGGCTAAATTGCTTGTCCAGGGGAGAATTACCTAATCATGTAGGTTGCGGGGAAGGTTTTTGGTAGTGTTTTCTTATAAAAAGTAATTTTCACAGCTTTCAGTTAAGTGTTGTTTTAATATGTTTGTATTAGGAAAATGTGGAATTGCTACCCTTATTAAAGTTGTTTACTAATTTATATAAAATGTGGCTGAAGCTTTCCATGTGTTTGCTTTGTTTCCTGTACGTATTTACCCACATATGAAGTCCTGTTTTGTTGTTAAACAAGCGGCCATCAGACTGCCAGGGTTTGAGATTTTCTTTTTGCTATTAGTATTTTGAAGTTTAGGTTGAATAGATGTAAACTTGAGAAATGTCTTCCTTTAATCTAAGAATTCAGGCCACAGGGTGGAAAAACAGATAGAATGTTAGATGTGTTTATGTTGGCTGGGCCCAATGAAAATCACTTAGAAGCCCTTAAGTGCTGAAGCAACCTCAGAACCAGTGATGCTTACAGTGATCTCTGAGTAGGGACAGGTACTCTCCCTACTTCAGAAAACTGGAATTGGATAACCACAATACCTTCTTTCTTGAAAAGGTAGAGGAGTATCACCCATGGAGTTTTAGGGTAGCCTAGCAATAATTGTTTGAGAGAGAACAAAACAAATAATTGAGTTCGTATTTAAGCACCCGAGCAATGGACACCACCTTTTTTAAATAATACTAAAAAGGTTTTTCCTGATTGCAGCAGGGGCTGTATGAGAAGCTGGCCCTAGCTCCTTGATTCCCTTCCCGGGTCAGCAGTGTCTGTCAGCAGCACCCTCGCCACTGCTGCCCACTTTGTGCTGTCTGTCAACCTTGCATTTGTAGACAGGAAGATTTTTGCATTGCTGCCCCATTTCTCCCCCTTGCGGAGATTAGCATGTGGTTGCTTGTGTTTGGCAATGCAGAAACAATGATCTCATCAGCAGTGAAGAAAGTAAACTAACATTTATGCCATGAACCATTTCTTGATACTCCGAAGTCTATTTCTTGACCCAAAGGAGAAAGGAGTTAAGTAATAAATAGATGTACCCTTTTAAAATAAATATAAAATCAATGTAATTGTTATCACAGTGACTCTACTTCTTTTTAGTTTTGGTTTGGTTTTTTTCTGTGACAAAGCAATATATAATCTCTGTATTCAGCTATTTGTTGTCTTTTTTTTTTTTCTATAAAACAGTAAATGTATGTTATATCTTATGTATATGTTTTTATGCAGTCTGATAATGATAAATTTAGGGAGATGCAAGAGGATGAATCCCACTTACCGTCAAAAATAAAGTTTCGTGATTCTGTCAAAAAGCTTAAGCAAAAGTCAACAGTAAGTATCAATACTTTCATTTCAATAACTGATATTAATTTAATTTAAACTTTATGTGGCTTCATGATTCTGTTTGAAGAAGCAGACAGAATTCAGTCTTAAGTAGTGGAGGGGGTGTTATTTAATTTAAAAATTCACAAACAGTATGTGCCAACAATTGAAGGATAAAATGGGAACCTTAAATATAAGAATGGCTTTGGGTCATTTGATTTTAAAAAAATATCAAGTAAAATCCATCTGGACACAATTACTGGAGGAAAAATTTTATGCTTTTTAATGTTTAAATACTTTCTATTGAATGCCACCAATTGGCATTAAAGCAATTTACAGATTAGTATATTCATATTTATTATCCACAAAATGCTACTCTTAATGCTACTGTTAATTCTTTTATTAGAGGATTCATCCTAACACTAAAGGGGCCTGGGTCCTTCAGAGGCAAAAAGCCATTAGAAATTTCTCTTAATTTCTTTCACTTGGATGTCTGCATTATGGCCAGAATTTAAACTTTGGCATTTCTCATTCACAAATTGTTTATATTTGAAACAATAAGCTGGTTAAAATTGAACGAGGTAACTCTTTTTAATAAAACATTGCAAGAAATATTTAATGAAGTAACAGTATAACATTAGAGAAAGTTTCATGTATCATTTAAAAATTTCAGTGAGCTTAAGCATTTGTTCTATTTGAACAGTTCTATTTGAGTTCTATTGGAGATAAAATAGTTGTTATCCTGTGAGACGTGTTTATACATGCTGTTATTGCTATTATTAATGGAAAGATGCCTTCACTTGGCCTAAATTTCGTATGCGTGTTCTGTGTTTAAAGCATCATTGTCTTCTTTTCTTAGTTCCAGAATGATTTTCCTTCCGCTGAGGAAGCGTATAATTTCTTTACCTTCAATTTTGATCCTGAACCAGAAGGTATGAAGGCTGGTGCCAGGAAAAGGAATGAATTAAATGCAGAAGAGGAGGCAGAAGAAGAATGTGTAGAAACACATGAGGATGAGCAAGAGGAGGATGAAACGGTGGGAGCTATAGAATAAATGTTCATATTTTTATTTTTCAATTAATCACCTAATACAAAATGACAACTTTTGTTTCCTTAAAAATTCTGAAAGTGTACTCTCTAAAGCTCTCCATTTTAAGAAACAGATGAACTAACAGAGACGTTTGCACTTAAACTATAGGATGAAGACATATGCCTAGTTAAAGATGATGATTTATTCGTTATTGGGCAGACAGACGAAGATTTTATAGTAATGAAACCTGCTGATTGTGAAATCTACTCAGAGCAAGTAAAAAAGGAAAAAGAATTTCTTTTCATTCCCAGCATGCTAGCAGGTATGAAGATTGTGCTTATCCATTTTGTTCCTGGATTTTGCATAGCATGACACCCTTTGATCTGCTAAAAAAATACCTGTCAGAGTGTCTCTAGCAGTAGAGGGGTACTTAATTGCATTTCTCTGACACTGATCATCCAGTCAAGTCTGAAAAGGTCTGACAAAATGGATTAACTAGGGACATGCACACCTCAGCAGGTCACCAGCTGGTATGGGCAAGTGAACTCGGGGCACATTGGTTGCTCTGGCGTAATTACCTTAGTGCCGTCCATAGTAAATGCAAGCCGGCTGCCCCCTCTTTCACTGAGGTTTAGCTGTTACATTATTTAACATATGCAACAGGGCACTGGGTACACATAGTTAGGTACTAAGAGTGGATCAGGCACTGTACGTTATAACTTACACTGTTTCTTCACTTGGCCACATCTGCAGTTTTTTCCACGTGGCAAATTTGTCAAGACTCATGTAAGTAACATAAGGATTTTTGTAATTCAAGTGACCCTTTTCCCAAAATGTGATTTTGTGAATTGGAAATAGTTAGTCAACACTGATCATGTCTCTGACCTTTTTGCCTTATTCCCATAGAACTGCAAAGTCCGAAAAAATTGCTTTATAATATCACTTGCTATTTAATATTTGAAGTGGAAGAAATAGAAATGAGTCTCTTGGTGGTCTGTACCAGAATGGTATCAGCACAGCTTGCAGTGCAACGTCAAAATATTTGACATTCGATGCTTGTGTTTTTTCCTGTCTTGTATCTTAGTTCTGACTGCTTCCAGTGTGGTCCACTGTGTTCTGACTTGGGGGATAACTTTTATTGTAACCCTCAGCATAATCTCTCCCTGTTTCAAGATTGCTCCTTGAAAAATACTGAGCCCATAGACACCAGTGAGATAATCCTGCAGGCAGGCTGTAAAGAATTCCACCTACTGTTATTGGGCTAACACGACTTTTTATGCGTGTTCTGTATTTTGTACAAGAGTAGTTTAAGCAAACTAGTAATAGTAGTTTGGATTAATCTTAGTTAAAGTTTGACTTTATATGGGAAAGGCTTAGAAGTGTTTCCAGGAAGAAATTCTTTTCCGTAAGGGTGGTGAGGCACTGGAACAGGTTGCCCAGGGAAGCTGTGGATGCCCCATCCCTGGAGGTGTTTATGGCCAGGCTGGATGGGGCTTTGAGCAGCCTGGTCTAGTGGGAGGTGTCCCTGCCCAGGGCAGGGGGGGTGGAACTAGGTGATCTTTAAGGTCCTTTCCAACCCGAAACATTCTGTGATGTTTGGTCAGTTGTTGCTGCGAATGGGTTTTTACACTGTTTTGCAAGCAACCATTAAAACTAAAGTCCACTAAGTTATTTGAAGTATTTTTTGGTGAGGAAATGTTTAATTATCTGTTTCACAGACTTGTGACACTTTTATGATAGGTTTAAATTGTGGATCTGTCCTGATTAAGAAAAGGACCTGTTTTGGTTATATATCTATTTCTTTTTTCCTAGTTAGGAAAATATTTCTGATGGCATGCTCTAATATGCAGTGCCATTTGTTTAAGAATGGCATAGGCTTTTAGAGAATTAATAAACTAGAACTACAGTTGTTAGATATTTTACATGCTTTTCTATTCAATTTCTCATTAGTGCCTACTTCTGAGAAGATGCCTGGAAATGTGCAACCTAGGTACCTTGAGGATGAGGGTCTTTACACGGGAGAAAGGCCCTTTGTATCCCAGTCTAATCAAAATATATTAGAAAACAGAATACTCAGACAGGAGCAAGTAAGTCACCACTACCTTCTTAGCTGCTGTCTTTTTTAAATCCTTTATTTATCAGTATTTTATTTTGTTATAGTTAAGTAGGTAGATGGTTATGGTAATATGGGGCTTTCCTATTTAAAATGTTTAGCAGTATCAGTCGTCAGGAAATGTGGATTCTTGTAGGAGCGTGTTTTAGTGTATCCCAATAGTCAGAGCACCAGACTGGGTCTTAGAAAACTGGTGTCTTTTCCTGGCTCTGCTCGTAGCCTGCTGGGGAACAAATCACCTCACTTTTCTGTGCCAGAGTTTAGTTGCCACTACAATGGGGGAATTATAATTTACTATTTTATAAAATGTTGTGAGCCCTAGTGGTATGTATAAAGAGTTATGCAAGAGCTGTTGTTATTATTTACTGGAAGATCATAACAAAAGGAAGCAATATGGAATGGCTGTTTTCTGTGTTCACTGAAGATAATATGAACTAATAAATTTGTAGAAATTTACTGATCAGACTCTATGAGTAATTAAATATTGGTATAGACTATCTGGAGGGCTTTTAGCATCATTTTAGATTTTTAAGAATGGCTTATGGGAACACCATGAAGGTGGCTTCGATGTATTTTATCCTGCTATATATGTATAGTTTAGTATAGATTTAAGCTACTGTACAGCAGTTGCCCTTTATATTTTATTATGACTCTATGAATTTTTCCTGGGCTGGCAGGGGTACTTTTGTGAATTAGATTGGGAATATTTGGATCTAAAATTTTTAACTGGACGACTCTTCAACCCAGTTAGTTTTCTGGTTTGCTTCACTGTGTTACCACATCAGTATTTGGTTCTAAGGTCAGCTTAAACCAGGTGTGGGAATAAGAGGGCAGGCCAGCATCTTTCAGCAGCTGCGCTGGTTTAAGCTATTCTTGAATCCAGGTCATGAAAGCAGAGGGATGAATTAGGACAATGTTTAACACGTGAAGCCATGGGTAGGAATTGGTGTGTAAGACACTTACCGTATCTGCTTTCATAGATACTGTTTAATTAGTTCAGTTTGTGGACTAGAAGAGTTGAGAGATCCTTTGATAAGTGATCTCTCTGAGCTGCCATTTAGCTCTTTAATTCTTTGCTTTATGATTTTTATAATCCAATTTGAAGATTTGGGTGGCAGTCTTGTGTAAAACATTATAATTCTTTCAATCTTAGCAATTTAAGAAAACATAATATTTAAATATTAAGTGATGTAAGTGTCGATTTTTTTGTTTGTTTTGTTTTGCTTTCAAATCTGTAACACTGAATGTTGAAGGAAAAAAATCAGTATATTTAAAGTTTGAACAAGCTCTTGATCTTCTGATTTCAAAACTTACCTATAGTGTATTTGAAGACTTCATTTTGGTGTCTTAGAAAAGTTTCGGTTAATTTGGTCACCTTTTCTTCTGTAATTGCTTTTCATAAGAATTACACTTTTGCAAGTTATTTATATATAAAGTAAGAAACAATATAAAATTATGGTTTTATTTGTAGGGGAAAGAGTGGTTTGGTGACGATGGCAAAATTTTAGCATTGCCTAATCCAATTAAACAGTCTTCTACAAGGCCTCCAATATTCTCACTTGAAGAAGGCATTGCACCAGAACTTGAAACAGTGTATAGAAAGGTAGGCATCTTTCATATGTGTTGTTCCTGAGACCCAATATACCAGTTCTTCTGTTCCAGAAACCCTGGTGAGCCGAAGGGTTTTGCGCTAAGAACCACGAGTACTGACTGCTTTTTGGGGTTCCACAACTGGATTTTAAATGTGCTCTACTTTTTCAAGTGTATTGCCCCTGTGCTTTTCTGTAAAAATAATGCATACAAAAGGATGAAGAGTTTAGTCGGTAGTGCCCGTTAAAATAGTAAAGTGACAGTCCATGAGAAACTGCTTCAAGTCTGTGAGTGACTAAGGTCTCTGTGAGGCACCCTTGGATATTCTTAGGCTAAAGCAGGGGTGCCTATATTATAATGTAGATAGATACTATAAAGCTCCTGGTGGTAGAAGCTGGTAGACAAACTCGGTGATCAGGACAGAGGTGCTCTCTGCAGCTTAAGAGAGAAATAATTGAAAGGCGTGTGCATGATGGTTATTTGACGCCGATGAAACTCCTCCAAAAGAAATCTTTACATGCAGTTCGCTCATGTAGAAAGCAACTAATTTTGAGTTATGTTGCATCAGTGCACATCTTTTTTGGGTTTTTTGTTTTTACCTACCCTGGCAAACAGCAGTTGCAGTGTGCGGTCAGTACAAATCGAAATAAGTTTCGATTAAAATCATTCAGCAAGCTTTAATTGCTCTGCTTGTCAGCACTCTATTACCCCATTGGAACAACTGTGGCTTTCTAGACTTTAAAGTATATTGCTCTTTCGGGACACACAGAGTGTTTCTCTCTCCTGCTGTTGGTACTGATTTGAATGTTGGCCTTTAATTGATGCTGGTTACAAATATGCAATTCTCAGGATGCATTCAGTACCACAGACCTGTGCAGGGTGTTTCTGCCTACAGGAAAAGAGGTTGCTGCTTAGATTTTAGTAAACATAGGCCAAGAGAGCTTATGTTTCAAGAACACCATGTTTACATGAATAGTGATATGTAAATACCCAAATCACTGTTGAAAGAAAGACATGAAGCTCAGGGGTCCTTTATGAGCAGAGAAATAATTAAAGCATAAGGAATTCAAAGCTGTCATTTTTATGACAGATTATGTTACATTAAAAATTTTGATGAGAAACTGAATGTGGAAGGATTGGGTGTGTTTCATGGCCATTTATAACAGTCCTGTAAAAGAGCTATGCAACAGCTGAATTCCCCTCTCAATCCCCCTTTTTCCAGTTCTTATGGAGGGGCTGCAACAAACACCACATAAATAACAACTTCGTCTTTTATGGTACCAGGATATATCTGATGAATCCCTCCTGAAGGATCCAAAGAGGGGGGCAGCAGTAGTCAGGCAGGAATTACTGATAGAAACCATGTTTGCCTTTCGGTTGCAGCAGACTCTTTGAGCTTTGTTGTTGAAAGCTTTCATTGGGCTTTGTTGGTGTGAATTTCCCTGGCGTTAGAATGGAGAAGCAAAGAACATATTTCCTCTTCTGCACAATCCAGATGGTCTACAAGGAAGGCTGCTTTCTGAGAACTGGACTGTTTATCTTAGAGCTCAGAGAAAATAAACCCGTACTAAACAAACAGATAAAAAGAGAACTAGCAGGCTTTTCTTTTTCCAGTTCAGTGTCATCGTCTTCATTACTCAGCAAAACCTGCAGTAAAGGCAGATGCAGGTGACTTCTTATTTCAGTCTCACATGGGGTATCAGAATTCTGTTGTGTAGAATACCCGTGGTGGTTTTATACCACCCATTTTTCAATAAAACAATGAGGTTACCACAAAAGCCTTTACAGTTTAAGACTCTGTAGTTAGATGTAGGCAGTGCTAAATGGGTCATTTTCTGTCATGGGATCTCTTTGCAAGATAATTTTGTTGGTGCTTGTAAATCCATTTTATTCTTTTTTTCTTTCAGGCAATAAAAATGACAGCTGCCAATCAATATCTTGTCGGACCTGGAGATTTTCAGGGTCCATTTCAATTGGATATTGATATTTCTGGACTGATATTCACCCATCATCCCTGTTTTAGCCGTGAGCATGTGTTAGCAGCTAAATTGGCTCAGTTATATGATCAGTATTTAGCAAGAAGACAGAAGAATCTTACCAAACTTCTCACGGACAAGGTATTTCTGTTGCGTCGTCACAGTTTATTGAGATAATGATGTGACAATTGAAGGTAAAAGCTGAATTTGTTTCTTCAGAGTGGAGTGATGAAATTCTAATTGTATGTAATGAATGGCGTTTTATCAGAAGATAAAACCCTAAGTATTTCATTTAGATTGCTCTGTTCAGTGCAGAACTGAATTTTTAAGATTATGGATTTCTTTGATCTTCTATTTAAAATGAACTCCGTGTAGGTTCTGAAGTAAAGGGAATATAATAGTTAGAATACAATAACATTTACATAGTATTCCTTAGAGTATCCAAAATGTTTTCCCGTGAATGACAGATAAGACTTTACAGGATTGTGTACAGTGGCTCTGAAAGGCAGGCAGCAAAAGACAGAATTTGAGGATGGAGGGAAGTTAGTGCAGTTTCCTTTCAGTTGTCAATAAAGAGTAAAAGGAAGCAGTTTAATTTCACCACATTCTGGAAAAATTGATGACAGATTTTCAGGTATGTATCTGTGACAGATGCTGTGTTTTAAATGCGTACTGTTGTCACATCTATTATGTCGCTCTTGTGACACAGCAAAACCCTTGTCCAAACGTAGACTTCTCTGTTCCTGGCTCCGTTAGTGACTTGCTGGGTGACCTTGGCTGGGCTGCTTACCCGCTGTGTGCCATCACTCTTCCTCCATCTGTACGTTGGGAGTAATGGTAGTGGTCTTCTCTGGCGCAAATTTGTACATGAACATGAGGCATTGTTAGTACAATTCTAATATCATCCGGGTACCCAAGAATATTTTTAAAGCATTTTAAACTGCTTTTGAAATCTGAAAGGATAACGACTACTTTAGAAATGTGAGGTAAATACTATGATATGACACAGCTCTATGTAGTAGAGCTGGTCTGTTAAAAATTAGTTTGATTATTAAGTACATGGATATAGATTCAGATTTCCATGAATTAACTAACTAACTTAAAGGGCTGTTAGAGGGGGAAAATAATCATTGTATGCAAGGTCATTTTTATGTTACTGTAATGAAAATCAGTAGGTGCTGTACAGATATTTATGAATTTTGGTATAAAGCATTAGGCTATAGTTATAATGCTGGCCAAATATTTCATATAGAGTCTCAAAAGAATTCTTTGGTATTACTTTGGTATACTTCTGTCATTACTTTTGAAGGATTTGCTTTAGTTTTCCATGAAACAGTGAAATAGGACATTTGGGTTCTCCATGCCTATATTACAGGAACCTGTGTGTGGGAGGGGTTTCCTGAGCGTTTTCACAATACTTTGCCAGTATTGTAGGAAACTGCATGATGTATTTTTCATAAATGATTTTTAACGATTAGGTATTTTGGACTAGATGATCTCTAGAGGTCCCTTCCAACTCTGAAGATTCCGTGATTCCGCGATTTTAGCCACCATTCTGCTACTGACAGGCAGTTTTAAAACCTGTCTCCTCTAACAGTCATTATTTAATAGCCAGAGTGTTACAGACAGATTGTTCTTATCTGGCTTCCTCCCTTTTCTCCTCCCTCCTTGCCATGTCCTAGTGGACTTCTACTTATCCACTACTGATGTGTGCATTTCTTATCTTAAAATATATCACCTTTCAGTCCTTGTTTTGTCAGGTTAAAGAAACTGCATTTTTTGTCTCTCCATGCCCCGGATGATACTAGCAACTTTCCGTGTTTTCAGTTATTCTTTCAAAATTTTTTTCAACATCTTTTTTTTTTATACCAGTGAGTTTAATTTTGTGGTTGCCCCTGTATGTTTTCAGCTGTATGCTTCGTGTTCTCCTATTACATTGTCTCTCCAGTTTGATGGATTTCTTGAAAAAAATCTTTGCTCCTTGATTTGTAATTTCATTCCTTCTACTTTGGATGTAGTTGCTTTTGTTTCTGGGATTCCCATTAGCCATTCTGGTTTCACATTCAGGATTATCCTTAAGGAGATCTACAGCAACATAATAACTAACGTTTTAGTTCCTACCCTACTGCTGTTCCTTATTTTTCTCTCTTCTCCTAGCCAGTCCTTTACATTCTCTTGTCTTCACAGCCATGTATACTTTTGCATTCTCCTAAACTAGGTGTCCATCTTCCATGTAATCATTTGATGCCTATCTTCAAATCTTAGTTGAAGGGGTGGCCTTGTCTCAACAGTATGGCTTCAAAAGTGCATTTGAACTGTACCATTGTTTCCAGTTCCGTCTTGTCCTTGTTGTTACATGCAGTAAGTTATGCCTAAATGCTTTGCTGCAAGGTGCCCAGCTTCCGTAAGGCACTCATCAAATCCATAATCCACTCATTTTTGTTGTTTATTGATTTGCTAGGGTAAGTTTTGGTGGCTGTTCCTAGTCCCCAAAAGACCTTTTACAGAAGGTGCTGCCGAAGGTGTTTCTTTGGCAGACTCACTGGCTTTTTTCCTACCCCTTTGATTGCTGAGCTCTCAAAATAATCCCTAGATCAGTCTTGTTGCCTTGTTTAGATCCATCACGGTGGTCAAAGTCAGTAAATCTCCCTCGTATGTCCAGGGTTCCTAATTAAAATTTCATCTTGAAGAATCAGCACCTCACAGACATGGCAAAACCCTGTAAATACAGAATCAAGACAATGCAAAGTTTTTTGTTACGTAGCAACTAGATCTTTCATGTCAAGGTGGATTACACTGTATGCCTTATAAATGTCAAACCATCTGTTAATTGTTTGTTCATTCATTTAAGCTGCATGCTTTGAGGAATGCTGTGCAACGTAGTATAGATGGTGGTGATACCGGTGTTCCTAGTCCTGTGGCACAACAGAGCATACCTGAATACAAAATTGAGATCAGGTAGGTATGGACTCATTAAATCATTGCTTTTTAAAACTGTATTCCCTTTTTCCTTTCCGTGCTGGTACAGAATATTATTCATGTCAGGCTTTTAAATTCTGCTGTAAGTAAGAATTTTCAGGGCTTAAGAGTTCTAACTAAGTTGAGTAAAAATAATTATGAAGAAAATATAGCTTAGGCAGAAATCTTGATTCAAAAGTGGTCCAATTTTATTACCTTTTATGAATTACTTAGTAAGTATTTACTGATGTGTTTTGTGCAATTAAAATTTAATTAAAATAAGGTTTTAATAGACAATCATCTGGATGCATGAAGCTCTCACAACAATGCAAGTGACATAACTTTTTGAAGACACAAAAACTCTAGTTTTTTCCATCATCCTCTTCCTCATTGCACAAGTGTTCTGGATTCACTTCCCATTCTTAGGTATTTTGGCCATGGTTTTGCCAATGGGTTAATATATACATAAAATGGTAAGAGTTTTGTTTTACAAGATTACGGTTATTGTTCTTGGACAGTAACTGTATAGTAAATATATATTACAGTTTTTGGCTTGGTAGTGAAAGTGAGTATTATTTTTGGCAGATGGACAGTGGTGAGCTGTAAGTGTAAGCAATAGGATAAAAATTAAGTTGGAGACCCATGCTGAACAGCCTTTAACTTAATAAAGATATGAAAGTTTTTTACAATCTGAAAGTAGGCAATGGTGTATTAATTTAAATAAATACAAGTTTAGACTAATGTAGTGGATCACATGATAATATTTAAATTAATTTTTCTTTTTAATAATAATTCTTTCAGCCTTGAAATCTACGTCTGCTTACACTTACACATCCACTCACTACTCTTAGTTTGGGAATTGATTCTTCAGATTTTCATCCTTCAAGTGTGCTGTCTTGTAATACATTGGTATCTATGCAGGACTTACAGAAGTCTATAATGTATTATTTTATACTGAAGGATAAAGTCTTCCATTGAAAAGGAGTAGCTTTTATTAATATTTTCTTAACACATCTACTAGAGGACTAGGAGCAGGAGGTGTGTAGTTACCATACAGTATCTTGGAGACAGGAGCACTCACCAGGGAAGGCATGAGAATGGTAATGAGAAGGTTCACTGTGGGAAGGAGATTCTTGGATTTTGGCAGCAATCCTGAGGCTTGCTTGGTGGTTAATTCTAATTAGACAGAATATTCCTTCTGGATATCGTATGTGTTTTTGTAGGTCTTGAGTGCTTTAGTTTAGTGTTACACTATTATGAATCAGGAGAAACTCAGCTGAAATCAGTGAGATCAGTGTTGTGTAAGTAATATGAGATGAGCTTGGCTGGGATTATTTTAGGGCTTTTCATATCTGTAATTCTTTCTGGCTACAGCTCTGTTGTTGGAAGCTGTTACGCTTATGAGGATCAGATGGGATCGGGAGTTTTTACTGTCATGGCGTTTAGTACTAACTTGGACCACATATGTTGGTAAAAACATCTGACCTCCCTTGTCTCTCTCCTAACATTGCATTTCCCTGATCGTCAATGTAGTACACTCATGAGAAATTACAGAAGTGAAGAGAGTGTAGCATGGAAAATAATGTAATTGTTTCCTCCACCCTCTAATAACATAACTGATGTGTACTCTTTGTTGTCTGAAGATCAGAGGTGTAGTTTTCCATCGGTTTAAGGAAGAAATGTCATCTGAATGCAGAAAACTTTTGCAAATGGGCAATTCCAGCCCTACTCTCCTCATTAGCTGAGGAGGAAGCCAACATATGCTGCGACTTGCAGGTTTCAGGCTCTTCTGGCTGATGTGTTTTAGCAGAGGTGGTTCCAAATTGAATGCATTAGATAAGTGTAATTAGTTACCTATATGTTCCTCGTGTCTTTAAGCTTTGTCTTCTAGCTTCATCTGGTAGACAAAGAAGTAAAGGTTGTTAAGCTGAGTGGATAAGTAGTACTCAAGCTGCTAGCTAACAAAAGGGAGAAGTTACTCAAGTTCCTTTCTGGAAAGTCTGTAGTTCATCTTTGTGTATTGTTTTTACTGAATTTGCTTATGCTTTTAAACAATGTATGATGTATTTCTCCTCTCGGCTCTAACAGCCTCCTTGTCTTCTGTATCCTCTGAATATTACAAGCAGTAATGTGTTAGTTTACATCTTTTCTTTTTTTTTTAAATCACTTTACTAGACATGTTTAGCTACCAAGATAGTGCTAGAAGCAGCCTGTGCTTGTGCTGCATAGACGTTTACATCGAAAGTGTGTGTTGATCATTAAAAGTGGTAATGAATAGCTCTTTTACAAACAGATTAGAGGGTGGAAATGTGAAATACGAATTCTGAGACAAAAAAATCCCAACGCCCTGTTAATTTTGTTTGTGTGAAGAATCTTGTAGGGCTGTCGAAGGACTTACATTACTTCATACATTACTACATTACTTCATCTCTGCAAGTTGTTTTACTGGAGCTAGAAACATGTTAAGTTTAAAACATATTTTGTAATGTACAATGGTAATAAGCATTACTTCATAGCAGCAGTGTAGGTTTCGTGGTCTGTTGTTTACATGAATGGACTTTAAAATGTTTTTAATGATGTACAGCTGTAATAAGCATTTCAGAAAACTTCAATATCTCTAGAGAGCGAACTGTAATTGAAGTCAGATTGTGCAAAGTACAAGAGACTAGAGTACAGAAGGAAATCAAATCCTGCCATCTTCAAGTCTGGGTTTTATGCTCCTTGGATTTAAACCACTGCAGGCATCAATCAAATCGAAACCCACATCGCTTGGCTTTCGGTATCACAAGTTTTCACTCTGTTGTTCCACTGAGTTATACAATTCTGTTTGATTTTGTGCATATGTTTATATATATTTCTAGGCAAACCAGAAGACTTCGTGATGCTGAACAAGAAAAAGACAGAATGTTGCTTAAGACCATTATAAAAGTTTGGAAACAAATCAAATCCCTCCGTGACTTTCAGAAGTTTACCAACACACCCATGAAACTTTATTTGAGGAAGTATGTTTTGATAACACTTTTTGTACTTCATTTGCCAGCACTGGAGTTTTAATAAAATTAGTCAATTTGGGAATTTAGAATTCTGATATGAAGGGGGCAAAAGTAAGAATTTGAGTAGTGTCTGGCACTGGTTGAGGCTGCCACTATTCTGTTTGAGTTTGGGGAGAAAGGAAGATGAAAATAACAAGTAACTACTGTAACAGAAAGGAATTTCTAAAGGCTAATAAGTAAATAAAACGTAATTGTATTCATTCTGGATGGTGACTATCTGCTTTCAACTCTTATCTATTTATGCTAGTAATTTTAAATAGAACACACTTGGGATATAATGAAATTAATTCATAGAGAAGTAGACACTATATGTTATAGACTTAATTGTAGCTCTCACGTTAATTTATGCAACGTGTTGATAACTATTGTTTTGAAGGGAAGAGGTTGATCAGAGATCAGATGAAAAAGCATATGAAGCAGAAATTCAGGCTGAGATAAATGAATTACTAGAAGAATGTATGGAAGAACACGAAAAGAAAATGAAGGAATATAAAACTGAGTTACAGGAGTGGAAATCCTGGAAGAAGACACAGGTTTGTTTAAATCATTTAGTTCCAGAAAAAAAAATAAATTACTAAATATGTTCAAAATTTGTCCTTCTAATACAGAAATAAATAAATTTCGGGATAGTTAAGCATAAATGGATACATTCTGTCTACTTAGAATTTGTTAGTAAATTAATTGTTAATTAAAAAATTAAAATATGTTAGGTTTTTGTGGAGCGTTGTCTTCATGCTATTGATTTTCAGCACTTCAGCAGTTCTTTCTTTAAATTTGATAGTTTTGCAGCATTCCCATTAAATTCATGTCCTTCTTGCAAGGAAAAAACAAGGATGAAATTCGTGTGTGTAAGTGGTGAAGCAAAATAATTCTGATGTTTCTAATGAACAAGCAGTTTGTGTCATCTCATGTAAATTAATGTTCAGAAATGTCCCAAAGCTGAAAACTTTAATTAATATTTTGGACTTTTACCTCTGAGAAGCTTTATTGTTAATAATCTGTATTGTAGTTAAGGTCTCAGTCATGTTTCAAGGGGATATGGACAAATACAGGAGCTAGAACGATACACCGCAATAGGATGATCTTTGAAATAGCCTGTGGCAGTGCCAGCAAAATCAGATTTGCTTTCATACTTATGTGGCAAGGTACTGGATACCTCACAGTAATAGTGATCATATTTGAATATAATTACTTCCCAGTTTCAACACTGTGGGATTTTGGATACCAAAGCAAATGAAATTTAAGAAAATGCTTCAAATATAGTTTTCAAGAATCTAGTGCGTCTGCTGATACTTTTATGTAAAGTTGTTTCATGTACATGCAGCATCTATGGAAGGCATTTAAAGTGTTTGAGGGGAAGCTGATCTGTAGGTATTGGAAATTTCCATTATCAGAACACAAGCGGAGCATATGACTCATTAGTATCATCTCAATTGACTTGTAAGATAAGATGAATAAATATAAACCTTAAAATGAAGGCAGACAGTCCTGGGCATTGATCCTAATGGGAACTGTTCATCTGCATCTAGCCAGTTACGCCCTCACAAATACCATGGTTGGTGGTTCCAGCCAAAGCTGCTCTCAGCATCTTTTTATTCTTAGTCACAAACTGTCCTGAGACTGAGGTGATTGTGGTTCTTCCCTTTCAGAGCAAAATGTAGTACACAACCTTCCTTTCATACACAGATGTACTTTATTTTATTTTACTCAAAGTACTTTGTTGGTTAATCACTGCCGTTGGTGTCTTACTAACACAGATCACACGAATCCAAGGAAGATGCTAGAGGTAGAAGAGACTAGATAAATTTAAAAGGAAATACAAGAACAAAAATAAAAATATGTGAACAAGTTGTGTGGCTAAATACTTCAGTTAGTGAGGAAAAACTGTTCCTTTCCTCACCTCCTCCTGTTTTACTTATGGTGTCTTAAATCATGAAGTGGCTGGTGCTTCCAAGCAAGCTGCAACTCTGTGGAAGGAGGGATTTGCAGTTGTTTAAAGCTGAACATGCATATGAACACTGGAGTTCTGCAGTTTAGGAGATGCTGAAAGGCACGTGGTCTTCTGTTTGTTTATTCTGTTTGGCATAGAGGAAGGGAGGGGATCATTCTGCACGTGCTAAAGATACTGCTAAGATAAAAAGCTTGTGCTCCAAAGTTTGTGGCACATCTGCATTCACTTCGTCAATGTGTATGCAGACAATACATCTTGAAGAAATGTTGAGTAACCTTCCTTCAATCCTAACAGAATGCATGTGGTAACTCAGGCTAAATGAGAAGTCAGCTGCTAGCCAGAATGTTCAAGAAACTTCGTAAGTTGGTTGGGAAGGTTAAATAAATGTTTTGTTTGAAGCATGTTATATTTTTGAAGCATATGAATGGAATGCATTGCTGAATTCTGAATCTGAAGTAGTACTGTAGAATAGGAGAAATCTTATTTTTGTGTGTGGTGATTTTAAAATTGTACAGTCTTTTCTCATATATGTTTATCACTACTGAATCAAAAAGAGAAAACAAATCTACTGATTGAAACAAGTTCAGGAAAAACATTGTTATTTTTATATGCAGAAGTCCAAGAAGAAAAAGAAGAAAAAAGACATTCATGAGGAAGAAGAATCAGTAGAAGACGGTGATCTTGGTGAGGAACGTGTAAAACCCATCCCACCTGAAATGGTCAATAGCCTGGAAATAGAGCAGCAGGTTAGAGAAAAAGCTGACAACTGCAGAAGGAAACCTGGAGAGCCTGTTCTAATTCCTGAGCTGGTCCTGTCAGGAAGCATAACTCCAACAGATCTGTGTCCTCGGTAAGATAAATGTTGGCTTGCAAATTACTTTTATAATGATCTTCTGCTGTTATGTAGCAATTGATTGTTTGTACAACGTCAGGAGCGTGTGCTCACCATTCTGTTTAGCCTAATGATAAAACTTCTGCTTCTGAAGCTGATACAGTTTAATTCGTTTAAGTCACAGGTAACCTTGTATATAGTGGGCTTGGAAAATGCATGCCTCCACATTCCTTTTGAACCTTCTGATGTTCCTTGAGCATCTGCATGGAACAGTGGTGTATATGAAGAAGTTGTTTCCAGTGTAGAGTCTAAGTCACTTCTGGCAGTACCACTCTCACTAGCTAGTCCTTTATACCAGATCTGTGCTATAGTCAACGCAGGGAAAGTGAAGAAATCAAGTAGTAAACCAGAGATTTCACTGTGGGTAAAATGAATGTACTTGTGTTACTTTTCACATTTATACATGCAATTTAAAATACATCTAGCAGATTTTATTAATTTAAAAACTGCTTTTTTCATATTTATTCAGTAAATACCGTCATCGAGGAATATTTCTTGGCTGTTCTGCTCCCAATGACTAAAAACTTCAAAATCTTAACTCAATTTGATACCATTTTTTGTGCTTTGGAGGAAGGAGAGTAGAAGGGAATTTTGTTTCCCTAAATAACTCCTTTTATATGGAGGTGGCTTTAGTGGATCTAAAATTTGACCTGTTCATTTTAAAATCATTTTATATTCATGAGAAGTTAAAACAACTGTTAAATAATAGTTTAAAGTCTCTTCTGTGTAGTGACATTTTTAGAATACCATCTTTGTTTAGATCACTTCTGTTTCCCCTTGAGGAATCAGATTCTCTTTGAAAATAACCGAAGAATAAAAATGTTATTAAAAATGATCTGACAGCTTGTTTGACGTATTTACAGACCAGAAGTTTTGCGACGAGAAGACGTGAAGAAACGCTCAGCGTTTATAAAAGTCCTTTTCAACTCCAAAGAAGTATCAAGGACTGTTACCCGACCAATAAGTTCAGATTTCAGAGTTCACTTTGGTCAGATTTTCAATTTACAAATATTCAATTGGCCAGAGAGTTTGAAACTACAGGTATATAATGATTTATCATAATAACTTTCAAAAAGATCATATGAAGTTTAATTATTCCTCTAATGCTTGTATTTTGCTCTATGGTAGTGTTTTAAAGACTGAAAAGCCTGTGAAGAACCCTTTGTAAATCATTGATGTTATACCCCTTCCTTGCTTCTCGTCACAAACATTTTTGATGCTTGTGCTTTATAGATATATATGTGTGTGTGTGTTTTATATATATGTGTGTGTTACATGTAACATGACTGTGGGCTGCATGGGGGAAATTAAA
Source organism: Chroicocephalus ridibundus (assembly GCF_963924245.1). NCBI lineage: Eukaryota > Metazoa > Chordata > Aves > Charadriiformes > Laridae > Chroicocephalus > Chroicocephalus ridibundus. Next base: position 58,619,971 of record NC_086288.1, read on the forward strand.
TAATTGGGACATGTGATTAAATATGTTAGCAGAGCAGCCTCTTAATTTTAGAAAAACTGACTTAGGTTGCAGATAAACTTGCCAAAAATGGTTGTCTTGAAACCCTATTGTCCACACAGGGAAATCATCATAATGTTTGCTGGAGTGGGATAAGAAAAAAATTCATTGCTAGTAATGTCCATAACTGCACTGGACTTGATCAACAGTGCAGTTAAGTCAGACCACCACCACCCCCATTCCAAATATGAATTAATGAATGAGTCACATGAATAATTTTCAGAGCCAATATAATCTGTTCTTAGGACAGACACGGTCAGGATCCTGCTTATCCTGTTAGATGACTTTTCCTGTTAGGTAACTTATCACTGGTAGTTCAGGGGAGGGTGTCTACCTCTTGCCTGCTCCGTTTATGTAATGCAAAAATTGAAGGGGAAAAGGAATCATCTCGGATTAAAAACATCTGAATGGAGAAATCACTCATACCACGCTGAGCCTGCAAGTGGCCAGGGAAGGGGGAAGCAGCCTGCAGTACTCCCAGAATGGGGACTGTGTGCCTTCCCCTGCTTGTTGTGTTAAAGGACAGTTACTGAGGCAGATTCCCTCTGGCATCTTCACCTGATGCCAGCGACTGTCACAAGCAGTTGCATATTGTGCAATGAGACTCTTTAGAGCCTAGAGCTTGTCGTACTGTTCTCAGGTGTGTTAGAAAGGTGAGGAGGATCTCCTTCTAAGAAGAGTTCAGACCAAGTTAGTTGCTGGTAGCTGAAATGTCTGCTAATTGGATATTTTAGAAAGTAAACGAATACAATTGCCTTAAGTGAATTATTTCATGCTTACGTCATAGTAAAACCTTTTGTACAAATACCCTACGATAAGTTTTCAACTTCTCATGATTACATGTGTAAATTTTTTACTATGTCTGTCACCATGTTTTTTTCTAGATATATGAAACGATGGGTATGAGCGGTACCACCTTGTTGGCTGAAGTGTTCATACCGGTTCCTGAGACTACGATTCTGACAGGCAGTGCTCCTCTGGAAGAAATAGAGTTCAGCAGCAATCAGCGTGTGATGTTGGACCATGAAGGAGTTGGGAGCGGTAGGGGCTCTCGGTCTTTCTCCGTTCAGTGTTTCTCATGTTGCTGAAACCATGTAGCAGTAACAGGCTGCTGTAAGCTTCAGAGTAAATTCTGTTAAGAGTGTTCACAGCTTCTGTAACTGCATCTTAAAAAATAGTCATGATTCTTATTATTAAAGTTTGCTATGGAATTTTTGTCACTTACTAATTTTAAGCTGTGTGTAATAAAAATGTGTGTGTTTATTGTTTGGCTTGTAGTATTAGCTATAGAAGGTGTTTGAGGTATTTTTAGTATTTAGGTAATCGGGCCTCTGACACTGCAGAGCAAACAGGTGGTATTAATCAGTATAGCTCCAGTGATTTTAATGTTTTAAACCACTGAAGAACTGACTGTATAAGTGTATATGCAGATTAATTTTTTTGTCTTCCTATTTTCTTTGATGCCATCCTGCAACACATTTTATCCCGGGACTTTAGGAAGATGAAACAAGGGAGGTGGTAGGAAAAGGGGAAACAAGAATGATACGTAGTAGCATATGGAACGTTCAAGTTTATATAAGAAGTTTGAACAGCATTAGGAGATGACTGACTTGCATAAATTTGCCATATATGATATACAGATTAAGCTACAGCAGAATGATAGATAAAAAGCTCTGGAGGACGGAAATAGGGTAAAAAGCGTTACAACAACTGTGTGTGTAAATGTTATTGACCATGATGACTGTACATGCAATTGTGTGTCTCAAAGCTTTAGGACTGACTTTTCAGTCATGCATAATTCTTTTGACTCTGAATTTCTGTTTCATTAATAACAGTATGCTGAATCTGAAAATTGCCAGAAATAGTGTGCATCTGTGAAGAGGGGGAAAAAATGCCTTTGGCATAGCTTTCAAGGCATACCCTTTCCTTCCAACCCAAATGGAAAGCCCTTCTGTAGGTGGAATGGAATCTTTCACTCCTTTGTAGAGCACAGTCCTTCCCTACAGCATGCAGCAGAATTAAGTTGTTTCACACAACCTCGTTTATGTAAAGGCACAAGTTATTTGACTGCTTATTTTCGGGAAGTATTTTTAAAGATGTTTAGACATTGTATTTGAATGCATAAATATACAACTCGTTTTTTCCCCCTTGATAGGTGTGTCCTTTTCATTTGAAGCTGATGGTAGCAATGAAATGACTTTAATGACCTCTGGGAAAGTATCCAATAGTGTCTCCTGGGCAGTTGGAGAAAAAGGAATCCCCTTAATTCCTCCAATATCTCAGCAAAACACAGGCATTCCAAGGTAATATGGTATGAATTTGCAGTGATTGATGGGAAACTGATTATACTAGTATTTAAAAAAACCCCAGACGTTCATAAACAAGAATTTTCATAATTTTTTTTCCTTAAATTTAGATATTTTACTTTCGCTGTAACCCCCTGCGGATATCTTAGGGGTACACATTTTTGGTAAATAGGTTTTATTTAGAAATTTTATCACTTAGTACATTATTTATGGACAATATTAAAGTTAATGTCAAGCTGATTAATTCACTTCTATGATTTTCTAATAGAAGATGTATATATTGGCAAGGAATATATATGTAATCAGCTCTTTCTTATTTGAAGTACATTTGGGGAGGCTATCGAGACCCATGCTTTAAATTCCTTTCCAGTAATTAATGATAAAAATTATGTTATGAAAGCAGTAGAAGTTAGTATGGGGGCTTGACACTATTAGTGAATTAATCAGTGAAAAATTTGTGTCTGATCATTCCAAAATAATACTCTTTCCTGATTTTTCTCCATCAGAAGTCTATTGAGCTGCAGAAATGAGTATATTATTCCATTCAAAACAATCTAATTTGCCCTGTGGCTGCAAGTTGGACTTTGTAGATTATTTGTCCATTTTGTTGCCTTTATATATTTCCAGTAAAGTCAAGGAATTAATAATGTCTGTTTTTTGTAATGACCCCAGGTAACTTCACTGTAAAGCCTTAAGAGTTTTCCCATGCTTAATAACACTGAGCAAGTACCTCTCCCAGCTGATTAGATTCTGTCAGATTTTTATTTATTTAGAGGCTAGACACTGGCATCCAAATCGCCCTGTTACTATTTTTGACCCAGGCTCCAGCCATTAGAGTAATTTGCTGATCAGCATATGAGTAACCTGCTGACTTCAATGACACTGGAACAGCATGAGATTAAAACATAAGGATGCGTTCCCAAAGGCTAACTTTCACTAATCACTGTAGTAAATGGAAAAATGGGGAATTTCAGAAGGAAGTTTGCTGTAAAACACCCTTCTTTGAATTACCCTCTGGAGATGAACAGCCCTCCATGACTTTCCATTGTCTGTTGTGACAGTCAGACACAAGATTTTCATGCCTGAAGTTAGTTTTTGCTGCCCATTAGCTTTTCAGCACAACTGTGATTCAGTATGCGTTTGTTCAAGAATGGCGCCTAAAGATAGAACCTTGATGTTACCACTTTATCTGCGGCTCCAGTAACTGCTGGATATTTGTCTGATTCTAACCAAGCATGAAAAATATCCATAAGTTCTTAAAGCTTTCCTGAAAATATTCAGGTAAGTAGAGAACAAAGACTCAAATTAGCATGCCTAATAAGAGAAGGGACGACATCCACTTTCTGTGGTATTTAGCGAATAACATGCATTTCCTGGCGTACTGGGTTTACGTGGCAAGGTTTTGGTAGCAGGGGGGCTTCAAGAGTGGTCTTTGTGAGAAGACACCAGAAGCCTGGCAAACAAGTCCGTGTATGAATGGCCTCCAGACTACCTACCATACTTCCTCGCCTACTATGAGTACAAGAAAGTGAGCAGGAGCATCCAAAGGATAAAGAGTGGAGCTGGGACTCTGTAGTGTCAGGGAGGACCAAAAGCAGAGCTGCACCACCAGGGAGAAGGCTGCAAGGGTGTCCCAGCGCAGGCAGTGCCCTCACCAGCCAGCATGCAGTCCTGCAGGAGCTGAACAGGAGAGGCAGAGCAGGGTGCTGGCAGCAGTCTCAGACATGGTGAGGGGATGAGTCAGGCCCCAGGGTCTATCCAGAAACAGCAGAGAAGGCGGCAGAGACCAAGGCTACATTGCAGGTCTGAGAAAGCCATCCAGGAGACAGGTCAAAGACAGGATTTAACACGTAGCACAAGCAAGGACTGTACATCTGAGAAGTTCTTTTCGGGATGGATTGTCAAAACTTTTATGTTAACTTTCATGCTGTGAGGCAATCTATCATCTTACTTCCTAGTAATCAGCAACATGGAATAGTGTAGGTGTATCATAAACGTATCAATAAGCACTTTATTACCCTGTGTAAAAGTTCCCTTCCACCAGTTTCTTCATATTTCCCCCTTACTTTCCTTTGCAATTCATCATTCCCTCAGTTGCATAGCTACAACTAAGAATTGTGTAGTGGAATTTGCTATTCAGTTTGTGGGGAGCTTTCTTTTTTTATTCTAAGATTGCTTAAAATATTTTTTTTTATATTGCTAAATCATATGTGTGTTAGGTATAAGTTCTGTCAATTTCTGTCTTTTTAGTGCTTTAAAAAATATTGATGCTATTGCATCAATTGGCACTTCGGGCTTAACTGACATGAAGAAATTAGCTAAGTGGGCAGCAGAAGCAAAACTTGACCCAAATGACCCAAACAATGCAGCTCTGATGCAGCTGATCATGGTAAGTGGCTTTTCCAGAGATACAGGGTTAATGGAGCTCTGAAACACTCAGCCACCAGTACCTTCTCAGACAATCTGCATGCATGCCAGGGAGGTAGTAGCATTTGAATTTGTGATGGACGTGCTTGTGTGAGTGGTAAGAAGCAAAATGCTAACTAAAAATATGATTTATTAATCCATTTAGTAGTGGGTTAATGATTTATTAATGAATGTGGTTTATTAATCCATTCAGTAGTATTCTAGTGGTGAAAAATAGGTATAGGGGAATGCACAGAATGATTAATTTATAAATAAATAAAAATTATATATAGATTCTGAGTTTGTTGTTTCCTTAAAGTGCAGGGGTATTCCCAGTGTACTTGTATGGTATTAAATAGGAAATCGCTCATTAGTGGCAATTGCACAAAGAGATGTAGTGTATTGTAGAAGTTGGGACTTTTCTAAACGTCAAATTGAGGAGCTATTTACATAGCTGAAGTTGTGTGAATGAATTGCCTTTACAGTACAGCTTCCTAGGTTACTCTGCTATGTTAGTTTTCCTGCTTTTTAATGTTTCATTTATGTTACAAGGAAATAGCATTTTATTGTTGTCTTCAATGTATAATCTCATATACTCAACAAAAACCTACTTTAAAACACTTAGTGTTTCAGTCTCAGTTTGATACACCTCAATTGCTTTTGCTTAAAATTAACATCCTTTCAATACGTAAGACTTACAGAAGTTATTTTGTAGACTTTTGTCACTTTGTATGAAAAGGGTAATAATTTTTTGTCTAATTTAGGTTGCCACAAGTGGAGAGGCACGTGTTCCTGATTTCTTCAGGTTGGAACAGTTGCAGCAAGAATTTAATTTTGTTTCTGATGAGGAATTTAATAGATCAAAGAGATTCCGACTCTTGCAGCTCAGAAATGCGGAGGTGGCAGAGTTCCGAAACTATAAGCAAGTCCCTTTACATGAACGAGAAATCAGTGAGAAAATCTTCCAGGTAGAATGTTATCTGAAATATTTCTTTATTGTTTTAATGCTAATAATATTTGACTTGCAATTAAGTAAATTGGTCCCTTAAAGAATGTAAAGCTATGCTGATGAGTAAAAAAAATTAGAATTTTATTCCTTCAGTTTTTGCTGGTGTTATTTTAATCTAATTAAGATAACTTTCTTTGAAGGCAGTATTTCCACACCTATAGTGTGGAAGGAGAAAAATAAAACACAGCAACTGCTGTAGACACAAATGTTCTAAGATACTTTTTTTTTTTTTTTTCAAAGGTGATTTCAAATATAGAAAGGTAATGCAAAGATAATTCAGGCTTAGGCTTATTAACTTTTGAGCCCTTTCTGTGGAGACTGCTGAAAGCAATGACTCTAACAAAAATTAAAACCTTCTTATGTGTTGCTATGGCTTACGTTGCAGTCTTTTCTTGTTTAGTATATTGTTCCAATTAGCTTACCCTGTCCTTGCCTGTCTGTTAATTACCTTACTGAAAAGCAATGTGTGCATTTTTTATTTGGGTCATACTTCAGTTATTTTTAATCTCATCTCCAGTATTAGCGTTCTTTAGTTCTTTAGCAATTCATGTGGCTAAGGAGCATTTTAGTGTGTGCATTCCTTAGCAGGATCAAAATCATCTCAGATTCTGGCAACTGCTGCTTTATTTCTACTTCTTCTCACATAAATTTCTTTGAAAAATTCCTTTCTTCCATTTCTTTTGGATTATATCTTTTTTATTTATTAATTTGATCATGTCTGGCTCTTTACAATAACTGGTTTTCCTTTTTAAATTTTAGAGTAGTTTCGTATCTTTTATTTAAAGACGTGTCACATCTTTGATATAAATTTCTGATCCAGTTGATTTTATGGACTAACTTTGTTCATTTCATGTTACAATTCAAAATTGAAAAACATAGTTTAAGAATTGTTTTATTTGGGTGGGTTTTATTTTCACTAAGGGTAAATTGAATAAACCCATGATCACCCATTCCAAGTTCATTTTATATGGCGTGATCTTCAAAACTAAGTTTTAAGTAGTATTGTTTCTAGTTCGTTCACGAGCAATTTGGCAAAGAAGTCTAAAAATTTATAGGATCGTGGAAATATTGTTTGGAAAATATTGTCTGGAGGTCATCTAGTCCTGCTTTCCACTGAAGAGGTGGGACTGTTGCCAGCACTAGTGAGGTCAGCTGTGTTATTTGTCTGGCCAAGTTTTGAAAACCTCTAAATGGGTGATTCCACAGCCTTTATGGATAACCTGTGCCAGTGCTGCACTATTCTTCCAGTGATTATTAAAAAAAAAAAAATAAAATCATGCCCAACCTGAGCATTCCAAGTTGTATTTCATGGCGGGTTTCCCTTGTTATATTTTCTGGAACTACAGAGATTAGTTTAGCACTCTCTTCTTTCTAACTGCCCTTCAAAGAGTTGTGGGTAGATATTGGATTGCTCATTAATCTCTTCCTTACCAGGCTAATTAAAGTTGAACACCTTGTCCAGTGCAAGAAAGACACCACAATACTGGAGCAAGTCCAGCACAGAGCTACCAGAACATCTGCAGGTTGTAGCACGTGACGTACAAGGAGAGGCTGAAAGGACTAAGTTGGTTTTGGCCTAAGCAGGCAAGGCTAAGGGGGGCATTTTATTGCTTCCTTCAGGTACCTAGTGAGACAGTGCAGAGAAAACAGAGATAGACTCATTTTAGAGGCAGGATGATATACATGTTACTCCAAGAGAAATCCCACTTAGACATAATGAAAACATTTTTCACAAAGAATGTATTCAAATTATAGAACACATTGTCCAGCAAGTTTGTAGAATTGCCATCTCTAGAGATACTGAAAATTCACCTGGCAAAGGCCCTGAGCATCCTGATTGGACTTGTTCCTGCTTTGAGTGAGGGTTTTGATCAAATGACCACCAGAAGTCTCTTCCAGCCTACATTATTCTAAGATTCTGACCTCTTCTTGTAGGTCATGTACTCTAGGCCTCTGACTGTCTTAGTCCTTTAGCGGACCCCCATCCAGTTTCTCCCCACGCGGCTTGAACTGGCAACCCCAAACTGGATTCAGTATTTCAGATATGCCCTCACAAGTGCCAAGCTGGAGGGGCGAGTAATTTCCCACTGTCTCTAGGTCATGCTACTCCTAATGTACCCTGCAGTTTGTCCTTTGCCAAAAGACCACCTTATTTGTTGTCATTAAATGATAACCCCCAGATTTTTTCCAATATGGCTGTTACTCTGATGGTTGCTTTCCAGTCTGTGCCAGCACGTGGAGTTACTCCACCCTCAGTACAGAATTTTGCCTTTTCTTCATTGAGACTTCGGTTGTCATAGTCTTCAATTATCAAGAGCCCTCTGAATTGTGGTTCGGTCATTCATTGTATTGACCACTCTTCCTAATCAAGTGTCATTGGCTAAATTGCTGATAGTGTATTGTGCCTCCTCATCCAGGTCACTGAAAATACTGAGGAGTATTGGCACTGTAATCAATCCCAGCGATACTTTGTTAGAGGACACCAACTGGACATTAAGCTGTTGATCCCTTACTGTTAGAGCTCAGTTGTCCATCCTTTTTTCAACCCAGCAAGCAGTCCATTCAGTCCATTCAAACCCATACTTCCTCAGGTTATCCCAACCAGGAATAACTGCATTCTACTTGTTGACAGTGGTGATATTTTCAATCTATATCCTAGCTCTATTCCTAAATGGCAAATTCTGTAGTTGTACCTAAACCTGATAATGGAAGTTACCTGCTGTTGGTTAACCATGGTAGGCAGCTAAGCACCACACAGATGCTTGTTCACTTCCCCTCTCCCTCTAGCTATTCTCTCCCCAGGACAGGGGAGAGAATAGCTAGAGCAAAAGCAAGAAAACTCATGAGTTGAGATAGTTTTATAAGTGAAGGAAAGAGGAAGAAGGAAGAAAAAAAAAAACCAAAACAAAGTGATGTAAAGGCCCTTGCCACCTCCCATGTGTAGACTGATCCCTAATCAGTCTGTGAGCAATAGCTACCTTCCCCAAAATCCCCATCCTTTCCATTTTACTGCTGATCATGACATTATATGGCCTGGAATATCCCTTTGGTAATTTTGGGTTAGCTGTTCTTGCTGTGTTGCCTCCCAACTTCTTGCACACCCCCAACCTACTTGCTGCGGGGGAGTTGGAGAAAGAGATGGTGTTCACACTGTGCAGGCACTGCTCAACAATAGTCAAAACACTGGTGTGTCATCAACAACATTTTAGTCATAAATTCAAAACATAGCACCATACTGGGTGCTGTGAAGAAAATTAAGTCCATCCCAGCCAGACCCAATACAATTAGGCTATGAAATTATCTTCTTTTTTTCCCCACTGTGGTGTTTCCCCAAGTGGTTCTGTTGTATGCATCCTCTGCACTACAACACTAATATGCAGCATTGCTATGAAATCTTATTTTGCTCTATATTTTTGGTTGCTTATGTTCCTCAGAACAAATGGGTCCGTCTTGTCTACCAATGAACCCACCAGCGTGGGCTGTAGGATTTTGATAATCCAAGACATGCCATGCTTATAGGCAAGCAGAATGTCTTGATACACTTATGGAAATGAAGCAACACAAGTGTCTTAGGTCAAATGGGAAGAGTTTCAATTTGGGGTTCAACACCAGAGTAAGGGCCAATCAGTCGGTAGCTGAGTATTTGCTTTATCAGAAGTTTATGATCTCTTCCTGTTTCTTCTGAAAGTTTATTTAATGCCAAGAGTATAGCAAGAGTTAACAAGTACTAATTACTGATTTGTGGTACTTAAATCATATTGCAGTAAAAAGACTTCTGAAGGGAGCAATGTATATGCATGTACCAGTTAGACGTTCAGCTCCCATTGTCAGACTTCTTTCTGGCTCAGAAGAGCTGTTCTTATTTTGTTGCTAATCTGAAGTCATTCAACAATAATTATTGTGCACTGGAAAAGTTAGATAAGGATTTATTGTGGAAATAAGGAAGAACTGTGTTTCCAGAATGCCCTTCCCAGACCCTTTATCTCAGGAAAAATTTAGGTTTTCTTAAGTAATAACAGTAGCAAAATGTCCTGAAGAATAATTTTACTGAGTAGCTTTTACATGATAATGAGCTGTGGTTTTAAAGCCAACCTGATTTGCAGACTGCCATTAAGCTGCAGATCCTAGGAGACCCCCTGGATGTGTAGACTCTGTGTTTTGCTTGGACTCTAGACTTTTCTTAATTTATGAGAGACACTTCCCTAAACTTATTGCATCTGTCAGTACAGTTTTCATTGTAGTCCACCAGAATAGTAACCACAACCCAGAGGAATATTCTATCAATATACATCTTCCCAAGAAGCAAGTGCTTCTCATAAATATTTTTCTTGTGGTGGTAACCAGTAATCATTTCAGCCCCTTGGTTAGGCTACAGGCTCTTTTATCAAACCTCAGGCAAAGCAAAACCTTCGCACTCTGGCTGCTTAAAGAGCTTTCATTTTCTCACAATGTACAAACAAGGATTTTTATTGTGCTATTAAATCTCTTTATTTCTTGAATATAACTTAAAAATAGCTCAATAATTGTTTCTCAACAAAGTCTCCTACACGTAGAGTTTCTTCCAGTTTTAGACACTATGAAAACTAGTTATGTGTATTAAAACACAGTTCAGATTTCAGGTCATCTTCCATGAATATTGCGTCACTTCTGTTTGTAAAAGATTCTCCCTATTGCAGCTGCAGGAAAATAAGCCATTTCCAGTTCAAATGGAATTTCAGTTTACAGCAGCAGGTCAAAGTTCAGCTTTAAAAGAAGAGAGGGAAATCTTCAAGTTATTCATAGTAATTTAAACCACATGAATCTTGTAACTTAATGGAATTCTTGTCTCTATTCATGGAAGTTTAGCAATGCTATTGCTGTATACATTAGCATTAAAAATAGCTTTATAAACCTCTGACATCTGTTTTGGTTTACTGTGATCCATATATTAATATTAACGAAATATTTACCATTTCTCTTGTATGTAATAAAGCACTGAATATATATTGAATCACAACTCTAGTAAATGTCTTTAGGACTATGAGAAGAGACTGCAAGAAAAGGATGTGATTGACAGCAAAAATTACCTAGATTCACACAGAGCAGTTGTTGCCAACTATCTACAGAGGTAAGCTGCAATAAATACGGATCCACCATATTTCTCCAGGCCGTACGTTGCTTCTATACTTGGATGTTTTATTGCTTAAAACCTGATTCATCTCTAAACATGACCCATAAACATCTTCAAAATTCTGATTTAGGCCTGAAACTGGTCTAATTGAACAAGCAGACGTTTCTGAATGACTCATTTAATCTTATTGAAAAAGTTGCAGTGTACAAAATGACCAGCCATTCTGGACTTTTCTAGTAGTTCTGTAAATTCTTTTTTTTGCTCCAGTGTCCCAGAGATTTGTAGTGTTGTTTCCCAGGTATTTGCTGATTTCCTTTTCCTCACTATTTTCCTTCTTGTAAGCTGTGATGCTAAGAACTGAATTGTCTCCATGAAAGGGGCCCTAACAGCTGTTAAAAATCATTTAATGTAATACACAGTGTCTTGTCCTGCAGCCTAAGGTAAAGGGCATATCTTCCATCACATTACCTTCATTGTGGTATTAGAGTAACATCTTCTCCCCGTTTTCTTGATTTAATTTATTTTTCTAGTCTGTTCATTCTGTTAGGATGATGTTCTCTTTAAACCTTAGGGAAAAAAAATATAGGAAAACATTGGCCGTAAAACCAAGAGAAGTGTGCAATTTCAGGCTACTTTGGCAAAATAGCAAGCGCAAAACATGGCGACCAGTACTGGAAATACCAAAAAGTGTATCAAATCCTAGCCAGCCCGCAAAACGTGTAATACGATGTTAAGGTTGATTTGATGTAGGACAAAACAAATTGTCTGTTAGAAAGAATGTTTTGTAGAAGAATCACAGAAAATGAAGAGTGTTTAGATCTTCCAGGCGAGTGCTAAAGCCCAGATTCAGTATGATAATACAAAAAAATCATTTTTAACAAACTTCTCGTGTCTGTGTCAGCCCCGTATGTTTTGCATGGTATTTAAGTGTGTACTCAAACATATGGTTTGTGCAGCGCACTGAATAATAGTATAGTAGTACAGAGTAACATACATTATGGTACCTTTATCTGTCAGTCTTTTAGATTAAATACAAGTAGCCTTTTTTAAAATAATATTTGGACATTTTACACTTTCATAAAATCATCAGATGTGCTTGAAAATTAGATTGCTCACATCAGAACTGAAATTCAGTTCACTCTGAAATGTGATCTTTATATGCCTGTCACTTCAACACACAGATATAATAACTAAAATAAAAACTTTTTAAAATAACAAAGGGAGATGTATCACAGAAAATTGGGTTTTATTGCTGTTCTGCTACTGATCTTGTAAGAGCACAGTATATAAAGGCTTTACGCATGTTATGGGTACGAAAAAAGGGCAAAGGCAATATTCTGTCAGTCTGCTTCCACATGATTCACGGAATCACAGAATTTTTCAGAGTTGGAAGGGACCTCTAGGGATCATCTAGTCCAACTCCCCTGCTAAAGCAGCATTGCCTAGAGCACATCACTCAGCACTGCATCCAGGCGGGTCTTGAAAGTCTCCAGAGAAGGGGACTCCACAACCTCCCTGGGCAGCCTGTTCCAGTGCTCTGTCACCCTCACCGTAAAGAAGTTTTTTCTCATATGCTCTTCCTATGTTCCAGCTTGTGCCTGTTACCCCTCGTCCTGTTACTGGGAACCACTGAAAAGAGTCTGGCTCCATCCTCCTTAAACCCACCCTTTAGATACTTGTAAACATTAATAAGGTCTCCCTTCAGCCTTCTCTTCTCCAGGCTAAAGAGTCCCAGCTCTCTCAGCCTTTCCTCATAAGGGAGGTGCTCCAGTCCCTCAGTCATTTTTGTTGCCCTACGCTGGACTCTCTCCAGTAGTTCCCTGTCTCTCTTGAACTGGGGAGCTCAGAACTGGACACAGTATTCCAGTTGTGGCCTCACCAGTGCAGAGTAGAGGGGGAGAATGACCTCCCTTGACCTGCTGGCCACACTCCCTATGCAGCCCAGAATTCTGTTGGCCTTCTTGGCGACAAGGGCACATTGCTTGCTCATGGATAATTTACTGTCTGCCAAGACCCTCAGATCCTTTTCTTCAGAGCTGCTTTCCAGCAGGTCCACCCCTAACCTATACTGGTGCCTGACATTCTTCCTCCCCAGGTGCAGGACCCTACACTTGTCCTTGTTGAACCTCATTAGGTTCTCCTCTGCCCAGCTCTCCAGCCTGTCTAGGTCATGCTGGATGGCAGCACGGCCCTCTGGGGTGTCAGCCACCCCACCCAGTTTGGTATTATCAGCGAACTTGCTGAGAATACACTCTGTCCCCTCGTCCAGGTCATTGACGAATACGTTAAACAATACTGGTCCAAGTACTGAACCCTGGGGGACACCACTGGTTACAGGCCTCCAACTTGACCCTGCTCCATTAATCACAACCCTCTGAGTCCTGTCACACAGCCAGCTCTCAATCCACCTCGCTGTCCCCTCGTCTAGTCCACACTTCCTCAGTTTCCTAAGGAGGATGTTATGAGAGACAGTGTCAAAAGCCTTGCTGAAGTCAAGGTAGATGACATCTGCTGCTCTGCCCTCATCTAGCCAACCAGTTATAACATCAGAGATGGGTCAAACATGATTTACCCTTGGTAAATCCATGTTGACCACTTCCAATAACTTCCTGCTCCTGAACGTGCTTGGATATGACATCCAGAACGAGTCACTCCGTTACCTTCCCAGGAACAGAGGTGAGACTAACTGGTCTGTAGTTCCCTGGGTCCTCCTTCCTGCCCTTTTTGAAGACTGGAGTGATACTGGCCTTCCTTCAGTCCTCAGGCACCTCTCCAGTTCTCCATGACCTTTCAAAGATGATGGAGAGTGGCCAAGCAATAACATCTGCCAGCTGTCTCAGCACTTGTGGGTGCATCTCCTCAGGGCCCATGGACATATGGATGTCCAGTTTGGCCAAGTGGTCTCTAACCTGATCTTCCTCTACTGGGGAAAACTCTTCCTCTCTCCAGACCTTCCCCCTTGCCCCCAGGGCCTGGTATTCATGAGGGACAGCTTTAACAGTGAAGTCTAAAGCAAAGGTGGCATTCAGTAGCTCTGCCTTCTCTGCGTCTTCCACCACTAGGGCACCCATCATCTCATTCGTTAGTGGGCCTACATTTTCCCTAGTCTTCCTTTTTCTATTGATATACTGAAAGAACCTCTTCTTGTTATCTTTAACCGTGGTGGCCAAGATGAGTTCTGCTTGAGCTTTGGCCCTTCTAATTTTTGCCCTGCATAGCTTCACTACATCTTGGTATTTTTCATAAGTAGCCAACCCTCTTTTCCAAAGATCATAAACTTTCTTTTTTTTTCCCTGAGGTCCAGCCAAAGCTCTCTATTTAGCCAGGCTGGTCTTCTTCCCTGTCTGCTTGCTTTTTGGGACTTGGGCATGGCCTTCTCCTGAGCTTTTAAGAGTTCCTCCTTGAAGTAAGAGGTTGTTTGGAGAACAGGGAATGCTTTCATCTCTGTCCTTCAGTCTGTGACCTCAGCATAGAAATGAAAGGAACTAAGGATTTTAAACATTTATTTGAAATCATAGTATTTGCAATACAGGCTTCATCGATTGTTCTGCAGTCCAAAGTGCTGCTTTTATTCCCCATAACTAATATTATATAGATTATTCTACAGCCTTTTCTGCAGCTTCATATAGATGTGGAAAACAGATGCCTGTTAGTGTCATTTGTTGTTGTGATTGCTTCTGATGATGAACTGTAAGCAGATAAGACTTCATTTTGCTGATGGTGTGCTTTCAGATGTTCTTATGTGTGGCTAGCCAGTATCTTTCTAGAGAATAACTGTATTTGTAGAATGAGCTTATATTATGTTCTGAAGAAATATCTGGTGGAAAGAAAATTTTTCTTGGACCATGACTCTTTTAGAAGTGGGAAAAAATATAGAATGTGTATTTGGACATTTTGTTTGTGTTTAATGGACAGAATACAAATATTTGCAGTGGGTTTGCGTTATAAATGTACTTTTGTCTCTTCTCCTTCTGCATTCACAGGTTCGAGAATCAGTAATAAACCGTTTCCTCATAGCAAAACACCATTTCCTCCTCTCTGACCTTGTCAATGAAGAGGAGATTCCCAGCTTGGGGTAAGGGAGCTATCTTTATTTGTTATAAATCAAAATAATTAATGTAAAACCATCTCTGATTTTTTTTGCAAAGTGTATTGATGTGACTAACTAACTGACGCGACTTTG
This sequence comes from Chroicocephalus ridibundus, assembly GCF_963924245.1. Classification (NCBI taxonomy): domain Eukaryota; kingdom Metazoa; phylum Chordata; class Aves; order Charadriiformes; family Laridae; genus Chroicocephalus; species Chroicocephalus ridibundus. The sequence continues at coordinate 58,635,042 of NC_086288.1, forward strand.
TGTTTCATATAATATATAAACTTCCCATCGCTGTGTACACTTCTGCCAGTACAGACAGTGTACTGATACACAAAGTATGTAAAAACTTTAAGAAAAAGTCTGTGTTTGGTAGAAGTAATGTGAAGCCGTGTAAGTAAGATTTAGCAGGATATAATGCATCAGGCTATGATTTGGTGAGCTGAGCATACCCCTAGCTGGTGCCAGATTGAATGATTTCCAAATATCAGACAAGCATCAGAGGAAGTAACACTACTCCTGGTTCTATAGGTGATGCTCACTTTGGTCGGTGCATATGCCCTGCAAATAACGTGCAATAGATTTTTTTAACAGTCATTTCCTTTATTTTACTTCTCATATATTCCTGTTTGTTGTTGCTGGATCTTTACTTTCAGAAATGTTACTGAGTTTGGAAATTACTTCTTTTTTTTCTTTTAAGATTATTATTTTTTTATTACTTAAGCACTTTCTTTGAATTTTTGTTCCGAATCCTGTACTTGTTGATCTTGACGTTTATCAGTCATCACAGCAGAGATGACTCTTAATTAGTGTTGGTCATTTAAAATCTGTGTAAGTAGGCAGGTTGTGAAAGATAGTTATCTTTTTCTTTTATGTAGAAGTTCCTTGTGTTCACTATAAATGTGACACCCTTAAAGTACAGACAAAGCTTTTTCAATCAGCAGTATAAATCTAAACAGTTCCATCTGCTGGAGATACAGAGACTTGCTCGCTTACAAAAGAGTTCATCCTGGTTTTTAGTTCGTGTTTTCACATCACAGAATGGAAAAATCCAAACACGACTATAATCAGCTTTTTGAGTTGTTTAAAATAAAATGCTTCATTGATATTTTCTTACCATGAATACTACTTCATATTGGATTCTATTTGCTAATTTATATGGTTAGTGAATTTAAAATACACCATGATATGTTTAAAGCATCTGCTTAGTGAGATATTTCAGTAACTTGTGGTTTTGTGTTATTTTAACAGCAATTACTGTGATATTTCCTTATACATAATAAAGAAAATAATGTCATTTGCTATCAATTTTTAAAGTAGATTTTGGAATGTCTGCAGTTAATATCAATGATGTGAAAAAAAACATACATCTGCTTTTTATTCTTTTCTTGTTTTTTTTTTTTTCTTTGGTTCTGCTTTGCCTTGGGTTATAAGTTCTGAGGGTCCAGGGTATGTTGTGGCATATTCATTCTGCTTCCTTTCTATAGCCTATTGTTTGTTGTACATAGCTGTATAATTAGATTTTTTGCCTATTCCATACAGTGGTTGTCATCATGTGCTAGATACCTTGTTTATAGCACTGTAGTTTAGATCTATCTTGAAGTTGTATAATTGTCTTATTTGTACCTTACCTAGTTTTGTGAAAAAAACAAAACAAAACCAAAACCCAAACCCACGTTTTTACACATTTAAGTTTTTATTTGTGAAATACAAGACAGAACTGAATTGTGTAGTACTAAACAATTAAAACTTATTGCTATTTCATAGAGTTTTATATGGCACTAACAGGAGCATATATTTCCTTTTTCTGTTAGTGCATAATTTTGCATGTGTGTCATGGAAACACTAGACTGCTGGATTCTATGCAAAAATGACTAAATATCTGTTTTATGATTATTAGTATTTTGGGACTTAGCCTCTTCAAACTGGCAGAGCCAAAACGACCATTAAAGCCAAGAAGAAAAGAAAGGAAGAAGGTCACAGCACAGAATTTATCCGATGGAGACATAAAACTGTTGGTGAACATCATTAGAGCTTACGATATTCCAGTGAGAAAACCAGTAATGAGGTATGTTTAAATGCATGTTTCCAGTACAGATTCATTTTCTGGTTTCTGCTGGTTTAAGGACAGCTGAAGCAACTAATGTTGAAATTCAGCCATGTGTATTGTTTTGATCTTCATGATAAAAACATATATACGTTTATCTTTTTATTAGTAATGATAAAGAACGGCTGGTTTGTAATTTTAGAATCACAGAATAATGGAGGAGTTTGGGTTGGAAGGGACCTTAAAAGGTCATCTAGTCTAACCTCCCCTGCAATTTTGTAGAATAGTATTATCATTTATCAATAACTGCTAAATTTAAGAAATGTTTTACCAAAAACCATATTCATCTGCTTGAGGGAAAATCTGCCTGGAAGATAATTTACAGCTTTGACAACATTATAACTCTGGTAATATCAGATGAATTATACCTTAAGCAAGCCTGCTAGTTAGGGCAATTTTAATTCATAATACCAAAAAATAAGTATTTAAAAAATGCAGTGCTTCCTTGTGGGATACTATATTTGCCTCCTGAGTGTAGCTTGTTGGTCTTCTCCTTCATGGACTGTTTGTTTAAGTTAATGGACTGAGCCTAATTTGGCTCTAATTTTAAACGTGACCATTACCTTTAGGCACGTTAAGGCTGTGTCGTGTAGAGGTACTGGAGTTGTGAGCAGTCTGGTTCAGTTCTAGCAGCAATGTATTAGTGCAGCGCTCTCTCTCTCTCCGAAAATGAATACACCTTGCATTTCACTCAGAGGTATTTTTAAACCGACCAATTACTGTGCGTATAGAATTTAGCGTCTGGTGGTGGTTTATCTCTCTATTATAGTAAAAGTTCTGTTGGATTTCTGTAAATAAGTTCATACTGAGAAAAGCAATTCATATTAGAAACATGTTGACAGAAAGGAAAAGATGAAAATTTCAACTTATTATCGGTATTACAAAAATAACTAAAACCCCTCCCAGTCTTTTTGCATTATATGATATCATATTTTGAGCTGCTTTCTCCATGAATATTTATTTTTTTATAATCTCTACTCTGGTGTTATTACAAAAAAAGTTATGTGGAAACACTGTAAAAATAAACATTAACATTTATTTTACTTCACTCATGGGTTGCCAATTGTGTAATATTCATATGGGTTTAATTTTGTCGTAGAGGCCTTGCCTGGATACCATGAAGTCTACACTTGTTTATGAATTCTGTGGGGGTTCATCTCCTTCCACTGAGAAACCTGTAGCTTAAGGAGATTGCACAGTGGAGGCAAAAAAAAAAGGGTCTGGGGTTGATAAGCTCTTCAGAAAAGAGAGCCTCCAGGCACAAAGCTTACAAGAGCTATACACTCACTACCCCTTTCTGGCATTCGTTTCATGTTATTTGATCAAATAAATATCTTTCCAAGGTTGAAGTCATAACATAAAAATATCAGAAGTATTTCCAAAATTCTGTATGGTTAATACAGAATGTGAGGGATTGATATTTTGTAATGTGTTTTCTGTCTTTTCTTGTTGTTGTCTGTTTCCTCTCATAGCAAACTTCAACAACCATCTAAATCTTCAAGGTCCTTTAATGAGATGTTTGCCGCCTCTCCATCAGCTCAGAGCCCAAGTGATAGCCCAGATTGGACATTCAACCAGGTATCTTAAAAACCTAACGTTTTCTTACATGAAGTTGGGACTATTCCTTTTTTCCATAGATAGTAACATTTACCATCAAAAAGATATCTTATTAGTGAAGCTGGCTTGCCCACTCCTTGATGTCCAACAAGACAGTAAAGCTGCAAAAGGTTCAGAGAAGGGCAATAAGGATGTCAGAAATATGGAATGGCCACTGTACAGTGAACAATGGTAGGGCTTTTCAGCCAGCATGGCAGTAACTGTGAGTAGGGGAGGAGGAATATGATAGAGACACACAAAATCATGACTAATATAGAGGCTGTAGATAGGGATTGACTGTTTACTGGCTCTTTTGGTCCAAGGGTGAGGGATTGTCAAGTGAGGCTGGTAGGAGTTAGGTTCAAAAGAAACAAAAGGTTGTGATTCTTCATGCGGCAGTTAGTAGCTGCCCAGAGAAGTTGCTTACGTGTAGTGTGGAATAAAGAGGTTTGCTTGCATTGAAAATGGGTTTGCTTGCAAATGGGTATTGGACAAGTACTTGGAAGAGTGATCCATTGGGAGTTACTAAAGAGAAAAATCGTTACAGGCTTAAGAAAGTCCCTCTGAAAAAGGTTGAAGCCTGGAAGAGTAATAGGACAAAATATCATCTATGCCTGCTCTGTTCTTACTCTTCTGTATGTGTCTGCTGATGGCCGTTTTCACAGCCTGAATTTTGGGCCCGGTGCGTTCTTAGTCTAAACGAGCACAGTCATTCTTATGGCTGATAATGAAACTATATTTGCTTGCTAATTGAGAACTAAATTCAGCATCCTTCAGAATGAAGATGGAAGTCCTTCAGTGTTTTTTCTTCTTTTTCCTACAGTTTTCGTTCAGAATTACTGCTTCTTGAAAAGTAGAAAAGGTTCTGCTGTATGCATTTGAACGCTAATGAAATGCTTCACTAAGGCATTTTTAATCACATTAGGGGTTTGTTGTGTCTAGTTAGGAGTTGCTTATCTGTAATAGGGCGCAGTTTCAGAGACAACCAGGATTTTAGCAGAAGGCTTCTTGGATTACAGATAGGATACAAGGGCACTTTTTTCCACTGGTGTCTGGATCACGTGTTCGATTTCAGTTACCTTCTTTGATTAGACAGCCAGTAGCTTTCCCACTCTCAGATGTGGTTCTGCTGGTGTATATAAATACATCAAGTATTCTGAATACACATAATCTTCTGGAAATGCTAACATACAAAATTTTTAAAAGCTTCATAAGTGCTTAGAAACCTGGGAAATGCAATATTCGAGATATCGTAAAGTTTTATCTGGGCTGGACCAGCCTGATCTCCACAAAGTATATGTCTGTTTTTCTAAATACATGAAAATGTGTAATTAATATGTTCTGTTTACTTTTTATAGATACTGTTTCCTTTGTTTTGATCTCTATTTATAGGTTTTAGTCCGTCCTTTCGTAGAAGTTTCTTTTCAGCGAACAGTCTGTCGGACAACAACAGCAGAGGGTCCAAACCCTAACTGGAATGAGGAACTTGAGCTTCCATTTAGGTGTGGCAAAATGAAATCACTTTATTTCTGACTAATAATAATTTAATTTGAGCATGCAAATTTATTAAAATTTTCCTGTTCGAATCACTATTTTGGTTTATTTAACCTTTTCAGAGCTCCTAATGGTGACTACAGCACTCATAGTCTGCAGTCAGTGAAGGATGAAGTTTTCATTAATGTTTTTGATGAAGTCCTTCATGATGCTGTAGAGGTGAGTTCATAATTGAAGAACAGGGTATATTACAGAATATTATAAGCTTTTTGAAGTTCACAGAATAAGATTTTTCAGTGTAATAGCTTTCACCCTCCTGTGCCTTTTTTTCCTCTATTTTGTCATTCCTTATAGTTTTATATCTAGTCAATACTGTAAGATTGTTAGAGGGAGCAGTCTTTACAGCGTTAATCTTTGTATGAATTAAGCTTGTACTATATAATCCGCTGCTGGAGTTGAACATGTGTATGTAATCTATTTTAGTGATATTTAAAGAAATTGGAGATATTAAGATTGAGAGGCAATGTATGAATTATAATCTGAATTCTGTTCTTCTTAAATTTAATAAGGATTTTTACTAAATCCCAGATGAATGATCCCAGTTTCTGTATTTTTTATTAGCTCTCTTTTTATGCTGTGTCTCATCCTGTTTTACAAGCTGTTTGGTGAAAGAAAACATGTTTTGGTTGTATATATTAATTTTTTTGAAAGAGATAAAAATTGCAAGTACTAGTAACAAGAAATTTTTGTAAGCTCTCAGTGTTGGCATATCTCCTTCCCTTGTTGAAACCAGCGAAAACTTTCCCAGTCAGTTCAGCATGCACAAAAATAGCAGCACTCAACATTCTTGAAAATATGAACCAAAAATAAATAATGCACACATTTCACTGAGAACAGAATTCTGTCCTCAAAACTGAAATGGAATTTTGTGCAGCAGAAGGAAGCAAGATACAGTCTTGAAACTCAGATGTCACTCTAGCCTTTAAAGATTTATTTTTTTTTTTTTTTAATAACTTGTAGGCTGATCATACTAGATTTGGAAATCCCTGATAGGCAATACACATGGAAACAATGCTTCCATTCCACAGGGTTTAGTTAAATTTTCATACAATTTTGCCTTCAATAAGCTTTTTTTAATACTAGTAAAATATTTCATTAGAAGACCACAGCTTAATTTACTTTGAGAAGACTCTTATAGATTCCTTGTCAGATTTTTGAGATCTCCATCACAGGTTATACAGGGATTGAACCCTGAAGTGCAAGCACATTATATCATGGACCATGACGTTCTTGTATTTGCTTGAAAGGCATGCAGAATAATCATTGCCATACTACTAACTGAACTCGTAGTAAATTATTAAAACAATACTGAATTTTTATTAATGCCTTGATTAAATTATTGGTTGAATTAAAGGAAATGAAGCTGTCTTACAAAGTTTTGTGTTGGGGAACTTCTTAATAGGATGATCGTGAAAGAGGAAGTGGAATCCGCACTCATGTTGAGAGGCACTGGCTGGGATGTGTTAAGATTCCATTTACTACGATATATTTTCAAGGGAGGGTAAGTGTCAATAACTTGGAGTAAATCTCTTAAAATACAAAACCGGAGAGTGGAAAGGGGCTGGTAATGGAATGTCAGATTTACCTCAGTACCTGTTAGTTTATCTTTGTGGAATTGTTTGAAAATGTCTTTGAAACCATTAGTTTTTGCCAAATTTGGTGAGTGTTTCCCAGTAAATTCAATGTTTTGAAGGGAGAAGAGATAGACAAACATAAATCTACACCGACAGTTCAGCCTTGGCTTCCTGCCGTAGTGAGGTTAAAAGTGCACATTCTTTAGATGGTTTTGTCAGTGGCTTTTGAGATTTCTGGTATTGCACAGTCTGGATAGGTGAGCTAGGAATAGGAATATTACCTAGATAGGTGGTGGGAAACTTGACCTAACTCTTCTATTCCCACACTTTTCATGAATCACCAAATTTTCATCTTTGCCTTTCCCAATGCGTTCTTTCCTCCGTTTTTAGAACTTTTCAAGAGAAGCTTTCTTCAAGAGATATCAATGGTTAGTCATGGGAGTGATAGTAAAACATGCAGTTTTTCATAAGGGAAAGGCATTTTTTGTCCAGCCACCCATCTTGGGCTTAGGTTAAGGAAACCAATTTTTCACATCAATAGTCCTGTCGTATTGTAGTCTTGGTGTAGGAATCTTTTTCTGCAGGGCAATTACTTTCATGTGTAGATCAAGTCATCATATCATAAAAGTCTCAATTTCTTACTTCATGAAGATTCTGACATCAGCTGCGTACCTAATGACACATTAATTTGTTCTTTTCTGAGTATATGGGGCACTTCTCAGAACCTTAAAGGCTTTAAGACATACTGTGTGCCTCCTGGCTTCTTTGAGTGCAAGGTAAGTCTGTAGGGGTCTCCTTCAATTTAAGTGTAGTGCTTGGAGTTCAAAGTGTTTTTCTTGGGCTCTCCATTCACAAGGTATAACAGCAGATAATTGTCATGGGATTCAAGAAAGCATGGGATTCTTTTCATTGCTGAGAAATTTTGGATGGTGTGTGTCTAACCCGTGCTAGTCCACTTGCTTCTGCTAGATCGTTAATAATATGCTATCTTCAACTCGTGAGGTCAATCAATGAATTTAGGTGTTTGAGGGTTGTGGTGCCCTATAGAACGAAGCTTTCATTGGCTTCAAAGAAGGTGTAAGTAGTTAGAAGCCCTAACCTTTTCTTCATGAGTCTTTGGCCATCCTGTGCAGACAATGTCACATGATGTGACCACCATTGTTATAGGTCAACACAACAAGAAAGAACAAGATCCTTTACTTTTTTTAGGGAAATGTTCCATGTTGAATGCATGAAATTCACCTGAGAAGTGTGTCCGCTCACAGTCCTTAGAGACTTAAGGGGCAGGCTTCGACATTTTAACAAACTGCTTACTAATATGTAGTGAAGGACACAGGCTGTAGTCGGTCTTTGAGGATTACCAGCGCTGATGTCAACCTCTGCTCTTCATACTTCTTGTTGTATCAGTCTTTCTGCTGTAGAACCAGAGTAGCTCCAGGATTCCTGTGAGATGCGCTCCTGACTCGCTTTGAGGAGGTGTTGCAGTTAGTGATTCCCTAAGCACGGTGTAAGTGCCTGCTAGATCTTCCCAGCATTAGAGATTCTTTTCATTTGAACAGGATTTCTTGCTGAATTTGAAAAAACCTGATCATTCCAGATGAAGGTGCATCTAGCAATTAAATTTCAGTAGCAAATTAAGCATTTCTTCATCGCGTTCCACTATACTGCAGCAGAAATTCTGAGTGATTTATTTAGAGTTTTCTCCTCATCAAAACTTAATTTTGTTCTTAAATGTTTGATGGGCCAGCCCAGTGAGTCATCTGTTCATCTTCACATCCACTGAAGATGTCCTTCCTGATGTCAGTCACCTGAATTCTGCCCAAATCAGGAGGTTTATCTTCTCGCTTTTCTCTTGAAGCTATGTTCTTCCACTATTGAGACTTGCCCGAGCAAGCGTGGGTCATGCCATCTCTTGTCTGACCTTTCAGAAAGACCTTATCTTCTGTTTGTGGTGGCAGGGGGAGATGGAAAGGGCTGGTGCGTCTATCAGAGCACTCTTCCATGGGGAAGCTGGCTGAATGGGCCCAGTTCCAGTTGCACTTGAGAAACATCATTAGCTTCTGTGTGGAAGGTGTCCATCGTTGAGATGCTGAAATATCATTGCCACATCAATCAAACATATGCAAAGGCCTGTTGGCGTGATGCTGCCTTCAGGAGTGTAGTCCTGTAACCTGTATTTTGCCATTTTGTCATTTTCCCAGGTAAATAGTGCCATGTGGAGATTGCTGTTTGAAATAAGAACAGTGAAAAGCTGTCACTCTCTACTTCTCTAAGAACTAGTGTGTATGACTTCCGTTACATTAAATATCAGTGTCCATAATACGCATTAGAGGTTGAAATCCAGTTGTAATTAATACGTTTAACAATGAGATGTCTCACGGCTTCCCCACAGTTAATCAGGATGTATGCAATATGCTCTGATTTTATTGTTTTGTAATTCAGAGTAATAAAGGAATAAAATATTTGAATAAAAGTAGCAAATGTGTTTGAGAAGGAAGTTTTGCTTTTGTGCTTCTAATGAGAAGTATTTCTCTCTATGTGTTGTAGATTGATGGTACATTTAAGGTGGATACTCCTCCAGTCCTCCTCGGCTACAGCAAAGAAAAGAACCTGGGAATTGAGAGAGGTTATGATTCTGTGCGAAGCCTGAGCGAGGGCTCGTATATAACGCTGTTTATTACCATTGAACCCCAGCTCATTCCTGGAGAGTCAGTCAGAGAAAAGGTAACTAATCACGTTCTTGCTTTTTGTTTCCAGTGGTGGAGTTCTTGAGATGCATATAAATGGGTGTGCTTAGCGTACCAAAGGACATGAAGTACGGAAGGACATTAATACAAATTCTGAGTGTTCCACTTCGAATTTTTTAGCTCAGTTCAATTTCATTGGATGCACTATTAAGTTAGATGGACACTTAATCCATGAGAAATAACTTTCACCAGGTATCTAGTTCCAATGTTAATAGAAAACAAATTGGCATTCGTTATCTGTGAGCATATAATTTCCCCATTTACTTTTGTAAACAGTAAAGTATTCATGTGAGTATTTGTGAACAGCATGTGAAAAGGAGGTGGCAGGTGCAAACATAGTATTTTCTTGCTTCTGTGTTTATACTATTCAAATACAGCATTTATTATTTATGGCTTCACGCATGCCTCCAGATCTTGAAGATAATTATTTCTAAACAGCAGCTGTTATTTTTTTCAGTTATTTTACTAAACCAGAAGTGCCTTACACTTACAACAACAATATGTAGTTAAAATGCATACACCGCTTGCTATTTTATGTAACATTTATGCAATGATTTTGAGATTCATTCAGCTGTTGTTTATTAGAGACAAACATTTATTTTGGTCATTTATTAGAGAGAAACAGGAACTGGAGAGAAAGGTCTATCATTATGTAATTTCTTTTTCAGAATAAATATAAAATTGTATGATGCATTCAAAAAATCCTTTTTCCTGTTAAATTATAGCCTTGGAGACTATCCAGTCCTATGTTTTCTTGCTTTTATGGAATGCCGTGGAAATTGTTACAATCTAGTACTGTTGAAAATAAAGAAAATTAATAAAGTGCGTTCATGGATGCCTTTTAAGGTTAATTACTTTGAATGATAAGATCATTACTGGAACTCAGAACCATAAATATAAACTTAACAGGCTTGAAGCACCTTTAATAGACGAGACCTCATTCAAGAGTTTCAGTCTTAATCTTCACATACAGTAATTGGTTTCTGGGAAAAAAATATACTGAATTTATAAGGAAACAGATCTCTGTTTATAGAAAGACCTGTCTCCGGTACTGTTTCAAAAGAAAAATCATAGAAATTCAAATAAGGGGCGAGATTAATGTAAAATATTATGGACTATATGTTGCAAATCTTAACCTCTTTAATGAGCAAGTGCTCAGAATTTCTTGCATGGATGCAATTTGATGCGTAGTTTCCAAAAGGTTATGTACTGTATTAATACTTAGTAAAACGGCGCAGTTTGGTAGCTATACTTAGAATGGATGTGAACACCTCAGAGAGAAAAACCAGCATGTTTTATTCAAGTCGTAGATCTTTCTGACATAAGTTCTCTTCCATTTCAAATACAACAGTGGGAGCTCACTGCCCCTTGCCAAAACTCAGACATAAAGCACTATAAAGAGACTGAAGATGCAGCAAAGAATCATAGCACACTAAATCACAACACAGGAAACGAGTCCTGTTGTAAGCAGCAAGAAAGACTGCATGCCAAAGCTTCTCCTCACTAGGAGCCACACTGAGAAGACAAGGGGCAATGGGCGCAAGTTGCACCAGGAGAGGTTTTATCTCGATGTAAGAAAGCCATTTTTTACAGTGAGAACAATCATTCACTCAAACAACCTCCCCAGGGACACGGTAGAGTCCCCATCACTGGAGGTTCTCAAGCTGCGATTGGACAGGGTGCCGCATAATCTCACCTGGGCTCCCTTTCCCACAAAAGGTTGGACAAGATGGTCTTTCAGGGTCCCTTCCAACCTGAGCTGTTTCATGATTCTGTCAAAGCTAAACTGTACCGCAAAGTGCATTGCCACTGAAGTGCGTTGAAAGTAAAACCAGGGATAAGGAAAATCTTGCTGAGGTAAGAAAACTATTAGTACAGAAAATCTGTTTTCCAAAATTTGAAGAACAGTGGAAAAAACAGTTGTGATTGATTAATAAATCCTTAGGAGTTTTGCCAGATTTTTGTTCACTCTTTGCATTAGAGATTTTTCTAAATTTTATAAAAATTGCACTCAGCAGCAGATGATTTGTTTACCTTGGATGCTATGCCAAACCAAATTCTTTCTTTAGCAAACATTGTACAGGATTATAATAATCAATTTTTTTTCAAAGCAATATAAATAGGACACAATAAAATAGGATTTCGTGTTAGAAGAAACTAAATAAAGCAGGACCATACATTTAAAGACCGTTCTATTTTATGTGGCAGGTACCTAATGAAATCTGTATGCAAAAATACTACTGAAGCGACATGTGCACGTGTTCTAACCATGACTAAAAAAAATTATAATTCTGTGCTGCAACTTGCCAAATGTAGCACATATACTTATTATAGAAAGTGTTCGGCATAAAATGACAAAACCTAATTAAATGTTTTGCTGTCCTTTGTCCCTATTCCTAGCCATTCCTTCCTCTTTTGAAATACTTGTGTACTGTTTTAGGATGCTAAGCTTAATTTTAGTTTAATTGTGCAATACCCTTTTTTTGTTTCTTTACCTATTTTTCCTCTCTTTCTTGCTGTCCGTCCTGAACCTCTATATAGATGAATGAAATGCTTAAGGTACAATGTTAATAAATTCAATCAGTTGAGCGATTCCTGTTGTTCCTTGCTTAAGATTTAGCTTGGGTTTGTGCCATTCAGCAATCTTTGCGCACTTCACGTTACTTGATTCTGACATAGTAGTTGTTTGTCAGTAATATTTGCAGTGAATCACTACATTTAAATTTACAAAGTGCTGGGGGCTGTGTATTTTGTCTGTTAATTATGGTTGAGAAGAATCACCGCTGTGTGCCTTCTCTGCTGACTGGAGGTCTAGCTGCGGGGCCCTGCCCAGCTGTTCCACCTCCGGTTGGTTTGAGAAGAAGGGTAACAAACCACGAAGAAGTGGTTTGTTTTGAACAAAAATATTACGAAGGGTGAGCTTTTGTTCTCAGCACCACTAGAAATAGACAAGGGATTCTAAGGAGATGTAAAAACCAATTTGAACTGATCCTAAGACCTTTAAAAGATGACATCTTAGGTGACACGTGAGCAAATAATTGTCAGTGTTATAAAATTAATATGTGCTTTTGAGTCCTAGATTTGCTTCTGGAAAATCTCACCTAAAAGTGTTAAAATTTTATACAAGTCTGAATTACAAGGATTTATCTAAAAATTACTTGACTTCCTCTGCAAATATTTTGGCATCGCGCAGGGTTATCGCGGTATTATTTATAGAAAAATTACTGGGATTTTGTGCATAACCTCAATGTGTTTTTAATGGAGTGTGATGTGACTAGCATGTAGGATTAGCACCGAACCGTAATTGTTTACCTTTGAATGAATATGTGGTGTTACCTACTCGTCCCTGCAGTTTTATTTGGCCATAACTTTCACTACGTTTTCAGTGCTTTAATAAAGCCAGGTACAGGTCATTAGGTGCATTCATAAGTAAATGCAAATTGCCTGATTTTCCATTACTTTGTCATTTCTTATACATCTGTGAAACAAAGTACATACTACAAGGATATTTCAAAATGCTATTAGGAAAGAATTTTACACTCCTTTTAGGCTCCTGTAAACCCTGAAGTAAGGCCAAACATAGTAAAGACTTAAGCCCAAATTATAAATAAAACTATTTCTATATAACTTCTACTTTCTTTTGAAGTTTGATACCCAGGAAGATGAGCAATTGCTCCAGGCAGCAGCTAAGTATGAGGCTGAATGTACATCGAAGTTTCCCAGCCGCCAATGCCTAACGACCGTAATTGACCTCAATGGGAAAACAGTTTTTATTACCAGGTATATCAAACCTCTGAATCCACCGCAGGAGCTTCTTGATGCCGTCCCAAATAGTTGTCAAACAGCAGCAGTAAGTACTTAGAAAAGAAGTGAAGTTTCTGGGATATAGATTTCACAATGTATGTGTTTGCACGTGCACATAGGCACATAGCACTTCTATATGTTTGCTGTGTAGCGATGCTTTTTATAAAGGAAGAACTAGAGATACAAAACAAAGTAGTAATGACTATGTGTGATACACAGTAAGTCTATCCATTATGATGCTAGGAATGGGTATTTGTCTTCGCTGGAAAAAATATAGGTATATTAACGATTATTGTCCTTTAAAAGACAAAGAATTACGCCAAACCTTAATGGAAGTAAATCACATCAGTCTCTGATGCAAGTTCTAAAATGAGCTAGCTGCTACTGTAATGAATTCAGTCAGTGTTTTGTCATTGGTATCTGTGGAAGGAGCACTGTGCTTCACATCTGGTGTAATACTACTATTGTTATATAGCCTTGTGAATTGAAGGGGCGACTTGGTCTATGTTGTTTTCTTGCAGGAATTGGTGGCTCGGTATGTTGCTTTAATTCCTTTTTTGCCAGATAGCGTGTCATTTGCTGGAATTTGTGATTTATGGAGTACATCAGACGTAAGTAATGCATTAATCAGTTCTTTATCCTCTTCAACGTGATGTAACATCCTAGCAGCCCCTGCTTTTGGAGGGAGATGGTACTAGAAAAGCTCGAGGCCCCTTCAGACCTAAATTATTCTGTATTTGTATTACTGTGAGGATTGTTTTTCTTTGTAAGCTCTTTACTTCGAAGAGTGAGGACCAAAGCTTGAGAAAAAAGTTGCTCATCCTGATATAAGCCAAAATAATTATCTTTGATAGGTTGCAATTGATTGACCCTAAGAATGCTTAGGGCTTTAAGTTTTTCCTGTTGGTTTTTTTTCAGTTATAAACCAATCCAAAACGGCTATTCAGGCACAAGTGAAAGGATGCTGACTGATGGAGACTTTAAAACTAGACTTAAAATTGATCATTGTAGTTCCAAGGAACTAGAGAAAAAATATTGCATGTAATGTCAGCAATAATAAGAAATTTGTGGCATATAAATGCTGTTATGTATAGAATAATAGCAGACATTAAGTTACTCACAGATGATGTTTTTACCATCTCAGAACTTTTCAGAGTAACTCAAAAGACAAAAGACCTTGGTTCTTGTGGTACAATCTCAGATTTTTACCACGAGAAATCATGGATTTTCGCAGCATTCACTCTGCATCCTGCATGTTGAAACAGTGCTCGATCAACAATAAAGATCCATTGCAAAGATCTGAGAACTCTTTTGCTTCAGAAGTGTTAAAAAATATTATTAAATGGTGTAAGTTGAAAACACAGTTAATAGCTGCATAGAAAGACTTTTTTTTTCCCTTTTTTAATATCTCAATTAGCAATTTCTTTATCTTCTGGCGGGAGATGAGGAAGAACATGCCGTGCTCTTGTGTAATTACTTTCTTGGTATGGGGAAAAAAGCCTGGCTTATCATTGGAAATGCAATTCCTGAGGTAAGAGGATTTTTTCCATTGGTCTGAATATTAACTTTTATTCTCTGACGTCTTTGGTTCCCACCAATGGATATAACTGTTTCTTGCTGGCGCGTTTTTCCAGGAAGTTGTCTAAGCCTTGGGGCTGCTGGAACTGATTCTTTCCAGAGAGAAAAAAAGAATAAGTTGAAAGTATATCTTAGTATAAATGTCATCTGTTGTTTTTTTTCCTGGACCCATGCTTCCACACATAATCTGGTAGTAGCTGTCATCCTCATAGTAGAATACCCAGCACCTGTAAACCTTGATTGGCCTTTAGCGTCTATAAATGGTGTCTCCAGGACAAAGGTAATGGAGACAGTCCATGTGCAGTGACTTGAGTCGGGAATACGCAGCCTGTGACAGAGTTGGGGTGGGACTGGGTAAAGGTTGAGAGGTGGCAGGAGGGGGCTAGGGGCCTGCCAGGGATTCTTACTGCTACGTACCGTCTCTTGCTTCTCTCTCCAGCTGATGGCGGAGCTGCAGTGAGTAATGATAGCTCTGCTCTGGCTCCAACAGTCTTCATCTGCCTTCTGTAACAGAGGCAGGTTAGCCACTCTGCTGTGCCTTGGGCTGCAAATTGCCACCATTAGTATCTCAAATTACCAAGCACATGTGAAAATTTTGCCAAACAGAATTACGGTAAAAATCCCTGTCACGACTAGTGTCTTTAGCACATTCTCAGATCTTGCACAGCAGGAACAGGTACTCGGGTACATTCCTTCCACTCCAAATCTGATGGAGATGGTAGTGCTTAATAACGCGTTCAGCTTAGGCATGCTGTAAGGAGGGAGTTTATGCCAGGTATTTCAAGGTACCTGAAAAGTGGGGGAGATAGATAACAAGAAAACAGAAGAGCAGTTTAGGGATTCCTGTTAGAGAATATAAAAAGATAGCTGGGAAATTCCTTTCAGTGCCCGCGTGAGGGATGGCTGATGGATGAGACGCAAGTGCACTGCCTGGGCGGCAGTCCTGCAACTCGGAGATTGCCCGTGGGCGAGAGTTGTGGCAGTAGCCAAGTAGGACATGCTGATACTGAAGTGGCATCCAGTAAACATTCCTGTATATAGGATTTCACATCAGTTGTTAGATGAACTGAGATGACTATAAGAATCTCTATTTTAAGAATGGCTTGAGGCTGTGCATGCCTAACACTGACACCTAAGAGACAACACTTATTATTATGTAAGTGTTAGTTGATTGAATTGTAACGAACCTGTAAATTCTGCCCACCAGTTTGCCCCGAAAAAGTACTGTTTATCTCAATGGTAAAAATTTAATATTCCAAACAATACAAACTGTACGGTCTTTGTAGCCAGTTTTAAAACATCTTTCTCATATTTTTTTCTTCCTAGGGACCAACTGCGTATGTATTAACTTTGGAACAAAGTCAATATGTAATTTGGAATCCCAGTACTGGGTGTTTTTATGGGCAGTATGATACTTTCTGCCCTCTACAAAATGTGTACTGTCTGATCAGCTGTGACAATGTAAGTGTACCCAGTCTTGTCACATTTCTGTACATTTAAGAGCTGATAACTCTGTATTTTTTTTTGACATTATGCATCATGTGCTCATCAGTGTAACTATATTTATGCTGTTATGTTATTAGTGATTTTATTCAATCTTAAGTAGGTTTTTCTTATTTCAAATATTTAGAGTAACTGAAAGATATATTTTTTTAATCAGCATTTAGGTGGATAATGACATCCATTCATATAATTTTTGTTACTTGGTTTTACTTATGTGTTTCCCAACTTGGATGGCCTAAGTTTAGCACTGCTTAGCTGAGGAGCAGCAATTCAGTGAAATGTAACTGATAAATGAAAAATAAAGCATGTTGGAAGGAGTCACTTGAGTTGCATAGATAATGGCAGGCACAGCACCAAATGGTCTAACAAGGGAAAAAAACAGCTATGCTGTGTCATACAGGCCGTACACAGAACCGTCAGTTACAAAAGGTTATGCATTAATTAGTACATTTACATATTAATTGTTGATACTGTTTTGCAGCCTTAGCAGTAGTAATTTAAAGGTTGTTTTGAACAAGAAGCCTACAGTGCTTGCGTGCTTCAGACTAGGCTCAAACACAGACCAAACTGAACACGTATAAAGAAGTGGAGTGCAAGACATGGGTTCCTCTTGATGACAAAATACACAGAGAAGCTACCTGTGCAATATCTACTTATATTCTGCATCATAAGCTTGAAACAGCAATGGTGCTGGGGTGCAGCAGGCTCCCAGGCATCACAGCCACAGCTGCACTGTGCTGGGCCACTGGAAGAACTTCATCAGAATACAGAAAAGACTCGTGTAGTAATCCAGAGGGATGGAAATGCAGCTCAGGACAGTGGAAGAAATTCTGTCGTATACTGTAACCCAACACCCCGTGATGCTGAAGTGCTGGTAAAGGCAGAAAGTTTCTGAAAGCGTAAAAGCTGCCATGGTGCGCAGTGGATGGGGTGTTGAAAAGGAAATACTGGAGAAAACAAAGATGCAGCAGGAAGAGCTGCCAACTGCAGACAGTAGTTCTGATCATATGCTGGTCTCAATCCATACTCACAAGATAGGACAGACCAGCAGCACCCTTTTGCTGGAGAGTGCAAAAACTGCACATCAGCTGTGATTGCCTTGTTCCATATGAACTCATACCCCTACTTGCTATAGGAGGTCAGGACCATATAGTATGTTATTGCCATTGAAGTAGAACATGTTACAGAGCTGGGATTATATGCTGAAAAGTTAAAACAAACTTGCTTTCTTGTAGATTTGGTTTAATATGCAAGAATATGATTCCCCAGTAAGGATAAATTTTGATATCGGCAAACCAAAACTTTGGAAGTCTTTCTTTTCAAGAAGCCTGCCATACCCTGGTCTCCGCAGCATTCAGGTATGGATGTATCTATTACTGACTTCATTTGAGGGGTTCAGAGATCACAGACTTAATATAAACCAGCAGAGACTAAGTTCTTTGGAATCCTGTGGTTCGGTATATTTATGTAATAGCATTGGTTTTAAAAAATTTTTCCCAGGCACTCCTTAAAAACCTGAAAGCAAGAATACTGCCAAGTATTTGGTTTTACACAGAATGAATGCACATCTGTTGGCCTGGGATCTCACATAGATATTTAGAGGACAACAGTGAAGTAAATCTTTAACACAACCCTATCAAAATAAGTAGCTCGGTGGTACAGAGAAAATGTCAACTTTTGTCTTACAGCTAGGAAGGCGTTATTTCAAGCTGTACACACATCCTTAGTAAATAAACAAAAATTTCTATACAGTTTCTCAAAGGTATAAGCAGCTGATGTTTACTTAAAAAAAAAAAAGGCATCTAGGTAATGCTTTTATTGTGTCTCTACTAAATAATAGATTATTTCAGCATAATTGTGAACTCAGGCAAGTACCATCAAGGCAGTAACTCCTGAAGTTACATTGTTGTATAGCTAGAAAGATTGCACTTTTTAATACTTAAATTTTTTATTTCTTGCTAGCCTGAAGAATTAGTTTATCAGCATTCGGACAAGGCTGCTGCAGTGGAACTACAGGGCAGGTAACTCTACCTCTAAAATAAATGCTGTCAGTGCTGATCACTAGAGGTGGAACATCTTCTTACATTCCTCAAGCATATCCATACCTAGGTCCTAAAACCCAGCGTTGAATCCTAGGAACTGAGAATGGCCTTAAAAAAAAAATAATCAGAAGCTGTAGTTCACAGGGCTTTTTTTAATTTTCTCTCTTTAATAGAGATTGCCAGAAAGCATTGCTGTACAGTTTCCTAATAAGCAAAATGCTGTAGAGGGATGAGAGGAGAGGCTGTAGACTAAAAAGGGGTGTAAGTCCCTGCCCTCCCATGGTTACTGAAGAGAAAGCTACGTTGGCATTGCTTTTCTGTGCTTCTAGGTTGTGGTAAATTTAACTGGTCATTTATGTTCCCTGTAACCTGTCTGAAGTGTGTCAAGGGAGATCAGTTCAGGTGTCCAGTAAATACTAGAACTCTAATAATAGGTATGTTTTATTGCAGGATTGAAAAAATATTAAAAGATAAGATTATGGAATGGAGACCAAGGCATCTAACTCGTTGGAACAGATACTGTACTTCTACCCTGCGTAACTTTCTGCCGCTGCTGGAACAAAACCAAGGCAAAGATGTAGAAGATGACCATCAGGCAGAGCTGCAAAAACAGCTAGGAGATTACAGGGTACAGTTGTGAATGCACATGGCTTGTGCACAGAAGTAGGAAGCTAAAGCCCTAGGATTTAGTATCGCTACTCTGTGGTAGAGAAGCGTGTCCCAGGCTATTCCTTTCCTCTGCTACCAAAAGTCCTAAGAGCTTTTATACTAAAGCTTAACCAGTGTAATATTCACAGAGTGAATGACTGATGATATATTTTATTTCATTTGTAGATGTTGGAGATAAAAACTTTATGTTGAACAGAAAGATAAGACTGTAAAGATAAATTGGCTGCACTGTTCTTGTATTATTGCAGTACCACAACAGTCACTACCTGCAATACATAAAAACCCGGGCAGTCTCCTTGCACTGGGCTGACTGGTGCATTAGTCTGGTCAGCGAGAACCTGGCACTGGTACTGAGTAGCACTACACACAGTCTTACAGATGCAGGAGCCCACACAACAACATGCTTTACTGCAGTTTTCTACTCTTTGCTCCACTCTTTAAAGACAGAAGAAAATTTACTTAAGCATTCACTGCAGCCACTGGTGTACCTGTGCATCCTTCCTCCAGGCCCTTCTAAAGGTTACGGCATTCTGTTCTTTATGTAAAACATGGTAACAACACTGTACACAACTTCAGCAATTTTCAGATGAGTTGAGGTTTCAGTTCCTGTTGAACCTGAAACGTATGATGGGCAAGAAATGTTTGCCACCTCAACCCCCCAGCCGGTGCAGACAGGAGAACACAATGAATTAAAACCAGTTACAAAGCAGAAAAGCAACAAAGTTATGCTGTAGGTGTTCAACAATATAACTTTATTCTAGTGGATTTCATCTTCACTTTGAACTTAACCCAAACTAAAGAGGAAAAATGTCAAAGTTTGCCTGGAATATATGAAACAGGGAGGTGGTATTAAGATGCAATAAAAAAGGGCATTTTGTATCTCCTCAGGCCAGCAATAGAAAAGATAAGTTTACACGCACAGTAAAACAGATTTTTAAAACTATGTATTTATTCAGGTGCCTTTACCTTTTCTTCTTACCTTATGTGGTTTTTTTCCTCTTTCTTTCTCCCAGGTCTCTGGATTTCCTATTCATATGGCATACTCTGAAGTCAAGCCTTTAATAGAAGCTGTACACAGCACAGGAGTTCATACCATTGATGTTTGCAACGTTGAATTTGCTCTAGCTGTGTATATTCATGCTTATCCCCAAAACGTTCTCTCTGTATGGATTTATGTTGCTTCACTTGTTCGAAATAGGTAGTATAGAGTAGTCAGAATACCTCAAGAAATCTGATTAATGTAGCTTATGTGTATTTGCTTATGTAGTAAATATAACAGGTGTCTCACGCTGCTGATTTGAGCTATCCCAACTATTTCAAAAATAGAGTGAGAACTTGATTTTTAGTAGCTGCAAACACATGAGCTTTATTCATCCTCCAACCACCAAAGATACTACTTATTACTGCTAAGGAAGAGGCTGACTGCTTAAAATTCCAGTACTAATAGGTCAATTTTATACAGTTTTTATAGCTCCCAGTGGGTCATGACATGCTGAAAGGCATTACACATGCCCACATACAGTGACACTGCAGAGTGAAATGGTAGAGCTTGGACACCTAATTTTCAGGTGAAACTTTGTTCCTGGAACCCTGCCTTGAAGAGTGTGTTTTTAGCTAGCCAGTTTATTTTATCAACAGACCTTCTACCTCTCCAAAGACACTGTCATTCAGTTACAATACAAATAGTTACAGTTTTCTACTACCTGAGTTCCAGAATGAAGACCCATGAATAAGTTTTGTGCACCAAAGAGCCATCGGTGAAGGCCATATTTCAGCTTTTAAGAGGCTGCTGCTTCTGCTAGTTCGTACACTGTGTCTGTATAACGCCAGCACCATTTAGAGGTGTAAGGTGACATTTTCTTAATGTTTAACATAAAAGTTAAGTATTTACACAGAATCACAGGATGGTTTGGGTTGGAAGGGACCTCAAAGATCATCTAGTTCCAACCCCTCTGCCCCTGGTCTCCCACTAGACCAGGCTGCTCAAAGCCCCATCCAGCCTGGCCTTGAACACCTCCAGGGATGGGGCATCCACAGCCTCCCTGGGCAACCTGTTCCAGTGCCTCACCACCCTCACAGGAAAGAATTTCTTCCTAATATCTAATCTAGATCTCCCCTCTTTCAGTTTGAGGCTGTTACCTCATGTCCTATCATTACACTCCCTGATAAAGAGTCCCTCCCCATCCTTCCTTCAGGTACTGGAAGGCTGCTATAAGGTCTCCCCGGAGCCTTCTCTTCTCCAGGCTGAACAGCCCCAACTCTCTGAGCCTGTCCTCATAGCAGAGGTGCTCCAGCCCTCTCATCATCTTCATGACCCTCCGCTGGACCTGTTCCAACAGGTCTGTGTCCTTCTTGTGTTGAGGACTCCAGAGCTGGACACAGTACTGCAGGTGAGGTGTCACCACAGCAGAGTAGAGGGGGAGAATCACCTCCTCGACCTGCTGGCCACGCTTCTTTTGATGCGGCTCGTACCAAAACCTAAGTGGAAGCTCACTCATTTTATACAGGAGTTTGATTAAATTGAGTGTGAAATCCTTATCTACAAGTTCCACTAGTAAAAGATTATCAAAGGAGTTTACTAATAAGCAGATTGGATTTTTAGTACGTGAGTAATGGTGTTAACTGTTAATGCTTTTATAAATATATATCCTTTTCATGCAGTTACCTTACTAATGCAGCTCTTCCAAGTGAGAGTGGTGGGTAGGACCAACGTTCCTACAGGAACAACATTCATCAGAACATATCAAAGTTGAAATTGTTCTTGAGCTTAATTCCAAACCCGACTCAGTCCATCTAATAAATACTAGACACAAAATCTTTGGTTTAAAGCCTCTGGTTGCCACAGGTTCCCTTTGTACCTCTAGGTACATTGTCATCACACAATGCTTTGCTGAACAACACTGATGACATCTCACAAGTTTAGTCCAACTCCCCTTCAGAGAAGGGTCAAGAAAAAACACAGTAAGTGAACAGGATTTTCTGCAGCTGATTCATCCCTCAGCTCTGTCTCTACCAAACTGCACAGAAAACCACCTAGCAGCAAGGAGAAGGACCTCTAGCTGCACCTTCCCAGCCTCAGAAACAAAGTTTGGAACAAGTACAGATGCAAGAAAGCCCACCATGTACCCTATTACTCTCATCTTGCCTCAGTCAGCATTGCACAAATAGCCACGTATCTACTTTAACCTTTGGGCAACAAAGTAAATTAAACGCAGTTTCCTTGAAGCAACAGCTGCTGGAATAATGGTGTCCTTTTATACCTCCTCTGTAGGCTTCTAACTGAGCACTGTACGTTCTGCCTCCAGCCCATGTTCAGCTGTTAAACATGAACAATGAACTGCGCACAAACTCTCCATTCACTTGTATTTTTCTTATCTTACTATTCTTTAGTACTAGTGGGAGCAAGATGGTATCAAAACTTGCAGTTTATTTTAATCTCCAGCTGTGCCCACAAGCTGACATCCCAGACACCAGGAGTCTTGACAGCTACATATGCCACCATGATTGCTGTCCTAAATAACTACAACTCAAGAGAATTTATTCAATTAGTAAAACAGGTAAAAATTACTAGTTTGACATACTGTCAGTCTTCAAAATAAAGCAGGATGGAGGGGGAAAAAAAAAAACACAACTGTCTGCCTTCTACAAAGGCTGCCACCTACCCCTCCTCTGCCCAAAGGAAAAACCAGCTGCAGCCATGCCAGCCATACAAGCGGGTGCCCATTACAGTCTGCAACTCAACATGGGCAACAACACTCACCTCCTCTTGCGGTGGGCTCTTCCCCAGACCACCCCACACGCGACTCATACGTTACTCGTGTCTCCTCCTAGTGCAGGTTTCGCTCAGCCCAACAAGAGATTCTCTTCCTCCCTGCCAGTCCCTTACTGTGCAGGGAGGGGTCTTTCTAAAAATCAAAGCAATGGGCAAAATGTATCATTGTCTTCTACAGATTTCCTGTGAATGAGAACTGACATCCTTTGAAGTTGTTTCAAAAATGCATCTTAACACAGTCAAAGAAGAAACAAAACCAAAACAAACCCCCCCACGCACACTGCAAGGTTCACAGCTCTGCAACCAGCACAGCACCCACCCACCCAGTCTCTGCAGCCTACTGGTATGGCACGCCTGGATGTTACACCTTAAAAGCATATATATTCAACCGCTACATAACTTTTTTGTTGGTGGGAATGTTTTATTTGAGTATGTCTTTCAAGCCCAAATACAAAACCAAATGCAAAAGGAAGGTGGGAATTTCCCTAATTTTGCAATATAAAGAACGACTTCAGGATGAGAGGAAAGGGGGAAGAAACAAGGCTCCTAAAGATGTAGAATTGTTACCCAAATGCAAACAGTACATTTCAAATTCTCTGCAGAGCTTTATATTGTACTTACGGATTCAAAATTAAAAAAACATTCACTTAACACAAAAATAATCCTGTAAAGTATATTTAAGTGCCAAACTTGGAAGAAAGTGGCATTAAAAAAAAAATAATCTGAATGTTTTCCCATCTTCCCCAAATTAAGTAAAACAAAACCCAACACCCTTCAAACCAAATGAGATTTTGTGAGATTGTTACAACACTGTACAGTACACTCATAATTAACATTTTGAAGTTGTGGGCAGGGTCAGGCTAGTATAACAAATCTCACTCCAAGGATTGTTAACACAAGATGCGAACTGTAAGTAAAGTGCATGAAAGGAAGCCTGCTCAGCTAAATGAAGTAGACTGAAAGGTCAGAAGTCAGCGGTCATTCGCCAGAGCGGCAGCAGGCCCGAAAACCACACTGCAAATTCTGGCATCCACTGGCGGTTTCAGCATGAGGACCTGCACAAAAACAGAACAAATGTGAAAAGAAGAAAAGGCCATTTATTTAGATGCAGAATTCTCATAACCTGGTAATTCAGAATAGATTTTTTTTAGTAGACTAAACTTCCTTCAGCACTGTGAAGCCTGAAGCACTGTCAGTACTATTGTAGTATAAAAACCTCGATTGGAACAGTTATTTTTCAAGAGATTTTTGCTCTGATAGCTTAGTGCCATGAAGATAACACATTCAAAAATGAGACAGACGTATGATGAGCAACACTAAATGCAGTTTAAGCCAGCTCTCACAGCTAGCTTTCAAGATGAGGTATACTTTCACAATCCATATTTAACTCCCATTTTTCAAATTCAGATGACGACTTTCATGGCATTACCAAAGAAACCGTGATCTCCAAAAGTCTTTCTACTGTAATGGAACAGTTTGGGTTTTTTTTAGTCTGGAAGGTTTTTTGTTCCTTCATGAACACTTCATGGTTGGCTAGACCTCACATACTCCAACTGGAAATTCAAATACTAAAGAGAAAATCACCTTTAGTATCACTGTGGTTTTCAGAAGCCATTAGGCTAAAAACCAGCCATTCAAAAAGAAAGAAAAAGTTGGGAGCACAGACAGGATAAACCAACACTGTAATTCTACCCACCTCCACTTACCTTCGCTTACTGTTATCCCTTTAATTTGAAATGTTACAGTGATCATGAGATAAGAAACTATTAAGTTTATTACTACAGGATTTTATTTCCTGCAGCCATAAGCCTGCTTTAGAGACACAAACATTTACATTCAGGTTGGCTGAACTCTGGCACCCAACATAAATTGGCAGTGGGCCGCTGAGTTAACTAAAACAAGCTGGTAAAGACCTAACCAGGACAACCCAAATTTCCCCCCGCTTTGTGTTTGAGACAAATCAAAGAATATTTAAGGTGGCTTTAATACGTTCAGAAAAGACTAGCAAAATCATGTAACGAACTAGGGCACCATGCCATGTCTGGCTTGTTTTTTTCCCCTTGAACAGTAATTTATGTCATAATTCAATTAATTTCTAAGAACCAGGTGTCTGGAAATCAGATTTCTACTTCATGCCACACACTGATAAGCAATATTCTACAAAGTAATTCAGTTAACATGCATGAGACTGAATAAAACAAACCTGAAGCTATAACAAAGGACAGTATGCAAAATAGTGAACTTTGCATTTGTCAATAAGCTTTTTCCTTTTCAAATCTTTTTATTCACCTGAACTAAATTTTGATCTTCCAAGTCACTTACGAGCTAGAGTCGGTGCTTCTGAATAGCTGGTTTAGCAGCGCATGTTCTGTGTGGCAGCATTTCCCAAGTCATAGCTGACCTTCCTCATCATTGCCACCGCTAAGCAGCGCAGCAGTAATTTTGAAGCAACTGTCACATTTCTAGTAAAATGCTTGTTGACAAAACCTACAGAACCACAACAATCCCAAGGAAGGATTTTGACACCGCTTTCCATCCTTCTCTTGCTCACAACTGGAACAGAAAAGCTGTCCTTCTAGGTCTGAGCAATGGTCCATCTAACCCTCCCTACCTCCATCACTGGCAACAGCAAGTGTTACCGAGGGAGATAAAAGCCTACTGTGCACACCTTTCGTGTCTTCCCAGCATCCCTAACTGTTGTAGTAGGGACATTAAAGTCTATTCTCTTTATTATTTGTTTAAGGCTCAATTGTGCATGCATTTGTTTAACCTCTATTTTAACCTGCTGATACTAACTGCTTCCACAATTCCCCACAGGGCCAAATTCCAGAAGTTTGCTACGTTGTGTGTCTGCTTTAAATCAATCTCCTACCCATTTCATCTACTGTTGCCGAATGATAATACTGCAGAATTTGGAGAGTTACTGTTGCACAGTCACCTCATCTATTGCCTTCCCAGTTCTGGAAAGTCATCCCCCTTCCTGCCTTCTCATTCCCATATTGAAAGATTCCAGCCTTTTGAGTGTCTCCTTGCAAGACAGCCGCTCAGTTCCCTAACTCTTTTTAGTAGGCCTCTTCTGTATCTTCTGTAACTCCATCACATACACTCCTCAAGATGGGGAGACCAAAACCGCATGCAGTACTCCACATGTGAGTGCCCCAAGGCTTCCAGGACCATGCAGCACACTATCTTGTTCCCAACGCCCTGATGCCGCATAACACTGGTGGCTTTTTTGGCTGCTGCTGCAAACAGGAAAGATCTCAGAATTAGCACCAACAGCTCTCTGAAATCATCGTCTCCACGTTGCAACTGCCAGCTCTGAATTCAGTTTCATGCAATCAAAGTTTGATTATTCCCAACCACCCAGACATATAACCATACATACAGCTATACGGGAAGCTCGTAAGAAGTCCTTCCGGAAATCTTCAGCACCGGTATCCTTACTTGAGGCAGTTCAGTACAACTCAAAAACTTGGAAATCGCTGTCTGCATTTCTTACACCACAGCAGCAACAGAAATGCTGGGTAATACTGATCAGGCACAGAAGTCTTGGGGAAGGGGGAATGGGGAGAGAGATGTCACCTCCCAGATTCCTGTCCATCCTGAACAGGGACCATTAAGCCCTGTTCTTTCTTCCTATCCTTTAATTAGCTTTCAGTTTTTAAAATTTAAACCAGTCTTAAAACAACTTAGAAGTTTCTAAGTTTTTGAGATAAGTAAACTGCATCATCTGAAAAGTTTATAGGTTCATTTCCTAATTTGTTAGGCACTGAATTACAAATGCCATTAACCACACCACAGTGAAAATTCACCCTTGTTCCTATGCTGCATTTCTTGTCCCATGTCTAATCCTCACACCATCACTAACTTTATCACACCCTTTATAGCCTCAGATAAAGAATTCTCATGAAATTAAATATTCAGAGTTCAAACCACATTTCCTGAAATCTGCCACTCTGTTCTTTCTTAACACATACAGGTAATTCCCATAATTTGGAGGGTATTTTATGCTCTTATTACAACACGGTAGTAAGTGTCATTAATGGTAGTTTTAACAGTAAGGCTATTCAGTTACAGCTCGTTTAATTTATGTTTTGACATAGCAATTGATCTCCTCCATCACAGGTCATTTATCTCCTCTATAAATGCCCTAGCCCTCCTTAGCTTGTTCTTTTTTTGTATTTGATACGAATAGCACAACTGAAATGCCTTTGCTTTTGATAGCCACAGAGACTGTTTTTGCTTCCCTAGCTTTGTTTACTACGACTGACCTTTGGCTACACCTCTTCAGCTTCCTAACCTCAGATTTCCCCATTCTTTGCTACTGACTTCATTTGGACTGGACTTTGTTTTCAAACTACCCCTGTTTAAGTTCAAACGGCCTCTTTAACCTTGCCAAAAAACACACTCTCCTGTTTTCTTTGGACTGTATATACAAGGTCTCCAATTCATCTCACCTCACCGATTCAGCAGGTTAAGCAATATGGTAGCCATATAGAGGTCCTTTTATATTGTCCAGCAAGATGGGCATTTCAGATCTCACAGTGGGGCTGAATCACTTTCAGAAGGGTCCCTCTTTTTCTACAAACTGTGAAGAATTAATGAGTGCTAGCAGTGCAGTGCCTAAATTAAATGTATTTTGGGCTGGTTCACCTGGGAGAGCAAAGTTAATCAGATTCTCATCTAACCTGCCACTGTCTACGTTACTGGTTGAGTTACCACTAAACTGGATTATTATAATGCTCTTTACATGCACGTCTGATTACTCACATGCTTCAGGTGACCCAGAACAGAGGTCTGCTTACTCATGATGAAAAGCTCTCAGCGTTTTCAAATAAACTACATATAAAGACACATTGCAATGCAAGAAAGGAGCATAGCTATTTGATTACTTCATTTTGTTACGTGTACTAGTGAAACAAAAATTAGTTAAAATTTCCTAGAAAGAAGTTAGGCATTTCACAAAGAATACGTGACAACCCAGACCATGATAAAAAAAGCCACTCCAGCCAGGACAACTGGCTGCCACCACCACATCCCTTCAGACATCTGTTCTAGCTCTTGCCTGCGGCAGCAGAAACATTCATGAGGTCTACAGCAAGATGGATCCCTGACCTATCTAGGAAGAAGGAAAAAAGAAAAATAAAAAGGCTTTTGGCTACCCCAGTTCTTGATTCAGTTTACCAAGTAGCCACACAAAGACTAATGCTGGCCACAGGAAGGCAGCAAGAATGAGCTTGGAGGAACACAAAGGAGGGAAGGAAAGGCGGTTCTTTTTCACAGCCACCACCAGCGAGAGGCTCCATCAACACTGCATACTGTACTTGATGGTAAGGTAGCCAAAGTAAAACAATACAGGGGAACTACCGAAAGAGTGCTCAAATTAAGCATTAGCTTTTAAGAAAATATATAAAAGCAATAATAAACTCAAATCTGAGTTTACTAAGTGCTACTCTCTATCAACCTTTGGTAAAGTTCCACTTACAGACCTTTATGAGAGCACCTTGGTTATCTGTAGAACTTAAAGAGACACCGAACTCTTGAAGTCTAACAACAATGTGTTCCCACATAAATCTGCACACAGGAGTCCGTAAATCTTAACAGATATTGCAAAGTCTTGGATCCAATGCTGGAAGACAGATCAAACTATGACCAAGGAATTTCTAAATGCCAGAAGAAAAGAATGAATCATCAGAATCACCACAACTTCATTTCATTAATGCCCTATTTCTTTAATTACAGCACCCAAGGACTACATCATTTAAAAACTTTAGGAACTGAATCGTGCTAAAAAAAGCTGCAAACAGCTACTGCTGCAAAAATTAGGGAGCCCCACTCTTCTAATCCTGAAGCTGACGGCACTCCAGGCTGTAAAACTGAGAACACTGTAAGGAGCCTGAACACAGCCTATGGGGAACTATAAACTTTAAGTGGTAAGAAGTAACTCAAACATTAAATTCTTCTAATTGAGTTCAGTGTGATTTACAATCAAACATGTTTTAGACATTAAACACAATCAGCAACTAGAAGGGGTGTGTATACTGACAGATTTGGTTTCAGCTGCAGCTGAGGGTTATATTTAAGTTTCCAGTGTTGAGCAAAACAGAGGTAAAGATCCTAAACAGCAGTAGGCAAACCAGGAACTGAAGTCATACTAACAGTAAACAAACAGGAAATAAATTTGGAGTTGTGCACAAATTCATAGTTTCTGCTCATAAATGCACGACATCACTGCTGTGCAACAGCACAACTGAGTCTACTTAACAGCAGAGGCTCTACCAGTTTACTTTTAGTCTTCTACAAAGGTAGAGCAGCTCTAGGTAGACCAGCACTTGCAATGCAAATCTGAAAATTGCAAACACGCCTACCAAACAAGTCCGGTAAACCCTCCAACAGAGACAATCCCATGAAGCTGTGTGTAAGGGCCCCCGTTAGCCTCAGTGTTCATAGTAAGAAAAAAAACACTACAACTGAGAATAGGCTGTAGGTGAAAGTAAAGCCCTTATGTGTCAACAGACAACAAAATGGTATCTTTATTATTCAAAGATGGCTAAATTCCATGCTGTTGGCTCCAATTTTTGTTCTGCAAGACTGACGGGTTTTCCAACATGATCCCAGAACATATCTCCTTCCCCGAAAACAATCCCTGATAAGCTGGTGGGCAAAGAAAATGATGAAATTATTCTCTACATGCTGACAGACCAGTGATCTTTGTGTTAGCAGTTAATAATACAATCTACATACGTGCAAACAAACATAAACTGCTTCAGATAGGGACTGATTTAAATGAGACAGCTATTGCTTTCCCTACAGTTACTTTAGAAATACCGAATGATACAGAAATAGTTCAAGCTGTCACAGAAATCCCGCTGCCCACGGAGTGGAATGAGGCATTAGTTTCACACTGAACAGCCCTATCACAATGAAGTTTGAGTGAAAACACAAAGAACAGTCCCCAGATAAAACCGCAGGGGATTCAATTATAAAAGGTTATTTCCCATTTCAGAATTTTGCTAGGACACCGCTGTAAGTTTTTATCTACTTCCTTCTTAAAGAAAACAGCAACAAACTTCTCAGATGCTCCTATTTCTCAATAGATGTGAGAAGTCAGACCATTACAGCCTCACTCTCCTGTCGATTTCTCTCTACAGGAGTAACTGCTCATCCAAACGCCTGCACGATGCTTTACAGAACCAAGCAGAGCTTACAGGCTCACAGCTTCCAGCAGGCGGTGAAAGGAAGGAAATAAACAGGAAAAGGATCAGGACAACTTTACAGAATAATTCCAAAAAAGTATTTGGTTTAAATATAAATAATTTCTTGAGCACAGTATGGAACAGCCAAGCTTTAAAGTGATGGACTCACACAAGAGATTCTGGCTTTGTAAACTAATACAAAGACAACATAGTGTGTATTTTAGGGACAAGGAAAGAAACAGAAATGTCTGAAGGCAAACCAGAACATCAAGTCTGGTATCACTGACAGAAGTGAAAACAGAGGAAAAAATAGTAAGGGATCAGCTGTAAAAGCTTTTAACTTGTCTTTAAAGACAACTTTAACCTCAACACAACATAAGGAGAGTCAGTGAAGGATTTTAAAAAAGGAACCTTAAAATTTTCAGATTGAAATGCTAGATTTTTAGCAGCTGCGGTCTGTATAGAATAGAAGTTACAAAAAGCAGTCTCAATTTAAAGAAAACAGCAGTCAGTGCAAAAAAGTGTATGAAGTAGTGCAAAAATTGTGGAAGCAAAATATGATTTAATACTTTCACTTCTAGTATTAGAATCCAATTCCAGTGGATCACCTTCTATCAATCAGTGGACCGAAGACCCAAATGTCAGTACAGATTTACTTGCAGTACCAAAGCTCCAGCATCCTGTACCCCTGCCATGGCTGCATCTCAATATGGACGCAAATTACTGAGCTGGACACCATCATCTACCAGGGAATATAATTTTGTTTTTACACACAATTAGCTCTTATAAACCTGTGAACTCAGTTATTATCCTCCATTTCCCTTCCCTTCTGTTGCACTTACCTGTTTTAAACTCACACATGGAATACAAGTCACACCATGGTCCCCACCTCTAATGCTATGAATGCTTACTGGACCTAACATAATAAACTGAATTCCAGTGTGGTAAACACTGAGAAGACTTGTACCATAAACATATTTTATGCATTTATCCAGATCCTTTCCCAGCTTAGATCCATTCCTAAATTACTGACTCAAGCAAAACCAGAAAAACTAAATTACATTTTCCATAAGGACACATGATGGTAGGAAGAAAAATATCTTATACCAAAACTACTGCAATATGGGAGGTTTGCATAGCAAAACACGTGTCATTGCTTCCCTAAAAATCACTGCTTTAGTACCCATCTAATGAAACCTCTGTCTGAAGTTACGACCATAAAGAAAACATAAAACTACATGGTTTACAGGGAAAATATGGAGAGGGCAAGTGTGTATTCGCTATATGGAGACATACTTTCTAGCCCCTATTATTTATGCTAAATTATGAGATACATGGACTAAAAATGCTTTCCTAGGTAATATTACCGTCAAGCAAAAATACCCAAAAGAACAAGTGTGGAAAAACTGACTTAACAGTTGTCACTTCATAATTAATCTGTGAAACAAGAAAAAAAAAAGTGGGATACTGGTGGTTCTTTTTGTTTTGTTTTAAATGTGTCCTTAAACCAAGCATCACTCCCCAGAAAAACACCACATCTTCATAAAAAGACGTTACCGTTAATGTTGTCACAGTAGTAAAAGTGTTCATCGTTCAGAGAAGGGCATGCAGAAACTAAATCCTGCAGGCCTGCACCAGTTACAGTGAGACAACCCGAGAGGTTAAGGTGTTCCAAATGCGGCAGTCCTCCTCCCAGAGTCAATGCCCTGTTAACAGACAGAATACAAGTGGTAAGAACCTGCACAACTCTAGACTGACAAGTACTCCACTATGTCGCCAAGTCACAACTTAATTGCGTCTTGTAATAAAGCCCTCACACTTCTAATAAACCACCTAGTTTTAAATCTGTCAGTTTGATACTCTGTAAAGGGGATCACCCCCGAAGCCGTGTTAACAGACCTGAAAAATGAACATATCTGCAAGAAACTAACAATTCCTTCTGAAGAATTAATGGTAAATCACTTTGTTTATAAACAAATCCAGAGATGACCAAGTATTTCAAAGAACTACCAAGACATTCTTCTCCAAACCACACTGATTTTGGCAACTCTTCCAAGGTGATGTATATTCCTCAACCCATCCTTAAAACATGACACACAATTTTGGTGCATTATGCTTCTGAAAGTTTGAGTGTCTTGTATTTTTTTTTTTTTATTAAAATTATTTTGGAATCCAAATTTGCATTTGCATAGGGCTGACAGCGGAGCTTCCCTCTGACAACACACCACCTTATTATTTGAGTGGAATTCTCTGTTTTTCCTCTGAGTGCAAGAGACTTTGGCTGCTGATGCAACAGCCTCATGGATGTACCACACCTGAGTAATCGCTCTGTGTTTGGCTGCTTGCTTCTCTGCAAGCTCACAAGACAGCCAGGCCAAGTTCAATCACAAGCAAGCTCACCCACCTGAAAAAACCACCAGGCTTGAATCACTACGCTGCAGATTCAAGCCACAACATAAAACTGAAAATGCCTTCAGAGCAACTTTGTCCTGTCAGCAGGCAGAAGTAGAACTGTCGACCACAAAACCAGCTATCACTTAACAACTTTTCTATGAAATGCACTGGCATGTGTTTCTACTACAAGGTTTCAGTCTCTTTCATCAGGAACTCAAAACTATTCCAGTGAGTGCAAGAAGTATGCGTTGCAGCACGCTCTCAGCTCTTAAATACTGCCTTTTATCCAAAAAGCACCAATGGGAAACCAGCACAACTAAACCCTTCCCATGACTCAGTAACCAAATCTCCCTTTGGTCCTAGATTACCGAGTCATGACAAAACAGACCAGTAACATGCAAACTACACACAGCATGACCTAATCGGCACCACACGAAACTCAGCAGTACTAGCCCACTCCACCAGCCACAAGCCCAAACAGAAAGCGCAGCTATCTGAAGCTTACTCTGAGTGAAAGAATAAGCATCAGAATAACCGCCATGGGAAACATTTGAACAGCTGGTACTTCTGAACATCAAATGTGGACAAAGTCTCTGGAGAAACAAATCAATGCCAGCAGCGCCTCACACTATTTCACAGTTGAGTACAGCACACAACAGAGGTAGGCTTGAAGTCTTCCCATTACATGAGGCTTTAATTAGCCCTAAGTGCTGCAGCACACCTCAGCCTCATCCCATTTTCATTATGAAGCAATTAATGCGTTTTTTTGATACTATACAAAATATCAGTGGAAAATATCACACACAGGTAATTTTGCAATCTCGAAGCCATCTCAATGTTCAAGTCAACTATTTTTCCCACCTCTAACTGTTATATGAAGTCATATTTAACATGATATTCTGCACATAGAAAATTATCATAGACTCATTTAGGCTGGAAAAGACCCTTAGGATCATCAAGTCCGACTGTTACCTGAACGCTGCCAAGTCCACCACCAAACCACTTCCCTAAGTACCACATCTATATGTCTTTTAAATACTTCCAGGGATGGTGAGTCAACCACTTCCCTAGGCAGCCTGGTCCAATGCTTGATAACCCTTTCAGTGAAGGCATTTTTCCTAATATCCAAGTTAAACCTCCCCTAGTGCAACTTGAGGCCATTTCCTCTCGTCTTATCACTTGTTACGTGGGAGAAGAGACCAATCCCCACCTCGCTACAACCTCCTTTCAGGTAGTTGTAAAGAGCAACAAGGTCTTCCCTCAGCCTCCTTTTCTCCAGACTCAGTTCCTTCAGCCACTCCTCATAAGACTTGTTCTCTAGACCTTTCACCAAGTTCATTGTTCTTCTCTGGACATGCTCCGGCACCTCAATGTCTTTCTTGTCATGAGGGGCCCAAAACTGGACACAGTACTCAAGGTGGGGCCTCACCAGCAACAAGTACAGGGGGACAATCACTTCCCTAGTCCTGCTCACCACACTATTTCTGATACAGGCCAGGATGCTGTTGGCCTTCTTGGCCACCTGGGCACACTGCTGGCTCATATTCAGCCAGCTGTCAACCAACACCCCCAGGTCCTTTTCTGCCGGGCAGCTCTCCTGCCACTCTTCCCCCCAAGCCTGTAGCACTGCATGAGACTGTTGTGATTTAAGCGCAGGAGCCAGCACTCCACTTTGTTGAACCTCACACAGTTGGCCTCGGCCCATCGATCCAGCCTGTCCATAAGTTATGTCATTACCCAGACAGGTTAAAGGAGACATTACTCCAGTTTTATGAAGTTTCAAGTGTACTGACAGGCATAATGAAAAAAATAATCAGTGAATCAACACAATTTCCTAACAAGAAATCTGCCTAGAACAACAAATTCACAAAAATACTTGACTTCAGAGAATACGTTTAAATGATTTTATTTTCTTTAAATCCCCAAAGGAAAAGCTGGAAAAAGTTTTCAAGTCTGGTATTATAAATATTTTAAGGGGCAAAGATCACTTAAAACTTACCAGAGTTTCTTCAATTAAAATGTTTCTACTGAAACTAGGCAGATTCACCCCAGAATGACTCAAGAAATAAAATTAGAAAAAAGGTACTGCAGCAAAATAGCTCAAAAATGTCTCCTCACCTGAGAGCACGGTCTGTGATCTGGTAACATCCAGACAGACTGAGAAACTGAAGAACTCGTGCAGTCTCTTCATCTGTTTTTTCACTCCCAGAGTATGCTGAGTCTTTTTTCTCTGACTGCTTAGTCCTTGTTGGTTTTTTACACAGTGCAGAGGACTCTGGAAGTGCTCGAATAGTTCTTAGTGCTGTCCCAGCACAACAAAATGAGTGACCGCAGTAAATCAAGTCTGTAGAAGCACAGTGCTGCTGCCACCCTCTAGTCCTTAATCCATAAATGTCTCTACTGTAGCAAGATGCAGAACAATTAATATGGGATGTTGGTTCCATAAGACAAAATCCTTCAACGTTTCTGTGTCGCCACTCCGCAGCATCTTCAATGTCAGCTAAATCATCTGCATCTAACATCCACACATAAGCAGAACTGAAGTTTTCTGAGCCGTCAGGTTTAGTCCAATGCTGCTCACTATCTCCTCCCTCAATGAGGTTTTCATTGTTGATTTCATGCAAACAATTATACTTCTTGTTGGACTGCAAAGTAATCTCTCTGTTTTTCCACAAAGTCTTAGCATTCCTGTTTCTGCAGCTTTTCAGGATACCTCTGTTATGGTGAGTGGATATGATACCCAGAGCTCTGGAAATCCTCTCTATAGCCACATCTGTGATTTTTTCACATCCAGACAGATCAAGGTGGCGGAGATTTTGACAACAACCAACTGAAGACCAACTGAAATGAGGGAAAAAAGTGTTTCTGTTTTAAGTTTTTGTTCAGAAACAGTTGTTAAGGCTAAATATGGAAAAGAACATTTCATAAATAAAATACTTATATTCACTGAATATTTAAAGACAATATCCTAGACAGGTTAGATTGGATACGCCAAGTGCTGTATATATTCCTAGAAAAATCATGTCTAAAGAAACATGAAATGAATCAGGAATCAGTAACAACCTGTATTTCTCCATGTACTGAGACTTAAGAGGTTCAAATTTGCCATATATTGAACACATTTTTAAATAGTAGATCAGACTGCAAACACCAAATACACATGACAAATTTCAAAAAGCAGCTTCTGTTGTGCATAACACAGTTACCCAGAGGCATCTAAGTTACTAGACACTGTAGACTAGACAGTGAACTTCTCAGAAAGCTGAAAAAAAACAGAACTTACTGAACTAGCAAGTTTTACCCCCCCTCAAAGAAAAAAATACTTCTCAGATGTAATGTTCAAAGTATTTTAACAGTTGGAATTTCTATTATTTGAGTTTCTCAAGCTTGGCTGTTTATACATATTGAAATATCAGTGTACTTAGACCATACGCCCTTCTGTCATTTCCCATTTCTTTCAGAAAGAATAGCTGGATTCCTGAAACATATTCTGTGTACAGTATTAATTATTCCACAAAAACGATTAGGATTAGAGATGGTAATGAAATTTGACTTTTTCATATTAACAAAGTCTCACCCCTTCAGTCTTATCTTTTTCAACTGAAATAGAAATGTGATATACAGTAATATTGTGACATTATTAGCTATAGAAGTATACAGCTGATTTAAGTGACTTCTACCTATCTATCCACAGTTTATGTTAACTATCATTTACTGTCCATAAATGATTACTTATATTTACAGCAAGCCAAACTCATTTTGTCAGTTACAAAATTCTGTGTTGGAAATATAGATACATGAGGAGCAGGAATAATGTAAGTTTCTCTAGCGTCCTGGTCTGAGGTAAAACAGAACCAGTTTTCTGTTCAGTAATTTTATTTCCTAGCTAGGCCTCTTCTAACTCTCTGAAATTAACAGCATGTTGTGTCTAAAAGGGTTCCTTCAGAGTGATAAGACAGTTTGTGCCAAGCAATGGTATGCAGAGAGGCTCTTACTTAAACTTATTGCAATAACAGCCACAGTCAGCTAATATCGTTATTTGCCCCATTGGAGGGTCGGAAGCGGAAAAGCATAGAGGGGTCCCACCTGCAGGGAGGAGTGCACAGGACAGGTGACCCAAAATTGACCAACAGGGGTATTCCATCCCATCTGCCCCATGCTCGCTACAAAAGCCGAGAGATCAAAGGGTCAACTCTCTTCCTTCAGTGGCTTACGTCCAAGGAGGACCCTGCCGGTTCACCTGCCTTTGATCCCGATCCGTGTGTCCCTGACTCCATCTGTGGAATCAAGTTCCCACCCACTGCTGAATCCAGTCTGGGACTTCCCCAGTGACTGCCGGTGATGTCATCCTGGGAGCTTAATACGGTTTTGTATATACTGTATCTATTTCATTATTTTCCTTTTAATTTTATTATTAATATTTCATGAAAGTAGTTTAGTTTCTTCTAAACTCGTAAATGTCTTTATCTCTCCACCTCCTCTCCGTGTACAAGACGGGGGGGGGGGGGGGGGGGAACATCTGTCGTCAGCCATTGGCCTATTTGGCCAAAACCACAACATCTAGAGATTGACAGAAGCTCACAAAGACTGATTTCTGAGCCACAGAAATTCTGTAAGGCTTTTAGTTCAAGTAAAACTTCTTGCACAAGCTGCAGTGCTGTTACCAGCGTCCATGCTGGTAAAATATTCTGTGTTGTTAACATATAAAACTTGAGAGCATTATATGACGAATGTGTTGAGCACTGAAATAGCCGCTGAGTTTCAGTATCACGCTAAGACCCATTGGTGCCGGCTCTCCATCCATGCACCATCCCACTGACATCAGTGAAATTTCTGCACGCTTCAGTGAAACTTAGGAATCCACAGTTAGTACACCTAAGCCTTAGAGCTTCGCCCAGCATTCGATCAGTGTCTTAAATAGCAGCATTTCAAACACTGCCAGCTATATCAGACCAAGAACTACCCTAACTGACTGACTACCAAAAAAACCAATCTAGGGACAATTTCGAGTTGTTAACAGTAGAACAAAATACAATTACTGTTATTGATAAGTAATACATATCCAATATTGAAGATAGGCCATTTTAAGTGTCCGTTATGAAGTTACATGCTTCACTTGTTATTTCATTGATTTGTTACTCTGGTTTAGTTCTTACTTAGTGTGAAACCTGAGTGTAATTTCTGTATTTCTCTCTCTATCGCCAATGGACTAAGACATGCTTGAAAGTTTCTCCCCCTCAAAAATCTGGATTTTATTATTTATTTTTTTTTTTAGAGGAAACAACCATTATCTAACCTTTCAAATGCAGAATCTGAAATATCAGTTTGAGTGAGATCCAAATATTCCAAGTTTGGGCAAAGCTCCAAGATCTGTCTAACCTGGAAAAGGAAAGGAAAATAATCAGTAAAGACACAAGGCAATAAGGTTGCACACAGTGTCAAGAGACAACATATGAATTAACACTGTCTTGAGTTGCAACTCATTTTCACTACCCAAGTGTTTTAAACTCGGGCACATCAGTTATTAATTAGAGGCTGCATAGCTACAATTATTAAATACCAGTTTCAAATTACACACCATTTTGCTAGACACTGCAGAACTGTAGGCCAATACTAATGTCTTCACTGAGGAACCTACATGCGGGAGGACATTATGAATTAAGCCATGAAGTAAACGTTTTTCCATTTGTGCTACATTAATAGCAAGTGAATCTTCAGCTGCTTCTTCTGCAAAACAAAACCAAAGAGAAAGACTTAAAATATGCTTTGAGTCATTTGGAAGTCACACTGTCATCTTACATCAAACAAGTTATTGGGGAACTAAGGAAAGCTTAACAAGCTTTCAGAAAGTACCTTACATCAAACTTTTGCTGAACTCTAGCTCAACATGCTACTTAAGTCTCATCTTTAAAAACTATCTGCTTGCCTTTCTGACAGTCCTGAAGAGTTTAACAAAAACAGTAAGAGTCTTAACAGAAAATGATCATTAAAGAAGTTGGAAAAAAATATACTACAGATTATGTACTGCTCAGGGGTCTCTGGGGCAGCTGATTCCACCAACTTGCTGTAAACATGGAAATACTATCTCACTGAGCATTTTGTATCCTGCGATATAACAGCTTAAGACAAGTTTTAAATTAAGCCTAGAATGCGTTAGGATGCAAAATGATTCATCCAAACTTCCTGAAGAGATGAAGCCCATATTTTACTGCCTTCCTAACTCCAGAAACATCCCCATAGCCCTTCTTCTACCTACACTCATGTTTGCTCTCTCCTAGATGAATTAATTCAGCTCATTAAAAGCAGCTGCCTGCTTCTCCCATGCCCCACACCATTCCCCTTTTTTGTCCACCCAGCTGGGAGTCAGGATGAGATGAAGATAAGGAAAAAGAATGCTCCTTTAAGGAACCTTAAGCAGTCACTAGACAAAACTTCACAAGTTCTTTCTTACTGTATAAGGCTTGGCTTAATAAGCATTTAACCTAGACTGAACATAAGTATTATTGCATTTGTTATTATTTTAATGTATTAGAATCAACTATGAAAAAATCTGTATTTTAAACCGATTTTACAAAAAGACTCCATTTTATACATTTATTTCTTACAGATATGTCACCTTCATGAAAAAAAAAAAATCAACAAAACCAGGTTTACCTACCAGATTCATCTATGTCAGCATCTTCATCCCATTCCTGGAAAGCACGACTTTCATCTTTTCTATTTTTCACCCATTCCTCATCAGGTTCTGTCTCAAGATCGGCTGCAGGACCACTATACCAATCACCTACTCACCCCCCACACACAAAAAAAGGAAAGGGAAACAAAAAGAAAAATGACATTAATACAAACTTCTCATCACTTCAGAAAATAGCAATGATAAACTTCTCAGCATACTGTGACTTCACCTAAAGATATAAATTAATTTTGCATTTATCTCAACTAAGGTTGGATTGAACCTTGACATAATTCTTTTTTGAGCTATTTCTTAAGGCTTCAAAAGAAGGCACAGTTTCAGTACTGTTACAGAACTCACAGCCTACTATGCTATCCTGAGACATGCTTGTTGTCCTTATTTTCTTGGTAGGGACCAATATGATTGCAAAAATAACAGAAACAATTATGGAATATTTAGACTGTGTAGGTGCTAAAGTTCTTTCTGTTAGATATATTAACCATCAACTTTTAGTATAACCAGTTGGTTTAAGACATTCCTGTGTTCCTCTGGAATCTCACAAATATACAGTCAACCAGCATGTATTTTATTAGCCTGGTTTTAGTCATCGCACATGACAACTCCAGGATCAAGAAAACCAAGTTCCAGAAGTAGCCTACTTAAACAGCTATCCAGTACTTGATAACAACATACAAATGACACTAATCAATAAACAATTTTTTAGATCATCTGGATGAACACGAATATCAGCAACAGCTACACTGTTTTAGCTTGTAGGGTACCTTCTCTCCCCAGGGGTTATAGCACTGGCATAATCTACTTCTAATCTGGGTATATTGCAGTTTTGGGCTTGGTATAAGCAGGTCTGCTGCCTTCCTCAGCACAGGAATGCTTGACAAATACAGCTTGTCTTACTGTCTCATTAGTGGGGGATCCTGCTCTCCCCAAAGCAAGAGCAACCCCTGTTGAATGGTACCAAAAGGAACATGGTTTCTTACATGAGCACCACAGAGACAATGAAATCCTAATTGACTGTCAAACAACTGAAGCAGAAGGTTTCAGTAACATTTCTCATCCTTAACTCATCTTTCTAATATATAAAAAGCATTGGAAGCCTTCTCTATATTGGGAAAAAAATAGTTAGAAATTTCCCTTCTGGCAGTAAATCCTATTTGAGAAGCTTCCACCCAGTTTAGAGTACTTCTGCACAAATAACTGTAGTCGTATAGACACTATATCATGAGACTAGCTTTCTGTTGTGCCAAAAACAGATTTAGGAATAAGTCATTTTAAGCAGTTGCCAATTATCTTTTTTTGCGTAGCACTGAATTATCAAGACACCTAGGTTTTAGATGAAAATTTAACAGTTTAAACTCTGAAAACCCTCCTCTCCACTCAGTCTTTTCCAGCTCAGGGACCAATCTATTATTTTCAGTGAGATTTATCCAACCAAAAAAAATTAATTCAGACCTAAGAGTGATTTAATTCCTCTCTGCCTGGTACAGACTTCAGAAACCATGGTACAGACCTCAGAAACCATTTTTGGTCTGGCCAGAAATAAGTTCTTAGCCTTTATGTATCTCAAAATTTAAGTTATGTATTGTTAGCTTTCTCTCTTAAAACTTTATGAAGGCACATAAAATATAGCTTAAACAGCACAGATGGTCTCCTTTTTACACAAGTACACTGACACAGCGGCAATTGCAAAGCCTGCAGTGCCATAGTCTAGTGACCGTTTAATATTCACCTAAATATGGACAACTACAAATATTTAAAGTTACAAATATACTCTGACAACTTGTAACTGGCCTCATTAGAATACATAGTATTTTGTCTATTTGACACTTACACTTCTCAATAGGAAATATTAATTAACAAGAGATTTTGATGAACAGAATTTATTAAAAAAACTTTTAGTCCTTACTGCAGTAGAAGTTACTGAAGTAATAAATCTAAAGAATCAATACTAAAAATAACATTCATACTGTTTTCTTTGAAGTCTGAATATAAAAAGAACAGATTGTGAGGAAGTGTTAGAATTACATTTGTTTTAAACTTCCATTCTGCAGTTATATCTGAGTCATGACACAGATCTCTCAGAGGAGAGCATACTAGTCTGGAACTAACAAAGATAGATATATTTTATTTTACCTAGTAACCTAATGAAATAAAAATACTACCGATGTAGATGTAACAGCAGCACTTATAATTCAAAACCCCTTAAATTCTTAAATCATAATTAAGATGTTGTATTAGTGAATATACTTGTTAGCACTCATACAAGCAAAAAAGCCTCAGCAAAACTAATCAAACAGTTTGTATACAAGAGCTACTCATGAGTTACCACAAAGACAACTTTTGGTTTCCTAAT
This sequence comes from Chroicocephalus ridibundus, assembly GCF_963924245.1. Classification (NCBI taxonomy): domain Eukaryota; kingdom Metazoa; phylum Chordata; class Aves; order Charadriiformes; family Laridae; genus Chroicocephalus; species Chroicocephalus ridibundus. Next base: position 58,676,358 of record NC_086288.1, read on the forward strand.
TCTACAAGACAGAAATATGTTTTGGGGATTTTAATATTTAACCAAGTTTCAGTGCACCATCCTTGCCAGAAGCATGCTCAGCTGTCAGGTTCATTGTACATGACAGCCTACACTAAAGCATTCTATACACTCAGAAATTCTGATAATTGACATGCTTTCAAAGAAGAATTACATTTAACTTACCTCTAGCCCAGCGAACAGGGTAAAGATGTTTCCAGAGAGATCCAGTTTTAGCCAGCTGTGACCATTCAGTGCTTACTTGACTACACTGACATAACTCTTGGGGGTTAAGGTAACTGAAAATGGTCAGCATTACTTCAGGAGGAAGATTACTAATATTTGTGGTGTGCCCTGTTACTTCGGTTTCTGAAACACAGAAAGTGTGTGTTAAGTGAAGCACAGCATCACAGCTTTAAGTAATAGTGGAACTCACGTTTTGACTAGAACAATGAAAAAATAGTGTCTGAAAAAAGTTTTAAACAATTGCTTGGCAAAAATGTTGAAAAAAAAGTAGGTATCGCTTTGGCTTTAAAAAGCTTTCACTGTAATACCACCTCAAACAAAAAAAAAAATCAGCTCAGTTTTCCTATTTGCCATTTTTCAACTTACTAGTTTTTTTCCAACCCTGACACTCCAAGGGTCCAAAAAAAGCCCTGGACAAAAGTAAACTGCTGCTACTCAACCACAGTAAGATTAAAGCAGTATCTGCTATAAATGAAATGCTTTAAAAAAAATGTCTTATGTCATAGATGATCTACATATGTGTTTTGCCACATTCCCAGGAAACGGTGCTAGCACACAGTATCTACCAGCTGGGGCCACTGTCAGCAAAAGCGCTCAGCCTCTTGACTGGGACACAGAAAGAAGTCCATGCTTAAGTCTTTGCAGCTCTCTCATATTTTGTTTCTAGCTTTAACTCCTAGCATAGACAATTAACTTTAACTTATGAACAGTGACAAGCCATTCAGGTTAGAAGGTAATACAAAATATTAGCTTAGAGGCGAAAACTTGACCACTGTAATTAATACTTTAATGGATAGCAGTAGGAACCATCTCCAATAACTCCCTTATCTCCAAAGAACAGAGAGCTGCAAACTATATAAAAATAACAAATTCAGTGCTTTTGTTAGTGGCTTTTTTGCTGTTTTAATGGAATTTTTAATGCTTTGTTTAAAGATAATTTACTTGAGCAAAAAAACATTTCTAAAATAGTTTTCAGAAGTCCTTAGAAATAAGTGGTTTCACAAATCAATAGGGATTTATTTTTAAAGTTGAGACACCAAGTACACAAGACTTTACAGTGAGACAAGGATCAGGTTTCTTTTTGCAAAGAACCTTCAAAAGTGAGCATAATATAAACTTCACCCTGTGATAATCCATTGCTACTTCAAAAAATATAACTAAATAACAGTTTCACTTAATAAATCAATATATTTATTCGTATACCTGGCAAGTCACTGGAGGTAAACTACAGAGAGTTTCACACTAAAATGCAGTTAAAACTGCACAGGACTGCAAGCTGTGCTATTTTCTTCCATTTTTTACAAAAATGTATGCAGGACGTATACTTTCTTCTCCCTAAAGTCTAGAACACAGCCACTGCAGATTTACTACTGTCCCAAAACTGCTATTCCAGCTAAGCTTAACAGCAAGTAATGCCATAAGACTACTTCTGTCCTATTCATCTGCTCAGATTCAATAGTATTTCACACCATGGACCATGATCTTTTCTGAAGGTTTCACCTGGAGGGCAGAAAATGACCAGTTCAGTAGTTCAGAAAATGATCAGTTCAAGTCAAATTTCATCAAAAAAGATCTGATTACGCAGTAGTTTTTCAAGTTTTTTTTTTGTTTTTTTGTTTTTTTTGTTTTTTTTTTTTTTTTGAGAGCACCACATCTTATCTATACCACAAAGTCAGTTCAGGAGGGCTTGCTCTACTTATCAGTCTCACACCCCAGCATTACACTTTTGGTACATTAATTCTCCTTTCTTGGGGCATCAACTCTTCTTTCTCAGTTAAGAGTCAAAACTGCAAACGTGGACAACTGAGGCTACTTCAACAGTCATAAAACAAGCCTGAAGCGCATTTTAGTAGTTATCCACGTGTTATAAGTTCCATCAGGAAAGGCGGTTACAGATGAACACAAATATCCACTTTCAGAACGCATGTTTCATCTGACCTACTCGCACGCTGCACGGGTTCATTCCCTTGCATCACTCCACGCACACAGTTTCTTCCTTTCTGGTTGCTAAGAGGCCAGGGAAGTGAGGTAGTGGGGAAGGTGAGTTGCTTTTAATTTGAAGTATCATCCGTTGCCTAACTATTCTGTGTTATTAAACCATCAACAGAAAAGCTTACAAAGTGGTCCTGAAACCCAAGAATTAAATGCAGGGTCTGCAAATAGAAAATACAATTTCAATGTAAGTATGAAATTAGAAGTTAATTCCTGCCTGTTTATTATATCAAATATTACCATGGGAGGGAAGGGAGAGGAAGAAGGTTGAGAATCAGTAAACAGTGAAGTACTATCTGTATTACAACCTGCCAAGAAGCCTGTATCAAATAGTAAAGTTACTGAAGTTTCAAAACTGGTTTGAAAAAATTTTATAAAAAAGATTTTATCTGCCAGTACTTAACTTAGTTATGTCATTGGTATGGCTTTTTAGATAAAAATTGCGGTTTGAAAATTAACTTATAACTTTAATTAGATGCTTCACCTTGATCTGCCTTCTCATCCACAGAATATTTGAAGACCTTCTGCAGCTCTTCTGCTTGATTCCACTTACTAAGACCTCTGAATTCTGCAGCCTCCTTCTGTGAGCAGTGCTGTGCAATTACTTTTTTCTTAATATCTTTCAATTCTTCATAAGTAAAGTATTCCATCAACATTGGCTGAAAAACCTAAAGCAAAGGGAAAAAAAAAGCCCAGTGCTGACAGAGATAGTCAATAATGTTACACAGACCTACCAACACAGAATTTCCTGTTTCAAATTCTCTCCAAGTAAAACACGTCATACATTAAGTGAACCTAAGCACAGGGCCGTGGAAGATTTGCGTTCCAACCCTCTGCTTGCCAGTGGATCACTGCATAGTCTCAGGCAAGCTGTTTAACTGTTTTCCTCAATAGAAAAGGGAAGTGATTAAAGTTGCTTAAACTATATAAGTTATCAAGGTACTCACACGGAAGGCAAAGTGGCAAGGAAGAAAAACATGAGAAAAGATTTCTCTTGGACAGACTTCGGAAGATTTACTCTCTCCAGAAGATGCTTCCCAGTTTTTGGATACCCATAAATCCTCAGACTGGCAGTACTAGTCTATGTTTCAAATATAGGTCAGAGGCTGTTTGGGAGTGTCAGTTTGAGTCATGAAGTGCTGGTTTACAGGACTTGTCTTTTTCCTTTAAGTTTTGCTACACATCCCCTTAAATAACTACCTGCTGCAAATACATCCCAGCCCCAGTGGACTTTTGTTATCGATTTTTTAAAGGACTGGAGTTTCGTCACAAATTTTCAATATATTCAGTTTCAGAATGTGTCACGCTGCAGTCAGAGAACAGAACGATGACACCACAGTCCTGAATGCAAATGGGCATTGTAATAAAAACAGAAGAGAGCTGTGAAAAAAACTGAACCTCTGAAGCCTTTGTCTCTATTCAGTCATTCCAAACCCCAAGGAAGACCAGCATAATATTTGCGGAAGATTTTTACCTACCTCCTCTTCCTCTTTCATATGAGGAAGGAAATCCCTGGTAAAGGCTTCCAATCTCTCCTTCAGCTGTTTCGCATAGTTTAGCTGTTCGTATTCATTCTGAGAAGAAAGCAAAGGTTTAACTATTATCCATTCATTCAAAGGGTGAACTGTTAAATAAGCCAGTGTTCTAAAGTAAAGCCCATTACCTCTTGCCCATGCATGCAGCACGTTTGCTCTATTTCATGGTAAGAATGTGTTCACTTACAAAGGTTTGTGACAAGCTGACAGTCTGTATCGGCCTGTTACTAGGCAGAACAAAGTACTCTCTTCATGCCCGATTCCAGTTTATTTTGTTTCAGATAAGAATTAACTTGTCTAATCACATTTTTACTTTGGAGCAAAGACTGAAGTCTGCCAATCTACAGTCTCACCCAAAGTTCAAAGTAGTAACAGACTTATCTAAGCATGTGCATGTTTTGCATAAGAATTATTCTAGGATACAGCAGTTCCACTTCATCTTTTAACTGCATACATTTTGCATTAGTTATCCTACAATTCTAGCTTCCAAATTATAAACAGAATTTAGAGTCAGACATGCTCTACAGCTATTTACTTTGGAAATGGAAAAAACTCTTAAATAAAGATGTAACTGACTTTTACATGTTGAAGTTAGACCAGCATCATCTATCCATTTGTTCACTTGTTCTCTGTGCCAGTAATCAGAACCCAGTTCTGAAGTCTGCCCAGTAATTGCAACATACTTAAGTTCCTCATAGCTTTTACCGTAAGTGTTGTAAGTTTTACTTTTCGAACTTCTACAGCAAGAAAACTTGACTATTACAGAAAAAAGCTTTAGCCATTTAGTTTTAAATTAAGCTAACCACTCTCAAAAAAAAGTTACAGTTAACACATCTAAAGAAATCTATAGAAATCTGATTTTCCACACTTAAGTAACAGAATAACAGTAGCATCCTATCAGAGAAGGTGTAACAAAAGCCAAGTGTTAAATTGGCTTCACCTTCCTTCTTTTTCCCATTCATTAATGGAAATAAGACAAACTTTAAGGTTTGATACGCACAGGGAAAAAATTATTTGCATGTCAAAACCAGCCTTAGATAGTAAAACAGAATTAACCAACCACATATTTTGTATTTTTCTTACTGAAAATATGGACCATGTGTACTAGAAATGTAATATGGGATGAAAAATTATTACTGGAGACTATAGTTCTTAGAGTGCAAAAAGGGGGAGTTAAGTTGGTTACCCCAGAGGAAAGACATGGCAGAATTCAAGTAGGATTCTACTGGAGAAGAATTCAACAACTTTAAGTCATGAAAAAGGCAGCTGGAGAAATAACACGTAGAGTTTCTTGAGGACTGGAACATTAACAGCATTACTGAGCAACAGATTACTGGAAGGAGTACATGACTCACTAACAGAATAAAACAATGCCTTTTTTTTTTTTTTTAAGTCCGGTAATCATCTCCATCTGTGACAATAATATGATGCTATGTGCCACAAGAAAAGATACTCAGGATTTCCTAACAAATTAATAAAAAGTATATTATTTCTATAGTCAAGACTCCATTTTGACCAATTATCAGTCTTTGTATTTGAAACTTCCATGTTTTCCCTCCAAAACACCTCCAACTATGCAGTGATGTACTTCTACCACAAAATGCACCTCTGAAAAAAATTTTTACTACAAATTCAGTAACTGTGATGAATGGCAAAATAATTTGTGTTTTCGACTGGAAAGTTTTCACTACTGTATCAAGAAAACACGAATGTTTCTTCTTTGTCCTTAGTTTATTTCTAGAGACCCTCAAGGAAAGTTGAGGCAACCTAATATGTAAGTTTTCCTTAGGACACAAGTCTTTCTTATAGTCTACCTACCTTCACATTCTTTAACCCTTTCTCAAAGAGGCTAAGCATCTCTGAGAGTTTGTTGTCCGAGTGCACATTGTACACTGTCCGGCTACGTTGCTGAAGTAAACCAATGATACACTCATTTTCAATCTGCTCATGCATTTTAAATTCCTTGAATGTGGCATAAAGAGATTGCAGCAGAGCCCGGAAGTCATTGTTGTTGGAGAAGTTAGTCTTGGAAAGCTAGAAGAAAGAAAAGCTCAAAAAAATCAGTGAAAATCATGTCAAGGTCAAGTTAAATCCTTAGAACAGGTATTATAACTCCTGTTATTCATTGCTCCCATTACTTATAACATAAAAGCTTAAAACCTTCAGTTTTGTAAAGAAAACTGGCAAAAATAAAAACTGAATTCGCAATTCGAGTGACTCACTTCAAAAGATATCAAAAATTAAAGTAAGGAATGCTTTTAATTCCAATCTTCAAGCGCAACAGATAAAAATCAGAAATTCAAGTGCATAGATAGGAATACACAAACTAGTCTTCTATTTTAATAGTAACTTCCTCATAATTTATCCCATTGGTGTATTAAAACATAAGTTAATGCAACTTCTTCCAAAAGTGGGCAGAATTAATACTGGCACTTGAATACTATAGATTAACAAATATTTATATAACAATCCTCTTAACATGACTATTGAAATCATTTACAGAATTCATAATTACTTTAACCTTCATGACTGACTTGCCATTTGATTTTTATTTGTTAACAGTAACTGACACAAATTCTATATAAAACCCTCAAACTTGTTTTAAAACTTTCAAAAACTCATTATGCATGGTCATTTCACATATGTTTCCTCTTACAGTTCATTTAAACAGTAAGCCATTCTCTTAACTCCCCAAAATATATTAAGAGTTTTACAACAACGTTGTGCTTTGTGAATGAGGTTTAAGTAAACTAAGGGCTGAGTTGCACAATTTTGTGATTTCCAGTGGCAACTAGGTAACTGCATTTCCCATCACAGGCTCTGAAGAAAAAAAAAAAAGAAGCTAAAATTTTAGAAATATTACAAGGAACTAATGATAACTACAGAAGTTTAATAAAGCATAATATATGCAATAATGCACATTAGAAAAAAAAAGCATGTTACGTTTAATCATACAAATTCTGAAGACAATTGACTCATTCTACATGAATGAACAGAGCTTAAGAAAACAGCTAAGTAGTATGATAACTTTTTAAAGGAAGATCATCCTTGAGCGAACAATGCAGTTAGAGCATTAGTTCTAGGAAGTCACTACAATCAAAGTTGTATTTAAAGATCATAAACCAGTCTTGTGAAACCTTGAGATAAATAGAAAGATTTCCTGGTAGAAATCAATGCAATCTCCCCAGCCTGGCAGACAACTGAGAGGCTTTGCCACTTTCGCAGATCTACATTTTAGTCCTTAACTAAGGAGTCATTATCACAGACCCCTGAGCCCACCTTTAGGGACATATTATCCACAAGCGACACTGAGTCCCCCCCCAAGTGAACACAAACTATACTAGCTGTTGGAAAAGGTCTCCAATGAACCAAGAACCAACAAATCAAGACAGCATAAATTCTAGGTAACACAGTAGTGCCATTTTTACATGTGTACAGTCACCATTAGCAACAATATGTTTCAGAACTGCGTTTCCCTTTGGTGAATGTAGAAAAATAGTATTTTTTCCATCCTTCTGTTTTTTTCCACTTGCAGCTTCCAGAATCATAGCCTACAGCAATATACAAGAGCAAGCATTTTAGAAATAGAAATATTTTAATTTAATTCAGAGGACAAGCCACTGGAGTATTCAGAAGTGTTTTAGTTTACAAAGATTCTGGAATCTAAGGAGTTTACTACAAACGGTAATCTGAGACTTATGTGTTCATACAAAATACTTAAATCAAAAATAACGATAAACTGAGATATTTAAAACTTCTATCATTCAAAAAAAAAAGCCAAATGCACTTATTCATTCTGACATTGCATTGCCACTTCCTGGCAACCACTCACAATGCAACCAAAACACACTGGACATCTGCCAATTACTTTTACTTATGCAACTCCAACTCAGCTGTACCTCCTGTACGTTACATGGTGTACATACAAGCAAAATGACTGTTGTTATAAAAAAAAAAGAACACATTTACTTAGCCTCAGCAGAGACAGAAAATAGGACAAAGTTACTGGGGGGAGAAAACCCAAACGCTTACCTTTTAGACCAACCACTGACTGGTTGGTCAGAAAAAAAATGATGTTATTTGTAATCCACTGTGTTAGGATTTGCGTCATGCATTGTTATGTACATACCACAAATGGGAAAAGATCTTGGCTCTGAAGACCATTTCTATCCTATGCTAAGCTCAGAGAATGCAATGTACAGAGCAGCGGTACCAGATGAAACTACAGACTAGACTTCCCACACTGAAAAGCAGAAGTCTGCGCAAGCACAAGAGATGGCTACACAAATACCTCTTCAGGATAGCCTCCTCACCTCCAGCCATTTGTGATTCAGACCTCAACAATGGTGAAGTTTGGTTTCCAATGTAGCATTTCTCTTGATTAGGTCTCAAAATCATTCATTTCACCCATAAGGATCTACAATACATGAAGTCAGTCCCAAAAAAACCCCTATTTTCCCCAAGAAACCCACTTGCTCCAAAATGCTTGGTGTTTTGATTGATGCAAAAATGTAAACAAGGCTGCTGAAATGTGTAACAGGAAGGTTAGACAAAACTATTGTATTTTGCTGTTGGGTTAAAATAAACAACCAGCCAACCAACCACAAAATTAGTTCTGATAGAAAACAGCATCTTCTCATTTGCCTCACCCAAAATCTTTCCAGGATGAAAAGTTCTATTGAACCTACCTATTATCATCCACAAATCTGGAATAAATAAAGAATCCATCTGTGCATCCAATTTTAGAATTCCTGTTATAAATGTATTGTTATAGAAGCCACTGTAACATGAAATGCTTACATATTCACCTCTGCTACTGAGGCTTCCAGCAGATATCCAAGAGATTAGGAACTATGGAGAGGATATCAAAGTTTAATGACTGTACTTGAATCAGGTACATTAAAAAGGTCAGCCGAAGCTGAGGAAAACTGGCTTTTCAGAAGACAGGTAGCCTAGCAACAACGCCACTCGGTCAGATCTTTAATTTCATTACCAGGACTGATGAAGTCTTATGATAGGGGACCAAGACTATTAGCAGACTGCAGCTGCTACACTCCGAAATCCACTTTCCACCAGCTCTACATAAGGAAAACTAGCGCAGAAGTTTAGTAGGGCAAGAAGAAAACCACCACCCCCCAAAACTCAGACAGAGAATCCCAAGAGAAGGGCAAGGGGAAGGAAATGGATTGTATTAAGAATATTTGCTGAATGGTCAAAAATATAAAGTACAGTGCCCATGTGATCCCTGAGCAGGATTAAAACACGCCGCAGTAAACCAATTATCACAGCCACAGGCATTAGAGATACCTGGGAGCTTTCTGGACTTTTGAAGAGATTAGATTTAAACAACTGTAAGTCACAGCACAACCGGTTTTGTGTTTGGAATGTGAACTGGAATTGAGGAGTGGTACCACAAGGGAAACAGTCATGGTGCCTCCTGAAACTTAAGAATTCTACATAATCCAAACAGCTTGAGCCATAGGCTGTCAGTCAATCGCATTGCAAATTGTTTGAAACACTTCAGAGACCTTTGGCTCATGCAGGCATACTCTAGAAGTAGTCAGGAGCTGTTAAACTCAGTATTAACTTTATTTATTAAACTCCTAAAAAAACCCCCAAACGAAAATAACCACCCATACCTCAACTTTATCTCATGTAAACTGGAGCAGGCACATCTACAATCCAAGGGCCGCTGTGGTGCCAGCAACGAAGTAAAGCATGAGGTCACAAAATGTGCGAAATCTATTCCAAGTAACAGCATGACAAGGGGATGGCCACACTAACCTAAGACTGCTGTTCTCCTCTAAAATTCTTCATACTTAACTGGTCAATTTAGGGGTTTTGCAGTATACAATACTTAAAATCAAGATGTAAATAAAAAATGGAAATATTTATTTTTGTTTATCAGGGTTGAAAGCAATGTGTAAACTAGTATTAGGATTATTAAGAAGTAGATCTTAGCAGTTTTCTGCCACCGATTCAAGATTCGGTAATTCCATCCTTCTTTTGCAGGAAAAAACCAGTAATGCTGAATTAAGAAATCACCTGAGGGACATCTTTTTTCTTAAACCTCAAATTACACCACTGAAGAACAGCTACACTTGAAAAATCTTTGTAGCTCAATCATATACCAGTTTTAGGTGAGTGCTCAACTCCACTGGACTACAACAGAGCCATTAATATGTTCAAGATGAATGTACAGAGATGCAGCAGACAAACACCCTTCCTTACTATAAGCTATTATGTCATTTTTGTGCTTCAAGAACAGGATGACAATACTGGCAAGATTAACAGTAATTGCTATTTATACAGTGCTTCATGTTCATGACGCTCAACTGAAGGTAATTCCACATTCAACTCTTGTATCTCCTTTGTGGCTTTAGTGCTTTCATTAAAAAATAGAAACTTTCTGTCAGATGAGGACAGAGATATTTCTATCCAAAATTTTGTGAATAAATAAGAAAGCTCAATACTGCTAATTAAATCACCAAACAAAACACAGCATTACTTGGATTCTGGAAGTGTTTTACGTATGTGACAATATGGAAAAAAGTCTTCCTAGAAGAAAATTAATTTTTCAGAAATGTTAGCTTACACTGAGTAAACTGTAACAGTTATTTCATAGTATCTATGCCAAAAATAGCTTAAATGAGTGGAAAGGGTTTGCTTCTTCCTTAAAAACATCCAAGAATACTATAAACTGGCAAGGAGAAAGTGGCAAACACGAATAAAGAAAGAGAAGTACACCGCCCTTATGAGACTAGCACAGCAGCAAAGTTTATGCTGTGTTGTAACTTACCCGGTTACAAGTATCTCTTTACTCCCAATTACAAGCCAGAAAACAACAAAAATAAGAGGAAAGATAAGAGGAAAGTGAAAACCGATTTTTCCACTGTGTCCAAAGATTTCACAAATTTAAAATGGAATAACTACTAAAGGTTAAAGAAGTTAGAAGTGGCTATAAATTCACAAACTGCTTTACTTCAAATGAAGTGTTTCCCCCATCAGCAACTGTAACTTCTGAGCAACCGCTAACCCTAAAAGTTCAGCCTGTAATCTAAAAAAATTGAAGGTGATTTTAATCTTTCTCATGTATCATCACAAGTGACATTTTCAACGGGTCATACCTATATATTCTGCTTTCCATGTGTAACCACTGTGCTCATTAAGACCTATACAAGCATCTGATCACCAATGGAGGTGAAATAAAGATATCGTATTCCTGATGATCAATGCAGACTACATTTCCACCACTAGTTAACTCAGCAGAGTTAAAACGCATTAAAAAAAACAAAACAAACAGTAAAATCTTTCTCACTATGGAGCTGGCAGACCACTTGGATTAAAAAAACCCAACACTTTTAGAATAGAATAGCACCAGCTGGAAAAAAAAAGCAGCAACACGGCATTACTAGTCAGCTACAACTTTACACTCTTACATTTTTAAGTATTATCACCTCACCTATGCGATAGCACTAAAAGTCAAAGGAAAGGAACCTGAACTCTGCAGAGAGAGTATCTCAATTTTACGAGCAAGAAAATGGAGGGACGAAGACCATAACAAGGTGTGCCTGTGTCAATACCAAGAGCATGTGGTTTCATGTTATACTTAATCTGCTGTAAATTAGGAGGCGAGGATGGAGAATGAAACACCCAGAAGCGGCAGCCCTGCCTCTGCTTCCAGCTGTACATTCCCCTTACTTCCCTGGAATACACTAGCAATTATGCAGCTGCAAGATGTCTGGTGTACTGATCCAGAAAGAAGTTGTGCCTTTTTAGTGGGTTCATTTTTCACCTGGTCAGTGCACTAGTCTTACAGACAGCCTGCAGTGACACCCACTCACATGCCACGTCTTACTTCAGGATCCACAAGAAGCTCAGTTTATATTGTGCCCAAGGAAGAACTATAGTTTCAAGACAGTCTAGCAACAAGGATGACTGTCCTTTCAGTGTCACCTGCTCCTTGGCTTATCTTTATGCAGAGGTATACGAGGTGAACAGTAAGAGAATTACTTCATGCTCCAGCTGTTTGGATATATGAAGCCTTAAATCAGAGGAGTAATACAGATTTTCTACCCTGTGTACTTTTCTTGGCTGTGGATCAACCCAAAATAATAGCAATTAGTAAGGCAGGCAGGACAGGACCTGGCAGAATTCAACAAGAAATACAAAACTTTCAAATGCCGATCTATCTGTCATCTTGTCTACATAATCCTGTCCTCTATGTTATCTTGTCAGTTGTTTTGCAGCTTAACTAAAATCTTGAAATAGCCTTTCAAAAAGAAAAATGAAAAACAAACGCTACATTAACTCAGAGATTAAAGCAGGTAAAATTATTTTGTTTTTCAAAGAGCTCAGGCAACAGGGCAGGTAAAATCTTGTACTGTCTGTATTTTTAAAGGCTAAGGTCAAGCTGATAAATGCCAAGTGTAAAAGCACAGTGGAGATGCAAACAAAATGCTGTTATTTTCATTTTTACTGGTGTCTTTCATAGCACTCTGCACTACATGGGTGTCAATTTTGTCTAATGAACACTTGTAGATCAGTTTTTGAATCATGAAGGGCTTTCCACAAAGAGACATCAATCACAGTACGGGACTGAGTGCACCAAGATTTTCAATGATGCAATGCTACTAGTGTCAGGCCCCCTTGGGGACCATAACAGAAAGCACAGCTCAGGAAGCACTGGTAACATCAGCTGAGCTGCCTCACTATGTGGCTTCTACAAGTAGAAGTCTACCAGGGATAGACACAGATTGTCACCAGGCCTGCAGAGATGAACCCAACAAAACATTAAAGAAAAATCTAGTAAGGGTATGAAATACAAAGGCTTCAAATGAAAGCAAGATGAACACTTGCAATGATGCTGTTCTTTAGGTACCTGTGTCACAGCATTTCTCATATTTACTCTATATGCCATAGAGGACTTCTTGTCTTATACCCTCCCACAGATAGGTAGCTGTTAAGACCTGGCCTTTTGCCTTCTGTCAGGAGATAGCTGAAGGCCCAAGTGTGAAATAACAGCAGCCTCAAGGCTCCTCTCCACTCACCCACTGCAGTAACTCACAAACTACAAACATAGTAAAAATGCCTTTGCCCTTCTGCAGTCTCCCTGCAATTTCCTAACAAGGTCGAAGGTGGGCATTGGAATAATTCACCACTCCAGCTTAATCCATCTTGGGCACTAACAGCAGAAACAAATAAAAAGCCAAGTCTCTCAAGAATTACAACTTATATTCCATTTAATCAATTAAAGCATATCCTACGATAGCTGCATTAACCACGTAAAAACACTGATACACACTAATTACAGTCTCTAGCTTTTTAGAAGGCATCAGTTTCTGGGTTGGTTTTTTTTTTTTGTGGCACAGAGTAAGAGAGAATAAATTGTTGTTGCTTAAAGCAGAGAAGGGCAAAGGTGGGTTATTACTGCTCTCCAGAGCAGGCTGGAAGAGAGGACAAAAGATCAGAGCAACATGCGAAGGGTGAACAGAAAACTCTTTTTTCCCTGCAATTCAAGGGCAAAAATAGGTGCCAAGCAATTACTTGGAAAAAATCCTGGTACTGTGTCTGGCATAAGAAAATACCCTCAGTTTTTTTCTTATGAGGGCAAAAAAAGAGAAAAAAGAACAAAGCATCTGATGGGTAAGAAAAAAATAAGTATTTTACTAGACAATAAATAAAGAACAGGAGAGAAGGTTTGAGGTGACAACATGAGATAACAGCATCCTGAAAAAAGGAGCAAAATTGCTATGCAGGTCTGAAAAGCCTCACAAATTCCAAATGTGTTTTCGCACTTGTGTCCCCCATTTCAGACCTCCTTCAGCACTTTACTTAATATGCATTTGATTAAAATGAAGGTATTTAAAACACATTGTCACATCCAGATTCATCTTCAAAATATTCTTCTGCATGAAAAATGAACTCAAAGCTGTTATCTTACAACAGGTATAGCAAGAAGTTACTGAACTATTCAGCATCCAGAAGCTAAGATGGAAAGACGCCGGGTAGAGTCTCTGGTGAAACAGTCAGAGGTATGGACAGCTAACTCCTCACCTGTCTCTGGATGCTAATGAGGAGGTTTAATTTCCTTCCATCTTCTGCCCCTAGTCAGTGCAGCCCATCATTTGCAGACTTACTAACACTAAGCATCCTAAGTAGCTGCTTATTCATTTTAAGCACAGGTGAAGGCAAGTGCTCAATGCTACAGAATGTTAATTGGTAATAACCAAGTACTATGAATTTCTAAATCAACACACACATATTTGAAGCAGCAGTGGAAAACAAATGGTTGTGTACCAAAATACCAAAAAAGGAGTTCAAAAGTAGAACAAAAGCTTTACCAACATTTGTTGACTAGAAACAGAAAGAGACATCATCATGGAACAATCATTTTCTGGTCTCAAGGACAGCAAGCGAAAAATACTTGACTTTGAAATAGAAATTCAGAATGTTGATAATTTGTCTGACTTTTCAGATTTCAGTCCCCCTTGCTGCCACAAAAAGTGTAATCACAATGTGGTCATCTAATTCCCTGCCCGGTGCTTTACAATGTCAATTCAACTTAATTCGGTAGTATTTTTGACTCCTAAAATGGTTCATCTGCAATACCCTTATTGTAAGAACATCACAAATTTAACATATGAAAACAATTCATTCTTTTCAGCAAAGGCCAAAGCTTGCAAGTAAGAAAAACAGCTGAAGCACAATAGAAGGCTACTGACATAGACACAAAGGTTACAGAGAAATGCAAGTTATCAAAAGAAACCATTATTAGAAAATAAAGAGGTACTTTTTAGCTATATGGAAGTTTTGAAAAGAATCCTACAAAAATAACCAAGAATTTATCACTGCAGAACACAGAACAGCACTGAGACTTCAAACAAGGAGGACAGAGGACACAGAAAAACAGCAAAAAAAAAGTCTATATATACTTCAATAAAAGGAGAAAAGGGGTACTTAAGTCAACTATTTAACAGGAAAGGCAGAGATGAGAACAGTAAAGTTAAATGTCTTTATTCAAGTCTACGTAAGGAAGTTAATTAGGAAAAATATTTATGGCAATTAATTTTTAACAAAGAGTCAGAAGTATAGGCTAGAAAAGAAAAATACTAGTTAAATATTTATACAAGTTCAATGCATTCAAGTCAGCAGAACATGACAAAATTGATCTAAGTTTCCTGGAAGAACTAGCCAAAGTAATTACTGAACCACGAGAGAGAACTGCAGACATCTTTTGTAGAAAGGTACGATCACAGAAGACTGAACTCAGGCAAACAGAAGAAGGACCTTAGATGTTTTTGATCACACACCCAAAGGTTTCACAATAAAGCTGAGCTATTAAAGCAGCTGTTTACTTCTGCAATGGTTAGTCCTGTCCCCTCCTCCCATACTGCTGACCTGGTTCTGGAGCTCGTCTGACCTCTTAGTGAGCCGGTTTTACTGAATCACCTTCCACTTCAGTGCACTAGATGAACTAGCTGTTCATCAAGGGGACAGACAAGCACAGAGGATATCATCAACAATTAACCCTTCCAGCAGTTGTTAGGTCCCCTCAGTCTCATGATAGTTTTGAGAGGCAGACAGAAAGAGACAGAACATGAGAACAAGCTCATCAACCACCGATAACTGCATTACAGCATTTAGCGCATGACTATTTTTCCTATTCCTTTCCCTAAAGAAGCCTAAATTTGCTGGGTAATTCTACAACACAAAGATTTGAAAACACACTCTTCAGCGGCAGTAACTCCACAGACAACAGGAAGTCTGAAGGCCCATACAGCAATACCAGGTGTCTTGTCCCTGGGGAAGGCTCAGCCAAAACATAATTGCAGTATGTATCTAGAATAGAGTCTGCTACTTGAGCAGCCCTGATCTTGAAGCTAATGAAGTAACAACCAGCCAGCACAGATTTGTTTAGAAAAAAGAATCTGATTTCCTTTTGAGAGGATAACCAAACTACTTAAGAGGAAGGTGATACATGTTACAGATCACGACTTCTCTCAGGTTTTTGATACGGTTTTGCCTTACAGCAAACTAATACAGTCTGCAGGAAGTCTCAGGGTAGCTCAAGCACGTGTAAATAGTGCTCTCAAGCTGTGGTTACGAATGTTTCCAGCCAAGCCACAATCGTATTTTCATGACATGATGAGTTGAAATCTGCAATGCCTCATGACCAATACAATACTTTCAGGCACAGCTGGGAAAGCAGGAAGTACACAAGTGGAGCATGCTCGGGTGCAGGACACACAAGATTGTAATGCGACAACAGAAACAGCCTCTACTGGACACTGACATATTGACTTGGACAAGTGCAGAATTCTACAAACAGGACAGGAGTCTAACAACAAATGTGAAAGGAAACTTGAGCATCAGTCCTCAGAGAAGCATGGGATTATAGAGAAGCAAAGAGCAAGTATGCTGCTGTTAAAAAAAAAAAGAGAGAAAAAGAGCTTGCAGAATAACACATCTGCTTTACTCAACACCAGCAGTGTCCTGTTTTGCACAACAGATTTCAGGAAAACATAGACATAATTAGGCTGAGGTTTCACAGCAGCTTAAGCCAATCTAGTTGCTGGCTGTCATGGTTCCACCCTCTGCCTCGCATTGGCTTCAATACTCATCTGACCAGTGCTTGCTGGCAGCACTACATCAGCAGAAAAACCACTCCACTTCAGAAAAAAAAAAAAATGTTTTCTGCCAGCTTAGGGCCTTTGTGAGTCACTTCAAGTGCTGATGGGAGCAAGAAAGGCACACAGTCGTAACAGTGGCGGTCAGATAGCTTAAACTGTTACGGAACAGCAGCTCAGTTCTGACAAAAGCAACAAGTACGCTGAGGTACGGAAACCGTGACCCAGATGGTGAAGAACAATGAATCCGTTCGCTTTGGCCAGAAAACAGATAACTAAGATGGAGGACACGGCTACAATCTGCAAATGGGCGCACGATCTTTCTGAAAACGAAGAACGGTTCACTGGAGATAGGAAAACAGAATCTGCTCTATGTGGCAAGGATGACGTCAGGCATTAGAAAAGGCATTTTAACTATAAAGACTGTCTGCTGTAGCACTCCTCTACCTACAGGGGGGTACATCCTCTGAGGACTTAAAAAAAATCTACTAATCATCAGAGTAGGCAATAGATTTGATAACTCTGTGGGTTTCCTTACAAAACAGAATTTTAGTTATTCTTGTTATCCAAGTCCAGGGCACCGTGCACGACATAAGCAAATATGCCATTTAAGAATGCAGCAAACCTCTAGTGAGATCTCTGCTAGCAAGTTAAAAACCAAGTAGGATAACTTTCCTAATACACCGAACACCTTAAATGTCTGATTCACTGTTCTGTCTCACATCAGGTGCTGGAAGAACAAAATAAACTGTATAACTCTGTCCTAAAGGAAGAGCCTACATGCTTTACCCATCAGTAACATTATAGTTGTTCCCCAGAAAAAGCAAAGCACAGATGCAACCATTTCACCCTCGCTAACATTTGGTGGAAATTAGTAAATTCAGCCGCTAACAGACAGTGGCTATAATACAGTATGCAGGGAACATGAGGAACAGCAGGTAACGTGTAATTCACAAAATGAAAGACCCCTCAAGGACAAACTAAATTGATAAAGAGCATGGCTTCACAGATTATAATTGCCATGTAAGCAGAACTACGGTCTTATCTAATTACCGCATTTCAGTCACACAAGACGGAAAGTCAAACACAGTTCAGAGAGTTTTTTTCTGATGCAAAGCTAGCATTACTCTAATACAAAGGTCATAGGCCAGGCACAATCTCCAATTTCTGGAACAGGGTTAAAGGATACAGGATTGAATACTTTAGAAAAAGCACCATTCATTCATGCTTGCAATTCTTCAAAAGAACAAGGAAGCAAGTGAACTCCTGTATAAAACTTTTTTTAAAAATGAGAGATTACGTTCATTGCAAACTGGGTAGTTTTAATCAAGTTTGCCAATATTTAGGAAAACCAACCATTCCTGCCCAGGCAGTTTTACTTTTATCAAGTCGTGGTAAATTTGGTCAAAACTTTGTGGGAGGGTCAATAAAGTGCCAGAAATGCCTCTCTAGGAACAAAATCCAAATTACTACAATATCTGGAGATGTTTGTTTCCCTTCATGTAAAATGCACTCTGTTAAGATACCAGAAGTTCTCATGCCACCACAGAAGAAAAAGAAACTGCAAATGCACTCACAGATAAAAGGCAAAGTGAAATTGCACAAGGTCTCACATTCTCGTTCCTGCTCCGCTCAGCCAGTTCAGTTAGCTAACCTAGCAAAAAAAACCCTCACATTTTCTTCACCTGATTAGCAAACCGAACAGGCTCACACGAAGGGGTCTGGTGAGCCCCAGAGCAGTACAAGGTGGCACGTAGAAAACAAGGGAAGGAAGCGAGAATTCCCCCATCCTGTTGGCAGCAGTAAACCATTATGCTGTCTCTCATGTAACTTCACCCTCCTTTTAAATGTCTGTTAGCCAATCTGGTTCTCCAAACAGCCATTTATGCCCGGAGATGGGAGGCACTACTTCTTTCAGTACGAGTGCTGGTTTTGAAGTATTTGCCTGAAACCCTTCTATTACACTCAAAGCTGCTGCTGCTGCAAAGTTTGCCTTTCAGGTGACACATCAGCCTTGATTACTAACTACCCTGATGCAAGAATAAAAAACAATTTTGTCCACAAGTAAAATTATATATAGTTAAAATTAAAAAAAAAAAAAGAACAACCCTACCTGGGGCATCTTTAAGCGACTCACCCATTAAACGCTGCGCACAAAAACGCAAACACAGCCACTTGCGGACTGTTAGCGAGCACAACGCACAGCACTAGTGCCAGGCAAGGCATTAATTAACAAAAACTGTTAATTAACAAAAAAAAACAACGGGGCTTGCTGCCTGCCTCCCCGCCGCCCCCTCATCCCTACGGCCCCTCTGGGGCAGCCCCTCGCCCTAAGGGGGGTGGCTGCTCCGCCGCGGCCGGCCCCGACGGGCGCCCACCCCCCAGCCCCGGAGCAGCAAGCGTGGCCGGGGGCTGAGAGCCGGCGCCCTCCCTCCCCGCGGCCCGGCCAGAGGGAAGGCGGCGGGAAGGCGCGGCCCCCGCCAGGATGCGCCGCTCCTCCGGGATAAGGAGAGCGCTACACCCCGCCGGGGGCCGGGAGGCGAGTGAGCCCCGGCCCGGCCTTGAAGGGACCCGAGGGGGGCGTGGGGCGCGGCGGGGGAGGCGGCACCACCCGCGGCGGGAAGGGCCGGGGAGCACCGCGGCAGCGGTGAGAAGTTGCCGCCGGGGCCGGGGCGCTGACAGCTGCGCACTGCCGGAATCCGCCCCCCCGCCTGAGGGCAGCGGGGCCGAGACTGCCCCCCTCCGCTACCTTGTCGCAGTAGAGCCCCACAAGCTGCTTCATCCGCCAGTGCGGAGCCGAGAAGACGTCCACCTCCTCGGGGAAAGGAGCCATGTTCTCCCCATAGAGCCCCGCCGCTAACGGCAGCGCTAACGGCGGCGCTAAACAGCCGCCCCGCGCATGCGCGCCGCCCCGCGTGACCACGGCCGCCCCGCCAGCGCCGCCGCCCGCCCCGCCGCTCCGCGCACGCGCAGTTCGCCCCGCGCCGAGGGGGCGGTGGAGGGGCGCATGGCGGCCCGGTGGGCCCCGGGCGTCGGAGGCCAGGCCTGCAAAATGCCGGGGGGTGTTGGGGAGAGAGGCTGACCGGAGCTGCGGGAGGGGCTCCGGGTGCAGCGGGGCTCCTAGGCTGCGCCGCGGGCGCGGCCGCCGTCCACGTCCCGTGGTGGCGGGTCTCCGTGCCCAGTGGGTCAGCTGGCGCGCCGGTGGCTCAGCAGGTTTTAGGCCTTTAATGAAATCGTAAAGAAGTAAAAATCGCATGGTGCGTTTGCATTAAGTAAAGAAAACTGGCTTCGCACGAATAATCTGAGGAGGGGACAACGTGTGAGGAATCAAGAGGGTGTTGGCAGGTGAATTCCTGTCCGTGAGGGAGCTGTGGGCCTGCTGTAGCAGGTCCGGAGGAGGCACACAAAGATGCTCAGAGGGCTGGAGCACCTCTCCTGTGAGGACAGGCTGGGAGAGTTGGGGTCGTTCAGCCTGGAGAAGAGAAGGCTCTGGAGAGACCTTACTGCAGCTTTCCAGTACTGAAGGGGGCCTACAGGAGAGATGGGGAGGGACTTTTTACAAGGGCATGTAGTAATAGGACGAGGGGTAACAGTTTTAAACTGAAGAGAGGAGATTTAGGTTAGATATAAGGAATAAATTCTTTCCTGTGAGGGTGGTGAGACACTGGAACAGGTTGCCCAGGGAAGCTGTGGATGACCCATCCCTGGAAGTGTTCAAGGCCAGGCTGGATGGGGCTTTGAGCAGCCTGGTCTAGTGGGAGGTGTCCCTGCCCATGGCAGGGGGTTAGAACTAGGTGATCTTTAAGGTCCCTTCCAACCCAAACCATTCTATGATTCTATGAAGATGAGTGGTATGTCTGAAATGGGGCTATGGTGGGGAATCTCCGCCCAACTTTTTGCAGCATTTGTACCAAATAAAACAAATACTGCGTTTGTTTAACAAAAGGAGCAGGACCATCAACCTTTGATACTCGTCTCCCCGTGCAGCATTTCAAAAAAGAGTAGGAACACTTAGCAGAATTGAGATTGTGCATCAGTTTAACGAAAGGTGTAACTGTCAGCCAACATGGCAACGTGTAGTAAATGTCCCAAAAATGCATGGTCAAGCATATAATAAATGCAGTAGACCTTCTTGACTGAAAACTATTACTGTATAAAATCTATGTTGCAGATATCAAATAGATTAAAAAGCTAGCTGGTTTATAGATGTAAGCAGTTAATTGTAAACAGATTGAAATATTTCAAGCAAAGGCACGCATACGTTTTTAGTCCAGTATTCCTCAATGTACTAATGCTTGGGAATAAAATGCAAAACTATTGCTGGTAGTAGACAGTGAGTTGACGAGAGATCAGGTGATGAGGGTTATCTAGATCACACTGTGCAAAAGAATCTCTTTATCTCTTTAAGGAAATGAGGCTTAAGCAATTGCAGTATTGGGTGTTTCCTTTTCCATTCATCCTTTCCACCTCCAAGGACTTTTGAACATGCTGGCCTACTTAGTCATATTTGCAAATATGTACGAATCTGAGAAGGTTAAATTCGTACAACTTTGGGAAAAAAAGAAGCAGTTACACGTGAGAGAAGAAAAGGAAGGCAAAGCACAGGTGTTAACGCAGCTGGCCAGCCAGCACATGGTTGTATTTACTGTGTGGCAGGCAAGCACTGGTTGCTCTGGTTTTGGGCTTGTGCGTATCATGGCGTACCAGGGAGACCTCCGGTTACTGCTGTCAGTAGAATTACACACCGAAGACACAAACCCTCAAGAAACAAAGTTTGGTGAAGATCGTTGCTTACAGAGGAGCTTGTTAACATGAACAGTTCCAAGGTCATATTTCCAGGCATACAGCATGAAGTCATACAGAATTGGGGTTATTATGCCGGCAATTCATGCCTGAGTAATAGGTGAATAATGTTCCCACCTGTTATACCTTCCTTTTGCTGGAAGTTACCACTCCCATCTGGTAGAAATAGCAAGAGAGAACATGTCCCTTCCTCATCTTCCAGGGCTTCAGAACATAAATGTATGCTGAATTTCATGGTTGGTTGAGTTATTATTCAGTTTGTGAACTAGAGTATCTGCAGAGCAAATACGCTGCCAATTTTGCTGACTCTGCTTCATGGGCAATAACCTCCTCTAGGAGAGAGGGGCAGAGAGCGAGGGAGAGTGATCTGCATCCAGCATGAATTGCCAGGCCTTGGGAGGCAAGGTGGACATCCAGTTCGTGGTGGTGAAGTACAACACTACAAGAGAAAGTGCCTGATAATGGGATTAAAATATTGAATTTTTCATGGACAAGTTTAAGGGGAGACTTGGTCATTTTCTACAAGAATTTACACGGAGAGAAGATTTCTGAGGGTAAATTCTTCATTAATGTAGCAGAAAAACACATCATGAGATCCAAGGACTGGAAGCTAAAGGCAGGCAAGTTCAGCCCAGAGCTAAGGTTTGAATCTCAAGGATATCAAACCATTGCAGCAATTTACACAGAGGTGTGTCATTTTATCCATCACATGAAGTAGTTAAATCAAAACTAAGAACATACATTAAAAATGTCTGTGGTGAGTTAGATCAGAGGCCCATTCCGGCCTGATGATGTGTTTCTAGAAGTGGCCAGAGAGGAAAGGGAGCTCGTTAGGTGGTGAGATGGTGATCCCAGCAGTTGTTGGACTCATTTCCATTCCCTCTGGGATGTTATGACGGGCCGTCTCTTTTTGCAGAACACCACTGAGCAGCACTCACGTCTGCTTCCCAAAGCTGATGAGTCCTAACCTGGGGTCTCCTTGGAGAAAAGCCATTTCAAAACTCGGTATCCGTCTTTATTTCTTTTTAACTTACACTGTATATTTTAAGCAGAACTTTTATTCTTGATGCAAAAATCAGTGACAATTTCTGCCCTGTTCGCTATAGAAGATCACATCAGTGATGCCTCTGGTTTCTGTTAGCCCTGAGATTACTGAGCAAAATTTGGTTGCAGCAAAGTTGATAATAAATTCATTAATTCCCATGGATTACTGCACTTTCTAATTCTGAACCCAAAGCAGTGACTTCAAGCCGTTCGATTAACGTGCTGGTGCCCTGTCAGCATGGGCATGTTTCAGAGAGGCTAGGAAGAGAAATAGGGAGAAAAAGCAAGAGAGAAATAACTGAAATGCAGCATTTGCCATGTCTCCACCATATGAAGCACAACATTGCACATCCATTTCTGGGTAAATCTGGCTTTCCTGAAGAGACTGCTGGAGGAAACAAGCCAACTGGCTATCTTTATATCATTTACAGTAGAAATCCATCAGCAGCAACTTACTCTATAATTAGCAACGCTTTGCCTTCAGGAAGATCCATCAGCTGAGTACCAGTGCTTCAGTGTAAGCATGACACTATATAAATAACTACATAAATAATAAAGATGTATATATTCACTGAGGCATGGAGAGTGTTTAATAGAAAGAGAAAAAGAACCAGCATGTTCCTCAAAAACGAGTCCATAGACAAATTACTCTAAGGTTGAAAAAAAATTATTTTTTTTTTTAAAAAGGGAAAAACATCATGTGGGTGTATTTGCAGCAGTGTATACCAGAGAGTATTTACACTGAAGATTAGATTAATTGATGCCATTTGATGGTCTAACAAAATACGTAGGGAAGTAAAGCTGGAGGGAGAATGAGAGTAAACAGAAGTTGAAGAGATTTCTTCAGTGCACAGGAACTATTTCTTCATCCTTTTTGTTCTCGTTGTGATTGATTTCTGCCTGCAAGGCGGTTTTGCTCATGAAGAAGACTTTAGAACATGTGTCATCACACCAAAACGTCACTGTCGGTATCCAGTGGAGAGGTGGAAAAAGAACTGACTGTGTTACCCCTATGTGTGATACAAGATCACATGAGAATTTGGGTATTTATGCAATCATTGTTTTATGTGCATATTTCCAATTTTTTTGTTCTTGGTATGCATTCCAGCATTTTTTTCAGCCATTAGAGAAATATGTGCAAAAAGTATAGCCCTTTTAAAACGAAAAGAAACTGGTTTAAAACATGTTGCTTGCAAGCTCTTGTGATGTTTTCGGAAGATGTAGCATGGTAATGAGTATTAAGCGAACCTAAGGCATCGAAAATACTGAAGTGGTAAGGGTTTTTTCCTCCCTTTGCTGAAATATGTTGTAATTCTTCCCAGTTATCACCAGGTGGCAATATCATGGCCTTAAAAGTCTATTTTTACTGAAGTGGGGAACAGTTAGCCATGAGGAAGTGATGTATCCCTGCTCTGCAATCATTCAGGAAACAGACTAGAGTCCCCAGCAAGGTTCACATTTCCGTCTAACTTCGTCTTTTGTGTACAGAGCTATAGCCAGTATTGAAATTATTAGATGTTAAGCCTCCAGGTTTCTATTTAAATTGTATCATTTAACTCTCCTTTTTTTTTTTTTTTTCAAGAACTTAGGTTGTGTCAAGAATTCATTATGAAGAGCCTTCTTTTGTCTCTCTTACTGTTCTCTGTTCTGTTTATGAGCAGCTTCTCAGAAGTGCAGGGAAGAAAATGGAAAGGTGAAGGTACAACGCAAAACCTGGAAAGTATTGCCATTGGAAGGTGCTATGACTATATCAGAATTGTGAATCCTGCTGTTGGGTAAGTTTTTGCTTGTTTATGGATTAGTTTTTTATGTTCTGTACAAAATGATTATTAATCAGAAGCCTGATGTTTTGCTCCTAGCCAGGAAAGTAGTGATCCTTTTGAAGCCATATGTTTGTAGCTGTCTGAAAACAAAAAAATGAACTTTGATGGATGTCATGTTAATAAAAGTAGTATAACTAAGGCAAGATTTTTAATCCTTCAACTTTTTATTTCACATTTCTCCCCCCCTAGCGCCACAGTGTTCTGTAAGAACACTGCACAGAAATGAGTGGTGCAGATGGTATTTCTGAAGTACCAAATCTGACAGTGCTCCTGGGAAGACCAGCTTTACTTTGCATGCCTTCTATGTCAGGTCACGAAAGAGGGAAAGCACCACACTTTATTGCTATCCTGTGGTACTGAAAGAGACTGTTTAGCTCATCCACCTGAAAAATCAAGTAGTAATCAACTGCTGAAGTATGATTACCCATGAGCTTTCATTGTCTGTATTAATTACACAGAACTGGAGATAAATCACAGGCTTTGCTAAAATGACCGCTTTTTCTGTCATCCTAACATTGTTTGGGCTTCGCTAAAAAGAAAAAAAAAAAAGGACAGTCTCCTGGGGTTCAGTCCTTTATTCTGCCACTAAAATTTTTCTTGATAGTTTGAAGAGGTATTTGCAGAGGGGGCTTGGCTGTGTTTCTGCAGCACTGAATTGTGGTCTTAAACAGGATTAGATCATGTTGTGTAATATCAGCAAATATTACCTCCTTCCCGCAACCTCCCATTTTCAGTTCCTGCTGCAAAACAGGAAGATACAGGACTGAAAACAGGTTTGTGGCTTTTAACAAAGGCAAACCAATATGTTTCTTCCTAGTAACATTCTTAACTTCTCAGAAGCGTTTTGGTTCATAAAAGTAAAAATCATCCTAATGCCAGTAACACGGTACTAAAATTTCAGCTGAACAATTCAAGTTTGGCAAATTTATAAACATGTCAGAGTGGAAGGTGCCAGTAAACTTTGACACACCTACGGTATAATATATGTTATAAACTATGAAAACTTTGATCAGTTAACAGTTGTGTTGGTATATGAAATCTGGTCTTGCAGTAGGTAGAGTTCCTGTTGGAGTTAACAGCAGCTGTCCCTTCATTTATATCTGAAGCAGGACATGACTAATAGTAATATAGAATAGACTAAATTGAGCAACATAAAGCATTGTTACTATGGAATTGTTAACTTTATCGTTAACCAATTTGGGCTTTTAGAAATGTAAATACAATATTCTTGAAAGTATTTCTATATGTCTCATGTTTATGACAGTTTTGTGGTCTAGTTAATCCCCGTGACATTTTCACAATATAAGTTTAAAATTAAGAAGTCTGAACACATTCATTAAGTATCCATTCTCTGAATAGCATGAAGCCAAGCTGGAGATTAGTACTGCTTTCCTGAATAAAGGCCCAAAATGGCATTATAAAAAAGAAAAGCTGCACGATTAATTTAATATTATTATGTTTTTTCTCTTTCCCTTAGGTCTGTAAGCAAATAGTGTAATCTAAACAAAATGGAAATTTCATATTGCACAGCTGCAAAACAGATACTCTAATTATTTATAACCCTTTCTGTTCATTGTCTGTTTCTTAATTGCCCCCAGGCTAGCTTTTACAGAGGCATGGCCACCTGGATAGGTTTTACTTCTGAATTTATGTGCAAATAGAATAGTTTTTTAAAAATACTTCGCTAACAGAAAAGAAGCTAGCAAAGGCTGTCTTTCCACTGCAACATAGTTAAAACATAAAGATATTTGTAGAAACATAAGAAAAACTTTCCCTTACATTAAAACAGAACATGCAACATGGCAGTTAGAAGATGCATTTTACAAAATGTTATGGTCATGTAGAAGTGAGGGATTTGAATGAAAATCATTTTGAAATTTTCTAATAGGAGCGTGATGTATAACACAAATGTTCCTGTAATGCATTTCCCCCATATTTTTTATTTGTAGTATATAATGGAAGTTTTGAAAGCATATTTTTTAACTGACTAGTATGAAATAGATCTAATATGACTTAATAGTGTCTATTAAGATTGGAAGGAATTGTCCTGAACTACAGTCCTTCCCCACCCTGTAGTTTCAAAAAGTATTTTTGCCAGCTAAGAAATTTTGAGTAACAGAGCAGAATAATCCTTTTGATTTACAAGATGTTCAAACCTGGATGAGAAGACATGAAGAAAAAAAATGCAATATGTGAATTAACCAGAAAATTACTGCTGGATTCAACTGTCAAGAAAGATGTTAAGAGTTCAGTTGATCATAACTTACAAGTACTAGCATGAATAAGTGTGTGCTTAGAGTAGACAGCTCTTTAGCAGAAAGAGAGATAAGTATACACAGTTGTCAGAAGCTAAGTTTAACAGCTTGAAATCAGACATAGGGTGCAAATCCTTTTATCAAGTCAGGCTATTTAAACATTGGAACTACTATCACTAAAGATTTTCAGATCAAGATCCCGTATTTGCTTACGAAATATTGGGTTTTTTTTAATATAGGTGTTGGAAGCATGACTAGAGATTACTGTAAGAGAATCTGTGGTCTGTTTCCTGCATGGGAGCTACGTAGCTCATCACAAGGGGTCCTTTAACTTTAAAGTATCTGCGACATTCAGCATCACAAAGCAGCTCCTTAAAGAATCCCAGGAGGAGAAGCGCTGGCAGAAACCCAACTGTCTATGGATGACATTAAATGAGCAAAACACTCTTAACGGCAAAGTTTGGTTTACTTATCGGGACTACTGTTGTTCAAGCTACAGCTTTGCAATTAGAGCTGTGTGCGTTAGGAATGCTGTGTGCACATAAAATACATTATTCTGTTCTGCAGAGTGTTCCCAGCATAGACATTGTCACACAGTATGTAGGGAAGGTACTGTGGGAAGGTGGTGAAAGCAGCAATTTCCTTCTTAATTACTCCAGGCAGGCTCAGAGTTGTGACAGATGAGATCGTGCAAATCCAGAGAGAGAAAACACTCCCATCCCTGGATGGCCTGTCCTGTCCTTCCGCAGGAGATTATTGTCCCCAAGGCATAGCTGGCAGAAGGGAACCGTTGAAGTGCAGACCCTAGTATCTTATTTCAGGCCTCACTTCACAAGCAGTTTAAATGTTGAATCCTAACGTTCCTGTAGGACTCACAGTCACTGCACAGTGGCAGTACGTGTCCGACGATCACGGTACTCATTCCAACAAGGTAAAGCTGCATAATCCTAGGGCCTATATACAGAAGGCATCTCTCTCTCAAAACCATTATTGTACCATTGAAACTTTTTAGTAACTCCTCCTGCACTTGAATCTGACATTATAAGAGTAGTTTTATATTTCAGTAGCTTTGCACATTCAGCTACGCTTTAATTGAAATGGCTTTTTGAATATGGAAGATTTCAAAGTGTTTTCTTTAGTATTTCTATAGTGCTTGGTAGCAAGCTCACTGCGTGTACAGTACCTTCCAAGATTTTTGTTGAATTACTATGTATTTCTAATTCTACATTGTAAATCCTAATATTTCCCTTGCTTTCCTAATCTGCTGCTGTTAGGAGTCAGGAAGAGACAAGATCTATATGCTCTTCCTGGGTTGCAAGTTTTCTACCACCCTGACTTCAGTTTCCTGTCTTAAACTTGTGGGGGGTTCAATTTGGGAATTTGAAGAAGTTGTGAACAAATTACTTTCTTGCTGTGCTCTGAAAAAACAATTCTGCTATTTGTTTCAATTATTACAGTGAAAAGAATTGTTCAGAGATATGGGAAGCATTTAAAAATGCATTTATTAACAAGGATCCTTGCAGCATTCTACCTAAGGACTATGAATTATTCATCAACCTGTCATTGCACACAATTCCACCTAACAAGGTAATGATTACTAATGTTATGTTACGAGTCCTGTGACATCCAGCAGATTTTCCATGACACAGTTCAAAACTGACCAAGAGTCTTTCTGTGGATGACTCATGATTCACTATTTTTGGCCTGTCTGTAGTTTACGAATGAGGCTCAGGCTTGATGGCATTTTTCAATGTGTTTGCATTTATTTTATGCAGTAACTTCTCATCAGCTTCTCTGTTTCCATACCAAAGATCCCCCATTTTTCCTGCTGTGCTGGGAGCTCTGTTGTAGTCCCTGAACTTCCACTTCTCCTTTTCCTCAAGTTAGGTGGTCTGCCTGCAAAAACTGTGTCTGCTGTCGTCTTTTGCTTCCACTCCTCACAGCCAAGTCTCAGGGCAATGACATGTTAAACATCAACATGTTAAACAAGCATAAGCAGAAATGAGATAAGACACCGTTATATGCTAGAAAACAGTAAGGGTTTGAGGGGCTGGCAATTGCAGACAACTGTGAAAGTGCAAACACCACAGCTCTTCGTGCCATCGTATCCCATCAGAATGTGTGCTTTGTCCTTCTCTAAAAGGTTGTGCTTTAAGGCAGTTTTTCCTCTAGCACAATTATTCCTTATCTCTAAATGACACAAACTAAACCAATAAATACTCCCGTCAACATAGCTTAATTCATGGAAGGGTTTTGCAAACACAGAAATCGCAGCTACACGAGTGATTTTTTCACACCATAAGCCAACATAGCAGTGTGAGAGAATTTTGGTAAGATATATCTGTCTTATAAATATCTGTCTTCCCTTTTTTCTTCCTTTCCCTAAATCTGTCAGGTGAGGAAGGCAAAGCTAGGGATAACCTTATTGAATATAGGTCTGTCTCCATTCCCATCATGGTATGAATGCCCTCAAGCCTCTAGTGATCAGAATTTACATGACTGTAAAAAAAACAAACTTCTTTCCTCTAAAGAGATAGCTAACATATCTGGCTATTAGCTTTATTTTGAAAGAAATACCAAAACATGTTTTAAACTGTTTTCAACACCCCGTAATCTCATTGTGTCCACACCCAAGTGATGGTTCATTTCTTCTCTATTTTTTTTTCTCCTTTTTTTATATAGTCTCTCTTCTGGGAAAATAATCAGCTGCTAGTCAATGCCTTTGCTGGCAGAGGCCGTCGCTACATGTCTCTGGGTGATACTCTGTTTGGCTTCTTTGCAGATTTTCTGAACTGGTGTGGGCAGGCCGACAGCCCTGGTAAGACGATGAGTGCTATGTTAAACATCTGTCTGTAAAACCATAATGGAGACTGACTGCAGTGTTCTGGAGGAGCTAATTTTGCTCTCACCCCATGAAAAATTAGGGATAGCTTCACTGTCTCGTTCTCTCCTGTTTTGTGTGAATATTTAACATTGCAGTCAGGGGAACACAGTGAAATCTAAACAGTGCTGCACAGGAGATAAACCTCACAGTCCTCTGAATGAGGAGCTCTCTGCATCCTAGGTATAGAGTTAGTCAGTTCAGCCAAATTATCGAATCCACAGAATGTCACTGTTTGTGTAAACTGCAAAGGATGGAAAGTCATACAAAAAAATACAACTTCCAGCTTTCAGTGTTATGTCAGACCACCTGCTATGTTCAGTGAGTAATGCGCAAATATATTTAATTGCTTTCTAAGGTCACTTTTTATGGCCATTATCATCTCTCTAATAGCACAAATCATGTGCCTTCCTACAGGACTGGACTATGAATCCTGCCCTACCACACAGGAATGCGAAAACAACGCGGTGGAGTCTTTCTGGAGGATGGCCTCAATCACTGTAAGTAGTGCGTGACTTCAGACATTAGTGTGTCCTGGGTGGTTCAGGAAAACATGGCTGGATTAAAACAGATTTAAGTCTGTAACTGTGCTAGATTATTTCTTCTGATACAAATACATTTTTTTTAGCCTGGAAATAGTGTCTTAGCAAGAGGAACCTAACTTTCACCTTAGCTAGATAATGTGTTAAAATTCTGTGTTAGCTTTGTTAATATATATTAAGCATATACTAAGCACAATAAGCACACTAGTTGTCTACTGAATACAGGTCCTAAGTGACATTCGACAGCCTTGGTGAAAACCCTTTATTCATAGATCAAACCCAACACAGAGTGCCAAAATGCTTTCTTCCTATGCTGAAGTAACTATTTATAGGTGCGAGAAAATAGTTTGAGAAGATGCATTGAATTAATGCGTTGGCTATTTAGTTCTCTCTGCTGCTGTGACCTGCTAGGGTGCTAGTTTCATATTATTTTCAGAATTCTGATATTCTTCTTGGTAAAATTCTTTCCTTGGTCATTTTTGCTTGCAATACAATACCAAATCATATGACAAGTGTGTAAGATGAGTTCTGAAAAAAAATATAATTGTTATGTATTGCAGTATGCACAGCAGAGTTCTGGGGTGATACACGTCTTATTGAATGGTTCTTCTGTTGGAGGAGCTTATCCAGACCCAGGGTAAGAAAACTGACTTATTTATGTGTACAAGGTCTGATGCCGGCAAAAAAAAAGGTCAACCAGTTGTTTGGGTCTTCTGCTGCCCAAAGCATGGCTGAAACAGCCTGTTACATCAAAGTCTGCTGAGTTGTGGGGACAACTGCTAATTGCCCCCAGCTGTAGGAATTAAAATGAAATGGATGGAAAGAATCCTTTTGACTCTTGCATTTTACAAACTGCTGTGGCGAGCAGGATAAACGCTCTTTGAAAGCAGCCTTCAAGCCAGCCAACATACTGGGACAAAATGTGTATGTCTTAAAAAAAATGACTGTTACAAAATTTCTATTCAGGAACACCTCCAAGGAGAGGACGTTACAGGGAACATAGCCTCTGTCAGGCCTAGGAGAAAACTTTGTAAGTTGTCTAGTGAAGGTGCTTGGTCCTGCTGTTTCTCCATGACCGAGAGAAGGAGGTAGCTTGAGATCCACTGTGTATTAAGAAAGCAAAAAAGATCATTGAGAAGGGTAATAGCAAGGATTAGGTTCTTCTTCTCCTTACTCCGTCGTATATTAAGGACAGATGTATTTTCCCTGATTTATAGGTGTACCACTATGCAGAAGTTCATCTAAGCTTATAATGAAAATTTGTTGTAAAAATACACCCATAAGAACTTTTACTGAATATGTGGCTGTAGCAACTGCCTACCTTTGATGAAAAATTCATCTTTCCTCACCTCAGCAACCGTCCTGTCCAAGGCAGATCAAAAAAACATCTTTAAAAACCCCATAGAACAGATCCTACTCCTGTGTGCTCACTGAGGACTAAAAATAATCATTGAAAACTTAATTTTATCTCTAGATAGGAGAGAAACAGGAACCATCTGTTCCAAAACCCCTACTACCTACTTACCTGCACCCCCCAAACGGTCCATCTCTGTACACACCTTTCAGCTAATCAAGATGACTTATATGGTCTCCTTGGGTTGGTCAAGTGGTCAGCTGGGATTGATTCTTATGCAGATGATAATACCTGGCAGTCTATCAATGCACAGATTCCCGTATAGAGTCCTTATTTCAGAAACAGATTCCTTATTTCTGTTAATCTACAGATTCCTTATTTCAGAAACCTATTACACATAAATTAATTTTTTCCACCAGTTCCCCGGGTTACCTGCCTGGTGGTATTGTGAGCAGTGAAATCTCCATAACTGGAACACAACCTGCCATGAAAAAAACCCAAAGCCAGTTACTCCGTCTGTTTTATTTGCTGTGTATCTTTTGTCCCATTTATAACTGAATTCATTTAAGAGATCTTGTTTGAAAGAGGCTTAGAGTTGAATAGTTAACAGCAGAAGGTAATGTGAAAGGTCTACCTGTTTTCCTAAACATCTCTTGTCTGTTTTCAGGCATTTCAAAGCCACTTCCAAAGTTTATACTGCATTAGAGTTTGTACACTTAAATCATCATTAAGTCACCTGTTACCATTTCAGTTAAGGTTTATTTCTCACTTCACTGCAAAATAACTTTGCTCATCCACACAGTATGAATTTAGTTGGCAGACTTCTTTAATAATATTAGTCTTTTCAAAAATTGGTTTACTGAAGCCAATTGTACAGTGTTTTTCCACAGTTTCTGACTCCTCTAGTTAAAGATTTATTTATCTTTTGGAGAAAGCTGCATTTTTGCTGGCAATAACATATGCATGAATGGGCAAATAAGTTAAAAAAAATTTGAATCTTTATTTTTTGTTGTCTTTTCACTATGTGTTTAAGACAGGCTTGGACACCTTGGACAGATAGGCAACCCTGCTGTTGCGGCTACTGGTCTCTGGTTAGCCACCACTAACTGGAGTTGACCAGAGAGGGAAACTGTTGGTATTCGCCTCCTCATGTTCCACTTCTTCAGAAGTTTAAATTTAACTTGGTAACTTCATGAATGGGTCTCAGCTGGCTGCCAACAGAGCTTCCACACCAAAGCACCAGTAGTTTGCCTGCAGGCACCAGGGGGACAGAGTGGTGGTCACATTGACATCACTGGTCTCATCCAGGAGGTGACAACTAACAGTCCCTTCTAGTCTGGGGGGTGGGTCTCAGAGCATTTGAAGTGGCTAAGAGACACTGCAGCCCAGATGTAGACATTTAAGAAGACCCATTATAGGCAAATTAGAGCACATACTTAGGCTCAGGCTTGGACCAAGCATTCAGTGGAGACACGGCCCTTACAAGATTTCTGAGGGGAAAAAAAAAGGAATTAAGAGGTTGGAAGTCATTACAGTACATCTTGCTGGAAGGGTTAGAAATCTGTGGCTTTGAAATGCCTGTGTCTCATAAAAAATTAAATTCAGGGTGGTGAGACACTGGCACAGGTTGCCCAGAGAAGCTGTGGGTGCCCCATCCCTGGAAGTGTTCAAGGCCAGGCTGGATGGGGCTTTGAGCAGCCTGGTCTAGTGGGAGGTGTCCCTGCCCAGGGCAGGGGGGTTGGAACTAGATGATCTTTAAGGTCCCTTCCAACCCAAACCATTCTATGATTCTATTATTTAGTTGCCATTTTATTATTTTAATTGTTATTTAAATACCTATCAAAGTCAATTTACACAAAGCAATAAAGTGGAAAATTCCCTAGGCGAAGGATGGACATGTCTAGAAGTTTCTCCTTTATGGTCTTATATATCCTAGACAAATACTTCATTTTACTGTTGCTGTGATTTTGTACCTAAAATATATATTTGTCTTGAGGCTGTTGTTATTTTTTTATTTAAAGCAAAATTGTATTGTATGTAAAAGCTATAACTACAAGAATGACTTTTTTCTTTCTTACTAAATATCAAATGCTTTTTGGTTTGCTTTTGCCTTTTTTAAACTTCACTTAAATTTGGTTCACCTCTGAGTTGTAACTTTTTTTCAGCTGAGCCCCTCTAAGATGAAGAATATGAAAACAAAGCTTCTGATTAAATGCCTTTGACCTTTGAGGACATTCAGAATGTGAATCAGATTTTTTCTTCTTTGTGTTGAGTCTGATTGTAATCAGAAGATATAAATGTAAAATTGAGTAACCCCATATATCACAGAAGGATCAGAGCCTTGATTAATGCAAAGGGGAAAAAGATTATTTCTTTTTTGTGTTTTTTATAGTTCTAAAAATTTGTTTCTTGAATCAGTTTTTTTGCAGATTATGAAATACCTAATCTACAGAAAGACAAAATCTCACAAATTGTCATCTGGGTTGTGGATGATATTGAAGGAGCAGATATGTAAGTTATGTCTTCAAAAAAACTTAATTACTCCTTTTTTGGACCTGTCTTTAAAAATTCACCTTATCTTTCAGTTTGATTATGTTTTCATAGCAATTAAACTAAAAATATTTTAGATGCTTTCACTAACACAGAAGGCAAACCCTGCCGTTCCCAAAGAGTATAGAAATACCAGAATTAGACAAAATATAAATTCTAATATTAGGTCTGGAGTCCACTCTTAGTTAGAGAGATGTGTGTGTGGATCTCAGATCTTGAGTGAACTTGTAGCACATACAGGTTCATTAAGAAAAGCATCAATCTGAGTTTTAGATTAAATGCCGACATGAAATATTTCTTTCGCCTTGCCGTATGCCTTCTTTTCATTTTCACCTGTCATCTTAACTGTTTGAAAACTAGTAGAAGCAGAGAAATACCACTGGGGGCTCGTCTTCTCTCAGTACTTAAAATCAAGCTAATAATAAAAAGTAGGCTTTAAAATGGTCTAATTTTGCTGTTAATTTAATTTAAAAAACCTAAACAAACAATAAAGAATACAAAACAGATTAGTCCAAACAGAATAGCCTGTTGGTAGATAGCCAAAGATAGTGACAATTTTCAACAGAAACAGAAACAGAAAATGGACTGTGAAGTTGAAAAAATGAATTCATTAGGCCAGAAATTAGGCCTAGTTTCAGACTGATTAAAGGAAGAAGTAAATAGTCTGTTCATTATAGCTTTTGTGGGGTCCCTACAAATGTACATAGATGAGTCGGGGGTAGAGGAGCAGAGGAAGTCAGTTTTATCCCAACCATCTGCAGGGTCCCTGCAGTTTAATATAACCTGGTGGCACTTCATTGGTGTTAAAACTGCCCTGGCTGAAAAGGTCCAGAGAAATGGTCTCAGATGTCACTATATCCACCACTGGTGACTGCATCCCAGATGTCATCTGCATTCTTACGAGCATGAGGCTTCTGTTCTTGCTACTCGATGCTTTTCAGTTGCATCCATTCATTTTGTGTCATTTCCCTTTCACATCTCATCTCTTCTCTTTCCTATCTCCTTTTGCTTCTCTTTCATTCAGTTTTGGCATGGCCAACCCAGACCACATATTTTACCGTAGTGCTGCGGAGTCTATGAAGCATAGTTCAGATTAGCATTTCTCAGCCTTTCTCTTTAAATCAAAGAATCATACCCTTTTGAAAAAAAAACCGCCATACAGCTCACCTCTGCAAAGGTCACCCTTATTACAATGAAAAATTGAGAAAAGCACTGGATGTTAATTTATCTTTCAGTTTGTGCTTGTCTGGATGCAAGGGAATATTTGTGTATTTTTATTAATTGCTTTTACGATTATTTTGTTGGTCCCCATATGATTTCTTTAGAGTCATGAGTATTTAGTGACCAATGTGTAAGTAGCACTGACCTTAATACTTGACATTGGTGCAAGTTTTAGAGGTCTCAGTAGGTTCTATACTATGCTAAACTTTCTTTTGCTAATTGGACCACAAATCAAAAAATCAGTGCTAGACACAAGCTGTGTTTAGGACTGTTTCTGGTTTTTTCTCTCTCCTTGTGTTTTTCTGTAGTTCTGTATTCAAGAAAGAGGACAAGCTTCTAACAACAGGAATAATTCTAATTAATTATAACCAACTTATTCTGTAAAGCCAGCTAGCATCAACTTTAGCACTACCTAAATAGCTGCCAAAGAATATTACAAATGAAACATTTATTATTTTACAAAATTATTTAGCTCTTTTTCTGTTTGTCTAGTGAAGTGTTAAAGGTGGAAATATTGGTTAATAGAATCTGCAAATGCTACACTGGCTGAAGCCAATCTTCCAGTCTCTGCAAACTGACTATAAAATATTAAATGACTGTAAGAAAATGAAGCATTATAAATGGCAATGTACACCAATTTTCCATAGGTGTTAAGGAGTATAGAAGAGGCAAAGTAATGGGGATTTACTTTACTAATTCCATCGAGTTCAGTGAAAGGAAATTAGATAATAAAAGACTTGCAATAATATTAAAATGCTTTCTCACAGAGATTCCTGTGGAACTCATACTGTAAAGATATTAGAAAACAGGCTGAAAGCCCTTGGTTATGATGTCACCTGCACTGACAATTACAAGTAAGTGAAGATCGTTCATTAATATGCCATATTTGCAGAAGCATGTATTTTAAATGATTTCTTAACTTCTGATACTTAAGTGCCATTAATGTTGTGTCTTCAGTAGGAGACTGAAACGTTGGAGGGGTGATGTCACATTTTTCAGCCTTAGCATTTTTCAGCCATGAATTGAACAAAACACTACACCATATTGTATAACTGTATAATTAAGTGGAACGTTTTACTTACCCAATGTCAGACACAGAA
This sequence comes from Chroicocephalus ridibundus, assembly GCF_963924245.1. NCBI lineage: Eukaryota > Metazoa > Chordata > Aves > Charadriiformes > Laridae > Chroicocephalus > Chroicocephalus ridibundus. Next base: position 58,712,330 of record NC_086288.1, read on the forward strand.
GATGGCCTCATGTATTCCACTTCACTGTAAAATCTTTATTTGGATTGAAAAATCTGAACAACAGTTAAAAACACTGTTGGATGTCTGCAGAATTGTTAGTTATTCACAGTAGTATTCACAGCTGTAGTTATTCACAGCAGATTTTAAGATAAATGTAATTGAAGGGAAGCTTTAGACACTATAGTACTGTTAGAGTTTGTTTTGTTTTTTCATTTGGTTTCCTAAGTTTTCTGCCTGAAAGATGCTAAATAAAATTATATTTTCCACAGGTCTGTAATGTTCTTACTTTGCCTGGATCACCCTGATGATTCTAAGTGTACCCTTTCATCGTAAGTAAAATAAGTTCAGTCCATCATCAGTGTCATTACAATCAAATAAATAATGCAGAAATCAACAGTTTGACAGATTCCACCTCTATCATCTATTATATATCACCCATACACAATATACAGTATTCTTGAATTTATTACTTACTGTGTATTGAGTATTTCTATCTACAAATTGTGCATAATTGTCTGTGAGCAGCTGCTATTCCAAATTAGGTGTTAATCAGTTCTAATAGATCACACAGCCATACTGTATATCACTCATGGTATGAATGAAGTTTGTAAATATCCGTGTTCTGATGCAAAATCTATTACAAATTTGAAATTGCTTTTATTAATATTCTTCCTTGAACAATGAAATAGTAGGTCAAACGGCAACAGACCTAAAGGACGCTTCTCCAGTTACTGGAACTTTTCGTTCCAAATTTTGAGGAAGTTTCTTTTTAATCTTCCATTTTGTGTGCACACACAATTTCTATATTTTAACGTATTTACCTTGGGCCAGTAGGTTATCTGCAGAGAATGCAGATTACATCCAAGATACAACTTTCTTAATTAGCAAGCATCACTCCCAATAGTTTTAATAGTTTCCTTTCCTATCCATATTTTTCTTTATTGTATAAAGAGGATTAGATTAATTTATGCATTTCAGTGAATTTACAGTAAAGATGACTGTTTTCAGTTGTGGCTAAATTTCATAATCTATATGCTGTTGCACATATAGGTACACATAAGGTACTTGAACATCTGAATGTGAAAACGTCCTCACAGTTTGGAAAGTTGCAGGATCCATAAAAGTTGAAGGATGCATAAAAGTTGTTCTCTAGTTATATTACTTTTATGCGTAATCCATACATCTGGCCACATCCTATCTCCCACTGTCCTTTCTGCCATAATTCAAGCACCTGAAAATATTTTGTGTGTTAATACCTACCTAATGCTGCAACGATAACTTCTGCTATGAAAAACCTGATTTGCTGTCCCTGGTTATGGCAGCAGAGAGGTGCGACTCCTGCTTGCCTGCCTTGCAGTGTGTGGCAGTAGTGCTTCATGCAGTACAGAAAAGGAGGCGTATATCACTTTCTGTAGCATATGTTCGGTTTTTAATATACCCTAACAGAGAAAGTGAGTATTCTTTTTTTGTACTGGTCACTGAAAGCTTTCACTCATCTTGTGATGCAACAACATTTATTCTTACATCCAAATTATATCCCAGCACCAACATATAAATGTGTGATGAAAACAGTGGCATTGTAGATACCACTGATATCTCCAGAGTCCTTCTAGGTAGCTGATCATAGAACAGGCTTCCAGCCGTGTTAAGGCATTTGTTTGTTACTAGATACCTTGCATGGTGGATTAAAATAGGGTTTCCTTGTTCTGCCAGTGAACGGTAAAGCTTTTGTTCATGTGTCAAAGGAAAATACGGTTGTCCTATGCAAAATCACATCTGTGAACGTGATGACAATGTTAACAAACTAGAGGAAAAAGCACTTTACAGGACTTTAAAACATATAATGCTGTGACCTCTTAACAGAAGATTTTTCTCTTCTCCCAGGTTTTAAACGATTTCCCTCAAAGTTTTGTGATGTGGGTACATTCCTCAGCTGAGGAAATGTGGATGAAAAGGCTTTTGGAAACCATTAATGTATTTTTCTTTCACCTAAGGGATGAGCATACCAGTTCTCCACTATTACCACATAGCGCTTGCAGTATGTAAGCAGGGGAGCAGCCACCCCTTCCTTTCCATCTATGTCGGTACTTAAATTAACATGATCACTAGCGTATTCTAAGCACCAGTTTCATCCTTTCCTGGGGTAACTCCTAAGCGACTCAGCTGTTATGATCCTCCTTCGGAAATGTTTCCTTGTGTCTTTCTGTTTCTTCCTGAGCCTTCTATTCCCTCCTGTATGCATGACAATGTAATAGCCTTGATTCACTTCTCATCTATGTTATCCCTAATCAAGACAGAGCTTCCCAATCGGAATGCTAACTATCATTGCCTCTCCCTGAAATGTAAGTGGCTAAAAATACTTTAAGCCAATGAATACTTACACTCTTCTCCAAATTATTTACTTCTCTGCAATAAATAACATCTCCATTGAAATTAGATGCCCTTTCAGAAAGATCCTTAAGCAGATGTATATAAATTATTTGATGATTATCTTCTAGATTTGTTTTCTCTGTTTTCCCCACCCTCTGATGGTCCATTAACTGACATGGGAAGAGTTTGGTCAGTAGTGGTATCACTTTTAAGAGCGTGCCTCTGTTAAGAAAAGGCTTCCTTTGCATAGTGTGTGCTCAGTGTACACATGTTACATTTTCATACTTCCATAATAAATAGCGAGAGTAGGCATGCAGGCCCTGTGGCATCCCCTTTCACAATGGCCATTTGCTGTTACAAGACCGATAGTTGGCTTCTCAGCCTCCGGAGAATCATGTCCCGAGCCCAAGAACGTCAGAGTTGTGCAAGTGACTGCTTTTTGTCACCGCAGCTCCCGTTACATCAGCATACCAAAGGAGAGGCTGTGTCAGGGTAGCAGAGGGATGGCTTGAATGTGCTGAAGTGTGCTTGGGGCTTACTGGGTAGTCATAGTGCCCCTTGACTCCTCTCCGGACTTGAACTACGGTCTATGTCAATTGGTTCGTTGACACCCTGTTTGCCAAGAACTTGCAAGTAAAAAAATACCCACTAGATGGCACAGATGCCTTACAGACATAAGCAGAAAGGAAGCCAGATGCAATCTATTAGTAGTGGTATTTATTACTTGCATTATTGCAGTGTCAGGGAGACTTAGAAATGGATATGGATACTGTCGTATGAAGTGCTGTAAAAATATAGACCTCTAGGAACACTGCGGTCTAGAAGAGCTCTATACAATCTCAAGAATAAGGCCAGAGACAGTAAATGGATGTGGAGAGACAAGGAGGCTCAGGTATTAAGGTAGAAAGGAGCGTTCCCAGGGTTTGGCACACAGATATCCCGTTTATAAAATCATGACAGCCAAAAGGAATCTGGTGACGAGCTCTTACAAAGAAACTTCTAGCTTAGCACTTGGACGGCAAACTTCATCCTTGGCAACAAACCCCTGATATTTAAAAGAATCCTAACTCAGCTCTGTGCTGTGAACATCCTGTTTGTTTTCTTTTCTTTAGATCTGCACCAGCAGCACAAAGAGGACCTATATCTTCAAACAGAGGAGGCAGCTGGAACAAGCTCATGTTTGTTTCTTTTGTAGGCTTTTTGTTCAGATTTGCTTTAGTGTACTAAGTTAATCAAGTGAATCCATATCCTCTGTTTGCCTTAGCTGGCTAGAAATTCGGCTTTAATTAATTTCTAACTGCAATTTTACCCTAGTTCTGGGACTGGCAAACCTGCATATTAAAACACTGCATATTTCTATCTAGATGCCAACTACTTTTAATATCAAAAATTATTCTACTGCTTCTAGGAAGCCTCACCCTTCCTTTCCTTTTCTTGAATAGAAGAAATCTATTGCTGTTTCCCCTTATCCTTATTCTCCAGAATTAAACTAAGACTAATACTTCCTGTTCACATATTTCAGAAAGAAAAGTGAAACTATGCCTGTCATACATCTCCCACACAGCTTGCTTGTTTGTAAAAACAATCCTAACATTTGGCCGTGGAAACTTAAGTGTCTGATTTTCGTGTATTGGGAAGGGGAACTATGAATTCAGATGAGATAGAGCTTAGCTTGCTTACTTGGTACAGTGGAAAAATTAAACTCATTTTCATAAGGGGTCCAGTACTTGGGCCAAACTTACCTGAAACTATCATAAAGAGAGGTTCTGGCTTGCATAATTCCATACAGCATTTTACCACATATTATCGATTGCTTCATCATCCGCACAGCTGTTCCTCAGCTGGCATTTTCCCGGCCAGTGGGTAGCCAATAGTCAGGAATACCGGGGTCTAGAAAGCTCCATGGGTTTTCCACCATGATGTGATTTATGGCGTATCAAATTCAGACAAGAACCTGCCAAGTCAGACATCTGCCTGCTTGCAGTGAACTCGGTTAGCGTGCTTCAGAATATATTGAGGAGACAGCAGATGCCATCTTGAAGATCTCTTGTGTTACTTCTGTGAATTATCTACGTGTTCCAGCTAGGTGCTCCTCTAAACCACCAAGACATCCAGCTACCAAGATGACACAGAAATCTTTGGAAAAAAATAGTTGTTCTTGTAGAAAAATAACTTTTAAGTAGAATTTTGCTGCCCATTCTCTGTTAGCTTCTGTATTATTTATTTTATTTGTGTTTGTATTAGCTGGTTGTCAGGAAACTGGAATAGGATATTCCTGTTATCTCAGTGCATCTGATTTAGGACTCCATAGTAGATTTATGTCCTTTCAATCCCTGTTCAATCCCTGGTACAACTATATCATGTTGTATGTTTGAAAGATAAAATAACTAAAATATGTTGTTGTTGCTTATTTGTCTGGCTTCCATTCCTGTAATAATCTTTAATTTGGTTTTAATGCAAACCCCTTTACACACATAGTTGTGTTTGCCTGTGTCACAGCCGGGTTTAGGCTCCAGCTTGAAGGATTTTTGTGTCTGTTTCAGACACTTGCAAAAGTACCGAGATCAGAAGTTAAAATCTGGGCTGTATTATGCCTCAAAATCTTTCCTTGCCTATGCTGAAACGTTAGTCCTTTGATTAGTTCCTTCAACATCCTCCTCATTTTTATTGCTTGTTTGGGAGAACTTTGTAGAGTGGAGCTGATGGTTGGACTCGATGATCCCAAGGGTCTTTTCCAACCTAAATGATTCTATGATTCTATGATTCTATGATGCTGTCCTTAGCAGCTGCCAGAGTAATAAGAGAGGGATCTGTTTGTAACACAGACACAGCTCAGGTAACTAAAGCCAAGCAATTTTGATCAGTCTTCTATTTGTCCACAGCAGATCACACCATGACACATTTTGGACCACAGGCTGTGGAGTGCATATGAGGCTCACAGATAGGTGTCCCAGCCATCGTTTGGTTGAGTGTTGTCCTACCCATTGACCTGTATATTATAGTGTGTCCGAGATTCAGAGAATAGCTTAATACCATTAACAAGCCATATGCCTCTTAGGCAACTTCCATCCACAAGCCAAGCACCCCAGATGGCCAACTTTTGCTTTCCAGCCTATGAAAACTTTCCAGCCCCTGGATGCAATCCACTCCAGCAGCGCAGGCAGTGCTGGCCATTGCGTATGATACCAAACACACTGTAGGAAGTGCTACATAATTCTGTTTTGAAAAAACAGTAAAATACAAAGTAGCATAGATATGATTCAAATAATTTTAGGTTATTTACTGCATAACCTTATATGAAGAACAACATACTCAGAAACCTCTTGCAGTGTTTTCTTATTTCTAATGTTCTTGCCTCTTTTCCCATTCCTTCAACTCGGTATCAAAGGCAGCAATTTTTTTCAATATCTTTTGAATAAAATGTCTCAAACTTGCTGGAAAGGCTTGCGAAGATCTGTAGATTTTTAGCTAACCAACTAATACATTTGGGAAAAAAAAGAAGGCAAAGTTTTAGATATATAGGCTTCCTGAAATCTTAAAGGCAGGAAATTTCAGGCTGAGTGTGGATCAGTTGTTCTGAGTTTAATATAATGGTTTTAATCTGTGCAAAAGAACAGTGTGACTGGCATCTTGGAAGCAGAGGCGCAGAAGTGTCGGCAAATTGAGAAACAATAGGGTCATTTGTTACTCCTGGAGGGAAAGACATGAACAAAAAGTTGTGAGCAAGAGAATCCTGTATATCTTTCTTTTTTTATTTACTTCTACATCTACAAAGTGTGCAAATAGTGCTATTTACACATATATTTTACACTTAGTGGTGAGAATCAGCTACATATGCCTGTGCTCTTGTCTTGAACACTCAGTAAATGTTCTGATTAGCAATGTCTCCTGTAACAGCTGTGGCAAATTTGGAGAAATCATCATATCTAAAAGGCATCTGCCCTTCTACCTAAACTCATGCAAGCCTGCTAGTGGTCAGCAGGGTGCTTCAAATATGGCTTCAGAATGTTTCATACAGTCATACTTCTACTAGCAGCACTGCAAAAACAGCTGTTTCCAGACCTGAATTCAAGGGGGAAAATGTTGACTATGAAAACATTATGTGTGTCACTTCATTTTGAATCCCGTTGGATGCCACAGTCCTGTGTAGATCTGTTAATATCCAACTACTCGGGGCAACTGAAAGCATCATGTACAGGAGCATTACAAGGCGATCGGCATTTCTGCAAACACACCTGTGGAAGCCGCTGATACTAAGGTAGTATTTCATGCCTTTGCCCGTTTTGTGGATCACTGAAGAACTCAGTTATGTCGTACTTTTCATTCCTATATAGAAATAGGTATAAACCCCCCTTCTGCTAACCTACTTCCTTTTTCTTTATTTTTTTGCTGCTGCATGTGTTCTAGTCAGTGTCTCTGACAAAAGCCAAACTCTAGTTCATAATAATTAATTTTTTCAGCTTGTTATGTGCATGCACACATATAGATCTGCTCATACCTGCTCTGTCTACTTTTAAATGCAAACTCTGGGGTGCTCTGGAGTAAGAAGTTATGAGAATAAAGCAAGGACAGCTTGTTCACCTCTCTGTTCTTTTTATACTGCTGGTGTTTATTTTTGTCATATTGGCCTTGATGTGATATTCAGCTGACACGACTGTGTTTCTGATCAGCAATCTCAGATGTAGTGAAACTTGAACTTAAACCTCAACAAGTTGTGTAATACTTATTGTTCAAAGAAAGCTAACTTTCTCGATAGTTTTCCTTTCAATTGGATGAGCTAGAAATAATTCTGCTGTATTCTGCTTCAACAATAGAGAGTGTAAAGTGCTTTTAGCAGAGCCAAGAACTTTGGTTTAAAATAGCGCAGTGTGGGGAGGCACAGCATCTTAATTTAGGAAAATGTTAGGGTGGCTCAAGCACTTTAGAAGTGTTTTTCTGATTTTCAGGTTTTTCCTAATTCCAGCTTCTGCGCAGTCTAGATTTATTCATAAATGTACTTACTTATTTAAGAGGTGAAGAATATAATCTGCCAGATTTTATTTATAATCTGCAGGCATTTCATTTCCTACTGTTCCCTGTGAATTAAAAAAGGCAGGCTCAGAGCAGACCCTGATGCCCTTACTATAGCAGCACAGTTCAAGTGCAGGCTGGCAGGGAGAGGAGCGCAGGGAACTGGGGGCTGGGAGCATGGCACATACGTACCCTCACACCGTGCCAGGGTGTCCACCCTGCCCGGGCAGCCCCTCTTCGCCCACCTTCTCCTCTCTTTCCTGCCACTCGCAGCAAAGGTGAACCTGACCTCAGTGCAGATGAGTTACTTCGTATTTTTAGCAGAGGGTGTGAGTGGAAAATTGCGATGTTGGAAGTTTTATAGAAGGAAAATGAAAGAGGGAATTATATTTAATAATACACATCGCCTTTAAGTAATAGGCACTGAAGTAAAGTAACTAATCCTTGACTTGCGACCATTTGAGTAGGAATACCTCTGCGCTATGGAAGCAGTAAGTGTGGTTAAGTTCCCAAAGTGCAGGCAGAGGGGATGCTCCAGAACTGTGTATCTGGAGTAACTCGAGTTATACCATTAGTTACAATAATTAAGAAAGACCTAGCATTTTTTCATCCAGTAACTGTGTTTGCCTGGGCAGCTCTTAGTGATTACATCTGATACAGTCTGATATCAGGTGCTAATGAGTGCTTGGATAAATAATTAACAAGGAATGTCAGGTATTGCAGGCGTAGGTTGATATGTCAAGAATCTGGATCACCAAACTGCAGGAGGACCCTTTTTTTTGCCATTTGCAACAGGTAAAGTCAAGTAAATGACAGGTATTCTATATGGTATGCTAAGCCAGGGTACAGATCTGGAAAAGCTCCTAGGTCACAGTATACCACTTTGAAGAGCAGCCAGTGAAGAAGCAAATGAGCAGAAATAAGTATTCGATCAAAATCTTGCAATCTCAAATCCCAACTGTATGACATGCTGGCCAGTGTCACGCTTCATTTTACTCCGCCTTTTGTTTTAATGAAAGATGCCAGAAAATCCAGCGTTGGCATTTCCACAAAGCAGAATGAATGCTCTGGGCTTTCACCATGAATTTTCTGTCATGACTGCCCATTAGCGTGGGGTAAATACAAAAAGAGATGCTGGAATAATATGAAAAAGAAGTGATGGCAAGCGAAATATATGTTATATATCATGGAAAAAGAAGAACAGTAAGAATAACAAATAAACTAGGAAGCCACAGCATCAAATCCTGGACAAATATTTATGTGTGTGTGTACAAAAGCATATTTTGCATAGCTGGCAAGCAGGAAAGATCTTGTTTTTCAAGTTTCTTGTTTTTTGACCTTTGAACCATCACATGGAGCCTTTCCAAGTGGCAGATCTACCCCCTACAGTTCTTTTAGGAGAATTTTTGCAATTTACACAGTCCTGTGCTTGCAGAGCATACTTCTGTATCAACTTTGTTTCCTTGGCTGCCTCGGTGGGATGGGAGCCTGCTGGGTATTTCCCTTCAGAATGTGTGAGCAGCATAATAATTGGTATTGGGCAGCAAACAAGCACTTGATTTCATGAAAGTCGGTGAGGTTACTGCATTTGCTTTTCCTCTGCACTAAAACTAAACCTTGAAAAAATTTTGCACAAAAAAAGTACAGCAACCTCATCAGAAATCATGGTAAGATCCCTCACTGCTGGATCGTAGCTTTGGTATAGCTCCCACTTTCTTGCAAACTCTTCTATTGCAGCTGTTCCATTTTGTATAAATTAAACATGTCTTGAATTAAGAAATATTTTCTTCATAGCCTATTCATGTTGAATGCGTGATTCGTTAAATGTGGGTGCCCTTCTCTGTATATTAGTGCTTTAAACCCTATACCTTTGAATATGGTTTGTTGTTTTTTTTAAATTTGCCCAGGACATCATTTTCTGACATGTCTAAATAGGCATATGAAAACCAGGTGAAGGTGATACAGAAGAATGAAGCAACCCATTTCCTCAAACTGTTCTGGAGCTACTCCACAGCTTGTGTCCCCACTCCAGCCCCTTCCCCACCAGCAGTGTGTTCCTTCGTAGGGGATCTCTCGGCACGTGGCCTTGCTCCCTGAGAAAATCAATGCACAAACCCTGGCTATGTCTTTGTTTTGTTACAAACCCACCACTTTGTCTGAGAAAGAAATTGGGAACTGCAAAATGAAAAAAAAAAAAAAAAAACAAAACAAAAAAAAGCAGCACTTGTGACAGCAGGAAATCCTTCAGGCAGCAGCAAAGCTTCAGAAGCACCTGTACAAGCACCAGGCTCTCCAAGCGAAGGGGAGGGAGCAGATGGCCTGACACTCAAGAGAGCCAGCCAAGGGAAACAAGCACAGAAATGGGAGGAAGAAGCTCGGTCCAAAGAGGGAGAATGTTTTGGACCCTTTGGGATCTTTGTTTGTGATAAACAAAGAAAAAAAATCAGTCATTAGTGTGTGTTGCCCTGTCCCACGCTGAGCAGCACAGCCAGTGCTGTCATGGCTCCAACTGGCTCCAAGCGAGCTCGCACAGCAGTGAGCGGAGAAGCAAGTGCTAATCGGACAGACTCGGGCAAAGGAACTAGGCTGTGCACGTGCACTCCGCACGGCTGTGCGGAGCATGAGGGAGGAATAGCTGTTCCCAAACACCCCTTCCCTGGACATGAGCTATAAAGGCACATCCCATCATAATGCTATTAATTTGTAAAGCGGTCAAAACTGCAGCACAGTTTGAAACATCTGAGCTGAAGGACAGATGTCACCACTTTTGAGAAAGCTCAGGATACGTCTATATTCCTGTCAGTGTATTTCACCAGATACTTGATCCTACGGAAATAATCTGACTGGCCATAAATCACATCCTAGAAACAAGCAGCTTAAAATCTAATGCCATTTCAGCAGAGCACAACCCTAATAGAAAAAGCAGGCCACTAATTTAGGGATCTTAAGCTCTGTTGTGGGCCCTGAAAAGCTCTCATCCCTTATGCTGTCTCCATAGCCTGCGGTGAAACAATAGCGTGTAAAAGCTTGGAGCTAGTTTTCTATGCGGTGTTTGGTAGGAGTTTCCCGATCAGAAAGGTTTTTAGAAAAATTAACATATATACAAAGGCTAAAAAAGCCTTTCAAAACATCCCGGAATCATTACTTAAAGAAGAACTTCACAGGAAGATAGGCAAATAGGAATAATTATCCATACAAAGAAAAACAAACCTTATCTACACAGGCAATCAGAAAGGTTTGGAAAGCTAATTTACTAATCAGGAAAATTTATCCCTTACTGATAAAAGATTTCTCCTCCATACTAAAGCACGATGTTTGATGAGAAGAAAAGACAATTGGCTTCCTTTATTTCTCCAGTTGTGATCTCCCATTTGAAAGTAAGGGCATTTGGAAAGACAGAGTAGGGTGAGACAGAGATTGTGTTCTAGGACTCAAGGACTCAAGGGAACTGAACAGTCTGCCACTGTTTCTGCTTTAGCAAATCCCTAATGGAAATCATTTGGAAAAAAAAAAAGAACTGAACCTGACACAGCCATGCTGTAGCTCTTTACCACAGCTTCCCTTAATCTCATCTATTTCTTCCAAAAATACAAATGTAAGAGGAAGAATTTCTTAAAATCTTTTTTAAATGACTGGTGGATGGGTGTCAGAAGCCTTGTTGTGAAAGCCTGAGCATTACGACTCTTCATGAGACACTTCTGCATGCTATAGCAACAAATCTTCCAAAAGAAGATCCAGAAAGTTATTCAGAAAGGATAGTTTCTTCTGCTATCTAGAGGGCATTGTAGAGGAAATGGAGCTATACTCTTTTTTTCGGGGATGCACAGTGAAAATACTAGGGGCAATGGTCAAAAAGTACAGCAAGTGAAATTCAGATTAAACATTTAAAAAAAAATAATAATACCGTGGCAGTGGCTGCCCAGAGAAGTTTTGGATTCTCCATCCATGAAGGTTTTCAAAACTCCACTGGAGAACACCCTGAGCAACCTAATCTAACCTTGAAGTTAGCCATGATTTGAGCGAGTGATGGGACCAGATAACCTGCAGAGGTCTCTTCCAACCTACATTGTTCAATCATACTGTGAGTTTTCCAAGAATGGCAATTACTAAATATTTTCTTTCTGGAAGGGCCTGTCATACATAGTACTGTTCCTTTTTTTATTTCATAACAATAATGTGTAACTGGAAAGACAGCTTTATTTTTATAACATCGTTAGCTGCCCATGGAGTTTTAGCAGTCAGTCATACTAGGTGCATTTATTTTAAAACCTGATGGCTAAGACAGTCTATCAAGGACATTTAAAATTCAAATTTAGGCAGCACAAATAATATTCCACAGCATGTTGCATTTACAGTCAACATTAAGCTACCTGGAGATTTGCTCTTATAAATAATTGATTTCAGCTATTGTCTTCAAGGAAAGATTAGCTAGATTTCCATCTGTCTTCAATTCCCTAAATTCCAATATCTTTGGAGGCCTGTCTGATACAGTTCTCTAGTTCATTAGAAAACATGGAGATCTGTCTGCATTTTGCAAATCCTTATCACAAAATTGTAGCTTCAGAGAATTATAGAGTCATGTATGCTGGAAGGCAGCTCTCAAAGGCAAGAGTAACTTTGCCGTGATGTAAGCCAGCTTGTCCTTACTACCCTCAGATGCATCTCATCTGGACTGAGGGACTTGTATTCAGCCAGCGTGCTTAAATGATCCATAACTCAATCTTCCTCTGCTATGGGTAGCAGTTTTCTCCCCAAGGCTCCTACCTGGGCACTGTAGGCACAAAGACCCCTCAGAGTACTGAGAACAGACCGTGCCAGTGAAGAATAAGTCAAAGAAAGCTTAGAGTCACCTCTGCTTTTTCAGTGTCCTTTGAGACTAGGTCACCTGCCCCATTGAGCAGCTGCCTTATGTTTTTCTTGCTGTTTGTTCTGCTGTGGATGTGCCTGTGGAAGCCATTCTTGGTGCCCTTCCACACTTCACCAATTTTAACTTCATTGCGGGTTTGGCTTTCTTAAGTGCTTGCCTGCATGTCTGTCACACACACAAAGCCAGCCAGACTCTCCTGGTCCCATAGCTGACTCCCACCCCATGCTCGTGCCTTTAGAGACACCCGGGTGCTCTCGCAGCCAGAGCTGGCCCTTAGAGACCCACTCACCCCCAGCTCCTAGGTCATGTCGCCTGCTCACCAGCTTGTCCAGCTTGATCTCCGCTGGTGCTCACGGTGTCACTCACACACCCACATTCACTCCAGTCACTGGCACCAGGGACACACGGGCCCTCCAACCCATGGCCTGACCTGTTGCTGCACCCACACCCCTGTGTACACACCCGTGCACACAAGGAATAGAGAGCCCTCACCCAGGGAAGGGCTGGAAAGGACTTGAAGAAGAAGACAGGACAGACTGCCCTGGTCAGGCACAGGGCATGGCCAGGCAAATGAACTGACCAACCAGCTGTTTACATAGAACTGGCCCTTTTTATTCCTGTACCCCTCTATTTCACCACTCTTGTTCCTCCCAAATCACCTAAACCCCTCCCTTGCCCCACCTTTTCTTCCCCCTCCCCTAAACATCCCATAATAAGTCCTGTGTGATCATGAACTGCTTTTCCCCTGCATCCCTCGATATATCCCACTCCTAGGCAGCTCCTTAGTCTAAAAGGTGACCTGGCGAGCTGCCCCCAGTGCTCCTGGTGATGGGTGTCACGTCTGGATGTTAGAGCTAAGGCTCTGCTGGAACAGCCCTGGAGGGACCCAGGCAAAGAGTTTGTTCCTCAGGAGTCCTTAATTTGGGTTCTTGCCTGCCTTTGTGCCCCTGTGCTCCTCTGGGCTTGTGTCTCTCTGAGCTCCTTTATGGGTGTTCAGATGAGCTTTAGCGCATAACCTAACAGTCTAGGCAATGCTGGTACATTCCTCCCAGATAGTCCATCCTTGCTTCCACTCTCCCTACACTTTCTTCCAACATTTAAGCTAGATCAGGACTTCCTGATTTGGCCAAGCTGGCCCCCTTCCCCAGCTTTGATTTTCTGCCCGTCTGGATGGACTGTTCTTGTGCTTTGAGGAGATTGTTCTTGAATCAACTCCCTCTCTTGGGCTCCTTTGATGTTCAGTGTCCCCTGGGGTCACACCTACCAGGTCTCTGGAAAAGCCACAATCATTCAGTCACATGTTTCTGTCACACCAAACTGAGTGCATCTACAGTTCCATATCTGTTTTCCTTCATAAGGCCATTTTTCAACATTTCCTAAGCAGTAATTTCTGACTAATTGTCTGTTCTGATCATAAAATTCCCCATACTGCTGATTGATTAGCATCTAGAAACGGGTCACTGGCTCCATGTCTTTTGAGAAAACTACTGCTAGATCAATTCATCCCCAATAAAACACAGAGAAGTACCACTCCTCTGCTGCACCAGGTCACTGAAAGACCAGTCAGTGCTGGTGCCCAGCGCCAGAGTGTTGGACTGATCTGTCCTGGGAGGTGGATTTTGAGTAGACAAATGCAAACCATGGGGCTGAGGCAGGGAGCTGCGGAAGACGGCAAGAGCATCTGGGGGTGTGGAGAGGGGATCTCCCTGAGCAACCCAAGCGTGTCCACTGGGCACTGTCCCATGTCCTTCTAAGCTTATTCACAATTGCAGATCTGACAGGTGACAGACAGATGGACCGGACCATCCAGTGACTCACACAGGAATTAAATAGCTTTGTGCTGGTGGCCTTAAGACATACTCCACCCTGCCCTTCAGCAGTGCACAAGCATTGTGTGTGAGGAACAGGAAGCAAAAGGGTGGAGGGGGGAAGGAACAGCTCGGGTGAGCTTGTGCAAATGCAGGAATGTTTTGTCTTGAATAAAGACTTCTCATTTTAGAAGTCGCTTTGTCCTGTGCTGCCGTTCTGGTTCTTTCTGGCTCTACAGTTCAAAACCAGTGCATTGGCCTCAGGCTGCAGTGCAGCATTAAGCCCTTCGTACACACGCACGTGCTGCTTCAGGTTATTCACACAGAGAGAAGAAACACCATCATATTTCTTGGATTTCATCTGTATTGTTTTTTTCTTTCTTTCCTTATATTCTCAAGTTCCTGCATAAGTCTTGACACGAGAAGCAGCCACACCACATATAGTGTAGGGTAATAAAAAGGTCACCAACAAAACTACAAGGCACAGTGGTGACATTTGGTCCTCCCACACTCTCCTCGTGTGTGAGAATGCATAGGAAAAAAATAGTACATTCCGGTCGAGAGAGCAGAACATGTTATTGAGAGGAGACAAGCATCACGCTTGTCAGCATGGGCTGATCTAGCACTCTCCTTTCCCCACCTAAACCCCTCAGCAGCGCGTGAAACAAAAGGAATAACTTCCACATGGGAACACAGGCTGCTTACAAGTGATACAGATGAAAGAGATGGAAAGCCCCAGCAGTCTGTAGTGGGCAAACTGCACATAATGACTTGCGGGTGCCATTTTACAGGATGATTTCCTGCACTCCGGGTCTGTCAGCTTGAGCCTGTTGCCTGCAGTCTGGTGGGCCCGCTCTTGTCTGTGGCACTTCCAGAGGAGGACCTGTGTCTGAAGAAGCAGCCCGGAAGACTTTGTAGTTTCAAACCTACATGCAGTAAGGGCGGGTTTAACCCCAAAACATGCCATCAGCATGGAGCATGGAGCGATATGCATCCATCCATAGCTAGATGCAGCCATAACAGTGGTGGGACATGGCATATCTCCTGCCCAAATGACAACGTGTACGACAGCAGGTAACAGCAATGGTCCCTCTGCATACCTCTCCTCCTTCCTAAGGTAGGGTAACACTGATCATGATATCCTTACTTACAGCAATATTAAGTGGCCATATTAAGAACACCCACAGAGCGCAGTCACTTTTATGAGGAAGAGAGGTATCTGGGCTTGAGAAGGAAATTTCACACCGCTTTCTACCCTGGAATTCAAGGATGCCTAAGATCTAATGGTGTTTCCATTTGCACTGAAAAGTCGTGGGTGCTTAAACATGGGTGTATTAACAAATTCAGAAGTGCCCATTAGTGACTCAGAGGCAGATGGCAATTAAGACATTACCAATTTTTCCAACAAATTAGTTCAGGGGCACCTCGTCACACAAAATTTGGTAGCAATGAATCAACACACACCCACATCCATCAACACAGAGAGCATCTTTACTTTTGAGGACAGCTGCACAACTAATTTCTCCATGATTTTTCAGCATAATTAGAAGAAGAGTTCAGGACTGAAATCTTACAGATTTGAAAAGCTGCAAGTGTCTAAAATAAAATGGTGAAAATGCAGATACATGCATCTGTAAACTCAGCAGTCGGTTTTACATCCACATTAGTGGTTGCTTCAGTGAACTGCTCAGACATAGATCAGCTGCAAACTAAATCACCATTCAAAGGAGACAGCGATTTGATGGAATAGTCCAAAGTTATAAGACAAATGCACTAAACCCTCAGCTTTCCTTGCTCAGAGGAAGCAAAGTCCATCTCTACACTTGCCTCACGATTTGACGCAGGGCAGCCTTGTTGCTGGATGCCAGCAGAGCCCTGCGCTCTGTGTACAAACTGCGCAGGGAAACCAGAAATGAACTTACGAACTTTCAAACAGCTTCTGTATGCAACAAGGCAGAGAGAGAAAAGCGTGTCATATCCTTTCAAAAAATTGAGAAAATGATGAAGGTATTAAAATAAAAAAAGATGATGAGACGTTGTGTTAGGGATAATAGAGAATGGTCAGAGTGAGACACGATGGAAAATTACTAGTGGAACCAAACCCAGTAAACATGCCGAGAAGAAGGACCTCAGTACTGTTGCTGCAAAAACTATGTGTGTATCCATGAGAACCTGACCTTCGAAGAAGAAGGTAACAAGAAGGGAGTACAACAGTGTAGTCAGGTATCAGACAGCCGCTGTTAGCAAAGCTGGATCATGAGCCTGGTGAGGCTCGCTGCAGGCACTGGCCACGCGTGCAGTGACTCGAGCCTGCACTTTTCCACTCAATCTGGTGCAGGATATAAGGGGGTGATCTCGGGCCAGAGAGGGGGAGAGAGACATGAGTGCACTTTGAAGATACAGGGGACACCCTGAACAAGTGCTGTGCCTTGCCTTCCTCTGCCGTACCGATGTAGCTCCTCGTTATCCTGCTGCTCAACGATGCTACTACGGTCTATGGGGTTGGTAAGACTCTTAAGTAACTTTTGGGACATTTGGGAACTGCTTAGCAAGGCTTCGCAATAAAGCTGAATTCACTGTGGGTTTTTTTTCCTGTAGCAAGGCTTCCCAATAAAGCAGAGTTAACTTTTTTTTTTCCTTTGTGTGGGCCCCAGTTTGTGCATTGGAATCTTTAAAAAAGAACCAGTTACAGATTAGCTGACAAAGATCTGAAAGCCAATTACCTAATCAGCTACGTTTTATATTGCACCTGCAGTAAACAATGTTGGTTATTTACCATAACACAACACTTTGCATCATTGCTGTTGCATAGTCCTTTGCACCCTTCTAAGCGGCAAGATAATTTATCTTGAGGCTGGTCTACAAATGAAAGGAGGCCTATGCAATTGCTTGGTTTGCTTGTCCGCTCCTCCATCTGTCAGCCTTTTCCCTCCCAAAACCCTGTGAATTAATTAGCCAATTTCAACCAAAATCTAATGGACTGGGCTGCAGAACTGTTGTTCTGATTATCTCTGTGAATGGAAGCCACACTCTGCTGTTCTGAGAAGATTAACCCTCCCTAATATCTGATATTCAGACTTTAACATATAGTGAAATGTTTTGTCATTCAGAAGTAATCTTAAAGAATTTACAGGAGAAGAAAATGCAATCAGGGTAGAAATTTGTGTTAAGTAACAACAAAGCGAGCAAGACAATACCACCATGCTGAAGAAGACAACTAGGTAACAGCAACCAGCTGAGAAAAAAAGATTTGGGGTTGGGAAAGGAATGCTGGTGCTCAGACCATCTCCAGCCAGCTCTTATGGTAAACAGGAGCGTAATGCGGTCCCCGTTCCCAGCAGTGGATATGGCCTTGCAGAAGACCTGAATGGGATGTTCTTCATGTCCTTTAGATGGCTGCTAGTGCTGGCTCAGAGTTAAGGCACCGACGTCCATCTGCCGGTCTCTTTGCCTGCCTATGGCTGTAGGGTGGGTGCGATGGGGGCTGCCACCAGGAAAACAGAACAACTTACGTACAGGTTGTCTTGTGTCCTGCTAGTGCTTGTGCACTTGGCCCAGAGCACGGCTCACTTGGAAAGCTCACGTTGTGGCAGGCAGAGGAGCTGACAGAAGGGAGAGCTGAGCGGGATGCCCAGACACCCAGTTACAAATGCATTTTTCGCAGTAGCTGGAGTGTGCGGTTGGATGGCACACAGCTCTTCACAGCTGTCACTTCGTACTAGCTGGTTTCCTTATCCCAGCCCTTTTATCATGTTATTTTCAGTGTTCATCTCAAACCTTCTCTAAATGTTGTGACAGCGTTTACCCTGTGAAACTGGGAAGCAACGAGGTGAGAGTCATTGCTATTCCAACAAAAGCCAGAAAAGACATAATGTCTTTAATTATTACAACAGCTTCTGCTCTTTTCAGTTCAAATTCTCTCATTCATAAGCTCTGCTGAGATGTGACAGCCAGCAATTACAGGTGTCCAGGACTGGGAGTGATTAGTGGCACTCTGAATACTGTGGTATTGTTGTCATCCAGTGCATTACGTTAAAATTCCACTCTAATAGGCTGCCCAGGGAGGTGATGGAGTCACCATCCCTGAATGTGTTTAAGAGTCGTTTAGGTGTAGTGTTAAGGGATATGGTGTAGAGGAGAACTTTGTAGAGTGGGGTTGATGGTTGAACTCGATGATCCCAAGGGTCTTTTCCAGCCTAAATGATTCTATGATTGATTCTAATGAGATTTCATGACTCCTAAGCTGTCTGTGTAGCGTTTGAAGCAGCCTTTTTTTTCTATCGTGTGGACAAATTCACTGCTAGTATAACTGAGCTCGCTTCCATTCAAGGCAGGAGCGGTGTTTCCATTTCTACGGGAGGGCTGGGCACAGGGCACATCTGGGAGAGGAATAGAGGCTGGCGAGGCGTGACCAAAAACACAGGCCAACCACACATCCATAAAATATTTCTAACAAGAAAGAATCATTTCCAGTGTTTCCTAGAAGCACTGAAAAGATGCACAACATACAGTTTCTGACCTGTGTTTACAGGTCACTCTTGTTTTGGGCAGGTTCAGTCCCACCTGCTGCACACCACCTTTTACCAGAAATTTATGCCAGGGAGGATTCTTTGTTAAAAGAATCAGCCATGTTTGTGGTGCCAGAACTATCTACATTTGAAGGACAGTTAAAAAAAAGAAAAGGATAAATCAAACTTTTGAGTGATCAGGCCTTGGGAATGGCTGGGGGCGGGGGGGGGGTTGGTTATCCCTTCCTGCCTCAAAAATACCACCCGCAAAAGTTGCAGGTGGCAGTGGGAGCTGGCTGCTGTTGTCTTACAATACTCCTAGGAGGTTGATAAATTATACACAATACAGGTCCTTCCTTGTAGAAGTCCCCTGCTGCACCACATGGTATCAAAGCAAAGGCTGGCAATTACGTGCCTGAAGTATTTCTATCTTCTGACCTTTTACATCCACTTTCTAATCACCCCGCCCAAAGATTTAGTGTAAACACTGGCAGAAGAGTGGATGCACCTCGATAAGACCAGGATTAGTTTAGATTTACTATCTTGGAATTTGACGTGGCTCAGGGGGCTCCAAAAGTTGGCGATCAGTTTATGGGACACGGTGCTTTTAAAAACTGTAATTTTCCTTATAGAAGGAAAAATAACCACTAGCAAACCAGTTCAAGAAGGATACAGATCCATGAGGCTTCCCTGCAATCTCAGGGGAAACTCTAAATTTGCATTTTGTTTGGGTCCTGTGGAGGGTACTGAATTCCTGTGGACTGAAGTCAGTCAGCTTAAGGTCAGCTGCTTGGGAAAAATGCTTAGGAAAGGAGTGAAATCCAGCTCACTCCACAGACCTAAGGAGACGCAAGACCCTTGTAAAACACGCCGCTTTTCACCTCCCTTTGTCCTTCCCCATTTTGCTTTCTCTTCTGTGCTCCCCTCCCGCCGTCCTGTCCAGGGAATACTGTTTCATCCCCTTTTCGCTAAGGCACTGTTATCATCTTTCTTACACCTCTGGTGGAAATCCTCTTGGGCCAGAACATTTGCAAGGAGTGAGTTCATGTGCACATTCATACTGGGAAAGAAACTACCACCTTCTGAACCGCTGGGGGTATGTGCTTTTACTGGCCTTTCTGCTGCCCCCTCCACTCTGCTTGTCCTATTTATTCATCCTGATTAGGCTGCCAAAAGAGGCTTGACATTTACTTGTCTTTGACATTCCTTATGTAGTTCGAGGTGTTACAAAATCATCAGCGAGGACACCTTCCAGAGCCACCGAGTCTGCACTCACCTGATGTATTTATTCTTGATGAATCAATGTCATATCTGAACAGAAGAAAAAAGTTTCCACACTGAAAAATAGCTTTTTTAAAAACTTTTAAACTTTTAAATTAACGATTCCATTATTCCACTCTAAAAGTGACTCTTAGACTTACTGAAGATCTGTACTTCCATACCCAGTGCAGGCAGAGGTTGCAGTTTCACTGCGTAAACTGCTTAGGATAACTAGTTGGGTTTTTTCCAACGTGGTATTTGCTTCTTAATGAAACTAAAGAGCAGCAAGTTGAAAACACGTGCAAACAAACATTAAGGGAAAAGTAAACCAAATTCAATAATCTCTCTTGTGTGTAATAAAAGATGACAAAATTCAGCTGTGAATACCTTGCATTCGTGTTTACAGGATGATGAAAACAAGGAACAAATAAAGAACAATCACCTGCGCCTGCCAAGGCAAAACCCGCGTGCTTACTGAAAGGATTATGGGGAAAAACTTCCTTTATGAGCTAATTCTTACTGAATTGTCTACTACAGAGCTTCCTGCACTTTTTGCAGAACCTGCGATGGGGACCACCGAGGGGACACAAGAAGTGTCATGAAGAGAGGACACTGTTCCCTCTCTTACGAAGAGATGACACTGTTAGGAAGAGATTAGACTGTTTCAGTTGGAAGGGACCTACAATGATCAGCTAGTCCAACTGCCTGACCGCTTCAGGGCTGACAGCCTGATATGCCGCCCCAAAAGTGAGGCTTCAGTTCAGAGCAAAACCCTCCCAAAGTCTGCATCATTTCTCGGAAAACAGGATCTGAAAAATTCGGATTATGTGCTTAAAATATTGCTTACCAGTGAAGGCTTTGGTCAGAGCACAGCATTTCCCAGGTCTTTCCGAACCGAGATGTGTCACAAATGCCTTTTTTTGCAGCCAAGCTGTCAAAGACAGGTAAGTAATTATTAACAATTTATTAATAATTTATAGTTAACATTATTCTGACATTGCATAGCTTATTTTGTTTAGATTTTGAGATTTGAGTCCGATTTTATGTTGACTTTTGGCTAGGGATCACCCTGTTTGGAGAGCACGATAAGGAACTAACTTCCCTCTTTTACAGAGAACACTTAATGCTTCGTTAGGTGATTTCACGCAGGCTCAGACACCCACAGTTTACACACTAAGAAATTCGTGCGACAGCTACTCCAAGCCTATCTGCCAGGGAGAGAAATAAAATACCCCATTGTGTGTTGATGACTTGAACGATATTTTGATGACTACTGCAAAGTTCACAATTGCATTTGGTAAAGTCGGATTCAACACCTATCATTTAAAAATAAATGAATTTAGAGAAAACAGAGTGGGATCATTTCAATTCAGCTTTTGCTGACACATTAGCCGGAGCATGTCGCTGCAATGGGATCGTTATCTGAACAAAGGCTTTAGGAGTTTTACAGGCAATTTCCTGAAATTCACTTTTGTGAGTTATCCCTGCTGCAACTTCGCAAAGTTGAACTCGGGGAGGTGACGGCAAAGCGAGGAGCAGAAGGGAGCCAGCAGCCAGGCTGTCACCTCCCTGCCTCGAGTCCCAAAAAGCCATTGTTTGGCTTTAAAAACGACTGGATTGGCCAGAGCCCGCTGGGAAGGGGGCGGTGGGAAGCTCCTACTCTGGACCAGCTGGACTGTGTGTGTCCCCCCCCCGGGGCGGAAGAGAGGAGGCGCAGGGTGACACGCTGGAAAGCTATTTATTTTCCCTTTTGCGCCGGGAGAGCAGCTGCTGCCGCTCCTCACCGCGTCCCCGCAGGATGCCGTTCCAGCAGGGCTCTGCCCGGACGCGGCAGCGCACCGTCCTTCTGGTGGGTATCGTGGTCCTGCTGGTCGCCCTCGTCCTTGCCGTCGTGCTGGCCTCTGTCCTGACTCACGGAAAGCAGGAGGTCAGCCCCAAAATGATGAAGTGGAAGGACAGAGGGACCACTAAGAATCTGCAAGAAGTCATCCTGGGAAGATGCTACAGCTACATCATGGCGCGGTACCCTGAGCTGGGGTGAGTAGCGGGCCCGGTGGTGCATCAGGTGTGTGAGGTGAACGGAAGGGAGCTTCCTCGCACCTCCACCCAGCCCTGTCCACCAGGTTTGCAATGGCAGAGAGAAATCAGGGGGGTAAGACCCCGCATTCTATAGCAAAATGTACAAATTCAGACAGCAACTGTCGGCACCCCAGCGGTGGCTTTTTAAAGAATCTACCTGCACAGCCAATATCAGTAGTACTAATCCTAGGTCAAAATGTAATCATAAATGGATTTTGCAACTTCCTTAAAGCCAGCTAAAATAAAAGCTGGATTCTAACAGGTCCAAGGACGTGAAGGTGAAGCATTTTGCTGTAAAGCTAATTTGCCAAAAATCCTGTAACGTGGGCCGCTGCATTCTTGTAACCGAAACTACACTGGAAGGGAGGAAAAGGAGACAATTCTGCACGGATTTATAGGACGGACAAAGATGTTAGAAAAGCATTGAGAAATATCTTGGGGCTATCCAAACCAGATGTTTTGAGCATGTGGGCAAGACTTTGCGATGAGCACAGACGGCTTGCAGGGAGGGGTACCGACGGCCCGCAGTGCCAGCACGGCAGTCCCAGGCAAAACCTTCCCCCAGTGGTGGTCCCTGCTCAGCCCATCGCAGCAGGTAGCACTGCAAGACCCCGAGCAGCCCACCGCTCCTCTGCTGCAGAAGACAGTTCCCTGGGCCCAGGTCTGCAATAGCGTATTAGGGCGGAGAATTGGTTTTCTGATCCCTGGCCCCATAGGGAAAAGCAGAGTACAATATAAGGAGCGTCCCCGTTCCCCCTGCGGGTACTGGGGACACCCAGCTCCTCAGGACAGGATCCAGGGCGGTGAGGATCTCTCCGCAGGGACCCATCCATCACTCCTGTGGCACAAGCCACCCTATTTTGTGTCCTCAGGAAGCCTCCGGCAGACATTTCCACCACCCCACGTGGCTGAGCACCATGGGGCTGCCCCGCACCTCAGTCAGGTGACAGAACCATCCCGGTCTTTGTCTTCAAAAAGACAATTGCCACCTCTCGTTCTCATGACATTGAGCTGATGTGAACAAAGCTGTACATAGTTTGCTTGCATTTGGGTTTCTCTCGGCCTCGGATGTTCGGTGCTGTATGAAAAAGCTGATTTGCGGCATTTGAAGGGAGATGAGCCTGTGGAAAATCATGGCCTGAGTGTGCTGAGAGTTAAGTTTATGCTTTACCTTGAACACCTAAGTGGGTTTAGTGAGGGGAAGGGGGATTCTCTTACAAATAAAATTTAAAAGCTCCTGAAGCTTTTGCAAAATCATGTACATGTTTCTAAAAGCGCGCATTAATTTATTAACGAAGTATACGCTCAATATTTAAATCTGACATTATTTTGAAGCCTCATAGCCTTTATTACTTATGCTTGTTTTGTTCAAATTGGGGTGCTAAAGAGGTAAAAACCACTTTTTTGTGTGAATATGTGTCCAGACAATTTCACATATGTTTTCATTCCCAACACAGTCTGAATCTACTCTGGGAATATTTTTTTTAAGCACTTCTTTCAAGGACGCTTTTTAAAAAATGACAAACCCCTGATTGTAAGTTTTCTAAAAGGTTGTTTTTACAAGGCATAACATTTTGTGCTGTTCTTAATCCAATAATGTTTAATAGCTTCATGGTTGTGAGCTCACTTTCTTTCAGATGAAATGACTTCTGTACGGTAGGACCCTTTAATGTTTTATTTTATTCAAGAAACAATGTGAAATTTATCCAAGGCAGAGCACGCCGAAAAAAGAAAAATATGCTCATTTCCCTGAAATGTTCAGGATGTTCCTGAACGGAGAATTAAGCTTAGGTGCTTTTCTGGGAATCCAACCTGAGATTCCTCGTTCCTGATGCTGCTGAGCTCGGTGGGGTTTGTCGTGTAACCAGCCGCTTCTGTCGCTGGCACTTTCTGACAATGAAGTGGGTGCCTGTAGGACACATCAGAGCTCCATATCTTTCATCCCGTGCTCTTTCATCATTAATGTAGGTCTTGGATCTTGTGTCGTATGAGGTCTTTGGTGCACTTAATCAAAGAAAAGGAGTAGGAACAGGGAACTGCAGAATCTCGGGCAGGCTCATGAGCTGAGAAAGCCGTGTCCTATACTTAGCTAGGACTTTTGCTGCTACTACTCCTACAGTGGGAACCTCGCTGCCTTGGTTAGAAATCTTCTCATATCCTCATGAATTTGTCCATAGACTGTTCTTGCCCTTTTAATCTTGGACTAACATGCGCATTTGTTTAAAAAGCTCCGCTTTTAGTAAGCTCGTGGACATTTCCTCAGATTTTTACTTTTTTGTGTTAGAGGCACTGAGTTCCATCTTTGACAACGTTTTGTTTTGTTTTTTGGTGTTTTTTTTTAGATAGCAATCTATTCACTGGAGGAATTAATGAGTGTGACTATTTACTACATTTTGGAGTGCCATGTTTCACATTGGAATAGCTGTCAGGATTTGGGAAAAAGCGGGATTGTTGACATATGAATATAGACTTTATAACGTTTCCAGGTATCACAGATGGATTTAACAGGGGCCACAAGTCTATAGCCCGCATTTAGCTCTGCTCTGGCAACTGTGTGCTATAAATCATGTGGGAAGGCCGCGGACGTGCTGATGTCCACCTTCACCATCACGGCTGCTTTAGCCCGAGCAGATACCTCTGTGTGCTCTGCCCCATCTTCCTGGAGCCTGTACACAGCCAGCACACTCTGGTCACGCTCCCGTCTCTCCTGATACGGACTGTGGGCTGAAGCCAAGCCCGGTCAGGCCACTGGAGAGAGACTTTTGCTGTCTGCAGTGGAGTTTTGTAAGCAGCTCATGCAAACTGATTTTATCCTGTTGGTTTGCTTATTCTCCAAAAGCATCAAAATGTTCAGGCGCTGTACGGAACTTGCTTGCTAAAGAACAATTCTCAGGTACCGTATACAGCAGCTGCTGGTAATAATTCTGTTTAGCTGCCTGTGAGCAATACAATCTGTGGTTTTATTTCTGCCACTGGCTGGATGACTCTTATCATTTGCACACATATAGTTTCCCAGTTAGTCTTCCTGCGTAGAGCTATTGTCGGGCCAAAGTTGAGGAGAAACAAGCAGGGAACACCAAATGCTGCAAATAATGTGTTTTCGATATTAGCCCCATTTTTAGGAAAAAATGTGGATGGTGTAGCATCAGGCTTTAGGGGTTTCATTCCCCGCACACATCAGTAGATACGCACATTAAAGAGCAGTATTTCTTTTCTCTTCCCTGGAAAATACTGGCTGCTGACAGAAGACAGAGCTAAAGCAACAGCTTGTCACAGCTCAATAGTCTTTTTTTTTTTTTTCCTTCCCCCCCCAACATTAACAAAAGCTGCAAGCTCTGCTTTCACTAGTCTTGCAAAAATACCGTACTCATCAACCGCGGCCGCTGGTATGTATTGTAGTTTTGTCTGAAAAAAGGTCAAAGGCAGTTTGGGCTGAAGGAAGGATTTGCCCTCAGATTACTTCGTCTCCTCTTTCCCAAGAATACGAACTCCCTCTTGTGGCTAACGAAATGCTCGCAAGTCTCATACTGCAGGTCCCCATGGCATGCAAGTTTAAGTTTAGGAGAGTTTATCCCTGGTGTAATCAGAGGAGGGCAGCGGGATGGGGTGCTCAGCAGGTCGTGCAGGTCCAGGTCTGTGCCAGCTCTTTCAGAAAAGCAACAC
Organism: Chroicocephalus ridibundus; assembly: GCF_963924245.1. Taxonomy (NCBI): domain Eukaryota; kingdom Metazoa; phylum Chordata; class Aves; order Charadriiformes; family Laridae; genus Chroicocephalus; species Chroicocephalus ridibundus. The sequence continues at coordinate 58,737,895 of NC_086288.1, forward strand.
TGGTCAAGAGCAGCTGTGGTGGCCCCATGACTTCCCCATCGCTCGGAGGATGTTGTTTACAATGGTTTTGCACCTTCATGCCCGCTGGTGGAGAACAGGTGGTAACAGATGTAGCATGAAACTGGTTGATGCTAAGTTGACTGGTCTAGTTTCCCTCTTCACCACGTTTGAACTGGCAGGCTGAGGTCAGATATGGTCAGCACTTTGTGACCTGGGGAAGGAGGGGAAAAGACACAGTATCTAAAAGGCCACGGTTACTGATCCCCAAAACACGAACATTGCTTTTTTTTTCAGTCATCTTACATTTGCAGCTCAAGAGATTTTTTTGTTCCCAAATAATGACTACTCTCCCCCCCTCAGATCTGCAGTCACTTCTCGGTCTCTGACTCACCCAACCTAAGCCAAGTTTGCAAGGACCTACTATTAAGAAATGGCTGAAGTAAAGCCAGCTTAGTTTCTGTCTAACCTCTGTCAGTGAGAGAGCACCACGGGCGCAGACGGGGAGCCACTTCAGTAAAGTACGTGACTCCCCAGGCCCAGCAATGGTCCTGGGTCTGACTAAGCAGTGAAAAAACCCAGTGATGAAGGTGCAAAATGTTGACCTTCAATAAATTTTTCATGCAGCGTTGTGTGGGCTTGCAACATAGATTTCCCGCTTAAATTCAATTGCACCAACTAATGTTGGTCTTAAGTTTAGTGGCAAATTCCTGTTACAAAGAATTTTGAAATCTGCAGTTCCATTAAATTCAGGAAAAGTTGGTGCATGTTCAGGAGAGCTTTGTCTTCTGACTTCGTGACCACAAATGCATTTTGTCTTTCCACTCCTTTGCAGCCTGTGGAGATGGAGACTTTTTTTTGTCAAAAAGAACATATGGAACATGATTCTGTGTGAGATACTATTACACGTGCAGCATAATTTCTTCCAGAAAGAAATCTGTGGTTTGTTATTGTATGCTTAGTTTTGCATTATGCCTTCATGCTTTGCTAGGCATTTTAAATTTAATTTCCTTGTATTTGTTCACTGATTATTAACACTATCACATCAAGCATAGCACTAAACAACAGCCATGATTTGATTCAGTGTCACAAAACCCTTAGCTTTATTTTATATAACCCTGACATTATACTGAAACTTAGCTGAAATTTGTGTTTTCGTGAGGAAAAAATGCCTCACATAAGAGAAACTTCTACTGAATCACAATCTTCTGAAGAGTATGGTGTTACTACCAAATCATAATGGAATTATAATGGAATTGTTACACCATCTCTTGTGGTTACAGAGCAAACAAATGGCTTTATTTGCACTACCTATCTGTGGAAAAAGTCATGGGGGCCAGGTGGACAAACTGAATATGAGCCACCAGTGTGCCCTTGCGGCCAAGGCCAATGGCATCTTGGGCTGCACAAGGAGGAGTGTGGGCAGCAGGTGGAGGGAGGTGATCCTTCCTCTCTACTCAACACTGGTGAGACACATTTGGAGTGCTGTGTCCAGTTCCAGGCTCCCCAGTACAAGGGAGTCATGGACGTACTTGGAACACATCCAGTGAAGGGCCACAAAAGTGACTGAAGTGTCTGACACATGGGGAGAGGCTGGGAGAGCTGAGACTGTCCAGCCTGGAGAAGAGGAGGCTCAGAGGAATCTTATCAGTGTGTATAAATACCTTCTTGGGGGAGTAAAGAAGAGCTTTTCTCAGTGGTATCCAGTTGCAGGACAAGAGGCAATGGGCACTGATTAAAATACAGGAAATTCCATTTAAACATAAGAGAAACCCACCTTTTTTAATATGAGGATGATCAAAGAGTGGAACAGGTTGCCCAGCAAGGTTGTTGTTGCTCCATCCTTGGAGATATACAAAACCCGACTGGACGTGGCCCTGAGCAACCTGCTCTGAGCCAGGGGCTGGACTAGATGATCTCCAGAGGTGTCTTCCTATTCTTCCATTTCCTAGAAAATGCTTGTATGCTTGCGAGAGGTCCGTTGGGTAACTGGGTAACTGGGTAACTAGGACAAATGGTGATGCAGAAACTTTTTGCCTTATCTGTACTGGCAATGGTGTTGGTATCTGTTCCTACCTTTGTTTGTCTTTTGGTATTTAGATGGGCACTGTGTCACTTGGGCATTTTAATAAGCAATGTGTGCTTATTAAAATGCCCGTTTGTTGCAGTGCTTCGGTGTACAATCTTAGTATTTCCCTCCCTATTTCACGTGCCAATGCACTGACTTTAATACCTTTAATACCTGTGTTAGCCTTTGATATAGGAAACATGCATGGTTCTGGTTTCCATTTCTTCTGCCCTTCAATATATGACAGAATCTTCTTTTACAATTGTTTCTAACTTGTATGTGAGTGACTTTGGCCATTCTTGTAATTTCTTGTTAATTAAGATAAAATCATTATAAACGTTAACAGTTGTTTGAGTCTTACTCAGAGGTACACTTCCACTGAATATGTGGTACTGAGCTTTAACAAGGAACTGGAATATAACATTTAGTAGTCACTAATAGTTATTAGCACTTTAGGATGAAGAGGCAGGGCTACTGCTTCTATAGTTCGTCCTTCAAATGAGTCCTCATGCTGTTTAAGGCAGGTTTCCATAACTATTCTGGGCTATAATATAGGGCTCCATTTGGGTTTTATTGTCACCTCTTTCTAGAGGCAGTTCATTAGAATGAAATAATATTCTCTTTAGCAAGAGGTAAGTTCATATGGCAGTGAGTAGCTATCATTTATTTGTTCTTGAGATAATTAATCACCAACACATTTATTTCGGTTCTTCTGGAGTATAAACATCAATGTTAGACTGTGAAAGGCCATCCAGATCTGCGCAAAGCTCATACTCAGTTCTGTGCAGAAAATTCACTCTCCCAGGCTGTAACTTCCCTGACAACAGCAACCCAAAGTCTGAGAATGTCTACAAATTCAAAGGGGAGATGTCAAAAGATGCATTATCTTTTCTCCATAGCCAACATCAATGTACTTCTGAGGTACAGAAATGCTGTTGAGATCTGAATTTATCTCTCGCTTTGGCAGCCATATGTGAACTTGTCTGTCTGTTGTCTATATTGAGTTATAATCACATAAAAATTGTTCTTAAATGACTATGTATTTCTCATATACTCAAACTTATTACATATACTCCAATTTCTTACATTTATGTAACAGCAGTTAGATATTTAATGGTTCTTACTGCAAGATTATCTGGGCTTTCAAATAATTTTTCACATTTGTGTTAGCCTACGCATACTGCATCACGATTACCCCAGCATCCTATATTAAAATCTCCTTGCAGTGAAAGCCTCCTTTGGTTTTAATCCCAGATACCAGAGAGAATATCATCCTGTCTGTACTGTCCTTTTACATGTTAATTGGAAGTATTTGTTGATGAAATATTGTTCAATGCAACTTTATGCAGCTATGCAGTCGTGCTCAGTCAGTTAGCTGCTTGTTCTTTGCTCTCTTGTTTATTGATTTTCTAGAATTGGCTATACCGAACCATGGCTGGTGGCTGTCTAAATTACAGTACCACTCTAGGACTGAGATTATTAAATGTTTGGAGGAGACAATCTAAGAGCTTGTTGTTGCCGAAAGGGAGAATCCTGTTCCCCCCCACCTCTCCTTGCTTCAGTTCTTGTGTAACATCGGTAGAGATGTCAGGGCTCAGAGGTGGCTCGCTGGTGGCATCGCTCAGCTGTCATTGCTAAGGTATGGTGAAAACTCGAGAACTGTTTAACACCCCAGAGCACCGTGGGGAAATATCACTTCACTTATCCACAGGGATAGGAGGAATAGATCCTTTTTCCCTCTAGGGTCTAATGAAAATATCCCTCAAGTGTCCAAGGGTAAAAACAGACGCAGTCTATTTGCCCAGGAGATGGCACCAAAACAAGGTGTTAGCAAGGAGCTCACTCACAGTCGTACTAAATCTCCAGTCTGTTCCCTTGTCCTTGTCCTGCTGACACCCGCCACCCTTGAAGCAGGGACTTCTCCTGATTTACTGCATTTATGCCACATCCCAGCACTTTTGGTTCTATAATGTACTGCAAATTCGTGTTATGGGGAAAAAAAAAAGCTGCAGCTGCATGAGGCCATTGGGTGTTTCCCTGCAGTAACATACTTTTATTTAGATCATTCTTCTGGAAGTGTTTTTCCAAGTTTAATATTAAAAATACAGGGATACTGAAAATACACTTTCTAATCAGGGGATAAGACGCCGGCTTAAATTTGTTTCCTCTATATCTGTTGAAGACATGGCTCTCATTTGGAAGCTCAAACTGTAGAGCAAGTGTGACCCTCTGTCAAAATGCAGCCCGGGTGAGACAGCTGCCCTTCGAGGGGCTGCGTCCCACTTACAGAGCGTCGCTGAAAACACCATCTGCTTCAGCAGCTTGGGTTTTCACCCAGGAAAGCTGAAATCCAGCCAGCAAAAAAATCTACTTACGTAGATGAACTCTTTAGTGGTTTACAGCTGCCACCTCTTGGCTCAACCCTTCCCGCAAGGCTTAGTGTTTTCCTGGAGCACCGATTCACAACTCACGTGAAATATTCCAGGAGCTATAAACCAAAGCCACAAGTTCAGCTGCCCTTACAGCCCTCTCATTCCTGAAAAAAGGTGAAGGACCGGTGTCACAAGGAGCTATCGTTTGTTCCAGGTCATTCCATGTACATGAACGTACACAGCCCTGAATTGCACCCAGGGGAAACCTCACCTTGTACTTCTTTTCCCAGATCTCCAGACTCCTCACCTCTGCATGGGGAATTTAATTGCTACAGGCAACCTTTCCAGAAGTCATCTTTCTCTGAGGCAGAGATCTCTGTCTCTATCAGTTCCTGTGATGCTTTCCTTACTGGCTTTTGAACTATTTAATTAACAGAGAGCAGTACTTACAAAAGCAAGCTGCCAAAAAAAATCAAGTATGTCAATCTCGTATTGAAAAAGAGTCAGTCACCATAAATGTTACAGTGGCAGACACTTTGCAATAATTAAGCTAAGTGGGTAGTGAGAGCCTAGTGCTCATTGAAGAAGTTGAGATTGACAGCTCTTCCGCGATTTTTTTCCTTCATCCTTTCACTTGGTAATTTTTTCCCTCTCTATTATCTTAATGCAAAAAGCAGCAGACAGTAGCCTCTTCAAATCTTCATCAATGACAGTATATTGGCTGACCTCTCTTAATTCACAGTGCTGTGATTTTTATCATGAAGATACCTGATGGGAGGTTTTAGGTGCTTGAGTAACAGGACCGAAGCTGCACGTACCCATTTTCTGACTCAATGGTCTGGAGATGGGTCGGGCCATCAGCCGGCATGAAGAACCGCACGCCTTGGGGGTTGACCTCAGCTGCAGCTCCTGAGAAGTCCCTTCTCCCGCGTGATGGCAGTGTTCTCCTTGGGTTCCTCTCCTCCCACCCTCTGCTCGTGTTGACTGCAGACAACTCCAACTCCAGCTGCCCGGGCTGGGCTTGGCAGCGGCTCCAGAAAAGCTGCTCCAAAGCAGCAGTGAGACGCCGCCTGGCTGGAAGAAGGGAAGGGGCAGCAGAAGGAAACCCAGAAATATTTAGGATGAAAAAGTAGCAAAAGGATCCGAGGTTGAAGAGGGCTTCCCCTCAGCACAGCCATAAATGTTATTGTTCATTACATAATTTTTTCACAACATAAAGGCATGTCTACTCATAAGTTCACATGAAAAAACAGATTGAATATGGATGTATAAATTGCACTACTGTTTACAGCCATCAGAGTTTAATTAAAAGCGGCAGATAAACTGATACCCAGGCAAAGATGGGTCAGTTAGATGCAGAGATGTTGCAACACCATTTAGATCCTTTATATGCATCCTCCTTCTGAGACTCAGGTCTTTTACAGGTGAAGAGAATGCCTTAGACTCCCAGCAGAGTTTGAATTGGCCTTATGCCTTTAAGGAGCTTTGTTATAACCACAAACTTCTCACTGACTTTTAAAGGCCAGCTATCCGAGTGCGTAGGTGCATATCTGCATTACCGTTTTGGCTAACGGTGGTAGCAAATGAGAAGGATTTTCTTATATAAATTGCACCTGCTGGTGAGGTTGGATCCCTGCAAAGGCCGCTTACATAGAGGGCTCTGAGGACTGTTTCCAGCTCTAACTTCAGAGTCCCACCACAGAGCCACAATTAAAATCTCAGTGTGGCATTGTCATGTTTTAGAAAGAAAACTCGAGGCCTTGGAAAAGCCCGTGTCTCAGCAGGAAAGTCTCTCTGCCTGGTAGAGTGGTTTGAACAAGATGGGCAGAGTTGACTGAGCTCTCCAGAAGGAAGCCTGGAAATCCTTTTTGCTTGCAAAGTTAAAATGGGTGCCATACTTGAAGCACCTCTCAAATTTCTGAGTCAAAAACTAGAGGCACCACAACCCAAGGAATTGCTGCGCTTCTTAAGACGTTTTTAGCATCCAACATGGTGAACTGAAAGCAATTGTTCATGGTATAACTGAAATCAGCAGGGATGAAGCTTATCTTTGATATTACACCAATTAGGTCGATTTCAACTGGGGATGAATTTGTTCTGTCATGACCAGTTAATGAAAAAAAATAAAATTACAAAGTAAAGTAAAGAAAAGAAACATCTATATTAGTAGTGATTTCCCAGGTAGCTCAATGCCATCGCATTCCTTTAAGTGAAAGGATACTCCTTCAAGGTTAGCCAGACCAGCGTACTAAATAGGCAAGAGATAATGATGCAGAAGCTGTCCATTTTTCTAATATGCACATTAAAATTTGGCTGCTGGGATAGCTGCTAATGGAAATATTCTTGGCCCCAGCTTCCGGTTGATGAATTAATGTGATATTCATAAAAAAGGTAAATGGATAGAAATACTCAAAATCATTGGCAAATGCAACTTCTACCCAAATGTAAGGACAAATGCAGGATGTGCTTTGCAGTGTATATAACATTCGGATTTAATAAGGAAGTATAGTTTTAATGGTTGTTTGCATCCCAGCCTTTATTCGATGCTATACCGTATGCAGGATATAGTCTCTGTCTCCGGAAGGTCATAAGGCGAGTTCTGCAATCCTTGCTTTCCAGAGAAAGGGTGGCAGGTTCAGTTCCGGTGTTTACAGCAGGTTTCATGGTGTTCCTTCTAGTCTGTTAGTTACTAACAGCGTTTCCCAAACTCTATTCATCAAAAAACAAGGTTTGAGGGACGTGGGTCTTTTTAGCCTGGAGAAGAGAAGACTGAGAGGGGATCTCATCAAGGCCTATAAATATCTAAAGGGCGGGTGTCAAGAGGATGGGGCCAGACTCTTTTCAGTGGCGCCCAGCAACAAGACAAGGGGCAAAGGGGACAATCTGGAACACAAGAAATCCTGTCTCAACATAAGGAAAAACTTCTTTACTTTGAGGGTGACAGAGCACTGGAACAGGCTGCCCAGGGAGGCTGTGGAATCTCCTTCTTAAAAACCCACCTGGACACGATCCTGCCCAACCTGCTCTATTGGCGGGGGGGTTGGACTAGATGCTCTCCAAAGGCCCCTTCCATCCCCTGCCATTCTGTTATTCTGTGATTCTGTGGCTTATGTATCTGAATTAGATGAATTTAACTAACTGGTAGACTGGGGATCTCTTTCTCTTCCTCCCTTCTGTAAACAAGCAAAGAAAACAAAGTAAGTCCATTCTGTGACTGAGAACTTCCCAATGAGAAATTTGTAGCATCCTGAAGAGGACAGTTTGTTTCTCAGTCATTTTTTGGCAAGGCATATGTGCTTCTTTCAACCTGAAACTGTTCTTGCTCGAATTTTTAACATACCAAGTGCCAGCAAACTTTTCATATAGTTTTCAGGAGGCCCAGAGCTACAGTGGGTCTCTGCCATTACTTCAGCTCAGTATGAGCTAAATGCTGCACACCAAACAAACACTTTCTTGCTGTGCTGGAAAAACAGGCAAGTGAAATTTTATTAATAGTGTCTACCTCAACAGTGAGGCTGCAAAGAGCGGCAGATCTTCCTGGAGCTGTGATTAACAAGTCCTGAAGTTTTCTCACTGCTTGTTTTTTTCTATATCAACCAAACTCACAGTTGTATGTGACTGGTAATCTCTTTGAGATGTGAGGCAAAAACCTGTATTTCATATCAGAGAAATAGCTTTCCAATGGCACAGCAGTGAACCGTTTTTATTCAGTTGTAAAAATATACATGTTGATAGGTGAGGATAGCGAAAATGAAATATTGTTCAGCTTTTGTATGTATTTTTTTACATTGAAGGTCTGTATTAGGATTTCTAAAACAATGCTGAAATTGCCTAGTTTCTATAAAAGCCCATCTTCATGCCTGATGATTCTTCCATGTGGTACAGCTGAAAGTACCACACCGATTACCAGCTGTGGAAGAGCTTCCCCCATTTGAAGGCTAAGCCCTACCACTTCTATGGCATTAAACATATAGTTCTGCTCAGCTCTGCCAGGACTGTGGATAAATATTCTTCTCTCAGATAGAAGTGACATCCATGCACATCATCAAGTGCTGAGCTTGATGTCTTGAAATGCTTTGAATTCGTGACTCAGCAAGCTCTCTTGGCAGGATCGTGAATCACCTGGATGGTCGTTGCTTCGTCCTTCTAGTGGCCATGACTTGAGTCCAGCAGCAGAAATGCTTTGTACTGTGTCTATCGCTTACCTCTCTGCTTTGGGAATAAAAACTGAGGTTTTCTTATGATTCCTTGAAAAATGTTTTTTCTTCTGAGAGCAAGTTTAAACACTTTGCAATATGAAAGGATAAATGACCAGGTAACCTGGGGGTGTTAACACTGTTATATATTACAGATTTCAGGAGTAGCTTAAAAAAATAAAAAAATAAAAAAAAGAAGAGTCCTGCTAGGTGGACAAATCATTTTACAGATTAGAAACTGTGAGCCATACAAACATCTTTGAGAGGTACCGGTGCTTACAGCCAAGCCCTACAAATTCCCTTTATGATACCATTGACTGCACAAAGCAATGGGGACAGCTGCCTATTCTGTAATGTCCCCCCTTACAGAGTGGGAGTCCTCTCTCCTGGATGATTCAGTGTGCCCATGTTGTAATCCTGTGTCACAGCGAGATGTATTCACAACTTCCCATCCCCTAAATGAAGTACTGAAGTTGGGAGGTTGGGAGGAGTTGGGAGGAGTAACCCACAGAGGTGTCTGTGGGTTACTTACACAGTTTGCAGCCACAGGGAAGCTCCTCCAGGAGCTTCCAAGTTAAATTCTCCTAAGTGAAATATGTGAATACCCCCTGACATGATAGTGCAACAGCAAAGCAATGACTGTGCTCCCTAGAGCATCTGCAGTTTGGCTTCTTATTTCTACTGTGAGTGTAACTGGAAGTGCATTTAGATCTCTGGATAAAAGGCAATAGTTCAGTAAAAAAGTCATCATTGTTATTAGTCTTTACTTACCGGGAGGTAAATTTCGTTCATATGAACAAGAGGTGTGGTCCCTAACACAGCTGCGGCTGCCCCTGTAGCAGCCTGGCATGGTAAGGAATGAAATTCGGCACGTGGCCAGAACTGCCCCGGTTGGCCATAGAGCTGGAAACTCTCCAGCTTGACCTATCCTGCCCCTGCCCCCAGGCTCTGTCTGCATTTCAGACAGCACTGTACAGTGGCAACACTCGAGCTGGTTTTAAATCATCAAGGTCAGGCTGCGGGATATCTGCATCCAGATAGAGTTCTGCAGTGTAACGCACTTGGCTGCCCCAAGAATGAGAGGTGAGGACATCTCTGCCACAGACCCTTCACAGGGGAGGACTGGAGGAAGCTGGGGCGTGGAAACCTGCTGTAGTAACCACCTTGGTGGTATGACATCCCCATAACCAACATCATATATAATGCTAAGTTAGATTTGTTTCTACATAAATAAAGGCAGATGGGAAGGAAGCCCAGGGACATCTCGCTGTGGATTGCCTGGTCCTTCCTGGTATGATGCTGGCCCAAGCCCCTGTAGTGTGTCTGATGGAGGCATTCCCTATGGTACGTAGCGCTGCCAGGTGCTCTCACTTTCTTCTGGACACAGATAAACAGGAGTCTGGCCTTCTCTTTGTGTGATGTTTATTTTCTGTAAGGCTTAGGAGTGTCCAGACAGTGAGGAAATGGCCAGGAGCTGACAAGTGGTTCTGGGTCCCAGAGATTAGACGTGGCCCATGTAACACAAACAGGTCAACTCGCTGCGTTCCAGTTTGCCCCTCTGATGCTCAAATGGGCACTCAGTAGAAATCGTGATCCAGTTCAGTAGTAGGAATGAGATCACACAACTGTAGGGAAGATTTACTTGAAAATGTTTGGAAATCTTCAACGATTTACTACTGTTTTCTTCATCCCTGTAGGACTGTTTTTAAGACTAATCAAATTCCACATCCTTCATGTTAACCGAGTACCAGCTGGTAACAAAGCCTGCAGTGGTGTGTCTGTCACGATACTAATTGATCAGTGCTATTTTTATAGTGCTTTGAAGGCATTAGGTTCTTCAGACAAGACAGAGTCCATTCTTCAAAGGGCTTTTAGTGGGAACACACTGGGACATGACTGCAAACAGTGAAGAAAGAATGGATGCGTCAAAGACAGTCGGAATAGCTCCATTCAGACATGCAGACAGGAGGATAATGCAGTCAGCGTTTTAGATTTACATAAAAACAAGGAAGAGAAGGATGCAAAATTACCGTCACTGCTGTAATGAGAGGGGCAGGTTTTCCACGTGGGCTCGAAACTACGGGAGTGTGAAGAGGAAGGGAAATGCACCCATGGGTGACAGCCTTGAAAACACATACTAGACAGGCAATAATTTTGAATTATCTTAATGCAGAGTTTTAATTCATTACCTCAGGTACAAGAAAGCAAATGTTCTGAGCCGTCCCAAGCCTTATTATATGCTGCAGCTTCTGGTAGGGAGCGTGGCACCGCTTCAGGAGAGAGATACGAGTGCTTGCCCGCACTGTGCAACAGATTTCCCCTTGGTAGTGGGAAAGGAGCCCTGCTTCTGGCAGCAGAGAGGTGCTTCATTTCCTAGGCTGACAAAGCAGCATCTTAAGAAACAAGTGTAGGCTGAGGCCATAGGGTTATGGCGTGGCATGAAGCAGTTCCCCCCACGTAAATTTAGTGTAATTCTTCTGACTCTCGGCAGTGAGAGCAAAAGGGCCAGAGCGTGTAATGCAGTGGAGGATCAGGAGACTGAAAAAAACCAAGCACCTGGTTTGGATCTCGGTTATATGTGTGCAAATCGGCTGTGGCTCCAGCAAAGTCAATAGCTGCGAATTAGTGCATGAGTGAAAGTAATACCAGGTCCAAAACTGCCAGACGTCTGCTTTTGTTTTAGATTATAGATATTATTTCTGTAGGGTTGAATGCTCTGCGGGGAGACACCTGGGCATATTTTTGGCTCACTGTACCTGAGGTGGCAGTATCTTTCAGCTATATTTTTAAAATGTGCAAGTTATATGCTGCCACATTTGCTTCTCATTATTTGGTATGAATCAAGAAATTTGAAATCAAGAAAGCAAGAAATTTGATCTTCTGGTTATGTGATACCAGCACAGCTCTTTTTAAGGGACAAAAATATAGAAGGCATTCAGATATTGCAATTATCAGTAATTTAAAATGCAAGAGGAAGAGAGCAAAATGTTTTAGAACTGCTTATTCCCCAGTTTATACTCAATTTGCTGAAGATAACTCTGCATTTTGTAATGGGTAATGTATTTCGGTGCCTGAGCAGAGTCAGAACTCCTTTAAAATCGGATCCATAGTGGTTTACCGTAACAGAAGGAGATCCTTTCACAGTCATAAATACTCATAAATACTAACTAACTATGTTTTAATCTTTCGGCAGAGATAAGGATTGCCTAAAAATATGGGAGTCGTTAAAACATGCATTTGTTTACAAGAACCCCTGTAATATTACGTCAGAAGATTATCAGCCTTTACTGGAGTTAGCGAGTCACCCTATCCCCTGTAACAAGGTAAGGGTACAACACGTGGTGGGCTGCGTAAGGAGGAGTGTTGTGGGACGACGCATCTGTGCAGCGCTCTGAGTGACGCATCTTGTCCGTTGCGACTGTGAGCGGCTGTAGGTCAACGAGGATGATATTTTGCTCTCGTGCTACTGCAAAAATGTTAGCACCATTGGACCCCAGTGGCCCTGTTCATTCCCTGTCGCTGGAAGTCATCCCTGCGTAAGGTCTGCCTCAAACCTGAGTACCAGGGTTGTGCTGGTGAAGTGATGGAGATGTCCCTCTTCCATGAGCATACGGCGCTCTGTGAGGAGCACACTGCCATGCTGTTAGAGGCACCGTGTTTCCAAAAACCTGCTCTTCTACGTGCAGTTCAAAAGCACACAACAAATTAGGCATACATCCTAGGAGAACTAGTCAAAACCTTTCTTTCAAAATGCTGAAGACATCCATTTCCACAAAAAATAACCACTCAAAAAGAAGTTGGAAATGGGAACGTGGGCTGCAGAAATAAGAGCTGACCCACTAGTGTGAACTTGCAGCATTTCAATAAAAACTAAAATTCCCTCTTTATCATAAAAAAATTTTGCTTTTCTCCAAGAAAATATCCTAATGAGCTCTGGTATAAGTATCACTTATTAGACATTGTACCTTATTTCACAGTCACTGTTTTGGAGCAAGACAAATGACCTCGCTCATCGTTACACAAAATCCAATCAAAATTTCCTTACCTTGGAGGACACCTTGTTGGGTTATATGGCTGATAGGGTTTCATGGTGTGGAGACCCCTCTGCCCCAGGTAATAAGTCCTACTTTTTGCAAAACAAATCAGAACACTGGAATTCCAGATTAGTCTTTTCTCTTGTATATCTAGACCTAAACATAGTCATTTTCACATATTCTTTTCTTTAAGTTTAAAACCTTAACCACATTTCTGCCCCATGTTATGGAAGAATGAAAATAATACTTAGTCCTCAGGTTAATTAAGAAACCACAGCTTTTTGGCTGCTATTAAAACAACCGATTGCTTCTTGGACTAATGGTCATATTTAGCCCCCTCTATCAAGATTACTGGGTTCCTTCCTGTGACTTTTGCAGGACAAACTGCAAAATAAGAATGCCATTCAAGAAGGTCCTGGCAATAGGCCAGTTGAAGTGGCGGGGGCAGTATGTAGGTACCCTGGGGTTATCGATGCCCACAGGACTCCTGGGTTGGTGATTAAAGCTAGCAACCTCAAAAATGAGCTGGAATTACTGAAAATGTTGGGCAAAGTTTAGTTTTTCGATGCAATTGGACAGCATTGTCAAGAGCCAACCCGTTTCTCACATTTAGGACTGCATGTTTTCCCTTCTTAGTTTTCTGAGAATTATTTGCATACAGGGCCTGCAGCTGCCTCCCTGAACCGTGTGTCAGCGAACAGGAAGACCTTTGAACACATGCAGATTTGTTTCCCTCTCTTAGAGCCCTTTCCTTTCCTTGCTTTGGCAGGGGGCAAATCTTTTTGCCATCATTAATCATCTCTGAAAGCTATATTAACTTTGCAACAATACTCACTGTAACTAGCTATTATTAGCTATTATTAGCTATTCTATAAACGTATTTCTTCTCAGGAATCAACTACGAATCTTGTCCAAAACGAAGTGAATGTGAGAGCAACCCTAGCTCTGTATTCTGGAAAATGGCATCCAAGATGGTAAGATCTAGAATAAATCTCTCCGAATCTGAGAATGTTGAAAGGCACTAAGTTCCTGACACTGCCAAAAGTGTGAATTTGCAGATCGGACTTGGAATAGCAAAAGTTCACATGAGCTTTAGCCTTAGACGTTAAAAATTGTGGGCCTGGAAATTTATATTTGTACAACATTTAATGTCATTGTAGTTTGGGCGTTCTTATTTGTGGACGGAGACTGTGTGCCAGTGTCTAGAACAACACTTGGCAGGCAGCTGGAGCTTTGCAGATGGTATTTACAGTAATAATAATCACCACCTTAATTAAATCACAGGGCTGAAATTGCTAAAATAAAATACATTTTAGCGTGTGGATGTTGAGAGCAGTGCCTAAATTGGCACAGAAATTTTTCCAAGCAGCTGGGAATCCCCTTGCACCTCCCCAACATAACTCTGAAGAGCACGTCCTCCCACAATGGTATCTGGCAAGGTTCCTACGATGCGCCCACCCCTACGGACATGTCAGCTCCCATCACATGAAAGAGACCTTGCTAGTCCGACTCAAGCCGTTAGCCTGGCTTTGTTGAATCAGCACTTTACAGAAAAAACATGCCAGAAAAAACCCCTGCTCTCCTGTATCAGTTCAATTTTACCTGTCTCTCAGGACTTCACCCTTGATATGAGTGTTAGTAGATGACTGCCCGGGTGGAAAACAAGCATTCGTATATGCTTCAGCCCTCATGTACGTAAGAAAAAGTCTACTCGCTGTCACAAAAAAAATTGTTTTGTGGGTAAAATATTGTACATAAGTTTTCCAAGCTCAAAACAATTTCGATGTTTTTATTAATCCCCTCAGTTCCAGAGACTGGGGGGAATAAACCACCGTATAGAGTCAGGGTGGCTCAACTGCAGGCTTTCTAGTCCTGACAAATTTAAAATCTACTAAAACTCTTACTTATTGCATTAGAAAGTTGCACATAATGAAACCGTCCTGCAACTTCAAAGCTCTCTAGAGCTGAGTTTGAGCCACATTTTTTAGAGGTAAGAGGACTTCAAGATCTGTTAAGTACAGTCACTTGTGGTAAGCTTTTCAAAAATTCTTTGTCTTACCAATGGATTATATAACTAGAGTGGGTACTTTATGTAGTGACCTTAGCAGTCTTTAAATATTTGGACGTGAGTTTTAAAGAATAAAAGAGCAGTGGTTACATGGTCCAGCAATTTAAAAATCAAATCAAACAAAACTCAGTGATGAGTTTTACTAAAACCACTGAGGAGAAAAATCCCAAGCCGCAAAAGAACACAGAGGGTGAGTCACAAGGTAACGAATACACGATGGTTTGTGTGTCCTTAAATTTGGGGTACCTCTGTTCTGGCTCGTCCTCCCCACCTGAGTTAAAGCAGTCTGAGGGTTATTCCCAGTTACTGAGGGAGGGAAGAGCCCCATCAGGGAGCTGCAGCTGCTGGGGCTCTGGGAAGTTGCTATGAAAAGTGAAAACAGCAGTGACAGCAGAGTTGCTACACCAATCCCGTCAACCTCAGACTGCCAGTTTATAGCTGACTAATGCAGCTTGGTGACAGTTTTGCCACAGCCTTTAGAGGCTTTTTTTTTTTTTGTACTTACACCTTTTGTTAAGATATTGGCCAGCTCCTCTACTTGTATAAGTCAGTTCTGATGACATCGAAGAAGTTACAGTAATTTCTACTAGCCCTGAGTCCGACGTGGCACTGCATGTAGTGTGGGAGCGTAACACCCGTTTGTTTTGTTCAGTTTGCAGAAGCAGCATGTGGTGTGGTTCAAGTGATGCTCAACGGATCGATAGAAGCTGGAGCTTTCAGAAGCAGCAGGTATTTACTCAGCACGCTACCACCCATGTTTCTGTGGGGCCTGCACGCTGGTGAACATGTCTCTGCCAGCGCATCCCAGCGCAGAATGGATTTTGGTAAACTCATATAGAAATCTAAACCATTGGCTGTTGAAGAGATGATTCACTTAACATTCACTTAACTCCTTCTATACTGTGACTGTAATTGAAATCCTTCTGAGGGTGTGTGGGTGGGGTATCCAGTGTGCTCTGACTGCACAAAGTAACTTTATTATTACAGTTTATTTATGCACCGTACATGAATGACACATTTCTAATTGTTGATGGAGCTGACGAGATGGATTTTCCCCCCTCCAGACTGTGCTTCCTTGGGTTACCTGGTTGGAAGTGCAGTCTTGAATAATATTGAAAGATGAAGAATATGCTGGTCGGGAGGACAGCTACGTTCATTTCCCTTGTACCAAACCAAACCAAACCAAACCAGTAGCCAATAAACCAAACAGGAGAAAAAGCACTAAATATGGAAAAACTTCGTCTTGTTCCAGTCTGCAGACAGTTTCAAAAGCTCTTGTGAAAGTGAAATAAGAATGGGGAGAAAATCTTTTACTGCAAGGTAATTAAATAGTCTGTGAGAATCCATTGGCAAGATAGCGTTCTTTCACAGAGAACAGTAACAGCACTAATAAGTACTAGTATTTGGGAACATACTCTGTACATCTTACATAGAAAATTAAGAATGTTTTGCTTTTTCATGTCCCGTCCCTACAGCATTTTTGGAAGTATTGAGATCTTTAACCTAAATCCAGATAAAGTCTCTGCAGTACGCATTTGGCTTATGCATGACATCGGGGGACCTCAAAGGTAAGTCACACTGGTACGAAACGATGAGTGGTGTGTAGAAGGCAGAGGGCGCAGCTCAGTTTTGACGAGTGACTGTCTCACAATGACACTGTGTTAAACTTGCTCTATGTTCACTCTGCTAGCTGCTTACTTTATTGGAAAGAATAACATTTTTACTGTTGTTTCCTTTGGTATTTTTTGTAGGTACTGCTCAATAGTTATAGCTAAGACTCAATGACATTTTCCTTGCTTTCAAGGGGTCGCATGACCTTTAAACTCCTCCCAACCCCACTGAGCTCTACAAGCCCTTATCATGGGTGCAGCGCTGAAGTCACAGAGCAGGCTATGTGTGCAAGGGTGAAGAGCTGGAAAATATGCTTTTCCACGGCAATAGAAGGCCTCAGCCTTTCTGAGTGACCTTTTCCGTCCCAATCAGATTCTTTTGCAAACCTATCACATTTCAAGCACAGAGTTCTGGCTCAGGAAGGAGGCCGTGATGATGCAGTGCAACTCAGGAGTGAGCGTGGAACCAGCAGAGACCCTTGCTCAGACAGCCTCTCTGTCTGACACAGTGCCAGCTCCAGTGTTCCAACCCCTCCTCTAGCCCTGACACCCAGAAGTGTCTCTTTGCTACACAGAGACAGCTCACAGGCACACATCTACCCTGTGGTCAGCATGTCAGACAAATTCTTATGGACCATAACATAGAAGTTTGCTGAAGAAAAGGACATTGGGCAATCTGTACATAAGTTCCTCCCCAAACATGGCAAATATCGCCCCAGATCAGGGGATCCTTTCTCCCATGATTTCCCAACATCAGAAAAGCCATCGTGTTCCTCCACAACAGCTTCAACAACCTGGTGCCCTGCCAGCCCTCCTGACACATCCTTCTCCTGTGCCAAGTTCACAGCAGTTTCCTTTTTATATTCTACTTCCTAATGTGTGTTCTTTTTATCTTCTGATTTGTACCCCATGTTGGATCACTGATAACATCTGGTAAGTCTTCTGAACAAGGAAGAGCTGGCTCTGCTTCCCACTAATGCCATATGTTGGGAACTGGATTTGCCCTAATGTGTGTCCCATACTCTGAACCAGGAGATAATTTTTATCCCAAAGTAACAAGTCTTTTGCAGTGTCTCTGTTTGTGTCTCTGAGATTTGTCAGTCTGCTCACTATAGCTTTGGGGCCCCTTGGGCTATTTCAGGCAAATTAAGCATAGAGATAAAGATCTCAAAGGTATGACATTGCTACATGCTTCATTAAACTATTGGCTGGATGGAAAAGAAATGTACAAGTTAGGGCTCCTACCAACAGAAAAGCAGTTGAAACAGCCCCTTGTCAAACCAGAGTAGCAGCAGCCACAGACTGAGTCAAACAGGTAGGAGATGCTCACGTCCTGCTTCCTCCCGTGTTTTCTACCTGCTTCCTATCATTTGTCCTACCTGGGACTTAGCTGCTGGTTTTTGTGGTTGGCCCTTTCTCATCACACAGAGGACTTGATCACTTTGTCCTTCCACAGATTTTAATGAGCCTTATATCGTGCTCCTGTGGATGGAGACCACCAGTGGCTCTGGAGCAGTTCTAGAGCACATAGAATGGAACTGAGTTAATTCCCACAGATACTTTCCTGCAGAGTTCTTGTGCAAGATACACAGTTGAACATCACACAGTTTCTACCAGCAGAGGCCCAACGGTAGCCAAAACTCCACAAACCCAATGGACTTTATGGCACATTAGCAAACAAGCTTTTAAAAGATCTTACTACCTGAAATAAGGCAAAGTGACATAGTGAGGAATTTAGCTGAGCTGCTTCTACACACAAGGAACACAAGTAACAAAAGACTTTTCTTTCCAGTGAATCCTGCTCAGGTCATTCCATAAAGAGGTTAAAAAGCATTTTAGAGGAGCGAAACTTTACGATCACCTGTGAAGACAATTACAGGTAATTACCTGCTTCTATTGGTGTCAACTTGCTAACATAAAACTAATATCACATCTCCCTCTTGATTTAATATGGGTTTCCTGGTTTAGAGCAGACTAGAGCAGATTCCCTTCTTACTGCCACCACATCCCTTCGATGTGGCTGTGTGCTTCTCAGGGGCTTCCACTTGTGCTGCAGACCTCGTGTTGGCTGGCTCTGGGGCTTGCTCTCTGCCCGGCCTTCCAGGAGGTCACCTCCATTGCACGTGTTCAGTTGCCTTCAGGGAAGGAGGAATCCAGCCTCTCTCAGCAGATTTTCATCTGATGGATTTTACCTACAATAATCACAGTCAATAGGCAGCTCCCCTCCCTGCTGCACGCAGATAACACAGTATGGCAAGGATGGTCCTTACTTCCTTCACTATAGTTTGAACTTACTTTCTGTCCAGCTGCTTTGTCAGAGAGTGAGGCAGGAGACATGGTAAGTATTGTGAATTACTATAATTCCCCATTGTCAGGAGATAAAAACAAGAGTCCGGGAAACAGAAGAGCCCAAGTTCCAACTTGCCTGAAATCTCTATCTGCCTGCTGAGGAGATAACAAGAGCCTGAGACCCACTATCCCTCTGTGTGGGTTCAGACACTTTCACACAGAGCAAAAGTGTTCCTTAGTGACATTAAAAAAGCAACAAGAGTTCAATATTACTCATAGCTTATCTGTCAGGAACAGCTTTTCAGAGTTAAGGACTCATACTGGGTTAAGAGCATTTCCATAGTAAACATTTCTATAAACTACTGAGTTTATGACATTAGTTTTAAATAAGGAAAGGCTGGATTGCAAAGGAGACAAGTGCCTTATCTGTTGCTAGGATTTTAATCTTGAAGGCAGAGCAATATATTCCTGTTTAGATATTGCTAAAAATGATTAATGGGTATTCTGCACGTTATGAAAAAATTAACACTGGTGTGGTGCATAAATCTGTCAAAGGGTGATGCTCATGTACTTGCTTTCTCTTTGGGCAACTGCAGCCTTTAACCAATACTGCCAGGACCTGAAAGTAAGTACAAACTGTTTCAGCCTATGGTGAAATAAGCTAAGGGGCCGGAGAGGAAGGGGGAATACGTAGTAGCTTAAATCCCTCGTGGCTCAGCACAAGGAGAAACCTGTAAGGCATCACAAAGGGTTGCTGACACGCTCGTTGCTGTGGCTCACAACTCGCTTCTTAAGATAGATGCCAAGCAGGGCCTTCTGTCAGAGCTCAACTAACACATCAACTGCGTAGAGCAACACGGACAGTTAATTTTACTATTTTATATACAGAGCAATAATAAAATAAGCAATTTCCATGTGCAGTAAAACTCTTCAGGATAGGCCGTATAAGTGAGCTCCACCCCCCTGAAGTCCTTGCAGACAGAACTGTGTGGGTCCCTACCAGCTGAGCATCTGGCTTTTCGTGCCATGTAACAATTGACGCTGAGCATTTCCTCTTGCTTTTGTCAGGGTCAGTAGTGTCTTCCAGAAGTAAATGAAAAATTTCATTCACTGGGTATACTTCTAGCAAAAAATCTGATCATATCTGACATCGTTAGCAACAGCTTTACGTTGCAGCAGGAGGGGTTGCCCCCGGGTGGGCAAGAGAGTGAGCTCCAGCACGGCAGCAGCTCTGTAGCCAGTGCAAGAGATCTTACGTCTTTTTCACAATTAGTTTTGTTATCACAGCGTAGCTGACATGCTGTGAGTTCACATCCTACTTTATTTCATACTCACCTGCTCTTGTCATGAACCCCTATAAACAACAAAGTTATCTTTCTGCAGGAAGATAATAAAAAAAAAATCCTAAGAAAAGACATCCACTTGATAAGCACAGGTGTAACATGCACTTTGACTTTCACGTTGCATTTAGTAACTGTGGAGTTTTATTCCGTTGTACTTGCAAAGCCATTACTGAATATTTGTTTGGTTTTGTGCCTTATCACAGACCAGTTCAGCTCCTTCAGTGTGTGCATAACCCTGACCACGCGGACTGCAGGCCCTGCACCAACACCACGGCAACTCCATGAAACGCAGTGCTCCGCACTATTGAAGACTTTCATTACTTGCGTGTAAAGCTGGAAAAGATGTGGCTACGTAGCTTAGAGTGACAAATAGTCGCATGGTGTGTACAGAGTCCATAACCAGAAACCCTTGCTGTGACACTAGCAGCCAAGGAGCAGGAGATGGTGTTTTAGGTGTGAGAACTGTACACACACCCCCCTTCAAACATACCATTCCAGAGGGACCCGGGAGCATGTTCAGTGGTTGAAGGCAGACGCTTTGCCCTGGTGTCCCTCCTGTACAGCTCCCCTTGTGTCCAGAGGGTCAGGGCAGGGATTCCCTGGGCCTGCACCGAGAAGAAAGGGACTTTGCAGCAGAGGCAGAGCTTGCTTGGATCAGGGATCACCTTCCTCCCCGCTGGAAGGCTGGATGGGGAATGAGCAGAGCGTGCTACGCTCTTCTTGCATCCCAGTGTGGCATCCCCCAGAGGGGAACATTGCAGAGTGGCACATGGTATAAATCATGTTTCTCCCAGGACTGTGGCACCTCTGAGCAGGTAAAGCAAGAGATGGAAGAGGCAGAGCAGGTGTTACCTTTTAATGGGCATCACAGTTAGTGGCTGGTGGGGAAATGGCTGAGCTGAGCCAAGAAAAGACCAGGAACCGCTCAGAGGGTTGCCAGCATCTGTATGGACGTGTCAAGTGTGTAGCTGGGGAGGTAGAATAGCAAGATGGACTCACACACCCCCATTAAAATCCTACTGGAAACACCACTGCAGTTCAGATTACATTTAATTCTTAATATAGAAATAAGTGTAAGCCTTCCAACTTTCATAAAAGGTCCCTCAGGCCACAACTTGGCCATTCACTGGAATAGAGACAAACGTCAAAAGGTTGCCACAGTAAGGAGTCTCTCTTGACCTCCATTTCTGAGGTGAAAGGTGATGCCTTTACACGTTTGTAATTCACAAGCATGGACATGCCGTAGTACACAGAAGCAGCAGGTTTCACTGATTTCCTTTGATTTCCATTTTGCCAGTCTCATATGCATATTCAAGTGCAGTGTTTATAACAAAATAAAGATCTGAGGCCGCTTGTGGCCTCCGCTGTAGTTGCCTTTGTGCAGTGCCACTGACACCAGGAGAGCAGAGCTGGTTTTGCCGCAGATATACTCCTAGGTGTTGCAGTGCCAGCGTTATCAGCAAGTGCCAATTCATTAGGCAGACCAAGGTTTCCATGGCCCCACAGGCAGAAGGTTACAATGCTGTAGGTTTTAGTAGTGACTACCCGGAGTACGAAGCATCCTTATGGAACTACACAAGCTGGTGTAATTTCAAGCATCTCCAGATGAACCTTTGCTCTGTAACGCAGAGGCCTGCACTGAGCGTAGCTGGACCACACCCAGGACCTCACCCATAATGTTTACATTAAGTGAAACGTGTTTTTATTTGCACTTTGTTCTGTAAGTACCTAGCAGACACACGCCAATAATTTCAAATAGGTTATTTCTGACTATATGTCAAGGATATGTCTTCATGCTCGCTTTTGTACCTCTTCTTTTGTAATATAAAATGTTGGCTGTAAAATCGAGAGCTATAATAAAATTGCTGATGGCAAATGTTGTTAATTCAGTTTCACATTCTACTTAACCTCAGACCGAACATGAAAATAAGCCTCTTCCTAAAAATAACTCAGAAATTAATTCAATGTATGAAACTCCACGTATACCGACCCAGGAAAGCAGAGAAAGGTCACAGCGCCTGTTCTCCTTGGGCTGTATTCTTCCTACCTCACTCTCCATCTTGTACAGAGAAGTCATCGTCTTCGTAGGTGGCTGGAAGTGAAACATCCTGTCTTTATCTTGAACACAGTCATGCAGATATGTATGTTGTTCTCAGACATATTAGTTAAGAAAGATCACGGTTCTTATCAGTAGTGACATAGTAAAATGTTAAGAAGCAAATCTGTGTTTTTGAAAGCTGAGGTGCGCTCTTAATACAGGTGACGCTGCTGGAGTAAAGGACAGCTTTGTAACACAGGCGGTTGGCATGAACAGTGTCCCAGCAAAAAGCCTTTATTTTAAAGGTGTGTAAAAGTGACACACCTTTACAGGGAAACTTGGCAATAAACACAATTAACATTAGGGAAATTACTGGTTTCATTCTGGCTGGTCATTCTGCTGCCAAGAAGGGCTGCAAATTTTGTGGATGTGCAGGTGGCTGTACTGGAGGGAAGGTGCAGGGCGCTCATTTGCTTTTCCCCTCGTTAGCACTTGTTGCAAAGGGAGAAGAGTCAGCGCAGGTACGGTGGCTATCACACACTCTGGGTACGCCTCAGCCCCTTTTCCCAACACCACTCCCAGAGTCCACAGAGCTTGGTATCATCTTCTGTGTCCTGCTGCTGGCCCTTAAGGAGGGAGCATTAGTTGGCCCACTTTATTTATTAGGAAAGATGCACTATAGGTGTACATCTGGCCCACTAACACGGATTCAAGCCCGTGCTGCTCGGATTACACGCATAGCGGAACGTGATTGAGCTGATTTCCAACAAGCAAGGAGAAGCATTTTTATTGTAGAATCATAGAATCATATCATCATCATCATCATCATTATCCATGATCACACGTTTGACATGCCATGCAGACCTGCTCTACCAGACATGTAAAATTCCAAATCTTATTGCTCTGATGAAAATTTACAAACCAAAAAACTCCTAGATCAAGGCAAAGTCCCAAATTCACAAAAAACTAAATAAAAGGGAAAAAAAAAAACCTATGTGGTTTTTTTTTCCACTACATAGAAGAAATGTTTCTTACATAGTTTGAAACATGCTGGGTTTTGAAAATATGCTTTCAATCTGATGAAGCGAACCTCTGTCACAACTTGTTCAAGATAAATGGGCCCCAGGCCCACAGCAAACACTGCCGAAGAGCACTGCTCACAAACCCGACAGGAATCTGAGTTATTGTGTGATAAGGTGATATCTACATTGTGCACTCCCAGAACCACACAGTGCTGGGAAAGCTACTTCTATGACCCTAGTATCACAGTATTGCTGCTCTCCCAGTCTTTGATGTACTTAACCTGGTGAGAACCTGCACTTATTAAACTTACTTTTGAGATTAGGAGTCAAATGAAATACAGAAAGATTTGTTCTCCTCACTAGCGGTTGCTTGGCCTCGTGTGTTTACCATGAATCACAGTGTTTGATTTAAAATGTCAGCTTCTCCTAGGGTCAGGAGGCTCAGTATACAAACGGCCTGAATTCCACTTAGGTCCGTACACCTCGTGTTTCTTCTGGGCTGCCCCCACACGTCACTTTGGTCACCTGCATCTCCCTGCTGTCACCCCTCAGCGCCCACTAGCTCTCTCCATTGCTTATGTGTAGGGATGTGGGTGAAATTAATGGCTGTGACTGTAGGCTTTCGTTTAAAATAAAAAGCCTCATGAGCCTAGAGAAAAATCTGAAAACTGGAAACAAAGGTTTAAACATGTGAAGGGCAACAAACCTTACCCTCAGCATCTTTTTTTTTTATTTTTTAAATTGTTTCTTTTTTAAACTTTTGCACTGCTTTTTTGGAGCCCAAAATTCTTAGTGCAGTGCCTACAACATAATCTATGGGGAAAAGTCTTTTTTGGGGGGGGACTGATTCTGTTTCTCTGTGTATCAGCAGCGTATAGTGCGGTGGATCTGGGACCTGCAGCACACTGGTGGTAGGGCAGTGGTTTTGGATGGGACTCGACATATCTGCAGCACTGCAGGGTCTTATCAGGCAGAGGCAGAGGTTTCACCTTGCTTGATTTGGGCCACCCTTCATCCATGTGCCTGGGAAGGCTCCCTGGTACTCCAAACTCAGACATTGTATAGCAAAGGAGAGCCCAGTAGAAAGAGTAGGAAAATAAGACCAGCAAGCCTTCAGGTAGGAAACCCTGCAAACAGGCTACATTGCAGGATCTCTTTCTTAATAACAATATCATTTTCAGGCTTAAGACAACAATTAAATGTGCCAAGATGCTGATCCTTCCTATTAAATAGCTTGAAAGGAGTAGCGCACTGGCTAATCCAAAGAAAACACTTGGCGTGTAAAACATGAAAGCTGGTGAAAAGATAAAAACCAAATGGTATGGCTGAATGACAGAGGCAAAACCACAGAAAGTGCAACAGGAGCTGCGGTAGTGAAAGAAAAAGACATAGAAAAGATCTATCTTTGTAGTTGGATCATACCTATGGCCATGGGATGCATGTCTACTTGTCCTCAAAGTCGAAGGGCTGGATTCGGCATTTGGCTAAGCCCCAGAGAGCTGTGCAGGCTTCAGCAGTCCCCAGGCAGCATTTCCAGTCCGCTCCTTTACCTTGCAGCAGCAGCAGCATCCCTCTGTTCTGCCAGCACAAATGTTTCCTGAAACTCCTGATGAACCGGAACAGGAAAATGGTTTGGGATAATATTTTTTTTTTTTTCCCTGCTTGGAAAAATAAAAGCTTATATCTAGCCGGAAAAATGTGAATCGAGTTTTTTGTTTCAAGCTGGAGGTTTAGTCTCACCCCTGCTTTGTGCAG
The DNA here is from genome assembly GCF_963924245.1 of Chroicocephalus ridibundus. Taxonomy (NCBI): domain Eukaryota; kingdom Metazoa; phylum Chordata; class Aves; order Charadriiformes; family Laridae; genus Chroicocephalus; species Chroicocephalus ridibundus. Next base: position 58,762,687 of record NC_086288.1, read on the forward strand.
CAGGAGAGGGCAGGTGCCTGCTCACTGCTCCTCCTTTCTTGTGTGGCACTGCTTGCCCAAATCCAAAGAGCCCAAGAAGCACGTTCAGCAATATCGGCTCCACAGCAGCACATTCCACAGCAACGCAGCTGCCTTCACCCTCATTCATTTCACTACTGGGATCTGGGTGTGCACTGAGGGACGGTAGCGTGGAAAGGGTTAAAATCCATACTAAATACTTCAGATAGGTAGGCTTTATGCCATTTAAGGTTAGTCACCTGATTATGCAGGCTTTATCTATAGTCAAGGACAATAGGACAAGCAAGGCACCTCCTGAAAGCAGTTATCCCGCTCTGCACTGGGCAGGGAGGGGTAAGACAGGAGGGATGCTGTGCGCTCCAGTATCTCTCTCCACTGACTGTGAAAGTTGCCTAGATTATTAGCTCAAATTTATAAAATTAGCTTCCAGGGGGCTAAATTTGCATAAAATGAATCCCAAAGATAAAAAGTTTCCCTGTGAGAAATATTCCTAAACAGAAAAGGACATCTAAACATCCTCTCACATAAAGTAGATGACAGGTTTTTGCAAAATATTTAAAATCCTAATTTCACAATTCATTTTCTGAGTATGTAGAGCCACAGTTCTAAAATTTACTGACCGTTTCAGGAGCTGACTGTGTGATAATGCAGTCTTTCAAGCACATCAAATGCAGTCAGTTAGAAAATCTAGAATACTGCTAGAAAAAAAAAATGTTGTTATTAATCTGCTGCCTCCATTTCATAGGTTGTGTTCCGTTGGCTGCCTCCATTTTCAAGACTGAGACCACACCTGCTTGCTTTAGGGCTTTCTTTTTGTGCACATGCCGTATTTAGATATTTTTTTTGACAATTTAGTTACAGAAGCACAGCCATAGCTGCTTTATGCCACAATGGCAAAAACCTTAGAATTTCTTTCCTGTTTCCTAATGGACTAAAAATGCAACAAGTATAAATTATTTTTACACCTTAAATAGTTTAAAGGGTAGCTTAAATGTTTTTTTTCTCTTATTGAAAAATCCAGAAACTCATCAATATCGGAGAGTTACACTAATGTTTGCAAAGGACTGGGACAAACTCCAGGGAAAATCTTTTTTCCATTCCTACTCTTCTTGAAATACTAATCAAATCACAGCACCGCATTGCAATTAGACTTGGGATTTCTGCAGCTGAAGTCTGAGCCGTAGGAGCTTGAGCAAAAGGTCTCCTGTCTGAGAACATTACCAAAATTACATTCCCTGTGGGTCAGACCCTGAGGGGACGTGTGATTCACTAAACAGTCGGTTGGAGCTGCGCTGGGAGAGATAACAAACTTCTTGACGATGAGGCCGTATGCAGAGCCATATTCTTGTGCTGTAATATGCTGCATAGAACGTTAGGTGACCAGAAGGAGCCAGCTTTGCTTCCCCTGAAGCCAGACTTTCAATAACAACAGTATATGACTATGGGTTTGGTTTACAATATGAAAACATCAAGAAAAGACTAAGAAGTGGCCTAGACAGACATGAATTACAGAAATAAACAAAATAGTAATATGGATAATATAGCTCATTCCTTATACTAAAAACATTACTAAAAACAGGATGCAGGAAGACAGTGACATTTTACACAATTTTTTATCAGAGGCTCATAACTTTCATGACACTTCTGATACATGATATGTGGAGCGGCGTCACGTGAAGAAGTAAAAGAATAACGTATGGCTTGGTAAGTTTAAACAAGTCCTGGGATGCTTGAATCCTTTTAACATTCATCAACTACATCTTTCTTCGAGCTGTAGCTGTATTGAATGCACTATGTAGGTAGGGATTCTTTTCTAGGGCTACTAGGGACTTGCTAGGTGAGACTGGGCAAACAATTTAATCTCCAAATTTGAGATATCCTGCCTGAATAGGAGGAACAATAAGGTGATATGTTAAAATTTTGAGGGTTATAATGTCTAAGCTGATCTTACGAATACTACAGCTTGTTAGTTTCATCCTGTATTGCTCCTCTGCTCCGTCCTCAAATTGTGCTTTAGGCTGATGCAACTTTGCAGAGAGGCACTACCCTCGTCCTCTCTGATAACATGAGGTGATGAAGCATCCACGCTTCCCATGGTAGGTTGTTCCAGTAATTACTCAGCACCATTACTGGAAATTAATTTATACTTTGTCTATATTCAGGTTCTAGCAACTTCTTCTTGTATCCTGTGCTAAAGATCTTTCGGGAAGGGTAGCTTCTCCTCCTTAATCCAGGCACTTCTTGCTCTCTTTGTTTCGTGAATCAAAGAGATCAAGTTTTGCAGACATCTCAGGGTGATACATTTGCTAGAATCTGTGACTTTTCACTTTACCCTCTCCCATTTTTTATTACTCTTGTAGTGCAAAGAGTCATTTATGTGCTCTGTAGCATGTTGACTATTGGATCAGATTGACATATCTAGATTGAAATTCAGTCCCTGCTTTTATTGTGTTTATCGCTGATGAGTCATAGTAAAATGATTACAGAAAGTACTCGCAGGATTGTTGGAGCAAAGTCGAGAGGCAGATTCTCTACTACTGGAAACCAACTCAGCTGTTACTCTAACGAGCAGAGGTGGGTGGACATTGTAGTCAAAATACTGAGCTGCAGGAAAGTTTCAGGGAACCTCTCTTTCAAGTATGTCTTTCATTCAATCTATTTCACACATTATTTTTAATAACATAACATCATGGCGTCAATTAACGCATTACAGTATGTAAGATTTTTTTCAAACTTACACCAGAATGCTTTCTTATCATTCTACCATGGTTAATTGATTACAAAATAACCTTTCCTTTTAATTATTAGCCCAAACATTCTATCTTAACAGAACTATAACAAGTTCATTTTTTCTTTTCTAATCCAGACATTTTGTCACTCCGACCTTCTTGAAAAAAAAGAATTTCTACATAGCAATATGCCTGCAAATACAAATTAGGTGTATCAGACCTGACTTACTAGCTTTCCTGAAAATCAAAAATCCCTCACTGGCATCAACGTATCACTATCTCAATTTACCAAGTGAAAAACAACAATCCTGGCAAGTTAAAGAGCTTTTTAACAATGTCCGAGAGAGATCCTTTCTATTCTAAATACTAAATTGAAGCACAGAAAGTCAAGGAAACCTAGCTGTAGAACCTGCTGATGCTCTATAGTCCTCTTTAATGCCCCAACCCTGCTCAAGTGCCGTGCATGTTCCACCTGACCACCATTCTACTCATTTTTCCTGTTTATGCCTAATTTCTACTCAGTCCCCCAGGAAAACAGAGACACCCATAAGTAAACCAGGCGGAAGGCACAAGCACATGGGCTGTGGTATATAACTGAACACTGAAGCCAAAAAAAGATATCGACGTTTCAAAGAAGAGGAGCAAAATCAGTTAGTAATCTATGTCCTTTTGGTTTGGATTGCTCGTGTTCACAGTCTCACAATATTACCTTCAAGTAAGTGGCACCGAGATGACGTATTGGGAGATGACTGATTTTGATCTGGGGATGTACAGCATGACAACTTGCGTCAGTGCAAAAATAATTGCTTTATAATTACAATGTCAAAAATTATACAGTCCCACAGCAGAAATATAGCATTCTGCATTTCTAAAATTGACAGTCTTTTCATTGACGTTACATTCAATTAGCTCAGGCAAGGTTACTTTGGCCAAGTCTTGGCATGATAAAACTTGACGCAGTAAATTAAAAACGGACAGGAAATTATTTATATATCTCCCCCGGTACTATTTTCAGGAGCGGGTGAGTTGTACTAAGTACTAATGGCGGCAAAAGTAGAAAGTGCCTGGGCTGTCCCATGGGCTGATAGGCACCTACTGGTCAGTAAACCCCCAGCAGAGTCTGTTGCAAAACATCCCTAGCCAGAGGTAAGAACGCCTTTATTGTTACCTGAATTCAGTTAAAAGTCTGCTTGGTATCGACAGGGATATTCCAGTTAATCATTGCTGAGACAGAACCCAGCCTATTGTGCCCCTTTGTCTCCAGTTCTGGGTCCAACCAGGACGGAGTCCAGCTCCCACATGTGTGCATGGAGCGGCACCCCGATGTAGTGACTGTGCCACAGCAGCCTGACCTGTGGCGTACCCGAATTCGCGATGGACACCATTCCTAAGAGCGATGCTGGCAGTGGAAGACTACCCAGAGAAGGAGAGCGTTAGCCATTCCCTGGGCCTGCTCGAGCACCTCAGACCTGAGGAAGCAAAAATAGGAATCGCTGCAGGAAAAAAAAAACAGGGGCTGGGCAGGAGCTCTGCCATCAGGGATACAACATTTCCCAGAAGCAAAAAGCTGGAGAAGGAGTGAAGAAATACGATGCATCATTGGTAGCGGTGAATTTTTCTTCCTGGTATGATTGTCAGGATTTTCAGTTACCCTTAGGAATACGGAAGCCTTAGAAAAGGTTAATGCTTGGAAAAAAGCGTGTAATCTCTGGAAGGTTTCACTGGCCACACCGCAGCCGTAACTGCAGTCAGAAGAGAGTGGGATTAGCCACCTTCTCTGACTGCTTTCCTGTTTAACACCCAGCGATGCCCGCCAAACACCCACAGTTTTGTGATGCTCAGCCTACTGGCAGATGCAGGGAATTTAAACCCAAATTCAGTCCTTGAATGAAATCTTACAGATTTATTGGTAATATGCAGTTATTAGTAATTATGTTGACAGAATAGCTTAATCAAGATATAAAGAACTTGTGTTATTGTAATTATAGCTTTCCCTGTCACGGATATATTATCTCAACACAGGTCTCAACAAAACTACCAACTGAAACAGAACAAACTGTTCCCTGACAGAAAACATTGTTTCTTGGGATATTTCTGTCTGTAAAATTCACAAAATAGCCTGAGGTATGGGCTCTTCTCCTGCAAATACTAACAGCAATTTTCTGGCAGTAGTACTAAGCAAGTAAAGGGTGAGTAATGTTGGATTTTGACTTGTCAGCTTCAGCTTTAACTTTTTAATTTTCTGCAGACAGTATCAACATCAGCAGGTTCTATGGACAATATGCTACTTTTAAGCCACAGAGTTATTTCATGTGTTTTGTGTAAGTCTTTCATGGAAATAGCACAGGAATAACAGAAACTCGATCTGTGTCCTATAGGACCTTGTACAACAGCACAGGTGAAAGGTACCTGCCTAAATTGCAGGTAGCACAGGTAAGATTAGCATTGGTGTCAGATTCATGAAGCCACTGCAGGCTTGTCAATGGTCTCTAATAAATAAGTTTCCTCTAATAAAACTACCGTACTTGGCTCTGGCTGCAGATGGCACGTGAAATGACACTAGTACATCCAGAATTTATTAATATACTATGCATGTGCCGTTTTCCTGAGGCTCTGTTTAAACTACTAGATGTCCAAAATCCTAGGTAAATGCCTGAAGCCCTCCAAGAAACCCAGGACAACACTTGATGAGAAAAGAGATGAAGTTCAGGCAAGGCCACGCACATTGCTTTTTAGTTTATTTCCCCAAAAGAAAATCAAGCTGCAACAAATTTCTCTTTTCCTCTAACTCTGCACTACTTATCATAACAGATTTCTGCCCTATTACTAGCAAACAAGGTGTTCCCAACTGCTGCAAAGATTTGGTGAGTACGTTACATGCAGTCAAACACGTCCCTCATGTATCCTGAGGCACTTCATCTGTCTTCATTACAGGATGGTATATAATGAATGAATAATGAATAATTGTAGGCTTTTGGCTAAACTGAAGTCTTAGGCATGACTGTCTGAATCTTTCATTCCACATTTGATCCACCTCTCCATATGAGTGGCCATTAAACAAAACGTCTAGCAGCAGGTACCATCACATGATCTTGTTGTTATATTATTACTGCTCTCTGATTTTTACAAAATTTTGGGCAAAGGCTGAATTTTTTATGTGTACACCTTTGTGATAACTGCGGGATATTCCGACAGCACTTAACCTGAATTCATGTCTTCCCTACAGTGGCAAGCACAAGTAAATTTCAGGTACAAGGCATATGAAAGGGGCTCTCCGCCATCTGTGGGAGCTTCCTTGGAGCATGGTGTTTTGTCTCTGAGGCAGGATGGACACTGCAGACCTGCTCAGCTGTCGGCGTAGTCCAGAAGTCTAAAGCAACAGTGGGGCCAAGGAATTTATTTCTTTGGTGCAACATACAGATTTGAGTAATTTAAATGTGGATGTAGAAGACACAAAACTTTTTGAATTGTACAGAAAATTAAAGTCACTGCATGTGAATTTTAAAAGCCTGCACACAATGGTGGCCGGGATTGCCAGCTTGTTTCATTTGCTCCATCCATTTCTCATAGATTTTGAGATGCTGAGCACAAAAGAGGTACATGAATTTTCTTGTGGGTGAAAAAGGATATATTTTGAACTCTTTTCCAAGCTGAATCTTACCTGGCAGCTCACCAGTAATGACGCCTTCATCAGACAGACTTCACTGCATACTGGCATCTCAGTGGGAGGTCTCCTCATATCTTAGTGGAGCAAGCTGGTTTCTGGAAAAAGCAAGGAAAGCATTGTTTATATGTGCTGCTTGTTGCCAGACAGATGCATATCGAATGTGCAATAAATCAACTTGGTACAAGGGGAGCAGTGGTAATTGCTTTTCTATGATGATTTTCGAAGGAGATTTCTTTTATACCTCCAGTCTGGAGGCCCTGAGGCCCCTGAATGGTCTGCACTGCAATGCACCGCTCAGATTGTGCCCATCATTTGCTGTTTCCTGTGCATTTGTTGTTTCAATACCAGCAGTATGTGTGTTTGGTGATTTAGTACTGTACCATGAAATGGCAGACAGTATAAAGAAAGAGCACTACACATCCTCCATCAGAGCTGTGAAGCATAATTCAGCTACCTCTAACTCATCTGATGGATCAAATCCAAAGACTCCCTGATCCCATGAATATATCTTTTCTTATGAGATTCAGAGTTCAGAGGTCAAGTTTTAGACCCTATTGATTGACTTCTAAGGACCCAGAGGCATTTGGAAACACTAATCACCCACAAAAAAGGAGAGAAAACAAGACCATGAGATTGTCTAGGCTCAAAGACGTCTCTAACAAACAGCAGATATGTTGTGGTCTCTTGCAGGCCTGCAATTGGTAGATGAAATCTGAGGTGACTATGACAAGCAGTAACTCATCATAGTTGGTTGCAGTAAAGAGAACATTTCAACTAGTAGGAACACGCCTAAAGAAAACAAACATTTCAAGTGTTACTACAAACAGTGGTCTGTTTCTTTCTGTACTTAAATTAGGAAGGATATTGTGATACAATAGCAGCCACTGGGTGAGACTATTGCTCACTACCAACGATCAGCATGAGCTCTGCCCTACAAGGGAACGGCACCCTTAAGAACTTCCTATCATCAACAAGAAGCAGGAGCAACCAGCCCAAGAGTGGGAATAATACTCCATGATAACTGGATATCCCAGTCACAGTACCAGCCAGAACGAATACACCAGGCACGCAACCATTTTACATAATGTATATGGTTTAGGTGAGCATATAATTTTTAGTTGCCTTTTTCCATACGTTTCTGTTCACATGTCTGGTTGTATAATCTAATAAAAGCATTTTTAAGATGCCCAAAATTTTAAGTTGATTTCTTTTGCTTGTAAATTAAATTCATTCGGTTGATTTAGTGAATAGAGTAGATTGTCCACTAGACTGAGAATTTTAACAGGGAAGTTGGATTAAGTTTATAGACTGGCTTTGCATTACATATCAGTTCTTCCAGAATCTAGAAACTGGTTGGATTCCCGCTTCATGATTGTTCATATTCCTTATGTTCAGCCACACACTCACCTAAACACTTCCATTTTCGGGAGGAACTGAGAAGCCAATGCAAGTGTTGACATTTTGAGCTCTTGGAGAATGTAGGTGCAGGTGGACGCCATCAAGGATTTACAAGGAGAGCACTGTTACATTCAGACAGACTAATCAGAAGTTACAGTGAAATTTCTGGCTCCTGGTCACTTGGCATCATGGTGTTCCCAAGTGCCATTCTGTGGTGACCCAAAGCAGTAGACAATCAGTAAATTGTGAAGTCAAATTAATACTTATTATAAATCTATACATTTGAACATATTTGACCTAGGAACAGATTTAGCTTACAGATTCTAACAGTACATTGACATACAGTCTTAACTATTTCAGTCTTCTCTCTCCAGTCTACATATTTGTAAACATGGAGAATGTCTCCTCTGTCTCCATATTTGTAAAAAAGAAACAATCTCAGTAATATGCAAGTAACCATTCATTAATCAGCCCTGCCCTTTGTTCTCCAAAAATGTAAATTCTACCTTCTGAACCATGCAACTACGAAAGCAAGAAAAATCTGTCTCCTGAATAAAAGACTTCTGGCATATAATTTTAACACAATGTGTGACACTGTAAATCTTTAAATTGTGTGATTTTTTTTTCCCCTCAACTCTAGCTCCAAGTACATGCAGTCCTGCATGAACACATAAACGCATCTAAACTGCTGCACTTGTAAGAGTCAAAGAAATAGGTGAACTTGTTATTTTTTCTGCCTGTGTAACACAGTACATTAATTTCTATGTTGATTACTGGATTTTGTTAATAATGGGTTTTCATGTCTACACAGAGAATGAGTTCTCTTATACCTGACTTAGCGTTCGTGGTGAGTATTTCAATACTTCAGACTTAAAGAAAACTACCCAGAGCAGCTTTTCAATGTCCTCCCAAACAGAAAGCTGCAGAATACAAAAGCAAAAGGCTTTATAACCATAGAATCATCATTTGGGTTGGAAGGGTCCTTTAAAGGTCACCTAGTCCAACCCCCCTGCAATGAGCAGGGACATCTTCAACTAGACCAGGTTGCTTATTCTGAAGGTCTTAAGATGGACTCATTGAGCTGGGCCTTTTCTTGTTTCCTTGCACAGAGGTGGATTTATCTCCATATGAATGAAAATCTTTGGTATTTTGTTGTTTCTTTTGCATCCTGATGACCTTGACTAATGGCAGTAATGCAGAAAAAAGATTTAATTACAGCACCTGGCTAGCTTTCTGCAGATGTATGAAACATGTCTAGTTTTTGTTTAGCATGTTCTAAGAAAGTAAATCTTCTTGTGACATGTAGCAGAACCTATTTCAGCTCTACAGGAATCATGAAAGGCAATTATCTTCAGAATAGCCAAGGACACTTACTTACAGATACATGATGGCTTCATCTGCTTTCCAGGTTTTTGATCTCATCTGTTGCTTATATCACACCCTGAAGAGCTTTCAACTTTCTTAAAAGTTGTAGGTCCATAATCAGCAGACATAAAAAAGAGGATATTTGTCAGTTCTCGAGTCTGTATGCCCTTCTCCCCTGAAGTCCCCAAACTGTTCCCATTGTCCAAACTTGAACAATAAAGTTATTATTATTCCTGCAGCAATGTCCATTTTCTCTTTTTCCTCTCATCTTGCTATTTGAACTCTTGCTATTTTGAACCTCTACCTTTCTCTAAAATTTCCTGACACATTTATTTCCAGGAAAAGTAACAGTGTGCTATTTATCTGAGCAGATCAAAGCTAGCAACTATACAAATACTATTCTCAATTAATTCCACAAGCTGTCTGGATGAAAAGCTGAGAGTAACTCCTTATGTCACACAACTATCCAACAAGACAATATTAGGAAGTCAATATTATGTACTGCATGGACTAGCAATCCTCTCAAACGAGGTATTTCGTGCAAAGATAAGGGAGAAAGGTATGCTCCACGCCAATCATCATTTGATACCCCATTATGAAAGTAGAAGATGTATTGCCTAGTAGAAGCACTTCTCAATATGCTGGCAGCGACCATGAAGAGACTTGAGCTGCATATTCTTGGAAACTGAAGAACTTTCGTATCCATCGTGTCAGATACCTTCCCTCTAGGTATCAGTGGGGTCATATTGACTGGAGTGTTTGCTGAACTCACGTAACAGTTGTGTCTTGTATTCATGAAGAAGCCTAAAAGATATGAACTAAAAGAGTGTGGAAAGAGAGAGCCACTGATAGACATTGTTTGTGCCTTTGCTACTTTCTCCTTTGGTCCTGTTTTTAGTTATTCAATTAATTCTCTTTGCAAGCAGTTAATTATTTGGCCACCTCTGACATACTGGTCAATAGTAAATTACAGTAGCTATTTCAAAGAATAAAATTAATCCTAATGATAGGCTATTAGCCAAATTTACTTCTGAGTAGTACTTACGTAAGTCCAGAAGAGCTCCATTATTATCAGACATATGTCCCTGAAAATAGTGCTCTTGCGTAAATGGGTGGATGTCAGGAGGAAAACGCAGGGCCTCTCAAGCAATGCAAATAAAAAGATTTCAAATGCAAAGGAGAAGCCAAATTCAACATTCATTTGGCAAGAGATAGGAAGGGTGATAGGAGGACTGGTGCTCTGTAGGAAGGTGAGTTAGTTTGCATCTCTAAGTAAACCTTGCCCTGCTTCCAAAGACTGAAGCCAATATACTAACAGAAATGTCAGCTCTGCTCTTGCCAGAACTGTCTACAGGTGCAAGCACGGGGCAAATTCAGGTGAACCATGCAGGCATGATCCGGTATCATCAGCTCTTAATAAAAGCTTAAATTCAAGCATTTAGGTGACCTCAGCGCTGCTAGGCACAAAACTAACCAACCAACGAAAAAATTAGGAAAAAGAAATGCCTACAGTTTTTAAGGGGAAGGGCTCAAAAAGCCAAAAAGCACACATGAGTTCAGGAGTTTATAATGACTCACTGAGCCTCACTAAACCTGCTCTAATACAATTCTGGCTTGGGGTTGGGGCTTTTATTTAATTTTTTTCATATGCCTCTGACTCATACTTCATCTGTTCTTCTTACAGAAGAAGGAGACGTAAATTTGTGTGATGCGCTTCTGGAGTGATCCTGGTTTGTGTACGTCTTCTTCGGTTCTTTCATTGTCACAAAGGGCTATAAAACAAGTTGGTACCTGAATATCCACCCGAAGATAAGGGGTAGGCTCATAATGTCAAGCAAGAAATATTATATATGATAGCAGTGACATCCAGTTAAGCATTGCCAGCTTTTGAAAAGGGAAACTCCACTAGAACTTTGCTTGGAAACGTACTCCAGCTCATTGAGGAAAAACTATATACTCATGTTCTGAGAAGTCTTTTTAATACCACAACAGCTCTTTGTTTTACTTTTGGTAGTAAAATAATTGTATGTTAAAATAGGTCTTTCCTTTTTTTTTTTTTCTTTTCTCTGCATAATGTAGCAACATACGCTATTCTTCAAAGCCTTTTAATTATGGGGATGGAACTTTTTTTAATATATTTTTATGACCCTCCCCTATACTCTGAATAAAATACATTGAAATCAAAGTAGACGTAAATTACCAGTCTATGTTTTCTGCGAATTATATTTTTATTCATCACTAAACATCACACCTACAGAATTGCATGTGATCATTTCTTAGCATTTCTTTAATGTAGATTTTTATCTCCTTTCAGTCTGAGAAAACAAGTCAACTTTACAAATGTATTCTCTGCTCCCATGTCATTGCCTGGAACCTCTCCCTCCATTTTACAAATTTGAAGCACTCAAAGGTCATGGGTCACCCTTATGAGATTAGGTTAGAATGCAATTTTTAAGGAAGTAAGAAATAGGGGGCTCTTTGTATTTGGCTTTTGAACTGATGATGTGGACTTGTCTATGTTTTTAAGCCTTACTCATACTGTGAGGGCTAAGATACTCATATTTTCAGAGGATTCTGTGGGTTATAGTATAAAAGAAACATCAAGCAGAAGGATGTTCAAGATAAAAACGCTGGGTATGAAGGCTTAGATTCTAACTGTTAATAGCAGTTTTCCTGCTTTTGTTTTTACACCCTCACTTTTAATTTTTTTTTGCCTTCTTTCTAAATTACAGTTGGAAATTGCCTTAACAACTGACCTTCTGTCAGACTTGGGGGACTTCAGTAAATATTCCCCCAGCCCCCTGCCTAAGTAAAATTAGCCACACCGAAATGTTAGCGGTCAGAGCACAATGCAGTTTAAGATAGTGAAGGATGCTGCATCTGATTGACATTCTGAGAAGAGCCTGGGCAGCAGAGTGTAATTACCTAGCTGGACATTGGCCAGGACATCATCACCCAACATCCACACTCTTACAACAGTAGTGACCTGGGAGCTCTAATGACCCTGTAAAACCAGCAACCTGATCATTAGCCCAAGCGGAGTGTTGTTAGCCCAAACACCCCATCTGCAGCAGCACATGCAACCCCTAATGCTTTGCGTGAGGATTTTTTTGGAGATGAGATTTCATCTGATATCACAACAGCATCCCTGCATCCCTAATGTACCAGCTTTTCTCTGTCCACAAACTGACCTCTTTAGCTCACTTCTGTGTCATTTGCACATATACGTGAGGAAGTCTCAGAGATCAACACTTAACTGGAGTCCTTCCTATAGGACATGAGGGACTATAGACTGCCACACATATAAAGCAAAGACCATGTTCTTGCCTGCAGGCATAAGAGACAAGACACAAAAATTCCCTGGAAGCTTGCACTGGAGGGAAAAACTGCAACCATCCTTTGGAGAGCCCTTTGGAACAAGGAGCAGGAAGAAAGCTGCCATGGCATGTACATCTGTAGGGATTCAGCTGCTGTGGAGCAGCCCAAAAGCAGTCCGAGATTTTCCAGGGAATCACACCACTTCTACAGTGTCTCTAGAAACCACATTACCTTCAGGCAACAGATGAAAAGGTAACTCATATTATTTAAATAATATTCTATTATCTAAGTACACTCATTATATATAATTAGGGCACATAGTATGGATGTACAGAATACATTCCTGTTACATATAATATTGTAATTCCTGGATTTTAAGATTTATCTTAACATCAAACTTGCCGGCTGACTGGAACAACTCTCCTCTTCCTTGGCATACACAAAGACCTGCAGAGCCCTTATATGCGCACACTCGCAGACAGTTTTGAACACGTTGCAGGCTCTCGTTATATATCAAAGTCCCTTTGACGTGTCTGATTGCTGCCTGGAAATCAGTGTGAGACTTCTATGGTCCACTGGAAGCTTCAGGTTCACTAAGTCTGTCATTTCACCATGGGGCCTGGTATGATCAGTGACTGAGGCAGCCAGGGAGCAACAACTTGATGGGAAGTCTTCACAGTTCTTCCACCTACTCATTATGGCTTCTTAGTCTTAAAACAGCTGTTTCTAGTGGGATCAGTAAGCAACTTTGGAAAAAGTTCTAGTAGCTGAGAAAAACACATATTTTTACATGGATAGGAGCATGTTTCTAGAGAAACCTGTTACGTGAATCCTTGGTTAAAGAGATAAACTGGGCCTCAATGCATCGTTTTGTGCTAGTAGTAGCTTTACAAACAGGTAAAAAGCTTTGTGACATGGCCAGTCCCTTCTCTATAAGTGTGATCCTGTATTGTCTCACTGCAGTACTGGCAGTGGAAGGAGCAAGCAAGGCACCTGGGTACCATTGTGAAACTTCAAGGTGTTCGGTGTCTGATAACTCTAACCCTACTAGGATTGTTGCCCTCTGTCTTCTCCTCTCTGGCTCTTTGAAGAGAGGTGAGGCCTGCAGACAGGGTTCAAAATTCCCCTGCTCTCTCAAGGGAGGGAGAGGAAAGCAGCTCAAAGATGTTAGAATACAGGAATACCTACAGTGGCCTTGAGCTCCATGGGATTTGTTACACCATTTATGATGCAGGAGCCATGAATGGCCCAGCCAGGGATGGGATGGTACCACCACCCTAGTGACAAGGTTGCAAAGAACCTCTACAGGCTGGAACCTGTTGAATTTCCCATCCTTGAAGCTGGATTTTTCCATTTGATCAATTCCCAGTGCGGTATCACTCTTGGAAATAACCTAGAGGCACAAACAATACAATATATTGAAATGGAATGAAAACCAGGCAAAGGCACCGGTGAGGTTCAGCAGCTACCAACAGGTATTGAGCTGCCTTGCTCAGGGCACCAACAGAAAAAAAAAATAAGGTAAAGGTGGAAAAAGGAGTGGAATTTATTATCTAGGTTCAGCTATGTCTACATGGATTGAGCAGGGCAGTGTAAAATGTGTCTTGTCTGAGCGCTCAGTCTCCCCTTTGGTTGGTCAAATCCAGGTGAGGTGATATCAGGCGGTAGGTGCTCATTGGCCCCCTCGGGGGAAGAGGAAGGTAGGGCACTCCTGGAAGCAGGAAGGTTGAGTCACTCGGCTTGATTCTCCTACAAGTAGTCATGCAACATATGAGATTAGATATGTAATCTGTACTGTTGCCAAAATGGTAAATGAATAAAGGAGTTTGCAAAAGGAACGGAAGCTCATTCAGATGAAATTGTGTGTGAAAGCAGGTAGAAAATACACTGCAGAAAACAATAAAAGAATAAAAACTTTAAAATTAAAGGAGCTGAAATTTTACAGATTCTTGAGTAGTTTGCCAGAGCTATTTGCCAGAGCATTGCCAGCATCGCCAGAGCTATTTCCTGGGCATTAACGATGTCTCCCCATTTCCTAGTGAATGCAAAGATACATCTAAAATTTGCTAGATAAGACTGTCATATATTAGGAGATAACTTTAGAAAAATTCTTAACTTCCAGATTTTTCTCTCCCCCTTTTTAAAAAATCCATCTTTTGTCTCTCCAAAATTTGGTGAGAGTTTGAGAATTTGTGGGAGTATATGGGGGTTGGGTCCACCTAAAAAGATCATCCACAGTCTAAACCAGTTACCAAAGGTGTAAGTATTTCATATTGCAAGAGCAGGGAAACTCCCTGAAACTTCCTTGCCTCTGAAGGTAGAACAAGTTTCCTATCTTCAAAAGTCCTATCCTTCTTTCCAAATAAATATTCCAGTTACAATACACAGGGTTGTCTGGAGAAACAAACTATATTGCCTAGAAAGTAAGCTACTTTTTCCCCAAGATATTCCTAATAATTTAAAAATACCTAGAAGTTAGCTGGATATTTTAAAGAACAAATACATTTAGTTCTTGTGCAGGATGATCTAGTCATGAAGCATGAGAAGGGGACCACTGGAACTCTGAAGCCTCTGATTTTCTCCCCATTTCTGTCAAGGCCATCCAGTCTTCCTATACCTCATTTCCCCAGACGTAGAATGGGGATGATTTTTCCACAACTCAGGTTAATGCTAAGAAAGCAGAGATCCTTATGTTTTCAATATGGTAGGACAGAGGACTTGGGCTGCACAGGCATAATTTAAATACATTTATTATTTTCCTTCACTGTGTTCCTGCTTGCCCTGCTACAGAAGGTGTTAGAAAAGTCACTGCCACCATTATTCCAAGTTATTCAAACATGAAGTTCTGACACAATGACAACCGGTGCACTTGGGGAAAAGAGGCACAGAATCGACCTCAGCTGCCAACTTTTTCATAATGACCACAGATTCTAAGATGAAGAATGCCAGGAAACCTTTTATTTATCTTAACCAGCCTGACTTCAGAAACACCAAAGTTAAACTGACCTAACTGGCTCTGTAAATGCCCAGAAGAAAGCGACTCATGTAACTGCTGTCGACTGATTGCTTTGTAGAGGTAGGACTGAAGCACAAGGCTTGGTGAGTGCAATGAGAACTTAGATGCACTTACCCGTAGCTTGTGGTCTGTGCAATCATGGAAAAGGCAGTTCATGAAGTTAGACTGCAGATACATTTGCCTCAGACCCTGCTATTCTGAAATGTGCCCTTCTGAATAGCCAAAACTATGTACCCATGGAAGTTTAAAATCCCATCCTTCGGTTGAGACAGTTTTGAGATCTGCAGTCTCACATTGGCCCACCTTCCAAAGAAAAGCGCTGCACAGGGATCCCCTTTTTTTCCTGATGCTCCGCACTGTCCTTGTAGAATACTGGCACAACTGCATCCATCGCAGGTGAAATGCACCCGGGAACTGTTGAGGTCGAGCATGTTTTCCTCCTGTAAAGAGCCACGCATGAAGATAAAAGTCAGTCCTGAAGAAAAGAAGAAGACGAGGCAGCAGAAACACAATGCATCCCTGGCGAGGAGCCATGCAGCTCCAAAACATGGGCCCAGGTGCTGACAGTCCTGCGCGCGGAGATGTAACTCACAGCTCTGGAATCCCGGGCTGGAATTTGCTCTGGGATATGTCACTGGCTCGGTGTGCCTGGCTGGCCGGCAGCCACCGGGCGAGCAGTGCCTCCTGGCAACTCAGAGCGGGGCGGATCGCGCCTCGGGCAACAATGTTCTTACAGCAGTAGTCATGGGGGTAACAGCAGCTGCTACGGGCAGTTAGGGTTGGACATTTTCCAAAACATCTGGAGCAACTGAGCCTCTTAAGCCAGCCCTGCCCAGTGCTCTGTGATCTGGGACTGTGCCTGTATACCAGATTAGCTATTCATAATTAATTACTACAGTGCCTGACTGCTTGAGCCAAATGTGCGCTCCTAATCCTTCCTCTGCAGCTTTTGACATTCATATCTTAATGATCTCCTGATGCCAACACACAGAGCGTCTAGCAGCTGGAACGCACCTGCACGTTTAACACTTATGTATCTGCCTTAATAATAAGGAACTAGTAGCTGGTTTCCCACCCTGCTTGGCACCAGAATGGCTGTGTCTCCCAGCCTCCACAGGAGTTAGTGCTGATGCCCTTTTTTTACAGGAATTTTGCTTCGCTGTGGGCATCAATCCAACAGAATTTATCCTGCACAGCCTGCACAGGGCGTGCAGAGGCTGGAACTTCAGGAAGAAGAACCCGCTTCTTTTTTTGCCGCTCACTCTTGGTAAACAATAGCTGAATCCTTCTCAAATACAGTTTGCCTGACTAATAGCAGCATCCCATATTCAAGGTATTAATCAAATAGAGATCACAATATTGTAAGTAGCAAAAAAATGTAAATGAATATTACATGAAGTACTTATGAGAGCCTTCAGAATACTGTCCTCTTTAAAATACTGCAGCTAATGCCCGAGCTGATGCTGTGCATTCTTCCCGACTCTGACAAAATCATTTCAACCCTGTATAAGAAGGCTTGACCCCTAATAAGAAGCAAAAAAACCCAAACTATGTGTTTAGTAGCACTTTCCTCTCTTATTGAGGACTTCCCTCTAAAACTAAGTATTTTTGCTAAGTAAATTCTTCATTGCATAGAAAATACTAACTGATACTGAATAATGGCATGGGCCTTTATTGCTGTAGCAACAAGACAGAGTAACATTAAAATGCCCTCCCCAGACATGCTCGTTGGAGTATATGTGACAACGAACGAAAAGAAGGAAGGAGGTGAGTTACTCATAACTACACATCTTCAAAATGTTCTCTCAAATTTTCTAGCAAGGAGACAATTACTGAAGGAAACAGGCCATATTTTCTCAAGAAGCAGAAATATTAGTTTAATTTGCTACAAATGCTCAGGGAAATTATATTTCATGAAAGTTCAAGTTTCTATAAGTGGACCACTGCAGTAGAAGACCATCCTTCTGAGCCTACGGCCACTGTAAAATGTATTACATTTCTTCCAGATGGAGTTTCAAAAATTAGCAAAGGTCAGGTGTCATTAGTTAGCTTTAAATTTCCTAAAAATCTCTATTCTTGTGGAGTTTGGATTTCTCTTTTTTAAAAAAAAAAATACAGGTGAAGATTAATGAACAGAAAAGTATTTATTAGAGTTGTCCATACATAAAGATAACAGAAAATGGAGCTTCAAAAGAACATACAGGCAGTGTTGAGCTGCTTTAGCTGCTTGAGTAAAGGGTCCAGTCCTGGGCCCATGTCTGAACTTGTATAAGTCATTTTGTCTCTTTGTCTCTGTTTACCTGCCAGAAAATAAGTACAATGGGCTTCATACTATAGGACAAAAGAGAGAACTGAAGTTTGCAAAGTTTTTTCATCCTTTGATGAGATTGGAAAGCTGAGGCTTTGCAAAACTATGGACAAATCTGAAAATCTTGTTGCTCTTCGTTATCAAGACGATGAAAAACTAATGATAATGTAGTTCCTTATCAAAATGTTGCTCGCATTGGCTGGGAAAGCTGAAGTCTGCAAAGCTGCAGAAGTATTTTTAAAACTGCTTTATAAGCAACACTTTGCCTAGATCCTGTGAAAGATCAAACTTTGACAAAGGCTTAGCACTTATGGGGAAATATAGTTAAACACGGAAAGAGAGAATATTTTTAATATATTTTGAAGTTTATTTTTCTTAATAGTTTTTAGGTCAAAAGTATTGTACATAACCAAGAAGTGCATAGCACTGAATTCATCACTTTGGCTAGCACAGCTCAAAGAGGGGCAAGGAGACTGCTTATATACTTCTGTGTAGAGTGTAACATCCATTGGTAACACCTATGTAGCAATCGACGTGTGAATAAATCCTATAACAGCTTCAACTATGTCAAGTGTAGTCTGTTGTGTATATACAAAATCAGAAAAATATATTCCTTTTTTTTCTTATATACACTATATAACACAAGAATAAAATGTGGAATAGTTTGCAGTAACTTAGATGAGATCAGACTTTCATGATACAGGGCTTTAGAAACACTTCCTCAGCATTTTTTGTCTTGGACCATTGTGATAAAAAAGTTGCAGAAAGAAAGCAAGCTTTCTGGACAGTATTCCTCAGCCACCTTTTTCTGATCAATATAATCTATGTCCTCAACACAGTCTTGAGGATGGTGTTCTTGCTTTTTTTCAGTCACAGAGGCAGCTGCTGGAGCCTGAGCAACTTCTTTTGTATGATGAACTGTGTTCCCTTTTGCAGGACCTACGGATGTTAGTAGGCTTGAGCGGGTCAACCTGAAATGGGCGCTTCGCGGGCCTTTCCTACATACTTTAGATTTTAGGACACTTTTGGGGTCTTGACAGATCTCCTTCTGCTTCTTTAGGGATCGGGAGACTTGTTTCCAGTAGGATTTCTGGTTTGCTGCATACTGTGGACAGGTGGAAGGGTCTCCAGAGAATTCGCACCAGAACTCGCTGTCACCATGCTTGCACTCTACGTGCACAGTAGCAGTATTCATGTCGGTCACTGCCCAGGTGCATTCAGCATTTTCTTTGGTTTTAAACTTGCCTTTAGGAGACGCTTTTCCCCCTTTTGACTTCCGCCCTTTTTCATTTTCTCGGTTAGATTCAGTTTGTTTTTTCCCACCGTCTTCTATGCCTTGCCTCCCCTTTTTTCTTTCCTTCTGTCTCTCACAGTTGGCTAGCAGCATCTGGGAGACCAGAATCAACACACAAAGAAGTCCAAAGCTTTTGATCCTCATGGTCTCTGTTTTGCTTATTATCTGCCTTCAAAACAAATGAAAAAAAAAAACAAACAAAAATATAAAAACATTTTAACTCAATTCTGGGGTCCATTTGACAGTTGCAGTATTTCAGACATAGTATTGCACTGCTCTTTGATATCTATTAAAATGATGTTACCAGCAAAATCCTCTGTCCCTGAATAATACCTGGTCTCTAGAACCATTACATATGATCCTTGAGAACTGTAGATGGCTATGGAGAAACTCCTTCTGATCCCATTACTTAATTAGCTATGCAACGTGGAAGAGAAGAAAGTCACTCCCAGGACGTGCTACCGCCCAGTGATTAAGGTACCTTAATTAAAATCTCTTCTGCAGTCACAGAAGGAATTGGAACCTGGGATTTGTCAATCTCAGATGGATATCTTAAGTTATAACATATAAAACAGTTGTCCCCATGATCTCCCGTTTTGAAAATGGCACATAAGCAATTTTGACTCCAGCCTCTTCAAAAATATGCCAGATAGAAAGGAAACCATTTGGTTTAAGTTGAGCAAAATTATTTCTTAGGCACCCTAAAAATTGTTTTAATTCACTAGTTATGCGAGTATTTCTGTTTTCTGTTGAAAAAAAAATGACAGTAGTCTTTCCAGACACCAAAAAGTAACTATTGATGCATTCTCTGCCGCCTCAACTGCTAAACAAATAGAACTACCGCTTTGCTTTTGAAGACACCTGCAGTGTGCTGGGTTGTGTCTAAAGCTACCGAATTCAAGGGATAACTATGCAACTTCGGTTTTGAAACGTAGCTAGTTAGCAAGTCATTATCAAGCCGATCCCTGAGTCTGCACAGAGCACATTTATTTCTGGAGGTGTTTCTCTTTATGAAGCAGCTTTCAGGATCAGAGCATACCATAATAGCAGAGGGTTTAAGTCTGGCATTCAGTTGATTAAATCCCTTAATGTATTTTTCAGATGTTTCCATCATAGCCATTTCTGTAGCCAAGTTTCCATGTTAGAAAGCAGAAATTCCTGTGTAGGCATGCTAATAAGGAACCTGTTTCAACATTTAACCCTCTGCAAATATCTTTAGTTGCATAAATTTAGAATCTAGAATACAGAAGTAGCAGCAGATGTGAGCAGGTCCTACTTTTGCATACTTTTTACTTGGCTTGATTCATGCCTTATACTCTAGACAGGGATTTTTCACTCCATAAAACCCTCTTTAGAGAACATCAAGTAGTATTTACAGTTCTGCTGCAAATGCAGCAACTAATAACATTAAAGTGAATAATGATGTGACAGTAACCTTCTGTTGCAAGTGGAACAGCGCAAAAGTAAGATAACTAAAAGACATACCTTGCACAGGGCTTGGAGACACCCAAACGCAACTCCAGATCTCGCAACTCGTCTCTTTCAAAAGAATCAGAGCTAGTTGTAAAAGCAGCGTGGTATTTATAAAGGCAGAGACACACCTTCAGGTCTCCAGCGAGGCTATTTCAACACAATAGGATACTTCAGTGCCATGTTCATTTACCTCTGACACACCTCCTTGGAAAAGCGCCAGTTCTCATTCTCAGCACACACCAAAAAAATAAAAAAACAACCACCCAGCTATGGTGGGGTGACAAGGTGTGTTTGCGTAAATTAGGTGTTACTTCAGCCAAGTCCTTCCCTCTTCATGAACAAAGATAAGAAGTTTATTAGATCATGAGCTTCTCTAAAAGAGCTTTTCCCAGCCATTCAATGGCTGTATCCCGCAGCGCCCTCAACAAGTTGCACTACCATTGTGTTTAGCATAATTTAGGTAGCGTTCAGTGATTCTTGGGAAATGAAAACCATTGCACAAAGCATTTCAAAGTTATCTTTCAGACATTTTGTTACCTCCTGTGACAAAAATAAATCAGAGAACATTTTAAAATCAAAATAAGTAATTATTCTGCATAAAGGACAGCATTCATTATGGTGAGATGGTCATAAGCACAAAGTTCAGGAACAAATACAAGCTCCCTCAGAATTAGTGACTGTACGGGATCTAAGAACGGGGATCAATCGCACAGCACTGAGCTATGCTCCTCCCTCTCTGCCAGCTTTTGTGTATATAAAGAAGGGGGTTACATCGGGAGATTTCCTTATGGGACCACGTCTAATGTACAGTAACCTGAAAAAGATGATGACAGTGAAAGAACAAGCATTAGACATATACAAAAATGCATTCAGAGTTGGGAATAGGCATCCCTTAAGGAATGGATAGAGCAGCTAGTGCCTTTGTAGCTCGGTTGCTTCAGGTGGTTTTACTAGAGAAAAGCAAGTGGCACATTTGTAATATTTGCTTGGGAAATACCAGGATGAAAGGTGAGATGCAAGGAGAGATAAAAGTAGAAATTTTTATAAGATATAGGCAGGTTGTCCTCTTTGAGTCTTTCCCATTAGATATAAATGAAATGTGACAAAGAGACAAAGCTATCAGCAAGGCATTATCTCGACTGGTTTGGCAATGAGGAGACTTTTAACTTTCTTTAAAAAAATCAGAAGCCAAAAAAGGAAGGAAAAGTGTAATTTTGCAATGAGGGCAGGACAGAAATTCGGGGAATGGGATTCATTTATTTGAAATACTAAGGTTCTGATCTGTGTGCTGGGGCTATCCCTAATCTGGGTGTATATGTTCAGCTACCTTTGATGCTTTCTGATCGAGTCCAGCCATTAGTTCTGCCTTGTGCACCTTTGATTGGCATGAGTTAGTATGAAACTATTTGCAACACTCAATTAAATGTGAAAGATTTGTGGTTAGCACTGGCAACGGCTAATGAATAGGGGTAAAGATAACTCATGGATCAGAAAAGGTTTTACTGTGTCAGGTTGGATGGGAATCAGAGAATGAGGATAATGTAAGAGATAAGTAAGGGAGAGACTTTCTTGCTCAGGAATCCTAAACCAACACCACACAGTATCCACAGTATCATCTGGAGTATTAGTATTTAGGTTTACAGTATTAGGTAGTAGTATCGGGTTAACGGTTGGACTCGATGATCTTAAAGGTCTTTTCCAGCCTAAGTGATTCTATGATTAATTCCATTTAGCGTGGATCCTCAAAACTGTGCAGCTGCATTAGTGTGGCTATATGCCCTTGATAATGAGCCTCTCATTATTGGCTAGTTACTTTGGGGACAGCATCAAGCCAAAGTGGCTATACTACCTCAGGTTCTGGCACTCATTCAGGTGTGTCTTTATCATGCAGGCCCCATTGCCCTGTGTAAGTATACCATAAATTGGTTTTTGTGTGACAGATTAGGGGTTGGTTCAAGCACATCACCAAAAAACCCCGCCACCAAACCACCAACACACCCCCTACTGTGGCTGAACAGCTACAAAGAGGGAAGAGGGGATGGTTATGAAGAAATACGTAAGGAACCACAAGCAACAGGACCAAGCACAAGGTTTACAGTAATGAACTACACACTCCTGTCCCAGCTCTGCCACAGATTTTCTCAGAGCTATTCACTAGGAGGTGCCAGATACATTCTTTACCTGGGAAGGGAATATAATACTTATTCTTGTAGATGATGTTGCAATGATTTTTTGTTAGTCTTTACAAAATGCCATTTACTGGTGAAACTAATCACTTTGCGCTGAAGATATTTAAGCCCTCCACGATTCATCACTTCCAAAGTTGCCTATTTTGACAGCTTTGACTTGCAAATTAGGTTTCAATGTGAGTCACAGTTCAACTGCCCCTTTGTCGGTGGGACATATCAGTGCAGTCTTCCTACTTGATAAATAACGGGGGACACAGGGAGAGAAAAGGCTGCGCAAGAAAAGATTTACCTTTTTGCTGCTTTGGTATTCCCTGCCTGAGGTCGTGGCAGGCTGGGCACACGTTAGCTCCTCCTGTCTGTGGGGAATTCGGCAGTCGAGTGATTGTTTACATGGGCAATTTCATCTTTGAGATGATCCGTCTTGACCCAGCTGGACCTCTTTCCTAACCTGTTTAGATGATTTTGAAATCCCAGTAAATCCAGATTTACTTATTTAGGTACATACAATATAGTTTCAATCTACAGAGGCTGGCCTGGATACCCTGCAGTTTTATTGCTGTACTGCCAGAATATCCCTTTGTTTTGTTTAATTAGACATGAACTGATGTTTTACGGATGCCTTTTACCTAGCTGGGCATATAATGCATATTCATACTGTACCCCAATAATCCTGCTCGGATCTGCCTCATTACTATCTCCAGGTGATCAGAATATTTGCTTTCTTCAACTTCCACCTTGTAAAGAAAGTACACAAAATTAAAGTAGGACCTCAGTTTCTTAGGTGTTTAATTAGCGTCTAATTTTCAATGAAAAAACTGTGGCAAAAACTTGTTTATAATATGGTTTCCAAGAAAGTTTGTTTTTTCTTTCTGTCATGCACGTTTTAAAATATACCTTAATCTTGCCTTTTGCTGAGATGAAATGCTGTCTCCTTGTAAACTGCAGGCACAGTTTTGCCACAGAACAAACAGTGCAGATTCGAAAAAGAATTTGATCCATGCAACATATGGCAAACCTAAACAGCTAATTTGGCAAGATCAGATTTATGGGGAGCTGTTTAGTTATTAAAATAAAAGGCACAGAAAACATCTGGCAACACTAACAAATAAAAGTAATCATTGGGAATTATTAACAAGGATTACCAAATCCCAGTGTGAGTTTTCTACAGAAAATCTTAATCCAGACGTAGTCCTGCTGCCTTTTGACTGACACCTGGGACAGTTAATCAGCATTTTTAAGTTTTCGTTAGAAGTGTTATAATTACACCTATCTGGTGTCTTTCTGCTCTTTAAGTAAAGAGAAAAAGAGGTTTTATCCTTATTCCTAAATATGATTCATTGATGTGGAAGAAGTGCAGTGTTTTCTAAGTCAGTCCTTATTGCTGCTTATGTATTATCCACAAATATATGCATTTTTGTATAGGAAAATACTATAATTTGAACTATTAGTTGCTTTGGTGTGTTATTTGCAAACTGCAACTTGCTTGTGCTGTCACCTATGTGCCATTGTGAGGCTTCTGTTTATTTATAGTTTTTTCCCCCACGGAATAGAAAGTCAATTTTTATGTACAAACAGTAAAAAGTTGATTTAATTTACAAATAGTAAATGATCAATGAATTTCCTTGACCATCTACAAATATGGCTCCGTATAAGAATATCAGCTATTTGTCAGTCGTACGTGTAGACATCAGGATGTTGTTCTCCGTGCAAATGCTCAGGCAGAGTGAATTAAAATAGATCCAGCATCAGTGAACAGCTGCTTGCATTTCAAATTAAAGTCCGTGAGTATCATTCTGCAACATTCAAGCAATCCTGAAGATGGAGAGTGACTCACTGCATCAGGTAATGTTCCACGGATATAAAAGGAGGACTTGATTTTAATGGGATTCCAGGGACATGCATAGAATCAGTCCTTCTGTCCCAATTTTCCTTTTAGCTTAAACAGTTTGCACACAGGCTTCCTTGAAAAACTGTGCCACCTGGCACAACGTACCTCTGCCACTCTCTAGAGTAAGTTTGCAAGCTTTGTTAAAAGAGCAGGGTCAGGCATGTGTATTATAAACCTCAATTTTTACATATTTTTACATATACACTAGAAGTGAATATATATTTTCTGCAAGACCTGAAAAAAGAATGACATTGTGCACTCTACAGCTAGAGTTCCTTTAAAAACTACCCGCCTGGCTAAAGGGATGGTGTTAAGATGCAGTTACTTTCAGGAGCGGGGAGGTGTGGGGCGTTGTGAGGTTTTTTGTTGTTTTTTATTTGTTTTTAATGTGACTAGCATTCCAGGTGTTCCCTGCAAGTAAATGTATACCATCAATGTATGTAAATCAGACATTTTCAGTGTATAGGCACACGCATTATTCATTACAACAGACTAGCCTGTTCATGTACTGTTTACTAACGAAATATAATCATGTACAGGCTGTAGGTGTACACCATTTTACTGAAAATACCGGCTGAAAGACTAAGTATGTTCACACCCCTTCTTCCCGCCAAGTGCAATACCCTTTCTACGGTGGCGGTGGGTTGCTCTCTGACTCCTCGCTTCCACCCCTGGGTAAAAAGGCTTCAGGCAAGGAACTCATACCTTTATCTCCTTTTTAATTCTGTGAATCTGGTATCTACAAAAGACAGCAAGCTGACAGCCCTAAATTCTGAAGCCCTCTTACATAGCCACAACAAAGGTGTCACACGGGCAGTGGCCACCGATGGCAGCCTTTCTGCATCTCACCGCCTGTGCCCAACACTTCAGAAGAATATTCCATAGCCTACTGCCATTTCTCTGGAATTTAATTCAAAATGTGGCGATGGTTTCAGTGCACTGAGATCTGCTTACTAGCTATTTTACATGGAGGCATAGTCACTGCAAAGGAGGTGAAGGAAACTCATCAGTTAAAAATAATTTTCAGTTACTTCTGTCCTGAGTTAAATAAGTATGAAAAAAGGGCACCGGATTCTCTCTCCGTTGAGTCTTTGACAGCGTCCAATTGTTTCACAAACTAGCCAAAACTGACAAGTGAATTTGGCAGAACAGCATCCACGTGAAAAACAATACCATGAAACCCAAATGAGAAACAAACAAAAACTCGCTAATTCAAACAAGTGTTAAGTTTAAGTTGATCACAGAATAACAGAAAATTATGACTGCTGTATATTAATTATAACCTAATAAA
Source organism: Chroicocephalus ridibundus (assembly GCF_963924245.1). NCBI lineage: Eukaryota > Metazoa > Chordata > Aves > Charadriiformes > Laridae > Chroicocephalus > Chroicocephalus ridibundus. Next base: position 58,788,641 of record NC_086288.1, read on the forward strand.
AAGAAGGGCACCTTACAAGACTAAATGGTAAAGTTATTTTATAGCAAATTCCAGTTCATGCTGAGGTTCCCAGTTGCAGATGCTCAGGCATTTCCATTAAGAACTAAATTCCTTAAGCACTAGTAAATTAAGTTCCTTCATACAGTGGTTATCTGTGAGTGAAACTAACAGCTTAATCATTTTATCCGTCATTTGTAGCCCTAGTATTACTGATTACCTTCCTCATCTATGAATTCAGTAGTTCTTACTTGCAGTGTTATTCTTCATTTACTTGCTGCATTACGTTGGCAACATTTTGATTAAAATATCTTGAAATTCATTACTGCCAAGGTGTAGTTTCTCTTCAGCAGAGCTCTAACGCTCTCAGCTCCCAGCTCATACCTGGCAGTCAGCAGTTGTTCATCTATTACTAGCTGCTTATTGAACACACAGTCAGAAAAGGGAGAGTTTGTTTCCAGACCTGCAGAGCGTTACTTTAGCTTGGTAGGCAAGGACAGTCGTGTTTTCAGAAAAACGTAAGCGGTTTTAATTAACCCAAGGAGCTCCAAGCCAGTGATGGAGCACGACCGTTAGGAATGTGTTTCTGAAATGATGAGGAAATCCCTATTTCATTAGGTAATACAGGGGAAAATTCTGTGGACCACATGTATGCAGGAAGCAGAAACATTTGATGCCAAATGGGGTTGACAGTGCTTTGCCTTGGCAGGAGGAGGCTTTCCAAATTCAAAAAAGGCTAAGAAAATTTTAGATGCCTCTTCTCCCTCAGTTTTATTGTGAAAGTAAGCTGAACCAACCTTAAAGAAAGTTTGCCTTGATTTTGAGACAAGTCAAGACAAAGAAGTATACATAATTGCCATTGCTAACTAAACATGATTACCCTCTTCTATGCAGGATGTTAAATGCTGATACCATGATAAAGATGACTGTTACTATACAAGAGTTAGTGGAAAACATATCCCAATCCAAGCAGATCCGAAGATTTTAATCCCTGAATATTTGCATCTGATAATGTTACAGAATCACCAGCGAAGAGATGGTATTAGACAGATGAAAAAAAAAAAAAAAAAATCTTTTTCCTCTTGTTTAGAATTTAGCTTTCACAGAAGATAGAGGCTATATTTTATAAAGAAAAAAATACTTGGAAGAAAAATAATGTGAAATAGATGGATACTACACTGAAATGTGTGTTTCGTACTGATTTTTCGAATATCAGGAAAAACTTAACCTCAAAATCTGAATTTTACATATTTTCATTTAATTTTGGCTCCAATGGAAGTTATCACTTCTCTATCTCAAATCACAGCTAAAGACTCTCCAAGCACAATCATTTCATTGTCCTGTGATTTTATTTGAGCAGGCTGGCTGCTTCATTTATTAGTATAGATTCATTGATTTATTAGCACAGATTCACTATATTCAGGGCATGGTCAAGTTGTTTTGGCAGCCAGGGGCAACAACTATTGACTAATTGCCATCTGAACTATTTAGCCTGCTAAGATTTTTATAGCTTAAAGCAATGCAAGAGCCTGTCTGTCTGGACCAGAACAGCTTCAGAAATACAATCAGACAAAGGATTGCTCTCTTACAGAAAGATAAAATGAGTAAAATAATAAAAAGATGCCATTGTAAATTACTGCCTGCCATTAGACTTGGAGTTTACTCAGGGTAATGGCAAGTCATGCATATCTATGAGAAGGAGGAACTCAGCATGTTACATGAAATCATCAGACACGTATCACCAGAACACAAGGGACTGTCTTGTGAGCAGCACTGTTTACCGTAAACGCTGAGCTCCAACCAAAACATTCTTTCAGCTGTCACAAATGCCTTATCTCTTGTTAAACATTGCAGTAAAAAATGCCCCGTATGCTTATTCAGGTGAAAAAAGCCTTCGCATTAAGGCAATGGTGTCAAAGATAATAAATGAGATTCATCCCTCTTCTAGTTCTAATCCACCTTCTCATAAGGGTAAGATTATTTTTTTCTTAGCAGGAAGTTGAAATGACTTAGGCACTTGTTTCAAGTTCTTTCTGGTGTATACACAGCAGTCTCCACTAAATTAGTTCCTTTACAGGCAGTAAAAATACTAGTTGGTCCTGTGTAGGTAAAGGGGACCAAGGTCAGTTGAGGGTTACAGTGTGGTTTGGAACACTTCAAATACTGACCAGATCAGCGGTGAAACTCTTCCACACCTTTGTGCGACTGCAGAGTGATACAGGATGAATATGAATAGAGTTGAAGACAGAGTATGTACAGGCCAAGATTAGGATGTTAAAAAGACATTCTTTCCTAGATGCTGACCACATTTTTTGAGGTTGCGTCTGGGCTTCTGTAAACCACATCTGATCTGAAATGATGTAATCAACAGTATTGTTTTCAAGGAAGATGCAGCAGTTATCTTTTCTACCTTTTACTGTAAGAAATTAAAACAAGTTAGATTTCCTTTCTAGTTTTTCTCTAATGCAGTCTTAGTTGGAATAGATGGACTTTCAAAAGTCTGTTTCTTATTATCAGTGATAGCTCTGGTCTTTGTCTGTTCTCAGGATCTCTTCTGTAAATAAATTAAGCTGTACCAATAAGTACACATGTGGTTATATACATAGATGTATATATAATGTAATATAACATAATACAATAAGCATTGAATAGTTTTCTCCCTTCTGTTATATTTCATTAATATGAGTGGTTTTATTTGCATATTTGTTGAAATAAGGGTTGCATATCTGTGTGTGGAGAGAGAAGAATAGGTTGATCTAACCTTAGAAAGTATATTGAGTAAACTCATCAGTTTTTAAGTGCCTGGTAATTTTGTTGTTTTTCACACTGGTTCCAAGCACAGCAAGAGGCTTCTAGCACTTGCTATGAAACAAACATTCATTTCAAGTATACTTTTTAAATATAGTGGAAAAATGGAAACAAGAACCAAGAAATTGTTCCAGGAATAGGAAACCAGGAACTAGGAATGGAAAACCAGGCACTTTATGGTGTAGGAGGCTGTGCTGGGTCTGGCTGGGATGGAATTAATTTTTTATAGCAGCCCATATGGTGGTGTGTTTTAAATTTGTGACTAGAGTAGTGCTCATAACATACTGATATTTTAGCTATTGCTAAACAGCGTCAAGGTCTTCTCCATTTCTCACTCTGTTCCCTCTCCAACAAGTACACTGCGGGTGGTCAAGAGACTGGGAGGTGACACAGCCAGGACAGCTGGCCCCAGCTGACCAAAGAAACCTGCAGGATGTTCCATACCATAAGACGTTGCGTGCAGCAATGAAACTGGGGGCAGTCTTTCTAGGGTAGCTGTTGCTTGGAGACTGGCTGGGCATCAGCATGCTTCTGAGGGGTGTAGAGTGAATGTCTTTGAGTCACTTCATGGTTTTTTTCCCCTCTTCCCTTCACTTACTAAGCTGTCTTTATCCCAACCCACATTTTTTTCTCTCTTTTGCTCTTCCAGTTCTCTCCTCCATCCCACTGGAGTGGGAGAGAGTGGCTGATGGGTGCTTTGTTGCTGTCTGGAGTCAACCCACCACAGAGATTTCAATTCCGCAAATAGCTAACTAAGAATTTTTCATTTCAGTGGATTCCAGTTGAAAAGAAACCAACAGAGAGTTCAGTCCATGTGCAGAACTTCCCCTTCACTAAAAATACCGATGGCCAAGACACACTGATACTGCCTTGGGTCCATGACTCTAAACCATGACAGTTATTGCAGGAAAGACAACAAGAAGGTACAGTCACAGCTGTGACAACTCCTTTGCTGATTTAGATTATGACATTTGAAGAAACTATTTCAGCTAGGTGAGAAGAGTGCTCTTGGGCTAACACAAGCAATGTCTCCACAAGTCATGTCAGCCACCATAGCCTGACTTACGCACTGACAGGATTAGCCATAAAGTTTATCCTCGATAATTTTTGGGTTATCCTTGACACATAGTTGACACATTTAAATGCACTCGGGCTGTGAGGCTCAAGAGCTCATATATGGAAGCAGCTCTGAAAAGCCCTACCGAAAGGTCAGCAAGTCAGAAGAATGACTATAAAGGTCTGCGTTTCACAGCTACTGAGCGGGCTGGTAGCTCTCAGCATTTTCACATCTGACATAAGCCTCTGAAGGCACAGAGAAAGGACAAAGGGAATGAACAAATCTTATTTGCCATTTTCCTTTCACTGAGATCAGCACATTTGGGTATACAGCGAATAGAAGCCGTTAACAGAGAAAAAGGTTTCTTGACCCATCCTTCCAAGTTCTAGTGCAACTTGTTATGGTTAGCAACAACTGAAAGGATGCACATCCCTCAGCATTTATGATAGACTTGGGGTTTGCTCAGTTGACCAAGAGAAGATATGACGTCTCTGACTATATCGTTCTTTCAAAACTTAGTGTTTAGTGTTTTTTCTTGGATCATTTTTAACTCTACAGCTCCTCCATGTGGACATCATTAACAAACGAGAAATTAATACCCTAAACACTAGGTATTAATACCTTTTTAATAGATTTGCAGAGGACTAGCAGTATTCTAAATATATAGGACATTTTTAGAGGTATTCAACCCTGTTCATCCAGAAACCCATTTTCTGAAAACAGATGAAAAGCAGAGCAGTAACTCCGTACATCAGAATGCCACTGCTACTGCTGCGGCGTTACAATTCCAATTCTAGTTTAAATTACCTTCTTTCCTCTGTTATCACATGAATTACACAAACTAACTTTTTACTCGTATTTAATTCTGTTTGTTCCTGTGTGCCTCTATAGGAATCTCACAGCTATGTCCTCTTTTTTATCTACCAGGGAATTTGGGGGATTTTCTCCAGTTTGTTGGTAAAGAGGACTTAACTCCTGGTTAACTAACCTGCTGGTTGGGAAGAGGGTGGAAGGCTGTATCTAGTAAAGAACAGCCTTCCCATAACCATCTTCCAAGCTGCCTATCCATAGCCTTCCGAAACAGAGTCCTAGATTATGCAATGCAATATTTAAAAAAATTATTTAATAGACAGTGAATATTATCTGCATGTTGATGATGACACGGTCCAACTGACTTCAATAAACACTAATAAGCATTAGGCTTGGGGCAAATTGAAAAGATAAGAAAAGAGAACCACCTGATGCTCCCCAGGAATTTTGGAGACTAGGTGGTGACACTCACCGTCCCCTCGCACCCCTCCAGGAAGAGCAAAGGTGGCATGAAGAGAGACCGTATGTTCCCTGCCCAGTCTCGCAGCTGAACTGGAAACGGCCAGTGTTCTGAAAGGTTGCTCAGATAGCTTTCAGTCACCACAAGGGTATCCGATGTATGCCTGGAACTTACAAAAAGTTATCTTTTAACACTTTTGATTGGAGGTTTGAGGTTGAATAAGAAACGGAAGAAAATATGGAAAGAAGAGAGACTTCAAGTGCTGCTAGATTTGTCCTGCAAATCACACTTTTAATGAAAGTCTAATGGTCTGAATTCACATTCACTATTAATTAGTACGAGAGCGCATCTCACACATGGTAAAGCGGTCTTTCCTGATGCTTTTATGAAGTGTTTGCTTAAGCCAGGTCTCAGAATAGGTAGGGATGGTTGTGAGATTCTTTCGTTAGCCCCGGTCAGGTTTTGATCTCAGATCTTAAAATAAGATGTGAGCTAGATGTTAAAATAAGATGTAAGCTAGCCAATTCCTTTTCAGAACAGGACTTTGTAGCTTTTTGAAGTATAGTTGAGCTTGGCAAAGAAACCTCAGTCCTCCCTAAGCACCACTAAAAGCCCAAAGGTGCCCTGAACTAGGACAAGCTGCTGACTGAAGCATTCTGCTTAATTATGGTCTACAGCACAAAAAGGCTCGATGGCTGCCCCACCACTATTGGCAGGGAATGTGGGGGGGCACACCAGACAGGCATCTTTCTCTCCAGCATTAGGTTGAAATCAAGAAGAAAAAGAATAACGTTTGGACATTTTCTGCTTTGAAAGAACAGAAAGAGATTTTTGCAGGTGAACAAAATTTGTAAAGTGATCTCACAAAATCGTTTAGAAACCTTAATTTATTTTAAGGATGGCATAAAATAAAACGACTACAAAGGGCAAAGGTAACATTTTTTCATTGCTGTCTTCTCGCCATGTAGACACTTGTAAATTTTGGTTTTGGAATAATCAATGAAACCTTGGCACTCTCAAGGACCCTTTCCTGTTAACCAACGTGTACTGTATTCCTCCCGCTACCCCAGACCAGCTGCTTAGCACTTATACAAAGTTGTTGGTTTTTTTTAAATAAAAAACACAGACTGTGTTTTAAATATTATTTTTGTTCCTCTCCTTATCAGCTCTTCCTCCCTTCTCTGAATCATTATAATTAAGGTAATGAACAGAAAGAACCACAGACTAATGGTTTTAATTAAGTATAAACATAACTAGACCAGAGAAACACTGTTGCATTCAGATGGAAGATTTACATTAAACTACATGCTGGCACACACAGGCAGGTCTGTATTCACGGGGCACATTATATATATTAACCTGCACTTTGCAGCATGACACATTTATGGTTGGAAGAACTAATGCAACGCGGACAAACAGATATGCAAGCAGATAAAATTGTAAGCAGCAAGACCTGAGAAAGAGATGGAATTTGCAGTGCAGAATTTCGTTACTGTACCAATATGCATAACCTCCTGACTACAGCCAAATAAAGCTGTGTAACGGGCTGGCTCTGTTTGAGAGCCCTCGCTGCATGTTCAAGGTTCAAAGCTGGGGCATGTAAGGGATAGACTTTGTTCCCATGTGTGTACCCATCTAGTAGAATCACAAAAGCGTGTGCTAAATTTTTGTTTCTGCTTAAATACACACCTAGTACTGTGCAACACACTAGCTTCTTTTGAAACATCTGCTGTCAGAGGCCCCCTTACACGTCTCTGTTTCCTAAGCTTTTAAAGGTGGATAATGATTGTATAGGTCAGAGAGATGCAAGTTACCTTTATATTTCTTTTTTTAGTAAATATCCCAGCATGTACAAATAGAAGGCAATGTGGAAATAAAATTTAGTTTTCTTTTCCAGGTCTACAGGCTGAAAAGTGATGCACTTGCACAAAGGTGTAGTAGAAAGCACACTAGCAATTAAATTGTATGTGTTTCTTCAAATAGCAACAATTATTTTTGTTTTGAACAACTTTTAGGTAACGCAGGAGAAAACATAGACACAATGATGACGTGGAAAATTCATTACCCGAGTATTTCCTTTTTGGATGGATTTCTTCCTCTCTTGGGTATTTACAACATGCCTTTCTTCTCACAGATGCTGAAGGCAATCAGTTTTCTATACTGCTTTCTAGTCCTTGACAGTATATTTTCGTTGCATATGTAAATTATGCCGAAGGTGCAAAGTAGTCATATAGTGCTTTTTGCTATTCAAGTTCAACTAATATGTAGATGTTTAAAAAGGGCCACGATATACCCAGAAGAATAATTTGCCTGGTGGTAAGGATTTAAGGTAATCCTTCATTTTGGATCCTGGGTTCCTTCCAAGTCAGAAACACTTATGACACAATCCTCCACAAAAAAAATGATTAACAGTAAGGAAGAAAAAAAAGAGTTTGCCCATTCCATCAAATCACTGTGATTGATCTATTGTACTTCAAATGAAGTATGTTCCTGCCAAAGGACACTGCTGCTGCTGAGGTGAAATATGTAGTGTTTATAAAAAGTTTTATAGTTCCTTAAGCTGAAGGAAAGCAGTGCTTCTGATTTCTTTCAGTTGTTGACTCACCCTGAGCTGAGATGATGTCCAGACACCGTGCGATCAGTATGAAGCAAAACCAAAGACTACTGAATTGATTACAACTATGTGAAAGATTTCAGGCCCAAGAAAACAGAGGAAGCAGATGGCTACCGATAATGTTCCTTGTATTCAACATACTCAACGGCTCTTACCTCCTCTTGTTTGCTATATTGTGAAAAATGTCTCCTGTCACCCTGGTGCAGCTTACCTTCCTGGCAGACACAACGTCGATTTCTATGGACAGGTTTTAACAACAGGTCTTGGAACATCTTTCTGATGAGAGAAAGAGATGCAGGATTGGTCACGGGGGACAGCAGTGTTTGATGCAGGTCTTGGGGAAAGATGGAGATCTCGTCCTGACAAACCACGTCTCCACAGGCTGTTCTGGCATCCGCTCTTGGGGAAAACCCATGATCCCATGTCCCAAGCTCACCAACATGACTTGAAAGACTTTGGTGCCTCTCCAGGTCTGGCTTCCAGCCTTTTGGCAGGTTGCTGCCAGCCACAGCTCCCCTGAGCATGGCTGCTCCCTGACAGACCCTGCAGAGCAGCTGAAACACCTGTATCTGCCAGCAAATCACGCTCCTCAGCACCACTCAGGGCCCCAGAGCCACAACCCAACCCCAACACTGCAACATGGCCCCAACAACCCCACAGCACGCCGTGCCCCTGCGCAGCCTGCTCGCAGCTGGGCCACCGGCAGCTCACTCAGGAGACAACCCTCATGGAGGCCACGCAACTTTTCCCCCCACCACGCAAAAAACGGTGCTGCTCAAACACTTGAGCTGCATTGAGCCATCTGAGGCACCAAAGAGCCACGACAGTCTCAGGTAATGTTTTCTGCAGGCAGGTATGGAAACCCTACTCCATTTTTCCCTCCTGTCACCTTCCCACACTGACCAGGTCTCCCGTGTTATCGCGAGGGCATCAGATAACCTTCCACAGCTGCAAACAGGAATCTGTGGATTCTCATGTTGAAGTTCTGGAGTGTAGAAGACAGGGAAGCGTCTCAGTACCTTGGTGACAGCACCCATGTGGCCTGTGCCTCCTTGAAGGGGGAACGAGAGGGGAGAAGGGCGGGCAGTGCTCCCACTCTGTTTGGGCAGAGGAAGCGCCGAGGTCTCTCTGTCAGAACTCGGAGGCTGAGTTTTACTCACCATTTCCTTCGGCGGGAAGTTTCAAGCCCTCTTCAGTTCCTAGGCAAATTCTTAACTTTATTACAGCCGCCTTTGCAGGGAGGGCCCTCTCGCACACCACGTTACCCTGGCAAGGCAAACATAAGGGGCAACCAATTTCACCATTTGCACATTAATTTTTATGGGTGGCAGCGACAGAGTAACGCAGTTTTTTATGTCTGCAGCCAGCAGACCTAAAAGGCCACCTCTGTTCCCCCTCCTGACTGCAGCCATTGTAGGCCCGGAGCGGGTGGGAGCGCACCGTGGGCTGGATGCTTATGGCGAGCAGCCGGTTACGCAAACAGTTTTTTGTTTGCTGGGGAGAGGGAGACGGAGGGGAACATGAGCTTCCACTCCGAGTCAGACGCCGGTTTCATTTTTTTTTTCTTGCTCTGTACATACTGTAATATAGCTACCCTGGAAATTCAGCACCTGGCCTCCTGCACAATGTTTACGCAGTTAACTTTGTACACAAGATGCGAAAGGGAAATAAACAGGTTCTCAGCACGGCATCTCTTCTGCTCGTTTTCTTATTCCTGTTTTTGTATACGTGTCACATACTTTTTGTCACTGTAAAATGATCTGTGAAGTCTGATGAGAGCAATGCTCTTGGTTTGCAAGGAGGAAAGCAGAGAGAGACAAAAGAAATCTCCTGTGCTGTATCTGTCTGCTCTTCAGAGGAGAAAGCAGAGACTGGGAAAAGTTCCAGCAAGAGAGACAGAAAAAAGAAATCGACAACCATAAAGTTCCTAAAGAACCAGGAACAGCAATGGCCAAGTTTGGGAAATTTTCATTTTTCCTTTTGGCTTATTTTTGCGGAAGATCTCTGTCCCTAAAATGCACTCCATATCAGCTATGGCACCAATGGAAAAATCAAGAACGCAAACTGAAAGACTGCAAGCCATGCAAGAATCACCAGTCAACACACCTAAACTATTCTCTCAGAAAACAGCAGAGTGCACTACTGCATAGTTGAGATGATTTACAGGCAGACTAAGCGACATTATTATTGAGACGTGGATTTGGTCTACTTTAATGCAAATAACCTACATACTGCATACAGCAATTTTCTTAGATTTGGATACTCGAATTTAAGGCAAACAGACCCTACGTTCAGCGCTCCTGAACACCTGAATTTCTTGTTGATTTTTCTCTGCTGTCAAAACCAGGCTAAATAAAAATATGTACCATAAGACAGAGGCACTGAACATGAAATTATCCAAGATGATGCATTCAACTTCACCATGGGATCTGCCATCAGACCGTACTTAAGCAAATTGTCTCTCTCATTTGATCTGATGTAGTTAGAATGGCTGATCCAAGAGCATTTTTTGACTTTAAGGAGACACTGATGCTAACAGAGGTGTTCATTATCAAACAACCAGAACCTTTAAGCTTTCTTCTGTGTTTCCATTGCAAATCATAGAATCATTCCAGCCAGAAGGCACCTTGGGAAGTTTGTAGTCCAACCTCCTTCTCAAAGCAGGGTCACAGTGAATTCAGACCACGTTGCTCAAACTTTGTCCAGTCAGTCTTGAGAAGCTCCAGATGGAGATTCCAGAGCCACTCTGGGGAACCTGCTCCTGTGTTTATCCTCCTTACAGTGAATGTTTTTCCTTACACCAAGTCAGAACCTCACCTGTATCAATTTGTGACCATGATTGCTTTTTCTCCTATTACACAAGTCAGTGAAGAGCCTAGCTCCCTATTCTCTATAGTCTCCTCACATATACTGGGGGGGGGCTATTAGGTCCCCCTAAAGCCTTCTCCAGGTTGAACAAGACCTGTTCTCCTGGCCTTTCCTCAAAGGAGTGTGCTCCAGTCCCAACCATTTTGGTGGCTCTCCATTACGCTCACTCCAGTCTTTCTTGTGTCTTAATTTTGTGTGTTAAATACACATCCTTTTATACACAGGTTCTCCAAACCCATCATTTTGCTTTTCTTCATCATTTTCTACCTTGTCAAAGTAGAAAATACTCATGGTGCTTCTGTGGGAACCTAAAGGTGAGGATCTTGAGGCAGGTGGACTACCTCACATTGCACTGAATTAGCAGCAGAAGCAGCGCACCTGGATATCAGGGGTCTCCCTGCCTGCAGGAATCCAGACAAACATTTTTGCCTGCTGTTCCTCTATCAAGAAAATAAAGACAAATTCCGCCTCCACTTGAGCGGATTTCCTGAGGTACTTACATATGTGGGGACTAACAGGTTAACCTAAAATGAATGAAACAGCGGGTTTCATTCATTCACGAGGTACTTGAAGACTGCATTAAACTCACCACAAACACTTCTCAATTCATCCTTTCATTAATGAATAGCACTTTCATACCAAGAAGGTAGCTGAAATGTCACGACTCTACGTTTCTAGTGGTAAACACAATTAACTGGTAATGTAGCTGCTACAATCACACCACTCTTACACTAAGGTGAGGTATTTCAGTTAACATTGGATTTTTAAACATTTTGAAGGCAAGATCATTACAGCTAACTGACTTGCTGAGGGTGCATGTGTTGCCTACTGAAATACAATCCAAGCCATGCATCACCTTGGTACCAAAATCTTCACTTTCTTGGCAAAACTTAGTGCTTAACTGTTTTTTGGATCCTGGGTATTTTATAAAAAGCATTTCATAGAAGAGGGGCCTTTGGTGCAAGACTAATAGTTTTCTAGTTTCCGCTTCAACAGTGAAGCTTCAGGTGGTCATCCCAGACAACACAGTGCCAAGCATGGAGCCCTGTGCAGCAGGGCTCTACTCTACTGAAACGAGATACGAATTCCCTAGGAACTAGTGCACTAGCAAGTATATGTCACATTTGTCCTCTACTAGGCAGAATCAACGATGGCCACGTATTTTAGATCGTATCATCAAGAGTTCTACAGATTGTCAGGCTGCTTTGCTGCCTTCTGCGCTCAGTGCGCATACATGCAAGAGGGCATAAAAGGGGAAATTTTTCTTTTGGTGAACTGATGAAACCTTCTCTTTTCTCCTGCTATCAGTATGGTGCGTGACTGATTCTCCCAGACTTCTCTCAATGCAAGACATTGTCTCATTTTTGAGGTCATTTGGATTCTACTGCAAAATACCCATTCTGCAGTGCGGATTTTTCATCATACAAAAGAGGAGTTTTAAAATATTTAAAAAAGCACACCTCAAGAAAACGCTCCAAATAGTTTCCAAATAGTTCCCAAATACCACTTTGATGCATTTTATGTTTGCAAATCAAACAAATTAGTCATTTCTGTGACAGAAATAAGTGAACAGGTGTACTGCTACATTCTTCACTCACAGCACAAGAGCCTGGCAGGGCAATTGAAGTTACAAATGAAGATTAACCACACTAGATTTATGGTTGACAAAAATACAGACTTGCTTGAGTTTGCATTTTATCAGCAATCAAGCTATATTTCTGCCTTGTACATGCAACCTTCTGCACCGATCCCGTGTTTATTACTGCCTGTTCTTTCCCATTTCAAGAGGTTTGGGGACAGAAAATTATGTCAAGGGCTTTTTTGGTACAAGGCACAAAGTTCAGTGATTGGACAGTCACGATCTGGAATTATGAAGTGAGAATTACAAATCTGTGAGTAAAGCTGGAGAAGTATTTAAGCGTAACAACACCTTGCAGAAACTGTTTAACAGCAAATATAGAGCTCCGCTAACTTCTGTGCTACAAAGTTTTCCGAGTTATATCCCTGCTCCAAAGCTCACTTGAGAGCAAAAGGATTCATTGTTAAAAAACAAGCTGAATACAAATGTGTTGTAATCTCTGTCAACAGGCTGTTAGGTCTTGCTTTGTGTTTTGATGAGATTTATGCAAGTGCATAGATACGAGTTACCTTTCAGAATATTTACCGAACCCAAACATTAATATTACCACTGACAGATCCTAATAACACTGAACTCCGCAGATGCACCACAGATGAACACTTCTGATCTGCTACGCTTAGAAATGTATTCATACACGACTCTCTTATTTCTCCAATCATTTTTTTCCCTGCTGGCTGAAACTTATCTTTGTAATATAAATGCAATAACATTGAAAATATTAATGTTAATGAAAACACGTTCACAGTGGGAAAGCAATGACTCAGATCTGTAACTTCTCTTACACATTCTACCAACAGTCTCTTAAGAAACAAGTATTAAATATAATGACTTTATGCAAAGTAGCACATTTAAAATTTTACAGAAGGACACCGAGTATGTTTTCAAAAAAATCTTACTTTTATTGTTTGCACTAACTGTAGCATCATTTACAGCTTTAATCTCTAACAAATTGAAGCGAATCAGCAGACACAGTCCTGAAGAGGACCCTTGGTTACATAAGTGCAGTGCGCCTTGGTGTGTCACACACCAACGAACAGTTCGTTCATCCTAATGCTCCAGTTTCATGCATTTTTCAGGGCTGTTAAAAAGTTTCATTTTAGGGGTGCAAAGAGAAAACAACTGCAAGATTTACAAAGATGACTCATTTTTTAAACCAAAATTCTTACATCTAAATTATTAAACTACAGCAAAGACCCTTCTTCCGCTGTAAAAATTTTGCTCTGCAAAACAAAAGAGAAAAAAAATTAGTCACTTTGCTGCCTTAAGCACAAGATCATTAGCAGCCTAAACACTTGCTGGCTTATGCCAGGAATATGAAATATTCCCATTTCTGTCACAAGTTTGCCAGGTTTAGTCACCAGCTCCTGGTGTTGTAAGCCAAAATGGAAGTGGGTATAAACCCAATCACTTCGGTGAGGGTTTTGCCTTTTTTAAGGCTGGCTGAAAAGTACCTGCATGCGAACCCCTATCGCCGCTACAGAAACAGACCCGCAACCCAAGACAGTCCACTTGGTTTTACTCATTTCTGCACATTGGTTATGAACGAATTTTTAAAATCAAAATGGTTAATGATTAACTAGCAGTTTTGATGTACAAACTTTATCCTCTCAATTCTGAATGTAGTTTTAAGTTGTTCTAGCTGATGCATTTGTTAACAATCTTAATTCAGTGGCTTAAATCCAAAAGTCAGCAGAGGAGGGAAGGAATGACAGATGGCAGAAAACAAGTCCAATTCAAACACTTAGAACTGAAATACCGTGAGATTAATAACAGATAGGACAAACATCTTGGCACATACTAAAGACCTCACAGCAGGCTGTCAGGGCGTCCTGAACTAGTAGCCATCACTGGGAGTTTAAGCTGTCCAGTGCCTCAGAAGCCACAGTACAGGCTTTACCACATTAGATTTTAGTAAGCAAGCCTAGAACCTCCCTGTCCACACCCCTGAGAGACCCCCAAGATAAAAATAAAACAAAACTACAACAGGATTACTCTTAGGTATGTTTTGCTGTGCTTTAAGATGAGAGTTTTACCTGAAGCAAATCCTTAACCTCTAAAGATGCCGATAATGTAGGAGCAGAAACCATGCAGGGATTCCCAGCAATGTTCCCGTGCCAGTTTCATTGCTTCCGTTTCATTTTCAGACCCTTGACCATGTTGGGTTGGTCTTATAAGAGGTAGTATTGGAAGTTTCCCTATTTTCTTAACAGAGCTTTTCCCTGCTCCCCTCATAGAAGTGGAAGTTTTCTGGACTGATTTGTCTTGGTTTGCTAGATCTTCCGGCTCCATACCAGCAGCTATTTGCTTCATGAGAGCCTCTGTGGGAGCCTTTTGGCACATGGTGGTCTTCAACACTTGTGTGGATTCACAAGCATGTGGGAGCTTTCTAAGTTCCACGGCAATCTGATTCCAGTAAATCTTTGGATTGTTTCTGAAAGCACGACAGACTGATGGCTTGCCAGTGAATTCACACCAGTAGGACATGCCTTGGCTTTTGCATTCAATTCTAAGTTTCATCTCCTCGTCCCCACTCATGCTCATTGTGCAAACATCTCTGGTTTTAGTCCGAAAATTGATTTCTTCACCATTGCTTCTTTTCTTTGGCTTCAGCTTCTGTCCCAATCCTCCCATGCCACAGATGACTACTAGGAAAAGAAGAGCAAAACTCTTCATGGTGAGAGGAGTTGACTGAGATCCTTTAGCAACACGATCCGAAAAAGTGAAAGCAATAAGTAAGTGGCTGGTCACAATTTAAAGGCTTGGTGCACAAAGAAGCCTCTTTCCAGTGAAATGTGGGATGTAACGGGGTTGGTTTTTTTTAATAAAAATAATAAATCACTCGTCAGTAGGCATGTGCACATAATTTATAGCCCAAGGGAGTGTCGAATAACCTGTGAACTATTAAGAAGGTAACAAGACAGATCTTGTAAATGCAGTTAAATACAGAACGATAGTTGTATAACCAAGAAGTACATTCCTATCCAGGATGAACATGTCATATTTGATTTTTAACAGATATTTTCCATTCTCAGCTGCTTTATAGCTATCCTCATGCCAGAGCTTGTAAGACCATACTGAAGTAAAAAAAGATAAAAGTGCCAAAGCAATCTATGCAGCTACATCTGGATGATTATAAATGCGTCCTACTAATAAAGTCTGATTCGTGGAATGGGTTTTCTGTGGATTTACACAGTAAGAATGCAACTTCAGTATTTCATTTTGTCAGCAAATGACACGCAGTGGGGACACATGGAAGAATCAACTGCACATTCTTTGAGCCATGAAAAATTTTTTAGACTCGCAATATCTAAGCAAGATAAGGAATAAAGCTTTAGCAAAATAAGGTATTACATGCCTAAACATGAGCCAAACATTTGGAAGTCTTATCATCATTGTCACACCGTGGGCTTTTTTTCAGCCAACAGAGCAAGACAACAGTAGTTTATCATGGGTCTCAGCAGCAGGGAATAGACCCCATAGCACATCAGACAGATATTTGTGCTTTATCACCTTTCACTTTTTAATAAACATTTCCCATTCTTAATAAATGAGCTGTAAAAATGCCATAAAACAAAGGCAAGAGAATAGAAATATTTTAGCACAGAATCCCATACTAGTAGTTTCTGCTGCAGTAACTAAAAGTAGAGCTAAGGAAAATCATAGCAACTCCCTTGGCATTCAGGAGGTCATGAGGAAAAATCCCTCCCAGGCTGCTGCAAGCCACAGTACTTTTCTGGCTAATAAGAACCCACTAGGCACTTCTTTCAAAGACCTGTGTGCTATGCTCAGTCTGACCTGAACACTTTCTGGAAAGAATATTGTATAATTTAGGCTATGCTCGAATAACTGTGGAGTGCTAGAAACCCTGGGTTTAAGAATGGCCATACATAATGGAATAGAAGACCATTTAGTGTATCTAGCCACTCAATAGATATCGCTGAAGAAAATACCAAGGCAAAAACATTAATTTAACACAGACAGTGAAGCAGAACAAAAAAATAAAATTGCAAAAATGCTTCTCTCCTACTTGACAACAGAGTGCCTAGCTGCTGTGGCACCCTAGCTAGTCTGAGAGCTACCTGGAACTGCCATTCTGGGTAGCCTGAACCTTGCTCTTCCAGTGAACGTGTCATGAAGTTAGTTCCCCATGACTAAATACCATTTTCTTTTCACCTCCTCTCTAATGCTATTTTAATAACATTCTTAGTAGAGGTCTCATTTCTAGCTTCTTGCCATTTGTTCCTCCCGACTGTCTCTTTCAAAGCACAGTAGTGTGGCTCTCCAGTCAAGTCCTAGGAGAAACTGCAATGGTGGAAGCCTACTTAAGATTTACAATTCACTCTTCTGTTGTTTTCTGGGGAGTCTTCTCATCCATCCTCCATCCAGACAGAAGAATCTTGTTGCCCACCTCACACTTCATTTCAAGGATGTCAAATCCCTACTGCAAGCACTCAAAGACCTCCTACTATTTGACAAACAAATGTATTATTTACACTTGATTATGCACAACAGTACTGACAGTTCCTAGATTGGAAACTAAAGGCATTTGTCTCTCTTGTTCTAACTATTGTTAAGGAGTTCAAAACTACTTAAAAGTTACTTTATACCAGTTTCAGATCTCTTGTTCCGAAAGTTTTTAAAGTGTAATCATGAAAACAAATCAGACTACAAGGATAAGGACAAATACCAAAGCTTGGACTAAAGGGCTCTGGTATATTTATGTATCACAGTTAATATGTTGCAGCCAAGTGTTTGTCTCACTCCCATTTGACATTTGTGTCCTCTGTGCTTCAGATCAAACAGCTCATGGTCTGTTATATCAGCAGAAAACAACTGTCCTTTTGCAAGTTAAGCCAGGATGCCAGCAGTGAACCACAGGACCCAAAGAACTGGCAAACGTTTAATTCTGCTGTCAGTGCTACAGAAACAACAGAGGCAAGCGGTAATACCTTGAGCACCTGCAGGATATGTGGATAAACCTCTACAACTCATTAGCTTGAATCCTACCATCTTTGCATAAATCACATCCTTTGTGGAAGTCGGAAGCTCCCTCACCCAGAGACAATGTTCTTTCAGTTCTTCCTGCTCCAATTCTTGATCTCTCATCTTGCTTAAGTTAAAACCATCAATAAAAGTCAAATACAGCACAAATTTTTAATCAGGTTAAAAAAAATTAATTTTCATAAGATTTTGAACTCAGTGCAACTCTTCTGAGACAGGTCTACACAACAAAACAATTAAGAATCAAACATCAGGTAGTTAAGCAAGTTCTTTTTTATTTAAATGAACTGGGAACATTTTCTCAAATTAAAAATAGAAACTTTTAAAAATATGCAGTTCTGAACATTACATATACACATATGCTACATACTGTCAATTAGAAATGTTTCCATTTATGACCTAAAAGTGAAAAATTTAAGGTTATTCCAGATCAAGGAGTGGTACCACTTTTCAGCATTTCTTTAAAATTATACGAATGATTTGCAGGATTATCCCTACTTCAAGCCAACGAATCTTGTTGGAAGCAAAGTTAACAATACTGATATAATGAAGAGACACTATTTTAGATCAATATAACCAATTACTTCACCTGTTGAAATGTTTTACATGAGTAGCATTGATACTTTTGTCCTTGTTGATGAATTCTGCTGTTAACTAATTCAGCAATGCGACTGTATGCCTAAATTCAAGGCAATAAATCTAATCGTACAAACGTTAACTCCAATTGCTAACCACAATTGAATTTCAATATTGGAAATCATATTTTGAGATTATTTAGCAAAAATAGTATCACTGCCTCCTGAAAGGGCCATAGTGAGGGCTAACAGTGATACTATTAAGGACACTACAGAAGTGAGTGTGAATAACGAAAAGGGAGACAGAGAATGTAAAGCATTCTAAAAATCACCAACATATGACACCTCTCATGCTCTTTCTAAGTACTACTGAACTCTAGAAAGCTTAGCTTTTTTGCTATATTATGCATCACACACACTCCCAACCCTCCCACCCAAAGAGTTTCAAAACAAACTTCTCCAAAAAGTCCCTTTTAGGCCTATACTGAAAAAAAAAAAAAATCACTAAATATTAAATAATTAAAAAAAAAGAGGGAGAAAGCAAAATTGCAAGGGAACTTTTCAGAGACATAAGGAGACACTGTGGATCCCATTACACTTCAAATTTAGTCCAAAGTGGTCATTCAAGAGCACCAAATAGCAACACTGATCATGCTGGTAAATTCAATTGTGAAGAGTATTATACAATATTAAAATCTTAACTAAACACTTACAAGTTTTAAGAAAAACGTATATACAAAAGTCTCTGTATACAAAATGTATTTTTATGTAAACGTGTATGTACTGTATTTAACACAAATCAACAATTTAAGAGAAGTTGTTGACCAATTGTCAGAGGATTGCTAGGCAAAGGCTATTAATCTAATGAATTTATATACTGTGATGTAAGGTAGAAAGCCCAGTGTAAAAAAGTAAAAAACAAAAAACTATTTAATTCAAGCCTTGAACAGTGGTATTTGAGAGGCAGTGCCCTGATTGCAAAATATTCTGTACAGTAGTTTATGGCATAACATTCAATAGTACATTTGGGATTTACAGTACGGGTGACATAAAACAAGTGGCTCAGGATTTGGAAGATGAATACAAATGCCAATACACTCGGAAGAATAATGATATACTCCTGTAGAAGAATCTTGAGCCTCATTTTTATAGCCTGGAAATAATCACAAAAACAATTCAGGAAAATTTGATGAAGATAGAATTATATTATAATTTAAGCAGAATGAAGCTATAGATTTTTACAGGAACTTCAATATGGTTCAACTATATTTTTATTTTTAAACCTTACAACGCTCATGTTACAGAAAGAATTGACTTAAAAAGCTTATTACTTACCCCTTAGTGTTTCCAGTATTGTTACCACTGTTCCACAGAGCTATACAAGAAAAAAAAACAAAACAAAATCATCATTTTCTTTTGCCCACAAATGCAGCAGAAATACCGTGTCTAAGGTGAGACAAGCTCAGTTGCCACAAACTGTTCTCAAACTTTTACCCATTTAATTAAGAATTTTTCAAACAAGAGGAAACAGATGAATGGTTTTCTCCACCAACCTCTCTGGTTTTATTCATTTCATGATAGGAAGAAATGCTTGGATTACCTATTTAACACCACTCCTTTGAGAACTTAATCCAGCCTCCAATTTTGCTCTCACAAAAATGGTGGCTGCATTTGAGGTTATCTGCATCTTTGACATGTATATAAAAACACTTGTGTGATCTATCTATACAAACACAAATATACCTCATGTAGATCTCATACTTGTATTTACATATATTTATAAAGAAAGATATTTGCATCTCTTTCCAGCAAAATAATCCATCTGATTTCAAAGGACAAAAAAAACCCCAAAACCTATGGGATTCTTTACACCAGCAAAAGTACAGGTGTACAGAGCTCTATTCAAAGTCATATCTCTCGAAGCATTTCCCAAAATAATTTGTAGTAAATGAGAAAAAAGCAAGGAGAGTGTAAAAGCAAAGAGTTTGCTGAGAAGAAAATGAAAAACAAGACTCTATTGCTATGGGAATCCCAGACTGAGAAATTCAAAGCATGTATCTCATATAATTAGCAGTTTTTCAAATTACCTCAGTTAGCACATCAGAAGACAGCATTGCTTCAAACTGAACCCTTACATTTTATTATGTAAGCCCATTTTGAGTAACTTAAAATTTAGGAAAAAGAAGTCTGGACTGAACTAGTGGGTCTTTGTTTAAAAGATTATTTTATGTTAGTAACTTCTAGCTTATTCAGGAACACTGTATTAAACTATTCATCAATCACTGAAATATCACAGAAAACATGCTATGAACCTCAACGGTATTAATATTCATATTAAAGATTCAAAGATCAGAAAGGGACTTCTAAGGCCTGAGCAATTATTAGTTTCCTCTTATGTAAAATATTGAAAGTCCTTAAAGCTGGGAGTCCTTAGGTATGTCAGCAGAGAGTACTTTTGAATTAAACGCCTTGCAGGTTAATTTAGGGAGTGCCCTTAAATTGCAGAACAGACCATGACAATTGTGATAAATATCACTGAAAACATTCCTTCCTTCAGAAGGAAGTGTAGAATCAAGATTTGTTCTGTAAATAGTTATTGTAAAATACTGTTCTAATGAATAACAACATATAACTGATGCAGCCATAAAATCTGTCAAGACTTCCAAACTTTGAACTCTCTTGGTATTTACCCATTACTGAAAGAATGGTGATATCTTACTTCTCTGCTGATATTCATTCTATAGTTTCAGCCACGAAGTTGCAAGTTAAGGCACGGTGAGCTACAGATTTCAATCATAAATACGATCCTGCCTTAAACAACTTGGATATTTTGGAAACCTAAATATTGAGGTTGTGGGACACCCTAATGTTATCCCTATAGAAACTGAAAGTCTCACAACTAGCTAAGGTTTTACAGCACAGAAGTTGTAGAGCCAGAAAAGAACCCAAATCTCCTCCTTTTTGAACATAAATTGAATTTCTTGTTTTGTGATGTTACACTACTACCCTTGCAGAAACACCCATTTTCTCTGTTCGTGTTTTCTGCGTACACTGGATCACCTGCCTTGTGCGCAGGAAGAGCTCTTCCCCTCACCATCTAAAAAATAAAACAGCTTAGGAGTAAGAATGCATCCCATCCTATCTATCTGCTATCAGAGTATTTTAACGCTCTTCTATCAACTGCTGTCAGAGTATTTTAATATGCTCATCAACTTACGACCTCCCACTGCGCTAAATAAATACCTAATTACCTGGATTTTAAGATCACTTTAGACAATCGCTTTGTTTAGTTGCTAGAAATTATTAAAAAAACTGCTGTTACGTAAAGAATTTCTGAGAAATACAAATCATACAGCATTTGCTATAGTGAGTCATGCAAAAAAACACAAATAGAGAATTAAGTGATTCACTTTAAAACGTGCAGAAATGGGACAGGTGATTAATATAGTAGGTTAAGTAAGGACACACGAAGGCATGCAGTTTCCGACTTGGTTTACCTTGTAAAAACAGGATTGTGTATACCATATAAATGCTCTTTATGATAACCATTATTACCATTTTCTGTACTGTAATAAAATAAATACACCAAGAAAGACCATGTTAACTCTAAGATGCACTATGTACAGTATGGCTTCTAAGACATGTACATGGATGATGGTATTATATGCAAAGATAAACTGTGTCTGTACAATAGAAGATAACTTTTCCTTTGTAACATTCAAGAGTTATGCCATAATTATATTTTTACATTTTTAATATTTTTATATTCTCCAAAAATTAATTAATTGTTTTGCTATTCTTCTTGAGTTGTATACTCTAATATAAAGTCTATTGAAACAGAACAGGTTACCTCTTTTGAGGTAACAAGTTACATTAAAAATCTAAACCCTCCCACCTCAATAAAATAATTTTAAAAAATACCAGCAAAAATGTCTTACGTTTTCATGGGTATAGTTTCGACGCTAAAAAACACAGAAAAGGAGGAGTAATTAACTAGACACTAATAAGCGAGTAATTTCAGCTGCACATGCCTGTTTCTGCTCTCCTGATTTGTGAATGTGTAATGAAAAATGACCAGTGTGAAATTTGAGACATGCAGTGCACAGGCGAACTGAACAATAAGCAAAACAAAGAGCAGAAAAGAAAACAGCAAAAACAAAATTGATGGGAAAATATGTAAGAACAGTTATCATAAAGTAAAATGCCAAGTCCCTGAGACAGAGGAACTGCAATTGAAAAAGGAAAGACTGGTTAGGAACAACTAAGACAGTAAGAAAGCAAATAATTAATTCAAGGAGATTACAAAGCAGGCATAATTCACCTTAACAGGTTACTTAGCTAAGCTAATCACTTGCACATTTGGAAGATATTTATATAAAAGCTGTACACGGAGCTCTGAAGACCTCATTCTGAAATAAGTTTCCCAAAGTCAGAGCTGGCGCTATCTGCACAGAGTCACGGCAAGTCGGGGCAACCAGAGCCCACCTGCATGAAGCACTTTGCAGGCACCAACCCAAACCCGCAGTATTTCACAAGAACATGCAGTTCTAATCTGACAGCACAGAAGGTTTAGGGATTACAGTGCCTTCATGTCAGACACTAGAAAAAAAAAATCATTTCAATCCATTTGCCATTTAGCTTACTTAGGAGTATATACTTACTCATCATATACATCCTCTGTATCCATTCTACGATAGTATTTGGAGAGTTTTACCGCAAAAATTATGGCAGGAATTAAAAATATTGAAGAGCCTCCCAAACCAAACCAGAAGGCATTCTGAAACAAAGCAAAGTCCGGGAAAAAAAAAAAAAAGATTACAGAGAAAATTTATCAGAAAAGTACTGAATCCTCGCTTGATATTCTAAGCATTGTTACTAGAAGAACACAGTAGAAGTTAGTGGCGCTGGCCTTGTGGACTATCTGAGGTTCCTTATACTAGGATGGAACAGGGCACATTAGTGCACATTGACAGAGGAGAATACTTAAAGTAAGACCACCCCGTCTTACAAATGTAACCAAACAGAAATACGTCCAAAGTTGCTCAAAGCTACACAGCCTTAGTGCCCTAAGAAGTTATTTCAACATACTCAGCCTTAGGCTAGAAAGTAATTTTGCATCTCAGCATTAATTTCCAGGCCACGTTATTTCTTTTCCCTTTCTTAATATCTTAAAGTAGTTGTTTTGCAGTTCTTGTCAAAATCTGAGTTTCCAGCACTTTCTCAAGGTAATTTTTAACTTGCTAACTGCAGCCTGTTTGGGTAACTAATGTCATTATCATACAGTTGAACTGAGTTACCACCAGATGTTAAAAAGATGATTTTTCAAATTTGATTTGTATTGGCTGGAGGCATTTTGACTTATAAGTGACTCAGCTAAGCTCTATCATCAGGAAAAACATGGTCCATCTACCACCAGATGGTTAGTGGCTACACAAAGGAGAAGAGAAGCTCTGTTACTTATGAGATAATCAAGGTGTACAACATGATTCTGGCAGGTTAGGAGATTTCATGGTTAAGCATTATCAAGGCTAGAGTGCTTTGGCTTTGATTAATCACGTGCATTTGCTGTTGGTATGAGCAGGACCTGGCTAAAAGTGCCATAAAGCTAAATAATAGCTAGATGTTTTAGGTGGTTTCCAGGCATATGGTTTCTTATTCTACTTTTAATACATGCTGTCCTCTTTCCAAGCTCTTTTGCAAGACGAAAAAGCCAATATTACCCTTATATACTGCTATAAGTCACACTCAAATTCTCCACCATACAGAAATAAATCAAGATCTGTCCGCTACAAGTCAAGTGATAAAAAGTCCCTTCACCCCATTGAGGTTTTCTAGATTCCAGGAGAGATACTTGAGAAAGTCTTTCCTTGGTATTTCTCACTCACTTCCTGCCCCTGCCCCGTCGCCTTAAGTTAGAAATGGTTGCAGCTGAATCTTCAGATCTTTAAGCTTTTCCATTTCAAGGTGGGTCAGAATCAAGCAATCAAAATTAAATCCACCCTTTCCAGAATTTTCATTCCAAACCAGTATTGCTTTGCAATTCAAGTTGGGAGAGATTTAGTAAGAACAGTTAATTTTACTGAATTCTTGTGAACAGAAGCTCAAGTTTAATGGGAACCTAAAACAAGTCCAGCACTGGTTTGGCTTTGGACTTGATCCAGATCGGAACATTTTTTCCTTGCATAACTTTAGATGTGATACTTTATTATCATAATTCAGAATAGCCTAGCCAGAATAATTAAATGTAGATTTATGTTCAAAGAATTTCCCACTTGATGCCCCAATTTTGAGTAACAGAAAATATTTCTTACCACAGAATCGGTTATATAGCTGCATAAAAAAATATCTACTGCTGTATCTATCACATTGGCAATAGGCTTGCATGCTGCTACCTCCATGGCAATCTGAAAGACATGTTAAAGAAAAATACAGTTTGAAGTATCTAACAGAATAAAATAAGAATCTCAAAACTTGCTTACAGATACTGTTTACTAAATTCTTATATTTCTCACCCTATCAAAATTCAAAATAAATTCCAGTGGGATATGCCATCAACTGAACATACACATCTTTAAAACATCAGCTAACTTTCTCAAAGGCTGCAGCTGAAGAAAGAAAAATAAAACAAGATGCTAATGACATTAATTTGAACTAAGCAAGGTCAGGCTCAGTGCAGTATTAGCACAAATGGTAGATTTCAGACTCGGAAAAATGATACTATGTTAAATTTGCATTTTATTCCAATCAATACAACTCATCATTTCTATTCTACTTCAGACACAACAAAACTATTTATAGAAGACAAGTTTTCCCCTTCATAATAAGTACAAATATCTTACAAACTGAAACTATAAAACATACTAACAACGTAACATTTTTATTATTATTATTATTTAGCTTTTTAATGTTTTTTGGTTTCGGGTTTTTTTTTTTTTTTAAATGCAGCTTCTCTCAATAAAGCAAATGCACCTTACCGACTCCTTGACCCACTCAATGTATTGCTCAAAGTAGCCAACTATGGTATCCATGTACTTCTTCGTCTCCTAGGAACAGACAAAAGTAAATGAACCTCTATCTCCATGACATCATAAATTAATGAACTTTAATCAGATAAAGCTTACCTGGACAATAACTAGAGAAGCGTTGTTATTTATGAGAAGCTGGGCAGCATTAACAGAGCTAATGACATTTTTCACCTTGACCTGGAGAGGAAGAGACGGCGTTTAATATAAATCCCTTTCAGTCACAGGCTCAGGCAGTTACAATGGCTCTGCAGCCATCGTCAGCAACCTATTGTCTTGATAAACCAGCATCACTGTCCTGTCAAAACTTGACAAAACATGCAATTCCAGACAGAATACAAGCCTGCCTAAAGATTCATGATCATCTGACAAAATTCTCTCACTACTAAAAAAGGAAGACATCTGTGGTTACGAACAGTATCTTTTCCTGGAACCTGTGTAACTAACTTCTATATTATATCACCTTTCTTTTCCATTGTCTTTCCTTTCCTTAAGCGTAGAGATACTTTCATCAATGTACGTGTTTATACTACAGACGCACACGGTGCACAGGAAGGAAACAGTGGGCCATATACCATCACAACTCTCGATTACCAGCGGGAATATGCTGCTAATCAATACCCAAAAGGATTGAGACACTTCTTCAATGTATGTCCAACCCCATAAAGTCTCTCAAAGAACACACCCAGCTTGAAACTATAGAGATGTTTCTTAAATATATTTAAGGGTCAAACATAATCTTTTTTTTTTATCAACACCTTATTTCATGTCTTCCTAAACATTCAGGTTCAAACCACAGACCCTAAAAGAAATCTAGCTGGTCTGCTGCTGTGGGTGGCTGAAAACCATAATGGGAAGAATTGAGGTAGGTATGGCCCATCAAGCTGTTGTGACTATGACTCTTAAGTACTAACTACTGTGGCTGAATTCTTGCTACCAGAGCGCCAAGGCAGGCTGGTGGTGACAGAAAGCTTTGCTGCCAGAAAAAATAACCATCCCATTTCTTATTCTCCTGAGTTTGGCAGAGCGTGAAGGCAGCTGGTCTCATGGCGGTGCAGGCACTTAGAGGGGAAACGTGAGCTGTCCTGGGGAAGCCTCTCTCCAGCTTCCCACAGCAGGGCTGGTGCTGCAGAAGCAGGAAGGTAACGAGTACAATGCTAAAGAAACAGGCCCCGGTGGGAGCCGGACATTGAACAAGAAGCAGTTAAGGATATGAATCACAAAGCTCCCTCTTCTCAGTTGTATTTTGCGTTTTATTTCTTGGTTGTCCCCCCCAAGTTTTGCGTTCAGTGATTCCAGAAAAAACAACTTCATTTTTAGGAACATGAATAACAAAATATATGGAATTGTACTGAAGTCTATTTTATCACGTGACAATTAAGTTTACAATTCATACTTCAAAAAATATCCCAAACATGCTTTTTTCCCCCTCCTCCTTTTTTTTTTTTTCTCTATAAGGAAGGGAAAGCCAGGATAGAAAAAGCTGTGCAGAGAACAGTCTAAATCCCTGCTACTACCTCCGTGCATTACAATCTCTTCCAATATCAGAACAGCTAGAAATCAAAAAAGCTGTACTGAAAATATATGCCCTGCATATGCAGTGGATGGATTTAAAACACATACAAATGTTCCTTTTGCCAGAAAGAAAAGCTTACCATGAGTTCAGATGATGTCCTCTTCAGTAACCTAATGCTCTGATTTAAAGTGCTCTATTAGAAAGGAGGGGGGGGGAGAAAAGAAAAGATTCAGGTCATTACTACAGGCAAGAGCCCACTTCTTTTAACATTATATGCATGCTTTGATCTTATATAGACTATTTTGTTTCTAGTACAACATATCACACTATATATAGTAACAACAGTTGAATTAAAACTCATATATCGTGTTTTTAATTGTTGAATCAGTATTTTGCTGACAGCATTAAGTAGCTATGAATTGTGTACTGAAAGACTTCAATTTTACCTAAAGTTAGTAGCAATTAACTGAGTAAGATTTATTTGAAGGGAAGAGAGAATAGCTTAAATCAGAACTAAGTGTTCAGAGAATTCCGTAATTGTGCAATTTCAGAAGGGAAAAAGCACTTACCCTAGCTTTAACATATTTCTTGACAGTCAGTTTTGTAAAAGGAAAAAGAGATGAGAACAATTAGGAGTCAATTAGGAAAGAACAGCATAGCACCAGGCTGGAACAGAAGACCTAATGCTTTTCTACAAGAGGGCTTTGATAGGGGCAGAAATACTGTATCTGATGCTAGGATAAACTAAAAGTCTTTGCGTTATGTAGAGGAAAAACCAACACCTAGCATGTATGAGATTCACAGCTTGATACTATACAAATCAGTGCCTGGCAAAATCAGGCAAAAGAAGCCCTTTCATGTCTTTTACAGCATCAATAAAAAAAGATTTTTCTTTGGCTCTAAATACAACTGTCAGGAGTTTCCAATTCCAATACTGTGATGAGATTGCCAACTCCAAGAAACAAAGTGTGAAAGCAAGAATTGCTTTTATTACTGAAGACAAATGGTAAGCAAAAAGAAAATGAGTGGTGTAGGGTTAGAATTTTGTAAAGTTCTCCCCTGCTTCCTCTTTTATTCACATATAATCACAAATAGAAACAGTAAAAATGGAGAAGAAAAAGGTCATGATTTTAGACAGTACTAAGTAGCAGTAGTACTATAAGCAGGAAAACTATTTATTAAACACATACTTTCACCAGATTACTCTTCAGTGACACAATGCAAATGCAATCTTTGTTTATATAATAGCAAAAGTCCAGGTTTCTAGACCGCATTTAAGAGATTTAGAGATCCATATTTTCTACAAATATGTTTTAATATTGCTTTAATATTTTACCATAGCTTGCTCTAGTGGAACGACTTGCTGGTTATGAATCATTCGAATGTTGTTTGCATGTCCTTTTAAGGCATTTTCCAGTGCTCCTTTTGGCTGCAAAAAATGCAATTGTGCAGTATTGTTCAGTAGTCTCAAAGCTTCCCAGCAAAGCAAAACCCCATGAAAGTTGCACAGTATACTCATCCGCTGCAGAACAGCCGATGCTAACAACGGGATATGGCAAATTGAATTCCTCAACACAAGGAAAGGAAAAATCACCATATTAATAATTCAACCCTCAGCAACCAAAACAGAGATATTATACTGCTTTTCTGGCTACAACATTATCAGCATAGATTTAACCAAAGAGAATTTTCACATGGTGCACTAAGTCATTTTAAATACAGAAGAGCGAGCACTTCCCCCTCTCCCTTGCCACAAGCCAGACCTCATCACAAGAACCCCACGGCACGGTGCCCCAGCTGGGACGAGCATTTCCCAGTCACGGGAACTTGCTCTTGTTTTGGGCACTGGGGCCATCACCCCAAGGCACATTCTGCTTTTCGAGGGGCACAGAAGTTTAAATATTTTCAGCCAGTAACTTGGAAAAGTATCTGTGAAGTGTGTTTTTCATTTTTGCAGCTCCCTACTTTCAGTCAGAAGATATGAGTTTGTGCCCTGATTCTCAAGTCTGAGTGCCTGCCTAGAGCTCACAACTGTGAATTACTGTAAAATTTGATTTTACTCTCAGAAATACATTTCCTTTCCATTTCCTTTCACTGGCAAAATCACTTGGCTCCCTGCATACACACTGAATACTCCGTTTTGGAAGCGCAATAGTGGCAGACCTCAATGGTCAGAGATGTGTTTGCGTCCTGTGAAGTGTTCACGTAGGCGGTCAGCTGTGGTCACTGAGCAGCTTCAGGATGCTGCTTCTGCTGCATTGACAAGCTGAATCCACTTACCTAACAACACCTGGGGGTGGTATTGCTCCCTCCTCCACACCCCGATCCCTAGGTGTGATGCAAGTTTTATTCCATTTGCTCCTTCCAGTGTAAAAACATATGTTCGATTTTATGTAACGTGCCAGAGAATGCAAACTAGACACCCAAAGTTAATTAATTCCAAAAGTTTTTAGTTTATTTTTAACTGACTGTTCTTGTACACTTTAAGAACTATTACTAATAACAAAGTGGGATTATAAAATATCCTTGGAAACCAGTACCAATTTTGAAAAAAATCAGATTTTTGTAATACATCATACTTTTGTGGGGGTTTTTTTGTTTGCATTTTTTTGGTTTTTTTTTTTTTTTTTTTTTTCTTTTTAGACATTTCATAGATCACACTAAATAGCATCACCAGGAAGAAATAAAAATGTACACTGGGAGAGTGAACACATTTAATATTGTATTTTTGTCTTTTATATGAAGAAATTAGTCTGCCTGATCTGTTGTCAGTTCTAAAGCTTCCTTTAGACTCTGTTACAAAAAATAATAAAAAAAAACCCAACAATCTACCAGCACAATATATCTTCCTTTATGGAGCTAGGAAAAATATACCGTTAAAGAGATATCTCAGAGGCAATTCTGTGTAAGATATTACATGTTCGAACAACTTCAACTTTCACTTAGAAAATAGCTCAAAAGTAACGGCAAAAACTCCCCACCTATATAACCTTCAAAATAGCACAGTAATAACTGAAAATAGAATAGAAGTGTGGCCAAAGCTACTGGTATCTGTCCAAGTTAGCAGACAACCTACATGAGTAGACAGGCAATGTGCAGCTCGTTGACGATGCCCAGAGAGAATGCGAACTACAAAACAAAAAAACGATGAGCAGCCTAACCTTGACATGAGTGCACGTGTGGCAGAATGAAAAAAAAATAAATTGATGTAACGCGTGTGATCAAATTATGCAAAAAGCTGAAGTAAACACACCAGGAGCCTCTACTGGTGCCCTCCTCTCCCTGGAGGAGGTACGGATATTTGATAAATTCCAAACAGCACGGTCTCACACTGCTGTCTGTGTCCCTTAGTGATCCAAGTGACTGTAGCATGTGCACAGCATAACTTCTCCTCCCACACTGCAATGCAGGAATCTGTCTTGGGCCAGTGTCCAATCTAGTCTCCAAACTATGAGTCTCATTTTGAAAAGTAAATAGAAAGTGACCTTGACACGCATACAAACATATCAACTGGATATTCACTATCTGTTAACACAGCCGTGTCATTCTGCAGATTCATTTGCGGGCAATATTGTAGCTACACCCTCTGACCGCTGTCTGTGTGTCTGCTTTCAAAAAGCCCTTCAGAGCAGACAGCATCTCTCTTGTGCGTTCTCCCTCCACAATGGAGCCCCAGTTCTAGGTAGAGCCCTTATAGCTGTCGCAGTGTTGATTTTATTGCTAATTGCAAAATCTTCTGCTCACTAACTGAAAGAAAATTAATTCCTGTCATCTTTTCCATCATGATCTAACCAATTTTTCTTCCAATAGGGTTGCTAAAATGTAGACAGCATCACAGGAAATACTCAAACAGAGTACTCCCTTCGTTTCTTAATCAAACAGTGGAATTTAAGTAATTACACTTCCAAAGCAGAAATTGTACAAGTTAGCGTACAAAAATCAATGATTAGCAACATTTAAAATACAGCTCGTATGCAACATTGCTGTTGAAAGTTTTTCCTTACATGACAATGCATCATGTATATAAGTGTCTGAAGAACAAGAATTCTCCCGTAGGAAGTCTAAATACTTTGCTATGTATTTATACTCATACAGCATATAAACAATACGTTTTATGTATTATTGTATTAGTGAATTAAACTTACCAGCTGGTCTGCTCTTGCTTCTAAGTCATTAGCAAATGACAGAAGATCAACCTTGGTAACACTTTTATTGATCTGAAACAAGATGTGAACAGTAGGGAATGAAAAGTAGTATTTTGTTATTGCATATAGACTGCTTGCACTTAACCACACCACCTTCTTTGTCTACCCTTTATTTCTTTAAATGTTTATTGACCTTAAATTCTGAAGTACTTTTGCTCCAAGTTTTGTGATTCTTCAAAACACGCCCTTTCACACAAAAGCAGATTTTTCTCCGTTTTGTCCATTTTAAAAGAAATATTTAATTTTATGCTTTGTCCCAGTTGTGTCTCCAGTTTACTACTGTCTCACCTCTGTCAAATATGCTGCAAAGTTTATTCCTTCTATTCCTGAAGAGCTGAAATTCAGAAGATTCTCCTTCCCAATTTCATCCAGCAGAATGATTTTGCTAAGGTTTATCTGAATATGTTCAATTTTAAGTGCTACATCTTCTGTATACTGAGAGGGAAACAAAATAAAACACAAAAGTAGTTTGCACCCAGTGCATATTCCTCTATAGCCACTCCCCATTCAAAAAGCATCGTGCTTTTGCTGACTCGTCACTTCCATGAAGAAGCACACATTGGTTTTTGCTTATATCAGTTTAATTCAATTAGCTTTGATAGAATCCACCAGGTAATGTTCATCGCTTATCTGCAGTATCCACAGTCTAGCCATGCCATGTTCTAACCTACCTACGCATCTTTCATACCAACAAATTACTTGCCTTCCATTACATTTTAAGCAGGCTTCTACAGATGTTAGATTCTTTTAAGAGGAGATGGAGA
This sequence comes from Chroicocephalus ridibundus, assembly GCF_963924245.1. Classification (NCBI taxonomy): domain Eukaryota; kingdom Metazoa; phylum Chordata; class Aves; order Charadriiformes; family Laridae; genus Chroicocephalus; species Chroicocephalus ridibundus. The sequence continues at coordinate 58,819,977 of NC_086288.1, forward strand.
TAAAACAGAATTCTCTTTCCTCTCCAGGAAATTTTATCCTTAAAAAAATTTAACTTATACCCCTGGCCCTAATCAAGGAACCCCAGAGAATTCATTATCTCACCTGTGGCCAGGACAGACACTGTCTGCTGTATTAGCCACAGGACTGGATGAGACTCCTCTAAATATGTTTAATGGTGACTAAAGATGACTTGCTTATTGTTATGTGAATTCTTGCATTACACTCAAGTCTAAAGTGTTACCTGTCCTGTACAGGCAGCAGAGCAACAGATGAGGATTCTGGAAACCTGACTTCCTTCCCAGGCTCCACCATTAGTCTGTTGTGGAAACTCAAAATAACTTTCCCTCTCAGTGAATCTTCCCTGTTCATTTTAATTATGCATTATTTGGGGCAAGGACTGTTATCTATCAAGTGTGGGTACGGTGCCTGGCAGAATGGAACACGGATCCCCTAGGGGTTGCTGCAGTGAAGATCAGTATTACAGGCAACTCCAAAATCAGTAGAATCACATAATGAGAGTGCACTCATGTATTATTACAATTTAACTGAAAAGATGATTTTATCCAAACTCCTTCCCACCAAAATTGCAACCATTCTTAGGAGGACAGTGTATCATATCCTGAACCAACATAAATCTGACTGGAATCAGAAGAGAACAAACCAAGAAAGGCATTTATATAAAGAACAAGATTCTCCTTAAACACTGTAAGCAGCCTTTGGAAGATGCTAGACTTGAACCTTCTATGAAGTTTCAAAATAAAAAACAACAGTATTATCAACAGACATAAAAAAAGTACATCAGAAAACCTTCCCATAGTACACTGAGACTGCTAAAAAAATACCTTATTTGTAAATCGATTTATTTTTTTCAAATTAGTTGGACAGTTCTTGCCTCCTCACAGGATGTATTGTATATAAAACCAAAATCCCATAAAACCCAGATGTGCTATACCGTGTTTAAGAGCAAATACCTCTCCATCCTTCAAAAATAATCATGAACTCACTCATATTTTCTTTACTTACCATACTAACATTTAGAAATTCATTGATATTGAACAAGTGTTCTAGGTGAAGGGAAGTATAAATTCCTTTGTTTTCCTTGCAATCACTATAAAAATAAAAACACATACATCAGCCTAAAAACCACCCTGAGGACCAATTGTTAAGAGAATGATTAACAATGTTTTCATATTCTAAGAAAAATCAGCCCTTTAAAAAAAAAAACCACAACAACATTCTGGCTATATTTTTTGAAGCTCAGTCTGTAAGAAAGCAAGTCATTAATAATTTCTGCTGGTTGCAAAATATTCTTTCCAAACAGCTTAATTACAATCGTTATACAGCATTATGCAGAGACTACCTCTAATAACTCACACATAGGAGAAAATTGCTTTTGCTAGTGATTCACTAGAAAAATCAGGATGTCTTCTGGAATATTTGCGATTTCTGCATGTGCTTGAAATATGAAGCATGGAAGATACCACAGAAACAATATGTATAAATTGAAATAAATCTTAACCATAACTTTAATACCTGTACACTTTCTCAAAAGTCAAGTTAATACTTGGGTTTTTAAACAGGAGGCCAGAAAGATAGTTTTTCCAGTGTTGATTTAGTAAGTAGGGAGTATCCAAAACCTAGAAGAAAAAATTCAGTAATGTTACTATAATTCTGGAGTTTTTAATTCATAAATTTCTTCATATGCGATTTTTTGACACATACGCATTCTGAGCTTATCACCCTGTGGAATAATTACTAAATTGGCCAAGAATACAAAAGTACAGCATTGTTCACACATTAAGGAAAGTCATAAAATCAAGAGGCTTCTGAGGCAGAATACATCCACAGCTGGCACACGAAGAATGCAACATCTGCGATTCCCTGTACAAGGTTGTTTGCGAAACTACATGAGGGATGGAACGGAACGCGATTGTTCGTGGCCTTCCGTTGTGACGAATAGCAGATATGGGAATGAGATGGTACTACGGAACAGATAAGCAGCCTACACACCACCCGAGTGTGTAGGGGTTTTCTTTTTTGTCATCTTTTCGTCAAATGTTGATGAAATGCTGTTCTTTGTGCGAACTTTGCTCATTACAATGTACCAAAACACACCTCCATCCCGGAGGCTACCCGCCCCCGAGGTGCTATGACACCTCCTTGAGTACACCAATCATAATAAAAGTATTAATGACTAAAGTCACTCAAACTCCACTTTCAAGATAAAAAAATAGTATAAAAATAGCCCGAGAGAGAGGGGATATCAGGGAAGACACCACCGTGAACAAGTCAGGAGAACTCCATCACTGACTTCTGGGATCAGTCGACAGGCTGAGCCTTTCTTCCCCCCCCATAGGGACACCTTTGGGTAAGACTTAGATTATAACGAGTGTTTCCTCTGGGAACTTTGAAATTTCTCTAGAGAATCTCTATCCTACATTTATAGCCTGGCTGTATTGTTTATACCTTTGTCACACGTTTTGTGTACTTAACAATATCTTTATTTGCACGTGCTTTGCAGACAGTGTATTTATCACCGGCCATCCTAAGAACCTGTATATCTGTTGTTTAAATAAACTGCACTGTTTAAGTAGCTAGTCGTTTCGGTTTCTCACTGAACGCAACCAAAGACTCGAGAGCGGCCATGCTAGTTCAGGAGCACGACTAGACTGAAGGTGCAGTCCACTATTAGTGTATCCAAATCGTAATAGTTTAATACATATTAAACGCGATTGGATTGATAGTGCTGAATTTGGCATCGCTCAGAATTTAAACCTAGTTGCACCTGGCCTCCCACCTCGGTGAGGAGTCTTAGAACACAAGGGGGTTTATCTTCTGCCAGAACCACTTTGCCCCTTTTCATGCAACACACCCAATAATGGAAATCAAAGCAAAACAGTGAATTCAACCTCTCTGGTGCAGAAAGTGAATATTAAACCTCCATGTCACCAAGAAATGCTAAATCAGAGAAAAAGTTACCTTCAAAGGAAGACAGGCATGCAGTATTTACACTGCAAAGCAAATTAAACCACGAAAGGATGAACATCTCTAGTCGGTGTGTAAGAGGAAAGTAAGACCAGATCCAAACTCACTTGAAGCGTCCCATAAAAAATAATATGCTATACATAACTGACAAGACCATCAGGACTCATGGGGATTCTATTCATTGTTTAATAACTTGAATAACTTCACCTTGAATAAAGTTCTATCTTCAAAGGGCTCACAGACCAGTTTTTCTACATTTCCACCTGTGACAAAAGTGAGCACCACTACAATCATCAGCACCCAGGAGAAAAGAAAACTGAATCCAACACCACTGAAAAAGAAATAAGTTGAGTAAGTTTTTGCTTTTTAAGAACAAAATACATATACTTCGGGCAACAGTGAAGCCAAGAGTTAGCAGCTATAACAGAGACACAAAAACTGGTAGATGACTGAAATACTTGCTTTCCAAATATGTTCTTGCCCTCTGAAGCATCTTATACATTTCAGCCCTGTAAAGTCTTCAGCTAAAGTGCACCTAAAATGCTCACATTTACATTGGGTGTGCAAATTCTTTTAAGAGTTAAGTTTAAGAGCCACAAAAGCACACAATTTTCTTTTTTAAATTCAACTCTCTAGCCTTGTGCTATCAAGAGAGTTTTACACAGACTTCAGACACAATCTTCTCTTACACCCAACAGAAATTACATTAAACCACTACTGGGAACTTCCAAGAGCAACCTCACACCTCATAGTGCTCTGAGAAATTCAAATGTTTCTTACTTCCTTGCATGGCTTTTTTTTTTGCTTTTGAGCAAGTGCTCAAGTGTACTAAAAACCTAAAAATTCCCTTTATGTTTTCAATTACCTGTTCCCAGTTTTTGCAATTTCCAAATAGGCTTACTCAAATTCATTTGCTATAGCACTTGCCTTAAAACAGTAGATTCAGAGGTTTTATCCTTCATCTATGATCCTCATTGAAAGAGCAACCCAAAAATCCCCAAGTCCCTCAGTGGAAATACGTGAGATTAATATTTATTTTTGTTCTATTTTTTTCTGCACATAAACACAGGTATGGAAACAAATTCTTTTCACACATATGTCCTTCAAAATCATTAAAACCAACCTTCTACAGGCACCTTTATTTTGTTTTTCACCAATAAGCGAAACTTACGCCATAAGAAAATTTCCTCCAGTGTTGGAAATGCAGCCTCTGGTTGTGGGAGAAGCGTGTTTATCGTAACCACAGGTGCCACATAGTAGTCCAAGATAGAAGAAGACCAGAATCAGGACCAGCACGCAGCACAGAATGAGACAACCAAGCCACCTAAGGAATAAAAGCCAAAGTGCTTGGTTATTAGCATGCAAAGAACACACTGGAGACCTGCAGCATACATCAGGCGGTGCTGTATTCCCAACTGGCCCACTCCTGCTTCTGTTTCAGCAACAGAAGTTAGCAATGAAAAAATGCTTTTCCTCCATTAGCATGCATTTTGGCCCATAAATTAATCACTGCTGGATTACAGACAGCTGCTACTGAAGGGTTGTGGACCAAACATCACAGGAACAAGGTGTTCCCAACTCCAGTTACTGCAGGTGGACTGTACCGAAGTGCGCCAAGTGGAACAAACAATGACTCAGAGGAGGGAGGGTAATTTATTCAAGAAGCAAAGGAGAAATTTATGACTGTGGACTGGCCATTGGTCATGAAGTAGGTAATTGCTCTTACTATAAGGCTTACTACTTATTGCACACAGTGTGTTAGGCTTGTAATTGTAAATAACTGTGTTTAAAGCTATTAAAACCTAGGCTTTGTGTGTCTGTGCTGGAATGCTTTCAATGTATGGAACAGTTAATGGAACTAGATCAGGAGAAAGATCTTTTGTAGGAACTGAACTTTCATTTTATTAATTAAATCACAACAGTTCTATCTGTCCACGTATTTGGAGCACATCCATTTGTTCACATGTTTTATATCTCATTCTAGCCTTTCACCTTCTCCCAATTCCCTCTGCTCTTCCTTTTCCCTTTGTCACTTCTCCCAGCTTATATTTCTTAAGTTCCCTTTTCTCCTCCCTGTAGCTTTGTGGAGAGAAAGCAGGAACCAGAAAAATCGGAGGAAGGAATATCATAATGAATAGGCACAGCCAAGAAAGAGAAAGAAAAACACTAATGCTGACAGGCACATTCATAAAAGAATACTTGTGAAGAACTACAAATAATGCACCTGTTATTAAGAAAGGGATGGATAGAAAATAATTTGGACAACTACAGGCTTCTTGGTTTTACTTGTACTTCAAGTACTACTATGTTAAGCTTGACAAGAATGGGTATTTAAGTACCACGTGGATAAGATATATTTCTCCACTTTTTCGAATCTAAATACAAGATTAATAGAGGCATACTGTATCAGAATGAAGCAATATATTTATTTGGTTAAATACAATCTGAGCTTCAAAGAAAATATTGATAAATTTGTCAAATTAAGTCTCCCCACAACAACTGCCAGGTAAGGAATGGGCTAAAGGCAAGGTTATAAGTAAGGTTCTCACAGTTCGGTCTTCTGCACACTTCTATTTAACATTGAATTAAAGCCACTAGCACAGTTATTCTGTAGCAGTGAAACTGATTATGACACAAAGATAGACGCAATTATCGATATAGGATCAACTGAAGTGTCGGAATGTAGGGAGAACTTGATGAGGCTGAAATGACTAAAACTGGACAATGTTACATGGTATGAAATCAAAAGCTTTATGCTTCAAAATATGAGATTATTACTCAAATATAGGAGCCGCACAAGTCTCAAATAGGAAGAATATGCTTTTCTCAAGGTACAATCAACCCATGTGTTCACAAGGACAAGTACTACACCAGTAGGAATAAGCATGGGTGTGCGAAGATTTACAAGGTGTGAAGCAGAATCCGTGCTACTCCTCCTCTGTGGTAGAAAGCGTGCAATAAAAAGGGATTGGCTTCAAGGCCTCTCTGGTCCTATGCTCTCACAACTTACCTACAACTCAACAAAAACAAGCCCTAAATGAGATGTCGCCCTGACATTGTGAAACAATCCATTCCTCTTCGACACCTACCTCCCTGAAAAAGGCTTGAAGGCAGAGAGAGCAGAAACTACCTCTTGCTCCGTAGTGGAACAGCACCTCATCATTGATTAGCTGCAGCTTTGGTTTTCACCAAAATGCCAGTAACAAACAGTTGCCCTATAGCATCTTTGTTTCACTGTGTTTATCATTAATAGTTTAAATAGACTTTAAAGAACATCAAAATATGACAAAGTATTAACAGGTAGCACTTCACTCCTGCCTTATTTCCCATACATACCTGTAGAAATCGTACTGCTCCACTACCGGAAAATAATCTTGAACGTATGCTTCACTCTGTGTGAGATATATTGTCAAGTCCGCTAAAATCTTCTGAACAGGGAGCGCTTTTGTGAAGGTAGTGATATTTGAACCAACAGATTCCAGCACGTTTTTGATATCTAAAAGAATAAACATATTGCACTGTTACAGATTCAGAGAAGAAATTTACATTCCACATATGCATTATAAAATGCTACTTAAGCCATTTGCCACATGTAACAAGCAAGCCATGAAGACAAGCGTGAAGAAGAGACAAGCAGGCAACAAAAACATTGAGCTTCAAAGTAACACAATGGTGTTTTAAAATGCACGCTTTATTTTTAGCATTCAGTTTAATGACGAAAGATGTAGATGTCGAGCCAGAATTCTTTCTTTCCTTTTGTTATAATGAATGTGTCACTTTTTATCTAGCCAGTTTAAATCTTGCTTTTCATGCAATATTGCAAATGAGTCTTGCACCGACTTTGCTCAGTGCAAATTGTCTTGCACTGGGCAAGACAATTAGCCACTAAGTTTACGAAGGAGAAGATCAAAATCTATTTAATCTTCATACATTGGGAATACAACACTGTGAAAGAAATTAGACTGCCTATATTGAGAATCTATACTAGTTATTAAAAAAAGACTACTTAAATAAATTCATTCTGATTAGTTAGCAGCACTCTTGAGATAATGATCAATTAAGCTTTTTCCCCCTCAAATTATGAATGAACACACTACCCTATACGTACAATTTAGATACACACTATTTAGATACACAAAAACATGATTACTTCACTTATTACACATATTGTCTACTTGTAAATAGCAGTTTCTGTTTACTCTTCCCCTTCTTCCAACTTGGAACATACTTGAAATAGCAGAATATAAAACTAGAGGTTTCAATTTGGTAGTATTTCCTCTCTTTCTCAAAAAACAACTGGACAAGTTTTTGGCTGTTTGTTTTGGTGTTTATTCTCCTAAATTCAACCAGGTACCACACTAGTAAATTATTTTTTTTTAAATTTCATTTGTAACTCAAACTCAGTTTTTATAAAAAACCAAAACCCTAACAATTTATAAGTAGATAAATTAAGATGGCCTGTCTGTGTTTATGCATATCAGCAGGTACTGAAAAATGAGTAAATCTGCACTAGATTTCCTAATAAAAAGTATAACATCAGTTTTAGAAAACTGGCTCATTTTAGGCAAATTCACACAGTATACTGTGTTTGTGTACATACTGTGTTTCACTTTGCCCAGGAAAAAAAAAAAAAAAGAAAAACTTACAAGGAACAGCTGTTTATATATGCAGAACAGGTCCACAGTGCAAGAACAAAAATTAAAACAGATTAGTACACATAAAGTATTATTACATTTTATTCAAACGTCAAGTGTCCAGGTACTGTCAAAGAGTAACAGTTTAAAGCCCAAGTAACAAAACAATTAAGACAGACATTTTAATTATCCCTAAGGCGTATTTTTACCTCCCCTTCACCATCCACTACATTTTAATACAGCAACAGGCAGGTTTAGCTTTTTTTAAACATTACACTCCTAAATACGTCACAGACATATCAGTCAAAGAAAATTAGCTTTTCAACCAAATAAAGATAAGGCATCAATGTGCAGCTGGGATCCTAAGATTTCTTATTACTTAAGCGGTAAAAAGCCTAGCAAATAAAACTCCTCCATAAAGTACCATATGGTCTATTTTTAGATTTAATTTTGGGTCCTCATTAAGACACAGTTGCTTTCTATGGCTTTTTTGTGTCACCAAATGTAAAAAAAAAATAAATTAAACCTTACATTTTCATTTTTAATTACTTTTAGCACAGAAAATATATTATCAAGAAAAGAAAACAAAAACATTGGTCAGTGATGTAAAAACATCAACATTAAAAAAATCAAAGTTCAAAGATAGATTGTCCTCACCTGATAAAATGTTCCTGGTTTGATTCACCACTAGGTCTGGAGTGTCATTAAATGCTGCATAACCCTAAGAATAAAAGTTGGAAAAACTATAATAAGTTTCTCACCACAAAATTTATTTATTGCAATTTTATTTCCGTTTATACAAGGAGTAAAAGTATACACATGCTAAAATGTACGTGGTAATACTATGAAAAATACATTTTTATCACTGCACATTAGAAAAGGTCAAAGCAAAATAGGAACTGAAGTATATTTGAGATTCAGTTTGCTCTCCAGGATACTCCTTGAAAAAAAAAAAAAAATCTACATTTAAATACACATGCACCCGTCACAACCATCTCCAACTTTATATTACTGTTGCCTGTCAGATCTATCTCATACAAAACTGAGAACACACCTATGAAGACTCAGTAAGTGAAAGGAGTAACTGCGTACCAAATACCTCCTCTTTGCCATTCTATGCTGTCTTCAATACGAAACGCATGTTACCAACACTGAAATCCAACTGCCTCTGAAGACATTGCAACCCTTTCTTTAGTGAGAAGGGGAAAGACAGGGTCTAAAAAGTGGTGAGCAAGCTCAGTAGCTCATCTGGACAGAAAGCAGAAGCCACTGCAGTGGATGCTGAAGTCTCTTACTTCCTGCAGCCTGATCACTTCAGGCAGGGCTCTGAGCCTTTGGTTTCAGAAAACGTCTTCTATTCCAAACAAACATTTTCAGGTTGCTAGATTTTTTTAAGCTGCTAAAACTAAGCCATTTTTTTCATAGGTGAAAATCATGGCATTTCATGTATAGTCTTGCAAAAATACTAACAAATAATTACATTAGGTCCATTGCACCAGACTTAACATCAATTATGCATATAAAGAATTTGAAAGACATATGTCAAAACAGCTGGAATAAAATACAACTAACTAGGACAGCATGGATTTTTTTTTCCCTTTAGTTTGAATCAAAAAATACAGAGCATGCGAGTAAATCCATGTTTCTGCCTTTTTGTCTTTTTAAGGATTATTCTTTCAAGCAGACAATTAGCAACACATTTTTGATCTGTAGTATCCTGGGCATATAAAGCACTACATTCATACTTTCAAATATTTAATCTTGGCCAAAAAATGAAATAATAAGGAGAGAGATCCACCATGAGGCAGGATAAGGCAGGAACAAGAGAACTCTGCTTGAGAAAGCCAAGGGAAAACAAGTGATGTGCAAGTATCCCAGTTTATTACTTAACAGTTTACAAGCCTGTCAAGAAACATACCTTTTGAACCAGACTAGAAAGGTCTATTTTAAGGACATCGTTGACCTTGGCAAGCTGTGAGCTCACTCCTGGCAACTAGGAAGCAAAAAGCATTCTTGAGTCACACCAAAGGAGTAGTCTTGCTAATTTACTAAACGTTTCAAAGATATGAGAGAGGGCAAAGAAAATAGAAAGACAAATTGTAGTAGAATCTTTTTAGCACACTCCTGAAACCTTTGCTGTACAAAAGTAAAGCTTAACACAGTATTTTTTGGGAGGGCGGATTATTGCATTGCCCAGAGCAGCACTTTAACATAGCCGCTTGACACACACTTTATCCTCTTCTACACAGAAGATGAAAACAGCGATGGGAATTACCCAGAAACACAGAATAAGGGAAGGTCACGTATCTCACAAGTGACAGCACGTACCAAGCCAGTAAGCTGCAGAGACACTACTGAGCTTATTCAAGGCAATCACACTGAAAGAGTCTGAAAAATATTCTCTTACCCCACTAAAATTGGCATTGATGTTCAGTTGATTTAATGAATTCCTGATGATATTGCAAGTTGAGGCAGCCTGAGTCACAGAGCACGCCGAATCATTGAGGGTATTGCTTAGATGCATTTTAACATCTGTCAAGTTTGCATGAAGCCTCTCTGTTCCCTCCTGCAAAACCTCTACAGAGACACTCACATTTTCCAGTGCTTCCTTTGTTTCTCTGATGGCTGCAAGGATGTACAGTTTTTTAAAAGAAAAAAGTTAGAAACCAGTCTATAGAAACAGATATGAAGAGAAAGTGCACAGGCGCAAAAGCTACAATATTCTTAACAATACTGATTTAAACAACCCTGCCTCCCTCCCACAAAAGCCCTCTAACACAGAATACTTATTTATTGCACATAAAAATACGTCACTTACGTTTTCCTACAAACAAATGAATGCTCAGGTTACTCTTATTGAGATTCTATCCACTTCCCAGATTAGTCCTTTCTACCCTTTCCCCATCTCTTCTTACCCAGTGATTTCAGTAAAGAACTTTAATACTTGGCCATTAGAAATTAAAAGAAAGCCCATATTCACAAAACAGTATTGTCAGGTTTTTTGGTTATAATTCAATTCACAAGTTATGTAGCTGCAAGATGAAAGGGAAAGAGATCACGTTGCATCAGCAATCATTAATGAGTGTTCAACACTGGCTTTAGATTTCATCCCAATCACACCAAACCAAAAAACAACCACTGAACGGGTGTTTAATGGACAAAAAACCACACAGATACAACTAAAGATACACAAGTTACAAAAATAAAGTGCACTTCACACAACACAAGGTTTTATTGTATGTTTTACCTTTGATAGCCCTTTCCACTTTGACTTCAAGACAAATAAGAGAAATAAAGCAAAACAAAAAGAGAACGATGACGAGTGAATGAGAAAGAATTCATGGGTAAAAAATACCAAAGTGACTCAAATTCACTGATGCCTTTCCCTTTGCTCTATGAGCTGTATCTGATTCCTGAAAAAAAAAACCTTAAATGGAAAAAATAATAGAAGACTGCTTTCTTTAAACGTAGACAGAACTAAGTATGAACAATGCTAAACTCAAAGACACAATGAAGAAATGATTAGCATGGTTAGCACTCTCATAACTGGCTTGTCAGTGTACAGAATGGGGCCACTTGTATGTTCACTCCCTGACCTGTTGAAGACTAACCTGCAAAGACCTACGGACAGCCCTTAAGGCACAGTTTTCCTAGTCTTCCTATATTCAATGGAAAGGGACAACCACCTGGAGCAGGGAATTTGGATTTCAGCTCTCTTCAATGACTGCTGAAACTAGGCATCAACAATGGCACATAAATCTTGGTTTAGTTTTTAAATATATTTATAAACCTCAAAATACCTGAAATCCTCAGTTCAAAATAAACATCCAGGCATTTAGAGAAGTGGTAAGTCGAATCACGGTACTGCATAAAGCCATCCCATGCTGTGCACTAGAAAGATGATGCCTGTCTTACCATGGCAGCAGAACATTAATACAACAGGATGTACATCTTTACCTCCTGCCATTGTCAGAGCTGCATCAAGTGCGGGACGCACTTCTTTTCCCAGCTGTTCTTGAACTCTACTTCCAAGCAATGGTCCAACATCTGTAGGACAAAGAGACAAAAAAACCCAAACGTTACACACTAGTTCAATTTAAACTTCCTCTTAGCATAGGTGCTGTCAGACTCTTATTTAAAGTATACGTATATTATTAAAATTTCTAGGGCCTGACAGTTAGAACTTAGTGACAGAAAATGAAGCAGGAACACGGTTCTCCTTTAGCTAGCTGCAGGCCAATAAATGAAAGCAGTAAATCAAAATATGGTGGAAAACATTCACTAGCACTTGACCATATAGGTAAAGACACACAACATTTCAACAAACTCCAAAATTCGTATTTAATTGCATTTACTACTTTTTTGGAAACATATTTTTTTTGTCCCCACAATCCATCTTAAGAGATCCAACACCTGGATGGGAATTTTGTGGCATACTCTTTCACTACACGCTATGTTTTCATAGTGCAAGAGAAACAAGAAAATTAATTATTTCCCTTTTTCCTGTTCCTCACGTATCCAGCAATGTCAAGGTCACCCACAAGCCAGACCTGCCAGCCATCCTGGCTGCAATCTCTTAAGCGTGTTAAGCACACATCTGCCGGCCCCTGACCCCCTGGCTCTCAGCGCTGGCTTCATGCTTACCCACTGCTGTCCCCTCCTCCAAACCCTCCTGCCCCACTGCCCACAAACAGAAACAAAGCTTTAATTCAGCAAGACGACACACAAATGCCAAGCAGAGTTTGGTGATGCATCTTCATGTAACATATCCTTTAGGTAGTTGCTGGGTCCCTTCTGTTTTCACATCATGGTGAACAGCTTTTCAAATTTTTTTTTGCTCTTGGTGAGACAGAAGCATCCATTACTGTCAGCACTGTCGTGTCTGGCTTAGGATGAAAATTTTTATCAAGCAGAAAACACTTCTCAGCATCTCCTTAGGGTGGGCAAACTGAACTCATCTACATTTCTCTCAAGGTTTATGCTACTGTTGATTCCCTTAGAATGAAATCCTTTTGTCCCCAGGTGTCACACACTTAATTCTGGTATTTCAAGAAAATAAAAGCTATCTTTATTTATTGATAGGCATTCTCATCACAGATCCAACTAGGTTCCCGTTAACTAACATATTAAACTGGTATTCAGAACAAATAAATATTTAATTTGAAATTTCATTTAGAGTGCCTGGGAAGCCACAAGCTAGTACTTGAAATGCAGATGTCAATTTGTTGTTATTATTATAGGCTTAAAGATGACACACTTTCTTTACACCAGAGTGTTCCTGCCTAGAATTAAGTACGAAGACTACTACTACTTTCGCAACCACATTCAATGTGCTTTAGTAGCCTCATATAGACAAGACACACAGACCTCAGGGTATGTCAAGCTGGCTGCATTGAAAACTACCTTTAAAATACGTTTTAAACCTCGACAGAAGCATAGATTCTATGCATGGTAAGTCAATTCATAGTAAGTGCTGCCACAGTTGCATAGTTTGATCCCAGCAGAGTGCTGTTTAAAACAGGTTTTGGTATTTCTGTATTTCACTTTAGTCCCAAATGAAGACCTGTACACATTTATTAACACCTACTAACAGTGCATCTTGAATTCTAATCTGCACTGAATACAGTCAGCCCTTTCTATTATTATGATTTTTGTAAAGTGATGCTTAAATTAAAACTAAAAAATAAAAAAAATCAGTGGTTCGGTTGTTTCTGTTTCCTGAGAGCTTTAAAAGGTGACGCCTCATATTGTAACTGCGCTGAAGGGGAAAGCGCAGCAGTTGTATCTCGAGCTTTATCTCCTGCTCTTCAACTGCTCATTCTGAAATGGCAAATATGTTAAGCAGCTTTAGAAAGAAGATAAGCTTATACCTCAACTTCTAGCTGAGTAGAGGACAAAGGTATAACAACAAAAATAAACAAATACGGAGATTTCTCGCTCAATGGAACCATCACAACAGCTAGTAGCTCTGTTCCTTGACATTTGACTCCACTGTTAAAAACTGAGGAATAATACTCTAAAAAAACATTAACTATTAGTGGTTACTGAACTATAAAAAGGAAAATAAAATATTAGCCTGACTTACTGTATAAGCCATTTAATAAAAGATTTTTATTTCAGGAAATAATACGCATTACATGTGCTCCAAGACATTTTATGTGAAGTGAATCTCAGGTTTTAGTCTCATTTACCACTAAGAACAGCACTTTTGCTTGAAAACCATATTCTCATAAATAAAATTTTACTTTGCATTACGAGCTATTTATATCACCTTATTGAAATCTTTAAATACACATCACTAACTCCCTTTAAATCAAAGTACTTACTATTTAGGTCAGAGAGTGCTTTATCCTTAGTTGTGTTGTACTGGCTCACCAAGTAGTCAATTTGCTGAAAAGACGATGATAAAAAAAAAATATTGAAATGACTGGTAAAAAGTAACGTTTTTAAATAATAAGTCAACCTGCCACTTTGAAACAATCAAAATATTTGTGCGAACCCCCGAAATCCTGGCATTCTACTGTTTTCAGTTAGTATAAGACATGTCTAACTGGGAAATCTACTTAATTGGAACATGTCTGGGGTAAATGATTCAGCTTAAAAGTGTTAAGTAGCAGGAACTGTGGCCTTATGAAGGCTTCCAGTTGGTGAGGCCAATAAGGTTTTGCATGTCTTCATCTCTGTTATTTGATTTTCTAGCGGCACTAGTTCCTCCTTTATGGAGAGACACGCAGCAAGTTGATGGGGTGGTAATTTGGAAGGAATTCACCCATCAGACTGGCTCATATCTGGGCAGCCTCTCAGACCTTCTCTTGTGGAAAGGAGCTGGCTGGCTTAATGCAAATGGTTTTCTTTACCCCCAGGTGGATTTGGCCCAGTCACAACTTGGGCTCTACCAAGACATCGTAAGAATAAGAAGCAGCAACTTAGTTACAACCAGATTCTGGGTGAACACCATCAAAGCATCATCCCAAGTGGAAATCTCACTATACTAATTTTGAAAAGACATTAAATAACCTTCATTCATTTCTGCGTGTTTAAAAATAATGCATTACAAATCCTACCCCAACTCAGTTAAAGTAATGTAAAGGCTCACATACTTGACAAATGGGGTTCCAACTTTAAACGTGACTTATATGTGTACCAAAGCATATCTGACTTGCAGTCTCAAACTTTCCGTGGAGTAAATAAAAAATAACAGACAAAAAACCACCCTCAAACCAACCTATCGATCATACGGTAGTGGATATAATTAAATGACAAAGTATGAGGCAAACCTCCTTTTCCTAAAAGAGGAAAAAAATTTGAGAGTTTCTTAGTAAGAAGGCTGTAGGTATATTTTTGTTTCTTTGTTTGTTTTGTCTTCCTAGGCTAACCTGAGGACTAAAATTTTGCAGGGCTACAAGTTTTTGCTTTGTCTCCAGCAAAGTCACATACTAAAGACGATTCTGTATGTGTTATCACTCAATACTCATAGTCTGCAAATCTTCTACGACATGAACTCTTAACATGTGACTTCTTTTAGAAATCCTATTATGTACCATACACCTCATACTGATGAGTCAAGGACATCAGGTAGGATTTCAGAGCTTTATCGCCAATTAATTGGATTCTACAACTTCTTGAAGAAGCTGAAGTCCTTCTCCTATCCTCAAAAAAATTCTTACACATGTGCATGTATACATGATACCCATGTATCTTCTCTGACAAAACGACTTAGAAGATGTATCTGATGACTACATCATTAAGTATCATGAAGTCTAGAAAATAAAAATTAATAGTCTTGCACAGAAACTGAAAACCTACTATCTGAGACTTCGAGGAATCCCTGGCATGAGTGTTCAAATCTTGACACTTTTAAATTCAGTAATTCATGTGGTTTTATTAACTTTTTAGCTAGTGTCTATTTTTTTTCCCCTCTATTAATATAGTTACTTCTACGAAAACCAACTCATTGGTCACGGGAGCCCAGAGTTACTGTGACTGGGAGGCTACCGCACTCGTGGATCCCACATAATGGTGTGAACTCCATTTATCTAATTTATCAGTCACATGCAAGTAAAACAGATTAAACTAAATTTAATTAATTAAAATTAATGAAAGCCAAGATAATAGGACTGTTGGACTTCTCCTAATCCATGAAGAACTGAAATTTGTACATAGGAAAGTTTACAAGTCTTCCTTACTAGCATTTCTATTTTTTTCAATGCAAAAAAGACATGAAGAGGACTGCTTTGGGTACTTGAAGGAGAAGGAGAAAGGGGAGAATCTTTCCTGTTCAGTATGGCACAATATGACACTAGTTTAAAGAAAAAAAACAGTCAAAAATACTTCTGGAAAATGAGTTATTGTAGCTCACTCCCAGAACACGTACAAGTTAAGTTCAAAATACAAGGAAACAGGAAAGAGCAAAAACGAATCCAAGTTTTCATGTAATATCCTTTTTTTTTAATATGTATTCCTTTTAAAGCCATATTTTTTTCAAATGATTCACCTTCTGCTAGCGATCTGCACTAGTTCAGTGGGAGGAAAAGGGCCTACAAGCATCGTTGCAGCATAGCACAGCTCAAAAGTTGCTCAAAGAATGCTGATCCGTCAGGATAACTCCCAAACATTTACTGCTATGTGAAAATGTCTTACCTTGCATCATTTATTCTACTTCATGAGACTGACACACAAAGAATAAACAAAATACTGCAAGTATGATTTATACCAAATAGAAAGAAACAATTATTTTCTGCAATACTTCTTTTCTTACTTCCACCTCTTCCCTCCCACCCCCATTCCCCATAAGCAAAAAATTCTTTACCGCTGGAGTATCATTAAGGAAAATTTTCAGATCCTTAAAATTACTGTTAACCAGTTTCTTTGCTCCTCGGACTTGGTTAGTTAAATGCTGGTTGGCAGCATATGCACAGAGCACTCCAACACTATAAAAAATACAGATAACAGATATTTCTTTATTAGTGTAAATGCCCGTTCTGACATAAAACAGAACCAAAAAATTACAGGAAAAAAAAAAGTCAACATCATCAAAACGGTGGTTTCCATAGATTTACACATTCTTTTTCTTACTACAAGTTCTCACATGCACCACGAGGCGGAGCAGAGGAATTAGCCATAAGGGCTGATATTGTACTACTAATGCAAAAAAAAATAAGTTCAGAACTTCAGAAGTTATTAACATACAGGTACCTATCCATTTGCATTGATACTGTCAGAAAACGTATATAGTATAGTAGTAAATTGTATGAGACTTAGAAATGTTAGTCTCTTTTACAAGTATCATTAACCTTTACACAGCAAATGCTCAGAAAACATCTGTAAAAAGAAATATTTTACATTTGAAAATGTCAGCAGCATGTACTCATAATGGCCCAATTTATTTACATAATTGCACAGATCTTTTAAAAGCACAAGAAGAGTCCCTATTAATGCTAAAATAATATATAAGCCTTTCCTGGTAGTAAAATAAAAGGTGAAAAGTGAGCAAGATTTCTATTCAGCACTGATGCTGATTATTTTCTATTTGATCATTCCCCACTGTAAAACTCTAATTACAGCATGGCAGATCTGCACAAACAGTAAGTAAAAAAGGCAATTAAAAAAATCCCATGAGAGGCTTCAAAAACTCTCCCATGATCCTTAGATTTTTGTTTAGTTTAGGTGTAAAACAGACTTAAAAAGAAGGATGACTTTTTGGTTTTAAACGTCTCACATTCACAACAGCTAACCCTTCCGACAAGCACCAGAAAAACCAAGAGTAAGCACCAAAGTGGTAATAGCCTCAAAAGCACGCCAACTACAAACCCGCTTGATGGGTTAAGCGCTAACTTTCTGCAGATTTAACCACTAGGCTCAACCCAGGCATGAGACATCCCCAAAAGGCAAACGCTGCCTAGAGGCTGCAGTCAGGTGCATTACAGGGAATTTCTCTGGATGGCACACGGATGGCAAGTATAATTCTTGCTCCAAAGAATGTATTTTCAAAGGAAGCCATAATACAGCCACGTAAATGAGAAATGAGACAGTGGAGAGCAAACGGTACCTAGAATAACATGATTTGCATATCCTGCCAAGACAGGAGCAAACACACTGATGATGCTTGCCTCCTCTTCTCAGTGATCCAAAACCTTCATCTTTATTTTACTTTTCCTGTTTTAACTTTCCTGAAGAAGGCAAAGGCTTGTTCTCCCGGTAAAACTGGTCTCAAGTACTAAAATCTTTGCTGCTCTGACAAAGACTCTCAGCAGGAAAATTCTGATTTCAGAGCATGATACAGGGAGAGATGGCAAGACTATTCCCCACAGGTGCTAGTCTACTAGGATTGCTTCAATAACATTTTTCTCAATATCCAAAAAAAATCCAGAACAGGATGACAGAATTTGACATAAATATGTTGCTTCTCTACCCAAAGTTTAACAGCTATGTCTTCAAAACTGGCCATTTACTACCTTCCTAGTCATCACTAATGAACAAAGGGACACCAATGTTTATCTTACTATTTATTAAACTAACAGCAAATGCCATAGTCTTATTTCCACTATGACCAACACTCCAGTAGCCATTATCATCAGCTACCACCCATGGAATGACAACTCAGAATGCATAAAATGCCAAGAAACAGCAATTTTCAATATAAGGAGACATAAGCAGTTTCATTTTGGACACATGCAATATATTATTTCTTTTCACTCTACAGTGATGGTAACAGTTGTTTGTTTGGGGTTTTTTTGGTGGTTTTTTTTTTGTTTGTTTGTTTGGTGTTTGGTTTTTTGGTTTTTTTTGTTTTGTTTTAAAATCAGAAGACAAACTATCTCACACTACCAGGAAAAGTAAATATTTGTACGTCACTCTGAGGTTTGGAGTTTATAACAACATCCTTGTTCTTTGGACAGCCATCATCTTTATGTCCTTTCAATGTTACACTCACAGAGCGCAAGGGTCAATTGAAGCTAACAAAACAGTACTTTGTAAGACTTGAGCACAACCATTTTTTCTCTTCAGTCTCCTAAATGGAAGTAGTGGGAGGAAACAAGATACTGGAGATGCTTTAAGCAGACAAGGCACTCTGAACAATTGCGACTACATTCTGAATGTAACTAAACAAATACACAACATAAGCATGGAAAAATCTATTTATTACATAGCTGAGCCTTGAGTCAACATTCAATAAGCAGCTACAAGGAGAGAAGCATAAAGCAGGAATAAAAAGGACAAGCCTTTTCTGTAACAGGTTAGAGAACTGTTTAAACAGTCTCTCTGGGAGTCAGATATTCCACACTCAATTTCTTGTCCGGTTTCACAGACCAACATAAATGTTACTCATCGAGTTGCAGGGGCGGATCCAAGCTTCTCCTTCAGCTGTGCTTGCAACAGAATTTCAAGTCCCAGAACAGAAACTCTGAACAGATTTACGCACTGGTGAAACACCACCTTCCTCGCTACCAGCTAATGAATTTAAGAAATATGGGATAGAGATTTCTGTCCAATTCTTTCAGATAATGTTGGTTCCCAGGCTCTGAACAACAGGCATTACCAACCTCACAAAGCCAAGAGGCTGCCTACGAAGGCTGCATGAGGTACTTGCTAAGATACCACGTATTGTTCCTGTCCTTCAGACTTGTCTTTCCCTACCTTCCTATATAACAACTTAAGTTCTTTCTTGAAGTTGTGGATAACACAAGCTCTCTTGGAAGGACAGAAAACTATGTATTTTTCTATCTAATAGCCAGGACACTTTCTATTACCAGTATTACATTTGGAATTGCAATGTACACTTTCTTAAAAATCCAGTGTCCCTTCCTTTTCTTTATGACGTAGAGGAATTAATGAAATCCCATTTCTTTCACAGAGAAAATGTGTGTTTGCCTAAGCCTGAAGATGACTAGGGTATAAAATGAAATAGCAGTTCTCTGTCCCTAAACTCTCATTTAACCTTTGAGGAAAAGCACGTTGTTGTTTTAATGATAAATTTGGAATATCAAACCCACTCAGCTACCTATTTGATAGATTATTTCTACACCCTGTGGTTTTTAGCAATAGAATCCTACTTTGTATGACAAAATTCTTGTCTAAAACCTGCAAATTATCAAAATACTACATGTATTTCTGACTCAATCTACCAAAAGGAATATATCAAACATAAAATTTATCTACTGGAAATTACACATTTAAGGCCTATTCATTTTAAGATAAACAATTGTGTACATAGTCACAAGATTTCTGACTTGCTTCTTATACCTCTCCTTGAGGAAAGCAGACTTCCCACCTACAGCTCACCTTCAAAGAGCACATCTAGGTAGAACTTTTTTTTTTTAATAAATAAAATCTGTCATCTTTGTGTTTTCTTTACATACTATTCCAGTAAACTTAGTGCTAAAACTTTACCCTAATTACCAGAGCACTGTATCAGTGGACAAGTGAGAAGAAATAATGTTTCTCATGAGTAAAATCTACTAGCTGAAATCTTTTAAAACCTACATTACCAGCATAAACATGTCGGTGTGAACTCGCATGCTCACACACAGAAAAGCCATCCCCTTGTTATTTTCAAGTTCTCAAGAGTTGTTGCCTATATACACATAATCTACTGTAAGCTCTCTGTTCCGCGTCTTCCCCCTACTAATATGCTATGATGCATGTGACCCGTCTTTCCCAGCAAAGGAAAGATAGTTTAGACCTGTTTAAGCCCAAATCCATGCCAAGGACTGGGGGGGGGGGGAAAGGAGAAAAAAAAAAAAAAGAGGCTCTTGTTTCCTGCTCGTCGAAGTTCTGATCCATTGACCGAGAGAATCCCAGAACAGCTGGCACTGCAAGAGAGATGGAAAGAAGATGCAGAACATACACTTAGATGGTACCTCCTGAAGAAGTCCATCTGCTAGAAATCCTTCACGTTACCTCCAGCAGCTGTCTGCACATACGTTCTGCTAGACAGCCTTTAAAACTAAGCTCCACTGGCAGAGATGTGGGTTCAGGGTACTCTGATGGATGAATGCCTTGCTAAATGCACCTTCTGAAGCAGCGCGGCACTTGGTGAAGGAGTCTATGTCTCCCAACGCCCTGCCAGGTGACTGGAACGCCATATACTCCCAAAGGAGGCCCCCAGTGCTGCATGAACTTTAAACTATACCCAAACAGTAAGAGGACCCACCTTAGTGATTTCATGGCACATCTTGATGTAACCCTGTGCTAGCAGAGGTCGTTCAAGTTTTTGTTCTTTTGGCTCTGTCTGCAAATAGCCATAAGCATTTTACTTGCACAGGACTAAACACTTTCAATTATTGTCACAGTTTACATGTGCAGCTCTGGCACAGTCCTTGAGATGTGTAGTTTTGGGAAGAACCACTACAGATAAATCTTCCACCTAAGCTGAAATTGCATGGTAACTTAGGGGGAAAGTAGAGAATAAATCCAGAAGGAAACTTAGCATAAGAACAGAAACAGCATAAGAAACAATTGTAAGTAAATCTCAGGCTTTCTCCAGATTTTTGTCAGGGCAATGGCTGCCAACAAGACTGTCCTTTTGTGTTTCAGCACAGCAGTAAACAAGCTGGCGTGGGCTTAAATAGATCCAGGCATGGCATCTTGTCTTCTCTTGTGAAAGACGACCCAGGAAGGGCAGCAGAATCTTGCTTTGTACGGAGGCGTACTGGAGACCTGAGCGCCGAGTCAGGCAGAGGTCAGTAATATTAGCCCTGTAAAGTCCTATCTTGCCTTGCACAGCACTCACGGCATTAGAGACTTAGCCGGGGAGTCATATGAGATTATCTCCACCTGTGGAAACCTGCAGACAGAGCTCAGGCCAACTCCTTCCTTAGGGTAAGCATCCAATACTCCTGATGTCTTATACAAAAGGGAAAAAAATGGTAAGTTAAAGAGGCAGTTTCCTCAGTCCTGGAAAGCATGTTACCAGGGATCACTCATCTCCCAGTCATGACCTGGGAAGAAGCATTTTGCCAATGCTGCATATGTTTAATACCACAAGAATAGCTGGCAGCAAAAGCACAAGTTAAAGAGACAAACAAGGGGGACAATTTCTTAATTTCTCAGCTAACAGACAACATTCCCCAGCCATTATAACCAGAACATAGTGTCCTGCAACATGGCGTAAAGATAGCTGGCATGCTCGGTGAGCTACCTTCAGTTTCGGCATGCTGAGAGGTAATGTAGTAACTTACTTTCTTTGAGGCATCATTGTACTATGAAGAACTTTTGTCCTGTCATCATGGCAGGGATGCACCTATCACCTACAATACCATTCAGATTTCTGGTCTTCAGAATCCTTAAGTGTCATGTTTGTCAGTGATGCCTGGGAGAAAAGAGCATCTTCCTATACCTGATATCAGCATGGTGTGGCCTTGTCTATGCTCAAATGTACAATTTGTCATGACAAACAGTAGTAAAAAGAAAAAAAAATATCTAGAATTCAGTGAAGTGACCAAAGTAAGTCCCCCCTGATTGAACAGTCACACAGTACAGGTAATTATTTTTTTTAAATATAATCACAAAATAAGGATAGTGGGCAGGTGAAAATATGAAGACGTTGAAGGAAAGTAAAAAAACCTGAAAGCAAACAATGTATTTTGAAAGCATCTACGGGGAAAAGAAAAGTCTGGATTGTAGCCCCTCATCACCTATTGCACACCCAGCACAGAACAGGAATATGCTCCTAATACTAATACTACAAAAATGTCTCCAAACTCCAGGATTGTAGAGTGAGTGCATGCATGGTTTAAACAACTCAGTGCCCAAAAGAAAACCCACTATTCTGAACTAATAAGAAAATGTGGAGGAGAGTAAATACTGAAGGAGGTCATAAAATTGCTTCTCTCACCACTACTACACTATCAAGAGCAAAGCAATATGTTGTACCTCAAGTCCTCTATAGCATAGGAATTGAACATAGGACACAGTATCTTATGTTCATAAGTTTAACGTAACATTCTGCAGTTGCCATTTTGAGACTGGCAAAAATTTCATTTGCCAAATTCAAGCTTGATTTTTATTTTTTTTTTTTGTTTCGCTCCTACATTCTTCTTAAGTGAGTACATAATGACCTGTGCATAGCAATGGTAGCAGCATTTTTATAATGCAGTCACATTTTCTTTAATAAGCAATAATATTACTTAGTCTAATAAAATCATTTCTGCACCTGTAGGCTAATACAGTAACATTAATCGTCTTATGACACTGCAAAATTAGTGCTATACCAAGCTTCATATTGTTCTCTTTATTACACTTGCCTTATTATTAAAGAAGCAACAAAAAGAAATGTTGCAAAACAGCTCCTCTGACAGTCAGCATTTTTCTTCTGTCTTTGATGCATTTCCCCACCACAGTTGTCACAGCAACGACACATACAGAAGCAAAGTCCCACAAGAGGCAGTAACAAAATAAATAGCAATCCCAAGGCTGCGGAGACTATAAAACCGATTTCATAGTAGATGGCCTGTAATTCAGACAAAAATAGTGGTAATAGCAGATATCACACAGTAACTGCAATCAATATAGAGCAAGTAATTAGAAATCAAACTACAGACTAAACCATCTACTAAGTTATGAGGTTATGGACTTGGTGTATTTTGTCAATAATTGGCAACTTTTCTAACAAAAAGATGCATAACATCGTAGATACTGATAGCTAATAATTATTTAGCTAGAGTATTAACTAGGTAAACTACAAGCGTGAGTGCTAAGAGAGAAATATGCTCACAAGAAACGAATGTGAATTGAGGCAACGGAAATAGGTTAAAAATTAACACATTTGATTTCCTGGACCACATATTTACTATTTCTGACATCTGTTTCCAAAAAGGCTTCACAAATGTCAGAAAGGCTGACTGGATCAACACTTCATCTAGGAGCGGGGAGAGAAGCTTAGCTTGTTCTCCTTTTTAATCAGTTGTGAGCATAAAGATTCGTATGAACCGCAAAGGGAAGTACTTCACTGGATGATCGATTGCAATGGCAGAGGTTTCTCCAAGAACTGCTGAAGTAAAAACTGTTTAGGGACTGGAAAACATGAAGGAGCCGATTTTAAGCTCTCTCAGGTAGAGACGTTTATTCTGCTGCCAAACAGCAAAGCAGCCGCAGCAACTAAAAGGAGGCTTTCAAAAGCTGGAAGGAGTGAAAGGGGACAACGCAATGCTATACCCTGACTAGCTTTTACGCTGGAAGCAGCGCAAGTGCCCCAGGACGGAGAAGCTGGGCCAGGCAGCCCTGGCACAGCCCCACACACGGCC
The DNA here is from genome assembly GCF_963924245.1 of Chroicocephalus ridibundus. Classification (NCBI taxonomy): domain Eukaryota; kingdom Metazoa; phylum Chordata; class Aves; order Charadriiformes; family Laridae; genus Chroicocephalus; species Chroicocephalus ridibundus. The sequence goes on from NC_086288.1 coordinate 58,843,841, forward strand.
ACCTGGCTGCCAGGGGACAAGCCGCGAGCTGGCCATGCCGTTCCCAACGCCTCCCCAACGGGATCGGGCAGCTGTCAGCACGCAGAGGTGGACAGCACGGCACAAGCGTGCCCCAGCGGTCTTTCTTCCCTGATAAATCACTTTTCTACTTTCCCTGCCCAATTTTAGGAGAACTAATTCTCACGCTAGTGCTTTGAGTCCTCTGCTGTTTTACCAATCTGCCAGCACAAGGGCGACTTGGCAGCAAAAGGATGAAGCTGAGGCTGTGTATTGTCCTGCAAAATAAGTTACAATTTCTCACAAGCTATCAATCATGCTCCAGTTCCAGCTTTGCTGATGCCCTTCCCTCACAATCCCTAATTACCAACTGATCCAAATACAGCAACCATCACCACTAGCAGAGTTGCAAATTTCTGACCTAATTACCAATTCTAGGATGAAATCTATTTTATTAACTGCTGGTTAAAAGCCGTTATCCCTTCTGAAGAATACAAACTAGACGCTTGGAAGAAGAACTTGGCTAGAATTTGCAAAAGAATTACCGTTTTCTGGTGAGCTGAACACTTCAGAAATTATTTGATAACATAAGTTTTAAAACAGGTTAGATGGAAAAACACATTTTAAATAACATTAAAAATGGTTACAGATGTTCTAATAGAAGTAGCGCATACAGACATGGTTAGTTGCTTTTCAAAGCTGTACATCTACCATAAGACATTACCTGAAGAGTCAGGACAACATTTTCTGGCTGTGGAAGTCAAAACAAATGGAGAATGTGTATAATGCACAGGCAGCATGCACAAAAACAAATCACGTGAATAATGAATAATTAACCATGACCAAAACAATTAACAACACAGAAACAATAATAAAAAGACATGAAAGTAAAATAATGCATAGAAGCAACATTAAATAATTACGGAAAATTATTTACGCTAAAATATATAGCAGATAATTTTTGGTTTCCTTGGTAAGTGAGAGGAATTTAGGGTTTGTCCAAGAAATATTTCCATCTTTAAACAGCAACAGATCAGTTATTTCTACACTGAGCATCTGTTTCATGTAATTCCCAAAACATCTCACAGAATAGAACACCAGGAATTACATTACTTTGTGGTTTAGCGATTTATTCACAATTTCCACCTGTCATAACTGACCTATGATATTCCTGATTAACTTTTTCTTTTTCAACACTAATTTTATTTTGGCATAAAACCAGCAGTTTTAGTAGCAGTTTGTGGACCTTCACACATTACACACAAAATTCACCCTCACTTTTAACTAATTATGTAGAGGTTTATTTTAAATTATTCAAAAGTAAAAAAAAAAAAAAAAAAAAGGCATTCAAGAAAGACCGAAGATGTCTATTTATCAGGTTCTTAACTGATTTCTTATCTGTAATTTCAGAAAAACACTAAATATTCAATTAAAGGAATTTCAGAAGAACCCAGTTCCTTCTTTGTTTCCATAACGGAAATAGAATTTCTTGCATTTTTTCCCCTTCATCTCTGTATGACAAGTTCACCGCTGATAATGCTTTTCCCTTTCTCATAAGTAGAAGAGAAAAGGGAAGCGGACAAGCTGAACACAGCAAGACCCCTCAACCCAAAGTCTGATGTGGAAGAATCAGAAATGTTCTCAAGTTTGGGGAAATTTTTCTCAGCATCACACACATCTTTATGAAACTTCTACTGTACAATATGCTTAAAATGTGCAAAAATCATATTTGGAACTATGCTTTTAATGGGAAGAAAATAAGTGCTTAGCCTCCCTTAAAAATCTGGTACCAAGTATGATTTTGAATTTTTTAAGCAAGGCTGTCTCCCAGCAGAAGTAAAGCAGTGGCAGCAGCAGCAAGCAGGAATCCCCCTGAGCTCAGCTACTGGGCTGGGCTGGCAGATTGCTGGCCCTGACAGGGGACGGAGAGACGTCCATGGTAAGAATCCAACTGGGAACACAGGGACACACAGCACAGAAGTGGGAAGGGGCCTCCTGGGTCACTAACACACTCTACAAATAGGTTTTTTTAAAAAAAAAAAAGCGATACAGATGAACAACAGCAGAAATTTAACAGGATAAATATCAGAACCAGATTTCCTGTTCTCGCTACTGAAGGACTGTTCCCAATGCTCGGTGAACTAGTAAGTCTTACATGGATGTACATGTGGTCCATTTCTGCCCCTTTGCTTCTGTGATAGCACCATCTTTTGCCTGAAAAGCATTTTTTTCTTCCTGGTGTTTCCTCTCCATATGTATTTGTAAGGAGTAATCACCCCCCTTATCAATTATTTTGCTAAGCTAAATAAACTCTTCCAGTCTCTTCTGAAGACCTGCGTGTTTCCCAGATCATCCTAATACACACCTTCTGAACCCATCCTACTCCGAGTTCATTCTCCCTGAATTTGAGTGATGAAAACCACAGGCAACATTTCTACCTACCTACCCGCAACCCTTCAGTGACATTCACACTTCCCTGTCCCCACTCGAAACTCCTCCAGGGGCACACCTACAGCCATGCTGGCCTCTTCACAGCTACCTCTCACTGATGCTTCTGTCTTCCGAGGGACTCTCGACTTGTCTTGATAGATTTTGCTTTTCCAAATTTGCTTTAAAGTTTTGCATTGTATTCAGGTCAAAATTAGGACCTATAAATAGTCAATATTTGTTTTACTTCCTAAGCACACCTAATTCTGTATTTGCCACGCTATAACCACACAGTATTTTAACAAGTGTCTCCACTGTGCAGGATTACAGCTGTCATATAGACTCAAATTTCTCATGACTTACATAGTAGTTACTAAATACTATATTTGCACTCAGACCATGTATGGTCTAATGGTTTTGTTCCAAAGACTCTGACAACCGAGTCCACCCTGCATTCCTCCCTGGGTGCGCAGGCACAATCTGTGATGCACGGCTCTTACAGAGCCGCACCGAACAAGCATGTGGGATTGGCAAGTGTCCCTTGATGCACCATAACAGCAATCCTCACACACTGGAATGTCATGCAGAGGTTATCAAGCTACTGGAGCCATAGCTTCATTGTCAGGAACACATGGAAACACAAGGCCTTCCCCCTTCAAATCCCAAGATCATTCAGGTCATCCTGATTCAAGGCAGCAGCTCAGTGCCCGTATGCCACGTTCCATACTCATCTTCCTGACATGTACGCCATAAGGCAGGGACTACAAGCAAGTAGCTCACGCAAAGTAACGTCCATTTTGTGGGCCTGGTTAAGGTACCTATTGCAGGAACCTGTGACATTGCTTCAAAGATGATGGGGTACTGTCCATGAGAACAGCCTAAAATCAGGCTCACGCTACATTCTATCTCCTCTTGCTTCCAAGTACCCTGTGAACTTCAACTGTTATGGGATAATCACCAACCTAAAGAAAGAATGGAAAATAACCTTGATGGGATTAGCACACTACCTAAACTAAAATACACTTTATAAGTAGGCTGTGGAGATTTTGTTTCACAAAGGCACCAGACCAAGCATATAAATTCAGCTTTTTGAGGACAATAGCTGAAGCTAACATGAGAGCTGAGCAGTAATGGTTCTAAGTGTTTTTAAATAAAAGCAGTATTTTTAAATAAAAAGAGCCTTCAATCTTTGTGCAACAGACACCCCAATCACATTACAGCTGGAACTTGTAAGTGAGCCTTAACTATATGTAGCTTCTTTACAGTGGCTTATGAAATTTTCTTTGTAATATTTTTTGAAAGGTTTTGGTCCCTAATTTTGTATGAAACCATCATACACATCATTCACAAATTTCATTCTTGTATCCTGTTGTTATAGCTTTAAAATACTATTTCCTATTTTAGAAACAAAACTGAATTCCAAAGTCATTGTTTTCAATATTTTATACAAATTCACATAGACAATTTACCTTTTGATAATCGCCCTGTGTATTTCCAAACTTCTGCTGTGCTAATTTTCTGACGAGATCTGAAAATAAGCAAGAATATTACTGAGTTTTAAACAACATAATAATAAAAAATGGCGGGGGGGGGAAGGACAGTATGAATTCTACTGTTAGGTAGGCAAGATGAAATTAAGAACAGATATCAATCAATAGGATAAGCAAGAACATAAGTGTTTCCATAAACTTGTCTAGTAACAACATTTTTAACCAACTGCGTATTTTACGAGCTCACAGGAAGATACGCAGGTTATCTATCAATTAATCAATATCCACTGAAATACAGTGAAGGTTTTTCCAAGGAAATGCTCTGTACCATAGCATCATTATTAAAAGTGAATCCCAAACTTATCAATTACTTGAACAAAGTTCAGGTATCAGCTTTGCTTCATGTTTATGACAACTACATACATGCATACATATATATATACCACATATCTACAGAATTAGACAGATAATGTGCAAAACAAGCATGCTAACAATGACTTCTTGACTGCATAATACAAGGAAACAGGGCCTTATTCTTGCCAACGTTACCCCAATCTTTTTCTCTTTTTTTTTTTTTGTCTCTGGACCAACAGACTTTGCATGAGAGCATGCAACACCGCCAAAACAAATCAGAAAGCCTAACACGTGCCAACTTACTGTAGGTTCAAAAGTGACCATTCACCCCCCAAAAGATCCAGACCCTCCCAGAATTTATTGTAGCACTTGTGAGATATGTTCAGTGAGTTCACAGCAATCTTGCTCCTCTCTAATCCTGCATGTGGCTCAGGAAAACAAACCCCTAAGCTGACAGCACCCATAGTCCTCCCTCCCCAACACCCTACAGAGGGAACATGGGCCCGCTGGTCTGTAAGCTGAAGAGAACCTGAAGAGTTCCTCACAGAAAACTGTGCCCCAGAGAAGAAAATTCACAACAGCGAAGCAATTAACTGCTATTTCAAGGAAGGTACTCCCTGCCAGGAAGCTGCAGCCAGTAAGACTGCCAATTAAAAAATAAAAAGAATAATCTGTTAACACATCACAGGAGTGTCACGCTGCAAATCATCCACCAACGGGAAGTATATGCTAAAATGCAGAAAGAGGGCTAGCAGCAGATGATCAAGGACTCTCTACAGTGAGGCAACCTCATTTTGGAAAGACCATATATATTCTAGAAGATAAGGCTGAATCCCACAGTAACAGAAGTAAACCCAAAACATACGTAGAGTAAGAACCCAGGAAGAACAAAAGAATTACAATCCTTGCAAATCCTTCCAAGCTCTGCACCTTGAGAGTCAGGAGGCTGCTGAAGGGAAGGGCAAGCACCCCTGCATGGGCAACATGCAACTGATCCACCGCCGCAGCCCTGAGACATCTTGTACACCAGGACCAGCAGAGTCCTCCCTGTATTGAGCCCATCCCCAGGCAGCATCCGTGTTTCTCGCGGAGTTTCAGAGGCAAGGAGGTGTACAGCCAAGTGATGCAGAACTGCAGAAACCCCAAAGATGTAATTCACACTGGCTGTTAGACTTTTTTTTTTTCCCTTCTTCAGAGGCAACATTTCATTCTTCTTGTTTATATCTAAATACCTACCGAGTAAGTAAATTTAAGAAATGTTGGTGCATAAAATACATAATGCAATGAATTTTCTCTACAGCTAGATGCCTTTTAGCAATCAGGAGAAGAAAAGGGCTAAAATAACCCTCTTGTTTATATATTTATTCAACCATTTAGCATTGTGTGACAACACACCACAGAACAGCTGCTGAAGAGAAATTTCTACCAACTTTAATCAGATTGCGATTGGAAGGAAGAAAAAGGAATAGCTTCTGTGGTCATCAGTGGCATGAAGCGGTACAGAACCTCTGTGGGCGGGTGGTTAAACGTGGGAACCCACTGCCCAGGACCCCGTGGCATCGCCATCCTCACTAGTACTCCAAAGCCAAGCAGAAGAGCCTCCAGCAACCTGCCCTCACCTCCAGGCTGCTCCTAACTCCAAGGTTCATCTTGCTTTGTAAAAGGGTTGGACCTGATGACCACCAGAGCTTCCTTCTGATCTAAATTATTCCAAAGTTATCCTAAAATCATGCTGATTTCTTATAAATTATTTAATGGAGGAGTGAAAGCACTGCCAGGAAGCATGTAAGAAAGCTAAATTTTATTATTGACAGAAGCTTCCTTTGATACATTTCCTACTGTTGGGAATCAGTACAGAATAAAATTTTTAAAGCATTAGTCTTTCCTGTTAAATAAAAATTGAAAGTTTTTATTCTTCTAGTCAAGTGCCTGTCCCCATCATAAATTAAAATGAAAATTAAACAAGAAAAACACATCTATACACACATATATATTTATGGACATCAGTAGGCGTATGTATATGCATATATACAGCTACTCAAGAGACAAGAGAGGATAGTTGAGGCTGAAAGGAACCCCCCAAGATCACCCAGTCCAATGCCCCAGCTCAGTGCAGAGTCACCCACCACAAGCTACTCAGGTGGTGCGTGTCATCTCCAGTCAGGTTTTGAGTATCTCCAAGGACAACATCCAATACTTCAAGAAAACAAAACAAACCCTGAAGTGCTCTGATTACTTGCTCAGAATGTTCGTGATTCACAGTTTTTATTTATACTGTTTCCATAATTTATAGCTTGCCAGTCAAAAAAAAAAACTTGACAGAAATCAACCTGAATACACTATGACAAACTCATGCAGAAAACAGCATTTTCAATGTGGTTTTGAAATTTAGAGGCTCTAAAGCCTGTTCATCAGAAACTAAAACACCTTTAGGTTTATAATAAACAAGAAAGCCTGAAAATAGATACACTAAGTTCCCACATGGATTGAATAAGTTAAATAGTGAGAATAATAGAGGTTTCATACATAGCACAACAGCCCATTTTTTAACTTGGTTTTCCAGAATGTGAGATTTCCCTGCTGAATAAAGATTTACTACTTATATTACTTTCTAAAGATTTTTTAGAAGTAATGTGAAGCTTCAGGGTGTTTTTTCTCACCAGGTAGCACACAGTGATTGACCAGTCTTTGCCATGAATTGACTAATTCAATAGCCTTCAGTATCAACTGGATGAGAAGTTGTATATATTCCTATATAAAATATAGTTTTGGCTATAACTGAATGCGAGATTACCTGCAGTTACTCACCCACACAACTGTAAGCACAAACTAGCCTTAGTGGTGTTGCAGAATCAAGAATCTCCCTATTAGGTTTTATACATATTGAGAGCAATCACGGTTACTGCTACAGCACTTAAGGGTAATGCAGGGGAATGTCCTGTGCCAGGTACCATGTAAAACACAAGCATCATCTTTTCAGGTATGGCTACACTGCTCACCATAGCACAGCGAAGAGACACCTCAGCTCACATTTAATTCAGTCTGCAATTTTGGTTTGTTTTTCTGCCCTAGCTAGAACATCTCATCTCCAGCATTCAAATAAGTTTTTATTTAAAATTGAACTAAGGCAACTCCACACGACTCTCTCCTGCATTATCGGTAGAGTACCACCTTGAGGCTGATTTCTGTTGCAAATATAAACGTGCTAGGAAGGTGTGATAAAAAGCGGTGTCCTCTATTTTCAAATTAATGGGATTACTTCTGAAATCTCGGCTTGACCAGCTGCACACATTGTTTCACAGTACCAGTAATCCAAGGCTTTAGCACAGAACACATTTTATCACTGGGGTTAAAGAGATTTACCTTGTGAGGCTCATATACACAGCTAATTACATTACTACTCTGTTCTGTCTCCTTCCTGCTCTCATCACCCATGCGAAATGCCATCTGCCCTAGTAAATCTAACTAGCCAGATGAACTCTTAATTTACCATTGCAATTTGTGATAAAATATTAAGCACCTCTGAGGAGCCCCCGTTAAGAAAAACATAATCCCCAACTCCTGCATTGCACACATATTGTGTACGTACACTCAATATCTCATTACCCAGACAAGAAAATGAGGTTAGCAGTAGACTTGCTTCCCAAAACTGCTCTACAGAGAGGGAGAGCAAAAATAATAGAGATTTAAAAATAAGCTGTCTGGCTATTAAGCACCAACATAAATTAGTTACAAATTCTTCTGCCAAGAAAGCTTTTCAAATCTAGGTGACAGGAAAACAGTTGGAGTAAAACCTTTGGGAATGCTATGCTTCATCTTCACTCAAACAATTCCATTGAGTTCATTCAGTTATAGTGCAACTCCAGCATTAATCAAATTATGCCAGAAATTAATTTATCTTTTTATGCATAATATAAGCTATTAGGCTTCTATTCTGGAAAGGACCTCAAGGAAACCAATAAGAACCATGACTGAAGCACTCATATTGTACTGAATGGAGATTTTTCAGAACAACAGGGGGGAACTACATAGATAATATACATGATGAATTAATAACTGCTTTAATGCCATCTTGTTCTAATGCATATCATAGTATTTCATCCCATTCCCCTCCATCTATAGTAGAGGCAATGGATTACACACACACTGAACTTGTATTCTCTCTGAATACAAGTCAGTTTGACCACATTTAGTGTCATAAATAAGCAGCAATAATTAATCTCAAATTAATGAATTAAAATTACTTCAAGCTTTTTTTTCCCCACTCTAATTATGGCTCAGACTAATGAATAACTCTTGCAAGCCCATGAAATGCAGGAAAGCTATATTATCCTTTCAGACCTAATATCAGAGAAAAAAAAATCTTTCCGGTATCTTATAGCAAGTTTTACTGCAAGTTTACTGTATTGATATTTTAAAATACTTGCTTTGACTTGAGTGGGGCTTTGGTTGCTTCCCCAAGGTTAGAAAGCCTCTAGCCATTAGCCTTTACTATGATCAGATTCAGTTCCCACTGAAGACATCTCCTTCAGCAGTCCTCCCCTCCCAGCTAAAGGGTGGTCCCCTTTAGTGCCACATAATTACCTATCGAACAGCTCTGCTCACTCTTACTGCCCTTAATTGCACTGCAGTCACTTGGCTCTGGTTCCACTGCAGAGCAAGGTGGGAGCTCAGTAACATTGATGGCCGAAGAATCCACCACATACGTTGGTGCAGAGACTGCAGAGAGGGTCCTGCCCCATCGCTCACCCTGTGCAGTCTGTCCTCTTTCCACAGAGCAAGGAGAAAACTCACTCTGTAGGCCAAGTGGGAAGTCTCAGAGGTGAGATCTTCCCGCTTCCCACACAGTAAGAGACCACTTTAGTCCACAGATGAGGAGTCTAATCCATGCATTCACTCAGATAGTCTAGAACATTCCTTTCCAACTCCAGATTCAGCAGGTTCATTCCCCTCCCTCTTCACAACATCTCCCTCAGACAGACTTGAGCCAAAACCCTTGTCCCCAAATTAAGAAAAAAAACCAGCCTTGTCAGATAAATTCTCCCCACAACTTTCAGGCAAGCTATCTCTCTATACAATTCCCTGGTTTCGTACCTTGAGTTACTGAGAACATCAGGCTTCCACCCTCCTGCTCCTCACAAGAGACCATTGGGGCCTTCTTCCGTTTGAGCACAACTCCAGAGTGACACCTACCTCCCCTTGCTTCTGAAGCACAAGACCACCTACTTGCACTACAGAGATGGTGAAATGAAATTGTCTGTTCAATCCCATGTTTATTCACCTGCATTATAGACATAATGTGCAAAAAAAGGCAAGTAAGAAAGGGACCTTGCTGCTGTACCTCACCCCTGACATGCAGAATGAAGCCCTAGAACCTGTTATTCTACAGTGGCTGGAAGAACTTGTTTCAATGGAGGTAAAAAACAACAAATACATACTAAATTGCTTAAGTATTTTAACTTCTTATCTCATCTGCTATGGCAGTCTGCTTTCTCACCCTATTCTGCCTTCAGTATGCTGTTTCCTCTCATCAATACGATCGCCATCCATTCCCATTCTCTGACTCCACATTCTTTAGTTACGTGTTGATCAAAAGCAAGAGAAATACACTTATCCTGCAGTACTCTGCCTCAGTTTCAAAACCCAGCAACACACAATATGACACAGGCAAAAACATAGTAAATGCATTTTTAAGGTCTCAGCAGACTTGTAAAGCACAAACTGCTTTATTCATAGTTGAAAGGACAAGCTACTTGACCACTTAGAAATGAGTCTTAGCTTATATTGGATGTAACGAGGGACAATGTGAGAGGGGGTAGAGCTGCAATACAAAGTAGGTAATGAAGAGATGAACAGCTATGAGCAGGATTGAAACTCCAGGAGTGGTCTAAACAGGGTGAGCTTTAACCAGAGCGCAGGCAGTACTAAGCACCGTGCAATCACTGAAGATGAGGAATTGCAGAGCAGCAACAGCTGCTGAACAAGCAGGCTGCAGTAACCAGAACATGAAATTAGGGACACCCCTTTGCAACCTTCCTGACAGAAAATACCATTGATCCACTGAAGAAATTATACAGCAGGGGATCAGATAACAGTAACAGTCAATTAACTTCATTCGTGCATACAAAATTTTCCCCAATTTCCAAGAAATATGGATGAAACAATGGAATTTTTATAAATTTAGCTTCCTCAAGATTGTTATTAGTCAGGAAGACCAAACAGGTAATTTAAGTCTTCCACAGAAAATCCTCACACCTTATAGCTTATTCCTTTAGTGCAGTCACATTTTCTGTTCAGGCACATTCTGCTTTCTATCAACACAAAGAGAAAATGTTAAAGAGCCTGGTCAGGAAAAGGTTTAAAGAAAAAAAAAAAGAAATTGCCACAATATTGACTGTTACAGGACACCTAGAATGAAAGATTTCTCCTTTGAAAGTAACCTTTGCGGGGACTTTCTAGTTGTCCTTTGCTACAAAGAAAGTTCTGTTCTTGCTGGAGTTTTGGAAAAAGAACAAATGAGAGTAGCCTTTAGAAAAATCTTTGCCTAGGAGGCTGCAATAAATTTGCATATATCATGCAGACACAAAGTCAAGTAGAAAGCTTTGAAGAAGTATTTCACACAAACTGCATTCTCTCACTTTCTGAAGGCAACAAAACTTCAGCAGCACATTGTTTGTGCCACGGCAGCTATTTTTTGCCACTTACTTTGTTTGCGGTAGCTACCTAAAGTTCCCTCTAGGCCACCATCTGGCAAGGATTTACAACAGATTACAGGCAAAGATTTAACTGGGTGCACTGTATATGATTGTCTGTTTTAGCACACTGCAGAGACTGAGCAACTTCTTGATAGTGTGGGTTGTGTAGACATATTGGACTTGTTAACTTAGATCAAAATAGTAAATATTTAGACTATATGAACAACAGTCTAAATTTTTCCTACTCCTTTCTCTCCTCAGAAATTGCTGTAAATGAGGAAAGCACAGAAAATCCTCGCTTATATTGCATAACTTGAATTATTGGAAATATGAACACAGATAATTTGGAAGTACATGCTGGAGCCCTGCTGGTACTAGCTGTTAATTACCTCAGTGACTGGTGTTCTGGCAGCCTCACTCAGATTCCTCAGAATTCCTTCTGCTTTCCCATTTCTGCAAGGGACACAGTTTTCCACGTATGTTCAATACCTGTGGCACACGTGTTGGTTCAAAGTACTACAGAGATCACTACTTCACTCAAAAATCAAAGCAAAAGTAAAGGTTGCTACTCTGAAGGAAGTTAATTAGGCCTCGAGTTTGTATTTGTTCTGTACAATTACACCCAGGCATCTTTCAGCTAAGTGAAATAGCCAAGGAAATACTTAGAATACTAAGAATATTCACATTCACAACTGCAATCACTGTTTAAAGTTTACAAAAATAAAATGATTTGTATATTTTCAGAGATAATAAGGATCTTGCCTATGTTACAATGCAATACAGGTCATAATTTAGTCACAGAACTGTTTTTAGATGAGAAATATATCTGCATGTTGCAAAAAAGTGTCAAAAGCAGGTTCATGAGGGGTTTTTTTGTAACTGGTAGGCTTACACTAAGGTGCATATATTGATAGATTAGTCAGCTTAAACTACAATAGCTGACATTCATGGCAGCTGGTTTCCCTTCTAATAAGAAGGTAACTCGATCGTGGAACAGGAACAAGTATACTCAAAACCCTTAATACCAATCTGGAAAGATTTAGTACTGTTAAAAAGGATGACAAACCCTACTAAAACTAGTACTTACACATTTACTTATTTACTTTGCTCCAGCAATTTTTGAATAGCGCATATTCACTTCGAAAAAAACATCAACTTTATTAAGATCAAAAAGTTATACAGAGCATCTTGAAAACCAAAAAAAAAAAATAGTGAGAAAAAAGGAGAGGAAAAAATTCCTATTTTCATAATTTTCGATGTAATTAAACTTTGAATATGAGGACTGTAGAAAGATTTGTTGCAAAATATCTATCAAATTCTTATTACTTTGGCTGACACCATTCTAGAAAAAGTCATCACTGAACAAGACCTAGGAGTTTGTTGCTCTCTGAACAGCAGCCTAAGCAAATTGTCAGAAAAAAAATGAGAGGTCTAAGCTAATGTTATCTAATTATGATGGTCTATAACAAAGAAAAGAGAAAGTCAAATGAACGCTTTTCCAATAACAGGCAGTATCCATACAGTACCTCACATGATTAACTCAAAATGCTTCATAACAGCCAAGATGATGAAGGAATTGAGAGGTCCCTTAGAGGCTTGTGAAAACATTATCCCAGTAAATTCAGTGACATCCCCCCCGCCTCTCTCCCCATCAGTTCCATGAACTACAAATTAGAAAACAGAATTCAACACTATGTGGATAGATAAGCTTGTAAAATTAAACGGAGGGGGAGGATGGACAGCGGAGTAGTTGCCATTGTTAAGCTAGAAAAATCACAGAGCCTCAGCAGAGTGGTGTGAAAACCCATAAGTCACAGATAATTTTCAAAGAGTTCACACATGATACACATTACCAGAGGATGTGGTTGACCCAAAATCTACCCTGTCCCACTTCTCACCACACAAGATGCTGCAGGTACACTCTGGAAGTCTCAAATAAGCTTTCATGCTCTTAGTGGTTTAGATTTCCTGTTAACAGAGGAAGGGACACAAAGAACTGCCTTCTTCACATGGTGTACTCTGACTGCGATTGTGCACTGGCATCTGAAAGGCAAAACTTAGGCTTGGACCAAGTTGATGCCCAAGTTGCTTATCTCTTTGCTATGAGATACTAAATGGGATGGCCAATCTTTTAGAGAAGTTAAGAAAAATGAATGCACACAGAGCTTAATTCGGTGTTTTACTGTAATTGGTGGTACACAGACACCATACTCCATTCAATGTATCTAACGTTACCACCCCCACCACCAATACACACACCACACAGTAGCACTAATTATCCAGACACATGCAATTTTAGGACATGGTACCTCTGCTTTTTTCTTTAAAAACATACAAACCCTATCACTAAAGCTTGTTTACCTAGAATGACAAAAAAATGACAAGGCCACCTTCTGTCTCAATACCATCTTGTACCTCTCACCCTTCCCTTCCCTGTAGTCGGCACCCCTGGATTTAGCTGCGCCCAGAACTCACCCCCTGCACAGTAGGCAGGAATGCTGCTGATCAGCTCTTTGGTTATACCTCATGTCTCCCAGTAACGTCCACAGACTAACAGAACAGGGTCTGGACAGGATCAAGCACTCACCTGGCATTGCCCATGCTGTAACTATTAGCAGGTTCCCTGAGCAAACTCAGCACCTCACCCAGAAAATACCCAACCCATTCACCAGGAAAAGTTCCCAACAGACAGAAAGGTCATAGCAGTCTAATTCGGAAGGGGCAGAGAGCAGTTTAGGTCTGGGAAATATGAGCTGAGTCTCAATACCACACAGCTGTGGGGCCATTTTAATTATTATTGTTATAATCTAGCGTCCAAGAGGTACTACTGCTTGAGGTGCCCTCCAGCCTGCCACCACAGCCATCTGTGGTAATGCCACTTCTGCACCCTCCCCACAGAAAGTAACCAGCTCCCTCAAACTCTGCTTGAGGTTCATTTTCATTAGTTTCTCCCTTCTGTCCTAATAGTGTTGTAATTTGTGAAGCTGGATTGTCATTTTCCAATTGCTGTCAAGGCATGTTTTTTCTTCTAGGCACAGCTGGCAGGCAGTATTAAACCAGATCAAGGGCAAGCAATTGAGGATGCTGTAGGAAAAGGATTCCAGATGTGTGTACAGTGTAAGATTTTTCAGATGATCAGCTATACTACACTGATTAAAAAATGACTTGCATATTTTCCACATAATACCTGTCTGCAAAATAGATTCCTTGTTTATGTAATCCAAGAGAAGCAGGCAGGAAGACATCAGAGAAGTGCTAATGTCTGCAACTGTAGTTTTCTGTGGTAGCCTCTAGTAGATAATCTGTATAAGCCTCCCCTCCCTAAAACCTCTGTCTCCTCCCCATCCACAAAAAAATCCTTTTGACAAGCAATCTGTTAGATTGTCTGCAGTTTGGAATAGTTCAGGGAAAAAGGAATTACTCTTCTGACACCTAAGAAAATAAAAAAGCAGGCCATAAATCTGCTTCAGAAACATTCTCAGTGTTCCTTGTTTACATGGGTATATCATCAAGTAGAGCATCTCTTAACTTCCCAGCATGAAATGAGCAATGATTTATATTTTTTTTTTTTTTAAGAACTATTTCCTTAAATGTATATGAGTGGGCAGAAAAGAGAAGAGGCTAATTTATCTGGCTGCTGCTCCATCTTCCCCAGTATTTCCACCATTAGACACAGGACGCTTCTTTCAATGTACACACCATATTACCAAGTAAAGGAGCACTGTAAGACCCCCTTCTTATCCCAGTTCTACCCAAAAGACATCACCACTACTTGCTATCACTGTCACTGAAACCTGCATTTTTGATACACGCACTTCAGCTACTACTCTAAGTTCACATCACAGCTGTAGCCACAGTGCTGGAAAAAGAGTTACAGGGATGCGGTGAAGGCACTGACTCTACAGCTTAACGAACTTGTCATTTCACAATACAGCTTAGCCAATCTAACAGCTAACTAAAGAGCAGGTCTTGCTCTTCTTCCCTTCTGCTCAGTTCCTGCACCAGCCATTGCATCTGTGCTGACAACTCAGCTCCAGGACATAAGCTTTAAGAAAACCAACCCATATGCATAGTGTCAAACATTAGCTCAAAAAAGCAGTCTATCACATCAGGGCAGTTTCACGCCCAAACTAAAACTGAGGCTTCACACAATTAGGAAAAAGGATATTGTAATTTCAGTTTTTATAAAAGGTTGTAATTGCTTGGGGTACCCAAGCAGTATCGCCTGTTGCTGAAATGTAGTATCTGCACTTAAGTCAGAGCCAGTGTGTAGGCTTTTCACTGCACGCTGGTGCGGACATGGCCAGCATTCCCAGCATATGGAATGGCCAGCATACATCTCAAGTATAAGAACAAAGAGGCACTACCAGCTACACATAGCCTAGTTTAGTTCCAATGCTGCAACATCCAGACACATGCATTTTTTTTGGTAGGGGAGCTGTGGAAGATTTATTACTAATAGGAAGCAAAACTAAAGTAGAAGTAGACAGCCAAGAACTAAATAGTTACAAAAGGCAAAGAAGTTAGTTTTACACAAAAAAACCCCAACAATTCTGACTTACCGAGTTTTTAACCGAATGAGTGATAAAGTGTTTTGATTATTTTCTTTAGAACCTCACATCCAACACAGCTAATCTATTAAAAAAATCAATATCCTAGGAGCTCAAACCTACCTACAATAACAGGGTTTTGAATACGCAATTTCTATTACAGCAATACTAGCTAGAGATACACTGTTTATTTTCACATCAATGAACGTTAAAATGTTAAAATGTTTTAATTGCTGAATACACTCATGCGGGAGACTAATTGCAGAGATAGGGAACACAAGAAGAACTTGATGAACTCCAGAATTTGCAGCTGCTTTAAAGGCTGACTGAGTAAGGAAAAAGAAAGACCAAAAGGGGTCAGAAACAGGATTTTGCATTAAAATAGTCAAGTTCTGATCCTCAGTCTTATGCTCAAACTGTTCAACAAGTGAGACTCCACAAACAGAAAGAATTGAGAGGTGTAGTCCAGGTCTAAAAACTAGTTTGCTCTTGTTCCCACCAGGCAAATAGTACATTTAACTCTTCATACTATGTTTTGCCCAGGAAGTACCTGCATTCAACAGTTGATTTTGATGTTAAAGTTTTATTCCTGCTTCAGCAGAAACAGAATTATCCAGAATAAAAAGCAGAAGCTGGAACAAAGCAGTTGTAACTTAACGTAAGTGGCACAGTTGTCCTGCAGTATGTTCAGGTGGAGCAGAATAAGGTAAAAAGGCCTGTAAATTTTTGTCTTATTTCACCTGAAAATAGCAGACTTATTCCCAGCTTGGTTCCATTGTGAACTCTTCACATTTTTGTTACAAGACACAAGCTGTGAAGCCAAAGATTTGTTGTGCACATCCTGTTGGCAAGTGGAATCTCAGATTAACATCGTCTTACTGCAACTAACAACTGGTTTCCATGGGAACAAAGACAAAGCCATGATAAGATATTCATAGCAGCCAGAGGATCACACTGACCATGCCCTGGCTATGTCAAGTTCACACCTGAAGGTCTCCAACACAACAGGTGACACGCACCATGTCACAACCATGAACTAACTTAACTTTATTAATAAATTAACACCTCAGTTTATGGCAAATTCGAAGAGAAAACATGACAATTTCTTTTGTTAGATGACGTTTTTGCCAAGTGATAGAAACAACTTGTAATTTTCCTGTTATCATCTAGTTATTGTAAATGGTGCTATTAACAGCAAAGAATAATGATGCTCTATCCTACGTAGTCCTCAACAAAAGGAGTAGTACCACCATCATCTCCATTTTACAGATGGAGAAACCAAGGCACAGCAGGATTAAAGAGACCTATTGAGCCCCAGGTAGCAAACCAGTGACCAAACACGGTCTCTTCCACTCCGGTGTATCATTAACTCAAAGTGGAGGCTGCTTCCCTGCATAACAGTTTATGCTTGGGAGTAAATTCACTCCCATTTACCCCAGTACATCATCTAGTGAGAACAAAAGTATTTGACTGGTGGAGTTCAAAGCAGAATCTATTTCCATGCACTGAAGCACTGCAATCAGATATCCTAGTTGACTTTTTTAAACTCATTTACTGACATATCCAAAGAGCACAGTCCTGGTGGTAAAGATCCAGCAATTTAAAAAAAACTTCAGGAGTTTCAGTTCCTTGTTCTGGTTCTGCTACTGCACTTTATGTGAGCACTATATTTAATCCCATTAATAACTTACCTATTAATCTAAACTTAGATGAAGCTGTATGACCACAAACCGGATGCCATGAATAAATCTAGATGCCAGTAAATAATTACTCACTTAGCAGAATGCAAATACTTTAAGGACAACGTTTCCCAAAGACTCTGACGTACTTCACATTTTGTTTTACCATACTAGCTTTCTTCCTGGCCTAGTTTCAGCTGGGATAGAGTTAATTCTCTTTCTAGCAGCTGCTGTGGTTTGCATTTAGTATGAAAATAATGTCAATAACACATTTTGGTTTAGTTATTGCTAAGTAATGCTTACGTTAAGTCAAGGATTTTTTCAGCTTCCCATAGAAGCTGAGAGGGAGCACAGACAGGACAAGCTGGCCACAGAAATATTCCATACCAGAGGCATCATGCTCAATATATAAATGAGAGTTGGCTGGGGCAGGGGGGAACCTGCCATCGCTGCTCAGGACAGGCTGGGCAATCAGTCATTGGGTAGTGAGATAAATTCCATTGCATCACTTATTTTGTATATTCTTTTACCATTGTTATTATTTTCTCTTCTATTAAAATGTCTTTATTTCAACACACAAGGTTTCCTCCCCCGTCCCCCCCCCGCCCCGATTCTCCTCCCCTATCCCACTGGGAGGGGAATGGCTGCATGGTCCAGGTTGCTGGTTAGGGTTAAACCACAATGCTTCCTAAAAGGCACACTTGGGACTGAAGGAGTACGAAAGCTATCCTGTAACATTCAGCTCCATCAGAATACTACTGCAAGCACAAAAATTATTTGCAATGGCAGGAATATCCACATGCGATTAGACAATCCTGCCACTTTTTTTCCCTCACAGCTTAAAGTACTAACAGTAGACTGGAAAAACAAACATCAAGTATTTCCAAGTATAAGGCAGGGAGGGAAAAAAAGACTACTAAAATCAAAGGTCGAAGCAACTGATGCCAAATCCTGCACAGGAATCATGCTTCTCCTCTATGTTATGGTTACATGCAATACACCAGGGTATCAACCTGGAGCTAACTCTTGTGAAGCACCAGCCCAATCAGAATGATGAAGTTTTGAGCTAGAAACATCAAAAGGCTTGCTTTCTGTGCCCATCTGTGATAATGTTTATTTTCATTTCTGAATCAGAATTAACTCAATTTCAAGTTTGCAGTTTAAAATAAAAAAGGCATTTCAAATACGTAACTATGTAACTACACCATTAATACACTGAATGTGAAAATAGAACAGCATATGGCAAAAGAGATTATGGGGATTAACCAATTAAATGGTATGACTCAAACTGACATGATCCGTCAAATCTGTATTTTGCAGTGAGGTATGTGGGGGCATCGGAAAAGGGTTTCGCCTAAACTTCTAAAAACGACTGATTTGGCAAAAAGTATCTGCAAGGAAGGAAGGAGAGGTACGAGATGTTCAAAGCTTACAAGCTAAGAACAACTGATTTACTCCTGAATGTTTCCTTTCTCTTTAACACTGGATTTCATAACACCTACTTAATGCAAAACTTACTACAAGCAGTCCCACAGAAGTAGAATCTTGATCGTAAATTCTCTACTCGATAATTATTTATATGCTTAGGATACATAATATTAAATTTGACATACAAGGTTACAGACCAAATTCCTGTTAATATAAAGAAACGGTAAACATCTCACTGAAATCAAGTTTCCTCAGTTGCAAGAGAATAAAATATTCAAGCAGAGCTTTAGGCAAAACTAAGGCCTGTTTCTAAGAGTTGAATGCAGATGACAATCCTAACTTACCACATCTCACAGTCACCTCTCTCATAGCTCATCTACTTATTTAATGGAAGGAAAGAGGCCACAAAAGCAGAGGTATCTGGAAACAGTTCCTCCAAAAGGTGACATTCCTGTCACCTTCATGCACTTGCTCTCATTACACCTTGTGTAAGACCTGCTCAGAAGACAGATCCTGCAGGGAACACACCAGGGTTTTGCTCTCCAGGTTAACACCCGGGACTCCAAGCACTTGCCTAAATAGAATTCTTTCATTCAAGTTCATTTGAGCTCATTCTTTTACAGCTATTAAAGAGACATCAAAGGTACAAGCAAATAACAGTTCGCAGATATCATACAGGTACGTGACCACAGAATTTAAGACTTGAAATTACTAAAGGTTTTAATACTTAAATTGAAAGATGTACTACAAAATAATATAAACGTCTTTTATACACAGTTACAACTAAACCACCAAAAGGAATCAATAACAAACCAAAGCCGTCCTTCGGTTTTATTAAAGCTTCACCTCAATATAATTTTAAATGCAAATCTTATACAAACACATTAGCATTTTCTTTTAAGAACTAAATGAAACAAAAAGCATGCTGGAAAGTCGATACAGCCACTGTATCCACAAACACAATTTCCAAAAATCATCTTGTAATCAATGCGCCCTCAATAAGCACACACTTCTCTGATACCTTAACTTTTCCTTTAGAAGAAGGGACAACTGAGTAGGAAAGGAGTGGGAAAAAAATGCCTGAATAAAATAAATGCAGTCTCAAGTGTTAACTTCAGCTTACAAAGGAACAAGAAATTACACGTGGCTGTGTCATGGAACTGCCCTTACATAAAACCTGGCTGTGAATGCACAAATGTGGAAATGAATGAAATTTATTTCACATTGCTACATTTCCATTTCCTAAGCTAAATCTCATATTATAATCACCTGACTGTTTATCATAATATGCAAGCCTCACAGCTGTCTCTTACAGATTTAATATTAAACACAAAGCAGTTTATGCTTTACTCCTATATCCCGTGCTTCTGGGCATACATAAGAAAAAGTTTCAGTCAAGGGAAAAAAAGCCTCAAATGCATCAGTGACAGCTTTGAGATATGTAAGCAGAGTCCTGTGAAATTTCATCAACATTTCATTTTCATTAACATCACACACACACATTATGCTTAGCAGAAAAACGTTACTTCATATGAAACTGTACACATTTCCAGGCCATAACACGTGCGGCTAACAAAGCCCTTCATAGTAGTTCCAGATGATGGTCTTGGTATCTACAATAAGATGAATGCATCAATAACAAATCTTTATCAAAAAAAAAAAAAAAAAAAGAGATAGATGTGTATCTACTTACCTTGAGGAAAAGAATTTGGCTGCACTAAGTACAGGAATGCGTGTACTATTTTAAACAAAATTCCTATTGGCCCGGGTTCATGGTATGCACCTGTATCATACGTCTTGGCTGGTACAAATCCAAAATCCAAAGTCCCAGGAGGCGGTTTGTATATAGGCTGTACCTCTGAAATAGTACTTCCACAGAACAGCAGCAGCAGCAAACAGAGTTCCACAGCCATAGCTAGCAGTATTCATAAAATTGGAGGTAGAGATATTTGTCCCACCAAGTCTAGAAATCTTCAATACATTCACTTGGGGGTTAGCTTTCTAGCCAGGAAAGCACTGGCGCACCCTCACACCTCTTATTCTTTAATGTATTCTTGCTTCACAGTGGTGTAGATGCCTCTTGTGAAAATGATTCAGCGCACCATCTCTGGCAAAAACAAGAAAGAGCTCGTTAAGATGTGTGCAAGCAAATAGAAAAGTGCAAGATAACCTGCAATCTTCTGTGGATATTGTAAAAGCAAGCCAGATCGGACAGAAAAGAAAAAAAATAAAGATTGAAGTTAGTGAATAATATGGTCTACTACATACAATGTACTTGAAAGAGGGAAGAAAAAACAATTATGAATAGTTCCAGGTCAGTGAGTTTTCAAAAACAAACAGAGCAGAGCACTGGGACAGCTCCAAGGGAAACAGAACTAAAGGAACAATGTATGAATTGCACTTCTGACCAAGTACAATATGTCACATCACAACAGTTACACAATGCATTTAATCAGCCACCTGATGTTACCATAGTTGATGGCAATTATTACAAGTCATATCCTGTAGCTTCTTTAATCTCAACCTTTCAGTAAAACCTTCTGGATGCCAGCTACTTCTAATTGTCCTCCAAGACTGAGGAAAAAAATTATTCATTACTGAAAAGTTAACAAAACCAAAAAAAAACCAACAAAACTTCACACAGGTGACAACGGGTGTCAGTAATTACTTTCTATTAACTCAAACTATCTCAAAGCTCTCCTTAGGAACCAGAGAAGTCAACTCAACAATTTTTATTCACAGCTTGCTAAAGGTGAGTGACATTAAGATGACTTTGGATGTTTACAGTTATTTAAGAACTTTCTGAATCTACAAAATCACAGCAGTTTAATCGAGCACCACTTAAGAAGTCTAAACTGAACACCCCCTGGGTTTCCAACATTTCCTTCACCTACCTGGGGCTAGGTAAGACTCCTTCGCTTCAGCATGGGCCATGGTGGCCTTCAGGGAGACCAAAAATAACAGATAAAAGGCAACAGAAAAACTTCTGCCCCTTTCTGACTTTGGAAGTTGCATGTACAGCATGCCAGAGACCATCACACTGACTTTACCACCCACCAGACTGGCTTATCTTTGAAATGTCTTTGGTGATCTACCAGAATGACACTGGTGGGGATGGCTGGGAACACACTGCTCATGACAAGCCACCCACTTCAAACTGGAGAGCACCCAGCACAAACTGCCTTTGCTCAGCATAGTTGTGCCTCTGTTGCCTTTTTCAGCAGCACTACCTATACAGAAATGTCGTTAATCACTTTGGTGTTCAGACCATTCACTTGCAAGAACAGCAGTAAAGTAACACAAACACCTCACGGCCTCAGTCAGCCCAATCCTACACCAATACCTTGACTTCCAAGGTCCTTCCAGGTCAAAGAGATACTGAAGGCAAAAGACTTAAAAAATCGATACTAAGGTGAGACTTAACTATCTCCCATGCTTTACAGTGTCTGGTAAAATACAGGCTACCCTTCTGAAAACCATTATTGACTTGCAAGAAACCATGCTGCAGTCTTGCTTGGCAGTCTGTGGTGCGTTCAAAGCATAGATTAACATCAAGAAAAATAAGGAACAAGGAAATACAAGACCAGATCAAAGAACTAGAGACAGTTTTGTTTCCCTAAAGTCCAATCAAGTTAAGAAGAAAAACTCAACTCTATCTTCCCCCCTCATGGCTAGTGAAAACCAAGAAGAATGAACAGTAACAATGCTATGAATAGCAGAATTATCCAAGCCTTGTTCAGAAAGGTGTTATTAGCAGTAACTCTGAAATAGGACACTCAACACAAGAACATAAGAACTTAGAACACATCAAACCATGAGTATTCTCCTACCTGGAAAATAATGTTTTGTTAAAGAATAATGAAAACAAAAAAAAAGTCCACCTCCAAAAATATTATTTTTCCTCCTATAATATTTTCTCGAAACTAGTTTTCTTCATCCTAAAAGATATTTTTCAGTGGAATTTTCTTTTATGCACTTATTACTCTAGGGCTGAACATAGAAATGGTCAGAAACTGAAAATTGCTTAGGCTGTAGTTTATTAACAAATCTGCAGGAAACTCTACAGGACAAAATATCACACGACCAGAACTAAGTACGGAAAAAAAAGAAGTGTGTTTTGCCTTAATGACACAACAGTGAAGATTGTGCAAGTTTGATACAATACAGTTCAACTTGGCTTTTCTTAATAAAAAAGAAGTTTGAACACTTTTTCTAAGTAAAGTTTAGGGTTTTCGGAGTTTTCTAAAGTACAGTTGCAACACTTCAATGAGTCAGGAGAAAAGGCTCACACATGGTGACTGAGCCTTGATTCCAAGAGTTCAGAAAACAGATAAAAAAAGCATACAATATAGGTAAACATTAGGTGCGTATGTGAAAGATGAAAATGAGAGGAAGATTGCCTCCCTAACTGGTGTCTTAAGGCAAAGCTTGAATGCAGGGCATGTTCTCCATAGTGCTTTCTTTCATACTAGAGAGAGGGCAGAATAAGAGAAAGTACACACACAACTTTTTTTTTTTAGTCAGATTTTAGGTTAAGGACAATTTAAAGTGTATCTAATTGTACAAATAGACAAATAAAGCACTATCAAAATGTCCTCCCATTCACTATGCCTGCTAGAAATGTGAAGTCATGTATTAACCAAGACAGGGAGTTGGCAGTTTTAAGACAAGGACGCTACCTGTAGTGCAGATACAAACAACATCCTGCTAAGCGGAGACCCATAACCACCTTTCCATTCCAAAGACACTACTGATGTCTCCAACTCTGCATAACTTTCAGTTAAGCTTTTATAAAGAGAATTATTCAGCAAGCAGGTGGGTTTGTTGTAAATCAAAGCATCTGCAGAATTCTGACCATATCCTCTTCCTCTCCCTTCGTTGGCAAATATACCACAATAAGCATGGTATACATAATCTTACTGGGCAATTCCTCTAGGCTGACACCAAATCTTCTCTATACTGCATAAAACACTAGTATATTTTCAAGGTTATACCAATAAGGATTGGGAACTTGCAGAAACACTATTAAACCCATAACTCAGGATACCTCTGATCATTCAATATGTATTCAACCTACCTAAAAATAACTCAGATGTAAAAAGGTCCCAGCAGTTATCCTTATCTTGATATCTAAAAGAAACTTAGCTGGGAGCATATTAGTAGTAAAATATGCTAGACAAACAGCATTAAAAAGAAAATAGTCTATCCATGAAATTTCTAATTGTGTGAACTGCAAGAATGACATATGCACAAGTGACACGTATAAAGAGAATTAC
Source organism: Chroicocephalus ridibundus (assembly GCF_963924245.1). Lineage (NCBI taxonomy): Eukaryota > Metazoa > Chordata > Aves > Charadriiformes > Laridae > Chroicocephalus > Chroicocephalus ridibundus. Next base: position 58,867,737 of record NC_086288.1, read on the forward strand.
ATAGCAGTTCATGCTACTCTTCATTGCAGCATGTGGCCATCTCATTTCCTCAGAAACAGCATGGCATCACTGCAGTCAGTGAGCTACATACAGTAACTGCCAGTACAACTCTCCCCAAGTTCACGTAAATAGTGAATGAAAAGAAGCTGCATGAACCTTTGACACGCTTACGTTAATTACCAAATAAGATATCCATTTCATTACTATGTTTCAATTAAAAAACAAAACAAAACACAAACCCTGTTAAGTACTTAATAAGATATCATAGAATCATAGCACAGTTTGGGTTGGAAGGGACATTTAAGGTCATCTAGTCCAACCTCCTCTGCAATGAGCAGATGTATCTTCAACTAGATGAAGTTTCTCAGAGCCCCATCCAGCCTGACCTTGAATGTTTCCAGGGATAGGGCATCTACCACCTCTCTGGGCAACCTGTGCCAGTGTTTCATCACTGTCATTGTAAAAAATGTCTTCCTTTATCTAGTCTAAATCTCCCCTCTTTTAGTTTAAAGCCACTACCCCTTGTCCTATCGCAACAAGGCCCTGCTGAAAAGTTTGTGCTCATCTTTCCTGTAGGCCCCCTTTAAGTACTGAAAGGTCACAATAAGGTCTCCCCAGAGCCTTCTCTACTCCAAGCTGAAGAGCCCCACCTCTCTCAGCCTGTCTTCACAGCAGAGGTGCTCCAGCCCTCTGACCATTTTTGTGGCCCTCTAGACCCTCTCCAAAAGATCCATGTCTCTCCTGTACTGAGGGCTCCAGAGCTGGACACAGTACTCCAGGTGGGGTCTCACCAAGGCAGAGTAGAGGGGCAGAATCACCTCCCTCGACCTGCTGGCCACACTTATTTTGATGCAGCCCAGGATACAGTTGGCTTTCTGGGCTGCAAGCAACCATTGTCGGCTCATGGCCAGCTTTTCATCCAACAGTACCCCGAAGTCCTTCTCGGCAGGACTGCTCTCAATCCCTTCATCCTCCAGCCTCCATTGATAACAGGGGTTGCCCCAAGCCACGTGCAGGACCCTACACTTGGCCTTGTTGAACCTCATGAGCTTCACACAGGCCCCCTTCTCAAGTCTTTCCAGGTCCCTCTCAATGGCATCCCGTCCCTCAGCCGTGTCAACCATGCCACTCATCTTGGTGTCACATCTGCAAACCTGCTGAGGGTGCACTCGATCCCACCGTCTGTGTCATTGATTAAGATATTGAACTGTACTGGTCTCAATACGGACCCCTGAGGGACACCACTTGTCACCAACCTCCATCTGGACATTGGGCCGTTGACCGCTACCCTCTGGATGCAACCATCCAACCAATTCCTTATCTACCAAACAGCCCCCCCATAAAATCTATCTCTCTCCAATTTAGAGAGAAGGACGTTGTGGGGGACAGTGTCAAAGGCCTTACATAAGTCCAGATAGACAACATCCATAGCTCTTCCCTTGTCCGCTGATGTAGTCACTCCATCATAGAGGGCCACTAGGTTGGTCTGGCAGGACTTGAAGCCATGCTGGCTGCCTCAAATCACCTGCCTGTCCTCCATGTGCCTCAGCCCAGCTTCTAGGAGGATCTATTCCATGATCTTCCCAGGCACAGAGGCAAGACTGACAGGTCGGTAGTTCCCAGGGTCCTCCTTTCTGCCCTTTTTAAAAATGGGTGCAATGTTTCCCTTTTTCTAGTCACCAGGGACTTCACCTGACTGCCACGACTTTTCAAATATCATGGAGAGTGGCTTGGCAACTACATCAGCCAACTCCCTCAGGACTCTTGGATGCATCTCATCAGGTCCCATTGACTTATGTACGTTCAGATTCCTCGCGTGGTCATGAACCTGCTCTTCTCTTACAGAGGGAAGGACTTTGCTTCCCCAGTCCCGGCCTTGCGGTCCATCTACTTGAGAGACGTGGGGAGAGAGGTTGCCAGCAAAGACTGAAGCAAAAAAGTTGTTGAGTACCTCAGCCTTCTCCTCTGCCGTAGTTACCAGTTTGCCAGTCTTGCTCACTTGTTGGGGGTGGTATGCTTTCTTTGGCCTTCCTTTTCCAGATGACATATATAATTTATTTTCTGTGTGGTTTGCAAGTATCTGTCTTTAAAAGACCAGCACTCTTGCTTTTTATTCTGCAGTTGTCACTAATATTCTACACATACAAGTCACTAAATATAAGTTCTGTGGAGAACACCACCACGCTTTTACCAAGTATGCTTCAGTATTATCATATCTCCAATACATGTTACTTATTATTAAAAATATGGTAATGTTTTCCAAACACAATAAAGCTTCAGCAACTCCGCTGTAAGTTTAAGAGGGGTAGAGGAGACTGAGTGAGAGATGCAGAAATCCAGCAACGGCTTTCATGATACATCAACTCTAAATAGCAGAGCTCAGAAACAGCATGATGTCCAGCTCTTTGTTTCAACAGGACTGGCCGCCTCCTGTTTAGCACTGCCATCCATGCAAATACAACGCTGCAGTGCAGTGATGCAATGATGATTAACCCTGTGAACTGAAATTCAATCAACCAGAGGCTAGACTGCTAAAGCTGTGGGAGCCTGCTGGCAGTGAACCAGTATGGGACGGTGGAAGATGCAGTTGTCCATAGGAAGCCCACACAAAGGATCTGGCTACATTTGCTACAATGTTTAATTAGTCATTTGAAAATCCAAGTCCGTAATCCTCTTCAGTGAGGTTGCTCCAATATGAGCAACCACCAGAAGAGTGAAATGCATTAAGCCAGTCACAAAACAGACAGGTACAGGTAGACTACGACTCCCAAGTATTTATAAAAAAAAAAAAAAAAAAAAAAAAAGAGAAAACCAACCCACAAACAACAACTTCCCATTCAAGAGACATAATACAGCAAGCCAAGCTAGATGCTGGCAGCTTAAAAAGGTACAGTTTTCTGTTACATCTGTCCTAAGCCTACCAACAATTACAACCTGTTGCCATAGGACGAGTAGGAAGCAAATGAACCTAGCAAGCACTAGGGACTGCAGAAGAGAGGCTGGCAGCATCGACAGAAACCAAACAAATAGAATCTTCCACACAAGGTAGCCTCAGTATCCATCTGACATGCTTGCTATGTGCTCAAAATGAGTAAGTGGTCAAGTCAGGAAAAAATGGATATTCAGAACCCAGTTCGCTTTGAGCAGCTACTTAATAATTTGAAAATAAAAAAACAAAAAAGAAGCAACGCCAAAAAAAATCCTGCTGTCTTGCAAGTTACAGCCATTTGCAAACAACAACAGAAAGAGACCGGTAAAAATTCCAAGTGAGAGAACCTCCTCAGAACATCAGCGGGTCTGATTTTTAGCTGACTGCCTAAATGTTTAAAGTATAGTCTCACTAACTGAAACAAAAAAAGAAAGGGGGGGGGGGAAGAAAAATCAAAAAAAAAGAGAATATGTTTAACTTAAGTGGTGTGTTTACCCTAGTATTCATAGCGCATTCCTTATGAGAGCACTTTTCAGCATCACATAGAAAAATCTTAAAACACAGTAACGCCAGCCCATAAACAGCTAGTTTTTTGGGTGATGAGGGCTGAGGACGTGACCCATTACCAAAGTACCGAGGCGACAGATCCCCCCGTACTCCCACTGTCAGCTGAGACCAAGTCTACTAAACCTGTAGAGACCTCTTCCTCCTCCAGGCTGCTTCGTCCTTGATCTGCAAACTGCACACGGTATCACAGCCACCGCAGCCCTGCCTCTGCTGGAATTACCGACCGACTCGGTAGCTCCTGCAGTTTCTCCCCTGCGTGCGTGTGCAGGGGAAGGCACAGCCCGTGTTTTCACCACCACAACCGCCCCTTTCCCCCCATCCGCTCTCGGGAGAGGTCCCCAGCTCGCAGCAGAGCTCGCCCCTACCGAGAATAAAGGTCTGTCCCCCCGGGGCGGGATCTGCCCGGGTACACACTGGGCATCAACCCACCGGCAACACCACCCTCAACTCCTGCGGGGCGGCGCCCTCCGCAGCGCGCTGCCGAGCCCCGCGGGGACCCCCGCCGGCAGCGGGCAGGCTCCCCCCACCCCCCGCTCGCACCCACCGCTGCGCCGCAGACCCAAGGCAGGGGTTCGGCTCCCTGCCGCCGCCTCCGCCCAGACGAGCCGATTTCGAGGCCGCCACGGTGTCCCCGTCCCTTCCTCCGCCTCCCCGGCGCCGCTCAGGCCCCACCACCCGCTCCGCCCTCCCCGACTCGCCCCGGGCAGGTGCCCTCAGCGGGCACCTTGCTGCCCGCGGAGCGGCTCCCCGAAGATCCCCGAGGGTCTCCCCGCCACTCCTCTCTCTCCAGCGGCCAGGCACCCGCGGCCGGCCCCCGACTCCTCCTCGGCCAGCCCCGCGGGGTGGAAACCCGCTCCGCCTGCAGCGGCCGCGCCCGCCGCCCCGCTCTCCTCAGCGGGCGGATACGCCCCGGCTCCCCGCGGACCGGCACACACCGCCCCGCAGCCCCTTCCTTCCCTCCCGCGGAGCCCCTGCGCGCTCCCCCGGCTCCCCTCACCACAGACCTGCCCGCCGGCCGGCCCCTCTGCCCGCGCTGAGGCGGGGCCGCCTCCCTCCCTCCCTCCCTCAGCGCCTCCATCCCGCCTCTCTCGCGGGTCGCTCTCCCAGCCCCGGGGATCCCCCTCCCAGCCCCGGGGATCCCCACCGACCCCCTCCCCGCAGACAGCCCCGCTGCCCCAGACACCCGCCTCCCTCGACGGCCAGACACCCCCCTCCCTCACTGGGCTTCCCACAGCGGCCCCCCGCCACCTCTCCTCCCGCGAGGGAAGGGGCCGCGCTCTCCCGGCCAGGACCTTCTGCCGCCCGCAGCGGGGGAAAGCGGAGGAGCCCCGGCCCCGCCGCGGGCAGTGTGGCTGCCCCGGTACACCCCCCTCCGTCCCGCAGCACTCACCGGCCAAGCGCGGAAAGCGGAGTCGGAGGCGCCGGGGCACGGCACGGCCCGCTTCGCCTGCCGCCTCCGAGCGCCGCGGCAGTGGTGGTGCCGCCCGCGCATGGATTATGGAGGGCGGGCTCTGCCCCGGGCCGGGGCTGCGGGACCACCCCGGCAGGCTGGGGCTGAGGAAGAGGAGGAGCGTGAGGGGTTTAGCCCCGCAGGGACCCGCGGGGGAGGGGGGGAAAGGCTCCGTGCCGCGGTTATTTAAGGGCGGCCGAGCCGGGTCGGGCTTGCCCCGCAGCCATCGGCGACCTGTTGCTCCCTAGGCCAGGCTGGCCCTGAGGCGGGACCCGGCCCCCGCCGGGAAGGTGTTCCCCGAACGCCGGGACCAAGGGCCGGCCTCCGCTGAGGGACATCCCTCTTGGGCCGTTTCTCCCAGGGCTCGATTTGGGTTCAGACAGGTTCACTTCTCCTTATCAAGGTGACTTGCCCCATTAGCTTTTGGAAAAACTTCTTGTTTTACCTTTCCTGAGGGGTGTCTTATTTCCTGATGAGGTGATCATTTCTTTTAGGGCTGCTGTCTGTGTTCCTAAGTGGGTTTTGTTTCTGAGAGGCAGTGATTTATTGGTAAGACAAGAAGCACTTTCCCTACAGGTCGCAATACAGTAACAGACACTTTCAAAGGCTCCTGCACTTTTCTCCTTCTGCCCTTTGTGATTCTTATTTGCATCTTTGATATTTTAATATGGTTCCCCCATTACAATATTAAAACATAAACATGATTCTCATGTCTCTTACCACACCTTCTGTTATTCACCACCATGGATCAAGGCAAAGCAAGAATTTGCACTGGAGATCCGAGGCCATGCCAGTTCCTTGGAATATCTTAAAATGCTGATGGAGAAGGAGGTTAGTCTGCCTTTTGGCTTGGTACATTGACAGGCAGAAAGAAATCCAGGCTATGGCTATTGCAGCAGTCTGCATTGCTAATGCAAGCTTGGCCAAACATCGAACAGTTTTCCCACAAGCGGCATTTGGTGTTGCTGAACTTTACCTGTATTTCAGCTGAGGGCATTTGCCAGCAATGCACATCAAAGATCAGGTTGCCACATTGGCTGCACATAGAAAGGACAACTATTCTGCCCAGGGCTAATCCTGGACTTGTTCAGCAGGAGGATATGTAGTGATACAACCCAAAATGGAGTGGCACAGAGCTCAAAGAAATGCTGTTGACCTAGTTCTTGTTATAGTTCTCATATGCACCCTAAGTCAAACAGAGGTGATGTCTTGGGGAAAACACAGAACGTTTTGACAAAAGGATGAGTGTATTACATTAGCCGGATTGTCCTCAAATTCAGAAACACAGCTCCTGTCTTAAGCTTTGGATGAAAATTGTTCTGTATACAAGCGAATATTCCTTCCAAATAATGTGCTGTGAATGCCCATCACTATTAATCGGATGATCTCATGGATTTGATTCCCTTGCTTCTATACGGGGTTAAAACAGAAAGGCCAAATCTCACTGGCCTCATTGACTCATTGACTGATTTTAAACTGCAGAGTGAAGGCATATGGCTACAGTGATAAATAACCACAAGGGTGGAATAGTCTGTAGGAACTTGAAGAGAATGTGTAAATGTGGAGGAGAACAGCATGGAATGAAGTGTCAGGAGATCTAGCCTTGCTGGAGCCAAAGACACTAAGATTTTCTTTTGGATTATTAATTAATACAAGTTATAGGTTTACTACCATTTATGGCAGGCTACCACGGGACTTCTAGGTGAGAAATGTCTGTAGTTTGCATAAACAAGGACATGCAACTGGAGTCACAGGAAAAAGAAATTAGCTTTCAGAGAAGGACCGAAACTAAATGAAGCCCAACACTATTAATGGAGGCATTTCTTCAGTAGACTAAGCCAACGCCCATTTTCTGATTAGTATTATCCATGTGTAGCAGCTTTCCTGCTTTTTTATGGATGATGCCATCAATATAAGAAAGCTTTCCAGTCACATATGTGTTTCTTTGTACCACTGGTATCCAGCCTGGGACGAGGAGTTTGCCCGAGGTCTCTGGAAGTGACTGAGTTACGATAATTTATATCGTATTAGGTACTGAAAGTGTGTTCTCTGAGTAGCACCTAGTTAAACTGTCAGAGCTTGTCACTGTGAGATGGTAAATGGAAGCGTGACCTCTTCAGCTGCCTCCCATTCCATTGCTGGCAATTCCAAGTATACGTCTGACCTGAAAGCGCTTTGAGCAGCTGTTGACCTTTCCTTGATGTTTCCTCTCCGCTAACTGCATGTCAGGTAGAGGCGGACAACTGCAAAGTGGGAAATACCACACCAGTTTGCCGCCCTTTCCTTCACTCCCTGTCTCCCTGCCATTCAGATCACAGCTGGGTCCGGGCTTGTTTCACCGCTTGATGTTTGGCTGTGGGAGCTGTGAACGATGTGCTGGCGTGTGGTTTGCATGCCCAGTGTAACGCAGTCGTGTTAGAGCAGTGGAACATGTGAAAACGGCATGGAGTCTTAGCAGGCTCAGAGAGCATCAAGAAGACTCATCCCCCAGGGACTGCACCACCTTTTATCTGTGGTCCTTTGTGCCTTAGGGTGATGGGGCTAAAATTAATCCAGATGTCTTCTAGCTTTTTTCTTTGTGGCCAAAACTTTTAAATGATCTCAGCACTCAGCTGCGGTCAGGTTCCCAAGACAGTGAAACCCCTAATTGCTCACATAAACGAGGAAGCAGACTTTCGATCCACACCGCAGTAGGTGCTAAGACCTTTGAAAACCTGCTTTATAAGCATCTAACACATGAACAGCTGGATAAAAAAAAGCTGGCCCATACTCGATGCTGAGCATTTGAAAATCTGGCTGTGTATCAATCATCTCTGTTATCTCAGAGGAAAATCCTCAGATAACAGGAAGATACATGAGATTTAGAGCTTAACTATAATGGTTGTATCACGTAATTGATTTTTAAGTAGAGCTCGTGATTAAAGGTCTATTAGATAAATAGCCTTTTTCATTAGTTGGAGTTAAACTAGGCATAGTATTGCCTGAAGAGATCTAAAATCCTAACTCCAACCTTTACACCTCCCAAAAAGAAGAAGGTGGAGGTACAAAACCCCCTTACACTGTGTTTAGTCTTCATCTGGCTGTTCCCTGAGCATGTGGTCGGGGAGAGATGGGTGCATGGAAGTGGGGGAGAGGAGCAGCGTGCCTTCCCTGTAGCAGGGCTGTAGAGAAAAGTGATTTACACCCTTTTCCAAGACTACGCCGAAGAGTGAATTCTTCCAACACCCCAAAATCCAACCAGTCTACCTATCCCTCTTGTCAGCTCCACCCCTTAGCCCGACGCCTGCCCACTTTGCCCAGCTTTCTGTGGGTCATAATCTCCAAGTCCTTCCCTGCCCTCCGCCACCATGCACTCTGCTCAGCTCTGCCCTTCCTCCTGCTGCCTGATGCCGCCCTTCCCTCTGGGTCTGGTTTAGCCCTTCAGATTCTGCCAGGCCTCCCAATTAGCTAACGCTGCCCAGCAGCACCCACCGGCTCCCCGCATACCCCATGCCCTCCTCCTGCTCAGCTCCCCATCGGCACAGTTTCTCCCCTCTCTGACATCCACAGCTGCATCCCTCCCCATCCTTAATTCTCCCGTGGGATGCAAGGCTTAAGGGATTATGGGCTGTATGAGTTTGCAGCCCGAACTCCAAGCCATGAACTCTTCCAGGCTGGAGCCGGGCTTGCCAGGCTTTGCAGGCTCTGGGAGAGCAGGGAACCGGGGTTATAGCAGGCAGGAGGAACATGTTGCTGCATTGGACGCAAAACACATAAATTTTGAAAGAATGACTAGGATATGTAAAAATGGTGGGAAACAGCTACAGCCTGCTATGTATTTGCTTAATTTCTTGCTCCTGAGGGAAAATAAAAAGAGGAAATGGACAATCTTACTCCCATTCATTCTCAAACTTAGAAAACAAAATGACATTTCATTGTAGACCTTTGATTCATGCCAGTTTAGGATGTGATTTAAGTGTGGATTGCCTTCATTTGTATGGAAGATTTATCATGCTGTATATCACTTTAGGATGCCTTCAGAGAGTTGATGTTTCGTCAGCTACACATGTCTTGCCATTACACTCTGCTGTGCACCCTCCTCGCAACTGTGATAGATCTGCATGACAACTAGTCAAGGAACTTAAAAATTATATTCATCGCTTTTCATCTGAGGAAACCACTAGTAGTTGCTGTAACAGATTTCACAGCTAAACAAAGATACAAAATGACAGGGCTTACATGATGCATGTACTCAGAGCTTGTAACTTCTTTTATGAGCTCCCCCCGCTTTGTTTTTCCATCATCTCTGTATTTTATTTCCACTTGCAAGCTTTGATGATTGACATCCTGATAAATTACCACATCAGGAATGCTTGAAATTAAACTGGAAAAGGCACATCTCTTTTTGACATGGGAGAAAAAGGAGCACGACTTAGTTCTGATGCTGTTTGATGGCAGACCGGGGAGCAGTGGGCAACTATCACCCCAGATTTTGGTTCCAGCTCCAGCACCTTATGCTTCTCTGGTGGCATAAAGGGACTGGACAACAGCTCCCAGGTTGTCTCTCTGTGGGAACTGAACGTAAAGAGCCATCTGATAGAGGACGTGGCTACATCAGCAAGGGCATTTCAGTTTGTTAGAAAGCAACTTGTGGCCTTAAATAAATGCTTTCAAATGAAGTCCTGAAAACCTCTTGCGTAAGTGTAATTTCATCTTATAGAAAAAAAGATTTTAAATAAGGCTGCTCCTGTTTACCAAATTTCCCTACTCACAGTTTGGTACCTTTCCCTTTGGAACCAAAGGTACGGCCACAGGGCACATCTGTTCTCAACTACTGGTAATTCCTTGCTTGTGACCAGTTAATTGCTGACTACCACTGCGGCTGCTTCTTGTGGTATACTGGTATTTTGTGGAGGCACACACGGGCTTCAACCTGTCTGGGTCCCACAGGCGCAGTCACAAAGTTGAGTCCTGGCTAACGAAGTCACCTGTGTGCGTGATGCAAGTGGCCAGCAGCTGTATGTGGTACAGCACGGAGCCTAGCCTGCTGCCTCACTGAGGGCTATGGTCACGGACACCTGGAGATTAGGACTGATAGATTCTTCATTCTGCCCTGTGGCTTATTGAATTGGTTTGATTTGTTTTAATCAGTGCATTTATTCACCTCTTCTGAGAGCTGGCACCTGAGCTGGACTGTTTGGACAGAGACAGGAGAGGCTGTAATCTGTCCTTCTCTGGAGACATGCAAAACCCGCCTGGATGTGTTCCTGTCCAACCTGCTCTAGGTGAGCCTGCTCTGGCAGGGGGGTTGGGCTAGATGATCTCTGAAGGTCTCTTCCAACCCCTACCATTCTGTGATAGGGTTTAAACAAACTATTCATCTAATTACAGTATCTGTAAGTCAGTAAGAAAAAAACACTACAGAAATAATCAGCCAAACCAAGTACACTCATGAAAGCCAGTACAAAACCAAAGTCATTAATCTTGGTAGGCTGTTGTCAGGAAAAAAAAAAGGACCAATTTTCATCTCTGTTTGTGACCCTGTGATAAGCAGAATTCCCCTCAGCACAGGGTAACTATCCCATGCTTCCCACAGAATGTAATCCTACCTTAGGAGCTTAGCTGCTGCAGTGACCTTCTTTTGTCTGCTTGCTGTGGAGTAAATTCTGCCTGACGTGAGTAAAGAAGATTGGAAGAAGGTTATTTTTAATATCAGTATAGAATAATCTGTAGCACAACAAAATAGAAGAAAGGCAGGCATCCATTCATTATGTTTCCAGGCAGAATGACACCACCACCTACAACATCTTGCAGGAAGCACATAAACAACACACATCGCAGGATTAACCTGACAGGGCCCCTTCGCTCTGGTTTCTATTATTAACTTTACACCTAGTGCAAGTCTCCTCAAATGAACTATATGAGGTATAACAATTTATCTTACACAGACCGTACCTCGTCTGAAAATTTATTACCAGGATAGGAAGAGGCCTGGGTTTTATACACCCTTCACAGAGATGTTGCTGAGTATCCGATCCCTAAGTTTCCTATAGAGTGGATAGAGAACAATTTTTATTGTTACCTTGTCCGGGCTTCTGATCGAGGTGGTGAACTTTTCCTTCCCTCTCCTCATGTTAAGCTGCACACTTTAAAAAAATTACCATTTCTGTCCCTCCCCATCCCAAGCTTCCACTTTCCACTGAATGGTTGGGGTGGCAGCCTACTACCCACAAGCAGTTATCATGCGAAACAGAAGTGCTGCTCCTCCCCTTTGCCACCTCACAGCTCCACCTCCCTCCTTGGTCTTCTCAGGTTTGGCACAAAAAATGTTCATTACAGCTGAGCAAAAGACTGCAGCCCTGATGATAACATGCTCAAGCACAATGCCATTTTCACCTTTGTAATATAATCTCTTCTTTTTTTTTTTTCTTTTTTGTCAAAGGAGGTGTTTTCAGAATTTTATGGAGGAGGTTGGCTTTTTTCCCCCTACTGTTCTCATCAGTTTATTATTCCCCGCATTCTACCTCCCAGCTGACTAAAGTATGAGAGACAAAGAATGGGAAAAGTATTTCCTCTGTGGAAGCATGCAAGACATAAAACCAAGAAGCTGACCTTTAGCTCTGCTCTGTTGCATTTTTGCATGTCAGAATGTCAAATGATTTTACATATTCTAAGTATTCTAAGTAAGGCATCACTAAGCATTTGAGAACAAGGAAACATTTACACTGTCGGAGGACACCTGAGGTTTGTTGCTTGAAAGTTAAACTGTGGTCTTAAAATCTAGCCTGAGTGAGAGGTGGCACATAGCTATATTTGTGCAGGCAGCAGAGCAAGAGTCAGCCTCATGCTCCAAGAGCAGAAATGCGCCTCTTGGTCCTGCCCTGCTGCAGGCTACAGCTTCCCCTCCTCTCTGCTCGGGTTCTCAGTCATGCTGATAAGTGTAGCAGGGGCCCATCCATATTGTCATGCTGGCTCGCTCTTTGTTCAGGTTTTCAGTCTCTGGCTGCGTAAGTATTAATTTACCTGTAATCTCCAGACTGGCACGGTTCAAGGGATAGCGAAGCCTGGAGTGCAGGTCCTTCACTTCAGCATGTCCCACAGTCTGCAGCCTTTAACCTGGGGATGGAGGCCCACATAGGCCCGGAAAACAGAGGCATTGCACACCTAATCTGGGCAAAACAAAGGCCAACTTTCATCATTGTATTTACTCGTCACCTGCTTTCATAAAGGGGATTGCAGCAAGTCATGCACTCTTTGGTCTGCACTGCATCCAGTGAAGAAATGAATGATCAAACACTGTTTCCTAAGCTCCTTGATTCATAGGGTTTCTCTTTTAAGTCAGAGGGACGCTTTCCACGTGATTTCTGTACACAACATGCATGAAGCCGTGAAGACTTACATACTAGTTTCAACATCAAGCTCATCACATACAGCAGACTTCTGGAGAGAGGTCCCTAGGCTTCAGATGGCAGTAGATCTTGGTTGGATTGTGAATTGTCTGAATGGCCATCTTTTCTCATTATTAAAGATCAAAATTTTAGCATTCCCGTGAGTTGCCTAGTTTCAGCTTCCAGTTTCTTTTCTACTCTTTCAAACAGCCTCGTAATAGCGATGAACAATGTAGTAGCTCCACAGTACCAGGCAATACCAAAGAATTAGGTGTGGTACCACTCAGCAGTGACACTAGTCTTCAAGTTCAACCTCTACATCTTGTCCCAACACTGTCCCAACAACATGGTGCCGTTTGACCTTTATGAGAGTCTTTTAGTCTTTCCCTTTGACAAACTAAAGCTGTTATGATAGTGTAGCACCATTCTTGAAGAAAATCTTGCTAAGTAGAACATTGATTTTTTTTTTCTCTCCTTTTCTGAACTAAAAATGAGAAAGAACCATGTTTAATAATATGTTTTAACACCCACCAGCACCAGTGTTGCCTGGTCACTTGATTGAAATAGTGCCTGTGATTGAATACTGTAGTATTTCCCTGCCATCAAGTATGGTACAAGGTATACAGTGTAGAAAGAGAGTCTGTGCTTGAAAAAGGCCGTGGTCCAAAGCAGACATGACTGATAAAAGATTGGGATTATTGGTGCCAATTCCAACTAGAAGGCGGAAGTATTCTCTTCAGCATATAAAGCCTGCAAATCCTCCAGAGCTGCTAAAGTAGAAAAAGTCTTTTGACAAATCTGGAAGCCATTGTTTCTTACTCTAATGCTTTATCTGTAAAGCTGAACCGGATTCATATTGTGGCAGTCTTTTTGCTCTTTAGTTCCCTGAACATCGAATTACAGACATTTGAAGAGCTGAAGGTCTAATAGACTGAGCTTAGGTTGCAAACTCCCGTTCCCACTCTTCTTGTTAAATGGACACTTCATTTAACTCCTCTGCATGTCATCCTCCCTGTCTGAAGAGGCAGCCACAGAAAGGACTTACAGGACAATCAAGGGCAGCTACCCACCAGGCAGATTATTACCACAAACTTAGGGACTTTGTGTTTATTTGCTGTATTCAAATTTACAAGTCCAAACTATAGTAATTTTCACCACATTTTGGTAAAGCTTTCTCAAGGCTACCAGATCGTGGTCTCTGTTGCACCTTGCTCATCCAAGCACTCGCCTCTGTACACAAGCTTAAACATTTGCTTTTGCAGATTTGTAGTATTTACCCTCTGCTATTTGTAGTAAGGAAAAGAAATAAATTCCCAAATCATGCTTCAGTTGTAGAAGCAATCATCACATAAAAAGTAATCCACAATGCACTGCAGTAAAACATATTACTTTATACATTCTATATGAGCTATCTGAGAGTTGATACAGTACAGGCATGCAATTAAAAATTGCACATTATATGTATTTTAAGCTTTCTTTAGCAGCTGTTTCGTATTACCAAACATGCACATTGCAGTGGTTTTGTAATTGGATTCAAGTAGCTTGCAGAATATCTCAATGCACAGAGTAAAACCCAGAAAACATTAGAAAAAGTGTGCATAGTCATTCTGCCCAAGAGTTGCCAAAGCAAGAGCAGAGAGATCACATGAGAAATATTTCCTGCCTGTGTGAAATCTGTGGAAATTCCCAGAAAGACTAGGAAACAAAGTCTGCCCTGGGATGGGAATACAGTTTACATTGAACCCAACAAGAGGAGATGTTTGTGTGTAGCTGGCAGCCAAATCTGAATTCTGGTATGCATTAAATGTTATTAGTTTGTACTTAGTGACACAGCATACCACATACATTTGAAAAACGCTTCCAGTTGAATTTCCAGCCTAAGCTTGTGTATATTATAAACATTCCGACATTTATTTTCTGCAGTCACTTTGCAATATCTGAAAGACCGTAAATGAAATATCTTGTCTTTTGATTTTGACTCAATAGCCCGATTTATTTTTTGATATTGAAGTTCTTCTGCGATGGAGGGGGGGGATAGTGTTTTTATAATTGGATGCTTAAAGATTTTAAGTATACATTTTCTCACCAATTTTAGAAAGGGGAAAAAAAATCTTCTAAGACATTTTTGCTGCTGAGGCAGAATTTGCAATACTACCAGGGACTGCTGTTCTATTTGTGAGCTAAGATTACTCTCAGTGAAACGGCTCAGCTCCCCGAGGTTCTCAAAACTCCCGTTATGCCTTTGCCAGATTCACAATAATCTCGCATTTGTTATTTCACTAAAATGGAAAAAAAAAAAAAAGGGAAAGCATGTGCATGGCTGAAATAAAAAGGGAAAGCATGTGCATGGCTGAAAAGCTTCAAAAGCATCTCCATAGAGCACCTATGTGCTGAAGAGGGTAGAGGATAGTTTACCGCTTAACCAGGAGCTGTGTATCCCCAGGCTTGGGAAAAAAAGACGGACATTACGAACCTCTCCCTATGAAGCTGTCGGTCCCCCTTTCTCTCACCTTGAGAAAAACACTGTACTTCCTGCAACTCACTTTACCGGCTGGCAAAATGGTTATAATAAAACTTGCCTTTTTCACAGGTTTCTGCCAGCATCTATTTCAGAAGTGCCTCTGGAGCCCTGTTTGAAGAGCACTGCACGGTACAGTACAGTGTCTTGGGAAATCAGACAGATGTATGCCATGTTTAGAAATGATTTGTCTGTTAAATGAGATCATAATTGGTTAAATTGCTGGGTAATTAAGGAATTTTATGCTCTTCTTATTAGATAAACAGGCTTTTTTTACTGCAAACAGTTCTCGTCTTTCTAAATCAGTTCCAGGAAACCCTATAATGTCAGTCACTATTAGCATTTGGAATAGCATTAAGAGCTTTATACGAGCTCATATTAATCTGTCTAGGTTAACCTTTGTATCCAGGCTGCCTCAGTTGCTGTATTTCAAATCTGCAGAATGTCAGTTCTTCTCGGTGGGCAGGAAGAGGTTTAGCACAGATTTAGCAATGCTTTGATCGTAGTATGAAGTCATTTTGAACTTATTTGTGACCAAAAAAATTTCTCAGGAGCACTTTTATTCAGTCTTATCAGTTGAGTTGCTTAACCAGTTGGAGCAAACTTTTAACTTCCATCTTTCTCTCTAGAAGCTGCTACGAAGACCAGATGAATGTGAAGACAGATAGTAGTGCCAGAAACATTACATTTCATTTGGGCATCGGATCTCAGAACTTCAGGAATACCATGCAGGCGTAGAAACAGAGTAGGAAGGGTCCCCAGGTCCCTCTCCCAGCTGCAAAGTCTGCCCAGAGCATCCCGAGGCACTTGCCCAACCTTGATATTTTCCCTCCTTTTCACTTTGCTTTCTTAAATTTCAAATATTTGATTTAGGGCTTTCTTGGTTTATAAAGGTTATTTTGAATAATCCTGTCTCCAAAATGTTTGCTGTGTCTCTCAAATTAGCATCAGCTGCATATTTTATGAGGACGCTCTCCACTTCCTTGACCGTTTCACTGAGGAGAGTGTTGGAAGGCACAGCGCTGGGCCCCAAAGTACCCCATTTGAAATGACTACAGAGGTTGTCACTGAACCATTGATATCTAACTGTTCTGTTGCATACAATTAAAAAAAGTTTTCTTGGCTGCACACGAAGCAGGGTTAAGCATGGTTTTGTGGTAATAACACAAAACTAAGAGTCAGAGACTTTTTTTGTTCATTTTGTCCCCAACTTTTAATTCATATGGCACAAAGTTGTTATAACCTCTCTTTTCATCGATTTCCTTGTCTGTAAAAGGAAATGTAGAAGCTTGTGAAGTGCGTGGCTCCTCAGGGGGAAGATGCTACTGAAGTGCAGAACACAAATGCTTGTGTGTCTGGCCCCGTCCTCACTCATGCCAGCTGAAAATAACGTTGCTGGACGCAGTGAATCTGTAGGGCTTACCCTCTTGGTATCAGAACCTTGATCTGTAGCATCCTGTCCTCTTGTCGGGACCCTTCCCTGTGATTTCCTCTTCTAGCATTCAGCAGCCGGACACGTGTTTGTGCTTGGCTGGCAACAGCGTGGTGTGAAACACGGCTGGAAACAAATTCTAATTATAATTCTCCGTGTGCACCTGGCACAAACTTCTGCATCATTAAAATGTACCATAGTCACCAGTGGAAATCGGGTGCGGCACGAATCTCTGTTAATGGTTGTTGCTATGATTTTGTAATTCATATTAAAGCAGTTGATTTCTGTCCTTTCTGCTTTTAAGCTTCCTGGCAATGGGGCAAACTGTTTTTTCAAAGCTTATTTGCAGCAAAAGGTTATAATAATACAACAGCTTGAAGCCGCAGCGAGATTTGGAATCACAGGGGTAAACAAAACTGGTTCCAAATAAAAATGCGCTGAAAAGCCTGCTGGGTGCCACAAACAGCACCGGGTGACCAACTAAGGTGGTTGAGCCGAGGGCCAGCCCCGCAGCCCGGGGGAAGGGGACCCACTGCTGTGCCAGTGAACTTGGGTTTCGGCCCCAAGGGGTGTCCCAGGCTCCATCCCGGGCTCAGACCCAGCCTCCCGGACTGCTGCTGCGCAGCCTGACGGACCCTGCCCGGCTTCTCCCCACTCAGGGGCACCGGGATGACCGTGATGGTGAGCCTTCAAGGAGAAAAGAAGAAAATGTAGATGATCCTGGAGGGATGGTAAAAAAAAAAAAAAAAACAACAACAACAACAAAAAAAGCTGATGTTTATGACGGGCTGCCTGCTTGCTATTTAAACATGCAGGGAGACATCTGATAAATATTTAAGTAGCACCGATTTATTTAGTGCTGCACATGTTTAACAAGATGAATACTAAAGACGCTAAATAGATTAAGATTTCTAAAATGATTGTGCTACATGTGTCTTTTTACTTCAGACCTCTGTGCAGCAAGGATGTTTCCACCAGTGTAACTATCTCTTAATATATTAATAAATCTTGTGCTTTGAAACCCCAATGAACTCATCCTGCACCAAGGTAGCCACGCTGAAGTAAGCAGTATTTTATGCCACTGCAACGCATCCGTGGCATATCTGTACCAACAAAGCATCTTCAGGTCAGACCAGGCTGGGGATTTTGTGCCTCTGCTCTGGCTGTCACCTTGAACATCTTTAGCCTCACCTTGAAAGGCTTTGCTATTGCATGAAGATGGTCTTAATGTTTAATATCACCCTTGCACACACGCACACTAGCATCACCAAATTCACAAGGAAATGTACATGTACATACATGGAGAATGTGCCCCCCCGTGTATTTCTGTGTCGGTCACATGTGGTGGGAAGTGTGGAAGATTAGCTTGAGTACATTATATGACATGTAAAGCCTCACTGAATCTCACTTGATTAGTTCTTCTGTCCTGACCCTAATACAGAGGTAAAAATATTTAATGGCCTGTACTAAATTAAGTAACACCAGGCGGTGACTCAAGTATGCATGACTAAATCTAGTTTAGTGATTCTTATGCTTGAAGTGTGTCACCAAGCTACCCCCAGAAGAGAATGGCTTAGGTAAACACACCATGGGATCAGCTTGCAAAGGAAGAATCACTTTTGAATACTCATTTATATTAGTCATAACCATGCAAGAGCCCTCTGGCAGTGCTGAGCTTTTGTTTCAGATAGTAGAATACCCATTAGAAATGAAATTATAGCATCGGCATCATTGAGGGCTTTTGCCTTTTGTCGTATTTTGATAGAGAGAAAGCCTGCCTTCAGCGTGACACCGTGCAGCTATCATGGCCATTGACATCAGGGCAGGAGACTCCAAATATGTATTAGCCACCATTTCATGCTTTTGTTTGCTCCCCTGCAACACTGGAGAAGCTCAGCTGAGATCACAGTGTCGTGATTAAAAATGCAGCCTCACATCCTGCACAGAGGTCCAGCTTCATATGGGTCAGGATGGGAAAATGTCAACGCAACTCTTCTTAATGGAGTAGGCGAGGCTGAACGTCTGTTTCTTAGCTATGAGCATCTCTCGGATGCAGCTCCCGCTGAGGAATGGGGGCAGAGCTGCCTCTGCTCCGCCACCGGAGCAGCCCCTGTCCCACACAGCCCGAACCCTCACCAACAGCACCAATTCCCTTTCTGGTAGGCAAAGGAGACAGTGGCTGCCTCTTGTAGGGTTTTTGCTGTCCCTATCAGGCTTCTGTCTTTGGCAGCTGCCTGTTTTGCCCATGTATTAAGCCACTACAGGAGGGGGAGAGTTTCCACACAGCCTGGTGAATTCTCTTTTGAGCCGAACTGGAGCTATAAAAACCTCTAAAATGCTTTGGAAATTACATTATCATGTATGAGATATACAGCCTCTGTGTCCATATATATAACAAGATTTCATATTAAATGCATTTATCCCCATTCTGTCACCCACACAAAGTTATTTTCACCATTAAAGTTATGCATGACAACTTGCTTATCCGTTCTGAATGCGCTGGACAGGAGCTAGTTTTCCGTATCAGGAGCAGAACATACATCACCTCCAAACATGAATATCACATCTATTTGAGATGCTTGCTGGAAGATTTAATCCCTTTATCAATTTTGTTAGACAGCATTTCAGATAGGGACAGAGCTCTGGGTTCTGCACTGTGGAAAGACCTTCCATCGATCTTACTAACACCCAGCAAGAGAAAGGCTATTGAAGCTCCCTCAACAAACAGCAAGGAAGGGACCCTCCGCCAGTGAGGCAATAAAAAGCCTAATAGGGGGCTACCAAAGCCACAGCATTATTTTATTTGGGAGAGGTTTGCCAGGACGGCAGGAGTCCTGGTGCCTCAGAGGCTGGAGGCTGAAATAAAGACCAGAACACTGCTGTCAACTGGAAGAAGACCCAGGCCTTCAACTAAGTACCCCCAGTTAGTCTGTGGAGATCAAAGACAAGGCAAATGGGGGGGTTTGTCCTCTATAATTGGAAAAATATGCAGAGGAGTTATTTTCTCTGGATTTCACAAGACTTGGTTACTTTTACTTACCAAAACAATGAAGAAGGGGGGGTCTGAAGAAAGGCTCCCCAGTGTGTTGCCCCACTTTGGGCAGGCATGGTTCCTCATGCTCCTGCCGGGCGGCGTTACCTGGGGCTTCCTCACGGCCAAGACCACTACAAGTACTGGAGCAGAAAGGCAGTAAATAAGATTTTGAGATATAGAAAAACTAGTTGCCTATTGCTTTCTGTATTTACAACCGTTTTGCACCAAATAAAAACACTGTGATCTATTGCAAAGAGCCATTTAGGGATGTGGAAGCAGAGGAAGAGCTCAGGGTAAATTCGTGCTACTTTTGAGTGAAGGTTTCAGTAGCATACAAATACTTGCAATGCTTGGTCTCTTGCTGTGAATATCTTTTTTTTTCCCCCTAGTCCTGGGGTGAATTGCAGTATGAGATACAGCCTTTAGAAAAACATTAATTAGTATTTCCAATCCACAGCATCTAGCTTGAGCCAGCTGTTCTTTTAGATTCATCTACAGCACATGTCCGTCTCTGAGATTTTATGAACAAATTAGACCGTGTATGTACTTGTTTTCAGTAGCACACAAAGAGGACACACATTTTATGTGTGTATTATTTATGTGTATTTTTTTCAGTCTGGCAACTGAAAAGTTCAGTATTTGAACAAGTCATGCACTGGAAGCCCCGATCCATATAGTCACAAAAAACCCCTCGTGATGAGTGAGGGCAGGAGGGGAGAAGGAATCATCAAAATACAGCTCCCAAATTGTCAGTCTGCCTTTGCAATGGCTGCTGGAAGCTGTATGTGTTTTCGTGTGGCTTAGAGACTTATTTTGAGCATTCTTGTCAGGCTCTTCCTGGTATGTTCACCTCTGTTTCAGAAGCAACGGGTCAGACTTACTGAGTGTATGTGCATTATTTACACATCAGTGCTGCACAATTTCCATCATCCACCTACAGAAAATATCCAAATTCAACAGCACACTTACCTATTCATTATGCATAACTTCCCAGATCTCAGATACACACTTCAGGCCATGCTTTCCTACATAAAATTCCTTCTTTTTTTTTTTTTTCCCCCTATTTACTAATTTACTCCTGCTTTGCCCTACAAATATATATAATTCATTTTGAATATTTTATGCAAAATGCAATACTAATGGGATTTGAGTCTTGCTGATAAGGATTCAGGTTCTGTAACTGGTATTCATATAAAACTTAGTCTCTAGGTTTCAAAAGAGATGCAATTCACAGT
The DNA here is from genome assembly GCF_963924245.1 of Chroicocephalus ridibundus. Lineage (NCBI taxonomy): Eukaryota > Metazoa > Chordata > Aves > Charadriiformes > Laridae > Chroicocephalus > Chroicocephalus ridibundus. Next base: position 58,888,269 of record NC_086288.1, read on the forward strand.
GCAAAGCTGCTTAAAGGCACAGAAATAACATTTGAAAGGGAAAAAAGAAAAAAGGAGTAAGTGTCACTCATGCAATTCCCCAAGAATTCTTCCTGGGCAGGAAGAACTTCTTCTTATCATAGAATCATAGAATGGTTAGAGTTGGAAGGGACCTTCCTTAAAAGTCATCTAGTTTCAACCCTCCGATGACAATCCTGAAACCTCTCCCATTGTCGGTTTGGAACAACACAAAAAATGAAAATATCCCTCCTCAAGTTGGCAGCTGGATCATGCTGCAGTAGAGTCTTGTTTTCAGGGCCCGTGGTGTTCACAGCCCAGGCTGTAGCCAACTTAAAGTGGGAAGATGACATCCTGCCTCCTGCAGTTTGGAGTGGCATTGTGCCCTGAAGGCATACAAAAAAATCAGTTCTTTTAATTTCCAGTTGCAGAGAACTAGAGATATTTTTGTTCAACTTGGAGTATTCTCTCAGTATTTTCTGGGTGCAACCAGTCTTATGCCATGAGATTTAAAAACGAAAGATTTGAACTATTTGGCATTTCATCCACTATGGCTGTTTCTTTCTCTCTACCTGCAATTTGGTTGACTGGAGGTATTTAATTTTAATTTGCAGTCATGTGATACTTCCACTCAATGTGAAAGTCCATATCATACCATGCCCTCATCACTCAACATCCCTCTGTTACCCATAAATGGTGAATATTGCCTTCCTTATGACGTTCATTGGTCAGGGAGAGGTCCTCCATGCTCTCAAAATCAAAGGAATACTTTCTTTGTGTTCTACACATTGTGTTCTACACAACATTTTTTCATACAATGGGACCAGACCCTCCAAGCCTAGTTATACTAACGGCCAAAGCAAAACTAAGGACAGCTCTGAGTGAGACGATTGAATGAAGCAGTGGCAACACCACTGTTAGGCTACCACACTGGGCTACCATTTATTTGCCAGGACTCGTTACAAAGAAGATCCACGTGAAGGGATGTCTGACATCCAAAAGTCATCAGCCTAGTGCTCCACTTGCACCTTTGTCAAGCATCGCTTCTAAGAGACAGCCAGAGCTCGTGCAGCCTTCGGCAGAGCAGGACTATGGTCCCTGTTACTGGAAGGAGTCCAAGATTCTCATTCAGACAGTTGTGGCTGTGCAGAGTTGCACTGAAATCACCTGTAGGGCATTTGTAGCCTGAAAAGAGAGAAGCTACCTGGCAGAAAATTATACATCCCGGATACAAAGAGTCTGAATTTTTCAGGTCAGAATATCTACAAAAACACTGGGAATTGACTGGGCTTCTTGACAAAGTGACATACAAGAGGTTTACTTTGTTTTCTGAATAACTTGCTTTTTTTGCGTTGCTTTGTTTTCTTTTTTTTTGTTTTGGTAGGGTTTTTGTGTGTCTTTTCTTTTTTTTTTTTTAATAAAAACCTCAGAGGAAATAGTGATCCTGCTAGAAATAACTGAGATATTCATCAAAAGAATTTCTGGTGACAATAGTGTTTTATATTTCTGAGTTGGACATCAAACAACAACTGGACAGAGCAGCACATAAACCTGGAAAATTTATCCCTGGAGTCCTTCACAGATACCCGCTTCCAGTTCTGTCTCTCAACTGTTAATCTCTGGGGATTGTATGAACTGCCTCTCACTTGTGTGTGTGCAACTGTCTTCCCTGATCATTAGAGCTATCGGGAATAATACAGGGTCTGGGAAAGAGGGAGAGGAAAATCCATCAGGATGGGTCTGAAGCAGCCTCCCCTGGCAGAACTCCAGCAGCTCCGTTCAAACACTGCAGCAGCTCGTGCAGCGCTGAGTCTCCCTGCAGAGTTCAGGTTTCCGACATATGGTGGCCATAAAAGGGCACAAACAACTTGCACTAATTGCACGAGAGAGAAATACGCAGTAAAAAATTGGGAAGATCAAAGAGGGAGAGATTATTAGTATCAACACCAGATGTTCTGGAAAAAAGCATTCCTAAGTGACTGGAAATGAGAAATTCTTGACGACCCTGTTGGTGCACTAATTCACAGCTGCATTTACCTCCAGCTCTTCACCACTGCCAATGAAACAGGGTCTTCTTTAGAGATGCAGCTGCTGTTTGGTGTGCTCGGGCACCCTCCTTTCCTCTGATCATCATTGTTTTCTGCCATGGTTGGTTCTCAGGTAAACCCATAGTGGGAACCACTGGGTTAAATAAGACACCCTTAGGTTAAATGAGATTATTCAGGTGTTAGAAGGAGCCTTGTAACAGGAAAAAAGCCCACACAGAGATAAGAAGCTGGATGTTAAAAGGAGGGTCACAGTTTAGGAAGGAAAAGTGGGTATGAAGCCCCACAGCGAGCCTCAGCAGGTGAATTTAAACTCATTTCTTTCCATCAGTTACCAGGATTTACCCCATTTAAACCATATCCAACAAGGGAAGGGTACTGCTCTAGTAAAGTTAGTGTGTTTGGAGAAGTGGTATCTCTTTAAAGAGGAAACCTTCTATGAATCTTATTAAGGGCAAGGTTAAGCCAGAAAGCTCCCTTGGGTATTGCTTAAGTAGGCGTTAAGTATGAGCGCAAGAGAAGAACAGCAACTCAGAGGAAGGCAGCGGGGACTGCCCTGGGTACAGCTGCAAAAGCACATGTGGCAGGACCCTAAAAGAAAGTCCAGGAAGACAGGGCTCAGGACCAGAGTGCTGGCTGTATGGCCAGTGAGATGTTCAAAAGGAAACGCCATCCTGCTTCATCTTTCTCAGGCTCAGCTAAACTGTGCCAGAGTCTTTGTCAACAGGCGGAGCAGGATCGCATTGAAGATGCATCCACTCTCAGTTTTCTCCTGACGTTAAAACAGTTTGAAAGACCTTTCAGATCTTTCACTGCTTTGGTTCAGGTGTGCGGCAATCCAGAGTGAAACCTGTGAAGATGTTAAGTAATTCCCACGCGTGAAATTTGCACAATGACCTTTGCTGCTCTAGAACTTGTCATTGCGTTATCGTGAACTAGACGATGAAGATGAGCAACACTCTGCTTTCAGACGCTCTTAAGAAAGTCTCCTAATAAAGCCCTCTGAAATTAATGGAACATTTAGTGTGTTTGCCTTGAGGAATATTTGAGAAACAGCATTTGTTTCGAGCGGTATTACTAAACCTTTGATGAGTTCTATATGCTAGAACCATATTACTGTATATAGACATATAGAACCGTATTACATTTGGATTTTGAAACAGAAGTGTTTGATTTATATTTTGTGATTTTTCTGGAAAACAAATAAATTTGAACTACAACTTACTTAAAAAGCTCGTTGAAGAGAATTGGACTACCAAAACTGCATTCTAAAGCTGAGCGAGTTAGTTTTGACTTAGTTTTCAACAGAGTAATGAAGAGATGAATACTGCCCGGTTTAGTACAAGAGACATTTCTGTGTTCTTTTCATGCTCCCAGCCAAATTCCCAGTCGCACGCTGCTGGAAGCAAATAGTACTCACTCAACTCAAGTTTTATCAGGGAGTGTAATGATAGGACGAGGAGTAGTGGTTTCAAACTGAAGGAGGGTAGATTTAGAATGGATATTAGGAAGAAATTCTTTCCTGTGAGGGTGGTGAGGCACTGGAACAGGTTGCCCAGAGAAGTTGTGGATGCCCCATCCCCGGAAGTGTTCAAGGCCAGGCTGGATGGGGCTTTGAGCAACCTGGTCTAGTGGGAGGTGTCCCTGCCCAGGGCAGGGGGGTTGGAACTAGATGATCTTTAAGGTCCCTTCCAACCAAAACATTCTATGATTCTATGATTCCAGATCATGAGGTACTACCCTCAACTGTCTACACAGCGATGGCCATTGCCAACACGTGTTTGTAGCTCCCCTAGCCCAACGTGACCTGAACTGTAGCACAGCGGTTGGCCTCAACTCAGTATGGTTATAGTTATCAAATAACAAATACACCTGCTAGTGAGGGAAATGAATTCAGAGCACGTCCTCCATGCATGTGACCACTGCTGAATTCCGTTACGTTTTAAAGAACAATTTCTAGGCCAGGACTGGGCAACAGACATACAGATTGGTGTGTTTTGGAAGATGTTGCTCAAATGGAGTGAAAATAGAGAAAAGATGCTTTTTCAGCACTTACCCAATCTGAATTGTACTGTTAGCTTTCTACTACAGCCAAGGACAGTTCTGCCAGATGAACCAAGGAGCTCCAGTAGAGTACTGCTGCCACAGTCAGAATTTAACTGGTAGACAGGATTAATGTATACTTTATCTCACCAAAGCGATACAATCTTTTTTAGACTGCCATACTAAATTTGGTCTAATGGTACGTCAGATCTGGAGCAGACCTGCCTCCTCACCTCTAATTGTACCATTCAGGGATGCTGAGAAATCATGAGGTCAGGAAAGAGGAAGATATATTCTTTAATGAAAAAGACTTAGACTTAAGTATTCTTAGATATACATTAAAGAAGAGAAAGTGTTCACTGCATTATCAGGTTATTATTAGCTCAAGAGCCGTACGTGACTGTAAACTCAACAACTTGTGACAACTTTTCAGTCAAAGTAAATTGTTCCACAAGCCAAAAAGCAGCTAACACTGTTCATAAAAGGGCCTGCCCTAATTGCTGCCTTGAAATGCAGCTGCACGCGCAGCCGAGGCAATGCTCACTAGTGTGCTCATGACAGAGATGAGAATTAGGAGTTGTTCAGCTCTTACTATGATTGCTCTTAATAAGCCCGTATAATTATATGGTAATACAATGCGAAACTTCTGCGGGTTCTCTGCAGTAGAGGAGCATTTCACCCCCGGAGAAAATGTTTCGTTAAGGTGGCAAGCCTCATTTTGCACTGCAGTCCTGCCAGTCTCGCAATACTCACGCTTCCTAAGGCTGGAAACTCCTGGGGTCTGCTGATTGTATGACAATCTGCAGTTTATGTATTTACTTCAGATAAAAAGCCTCCAGCCATTAGGGTGGCAGCCAAAAGCTTCCAAATAATAATAATAATAAAAATAAAATTAAAAAAAAAAAGATGTCCTGGAGGTCCAAGAAACGAAAGTGGTGTGCAAACCTTTTTTGTTTTTTAAATCTCATGACGTGTATCAATTATGGTGCTTCAGAGAGGGGTGAACCTGCTCAGAATTTTATCCACGCAGAATGGATAATCCTGAAGCCTAAGCTTGAAATACCTTTGCACATTCCCTCGATGAAGCCCAACATAATGACAGTAAACCAAATAGTTTTCTTCACATCGTGGAAGTGCTGTTCTTTGGGACGGCTATAGGCCCTTCTGGCCTCGTTCCTTACTATGAGACAGGTTTTGGGTCAGTGAGCTGGATTCCTTGTGCTTCGTTTCATGAACTTCTTAAGCGGAAATAGTCTTTTATGTCCCACTGCGGGAGAATGTGCTGCTGTGAAGCTTAATATTGTTTTTGAGATTATTGGCCAAAATGTGAAAGCATGGTATTATATTTGCACAGGGATTTATTGCACATTTCAAAAAGCAGAAAGGATTGTGGCTTAAGTGAAAGCTATTATAGAATTTGGGGTATACATTTTAATACGTATATCACTTTCAAGCAGACACAAGCTTTTAAGTAGTGCCAGTTGTTTGCTAGGGGAGTTGCCTAAGGGGAACTACAGTATATTTCCTAATTAATTACTTCAGATTAAAGGTATCTTTTAAATGTTACTGCATTGAAGGGCAAGCTATATTGGTGCTTTCAACTTACAACCTAGGAATTACTAATTGAATTTGTTTTAATTAGGAAAAGTCATCTAGAACTGAGGAGCTGCCCCACATCATTTTGAAGACTTTTGTAAATTGCAGTGCCCTGGAAATTGCTATCATTTGCCTTAAAAAGACAGCATGGGGTGGATTTTGTGAGGTTTTGGTTTGGGTTGGGGTTTTTTTGTTTGTTTGTTTGAAATAAGTATTTGACTTTCGGTTTTCTTCATTAGATGTTATAGACAAGAGTGGGGTCTTTACACTAAATTAACACTGTATAAAGTACGTTCATCGCTCAGGAAATCCGTCAGGGTGAAGTATGTGTCTCTGACTCTTTGTGGTCTGCTGTCTAAGAGTACAGGCTCAGAGACCTAACTTCTTGCCTGAAGTATTTTATTTCAATTCTCATCCAAAAATACAACATCCAAATCTTTGACACCTCACTGGAAGTGTAAACGTAAAGATTATTGAAGTGCAAAGGAAATCAGGCAAAGCCGGCACCTTTTCATCTCTTCTTCACAGCACTACATCTAGGATTTCATGTCAAGATAGTGACATTGTAAGTGGAGCCGATATCGCATCTTAATTGCCTGCTTCAGGTCTTGAGAAAAAGTGGCTTTTGATTATCATCTATAATCGAGGCATCAGGGTCCCAAAGCAAAACCATTAAGCCGTATTTATGACTATTACGCCTTAATAAAGTGACAATCTCCACAGGATATGTAAGAGATCACGTTTCTAAAATTATCCAGGTGCCTAAATAAAATTCATTCGCTTCTAAAGCCTTCTTAAAGTCCAGCCTAGACTTGGGACAGTTGGCCATACTGCTACAAGGGAAATGTCCAAAGTTTATGCTGACAGAGACAACTTAATTAAACATTTGCTTTATGAACTATAAGGTACATCCATAGGAGCATAACACGGAAGGGAAATCATTATTCTGTTGGTTTTGTTCCCAATGAAGCCTCGACAGAAGGACAACCTCCACTCTTGGGGACAACACTTCACAGATGTAGACAAATTACGGACAGTCTAGAAGAGAGAATGTTAAGCTTCTTTCTAAGTCTAGAAAAAAAGACAATCAAGAAGAGGTACGACAACAGTCTTCCACTAAAAATATTGTTACGAAGAAACTGATTCATTGCTCACTCTATCTGCAAGGGTAAGGAAAAAGGAAATGAACTTATCTCAGGCTTCCTCTGCTTCCACTCTTAACAGGTAGCCACTAGATTAAAGACAGTTTAAATTGCTGCTCCAATATCCTGCCCACAAGTAAGGATTTGCTCTTCGTTGCAGAAAATGACAAATGTCTCACCTCAAAGCAAGTTTCACAGTCACCACTGCAAGGAAAAAGCAGCAGGGACTGGTGATTTCCATCTGGACGTGATAGAAGGGCGCCTGCCCAGCAGATGGGGTCTCTGTCAGCACCCAAGCCTCAAAGGCACAAAGACAGCCAAGAGTCACTCACCAAGCGACCCTGGCTGCTGAACTAAGATACTTTCAAGAAAGGCTTGAGCAGGTGAGAAAGTAGTGGTGATGTTGCTCTAGACTTGTGAATCCTAATCCTTCTGCTCAAGGATCAGGTGGAGCCAAATGAGTCCTGGAGACAAGAGCACAGATGATGCTTCCAAGATGGCTTTGTCACCCTCAGCCACGGGATGACATTGCAGGAGCTGTGGAGGAAGATGGGAATCCTCTTGACAGGGAAAGCCTCTTTGCCTGCCAGCTTGCCAGGACAGGGAGGCTTTAAGTAAGGTTTGGGAGGAAGAAAGCAATGGGAGCCCACTGGCAAGCAATACCAGCTCAATCTGGACTCAAGTTTAAGGACCAGAAGAAATCAGGTCCTTATTGTAAATCCAAGGGAAGGACAGGAATGAATATGGGGGGGATCCCTCCAGTGAACATTTTAGATGCCTGAACACTGCCTGAGCTGCACGCTGCTCCCTCTGCCTGAGCCAGCAAAGGACAGGGACGGGGGAGAGCTGCCGCCTTCACCCTGTGTTCATGGGTCATGGTGGGGCACTGCCTTGCCTAGATGACTTTGACAGGCCTTTGCTCTCTTGTTTCTCGTCACTGGACATTAGGATATCACGAGACGCTTCAGAGGTTTATCTCTTTTCTTCCCTATTGCTCCTTTGATAAACATGGATTCTGATGCCAGGTTAGCCCTTTCCTCCTTTATCCCTATAGGTACTTGAAGGCACATTAGTAAGGCTTTGCACAACACATTATGAGAGCTCCTTACTAGATTCATGTCTACCTTCTTTGTGGGAACACCACAAAAACACCAAACACAGCAGTACAACCCCCCCTCCACCCCCCCCCCCCCCAAATATACAACCAGCTGTTTCATGGGGACTCACAGGGATCCTGCCACATCACTACTTAGGTATGTGAGAAGTTTTGACGCAGCTTAGGTCTTATCCTGGGCACCGAAAAAAGAAACTCCAAAACGTGACTACCAGAGGTGTTAGCAGTTTTCTTGTGATTTAAAAGAGCAATCTTTAGAACAGGGAAAAAGGAAACTATAGATCAATCCAAGTGCAGTCTTCCAGAATTTTTCTGGGCACATAATGAGATTTGGGTTTTGTTCTTTTTAGTGCTTGAAGAGTAGCATGATGATGAATGAAAGCCAACATAAATTTGACAGATCATTTCAAACCAGTGCATTTCCCTTCAACAGCATAATACACCATAAGGCGAGAAGCAGCAGATATCACACATGTTGGTTTTCATGAGGCTTTTGATACTCTCTCACATGATATTCTCAAACTAAGGAAACATAGTGCAGATTGCAATTTCTTGGAGAAGTTGACAAAGCTGGTTGGGAAATCCTGCTTGGGGAGTATTTACCACTAGTTCACCACCACACAGCAGTCAGATTCTGCAGACGTCTCTTCGTGCTCCGTTGCCATCCCGTGTTTTTAATCAGTACTATTGTGCTAGTGCCAGAGAAAGGTAAAGGAAGGGCTGTGGATTCACTACACGACAGGAGTTCAAAACAAACTTGACTAACCACAGAAACAGATGGTAAAAAAATTAAACCGAAGCAGCTCTAATACAGAATTTTACATTTTGGCAGCACTACGCTACAGCACAAGTGCAGACTTGGGAACAATTAGGCAGTTCCATAGAAAGTACATAGATCTCGCAGTGCATTCCAGCTCTCCTGGGTCAGAAGTGGCATCCTGTTTTTACAAGGTAAATCCCTCACCAGGATACAGCAAGTGAAAGCTGGCTGATGTAATCCTCAGGCTCCGCGCAGCTGGGCAGGGAGGCATCAGCTGGAGCGCTGTGCCCAGGACGAGCACGGGACAAGCCGTCCGCACCGAGAGAAGCTGCTCATTGGGGTGGTTTAGCAAAGGAGCCTGAAGGGAAACACGAAGCAGTCTCAGCTGCCAAGGATGTGAGAGAAACAGAGAGAGAGATAGGAAATTTATTCTCCATGCCCAGATGGACAAAAAATAGGGGGGGGTTACATTTCAGTAAGGCTTAGACAGTAGGAAGCTTTCTGCAGGTAACACCAGCATTTGCAGTGTACAAATTTACTGTTCAAGAAGGCTGTGAAATCACTGTCATTTAAGGTTGAGGAAGGAGCTAAGCAAATATCTACCAGGAGATACAGGAACTGGATGCCGCATTGGACAGGACCTGAGCTAGAATAAGTGGCTCTATCCAGCTTCCGGTATTGCCAAACGGGCTTGATTAACGAGGTTAAAAAAAAAAGTAGACAAGTAAAACGAGCAAATAGAGCAGGGAGTACTGAAACAAACCAGGCAGAAACCAGCTGAACAGCTCAGAGGACAAACCTCAGCCCTGGCATGAAGCTGCTCTCCACTGCTGTGGTGGCAGGGAACCCGGCCACCGGCGCTGGACCAGGCGATGAGTGCCAACACAGAGGAACGAGGAGGAAACGACAGCAGAATAAAACCAGAAAGATCCAAATTATGACACCGGCCTCCCAAAATACCGCAGCTGCTCTAGCCTAGTATACCCGACTCTCTTCCCCGATTCTTTAAAAGCTGTGACTGTCACGCGTATGTCTGGTCTGATAAAGCAAGTAGCTTAAAAAGGTCCAGTAGAGGAAGGGCTGGAGCTGCTGTACTTGTAGGATAACTTATAAATGCCTCCTTTGCCTTCCACCAGGCGCTGGCTGGAGCTCAGTTGTTCTTACCCCCATCTCCCACAGTGTATACCAGGCTGCTACATGTCCACCCACAAACCCACCCCATTTTATATGGGGTAATTGGAACAAAGCCCATCTGCCTTCTTCCTGTGCCAATCGAATCATATCATCATCATCATCACCACCACCACCACCACAGCACCTCTGCCGTTGGCTCTGAGATGCAAGAGAAGTAAGTCTCTCTAAATGATTCTCTCTGGATGTGAGTGTACCGTTTAGTTACATGAGGTCGAGTAGGAAACTCCTGTACCGTGACACAAAGGTGCATTATTTACGGTTACAAAGGAGGCTTTGACAAAGGCCTCCATTTTCTGCTCTGTTCTCTATGTGCAATCTACATCCAGGAGAGCCTGTCACAGTTCACGTCGGCCTCACCTTGGCACCCATCAGCAGAGGGAAACCGTACCTGACCAAACTCCTGAGCAGTGTAACAAAGGAGAGGAAATATCTGCTCTTATAAAGTGCCCAAAGCCAGGCCCCCCCAGCCCCACAGCTCAGTGAGTCAAGGATTACACCAGACCATGACCAAGGGGGTTCCTTCCCATCTACATACTCAGATCTTGCTCTACAAGGGCTTCTCGTCTGGTATCAGAGAAGATGCTGCTCAAAGGAAGACCTTCCCCAGGACCTGAGCACGTACCTTTGTAGTGGCAACTACATCCTTTGAAGACCCGGTGTCCAGCCAGGGGAACAAAAGCACCCAGTAAAACCAGTGCTACAGCCCAATTTCATTCAGGGCGCGTCCAGCTGATTTGAAGGGGCTAGGCTGACAGAGTGACAAAACGACACGGGTTAGGAGCATAGAATCACAACGAAAAAAGACTTTACCCTACTTTGTCCCTACCACGTAAACATACACAAATTTATCTCTGGAAACGTGCACCCAAATGCTTGTTATTCCTACCGTTACCCTTCAAGTATGAAGTTCTACGTTTGCAGAGGCTACTTCCAAACATTTCTTCCCGCCGCACTGAAGTTATTTATCAGCCCCTCCCTCCTTTTTTTTTTTTTTTAATAAATAAAATCACTCATACATGTTCTTTCTAGATCACCAGCAACCATGTAAGTGACACAGGCTTTAGAAGCCCCAGTCTGCTGAGCGTCACGCCACCGTGAGCAGAAGGAAAAAAACCCTGATTATTTTTTTCTGTGAAAAACATTATTCTGAACAGTTTCTCTTCAAGACACGAGAACAGACTTTCAAATGCTCCATAATATGCTAAACGGAATTAACAGGTTTCATGTGGCTTTTAGGCCACAGCTTCTTGTTAATTAGGGAGCTCTGGTTTATAGCCGTTGCAGGGTTGTGTTTGAAGGTTACCAAGTGTCCTCGTACTCGTATTATTCAGTAGTGAAATCATAACGCTGATAATTTGATATCCATCTCACTATTCACCCCAGGCTGCCGACAGCTACTTGGAATATTACGGCAAATCCAAAGCCAGCAATTGTCTTCAGAGGAAGAAGAGATAATTACTACAAAAATAAGACAAGCAGCATTTTTTAATAGTCCAAGAGCCCTTCCCTTCTCAAGTTAAATTCCAGTGAGAATACTTTCCTCGACAGACAAGATTTATTCAGTCTTTAGTCCTTAAAAAACGCATACAACTGCAGATTATGGCCTGGATGAACACCAGAATAACCAATGGAAATTTGACATATGACAAAATGACAGCAAGGAGAAAAGATTTAAGATGTAGCTCATTCCCCTGGTGTGTAAACTGTAACGAGAATTTACAGGTAAACTGCAAGAGCTGCAAACTGAGCGAGTACGCTGTGTGTTGGTCTCTTACTGTGCTCTTCCTGCTCTCATGGACCGCTCACACCAGGGATAAGCCCGAGATTGTCTTGCTCCGTACACTGGTTACGTGAAACTGTGGACCTTGGATTTTTGATTCTTCGGGTTTGCAGTTTGGTTAGCGCATCAAGAGCTCGGCACACTTACTGCCCTCAGGCAGTAAAAATCCACATAAGTGAAAATGTGGACTGCTAGAATTTTAACTTTTTAAAGCTAGGCCTGCCAAATCAATTAAATAAATAGCAATAAAAGAAATGACACGTGTATTCAGATCAAAAGCTGACACTTTTGAACCTTGAACCTCACGCAATTTGCCATTTTGAACGTAAGATGTACAAAGCAGGTGAATCAATTCCACAAAGTGACTCTGATGACACTAGCAGAACATCTACTGTAAAGAGTCACTAAGTATACACTGAGGCTTTGGTCCCTGCTTTTAAGAAACAAGGGTCTAGCACAAAAACTGACTGCTGCGCCCATGCAGGCAAAATAGCACGTGGTCACCAAATGGCAGAAGCAGCACCATAAGCCATTACCTCAGAGGGAGCACAATTCGCTCCCCGCCAATGTCAAAATAATTTTAAGTGACTAAAGACAACTCAAATTTTTAGATAATAGGTGGGTTCTCTGCTACCGTATTAAGGACATTGTCTCAAGTGAGCAGCTAGTGCCAAGCCTCAATGCAAGATTCATTTTCATCACAGCTCCGCCTCGCAGGAGTCTGAAGGGCACAAAGTGGTAACTGACCTGAAAACAAGGTCCCGTAGCTTCGAGGTCAGACACATACACACATGGTATTTCAAGAACTCTTTCCAGAATAACTAGTTTAGCGCAGCTCCTGCTGTCTTGGCTACAGAAGGAAGCTGGCCCGTGGCTATATCGCTGCCTTTAACAAGAATGTCAAGTTCAAATCAAATCTGCAGGAAAATTTTGGACTGACAGTCAGTCCTGTCACCAGGACTGAACTTGCTTCATCAACTCAAATACCTTCCCGTTTTCACGCAGCGCACCGAGCCCAGCGATGTGCTGTCTGATGCTGGGTTTTCGGTTTCATTGCCACGCTTCTCACTAAATGAGAGGCATCACTTCCCAAGGCTCCACAATTCCACTTCTCTGAATTACCTTTTTTAAACTGTCAGCATCAGGGAAATGATTCCTGAGCTACCTTGATATTTACTTTATTTTCAACAGGAACAGCCACTATAAGCACCTGTCAGGGCTGGGCATAACAGGAACACACTCTTTCTGATATTCAAAGCCGTTAACATACATAGAAATTCATTACCGCTTTTGTGCAACAAACCGAGCATGGATGGGAAGAAGCAACATCAACATAAAACCTGAACATTCCTTGAACACCAAAACCTGCTCTATTAAAAATACACTTACCTTGCAACATCATTCTCGCATCACCAATCTAAAACTAGTAAGTGATTTCTGAGGCTGAGGAGAGGCTGAGGGAGCTGAGCATGTTTCGTTTGAAGGAGACTGAGGGGAGACCTCATTGCCCTCTACAGCTACCTGAAAGGAGGGTGGAGAGAGGTGGGTGTTGGCCTCTTCTCCCAGGTAAATAATGACAGGACCAGAGGAAATGGTCTGAAGCTGCGGCAGGGGAGGTTTAGGTTAGATATTAGGAGGAATTACTTTACTGAAAGAGTGGTCAGGCACTGGAACAGCCTGCCCAGGGAGGTGGTTCAGTCACCATCCCTAGAGGTATTTAAGAAACGTGTAGATTTGGCACCTCAGGGGATGCTCTGAAGGGCAGAGATTGTTGGTTGTTGGGTTTTTTTTGTTTTTTTTGTTTTTTTTTTTTTTGTTTGGTTTTTGTTGTTTTGGTTTTTTTTGGTTTTTTTTTTGTTTTTGTGTGTATGGTTGGACTCAATGATCTCAAAGGTCCTTTCCAACCATGAAGATTCTATGATTCTATGAATGTAGTAAAAACAATATAATGTACAATACGTGCCATGCATTTGCCTGTTCCATACAGGATTTATTTGGCAAGTTTTACAACAGAAATGCACCAAAGTCAACCTAAAAAAAATTAGAACCCAAGGTAGTGGGGCTGCAACCCACAGCTTTGTACTCACAGAGTCGACTCCTCTCTCTCCTGGACACTCACCACACTCTGCAGTTCGGCTGTAAGGCAGAACCGGCTCCAATTAAGAGTGAAACGCTGGCTCTGCTTGACAGCATTGCTCTGGCAGAAAGTGGTAAACGAAGGGAAGAAATGACAATCTACACTACACAGCCTAAAGCGGTAGCCGTGAGGTGCAGGCGGGCAGCATATTCACAGCGAGGGCAGATTTTAAAATCCGACACTATTGCATTGCAAACATGGTGATAGTGGTTTGGGCAAAACAGAAATATTCCAAAAAAAAACTATTTTCATTTTGGGGTTTTCTGTTATTAGAGCTGTGAGCTCACTGAAGTGTTTGGGGTTTTTTTTGTATTATATATTAATGATCCATCTTACAACTCCTCTGTTGGCAGGTTTTTTTCCTAAATCAGAGTATAACAGATACTGAAGTCTTATAAAAAGTGTAGCTAGGCTCAGGCTAAGTTGGCATGGCTGATGAAAGATACTATTCTCCTACAGAGACGTACAGAAACAATACAGAAGGTGTTTTCGACAGCCTTCGTAGTCTAAGCATCTCATACCACTACATACAGAAAAACATCCTTGAGATAAAGACAGTCCCGTTGCACGGCCTTCACAGTGTTTGTCACAGCCCCCTAAGCAGCCAGCAAAGTACTTACACAAAACTATTTGCTTCCTTGGAGTCAGCAAAAGTAACACAGTCCAAATTTCTAAGAAAAGAGTAACTACTTGGAAGGAGTTTCAAGAGCGAACTTTGTTTAGTAATGGTGAAGACCATTTCTGAAGCCATGATCACCCAAGGCCAACACAGTGGGTACAACTCCCAGTTTACTCACACTGGAGCAGCCCGGTTTGTAATACAAAATGTTTCAATATTTCAGGAGTTTAACAGACTTTCGATTACATTTGCGCTATCATTAAGTTGTATTCATTCTTGCTTACCATCACCAAATAGATTCAGAATTGTAGCCCAAGAGCTGAGCTGGTGTAGCAGCCACGACTGGGCAAATACTGGCTTCGACAAGTGACCTTCAGAACTATACTGACTTACAAAACCTGACTTCTAAATGAATACTTAGAATAGAGAGAATTTTGCACCACAAAAGAACAAGACAAGGTTGAAGTTTCACAAACTCACTCTAAATTAAGAGGCCAAGTAAATTAACAGCGTACTTGTGATTGTAAAACTACTTTGCTTGAGGGGAAATTCTGCTCGGCTGATGAACATCTGAAAGGCTTCAAAGATTAATTAAATAACCCTATGGAAAACGCAGTTGTTCCTTAATACTCTCATAATGAGTAATACTAATTATGAATATATGCTGTACTCGGTGCATGCTTTTGGAATTAATATGGCAACTGTGACTTTAGTTGAAATATCACTGCTTGCATCAGAGCTGCCTAGATTTTGGTTTTGGAGGGATTTATGAAGAATTCAATTTATTCACTACTTAACAGCGAAATAAATAAGAGCATCAGAGGTTAAGAGAGAAGCTTTTCCAAAAAACATAAAGAAATAAAGAACTGTATCTATAGATGAGAAATTTGGTCTTGCTGGGTTTTTTGCTTTGTTTTGTGGTTTGTTCCCCCTCAGCCACCTCTAGAGTTCCAAGAGGACCCCCCAGGGTCAGAGAAGAAGCTGTGACCTTTCATTAAAGATGCACTACTAGATATTCAAAGAATCCCTATTAATCACAAACAAAACCATGAGAACAATTAGAGCTTGGAGCGAGCGAAAACAATGGCACTTCATGCCCAGTTGGGCCCCTACCAGACTTTCAGAGAGTTTTAAGGGGTAATGTTGCATTTGGAATGCCCTCTATAACCAGTGTCTCTGAAAAGTTACGCCTGCACAACAAATGGAGATGTAACTGCCACATCCCAAAGCCCAGCTATACTGCTTTCCCTCTAGCTACCACAATTCAAGTACAAAACCAAAACAACAAAGGTTCCCAGCCCCAAGATGAGGATCTGGGCCAGGGCCTGGACTTCAGTGCAGTCAGCCGTTACCACCACCCTTTCACTGTCACTCTCAGGTGGCTCAGGAAAGGATCTGCCTACGCTTATCCTGCAGTTACACCCACACGACAAAGCCAAACGTAACCAATCCAATTGTAGTAACTGACTACCTAAATTACAACTCCCTTAAGACATAATATTTTTTTCATTTACAAGGGGTTTGCCTTTAAAAAACAAATAAATAGTAGGTTGGCATCAAAACCTTCTTCCTACAAGTGGCAATAACCAACTGCTACAGAAATAAATCAGAAGTAAAGCCATCGATAACACAGTTCTTATGCACGTTCGTGTCCCACATTTGTAAGAATGTGACTTCATGGAAATTGGAATTTGATACAGTAAATACATTGCAAGATCACCAACTCTGAATACTAAGAAAGAAATGTCGACGCTGTACTTTTCCTTTTTTAAACAAATATTACAAAATTGAATTTTATTGAGTTTCACACAAGATGCACTTATAAAATTGATACAGAATGTCATTCAACAGAAAAAAAAAATAAATGAAAGCAATTCCAAGCTTTCTTTAGCAACTCCTAAATAATTCAAAAATAAGATACACCACATTGACAGATAATCTGAATTTCAATGTGTGAACATCTCCAATTAGTATAAAATACATCAAAAATTAAAGAATTTCAGATTTTTGCCCAGCACAAGTCCTCTTCTTTATAGTATCATCCCTGAACAGTAACCACAGATTTTTGGCCGTGACTCCAGCTACTCTTGATGGGAGAGGAGAGGCTGAAAGACTGCAGCAAGAAGTTCCCACCAGAGCAGACCACACGAACCCGTATGGCAAAGCCACCTCATTAGCAAGTCTGCTCAGAGACATAACTCTGTCCAACTGCCTCCATTTGCTATAGTGCTGTAGTCCTGCCAGTTTCAGGCATTAGCATATACATGAAACTTTTGCATGTTCATAAAGCAAACGAACTTTGGCTTTCCCACTCTGACTAATTACGAAATTAGCAAAGAGCAAATTTTGTCTTCATTTTTTCCGCATTGAAGTACTTTTATGATACCTTCCCTTGGAAAGTGAAACGGGTGCTTTACTAAATATCTAAAAGGCATCTGAAGTTAATGCTGTGTTTTAACAACAATACATGAAGAATTCATCATTAACTAAAGAGTCTCTTTTGATATAAGTGTCCAGCCTAACTTTGGAGCTCAAATTTATTCCATTCATGGTCTGAGGATTCCAAACCATCTTTCATCAATTCTCCCACAACTGCATCTCACACCAGAAATTAAGTTGCATTGTAATGCTTAAATGTTCTCTATAGATTTAGTCCATCGACTTAAATTTGGCTTAATCCAATCAATTAAAATGGATAATTCTGATTTGATTGACAGTATGAGCTTTTATAAACACATTCTCCGGCAAGTTAATACACAGATGTCGTTCTTATCAGAGTTAAACCCAAAATGCAGTGTAATATTCTTTTCTGCTGCGTTAATGCCAGACATACAGTCCCAACACAACACTTGCTTGCTGCAATTAACACTGCCTTTCCTCAACATATAGAAGTGCCTCTTTATTATTTTTCCCTACAGCAGCAAAAAAATCCTCAGCTTTTAAAAATAATTTTATAAATAATTTGCCTTGCAGGACACACAACTTAACACAACAAATGAATATGTTTCATATTTGCCCAGTTAAGCAGAACCTTCATTACTGTGATCTTTCCTTGGTGTTTAGTATTTAGATAAAATAGTATGCAGTAAGTCTTTCATTTAAAGGCAAAATTTTATTCTGATTACAAGATTTTCAAGATACATTTTGAAAAGATTTTTGTTGACAAGAATAACTATCTTGACTTACTGTTTTATGTACCAATGCTTTATGCGTTTGTTGATATAAGCACATGTTTTGAATTCTGCTTGCGGATGTTTAATAAAACAAGGTAACTGGAAAGGCAAGCTTCCGGTCAAGTTGTCACACACTTCAAGGAATATCCTTACACTGGAGGAACCTTCATGAAAAGTAGTACGTTCGGAAGCATGGTTTCATAACGCGGAACAGGATTATGCTTTTTTTTCCAGTCTATTTTCCAGAAAAGTGACACTGCAGCTCTGCCACCAGGCTAGAGACTCACGATCCATCACATTTTCCAAGAGGCAAGTTAAAGATCACTTACTTGACCTGACCAGATACCAAGCCAAGTTACTTGTAGAAAGAAATTAATATTTTTTGCCATTAATAATTTAAGTTTTTAAATAAATATTTATGTGCCTTTTTTGGCAACTGTCCATTCCGGTAGCATCTGCTGTCCCAACAGCTCAGTATCCTTAGCACATTGATTTTTTAAAAAAAAAAAAAATCTTAGTCAATTCTGTTTCCACAAATAGTAAACCTGTCTATCTCCAACAAGTCTTTCTTTGAAGACCTGTGTTTTAATTCTGAACTGTCTTGGCTTATATCTTTTTCTTCTCCATCAGGAGTTGTCAGAAATTGATCAGAATTGCTTGTTACAAGTAAAGACGGTGTGTTCTCCTTTTGATGCACGGGTTGATTGGTAACTGATGTAGATCCATTTTCATCTGTGGAAATTCCTGTTGGAACAGAAAACAAAGATAATCATTAATTTAACACAGACATACTGATGCACCTGTAACACCCGTATTCATGCAAAGCTGCCCTGAAAAAGTGTGCTGCATCAAACCAGCAGAAGCAACAGAAGAATGCTTTGTGGAAGCCAATATACCAAGCCATAACACCTCTTCTTAATTTTACCATAAGTGATTTCCTTTTCTAATTTGGTAAAAAGATAGAAAATGAATTCTACAGAAGTTCAGATAACGAGCAAGACTATAAGCAGCAGATGTTAGGACACACACTACATTCTTCTGGCTTACATACTCATTTTTGTTGGCTTAGACAAAAAATTTTTTGACAGTCATTGTGTGAATCACACAAATATTTTCTACTGAACTGAAGAAAAAGAGAAAAAGAATCTCTGTAGCAGGAACTAGATGTGCCTAAACCTCTACATATGTACAATAAACCTGGCTTCTCTAGGGATAGCTAATAAATGACTCATGCACTGCTACACACTTTAATAGCACTGGCTCCTAAAGCAGTTCTATTAGAGATGTCTGTTTTTACTCCTGCCTCTTACTTCAGTGGAATTGAACACTGGCTCCATTAACCTAAGGTATTTGTAAGTAGTATCCATGTATTTTTTTTCCACATTTTGTTAAAACATTTAAAGAATTAAAATGCACAAGCAAATGACAAGGAAATAAACTTTTCTTATTTACTATCTCCTTGTAAAGACTGAGTTATTGTTTTTAAAGGAATCTGAAACAATCTGACTAATGTGGAGAGTACGGCAGACCAGCCCAAGGGAACATGCCCCATCCCTGGAAGTTTTTAAGGCCAGGCTGGACGGGGCTCTGAGCAGCCTGGTCTAGTGGGAGGTGTCCCTGCCCATGGCAGGGGGTTGGAACTAGATGACCTTTAAGGTCCCTTCCAACCCTAACAATTCTATGATTCTATACAAATAGTTAGAAGTTCCATCCTTCAAGAGCAGAACAAAATTTTATCCTTCAAAATTTTAAACTGTTTCTGTGGACAAGGTGGAAACTCTTAGCAAATAAATTGAATTACATTATAAACTGATAGAAAGTAGACCAGATTAATTCCCTCACCATCATACTAGTAAGAGATGTGTTGAGAGACTGTATTGAAAAAAATTCCCTGATAAGTGGGACACAACGATTAATCAATATTGCAGAGCCCAGCAGTAATAATGCAGACACACAGAAGCTGGGGAAAGTAAAAACATTCTTTCACATAACTGAGGTTTCTAGTAAATGAAGAGCTGTTAAAAGGTATAAAACCCCCTGAAAACTGTTAAAAATCAAGCTTTTTCATCACCAATGGAAGTGAAGAATATTCTAAATAATATCAGCAAAAGCTTTTTGATTGCTACTTTTTAAACAAAATCTTTCAGTTTGAGGAAATAAGCACCTCTGCTGACTGACCCGTTAAAATTGCTGCGGCTTCAGCTAAAAATAGTCTTCAGGATTTATTTACTGTTAGTTTAAGGATCAGTCTAAATGAGTACAGCTTATTAAGTCTCATATCCAAGTGTAGTACTAGAATCTTTTATTAAAACTTTATCATTGTTATAGTTGTCTAATGAAAGGCAAGAGGCATTCAGACCAATTTGTATTAAATTCTTTCATGATGAAACTAAAGCAACTCTATGAATTTAAGCTATCTAAAAATAAATGTCTGCACCAAGTTTCTGCACGATTTGATTTGACACAGGTGAGACAGATTTATGACTGAAACACTGACAGCTTCTTAACTCTACTATTGCTGGCGAGACACTATGACGACTAATAAGCACCTTACATTTCAAGCTGTTCAAGTCTTTGGCAAGCAACAGAGCGAACACAATAAAAGCCTCACTGTTAAGTTCTCTAGGGCTTTCATTGAGCTCTTCACAGAGGAAGATACACAATCCAATTCAGTTGACTAGAACAATGAAGGTTTCTGTTTCCTTCTATAACTTGTCACAGCGATATAATAATGCCCCATTCCAATTATATATTAACCGCTAATGCTGAGGACCCATACAAGAAAATCATGCTGCACAGACTTGAAATGAAGCGAGTAGAGACCAGCTGAAATTCCTTTTTGGATTTCATAAAGCTTTTCATTCATGCATTCATGACAATTATAAGTAATTATATCTATTGTGTGCCATGCTTTACATTAATTTCCATAAGAAATGCACTGCTACCTTATTAAACTTCAGCACTGCCAGACATTATATGTAAATAGTTACTTATTTGTATAGTGACATGGCAGAGGAGGTTGGACTAGATGATCTTTAAAGGTCCCTTCCAACCCAAACCATTCTATGATTATGATTTTCAAACAAAAAGAGTGTGCTACTGTTCTGATGTTACTATCACCTCCAAATATCAGGGTGGGATCTTATCAGAGATGAGTATTTATAACTAAAAGATACATGAACTAAAAGCAATAAGTTCTATTACATTTACAGACTTGTGCTCACAGCTGTGATATGGTACAATTAAGGTCCACCTAGAGGGCTACTGTGCAGCTAACAATGTCCTACATCTGGTTTAATATTAAATTTAGCCTGAAAGCAATTTGCATTACAGTTGAAAACAGAACAAGGCAGTTAGGCTTACCTTGGGTAGATTTAAACATGCTTTGCTGTTTGCCAGCTGGCTTCCCTGGGGTGGCAGTCAGGACAGGATTGAATAATTTCTCCTCCATTTTTGCCTCCTTTACATATTGACACGATTTCCCCAGCAATACAATACTGTTAAGGACTTTTAGAGATATTAACCTGGAAAAAATAAAACGATTTGTTTACATATTTGCATTAGTGTATTAAAATAATTGCATACTATTCATACTGCAATTATTCATATTAAAATAATTGCATTTGGTTACTCCTGTCTTATAAGGATTAGCTACCAAATTAAATCCCTTCAATAGCAGGATCAAAAGGTAATTTCCTTTTCTGAACAATTTGTTTCAGATTCAATGCTTAAGTTTTCTATTTTTTAAATATTTTTTTTTCAGAAGGCATCTAGAGAAAAACATCAAGTTTTATCATAGTTTAACAAAAGGACTACAAGGACAGTTAAGCAGCCATCTAATACATCAAATATTTAAACACAGAACTAAAAAGGGCCCTCAACAGTGCAAGTCCAAGTTAAATACACTACTGTTAAAACTGTAGCCTTAAGTGTACCCAGCGAAGGATCACTAGTGGACCCTGACCCACAAGAAAGCAAATATATCTAGCTTTCACTAATTACAGACTCATCATAAAAAGACAGTCCACAAAACTCAACAAATCCAACGAGGCAGCACTGCACTACCATCATAGCACAGTCCAGTTGATGGCAGATCCCTTTTCCATTATCACTAATTTGCAGAACAAACTTCAGCAGATCACTGAAGTCCCTTTTATACCTGTGCTCTCATCTGAAGAACAGGAAGGTCCCATCTACCATCAAGTGCTTTTAGATCTACAACTCAAATGAGCTTTGTAAAATCCAAGTTCCATTACTAGTATTACACAACATGCAGACCAATGTCTACTCTAGAGGTGAAAGCAGAGGTGAAGCAGGTGAAGGCTCACTACAGAATAACAAGGAAACAGTGATCTATCCTCTGTAGGATGAATATAAATATTCTCCACGCAAATCAACCTATGTTACAAAAGTGAACCAAATGCAGACTCTAAAATCATTCTCTATTCTCTGAAAATTTTTTTATTATGTACCTCACTAACCGACTAAAAGAAGACAAATTGAACATTCACAAATTAAAATCCATGAATGGGTCTAACTGCTTAATCGTAAAGTGACCCAAGCACACTTCAGCAGCAGCTTCACTCTCTCTCACTGCATTAATGTAATCAGAACTCGTCAAGCAGAAAAATAAAGTACTCCACACTTTTAAGGGAATTTTATACAATACATTTACTTGTAGATGAAATTTAGAGAAATGGAAGAATGAGCAGAGCAGACTGCTTTCAGTACTCAGAAAAAACTGACATTTTAGTATCCAAGCAACCACAAAGAAGTTACCATTTTATACAAGTTGAAAGCCATTATTCTCTACAGTTTCATTAGGTTATCAGGATAGATTTTGTTTCCGAGAGTTGAGAAGCTCTCCTCCATTTTTAATAAATTTTAGAGGGTTTTTTCTCCTACACTTTTTATGTAACATGCTTTTGTTCTGGGAGAGTAGGTGTTTACAGCATGACCTGACTCCGATTTAATGAGATCAGAAGTTGAAAAGGCCATAAATCAACACTTTACTGTATCAGTTCCAGTTTCTCATGGAAAATTATGCAAGAGTTTCTAGCGATTCTCCTTTATTCTTTTCTGCCAGTCCACCCCAGGCTCAAATTTCTAACAACAATGTAAGTTTGCAGTTGTTCAAACTCCTAGAAAAAGAAAACTCAGGTTTTATATGCTGGGCAGGACTATTTAATAGTATAACTTACAGTATCACAGTTGTTAACTATCAGTACAAAATAATGTCCTCCACATTACAGTCTCAATCCTTTGCCCAGTTAACTGTTTCAGATTTATCCCACTGTTTCTCACATATCTATGCTATACTAAGATGATGAAAAGCTGAAATTTATGTTCAGAACACAAATTACTTGAAAGATGCAAGAGGTAAGTTAGCTCCAGATCTGAGATCATGGCAGAAGTAAAAATCTTGTTCTCACTTTTCAATAAGGACAAAATCAACCAAAATACATTTACTCTTGTGACCTATGCCATCAAAAAGCAGCATTTAATCCTTCATGTTAATTACATTACTTCTTCCTGCCCTCGTTCCTCCAAGCCACAGAGACAGAGAAAAATCCAGGACTGGGCTGCAGCAGTGGAATGGCAGTAGTAGGGAAATATTGCATATATTGGGAGAAAAGAAAATCCACTGAGTAGAATCAAGGTACTGAACTTGGTATACCACAGCTGGAATGTGATGATCAGGGACTAGTGCTTTCAGTTATACAGAGCTGGCTTTAGGGAGAACATGGGCACAGCATGTGGTACGCTGGGGAAGAAATCAAAGTATGATGCAGAGGAATACGGCCAATATTTTAATATTTCACCTATATGCAATACCTCAAAGTCATAGTTATTTGACACTAAAGAGATGTGTCTCTACACTAATGTGCACTAGACACGTTAGACCAAGTTCTACTTTTTTTTGCAGATCTAGGTCAGATTAGAGAGAAGAGCCGATCCGTTTATTAAAAATGTGTGGTAATCCCATTCTTTTCATAAGGTACTGTAAAACAACAGCCTCCTCTCTTCCAGTGTACCTGCCGAACCACTGCCCCTGTCTTTTACTTCCCAAGTCTTTCTGCCTTCAGCTACAAATACAACTTGGTGGGGCATTAGAAGAGATACTCTCACAATACTGTAGGTGGTTTCTCTGTGCTGCTGTGATTTGAATCACTTAATTCTTTACGATCAATTTTAGAAGGACTCCAATATCAATTAGTACTGAGAGACAACAAACACCGACACAGTTCAGTATGCAGCTTTCCTAGAAACAAGTCATGCCCATACAGTCTACAGCAAGTGTCTCAAGACAGGCAAACTAGATGGGATTTAAAATACAACTAAACTGATCTCAGAAGTGTATATCAACTGGTGAGAAATTAAGGATAACACAAGTATAAACTGACCCGGCAGTGAAGGAATACTTGTAAACTATGGGTTTTGGAAGACAAATTGCCATAAGACACGATATTCCTTAACTAAGATTATTTACTGACACCCCCCGTCCCCTTCCCAGAAAGGCAAGGGGGGTGCATTTACTTTTTTTTTCATATAGCAGTTTCCTAACACAGACACCTTGCATTTAACTACCAGAGAGGAGAATTCACGATCTGCCCAGAGCACTTACACTGCTTATTTTTGTTGGCATACTGAATCTTTCGTTCTTTTCACAGAAAGTTTCATTCCTTAGAATTCAGTTTCCCCTTTTATGCACATGTATGGTGCTTGTCTGTCATAAATTATTTCAATAATTTTTCCATTATTTTATTTTCATTAGTGAAGTTACTTATTGAGGACTATAATCCCCCAATGCAGTTACAGTACTTAGGGACCAATCTGCACTTTCAATTTCAGTTTATGAGCATAAGTGTTTTACATTTTTATTCTACTAAATGTAAACACAGTTTATGTTCATACCTAATAGTATCAACGGAAGCTTTTTTCAAATCTGATCAAATAATGGTAAATACTTTTCAATTGTGTACGTTTACTTACCCACAGTAGAACAGCACAACACAAACATAAGCTAAGATTCCTTGTACTTTTATTGAGCTCGTTACAACTCTGATGAGCTGTTTTAAGGATAAAAGTTCAACAGTTAAAACATACAGCACACAATTATTAATAGAATATTTTAACAGATGTTTCTTATTTGGTAAATTCAAGACGAAAGTAGAAACATTTGGTTTAATAGAAATTTATTCTAATGTTCCCCTTGGTAGCGCTAGCTGTTCAAGATTTTGAGTTGAGTAAGTATAATAGCACCTAGTTGCAACTCTGTCAGAACTATAGTCTGATAGTGTTTCCTTCACCACTAACTTCCAAGTAGAGTAACAAGTGAAAAAACCCTCCCCAAAAGCCAAGGTCTGGAAGATGAGTTAACAATTTTTGAGGAAAATGTCAAGAGATGCTGATGCAGTAAAACAGAATCAGTGTTTTGCACTATGCTAACATTTTTAATATAAAATTGCTCTGCGGACTAGGCGTATGAAACCCAAGTTTCAGTAACAGATCATCCTGAAATCTCAGTTTTACTTCAGTATTTCACAGCTAGGGTTCCAAGGCAGCAAAGAACTTCAGTTTGTTTTACACCTATTAGTATCCAGGATAACATATCAGAACACAATTAACTTGAAAAATGCATTTCAATCGAATTCTCACTGGATGTATTTTACTTAGTTATAAAAGAAATCATGATTACAACAGTTGTTTTGGTTTTTTGTGGGTTTTTTTATTTGTTTGTTTGGTTTTTTAAATCCTTAATAAAAACTAGGCAAAGCCTGTCAATAGTATTTTTCCCCATCTCTATAGGAGAACATTACATTTAAAAGTTAATTCATACTGATATTCTTCCAGGAAAATTATGATTTAGCATCTTTGCTGACAAAGCAAGGACACATTCCCAGTATTACTGGGAATAATTACTGGGATAACTACTGCTTGTCTACATGCATATTTATTGAAAATTAGAGCAGCTATTTACAGAAAACATTCTGCAACAGTTAATTCAGAACCGACAACATGTGGACACAATTACAATAATGAAGTGATTCACTTTATAGCAGCACGTCCATGTAACAGGGTCAACTATTTCAGAATCATGTATTCTGCAACAGCTCAGAAGCTCAGTGCCCCATATAAAAGAAAACTGAGTCATTAAGCATACCATCACAGGGACAACCACAAGGACTCCTATAAAAAAAACCTAAAAAAACTAGTACACTACTGCTAACCTTCTGGCAACCAGCTGCTTTGACTATTCTGAATGAATGAATAGGATAATTGCCAAAAGGAATAAATGCCTAATAAGCACAGATGTAGTTTCATTCCACTGTTACAGTTCAAGTGCTTATAAATTCTATAAAATTAATCTATATTCGATGTTCTATGAAAGGCTGATAAACAGTAACACACTCATGAAGTCATAATTAGTATATGATATAGGTTATACCGAATGCTAACTCAACCTTGCAGTAACATTTCATTTACTGAAGGTGATCATTTCATCCTCAAAACATCAAAATGAGCTAGCTATCTCACAGGTGTATATTCTCAAAGTGAGATCTTATTGAGAGAAAACTGATAGGAAAAATACAACTTACTAAAACAGCCAGCGGAAGAGGAATGAAACCCATTCTTCTTGAAACCGAATCACTATAGTCTGTATATGCCTAGAAAAAAAGAGGAAGAATAATGAGCTATTTATGCAAAGGAATGAGCTTATTTTAGTTTGGCACACCCTCCAGATAAGAATCAATCTCTGCTAACAAACACTGTACTGGTATAAAGTGTACCTATTCACATTTTGAAATTCAAATGCAGATAGCTGAACTCTCAGAAAAAAATGTAATACTACCATGATCAGCAAGATTAGCTTCCGTGCTCTAAATCAAGAGTAACTGGAGTATAATACAAATCTCTAAATCGAGAGCAATTAGGACACTGAATCCAAACGCGGTATGGTATTTCATCAGTACATTATTACTAGCTCAGAGACCTTTTGGTATTAATTTGACTTTGTTCCTCAAATATTGTACAGAAAAATCCATAACAGGGATAAAAGAACAATTATCCATTATACTAGCAATTTTAAATCATTCTAAAACATCTATAATTAGCCTCAGTAGAACTGTATTAAAATAATATTGAAAATATGTTTACACTTGGACTCTCAAAACACAACTACCCCGCATGACAGCTTTCATGCAGTATTGAACGTCATGCCAAAGTTAGGTCACTCATTTTACACAGAGGACCCTTAGGAAAAGTAATGGAGTCTTCAGAACTAATAAACAATTCTATTTAATTAACAAATTATTAAATAATTAATTGTAACTGAAGGTGTCTAACTTCTTTATGAAGTATAACTACTTCATTCCTAGCAATAGCTATTAAACAAGCCCAAGGAAACTACGTAAGTTATAATAAAGTTCATTTAATAGTTAGAGCACTCATCCAGAGCACTCACTAACAGGTAAGCGACTCATTCAGGAAAGGTGTACTGTAAATAGTCTTCCAAAAAACAGTACCAATGAAAAACACAAGCAGTCTGTGTGTTCCATAAATACCCATGCCACAACAGTAACATGCACGGTACGAACATCCCTATACATCTGTGCATGCCGTCTGTGAAGAAATAATATAAATTCCTAATGAACACTGTATTTTGATCCAATATAGTTAAAATAAAGCGAAAAGAACAGTAATTTAAAATTATCTCATCTTGTTAAAAGCTTAGTTACTTCCCTTACATCTCAAAAATGTCAAAGTTGTTATAACCGTCCCCTGACTGTAAGTGTATTTGGAAGAGGCTTCTCAACAATATAATTAATAAAGCCTGAACTGACATGAAAAACAGAATAAAAACAAGACTATAAATCACAAGGAAATATTCCTGTTATTTCTTATTAAAAAAAAGCAGAGTAGAATTTCAGTGCTGTAGGAGTGTAACAGTTCTGTATTTATTTCTTTACGTATTTGTTCCAATATCCCCCCCATAACAATTATGTTAGTTAAGACAAGAATACGCCTTTATTTTCAGGCTTACATTTTTCTGTCGACTGCTAACAAGGTCAAATGCAAGACTGGCTCTGTATTCACTGTAGACCTGGAAAAAATCCAGCACATTTGATGCGTGATTAATTTTTTATCATACTTTATAGAAGCAACAGAGATATTAATAAAATATTTCTGTAAAAAATATTATAAACACTTATGCACAGGCTGAAGGACTCACAGTCTGGTTTTCTGATGTCTAATTGCACCTTTCAACAGATGAGTCTATATTTCTGTGATGAAGTAACTTGTGTATATATACAACAAACAACATCCTAAAAGCATTTACTGAATTTGAGGATCATCAGAAATAAAAAGTAAGAGAAAGCGTGTTTACTTTTTCCTGCATTTCATAATTTCTTTTAAGCTACATGAAAGGTAGCGCTGGGATCAAACTAAGCAAAAGAAAAAGCCTACTTTATGCCAAGCAAGTGTTTCCATGAAAAAAGCAAATTGTATCTGAGAATGAATAAAGCTTTTATTTCCTCTGAAACAGTCCTGCATATTAAGACAGAAAAGCACCTATTTTAAGGACAAGTGCCAGGGCAATCTGCACTGCAGGTGTTCAAAACTTCTGAAAAAGTTTCATAACCTAGCAACTGTAAATCTTTAGAACTTCATACAAAAAACACAAAGTTTGTTAAATAAACCTTGCAAAATCATCATCCTACTACCCCCCACCTTCCAGCTGTTTCAGCACACTGAAGCATGCTACATTTTTGGCTATCGTGACTTCATTACTGCTCCTTTTCACACTCTCTATGTACAAGTAGGGCATGCATAAATGCCTCTGGCATAAGGCATAAGTACATCTATTAAACTTGTTTCCACACCACACAACGTAGTTACTTTAGAGATGATGAAAATAATAGCACTTCCAAGTTCTGATCTCATTTCCTGAAAAGTGGTTTTATTAGTGAAAAAATGCTGACTCATCTCTTCGCAAATTTACCAAGTGCATTTGAATTCACGCAACATGCAAGACAAATAGCCAATGCATCATGCCACACCCCACAAAAAGTAACCTCATCTACTACTTTAAAAGAAGGACTGCATAATATATGTGGCCTAAGAAATTTCAGGAGTGGGAAACCAGCAGATAACCCACTTCATATTAGTGCTCCAGGGACACTGGGAAAATATACCCCTGATTTCAGACTCCAGGCTTTAACACACATGCAAGAACAGAGATTCAATACCCTCACAATACCTGTTTTTCCTAAAGCCTGAATTTTAACCTACAATCCATTCTGGCAGGAAAAGGCACAAGCTCTGTCTAGGCTGCAGAACAAGTAATTGTCTGTCAGTTCAACGAGTGATCACTTCACCAAATGATCTGCCAGTTATGTGAATTGTAGTTATTATGTGAATTGTTATACAGCACTTTCAATAATTTATGCATCTGAACTACTAATTTAGAAGCAGAGGTGTTATAAAGATCCTCAGAAGTATGTTGTATCAGGAAATTACCAAGCTTTCTCAAATGATATCCTATATATGGAAATAGCACTGTTTACATTTCTGCACTGGAATAAAATTTAATATTTAAAAACATATTAGCAAAATAAACAACGACTTAAAATAGGACTCAACATTTTAAACAGGATACCTACATCTGCTGTGATGTCATTGAATTTTGTTATAAAGGCATGTTTCACAATATCCACTGCAATTTCTGAAGCAACCACCATGCAAACATCCGGGAATAACACCCAAAGATGATCTGAAGGTCAGGAAGAAACAAGTTAAGCCATTTAATTTGACTCCCGTATACAAATCAAAAATTGTGACAATTTTGCTCAACAGTCAAAAATCCTCAAGAGCCTGAAGAGTCTGTAACCTTACATCACCAGTCCGCAAGTAGTGTGCAAGTTCTCACTTATTCCATTGCTGTTCTAGAAACTTATCAGTACTATACAATCACACCACAATTACAATCAGGTTCTAAAACCTCTATTTCGTAAAGCTTCACCTCTACTACAAAGACAATCGTTGCACATACTAGACAGTACATATTCAGGATTATGAGAAATAGCCAGAGCACCTACCTGCAGTTTTAGGTGCTTAAGGTAAAATTTAGTTAAGACTTGTAACATTCAAGCAAAATACACCACACAGATCAGGGCTCAAAATGATTAAAACAATGTTTCAATAAAATAAAATAAAATTAAAATTTTACTCAGTATTTATTCAATATGGTATTAAAATCCTAAATATAATCAATATTAAATTATGAATGGAAGTTTTTACATAATCAATCTTCTATCAAATTTCAATCTCACTAGCGACAGAAAATAAAATTCTCTAGGGGATTCTTCATCCTCAATGTACTCCAAGGAAAGGGAAGTGCTGCAGAGAAATCATTCAAGACACTGCTTAAAACATAACTATGCATATTGGTAGCATAACAGCATATACTTCTAGCAGAAAGGATAGAGTCACAATTACAAGAAAACCAGAAACAGAAAAATGAGAATCTAAAGTATTTGACAAATTAAGATTCCTCAATTGAATGTCCTGGGTGCCCTCATCTTTCAGATTGCAGAAAGAAGCAAGGGCTACAGCTGTTGATAGCACAGAATTTGTCATTTCGTGTTTCATTTTTCTACTAGTTTACTCACCTGGATTCCATGAGAACTGTTCCATATTTCTTAGACATACAATTAGCAGCAGTACGTAATTGGTGAACCTCTCTTTTATATCTAGTTAAGAAAAAAAAAAAAGTAAGCTGTCAACTCCAAAGAAACATTAATTTGCATACATAGATATCTACTCATTCTGTGGTTCTATTATTTATTAAGTCTTGGATTAGTCAACCTTTTCCACAAATCATTTGATCGGATTTGAGGGGAGGGGACGTTGGGAACCTCACCATGGACAGGAGCTCTGCAGTATGCTGTGGCCCGACTGGAGCTCTGCCTGATCCTGCACCAATTCAGGGTTCCCAGCATCAGAAGGGGCGTTAAGTTGTGACTTGCTATCACCTTTTCTAATACGCTAATAAAACAGACATCTTGATAAAGTTTGTGCATTTCTTGCAGGATTCAAAAAGAACCAGCACCTCCTGGTGCAAAAATGGAGACAATACACCTGTCTGTCATTTCAAGTTACTAGCAGGGCAAATGTCATTTTCTATAGATCACAGATATCCTAACTGCTATATACTGGGGGGAAGAGCGGGGAGTGAAAGTCTTTCAATACAACTATTACACCTTATTTACAAGGTTACGACCAGTCTTACACATTGCCACCTTAAAAGGGAACAGCAGGATACATCATCTCAGTTATCAAAACCATAAGAACTATAACACAAAATGAATCTGACTTGAGATGGAGTCTTATGACTTGCCCTCCCAGATAAGGCATGGTCTTTTTGTCTAATTTGGTACTCTATCTCAAGAAACAACGCATACATCTTGCTTCAGGAAGCATGACTTTTAACAACTAAAAAACCTCCCTGAAATTACATTATTGAAAAATGGGGTAAAACCTAAAACATAACGTTCTTTCTGTATAAGTCATCTCCAAATCCAAAGCGTTCATTTCCTTAAACACCTTGAATATTCTGTGGGGTTCTACCTACTGATTTTAGTCAAAATTAAAAAAAAAAAAAAAAGGAGAAAGGAAAATGTTCAGAAGAACAGTTAAGGATCAAGCTGGCCAAAACCAGATTTAACTTTGTGTCAGCAGCTTCCATTGTCTCTGACTACAAACCAACAACAATGTTCATTGCTGTAGTTATGGTATGCTAGTATATCAACATCCCCCATTTTAAAAAAGAGGTTTCGAAATACTGGCAAGCCTGAGGGAAGGGAGCAAAAAGAAAAGAACAACTCCTCCACGAGAAGAGAACGAAATCACACAGAATTCAAGATGTATGAGATTGCATGCATACAAGTAAAAATGCACGTTTTGGGGTACATAAACTCATCTCAGTATGTGCTGGGGAAGGGTCAGAGGAAGCACAAGTTTCCAAAACAGAACAAATGGCATATGCATGGGGGAAGAAACAAGGAAATCCTTCAGTAAAATAAATTTAAATACCAGAAAAAAACAGGACATAGGTGAAGTCCTATCCCTAATTTCTTGGTTTCCTGCTGGTAATGCTCCAAGAAATCAGGATGTTCTTCTATGCTTCTTTATTTACCAAATACTGCCCATATCACCAGAACACAGTATTTTCTAGTTATGAGATATCACTTGGCACTGTCACCAATGGATCAATGCGCAGTCTAGTATTCCTTAATCTATATTCTCTATCACACCTATTAGCAACTTGAAAGTAATCACTGAGTTTTCAGACTTTTGCCGAAAAATCTCACACTGCATACTTCCACACTGACATGATACATCATTGATCAGCATAAGACAACACCAATATCCCATCTTCAGGGCTTCATATCCAAGGGACATCTGTACAGATAGAAACTTTCAAGTTGGATGCAAGGACCTTAATTCAGGCCTAAACTAAACTAAAGTACGTCTCAAGCCAATCCTTCAGACGTTTATTACCTGCTCAGTATACGTTAGCTCACCCGTTGACAGGATTAAATTGAGAAGGGACATCTTTGGCCCTAAATTTCCTCTTATGCTGTAATAATAACCATTTTCCCCCCCACTAATTTCTGAGATCGGATGACAGGCTGACACCTATTTTTCTCCTCTGCTTATTTTCCTGTTCTTACTGGCCTCCTTTCTCATCTGTCATCTCTGCTGCCACTGCTGTTCAAGGCTGCTCAGAGTGAGGAATGAGTGCAGCTGCTCTTCTTCATCCTCACCCCTCGCATCAGCCAATTGGCAGAGATGCACGCAGGGAGAAAGGGCTTCAACAGTAAACCCGAACGGTTCAGAAATTCATCTCATTTCTCACCCTCAAGGACAAGGGCAAAAAAAGGCTTCAGGATATCCAAAACAATCAATGGTAATCACTCCTAAATCCCAATTAAAACTTCGGAATACAAAACATGCACTGATAATGTTCAGCATTTACAATGAATTTATTTGATGTTGTATATGTATTTTTTTTTTAAACAGGTGAGGGGGATTTCCTATACCATGTCTTGCCACTTCTTAGATGATGTGGTGAACTAAAGAACAAATGAGGCTACATCCCTAGATTCACTTACAGACATCATGCTCTTAAAGAAGAACAAAGGGAAAATAAACTACTGTATGTGTCAATCTGGGGAAACAGTGACAAGTCACCAGTGTTAGTGTTCAGGTATAGAGATTGCAAGTACTGTCAAAAGGAAATGTCTTTATTCTGCTTTAGCATGATGAAAAGTAAAGTGGGAAGAAAAAGAGATTTCCATTCTTCCTTATTCACCACGACAATCCTTAATAACAATGACATCAGCTGCTTCAACTCAGTTTCAAACATATCCCACAAAGTGTTGGTGATAAGCATATCATAAACTGTTTTTCTGTTAGAGTGCAGTATAGCTTTAATAACTCTTTCCATTATAGGACAGGGTTAAATGACAGCCAAAACAATAGGCTGGGGACATTTTAAACAGCCTTCAGCTACCTCCACAAGCACATGATTAAGAAGTTTACTTTCTCACTGTTTATACTCCTAAGTGTTGAAGAACTGACATCTACCACTAATTCAGATATACTTATCATAGAATCATAGAATGTGTTGTGTAGGAAGGGACCCTTAAAGGTCATCTAGTCCAACCCCCCTGCAGTGAGCAGGGACATCTTCAACTAGACTAGATTGCTCAGAGCATCATCAAGCCTGGCCTTGAATGTCTCCAGGGATGGGGTCTCCACCACCTCTCTGGGCAACCTGTGCCACTGTCTCACCACCCTCATCATAAAGAACTTCTTCCTAATGTCTAATCTAAACCGACCCTGCTCTGGTTTAAAACCATTGCCCCTCGTCCTATCGCTACATGCCCTTGCAAACAGCCCCTCCCCAGCTTTCTTGTAGGCCCCCTTCAGGTACTGGAAGGCTGCTATAAGGTCTCCCCGGAGCCTTCTCTTCTCCAGGCTGAAGAACCCTGACTCTCTCAGCCTGTCATCACAGGAGAGGTCCTCCAGCCCTTTCATCATCTTCATGGCCCTCCTCTGGACCCACTCCAATAGGTCCATGTCCTTCTTGTGATGAGGATTCCAGAGCTGGATACAGTACTCCAGGTAGGGTCTCACGAGAGCAGAGCAGAGGGGCGGAATCACCTCCCTTGACCTGCTGGCCACACTTCCTTTGATGCAGCCCAGGGTGCGATTGGCCTTCTGGGCTGCAAGCGCACACTCTTGGCTCATGTCCAGCTTCTCATCCACCAGTACCACCAAGTCCTTTTCCGCAGGGCTACTCTCTATCATGTCATCCCCCAGCCTGTATTGACAATGAGGATTGTCCCGACCCAAGTGTAGGACCTTGCACTTAGCCTTGTTAAACTTCATAAGGTTTGCTTGGGCCCACCTCTCTAGCTCATCCAGGTCTCTCTGGATAACATCCCATCCCTCTGACCTGTCAACTGCACCACTCAGCTTGGCGTTGTTGGCAAGCTTGCTGAGGGTGCACTTGATCCCTTGACTGGTCTCCTGTGAGCACACACCATGCATAGATTGCATTCTAATACAGTGCTTAAACTCTACTCTTAATAGAGTTTGCCCTGAGGCCTGGCCCCATATCATACTATGTACTCCCCACATACACACTCTTCAGACTGTTTTGAAAAATTACAATTACGCCACTGAATTTGCTTGTGCTGCCATGCATCCACTGGTGGTGCAAGTGACTACATGTGACTAAATCTTTTCAGTGTCCTTTAAAATATGTATTTCAGTATATTGAAAAGGGAAAGGAAGAATCAGACCTTCCAAGACGCAGTTCATCAGAATTTAGTGGTGATGTGTCAAAATTTAACCACAATATACCTTTTTCCACAAAGGTAAGTCATGCATGCCTATTAGGGTTGTCATATTAATAGAGGTGGTAAACAAAGCCAGTAATGCGCATACTGCCATAAATGCAAGAGGAAGAAAAGCAAGGTGCACTTTTTTCCCCCATTGGTTCTGTGAAGTAAAGCCCCCAAAAAAGGACTGCACATAGCCAAATCAGATTTGAAATACTGTCACCCCACTTACATCAACCGTGCCACTCTAATTGGAATGGAATTCTATGCACATATTAATAACACATTCTGCCCTTCTATAAATTGTTCTGGAAAACGGAGACATTCAGTTTAAAGGATTGACAGTAAGAGTGACCCGAAGTTAAACTGTCAATGTGTCAGAGATTATCATCACTTTTAAAAAACATGAACAAGACCACAGAAATTGATGTGATTGGAAATAAAGGGTGTTCCTAGGACAGCACTTGCATCTAGTATGGACTAGTGTAATTACTTAGCCAACATCCCAAACAACTGATTACTGAGCTCATTCAGGAAGGAGCTGAACTCTGAAGAACTTAGGTACTTTGCAGTGGTAACCAACAAGAAGGGCAGTTAGGTCCCAGGAACAGAGATTTAAAAGCGGCATGGCACTTCTCCTCTTATGGGTAGAAAACAGTCTTTAGAACACCTAGTTATTTCCTTCCAGATTCCCTTACGCATCATGCAGGAATCCTTAATTGGGAAGGAAAAAAAATTTTGATCACTTTAATGCCACTGTTTCTATGTGTAGATCAAAAGCTACTAAAATATAGTATGTAAGAAATGAAACAAGATCTTTTGATTTACATCTCAGCAAATCCTAAATAGCTCTAGCGACAACTACCTCTTAACATGTGACCAGAGCACAAGGATCAAAGCCTGAACAAGGAATCATCAAGGAGGCACTGATCTATCTTAAATGTGCTCCTGCCCCCAAATCCCTCATCCTTAAAATGAATAACTAGATTACAATAATGGTATTAAAAAAACAAACCAACACTAAAGCCACATGAGAAAGCAGTTTGAATTCCAGAGACCAAACGCAAAAATGAAGGCTGTTCAATATTTTGATCAAAGCCAAAGAGACTGATAAATCGGAAACAAAGCAGGAAGAACAGAATTAAGAAAAAAGAAAATTAAAACAGTACAAAGGAAAACACTGAAGTTCCTAAGGCTTCAGAATAAATATGTTAAATTTTTGAGATGGGAGGTTTAAAAAAAAAAACCAAGGAATAATATGGCCAAACAGACAAGCAAAGCAAATAACATAACGCACTGCACCTAATGTACTTCATATGAAGTGCAATTGTGTTTTGTGAAAAATTTAGTTTAGAGCACAGCTTGAAATTAAAAAAAGACACTTAAAAGCATAAAGGAAAGCAGCATGCTGGGCTTTCAATAATGATGAAAGAGCTTCTCTTTATAATTTTAGTCTCTGTTCACTAATCCTGAACCCTACAAAATTAGCTTACAGATATCTACTTCAAAACCAGAATATACTATTTAAATTTAGGGAAATATTTCTTCCTGCTACAACAAAATAAGGTTTTATGTCTTATGTGTAAAAGTCTTTTCCAATGGCCACAGTGTTTAGATTGCCTGAGTGTACGTAAATTTCCTAGTAAAAGTCAGGGTGACAATGTGAAAGTAGTTTTGCTGCAGCTGACAAGTCAAAGCTGCAGAAGCAGATATGGTTGAAATCACAGATTCTGCAGCTGCAATCTCAAGCAGCTATACAAACCCCAAGATCTTTGTTGACCTCCTGCACCCAAAAGATAACACATTTGGTTTTATTAGATAACTGTGTAACCAATGTATATCTCATGGTCTGTTCAGTTAGGTTTTACGTAGATGATTCATAGTTCTTTTAGTCCTGAAGCTTTAATGAATTAGCTGTTACAGCAGAATTTTTAATGGCCATATAAAGGTGAGAAGGACCACTGATTCCACTGACACTAAGTCCAGAACTGGAAATACTGGGAAAAATAGTACAGTCCACATCAACTTGCTACCCACAAGCCAGTGCTGAGCACAATGCAAAGTGAAAATGATTTCACGATTTCCAGATCTAAACTGGTAGCCTGGTGGCACTTCATATCCTGGTGTCTTACTACATAGGGTCTTCAGTACCATGCTGAGCTGTGCAAGGTATTTCACTGTACAATATAGGACATGTCGTAGAAAGTATAACTGAAACATTCATTTCTGTTTCCAAGCTTCTATTCAAAAGATTACTTGCTTTTGAATTCTATTTGTAGGAAGCTGTCTTGACCACAATGTCTACTCTTGAGGTCACGGATATCTAATTTTTCTGCTAGTTCACATTTTTCTTTTGATTAACATGCTAAACAAGAAGGGAGTTTCACCTATTCCTGACAAGTTCCTCAGATGCCTCTCTGAGACTGACCTTATTTTTTTTCACCCCAAGATTTAGTTTATTTAGCTTCTGTGTACTAATCAGTACCTTTTCACCAAATTTAAACCATACGTTTGAGACAACAGTAATAACTTTGAGCAGAACCCCAGAACAGGTGGGGCAAGGGGGCATCCATTCAGTCTAAGCTTAATCAGCTACTGTTGCCATTGTTGCCCTACAGGAGAGACTGCAGATCTGAGAAAATAGCTGCAAGAACCTGAGAGGAAGGTGGGAAATATATGGGGGAACCTATATTTAGTGCTTTATTTTAGCGGTCTAGTTCAAGCCACGCATGCAGTTCAAGCATAGGACGCACAAGGCTAACTGGAAGGCTCAGTTCCAGCAGTAGGATATAGCACTGGCACAGCATGTACGCTATGTTGGCAACGCAAGATGCAACACCGTTTCAGCTGCAGAAAATAAAACATTTAAAGGATAACAAAGCTATCAGAATACATGAACTGAAGCAATACTGATCCATCCTTACTGAAGCTGAGATGCAGTAAATCTGTTCAAGTTCAAAAGAGGTGAAAATGTCTCCTAAAAACCTAAGTTATTTACCTATGAGAAAAAAAACACTGCTATTTATAACCATACCTAGAAGTGGTTACCGGAAAACCTGTTTGAAGGGAATAAATTAGCTTGTTTTGTGCACTCTTCTATATATATACTCACCTGTTTCCATCCCCATATGGTATAACGAATGGCATCACTTCTTCCACCAAGTGATAAAGGGAGACCTGATATTGCTATTACAGGTCTTCAATAATAATGTCTAGCAATAAAATATTGATATACGTTTCTTCTGGCATACTACTGCAGGTGCTTTTTATGGAGGAAATTACCAGCCATTTCTAATAGCAGTCCCTCATTTATTTCAACATTTAAATCAAGAAAGAGGCCTGGCCTTTCAGTAGAACTGGATGCATGCTTATAACTATTTCCTGCGAGTACTGTGATTAAAGAGAGAAAATTTATAAAAACTCATCTATGTTTTCTGTCAATATTTTAATAAACATCATTTTTAGATGTTCTCACTGTAAAATTACATACATTTCATTTTAAAAATGCAAGTATTTAAATTTTGGAATCAAAAATACATACTATTAGCACAGAATAAACACCTTATCAAGCTGACCAGGAAGATTATTTTTAGCGTTTTTAAGAACTTCTATAAGGCAGATTAAAATTTAGTGCTAACTCTTCTGTTATGTGATGTATTTAAGATTTTATGTAAACAATCTTTCACCCAATGCATCATAAAACAATTCCATTTAACATTTGCCTGTAATATCATTGCAGTTTACAGATGAATTAAACAAAAATCACATCAATAGCCATAATGCAAAATGTGAAGCAAGCTTGCTGGAAGTTTAACTCTTGATAAAAAAATACAAATCATCAGTTTTTAAATAAGCAGCTACATTTATTTTTTTTACCCTACTGAACATTTGAGTTCTCTGGTTTAAAAAACAAGGAGTGCGAATGAAAAAATATATGCTATGCTGTTTGCTTATCTGTATAAGTAGTTGTGACCAAAAATGTCATATGCACAAAATAACAGAAGCAAATGTGTCCAAAGAGCAGAAAGTGTTACAAGGAAAGAAGCTCTAATACAACCTTAAAGTGCAGTATCTCCTATTAGTTTTGAAACCAAAAATTCAAGAAATATTTCAGATGTCTGATATAAGTATTAGAAAGAAACACCATCAAAGGATACTTATAAACAGCTTTTCCTCATGAAACACTCATCCTCACAACTGCCAAACAACAAGCACTCAGAGATCACTGTCAAGACAGCACACTAAAAAGTCAACTTTTTGAAAACATAGAAGACTTCACAGATTTCGAAGCATGGATATTTTGAGTATCATAATTTAAATCTGAAATTTGTATTTAATAACTTTAGCACCCAGTAAATAGGTTGTTTTAACACTTCAAATAAAAACTAGCCATTGAAGGAAAAACATTGCATCCTACTGAGCCACAAAGTAATAGGGGATCTGAGGAATTCAAGTTAGAATGCTCAAATTCACCAAGGTAAAGCTGTTTTAACATTAATATTAAATAAATTAATATATTAAAAAATCAGCCTCTCACTTCGTCTTTTCTCCTGATTAGCACAGCCATACGTACCGCTATTTGACATTTGAAAAAGGTTGTTCTTCTCAAACTTCTTGAAAACACTTCCTTTTATTTCAACGAACTGCAATTTTTAAAAACAGCCAGTTAGTTTTTATTGATAAAAACTGATATCAACTAATTAGACAATAAAATAACACGCAAATAGAGATATGATACACAAAGATGAAGGATGCTGAAAAAGTTTAGGGTAGCTATATAATAAAGCTACATACTTACATTATTGGACATCATGATGGTAAGCAGTGACTTATTGTGAGAGTTGAAGGCCACATTAAGGGTTGTTGCTTGAACCATTATAAGAATAGCATGCAGGACTAGATAGCAGGGTTAAGGAAGTATATTCGGAAATAATTTTTCTGCACAACAGTGCTGAACAGCACCCCAACTCAAATTTCCTGTTTTGTTTCCAAAGCTTAACAAAAAAGTTTCTATCTCCCTGTCAACTAGACTTACAGCAAGACAGTACTTAAACCTATGTAATGTACCCACAGTGCACTGTAGCATGTAATAATTATGTTAATTTTTCTTGTTCTAAAAGCCCACTGACATTAGTCAGGAGAAAGAGCAATACAACCTGAAGGAAATATGAAGGAAATATGAGATGAGATAAAGACAGGTTCTGAATTAGCCTAAAGATTCAGAGAAAACAGAGGAAAGTACAAGAATTATAAATTCATCACCACATCAACCGGACTACGTATCTCTCTACGGATCATTTTCATCAGTTCACCGTAAGGTTACTTCACACTAAACTCATTCATATCCTGAATATGTCTGAGTTTATCCCTCATTTCAAGAAAATGTTTTCAAGCTAGGTGTCTGTAACATTCCTCTAATAACAAAACCCCACTGTCCTGAAGACCCTGTGACTGAAAATACTCAAATACAAATCAGAAATTAAAGTTTCCATGAACTATCTAATTACTGTTTTTCATTTTACTACACATTACAAATTAAAAAGCTGTGTACTACTGCAGTGGTATGCCATTATGAAAGTTTTTTTAAAGCAGGTTAAAAGGTTTTTTTCATTCATTTTAAAAAACTCATAGTGCTAGCAATCTTACTTGGAAAGTAAAGGAACACTGATTTAGGAATACTATCAATTCTTCAAATATATTAAAGTAAAATAATGCAGAGCAGTTACTGTGTAATTTAATTTAGACAAAAATGCAATTTATTGAAGAAAAAGGATACAGACATACAGCACTGCCATGAAGAAGTGAGGAATCACACCTATGTGAGCTCTTTTTCTTTCCTTAGGTTCTGTAGCTGTCCAATAAAGAGCATCCAAAATATCTTGTCCAAATGAAGAAAACAGACGATCAGCCACCTAAACAAGAACAACTTTTTACCGCCTTAAAGCAATATTTTACTCTCCAACACCTGAATATGTCACTGTAAGTACAGCTCAACCTTAATAAAAGTTTCACATATTTATCACTTCCCATCTTTTGTGCATGTCATTTCCACTCTGGATTTCACAGTAATATTGTTCCTTTTGTATACTCAGCATCTTACTTTCCCTCTCAAATTCACTATCCCTGTTTCAACAGTATTTACAATATATAACCCTGTAGTGTTATCTTAGATGCTTCCTTGGAAGTCATCCAAGTACAATTCAGACTTCAGCCTTTGATAAAGCAATATGTATGTCACGTCAAACTGTCCTAAATGTGTTTTTTTTTTTTTTTTTCAAATCCCTCTGGGTTTAATAGGGGAAAAAAATAATAAAAAGTGCATTTCAAACACGTGATAGGGAACAACATCAGCTTACAGGTACAAAAAGGACTGACATTAGATTTGGCTGTACTCTTTCCTTACATCTTGGAATAAAGTATATACTCAATACAAATCTCTGCATAAAGCAGAATTCAAAATTAAAAGTCCTATAACACAACAGCAAGTGATCAAGAGGGACTAGAAAGTCCGCCAAAAAGGGAAAATTAATTTGAAAAAACTACAAACATCTGAAATGTAACCCATAGACTACACGCACAAATAGGAACAAAACTAGCAGTAACTCTAAAGATAGGAAAAACATGGACAGCGATCTGAGCTTGTAATTCAATACCACAGCAAGAAAGGTCACACGGAGCTCCACCAGTTCTCAACGCTTCATCATTATCAAGCACGTAAAACTGAAGATCATTATAAGGAAAGCCTGTTTTTTGCCTTTACACTACAGTTCAGTAATTTTAAAGCTAAGCTGAACAGGACAACAAAATTAGCACTTCAAAAATTAAATTCAGTATCACAAGGCACATGTCTGGCTAAAAAAAAAAAAAAAAAAAAAAAAAAAGAGATCTCTCTCATCGCTTACTAACTCAACCAAACAGAAATAGTTATACATGAAAAACTGATTCTATCTACAGAGTAAAGACAACTGATAATTCCTCTTTCTGTCTTTTGGTAAGATAACAATTTTGGACATGTTAAAACAACATGTAGCAATATAGAACTAGGTGCATGATGTACCTGCAAATATTGAACCATACCTATTAACTAGAAAATAAGTTCTTTGGACAACATAAGTAAACCTAGATTTGGGATCATTTCCTGACTTTGTTAATTGAGAGTTGTAAAGGTAAAGATACTGAAGGGTGAAAAGTCATACGCTTTATATTATTCAAGCCAACATTTACTGAAGTTTCACAAAACATGAAGGCTGAATTAAAACAAATTTTTACGGGATGTCTGAAGTAAACTGTACTGTGTGCTACTCTTTAAGCATCACCTATGAAATAAAATGAACAAAACCATGAGGTGATGAATTATCATAAATCTGAAGTTCAAACACCCATTGGTTTGAGAGATATTTACAGTGGTATTGTTTTCGGCTTTTAAATTTTGTAAATTAAGGTGGTCTGCATTATTTGGTTCCTGCTCATTGTGATGACCCATTGAGTAATTACACCTGGTGTAGTAACACCAACTACACAATGCTTAGAGTTTGGTAAGTTTTTGTTCACAATATTGTGAGGGTTTTAATAGATAAAATGGCGGCTTTGCTTTCCTTTTTATTTAAGCAGTCCTTGTTTCTTAGCTGACAGGATAGAAAATATTAAAACCCACCACACAATATTGTTACTTGCTTTTCCAAATATGACTTACCTAAACCCTACATGCCGGCTCCAGGCTCCAGCAGAATTCCATGGTGAGTGCTGTCACCAGCATAACGCACACTGGGGCTTCACAAGGAGCAGGAGCCGGTGGGTCTGAATCTAAAAAAGAAAAGTGTCATTTTAAGCCAAATGTGCTGAATGCTCCACTTAGGCTGTCCATCTGGAGCATTCAGCACATAATTTGAAGACTCTGCGTTCCTTCTATCTGTCCAGGACAGTATTCCCTGGACTTGCCAACAGCCGAAAACATTAGGACATTGTAAACATCTCTGTAGCTCACTGATTTAACTAAATTAAAAAGATCTTCCTATTTTGAAAACTTGTGAAAATGTAAAGTTTATTACTTTAAAAAAAAAAAAAAGCATATTTAATAGTTTTTTAAAAAGCATTGGTTGCATTAGTAGCAAAGACTTAAAACAAAATGCACCGAAGTAGCCTAAACAAGCCAATATTCAAAATGTTGAAAGCTGTCTATCAACCAGTAGCTGATGGCTGACTAACACCAGTTGACTGTCAACCACTATTTCAGTGGGATCCCATGACATTTTCTGCCAACGCTGTGGCTGTAACCTACCAGAGTAAAAAAGCCCCTTAAAAAAACACGCTTTCTGCTTGGGTTTCATGAGACATCATGGAAATTAAATACAGTTTCCAACTTCAAAGTCTAATGTAGTTTTTCTAGTAACTACGAATGGTAATGGTGCATCAGTAAGACATCACCCTTTCCTAAAAAAAAAAGATATGAGACAGCACTTCTTAGTTGAGACACACGCTTTTGTTTCTGCCAAACCTAGCAAAGAAACTAAACTCAACTCTTGATTCAAAACGGAATGGTACATGGCTTCCAATTCACAGCAAACACTGCAGTCTCCCTTCAAATTACATGGTAAGCACATAGTGCTGTACTTTCTCAGCTTTAAGAGAAGTGACTTGAAGTAGTCTTGAAATAAAGAGAAATTACTATTTTGAGCACATGGATTTATTTAGTAAGTGATAATTATCACAGATTATGGAACTATATATAGATGAGTATTTCCCAACACAACTAAAATCCACGTAGTAACTCAATTTAATATTTGTGCATGTTTTTCAGCAAATCTAAAATCAAAGGAAACAAACCCCTATGAATAAACAACTGAGGTGGCTTGTATGATATTTATTTCACTTAGGATCGTGAACTGTGTTCCTTATGCAGTATTTTCATATTTTATGAGGAAAGAACAAATGTCTTTAGACAAAATATTCAGATTTTGTACAAAGCGCAGCCCTGTTTCAGCAGTCTTCAAACAAAGGTACAACAGATGTTCAAACAAGGATTAATACGCTATTCAGAGATACCAGAATCCTAGTAGAGTAACTCTTGTGTACAAAGCTCTGATTCAGTCCTTTTAAGAGGCTGTATTCCTAGCACGTCCTATATTTGCAGGATGGAGATAAGATTGTAGCTATGAAAACATTATTTACTTTGTGAATCATTGATCATAGAAGTGCAATTAAAAATCTCATGCTTTACATTATTAACAAAACAGAACAATTTTTTTCCCCCAGAATTTCTCTTTATTTTACCTCCCAAACCAGAATTTCCTTTTCTTGTTTCACTATATGTATTCAACTTACTGTTTATGTACTCAGGCTTTTTTGTCTGCTAGCAAGGACTGAGACAGGTTAAACAGCAACATTTGTCCTTGCACACAATGAAAGCCATATTTCCACAATGAAGAATTAAAAACTAAATTCCATGTCTTCTACCACCTCGCTTCTCTCTCAGGATCTCATCACTGTTACAAATCAATAGTTTCTATTTTT
This sequence comes from Chroicocephalus ridibundus, assembly GCF_963924245.1. Lineage (NCBI taxonomy): Eukaryota > Metazoa > Chordata > Aves > Charadriiformes > Laridae > Chroicocephalus > Chroicocephalus ridibundus. The sequence goes on from NC_086288.1 coordinate 58,932,295, forward strand.
CTCAGTAAGTTCAAAACCTCATTAATTTCACTTCTTGCATTTCAGTTTAAGACATTTCTTCTTCCATTTCAGTTTAAGACATTTCTTCTTCCATTTCCAGTTTTTAATTTTCATTCAACTAAATTGATTAATAAGCTCCAGAAACCAGGCAATATGAAACAGTACCTACAAAAACACACTTTTCACGAACTTGTCTGTTTCACTGCATCTAGGCTTATCATGGGTGTGTGCACATTTGTGAGAATACGAGATGTGCCATGTTTTAAGCACAAATACTGCAATACAACAATATTTTTAGATAGTCTGAAAAAAAGCATGCTTGATATTCTGATGCTACCATTCTTACCTCAAGCATATTATAGATGATGTAGAGCTTTATGACAGACTGTCCCCTTATCAGATGATACATCATAGAGTAGTCAACATAGTGCATCATGAAGTAGCAGATGACCAATATAACTCCTTTGAGAATGTCACATACCTGAGCGGGTTGTAGCAAACGTCTATCACTGAAATACAAAGGGCAAAAAGTTCCACTAAATGTCATATACCCACAAAATACAAATGTTACCAAGTCAATAGGAATTTACAGAAGCTCTTAATGGAGGATATATTTTTAATGTAGTTTATTACTGCCCCTTCTCCTGTCCCTCACTCCAACACAAAAGGACCATCATGACTGTGTTACACATTTGTAAGATCACACTCCTGAACAGGATCACATTCTCTTATCTGCCACATCCATTTAGTCAAAATACTGTATTTGCTGGGTAAGAGCTCTCAACTTGTTAAGAAACTTCCGCATGCCCTTTGGTTTTTAATTTACCTTCCCTCTTCCAGCCAATTCTACTCATCATTTTGATTTCCTCAGTTACAGAAATTGCCTTTGTTATAACCAAAAGAAAAAGAAATGAAGCAGTCATCTTCAATTTCAGTATAATGAACCAGATGCTGAGGAACGCGTTCTAAACGCAACTCCATATCTTCTTTTAGCTCTAAGCTCTGCAGCAGTAAATGCAAACATTTTGACATCAGAACTTGAGGTTAATCTTGAACCAATGCAGAAGTTTTCTATAGTCCCACAAGTAACCCAGAAGACTAAATGAATCATTACACGATTTCATCCAATGAACTAAAACTACAGGAAGAAAACGGCTTTACCTCAATTCCCACAATAGCAGCCATAAGCATAATGAAATTGCAAGGCAGTGTTTACATGTCCATTTACTTAGTTCAGTATTAATAGAATGCAAAGCATTTAAAAAGCCTTCAAATTAAATCCAAAGGTTATTTGAGAATTAAATATAAAAAATAGAGAAATAATTTCTATTACATGTATGCATTTTTAATATACACTGAAAGGCTTTCACAGAAGTTAACCTTTCACAAAAGTCGGAACCAATCAGCAGAATGAAAGTTAGGAATTTTCATTTTCTATATTCTTAAATCACTAGGTTATCTAGAGATTAGACAATGCTCCCATAAACAGATAACACATTTAGAAAAAAATTAGAGTAAGTTGGTAAAAATCCATAGTCATAGTCTTTTTAAAAAACCTCTAAACAGTTAATTATGACCTCAGGTAGTCAAGATGTTCTACAGCCCCTGCAGACAAGTTAAAAATCCCAGCCACCTGACTCATTCTATTTAAACACAACATCAGAGCTAGAGTGTTATACTTAGGGTTTCTTTGTTGTCTTCCATTCAAAAGAAAAAATCCCCAAAGACAGCATTCATGCATGATAACACTCACAAATAGATCATGCTCATTCTAGAGGTACGAGCGAGAACGTTTCCAGAACTCTCAGATTTACAGTATTACACTTTGAACAGAGTGCAACTGCTCCTTTTATTATATACTTTACACGGCACAATCTGTATTAAAATCAGTTATATTCTGCATAACAGAATTCAACCTGGTCCCACACACCAGAACTGCTTAGAACAGCTTTTTCACCCTAAGAGTCACTTTCTTGCTCTCAGAAGTCATCCAGTAATAGTAACCACATCACATTTTATTTCAGACTAAATCCTTGACAAAAAGCCTCAGTGTATTTCCTGCCCCACCGCCCCGCCCCCAATTCAGCTTTAACTGAAAACACCAATTTACAAACTCGAAGAAAACTGCATGTGTCCATTTTCCAGCACATCCAGTATTTGCCTGCCTCTTCATTCTTCCAGCCAATACCTGCCTCATCATTAGAGAAGTAGTGAGTACCTGGTAGAGAAAACCTGACTAGCAAGAGAGACACCCACTTCAAAAGTCTATGTTTTAAAAGTATGGCAAGGTACCAATTTGTACAATGGGATAGTCTCTTGTTGAAATGCACTAGTAAGCAGAACCTGCTTATGAAGTTTCTGAAGCAGTCCTTGAGAAAGATTCTCACAGGAAAATGCTTTGATGTCCACAAATCAATACAGACTGAAAATTATCATGTTAAAGGTTTCTGGCTTACAAATAACATCAAAGATTCTCAACCACCAGCACAGTCACAAGTCACAGTTATTCTGTACTGTCAACCCTATCACTCTTCTGCTTGTGTTGATTTTCATGTGTGATTACACTCATTTCAGTAAAACACACTCGGGAGAAGACAATTTAAAAGTAGATAGCAACCACCACAGGGCAATAAAAACCCTAAGAACAGACTACGCACAATCAAGAGCACAACTGCTCTTCTAAAGGTGGTCTCAACTCTAAGAACTAACTCAGGAGAACAGTGCCATACAAAGGTGCATCCAAACTGGCACACAACATCCTATACACTGGAAAGGTGATGTATTTTGAGAATGTGCTGTGTACAGAACAAACTGAGTATCACTACAATTCAATTTACAGGCTGCCCGAAAGGGTCAGATCGACTACACTTGATGGCTGTGCCTTATAGCAATTATGCTTTTGTAGAATAGAATACGTTCAGATAATGTTTTTAGAGAATTTTATTTCTCAGAGTGACTTGGAGTTAGTTTCTCAGTAGTCCCTGTATCTTGAAAAAATGCAGTAAACATTCCATTTTTCCCTGAAATTTTAATTAAAAATACACTCTATTAATGTGCTATTCAACGTTGTGCAATAACTTCTTGTGCTTCTCATCCATGTGAAAAGCAGAACCAACAGTAATGCTGTGACAACCTCCTCAAAACACATCTTACCGCAAAAATATCCTCACAGTTTCATTTTACTCAGTTTGATGACAAAGGGCTCTCGGGACCTCTAACGCCCAGTCAGTACGAAGATTACTGCAAAGGCTGACTACAGAAAACTGCTTACTAGAAAGTGAAAAGAGCAAGAAGATCCTGGCATTTAAAATATATTCCAGCATTCTTTCATTGTACACTAAGAAAGACCCCTCCATATTGACTAGGCAAGTGATCTATGGTCTACAACTAACACGTATCTGATTGAAAGAGATTAACCATGACTACTGCATAAATCCACAAAAGCACTTTTATTGCAACAGAATCCTTTTCCGCTCTGGCTAATAACATTCACAAAAGGATTTTGAGGTGTGGCTCTGAATATAATATGGGATAGGGTTAATTATTTCCTACAAAGACAAGGAAATCAAGTAAATGGATTAAGTCTAATCATTTGTCACCTTTTGGCAAATATACAGAACAAACTACAAAGCCTGCAGTTATGAAATGGTGTAGTTACTGTTCAGTGAGAACTGAACACTGCAGTTACAGTATATGGTCAGGCTCACATTGGTTTAGTCTCTGTTTGTCAGAAATCATTCCTATCCTTCACATTAAACTGTTTAATACTGTTTAATAAACACACAGAGGCTGATGCTATTTTATGCCTGTCATAAAAAGTCTTACCCCACCCATTACACACATTATGTTTTCTGTATTCATTTTTCTCAATATATGTTTTTACTTATTGTCTCCAGTAACTACTCAGTGCGAACACTGGAAAGTACTTTCAGAACAATCTTGAGCACTAAGTAATCAGACTTTGTGATTAATATCACATACAAATTCATAATGCTATATTCGTCTACACCCTGAGTACTACAGAAAAAACCCAAACGCCAAACAAAAAAGCCAGTATCAGCCAAGCTATGATAACTATACAAAGGTCAAGAAACAAACAAGAAATATATAGCATAGTACTAATAATACTTTCAATATCTGATTTAAAAGTAGGGAGCCAAGAGGTAAAAACTAGACAATACTGAACTACCACACAACTCTAGAAACCATTGAGCAGAGATACGAGAAGTTGAAACAGCTTAGTTCATTTCAAAAGACTTTGTATTTTTACAGTTGTGCACGGAGTATGACAGAGGGAAAAGATCTCACATTAAAAATTAGTTATGGGTGTTTTTTCTCATGAATGAGAAAAGAAGAACAATAAAGAACACAGCAATCTTACTTTGTATTTAGTCATTCCAGTTACAAACCGGTAGATTCTACAAGCAGTAGAATCTTTCTACAGAAATCATTTGGTCTTTTCCTTCAAAGCTATCCCACGCATACAGTGATGCTGCAGAAGTGAATTAAATATTAACGCTTTCCCAGCTTTAGTGAACTCTGCTCTTAAAAGACAGTACCATGAGAGCCTTTGGCCAAGATGCAGTTCCTCTGATTTCCTACTGGATTCCAGTTACATGAATTGTTTCACAGTTTGGCCGATTACACAGCTGAAGATAATTTAAATTACAACTTTCACATCTCATAAGCCAGTAAATACGTGGATTCAGGGCATTTGGGCTGCCCTTCAAACGTGCATTAAGATACACGATTTCTGTCTTTTCACCTAATTACTTTCTGCCATTATTCTATTATTACTTAAAGATTTTTGCTGTAAGTCATGTTCTCCAAGACGCTTTTGACAGAATTTTACAAGTGGTTTCATTATGCTAAGCCTCAAGCTCCCATGTTTAGCTGTATAGACTACTAAAGAATAAAATTTTTAAACTAAACTTCTTCAAACATGAAACCTTAATAGGTTTCATGAGTAAGGCTTTCAAAGAGTAAGGCTTATCCATTCTTTCTATTATCCGCTACATAAAATTTTGTATTGCTTTACCTCTGAATACACTGAGCCATTTAAACATGAGATGATCCTTCAATCTGCATGAATTCAAGGTGAAAATCCAAGCATTCCTCTACAGATAGACTCTCTCACACTGCAACGCTAACTAGCAAATTAAGACAACACAGAAAAACACATGCAGGGACTTCAATATGCTACTGCACATACCTAACAAGATGTCCGAACTCTTCAGCCTTTGGGTACATTTACCTTTACATCTACTAATTGACAGAAAATCTCCACTGAAACAAACTCTTATGGCACCAAATAATATAATTATATAAATGCATGCTTACAGGGATATACAAGCTTATTATTAATTTTAATATAAGAAAGTGATGTGCGAGCCTTCCTACTAAACCACCCTATTCCACCATGGCATGCTTCTGTTTCAGCCCAGTCAATTAACAAAAGGAGAAGCGTGCCAAGTTCAATGCTTATCACGCAGTGTCTGGAGGCAGCTGAAAGTGAAAGTACAACAAAATTTTATACAGTGCACTGACGGACATCAACCAAGAACCAGGAATCCAGACAACCAGTCTGTTAATTACTTTTTTCAACACTATTTGCAAGATGAAGGTTTAATGCTCCTTCTTCAAAGTTTCCAGTTTATGGTTTGTCCACCTTGAGACACATTTAGAAAGCGCGAATTCAAGTCTCTCCTCTGTTTAGAAAACCACTGGATCTGTATGTTTTCCCTTTAGAAAGCTAAACACAAACAATTTTCCTTACAAACAGTTAGGAAGAGTTACTTTGCTATTCTACAGAATTAAAATAAATTACTATCACATTAGAATACTATCAAATATTCTGGCTACCCACAAGTTTGTTCTATACATTTTAGGAACAAAAAAAGAAAATCCAAATTATTTTCACGATTACTTGTGACATTTCTAAGAAAATTTGCTGTGTTACAAAATTAAGAGTCAAACTTATTTTAAGATATAAATAAAAGAGCTACCCAGTTAAGAAAAACTTGGTGTAAAAAACAGTGTTCATCATAAGCAATCTCCTTAGACAAGTGAAAGTTTAAGGAACTAGTTGCCTGACTGTCATTTTCAAGGTACGTCTATTTGACACCATACTCTAAAGGCCATGATCTACACTTCACATAGTAATAAGACATCTGTCTCCATCTACTGGTTGAAAACCACTAGGTTAAATAATTCATAAAGGATATGACCATACAAATGGTCATACTACTGATAGATAATGTTTGCGACTCTTTCAACTGAACAGTATGTTGGATTTCACAGTATTTTTCCTTTAAGATATTAAAGAAGCAAAACAGCTCAAGAGTTTCAGTGTATCAGCATCTACCACACCAACCAGTTTTTTTGTTCCAACAGCTGTACAATTAAGTTACTTGGCACTAAGCAGAGCATTATTAAAAATAAATCATAGTTTACTGATATTTGGCTTTAATATGTTACAAATCACAAGCAGTTAATGCACAAGTTTGCTTAACTGATTGATTTTCAAAAAAAACCCCAAGATCGGCTGTTAAGTGTTTTAATAACCTTTACTTACTGAGTTTAAAGTGGCTAAATCATTTGGAACATAAAATACACCTCAGGACAAACAGTATAAAAAAGAAATCTAAAAAAAAAATATCTCACTGCAGTCATCTATGGTATGCTTTTCAGAACTGGCACTGCAAAATGAACAACGTTTTCACTATATTGTATACAAAATAATCTGTAGATAAGTATACTTAGCTCTGAGTACTTAATTAGCATCCGATGCATAAGCACTCTGCATATATTATTTTAAACTTAACTCTGCACAGACTGTCATATGCTATCATACAACTTCTTTACTTTTGTCTCAGGCTTTCTGGTGCTCCTCAATTCTTCACTAGTTTGATTACATAAGGTTTTCCAGTCACCTTGTAGAGTTGTTTGGGGGTTGACTTTTTTTTTTTTTAAACTACCAGGAATTCGGTACATTTTTCTTGTTTAATTTTACAGTTTACTGCATTTTTAATTGGTTCCTTTAGTACAGTCGCATCCAAATAATTCAGATTACTCTAAACAATTACTCCTTCATAGTCAGCACAGACAAAATTTCCAATACTGATGTCACAGATACAGTCATTTAAAGATGAATACACTATCATTGCAAAAATGCTTTCGATGGATATTTTAATCTTAATAAAATATGAATGAACTAACCACCTGCAAACATAAAGATATATAAACTCTTAAGGTAACAGTATTATTTGTATAAATGTTACTGTACTTGACACTATTAAAAAAAAGCTTTTCATATATATGGGTAAATTGTTCCATTAATGATGTACTGAAGAAGTGTTTTAGCACTGAGATTACAAGTTTGAGCAAGTATTTTGAGGTAAATCTTTTCTAACGGTATTATTTATTCAATATTAACATTTTGAAATAATTAGACAACCACTGAGGTTTATATTAAGTAATAAACTAATTAAGTTATTGAAATGGTAGTCTAGTTAGAGTTTTGTTTAGGTATCTTTTCTTTCTCCATCTTCACATTACAGATACTTGTATGGAAACTGAACTGTAGGATTTTGTTTTACATGTAGATATTTCGTCTTGATCAAAGTCTTAATCCTTCCATGTATGCTTCACTAATGAACTGTGGTATCATAAATTTCTAATCTTATATGAAGCATTAACAAGAATGATCAGATTAACACATAAGGAGATATTTTCTTGTTAGCATACTAAGTATAGATATCAGGGAAATCAAAACCCAAGCAAGTTTGTCTAAAGGGCATAATTACTGATATAGCTACACACTAAGAATTTTCAGAACGCATGAAGTGATCTATTGGAAATATTTTTCTACAATTATGCTCAAGTTTGGTATTACGTTTGGCTTCAGGAAGAAAAGCTATTTTGATCAAATCTAATACCGAGTTCAAGGCTTTAAAAAGAGATACAGTTTACAGTATGCAGGACTTCACTGTTGTAGAATTGTTAGATATAGAGACTAATTGCTGATAAAAATATGCCCCAAACGAAGAATTCTAAGGTAAGGAAAGCTGAGTTTGCCAAGATTAAATGGCATTTCATTTCTCAAACAATAAAAAGCCTCTACATGCACACAACACAGCACGAGACCATGCTAAGAATGAAAGAAAACCAACCTTGCTGTTAGGCCCCGATGAGAGCTGTCTCAAAATAAATGAAAAAAAAAAAAAAGGTTTCAAATAAGTGATAACTAGAATTAGCTTTCATTAAGCTTTTATTTTTTTTAACAACAGAATCAAGTATAATTGAAGTCCGTAAATGAACATATGCTAAAGTGCTGTATTTTATTATGCAGAGAATCAACTTCAAGTCTAATACTAAGATACCTGGCAACGAACTTTCTGAACTCCTCAAAATTTACATTAAGTGTTACAAAAAACCTGCTTGAGGTACACACAAAAATACAGCTATGAACCTGACTGAAGTGTTACTTAGAATAAACGTAGAAAAGCTTAAGGCACTATAAACTAAGTACAGCAGGGGCTACAGTTTTTCCAAGATACCCTATTTTAAATTGGGCTGAACTGGTCCACAGCCACAGTATATTAAAAAAAAAAAAAGTTTTAAATCTATTAAGATCACAACCTATTTCCACAGCGATACAAAGCTACACATGGAAACATACCTACCATAAACAGCACCGAATCAATTTCATGTGTTCATTATTAAAACTAATTATTGTTTTCTCCTTTGAAGTATGTTGGTTAATTTAGCTATACTATTCATTTGTAATCAGCCTTTTTACTGATTACATGTAGATGTGTGAATTTGGCTGACAGCATAGAATGAAAAAGAAAATCAGGATTTACTCACCAAGGAGGAATCCCTGTGACACCACATTCCATCCTATAAAGGAAGTGAAAGTGCTCTTCCCTTCGGTCTGATTTACAAGAAAGAAAGAAAGAGAAGGTTGTAATGTTGCTACACTATGCACTATTATGGAAAGGAGAAAGGAGTACTTGATCTGAGAGTTTACTACAGAAAATATGGAATACAGCTGCCTCTTTTTTGGTTGGTAGAAAGCCAGACATTTTGGTGGACAGGTGCACTACTTTCTCAATGAACTTAACCAGACAACAGGAAGTTTATGTATTTAACAGCTATAGCCCTTAGCAAAAAAAAAAAAAAAAAAAATTAGTCTTGGGAATAAGTGTGCAACAGAGGTTCAAACTTATTTAACAACTTGATAATATGAACAAAGAAATAATGTCCATAATAAGAAAGCCAGTTTTGGTTTGTTTAGGTTTTTTCTCCTGAGATGCATTCTTTCTACAGTTTCTTTAATGAAGTAATGTTGTTCTATTTATTTCCTACTGAAAAACATAAATCTATGATTTCACAGGAGGGCAATGAGAATTTTAAGAGGTACGTATAATACAACTGAAGCTAATGATGTTATTGCTGACAGGACCTAAATTCACTGATTTCAGGGAGAAGATAGAGTAAAAGAAAAACACAGAACACATATTTCTAATCTATATCTATTTCCACATGGAAAAAGCATACAAGATCTTTTCAATCAATCTTCATATATAAGAAAATTCATAATCTACTTCCGTATTTTCTTGAGAAAACTAGAATTTGGAGGGGGAAAAAAAAGAAAAAAAGGTCTCACTTTCCATAATAAGTCTTACTTGCTTTGTGGACAAGATGTAAAATGCCTTTAAGTGTAATTAAATTGGGAGTCCCATCAGAGTTTCACTAAGATACAATTTTAGCTTTCATACAATGGTGTTTTTCGAATAACACAGAAGAGCTTTTCCACCTCCCCATAAGAGCTTTTATTAGCGTGCAACATATTTTCAAGAAAAAGAAGAAGTTAGCTCTATATAAGGGTTTCAAATCAAGCAGAGATATTAATCTGCACAGAATCTCTCTGTCTGGGGTATTAAAAAAAAAAAAAGTCTCTGAATTGTAAAAGAAAACCGTGCCTTTCAACCACAGATAGAGTTAGTTTCAGGAACCTATCATCACAGACTATAATTCTGAAGAGAACTCCACCAGGTCCACTTCTCTCTCTACCTTAGATTTGTTGTTCCAGCAAAGTATGTGCTTTTATGTTGTCAAAGAATATTTTAATAAAATGATTCAAAGAGAATAATTTAAGAAACTTCTTTCCATGACTTGGAAGAAAACACAGCAGACCTGATTTTTTTTTTTTTGTAATTTCAGAAGATGTAATTTAATTTTGTAAAAGTGTTTGTTAATTTTTTTAAGAGCATCCTAGTATTTACTGAGCATAGCAGTAATGAAGTTGCACCTGCCAAAACTACCACAATCTGATGATTCAGCCACTGCCAGTTTGACCGCAGTTTAGTTTACTTAATGACAGAATGTTGGATTCTTCTGACTGAAGTTTTCGAAGTTTTAGAGTCTCTCTAAAATAACTATGTTAACACCAATATAGCTCTGACAAATACACAGAACTAAATTTACTCAAAAAGAAAGACCAAGTGATGAGGAATGCTTATTTAGCAGTCAAACTGAAGCACTTACACTGCCTAGGCAGAAAAGGGAAACAAATTTAAGATACTTTACTCTGTTCCCTTTCAGACCTCTGTAAGAGGGAATATTAAAACGTGGAAGTGGCTATAAAGCACTCCCCCTACATTTAAGCACTGCACACAACACCACAGACCGGAATTAGCCCATCCTACATGGAATGTGTTTTTATTGTTTTAAAGAAATAATGGGCAATATAACCTTTTTCTATACTGAAAAGAGCAGAAAGTTATGAGGAAATAAATGAACTGAAGCATAAGCTGGAAGGGAGACAGAACACTCACTGCTCAATCACTTCACTGAGATGTTGAGAAAAAAGTCAAGATGAAGGGAGGAGCACTTTTATTTACTACACAGAATGGAATATGATGTGGCAGGTTCAAAGAATAACTAGTCACGCCTCTCAACACTTACTTGACATTTGTGAGGAAATACAAGCTAAAAGATAAACAGCCACCTGCTTTGTAAGTACCTTTTGCAATTACAGATGTGTTTTACCTATTGAGCTCTATTTTGTCACAAACACATAAAAATATGTTTCATATTATAAAATAAAATCCTGAATCTTCTTTGCCATAACAAATCAAATCAGCGTAACTAGAAGAACAACAAGAAAACCCCCCAAAAGCAAAGTGCAGGCTCTGAATATTTGGAAATAAGAATCATTACATCTGAAAAAGTTCCATTACATACTATAAACATGAATTGTGAACCTTTCAATAAAAAGCCACCACCTTTAAAACATAAATGAATTAGACAAAGCCTCAAGTAGTGAACAAATAAAAGAGTTCCTTGAGGAAACTGTGAAAAGGGAAATCGCTTCAGGAGTCGGTACAAAAACAAAGCCTTCTTCACTCAAGATAATCTGTTTCACTGCATCTTACCTGATAACACTTAAAAGTTAACATAGTCAAGTTGAATAGATTAAACTGGATTCTATCCTGCCTCACACACTACAAATATTGTCAAGTAAGCAAACTAAGTTTTAACATTGAAGAGTGTGTACATATGTACACACATAAACACGCATGCGTGAGTGTACATGGTATTTTCAATGTCATTTTCTTCGGTATATTGAACAACACCCAAAATCAGTAACTGGTCTTTCAAATTTTTAATTGTAATTTCAGAAGAGCAGAAAAATTGTTTGTAAAAGGCAAAGCTGGGTTTACAAACAAGGAAGAACACTGTTTAAACAGAAAAAAGTAGTGAGATTCAAATGATAGGGTAAAATCCATTACATTTCCCTCAATTTTAGTATTTTAGCAATAGCATCTGTACAGATATTTACAAATCTGCACAAAATTTAACTTGTCATCAGGTTAAAAGTGAATAGCTGTCATATTTTTGACACAGCTAGGAAAACTCTCTTCATATAATGAAAGTCTGAGAGTCAGCTCAAAATTAACCGCAATAAAATATTAGACTGCCACCTAGTGCCTATATTAAGCATCATCAAAGTACAAACATTAACTTAAGGATATACTTTAAAATATTATTTCTTATGCAACTAGACTAGCATTTGCTCTAATCAGAACATACATTCTAAACCATGCATATAAAAGCACTTCATATATAAAATATAAAAGACTATTAATAATGCAAATGCAAGTAACTCGAAACAAAACCAAACCCAAACCAATCAGCTACCATAGATCAACTTAAAGTTTGGGGAAATCCAGAAAGAAACCCCTGAAGTCCTTATTTATTCAAGCAAAAATTACAACATCAGTACAAATACTCATTTTCTTTTAGGCTACGCTTAAGGCTTACATAATCAACTTTACCATGAAGTAGCAACTTCTACAAAGGAAATTAATTCTATCCAATTTTTGATGTCTATGCCAGAAAGGCAAACTAAAAATCCTGTGTATAGCAACTTCTTCTTAGTATTGATCTGAACAAAAAAGCAAGGGGTTAAGGTCTAAAATTTCTTAATATTATTCTGATTAGTTAGCCTTATCCAATTACTCTCTAAGATTCTTTGAGAGAAAGAAAAGAACACATTTTATATAAGGATCCTTTGGGCAAAGTTTACTGTGGAAATAAGGAAAACCTTCGTTGTTAAAAAAAAAAAAAATCAAACTTTTCTTTCAATATCAAAGAGTCTACCAAAAGACGTGAGAAAAGTCATTAACTCAAGTCTAAGAAATCTTAAAACACTATTCAAATACATGTTAGTTAAAAGAGCAAAACTATAGGGTAGGGTTATATCTCTGTCCTTTACTAACCTGATATGCCTAAGTGATGCTGTTACCAAACTTTTGCACCCAAAGGAAACAACAATGACAGTTAGTGACTGGTGGCAAAGCTTAAAGGTCCCATCCACACCTTTGCTTTGGCTAGTTTAGACCAGAACGCCTATTTTACAGTGGAAGAAATCACTAGAGGTTCAAACAGCACTGAAAGGCCATAAAATTAAGTGCAAGAATAAATAGAGAAACATTATTCAAGGGTTTCAACGCCCTTCTCTTAAATCAACTTACCGTAAGCCATAGCAAGGCAACGTGATGAACCGGAACATTGCCAGAAAAACTCTCAGAGGAAGCAGGGTGAATACATACAGAAAAGCATCCAGGCACAAAAAAATTCCGAAAAACATCAACTAAATTACAAAAATAAAACAGAATTACGTTAGTAGTTTATAAGAGTTACAAAATGTTCACCAAGAATTATATTATTTTATGAAAAATACATTTACATAAGACTAATTAACCAAACAAGCACAACACTCTCTCTTGTTCAATCTGCTGAACTGTAAGAAAAATAACATGCTGTGCACTTGAAAGACTATTCAGCAAAAATTCTGCACCACAAGGTCCAAGCAGCAAAGACTTTTGCAGACTTCCATGGCTCACCGAACTCAGTTTACTGAATAGATGAATTACACTGGGATATAACTATGGCTCATTTTCCAATGGTGACTTTCCTCTAAGGTTACAAAAAACATTTTTAACCTTGGAAAAAAAAAACCAACGTAGAGCTGCGTGCAATGTGTACAGCCATTTTCTGCTACACCCTTTTTAATATGCTTTTTTTTTTTTCCAAAAAAAAATATTTTTTTTTACCTTGTTAGTTTTATATTGCACAGCTAATTACAGCTGTGGTAGTTCTTCAGAGAATATCCACCTTCTTCATACAAAAAATAACACAAAATATGAAACAGTAAACTTTCAGTTGCCCTCAGTTTAAATGCTTTATCCTTAATTTACAGAAACTGCTAAAGTCATTTCATTATAGCCACAAGTCAAGCAACTTTAAGATAATTAAACTAGACCTAAACTCTGCAATTAGAAAGCTCTTATATACCAGACTCTCCCCACATGACATTTCTTCTCTATCTGCTCTTTGAATCTATCTAAGATTTTCCTGAATGGGACTCTAGGCATATGCTTTTATGCTTCTGTCAGACCAGAAGCAAGTGGTTTTTTCCTGGAAGGAAAAAATCACATATAAAGGCAAGCTTAACTGGCTACACAATTAAGACTAGCAAGATCTAAGCAGGCCTAGACATCGATGACAGATATGCATTTACATGTGAAAGTTGTATGTATTGCTGATGGGAAAGGAAGATACTGGTTTGGGAGGTGAAAAAGTGAACCAAAGCACAAGCAAATTATTAATCTCCCACAAGCTCTTTGCCTTACAAAATACCTTCTTTGCCAGCTTGCACAACAGCCAGTTCAACATCCAACAAGCTAATATCACTGATATGTACCTTTCTCTCAACCTTACTCCTCATGCATCCTTGTAACTGTCAAAGCAGTCCCACCGAGTACACTCCGGTGTATCTATCCACAAGCCACATAAGAGCACTGCTATCATCTCTGAGCTGTTGCTTTCCCTTATAACACTATTTCTATCAGTTCTGCAGTCCGTACTTCAAAACCATCATGACATTAAGGTCTCCTCCCTGATATTCACCCATTCACCTCTAATACCATTTTCTAAAATTTCAGCAGGAAGTTATCATTTAAAATTATCAGAAGCAGATGTTACAAATAATGAATGAATTTATGCATTGCATTTTAACATGCCATTAAGCTACCTATTTCTTTGATATTTTTTAAACGAGGTGCAGAATATCCAGGCACTGAACATGCATTTTCCTTGTTTGTTTTGTTTTTGTTTTCTTTAAATTCTTAACTCAAGCAAAACAGAGGGATAGTGTGTCATCTTGCCCCTGTATTCTTTGAGGGCATCTTTATAATCTAGAAAACAACTCTGCACTTTCTTTTTGATTCAGATAGACTTCTCTACCTGAGTGTAATCACAGTTCTTCACGTTCTGTAAGCTTGTGCTAATATTTGCAATTATTGTTTAATGTCCTAATTTTCCTAATTTTTTACATTGCACTTGCGCATGCACCTGTTGAAATATGATCAGCACTGAACCTCCTACTCATTTCTGTAAACACTATTTTTGCTGCTACATTCCAGATACTGAGGAGCTAACAGAAAAGCTTATAGAGCTTCTCCATCACCATTTTAGCAAAAGAGCACGAAATTTCATTTTGAGATCAACTGACAAGCGTTCCCTTAAGATGGCACAAGTAGAGAGCACCTTTTCATCAGTATAAAAGACCTATCACAATGGAGAGCTTCCACTGAAACTGCACAAAAAGCTTGAGTGGGAGTAGCATTTATATTACAAGTTATCTAGCTTCTCTAAATAAAAAGGGGTATTCAGAACAACAAAAACCCTACCCTTTCAACATCACACTCCACTCTAAAATTATTTACCTGTAATAAATTCATGTTAAAGAATATCTCCTGAGATTAGGCTTTGATCAGTTTATTCCAGTTTATTCTCACTCTACCTCATGATGATTTTCATTCCTAGTCTGTAATTATACTATTAGGTAATAAAGAATACAAGCCATTAAGAAAATTCTTTTCTTCCTTTCCTAGTCTCTCACATGCTTTATTTCAATTAAGCAGACTTTTGAATCACAGTCAAGTGATTCCTGCAATAGGTGATGATCTGTACACTACTTAGTTTCCTTTCTACATGATCATCATCGTACTTTTTCAATTTTTTCAATAAGTATGATAAGATTTTATATAGCTAATATGTATATTAAACTGGACTAAGCCACAAATTTATTTCATAATCTCTCTGTAAGAAAGTAACTATCACTTTTTAAATCTATCTGCTTATTACTCACAGTTTCATATTCTTTCATATTTCATATTCACTTTCATATTCAAAGTACAGACTGAAGTTTGATTTACCATGCAAAAAACATCAATTTCACCAGTTACAGTATCGTCCTTTTTTATAAAAGATGTTGGCCTTTACTTGTTCTTAGATACTGAAAGTTTTATTGGAAATCTATGGTGATTCTTCAGAATAATTTCTGTGGCTTGGAGATGGCATGTAATAGTTCACATAATTACAATGGAGATGATGTAGAACTGCTACATTGTTCAGCTGAGACTCTACCATAACTGGAATATTCTACCATAAACTAGAATGGGTAAACAGCAAGACACCACCGCTGGAGATGTTCAAAGCCCAACTGGATCTGGTCCTGAGCAACCTGTTTATGTAGGTGACACAGCTTTAGGCAAGGGCTTGGACTATATCATCTCCAGAGGTCCATCACAATCTCATCCGTACCATGATTTTCTGCAGTAACTGACTGGGAATTTAGTTTTGTAAAACCAGGTCTCACCATGGTCTAAGGATGAATTTAACGACATTGAAGGGGGAACCTGACTGCTGCTGATGAAGGGAATCCTACTCTCCCTCCCTCCTCCACTGTTCTTTCACCTTTCTACCCCTACTCCAAGCTCCCCTTCCGCCCTGGTGTAGGCTCTGGATTCTCAAGAATATTGGCTGAGCAATTCAGCTCACTATCCCAGCAAAAAACAAACAGAGCAAGAGAAGCGAAGCATTCATTGTCGAATTATGAGCTGATTTAACTCTCAGAACAGTCCTACAAGCACCACAGCTCATGCAAAACAGACAGTGTGCGTAAGGCGTAAGACTGAAGTGGGACAAACAGTGAAAAAAAGACTCTTCCCTCAACATAAATTGGCCCTTGCATGTAACTTCATCCCTAGATGTTTTGAGAATTTTAACAAAGTTACTTTCTAATGTTATTGTTACACTGCAGCCTAGCCTAACCTTATTACCAATGTTGCCTTACTCCTCATCCTTGAGCATATTCCTGCTGTTTACCAAATCTGACACCCTCTCCTACAGTGTTTCAAAATGGTTAAACCAGAAGAAAACTCTCTTCTAGATTACAGCACTGGAACTGGCTCACTGCAGGGCGAGAATTACATATAAACTGACATACAGGAGGTGCCATAAATGCCTCAGTTAAGGGCCATAGCACTGGGATAGAGAGGGAAGATGTGGTAAACAGTGGCAAGAAACAAAAGAGAAGGCTATGAAAATTAAGTCAAAAACCTTAATCAGAAACTCATCCATCACTGTATTTTTAAAGGACTGAAATCTTCCCACCCTCAAAACATTTTAGACTGGAAAGATCTTTAAAACTTATTTTTTTAATGTAAAATTACATTTTGCAGTAAAAGGTTTTCTTTTGCTTGACTATTCTATTAAGGATCAGTGACATCTTTATATTTGAATTAATTTGTCATCATCTGGACTTGAAAGTTAGTCATGTCCATCTCTGCTAATAACATCAACAAGGGGCCATGAGTTGCCAGCAGCAACAAGCAAACATAGGCAAAAAAACATGAAACGCAAACATTTAAGTTGCTGACTGAAAATCAATCATTACAGATATTTAAAGCTTTTCTAGTAGCAAAAGTGTTTGAGAAATATTTCTTTAAATAATTTAATGCAACAGATTTCATCTCTAAATTAAAACAAATGTTAAAGTATACTTCACCTTTTCCAGTTCTTTTGGTATCCGCATGCATGTGTATACTCTCTCTCTCCGCTCTGTGTATTTTGCTTCATTGTGTTCAAGGAAGTAACCTCTTGTTAGCTCAGCACTGATGAATCTCAGCAATGAAAGATCTACATTCAGAAACACACATAAGCAGAAGACACTTCAGGCATGACCTCCAAAGAGTGAAAGGACTCCTATGTTTTTATTACTTGCTACATGCTTCATTCACATCACATCTAACCCAGAAGGTTTCTGCTGATAGTAACCACAATGTCAAATAACTTGGTATGGAAGGAGCTAGATGAGAAGTAAGTCCTATGCTCTCCCATTTCCCTATTGCCTCCCGACAAACAAAACGAGCTACTTTTCCCAGCCAATCATTTTCACCAGACACCCCACTTCTCCAAAACATTACTCAAAGCAGCTACACTGAATGCAATATTCTGAGTGGATTTAATTTCTAACGTACTGATAGTCCTCCTAAATTTACTAAGCTCTATTTTAGACTTTTAAAAAGCTATTTCCTCTCTCAGCAACACTAGCAACTTATTCTTTATTTTAAAGAACAACTTTCTGTAATATCAAAACGTTCATGGATACATGATCCCAAATGATTCAGTGCAAAAACAGTACAAGCACGCTGATCATTTAATGATCAGACTAAAGTCTTTCACAACTGAAAAGCCATCAAGCATGTACAGGTCTTCTGCATTTTAATGTCTGTAGGTAAATAAGCCAAAGCCTGACTGACCTATGTTTAATCAACTCATACAGCTTCTAAAAAAAGACTTTGTGCAGAGTAGTCTTGCAAAAGGAAATAAAATATGAAATTATAATTATGCAAATTCAGGCTATCAGGACAAGAAGATTGAGCTTAAGCTTTGACACTCACTGACGAGGTCTGACATTAACACCTCCTGGTAACACTTCAGAAGTGACAGAACACTACAATAAAGTTCAACATTTATGGTTATTATTGGCATTTAAAAATAGAAACTCTCGGTGTTCACACAACACCCAAAAGATGGCAATCACTTATCTAGACAGATAGGTGAAAAGCTACACTGCATTTATCATGAAACCAGAACATGGTCACAAATAGTAAATTCAGATTTTAGACAAAGTCTTAGTCACTACTTGAGGGGGGTGGACCTTGCAAGGTACAATGCTCCACATATGTGGGGGAGGAAGATGCTGCAAAACACAGGTTTAGTAAAACAGGCTAGATAACAACTGCAAAGAGAGCAATGCAAGTAGAGATGCCATGTGTGAAGAGTTCACCCAAAACTGTCTGAGATACTGGCTTCTCAATATTCATCATGCTGAAGATGATGACAATTATTAGCTGGAAGAGTAGCCAGAAAATTACAGAGAGTTTTAAAGCAAAGAAGGAATCAGCTCAAATAGAAGTATAAAAGAAGCAGAAGAGGCAGTGCGTGCTTATAACCTACACTGCCTTGGCAGGGAGGTGGGGGGGGCATGTGGACTGAGCGTGATCAGAACTTGTGGAGATTACCAACAGGCATTTTGAAGTTTGTGGGGGTATATTAACATTCTATGTATGTCTAGTATTGTGATTTATCATGTTGCTGATACTGATTCACACCCATATAATTCACTGACTCCTGGTTAATTATGTATTGTTAATAAATCATTTAAATTATGATTTGCTTTAAACTACTATGAGCTTGTTTGGATAGTGATTTTGATGATTTATATATTACTGACCCACTTCTAGTAAGTAGGCCAAAGACACTGTAAGCCTTAAAGGTATTTATTTTAAAACAAATAAAAACACCAGTAGTGGTTTAATGAGTAGTAAAAAACTAATATTGACATGTAAAGTTTCAATCAAAGTTCATTCCAGTGAAATAAGGCAGAAATTCATACCACTAAATTGTTGTTCAGACCTCTTGCATCCTTGTTTTCTGGAGTCTTTCTTTGTAACACTATCACTTGTAACTTTGTTTTTCCCAATTCTTTCTTGTTTAATAAGTTAAAAGTAAAAAGAGATAACCTTAGGTATAAACACACAAATTAACTACTTTGTTAACTGCCCAGCTGTATTTTCTTCCACCTCAGATAACCGACATTCTCCAACCTGAAGATAATACATCTCAACTCAAGTTTCCTGCGAAGGAAACATAGGCATATGAGCAACTTATGGGTGCCTTCGAACTTAAGATAGTCTATGATTCTAAGTAATGAGCTATTTGTTCCCACTCCTTACCTCACACAAACTGGTTCACAGGCTTATTATTGAAAAGCAAATAATTTTAAGTTTCTCTCACCTGGCTAGACTTTCATGCCCTAGCTATTCAGAGATAATCACTTCTCATGACTAAAGCTGACCAATACACAAGCTCCAGACTGTGACTGCAAAACAATCTCTCCACTGACAGGGGATGCACTGAAGCACGCAGTCGCTCAGCCACCTCCTTCCTGAGCACTTACTGCCAACCAGCATCAGCCCTAGTTCTGTGCCAGCTGTGAACAGACCAGCGGCTGACCCTGTAGGAAAAACACGGTAAGCAAAAGAACAGGATGAGACACCAAGGCAGGACAGAGTAATAAATCATCTGAAAAATGGCTTAATTCTGCTATCAAAGCATAATTTTCTTTTAAAAATAAACGCTCTAATTCCTACTTCAAATTCCTTTCCTAGTTCAAATTTCCCTCTTTTGCAGTCAGGAAGTTTTAGACTGTGGCCTAAGTTTAAACTGTTCAGACAGCATACTCATATTCTCATTTATCTCCCCACCTCAGGACAGAAAAGCAGAAGCATCTTCTAAACATAAAAAGCCACTAATTCCTTCAAGGCAAAAGGATAATGATTTACCTAAGTTATACGTCAATGCATAGCTACACAAAGAATAACCATTAACCAGAAATGGAGAGGAAAATTTGTGCAAATGCGAAATGCACTGTGCCTCAGTTACTTTCTATTGTTACATAACTGGAACTTTAATCCCAAATGCAACAATTCCAGGCACTCACTTCACTCCCATCAATCCTAAACACACACTTCTTCCATAAACACTCAAATACATCAATCAAATCTAAGACAGCACTTTTTCTTTTTTTTTTTTTTTTAATATTTTCTTCTCCTCCAAACAACTGCTCTGTACGGTACTGGACCTGCTTTACCATCTTGAAAAAAACCTACTTTTACGTACTATATAACATATTGCTACCCTTAGATGAGTTAGAATTTTTAGTTGCTCTATCAAGAAGCCTTTCCTTCTAAAGTTTTCTTGTCCTGAAGAGTCAGAGAGGTCCAATTATTTTTAACTGTTTTAATTTAAAATTAATTGTTGGAAGATAATTAGAAAATCCCCCCCAAAATAACAATTTCCTTACTTTTTATAAAGTTATTTGCTGAGCTGTCTTTCAGACACATCAGTAGGTATCTTGACCTTTCTTTTTTTCATCATGAAGTAATTCATAATACTACAATAAAGCCAGTTCCTTACAACTATGGAAAATGCATGGGTTTCATCAATATCACAAAACTGCAGTCAATGATACTGCATGTCCTATGACATAACACATGTCAGAAATGGACACAGCACCTGTCAAGCTTCGAAGGAAAGCACTGAGTTGTTGGCAGACTGTTTAAGTTAAATCCTAATTCCTATTTTTAATTTTTTGTATTTGATAAGAACTGCAGTATCACATTCAAGCCAACAATGAAGTAGAAAGTCTGGAAATTCCAACAGCACTTTAAGCACTTTCCAGATTTTCAGCAAGCCACTCAATTAAGAATAAGGTGCTAATAAAGTTATTTATAACATTACCAACACTAAATCAACCCTGCGACACAGAGTAAAAATGTTTATGAAAAAGCCAGGGGTATTTTCAAAAATTATTCTCTAGATACCTGAAATAACCAGTTCAAGTGTAAATGCAGATTGATATCAAAGGCCATAACATTTCCCCTTATTTTTCCTTATGAAATCCTCAGTTAGTATACTACATTTAGTTCAAAAGACTTCTAACAATCTGCATACAACTTCCAAGACTCTAACAGCACCGTTATTTTCAGTAGTAGAGGCAAAGACTACTGGTCTCATAGCTATGTGTACATAAAATATTTAGCCTGTTTAGCCCAGAGTAGAGAAGACTGAGAGGGGGATCTCATCAATGCTTATAAATATCTAAAGGGTGGGTGTCAAGAGAATGGGGCCAGACTCTTTTCAGTGCTGCGCGGTGACAGGACAAGGGGCAACAGGCACAAACTGAAACACAGGAAATTCTGTTTGAACATAAGGAAAAACTCCTTTACTTTGAGGGTGACAGAGCACCGGAACAGGCTGCCCAGAGAGGTTGTGGAGTCTCCTTCTCCGGAGATATTCAAAACCCGCCTGGATGCGTTCCTGTCCAGGCTGCTGTAGGTGAACCTACTTTGGCAGGAGGGTTGGACTAGATAATCTCTAGAGGTTCCTTCCAACTCCTACCATTCTGTGACTCTGTGAACAAGAACCGTTAAGGGGATGAAGCCGGGCGCCGGCCCAGACCCCTCTCCTCTGCTCCTCTCAGACACTGCTGTGCACCGGGCTCGCTGCGGGGCACTCCGGCAGGCATCGAGCCCCGCAGCCCGGGTGTCAGCTTCAGCGTACGACACTTCGACGGATGATGCCCGTGTTGTTTAAATTCCCCCTGACGATCACCAGAGAACACGCGGCGTGACAGGGCACCCACGGGGACTTCACCGCCCCGTTCCCCTTCCCGAACACGCTCCTGTGGACAGCAGGGAGGCAGCCGGCCACGCTGAGGGGCTTTATTTCACTGTCACGGCCGCGCTCGCTGACCGCACTTCAGGGCAGGGAGAGAGGAGGCAGCGCAGCCGGCGGGAAGCTCCCCGCCCGCCCGTCCCCGCCACCAGAGCGGCCGAACGCCGCCGCTCCCCGGGACCGTGAGGTCCCGGCGCACTTTTTGAAGTCGTTCGCTGAAAGTTTGCACTGGCGGGCGGCCGCGACGCCCTCAGCCCCGCCTCGAGCACCCACCCAGGCCCCTCAGGCGGGCCGGGCCGGGCGCCGCTGTGTGGAGCCAGCGCTGGCGGCGCGCCCCGGAGGCACCGCCCGCCCCAGGCAACGCCGCCACGGCCGGCCACCCCGAACTCCCATGGGGAAAGCCAACCCAGCCCGGCGGCCCTCGCTGCCCTCCACCCGACCCGGCCTGCGGGAGGAGGCCTCTCGCCCCGCCGCCGCCGCCCCTCACCCGAGAGGCCGCGCTTCTTCTTCCTGCCCCGGTCGCTCTCGTAGAAGCCCAGCGTCTCCGTTCGCTGCTGCGGGGACGGCTGCCCCGGGCCGGCGGGAGGCGGCCGCGACTCGCTGCTCCCCCAGAGAGTTTTCGGCTCCCCGCGGCCGCTCTCCTGCTGCTCCAGGGCGCCGCCGCGCCGTCCCTCCCCGCCGCTGCCCGGCGCGGCGGCGGCAGCGGCGTCGGCAACGCCGGCCATGTTCGCCGCCCGCTCCGCGCCCGCCGCCCCCGAGCCGCGCGCCGCCCCGTGCCCCGGGCGGTGACGCATCACCGCGCGACAGCGGCGCGGGGCAGCCGCCGCGCGAGTGCCCAGCGCGAGGGAGGGGGAGGAGGCGCGGGGGGGGGGCGGGGGCGAAGGCGGTGCGGCGCCATCTTGCCTCGGCGCCGCCGCCATTAACTGCTTCGGTGCTGGGAGCCTCGCGCTCACGTCTCGCCCCCTCTCAGCGCCTTCCTCTGCCTGTCCCCGAAGCTTACAGATATTATAGATAGATAGATGGATAGCTTACAGGTGTTATAGATACTGGAGGGCGCACATAAAGATACTCAACGTTAGGGGAAACTAACCACCCATGTCGCAAGGAATGTGGCATGGTCACGGTTTCACCTGTCACAGGGGCTGGGGGACAGTAGTTCAAAGCAGCTGCAAATGACATGATTAACCTACCCTGCACCATGCAAATAAAGAGCTTGTTCAAAAATGGAAAAGGAGAGGTGAATTATTAACTCTAAAGCCAACAGGATTCCAATGAACTGCCTAACGTGCTTTGGACTGGAGCCGGCCCTGGAGGTCACAGGCCGGTGCTCCCCCGGTTTGTGTAGCTCTTCTTGCAAGAGGCCTCTGGAAGGAGTCCCAGCCTCTGAGCCACCTGCGGGGAGGATGAAGGACGAGTGCTATTGTAGCCACCTGGCTGGCACGACCCTCACAATGACTGCTGGGCAGGGGAGGGCAGGCGCCTGTGCTCGAGGAGTCCTCAAAGGTCAACAAGCCCCCCAGCCTGAGAGACAGGGTCTAAAATCTTGCGGTTCGTGAGGTGCTGTAGCTGGAACTGCTGTTAGTTACTGACAGCATGGTACTGGCAGTGATAAGGCTTTTCAGAGGTCGTACTAATGAAAAATAATCGTTCCTGTCTCAAAGGGTGTATAATTTATACAAGAGTAAACAGGAATATAAGAAGCAGGGAGCTCAAGGGAACAGCGAAGCACTGGTTTGCAGGGGGGAATTCACATGGGCGCGAGGACAAAATACCTGGCCTGAATTTCAAGTACAATATCTCCTTCACATTCAGTTCTCATGTTCTTATCATGTATCCAGAGGCCAAATTCGGTCAGATTAATATTTACCCACTTGTCCTGGGAAAACAAAGACTGCTTTTTTCTTTCTTTGGAAGGCCGTAGTCTTCCTCTATAACTCTAAGTTAATTGTACAGTTGTCTCGCAGAGCACTTCAGGCTTTGGATAGACTAGAGGTGCCCATTTCTGTTGCCATTAGTGGTTCTAAATGTCTAAAATCTGATAGGATTAATCCAAGTCTTGGTATTTTTTAGGCAGTGGAGGGAGTGCTTTTTACAGGCACTTATAAGGTATAATAAGAGCATCGTACAAGGAGGTAACACTGATAGCTACTACACATTATCAGTTTGGGGTTTCTTCTCCCGTCTTTTCTCTGCAGATGTAAAAAGCAGTTGCAAAAATAGGATGCAGAACAAAGAGGTCCAAAAAGAGCTGAAAAATTCCCTCAGCAGGAGTGCTGTTGCATGACACCCTGAGAGATATTCTGCTTCTCTGCTTCCAATTGTGTATAAAAGCTATGTCTGTCCATAAGATGCATTGCATGATATTTAAGGGCAACAAGTTCTCACAACCTTGTTGTCAGTCTTACCCAAATGAAGGCGTTTGCAGCATCAAGCATCATCTAACAACCGTCTATGTTCTTCTTCCTTCAAGCCCACTGAGAAGCTATCTAACGAATTGCCGTCACCGGTTGTGACAGCACATACATTTTCTGTTCAGAGGTTGACCCAAGATAACCCTGCTTAATTTACAAGTTCTTCCAGTTTTCCATTTGAAGTAGTTCAGCTGAAGGCATGATAATAGTATGACTGCAATACAGTTCAGCTAAGAATTCACTCATATTTGTGACGCTTCAAAAGCATATTGAGCAGCTACTTTCAAATTTCTAGCCACGGAGTCTTTCTGTGTGTTTTTTTGTACTTTACATCCAGTTTCTAACCCATCATTGGCCAGAATTTTAATGCGTTCTTTTCCACATGCAAAGATGTGTGTATTTCAAGTATTACATGTGATATTTTGGCATGGTGGCCACTTCCACGAGGACGACCCAACTGCAGCAAAATCCAGTCTTTAGATATTTGAGTCCTTGAACTAGCCAAGTCAGAGAGGAAAAGTTGCTTAGTGAAAAATATTAGCAGTGTTGATATAGGAAGTAGTGGTTCATTACGACATCTGCTGTTGGGAGTTATCTGTGACCATCTGCTGTTTGGGCATGAGACGCTGTATTTTGTTGCTTTCCATAGCTTATCTGCTATGAGACATGCTATGGAGTGACTCTGCAGCGGGTCAGAATCCACTTTGCAGTTTCATAACCGTTCACCAGTCTTTTTCCTGAAGCGATTTTCTTAGAACAAGACACAGCCCTGTCTATGTTCCCACAGCTGGAGTTTCACTTTTTTCCCCAAGAGATAATTAGCAGGTTGCGGGGGAATGGGAGGATTGTTTAAAAATAATGACTGTCACCCAGGAGAAAAAGCCGTTTCATTCATACAACAGCAAAAACCATTAGGATAGTCGTGGAGTGAATACAGACTGTGAATTAAGAGTTAACTTGAATTTTGTTAGAAATGTCAGCACTGCTGATCTTTGGAGCTTTGTGCAAGCTACTTCATTTTTTACCTTAAATTTTCCATACATATACTAGAGTTATTATTATCTACCTATGGTGTATCTTGTACATAATCATCACAGAGGGACTTTTGCTAATTTGATATCAGGAAGATTTCTTCTGGCACTGTCAAGTATTGAGACTTGTATAGTGTGTCCAGCTCAGTTGTGCTTTAGTCCCTGAGTACTCATTGCTGCAATTACTCTGTCTCCTAGTGAGGATGGTCTTTTTCTAAAGAACATTTTTATATGGTCTAAAACTCCTTTTTTGTAACGGTGTGTTGGTTTTTTTTTTCCCCACAAGACCCAACAAAACGTTATTAAGAAGACCCAGAAAATGGATAATCATTTTTTGTAGTGCTTTTTGGTGGCAGAACTTTGTTATCTTTTCAGACCTTGCCATCTATGTCATTTACCCCCACCAACACTTAATGTAGGGGTTTTATCAGTGAAGTATGCTAAAAAGAGGTCAAATAAGATCTTTTTAGAGAGCAATACAAACATGAAAGAAAAATCTATAAATAAAATGATATCTTATATGGGAAGTAAATTATGGACATAGTTTAGGAAATATGAAAAAAGTCTAGAGAGAAGTATGGAAACTCAGTGTACTGTACTGAGCAGAGGTGAGTGAAACTGGAGCATACATTAACTAGCAATAAAGAAGAGGCAGGTGATAAAATAATGATAATAGCAATTCAATACTTATAGCTGTATGAAACAGTTATGAGTAACTGCAATACTCATAACCGTATGAAAACATCTGGTATCTATCTTCCCTTTTAAGCTTTTTGTCAGAGGCTCAAACTTCTTTAGACTTTGCAATATCATTCAAAAAAGACTATGTACTAAGTGTGTGGTTTAATGGCTTAATTTCTTGAGTCTCCTGCAAGAATTATATTGAGTTATAATCTTCAATAGGATTTTCAATAATTCTTCATTTTTAAAAATGTCATCACTGACTGAGTATACCTTCTGTGAGGAGGCAAGTAAACAAAACTCACCATGAACTCAGAGTGCAATGATGCTGATTTTCTTTCCACAATAAAATATTTTCAGGCCCTTTTGTAATATAAACAAGTTATTTTGTATTGGGTTTGCGACTTTTATTTCATCGATCCACTTAGTATGTGGGTGCATATTCATTCTTCTACTAAAGGCAATGCATCTCTTAGCAACAACTGATATTAACAAACTTAGTTCTAAATCTTTCAGAATCACAGCTGTTATATATTTGCAAGGTACAAAAGTATTGGTTGGAAGTATAATCTAATTCTGTCTCAGTCAGTTCTGTTTGGTAGCTGAAGTTAAAAATATCTGTTTACGCCCACAGGAGAAAAATCATGTAAAGATTCTTTCCTCCATTTTATGTTCAACATCTAAGCAGCACATGAATTTTTGCATGGGATAATCTTCACAAATGAAAAATAATCAGTATAGGAAATAGTTATATAGACACCAGCACCCTACATGTTTCACTTATAAATTCTTTTTTTTATCTCAATATAAAATTTGCAATGCTAGAGTTTACCCTATTTTTTTCCTGAGTTGTAGACTCACTAAAGATTAAGTTAACTCTTAGGTAAGCTAAGGGCATTACTCAACATCGGCATGTCCTTGAATAATGCAAGTACAAATCATGTTATGCAATACTACAGTACCTGAAAGTCGGGTTTGACTTCTCACTGGTACATTTCCATTATTTGTTTGCTTTGGATACTGTATGATATAGCACAGGAGCTGTTGCACAGTTAAAATCAATGGTGCTTTCCAGTGACAGCATGATTTTCCACACCTGCCATCTGTGAGATTTTTGGAAAAAATAATTCATTTGACATACTTTTATGTGGCACCTTAGCCTGGGACCATAGTTCGAGGAGGACTGAAGAGCAGAGGTAAAGTCAGTTAGTTCAGTATTACAGGTTTTTAAAAACATGCTCACATTATCTTAAAAATGAATTTCCTAATATTATTTGATTTTTGTTAAGACTTCTAGGAGTTCCCTAGTAAAATATTTTTATAGCTCTTTCCCTGTCAGATGTCTTGAATGTTTTTATCAAGGCAATACTTTTTCTGTGACCGTCAGTGACAGTCGTTTCCTGCCCATGGTCTGATCTCCATTTCTCAGTGTCAAGATTTCTTCAGCATTTATATCTTAAGCAAAATGCCACAACTAATACTTAAACTGCTGCTTCTATTGGAGTGCAGATACCTGAACCTCTGACACCTATTATTTAAGAAAAGCAGCAAATGGTGTTTTCAACATCAACATAACTGAACTCAGTGATATATGGGGCATTTTCCCATAAGGTTCACGCACGTGAAAGTAAAGTAGCAGGGAGATTCCTAAATCTCTTCGATTTCAAGTTAATTTTTCACAATCTTCATCCTGAAGTGCTGGAAGAAAGGTTTTGTAATCACTTCTTTCCTCTTTTTTTCTTCTTATGTAGCTGTAGCTATACTACGTAACATTTAAACATGGCTCTATACACGACAAGATGGTTTTGAGTGTTATAAAATAAGAGTGTAGCTGCCTTTGACTCCATCCTCATGTACTTCCTCAGCAGAGCTAAGCTAGACACGAGGTGTGAGGGGAATAGGTGGGAGGAAATTGGTGGAGAAAAAGCAGATGGAGAAACGGTTATGAGAGCTCCAAAAGTCATGAACTGGAAAGAGAAGAGCACCTGGGGAAGAGGTTCTCAGCACCTAAACAAAACATGAGTTTCCTGTATCAAAGAAGGAAATTCCCAGTATCAAACAGAAAGTGGTTGGTATTTTGTTTAGGTGTCAGAAAGTAAGTTATGTCTAAAAATTGGTTTCCTAGTGTATAAGCGTCAGTCTACATGTCTTCGGTTTTTTTTCGGTCCAGGGAGCAGAGGTGAAATCCCAAATTTAGAGTGGCCTGTGTTTTGTGCCTGAATTTACAGTATGAGTTTTCAGTCATGCCAAACCCAAGTGGAGGTGGAAATCTCTGTTATAAGAATTAGCAATCGGAGTTGCTGTAAACAGTCCTATTGATTTTAATAAGATGAAAATCTCAGCTCAGCAAGAGCATTTCTATTATGATAAAGTATGCAGATATATACATACATACAAGCTTTGTGCCTAAAATTAGATTGTGAAATCTCTAGATAGGATCGTAAGTCTCTCACTTCCGGAAAGCGTCTCTACTCAGAAGAGAATCCAAATGTGTTAGATTTAAGCATAAGAGTAAGTGCTTTCCTGATTTGGGGCAGTAAGAATGTGTTCTTCAAAAATGTAGGAACAAATTAATGAGTTAAGAGGTTCTGGGACTGCTATTTTAGATTCCTATTTCTGAAAATCATGGCTCATTTCGTAATTATAGTAGCACGTGAACCATAGCGTACATAGAAAAGGAAATATATTACTTATAAATGTATAACTAATGGCTCTCAAACCAAACCTTCAGTCATTGTAAGTCAAAATTAAGTCATGACCTTCAGTGGACTCATGCAGTTTTCCTGAGATTGGGACTGGTTTTTAATTATTTGGAGTTTGAAAGAAGAAATGTTTTATTGTTTAACTTAATTGTTATTTGCTATTTAAATGATGCTATAATAGATACAGATCACCTAATCCACTGTGCACACTGTAGTGAAGGTGGAAAATCTTATGCAGAAGTGCTCTTCATGAACACAGATGAGGTTTTTATATATATATAAACATAAACAAATGTTTATTTACATATGCATGACAACAGAATACTGAAATCAAGATCAACTTTGGGAACTAAATATTGTTTTAACATTAGAAATGTTCTAAAATCAGGCAGTCTCTCAGGCAAGGGTTCAGTGCTACATTTTTTAATAATTGTCACCCCTTGAGACTGGTTTTTGCTTTAGTTATTGTCTTTGTTATTAACTCTTATAATCCAGTTGTCAAACATGACAATGGGATTTGGATCAGATTCAACTCTGATTTAATTCCAGTATCGCCAACATAGTCTGCATGATCTTGTATATGTTAGTGTGCAGACACAGATTTTTGATGTATTCACAAACCGTGTCTATCAGTATATCAAATTGTGTCTCTCACTAGCACAGTTACAGCATCAAGAGAGTGATTTCTTATGTCATGCACCAAAGACGCTCTATAGTTGCATGATGAGATGGGAATACATTGTCAACTGGAACTCGAAATTTCCCATCCTTTTTTTTCACTCAAGTTTTATATTTTGAAGCAGGCAATTTTAATTTGGCAGCCTCCGTAGAAATCCAATTACCATTTGGAACTCCAGAAGGATTGCTCTACCTTGATGAGTAACAAGATGCACTGGAGTCTGTTTGGGATTGCTCTTTCAGCCCTGGCAGATCATAAAGGCACTTAAAGTGAGAATGCTTGATATTCCTGCAAAGTAACCCTACCTGCCCTAAATGCGTATCAACTAGCAGAGCATTAACCAAACATATTTTTCCTTTCCATTTTCAAGTTACTATTGTTGTGAGATCCTGTAATTTACAACAAGCTTTATGCACCAAAGCCACATTAAGAGTTGACAGACCTCATGGAGGGACATCAAGAAGAGTAAAAGCCGAGATTCCATCTGTCAGCGACTGAGTTCACATTTGGAATATCAGAACATAGGTGTTGGGGAAACCATAAACTGGCTAAAGAATCCAGCAATTTAATTGAAAGAATATGAAATCTATTCCTTTTTGGAAAATCTTATGAAAGCACATTTTCAAGCATAGGCAGCTGACTAAGAAAAAGTTCTGTAAATGATGTCTTAACACGATTACGTTTAAAGTACTGTCAGCATTTCTGTTACTGGAATTTACGGTGGAGTACTAGATTACTTTCAAACTCAGCGTTAAGAGTATATGCTTCCTTACACGTTAATGGCTTGTTTTGGCCTAAAAACTTGCATTGGTGTTCATGTGTTTGTTTAGAGCACCTGCACGCAGAAATGCGTGTTCACGTAACCAAGTACCCACACATTCTATAGAGATGTTTGTAAGGAAAAAGAACCATAGACAAGCAATTACCCAACCAGTTTGCACAAAGATGACTCCCATGCATACGGATATTTTTGTGGGCATTAGTCAGCTGCTTGGTTATGGTAACTTGATCCAAAGTCTGACTCTGTCACTTATTTTAGTGACCAGGATGCACTATTTTAGTTCTGTATTATAAATCCCTATAATATAATTGCTGACAGAACCTTTATCACAGCATTGCTAGCAGATCATTTATGATCATTATGATCTGCTAGCAGATCATTTATTAGTTCAACCCAGGAGTAAGTGCTTGATACATAAATTTTAATAATTGCAGCTCTGCCCAGTCAGGATGACCCCTTTCCGAATGACTGGAAGTTATATGACTCATTCCCTCCTTTGTGTATTCCCAGCTGGCACATTCAGTTCCCTCCCAGTACTCCTATATTTCACAATCCATAACAATCATTCTCCCCTTTCCTTAAGTGAGACTGTTTGAAATGAAATCAGGGGAATTGTCAATTAAAATAAGAGCAGTTGAATGTCTGAGTGTTGCCCCTTGTATGAATGCAGAACTATCATCCTAATTGCAAGCAGCATACTTTATGGTAAGAAACAAAGCACACCTTGTTTAATAGAAATATTTCACACTTCCACTGAGGTGGTTAAATTATATGTCATGATTTGTCTGCAGAGCACAAGCATACATTTAAATTGGAGTCCATGATACGGACAAGCAAGACTAGTGAAGCAATACCTGAGAATTAATAGAAAAAAGATAATAATGTTCACAGAACTACCGTTGTCTTCTGATTTACTCTTTCCTACTCGCAGCATGTTCCTGGCTTCTGATGCTGTGAGTTAAGATAGCTCATGGTGCCAATTCACCCTTTTTTTCTGCAGTGTGTCTCCATGGCAGATCTTGTTCTCGCCTCCTTAGCTGTGTTTGGCTCATGTCCTCAGTTGCCAGATTTTTAAAACTTTGCCTGAGCGTTGTTGTCGACCTTTTGGACCTCTGGCCCAACTTCAGTGAGCAGGTGTAATGCCTGGCTGAATCAGCCGCACGATCGGCATCATAGTGTCCTGCAGGCACAGCCAGGAGTTGAGTGGTTCACACTGGAAAATAACTGGTGTCCTGGGAGAGAGGAACACCCTCCCACTCGTTTGCAATGACCCCTCAAACACTGTGATGCTCGAAGCCACCTGTTTTAGGAAGTTCAGGAATAGAGTGATCCTGAGCCAGCTATTTCCGTGCAACAAAGCCCGATTTCCTTGGGCTTTCAAGGAAGTAGTTGAGCAGATAGTTCAGCACGGAGAAAGTGAGAGCACAGTGCCTTACTGGGTTAGAGGCAGTTGGAGGTGACAAGCAGTTTTGCAAGGCAGCTGCTTGTATTTAGAATTTTAGATCTGGGTTGAGGAGTGTCATTTTAGACACACAGGCTTAAAAATTGTAACACAAATTCAGGAGTGGGTTAACAACTGAATTTCTCTTGTGGGAAATGGATTTCCAGGTTGGGAACAGCTCTAACACTTAGGCAGTTTTCCCATTTACTAAGTATAGCTGTTCATTTTAATTTGCATAAAGAACATGGATATGTAAGTGCCCAATTACTTTAAAAGCAATATTTCAACTGATACAGTGAAGTAATTAGTTCAGTGAGGAAATGATATTACATAGTGGAAAGCTTGGTTTGCCAAGGATCAATTTGTTGACATTTGAATCCAACTAGAAATGAAATGCACAGAACAAAAAGTAGACTATTTTAGTAAAAAGCCATCTCATTAATTTGGAACAAATGAAAAGCATGCCTGCTTCTCAGCCAGAGGGGCTAAGTAAGGGTTTTCTCAGCAGTAGAAGACTTAAGTACGACCATTCAAAAGGTGAGGGGAATAGAATAGTTTATGATTAAAGAATGGGGAATCTGCATGTTTCTTTTGTTATCCCAGAAGTAGAATCATTATTTCTATAGCACTTTTTTCCTATATATAAAATGAGGATACTATTACATGTGCCACCTTTTCACAGAACAGCAACATCTGTTAATTTCTGAAATCCTCAAGCAGGAAATATAACAGGAAGGCAAATACCATAACTTTGATTTACATCTGGATTTCCTTTGCTTGATTGTTGCAGTTGTTTGTGTACTGTCATATAAATTCATAACATCTCCCCTACAAATAAAGCACAACAAGATTTTGTTTCCAAGAATTTTCCTGTCTAAACTGGAGATTATAATAATAACAAATTAAGTGATAACAATGAAAAATGAGTAAGCTACGAGGGAATGAAGAATATAGCTGTGAGAGGTAACAGAACAGTTACAATTATATACATATTTTATTAGTTCATCCAAGTAACAAAGGGAAAGGACAAGGTGCTTTTTACAAGCAAGGAGGTTTTCTTTCTCAGTACAAGATAGATGCGAATGTTGCGGATGTAATAGGCAAATGTAGGATTATTTCAGTTTTCCAAAGCACACTGGCTTACAGTTATTCTTGAAAATTATAGTGGGTTTTAATCTTTCTATCAACACAAGCTTGGATTGAAAATATATAGGCCCCACATGAAAATTTTATTTTTGTGTTTTTTCCTAGAATCATATAAAGAGGTACAATGACAAGAACCGTTAATTCCTATTCTAATTAAAGAGAATGGTGGTATCTAAGATAATTCATATCAGTGTTGGATAAACACTTAGAAATAAACTAGTAAGGATTCACTTTGTCCTCTATAGATTGTGCAATCCTGCCTGACAGAAATAACTGGCAGGCAGAAAAAAACCCAAACCAACCTGCTGAAAAGCATAGGGACTGTCTCCACAACTGAAATTCAGTCAATATTGGGGTAAATAAAAGCTCTTTTAACAGCATATAGCTATGCTACACAACAGCTTCAAATAGAAACTGAAGACATAATATTCAGAATTGCGTTGGTAAAGATTCATTTCTGTTTTAGGGACTAATCTTCATTCTTTTGGACATCAACCAAATCTTAAGTGATGTGAGTTAGAAAAATCTGCCTATAGGAACACTTTTTATTCCAGCCTGGTATGCTTCAAGATTTCTTGCTCTTTCCTCCTAAGAAATCAATTGGGATTGAAGGTAGGATGCTAGAAACAGGACAGAGGTCTCATCAGCTGTGGCAATGCTTACCTGTTTGTCCAAAATATGGACAGGTGTTATAAATTACAGTACAATGAGTCTTTTAAGGACCACACAACGAGCAGTTACCAGTAATTGAGGAGCCAGCAGGAAAATTGTCCACTTACACGCAAAAAGTGGCTGTGTGCTGCCTTTCCATGTGTGTACTCCTGTGAATGAGCTAGGTGAAGTAGAGGACTGGCTCTGGCATGCCTCAGCCCTCTGCTATATTCTGCTTTTGCCCATCTTGCAGCTTTGACAAAATTGGCACAAAAGGATTTCAAGCTGATAGAGATCATTCGTGTCTCGCTCATCAGCGGACACTGGTGTCTACCTGACACCGCCATCGTAACCTGGACCAAACTAGAGGCAGTACCAGGGCATTAGACTTCACATGGGCTTCTCCTTCTGTGTGGTCTCAGTGGCTTTCTTTGCCTCAGCAGTCAGAAAGGGAAGATTGCTTCTGGGTCTCTCACCCAGCCACTCACCCCTTCCTAATGTGTAAGTTCTGACTTTATGCCATTTTGAAGGAGAAAAAAGTGCAGAGGCTGATCACTTCTTTGATGAAGAAATTCCATTAAGTTTGAGTATACATCCTCTAGATGGGTATTTTGGAAACATTAGTGATGTAGCCTATTGAATCTGCATAACTATAATAATGATAACAAGCCAGCAATCTATGTTGACATTAAGTGATTAAACATCTTTAGTAATAATACAAAGTGTCATGAACTGTGGGAACAATCAGCAATTAAATATATTTTGTATTCTAGAGACCTGCCACAGTTAGGTTAACAAAGAACGACTGCAAGGCAAAACCAAAAGGCTCCCCAAAATACCTGGGTGCAGCTAGTGGTAGTGACAGACCGAGTCAGCCCACCGCTTGCAGATGTCACTGCAAGACGTGTCAAAGCGTTCTAGGGTGAATATTTGGAGTAGGAGAATAACATGCTCTGGGTAGTCTATCATCCCGCCTATGGCTCCGCTCCTGCAAATTCTGGGGAGACAATGAGCAGGCAGGACAAGTTATGGGAGACGCTTAGGCTAGGCCACTGTACTCCAGGGGCTGCACACACCTACGGTAGGATACATTCTTTTTAATTATGGCATTTCTTAGCTCTCTGTTGACCTCAGGGACCTTCAGATCAGAACTCTGTTCACTACTCTGTCTTACTGATGCATCCAGGCTTGTATTTGTGAGTAATCCCTTGATTTTTAAAAATGCGTTTTTCACTGCACTGTAATTGTTATTTTTAATATGGGCTTCTGTCAGATCTATGTAGTTGCCAGTGAAGAGTTCTTGCCAGCAGCTGAATTATCACACTCTGTGCTATAAATCTGACGTGGATACAAATTGTTTGCACTTGTCTGCTTGTAAGTACACCTTCTCTTTGAAAGACTCACCATGAAGAAATTCCACAGAGAAACAGATTTTTAAAGAAAACCCCGGAAATATATAGGAAAAGTGAAATAGAAAGGTGACTATGCTTCTGGAAAACACTTAATCGATTTAGAACTAAAGGTGTTCTTGGCACTGATAAACTCAACTTTTATATTATAGAATCAAACTGAAATTCAACTAACGCATATAAGCAACAAATACAACGTGTCAGTAATCTTTTATTCTATGCTGCCATCTTGTGACTGTAAATGCAACCTGCTGGCATATACTAGCTAGAATACCAAGCCCTTTAAAAATGACCTGTACAGCTTGGTAAGGACATTTTATTGAAATAATCTTTCTGTTCTTACATCATCAGTACATACTGAACCAATAGCAGGGAAAGAACAGAGAAAATACTTTGGCGATATTTCTGCTAATGCAGTCATCAGTGAGGAGTCCCAAGCTAGGCCGTTGTGGATGAGATGGTTACACAGTGAAGTCATTGTCCATGAACAACATTTCTGAGAAGGAAACTTCGGTAACCATCCATTAAATCAATTCCTGCCTGTGGGTAAACAGATCCACCAGCTTTTCTATCACTATGGGAAAACAACATGAAATAGCAGCTGGCCTGTGAGTTCTGTCTCTTCTCTGTAACATAAAGGAACAGACATTTAGCTTGGGATGAAATTTAAGGTTGAATAAGAAGGTTTTATAGGGCATTGTATCCTGCTGTTCCCACAGCTTGGCTTTGAGGAGCCTCTTGAAGACAAGTGAATGAGAGCCAGTTGAGAAGGTTGTTCTTAGCTGCTAAACATGCAGTAAGATAGGCAATACCATGCACTGTATCACAAGCACAAAGCAAAGCCAGCCTGGAAGGCCTCTGGTTTTGGTGATGTGACTCAGGATGACGTTTTGCACGTGAAGGCACACTAGCTTTTCAGTAATGGGTAGCTGGTAGAGAAAATATTTACATCTGACACTTCCCATGCACCATACTGTAGAAATGAACTTTCAAAGCTGGAGGACGTATTGAATAATAATAACTGAAAAAGATCTGAGGGTGGAAGAACTAATTTGTTAGGCAAATATCACTCAATAGATTACACGGCATAAATTTTCCAAGAATGAATTTAGCCTTGAATTTAGAGAAGAAAAGTTTCTAACCACTAAACTGGTGAGATTCTGAAATGGCCATCTAGGGGAGCAAAGGAAGCCTGGCTAGTAATAGGATGAGTCCTGTTAAAGTTGTTGAAAACTTGCTGGCTGGAATTCAGGAGATTGCCTGCAGTCCAGTCCAGTGGTTGCTGCAGTTAAGGAAACACCAAATTTTAAAAGCTCAGGTAAGAATTATAGTTACATGAACAAATGGAAAGTGCTGTATCTTAACAAAATAATGTGAAAAAACCCCAACAACTTGAGAGATTTAGATGTAGCTTGAATTGGAAAAGGGGTCAGCTGCATGCATCTGCTTCTGATCAGGAAAGGAAATGGAAGAGAAACGGAAGACCTGAACAGAAAACTGAGACCTCTGTTTTACCCATGCTGAGTCAAAACTGGCAGATTCAAAGGTTAGTTCAAGACCATTGGACATAAGTGTGCCTAAATGAATCTATTAATGCTGATAAAGCCTGACAGATTCACTCTTTCACAGCGAAATGCACCTGTAGGGAGGAAGAACTGATGGTCAAATGAATTTGTGGTGCGTAACTCCAGTTTGGAAGTTTGCATAGGGAAGGGTGAGAAGTCCAGTTGAGACAACACCATGTTATTGAAATGGTTTAATTACTTTCTATTTTAATTTGTTGTTCACCTTGAGTTTTGTTCAAATAGTACGTGATGACTGTGGATTAAGAAAAAACATTATTTAGAAACTAGGTGGAGCTATTTGTTTAGCACATGGCGGTGGGTTCGTTATGTTGCACTCTGTGCACAGAATAAAGCGCATGTTTTACCCACACAGATGGTGCATGTATCACCCATATTTCATGATGCATACATTTGCTAAATTTCAATGGATGCAATGATACATTTCATGATGGATCTGAGCGCTGACGTACTGTGCATATAGTGTACATTTGCAGAGTGGCAGTTCTTTTTATGTTAGAAGGTGTTTTCAGACAGCTTGAAGAAGGCAGTGGCAACTAGTTAAGTGAGTGGCAGAGATGGAGATTGCAATGGAGACTGACTGGTGATGAAAGTCCTAAAAGGAGCCAGATATTTTGAAATTATTGAGTTGTTTCACAGGAATAGATAAGATTAGTGTAGGAGACATAGGGCAGATCTTCTGAATATTCCACTGGATGTAGCAACCTAAAAATAAATACACTGCCATTTACAGGTGCTCAGGAAGAAAACAACAGGGTGGAGATTGAAGAGAGGTGTCAGAGACGGGAATTTAACTCTTGAATCTGTATATGCCATGATTCTCCTGTTTTCTCAAGGTTTGCTTTGACGAATGCTGCCAGCATAACCTGCTTTCTCTGGACAACAGCAAGCAAGTGGTGAAATTCATGGCCCATACACCATCTACATCTACACCCTTTTCTAAACCTACTTTCTTGTTAGAAGGCAAAACCATGTGGAAAGAAAACTGGATTGTGTGCCATTTAATAAGGCCTCATGGCCGTAAAACCTCTCCTTCACTCTGTACCATTCCCCAGGGACCTCTGTGTGCCTCCTTCATTCTGCACCTTATGGATCCCTCAAGAGTCCAGTGGCACTGAAAGGTGACATGCAAGTTGCAGCCATCTCAAGAATCCAACTTCTCTACATCTGCCCCTGGATTTCCCTGCACTTTTGGCAAATCAAGGCTTTGCTGCTGCTGGATGTGCTACACCTTGGAAGAACTGGAAATCTTCTACCGCTGCTGCTTCCAAAAGAGCTTGAACTCACAGGAGGAACACTGTCCTGTGTTTGACTTGCTCAGTGCAACTGCTGGCTTTACAATAATAAATAAAATCAAGTAGGGCTGATTTTTGTCCGTGGGACTTTGTGACTAATTCAGTCACCAAAACAGGGCATTGTTGGCAAAGTATTATACCCATTATCTGCCATGAGGTTGCATATAAATTGAGGGTTCTCTAATTTATTATAATTTACTGTTAGTGTGGAGTGGTTAAGCTTGTTGTGGTTTTTAAAGACCACAGACTTTGATGACATTGCTAATTAAATCCTCATTTTTAAGGTGGATAACATCCTGGTAAAAGATCTGAGAATTCAATCAGGATTGTTTGATTGGGTCGTACAATCTTTTCTGTCCCATTGTTTCATAGAATCGTTTAGGTTGGAAAAGACCTTTAAGATCATCGAGTCCAACCGTTAACCTAGCACTGCCAAGTCCACCAGTAAACCATGTCCCTAAGCGCCACATCAACCTGTCTTTTAAATACCTCCAGGGATGGTGACTCAACCACTTCCCTGGGCAGCCTGTTCCAATGCCTGACAACCCTTTCGGTGGAGAAATTTTTCCTAATATCCAATCTAAACCTCCCCTAGTGCAACTTGAGGCTGCTTCCTCTCGTCCTATCGCTTGTTACTTGGGAGAAGAGACCAACATTCTCTTGTTTCTCTCAGGTTCCATTCTCTTGACTTTGCAAAATAAGTGTTATTTGTTAAAATTATTTTCTCTTAAGTTTTCTTAAAGTTTGCAATGCTTGCAATACTGACCAGTGACTCATTTAGAGAGCTCATCAGAGAGGCTACTCTGCTTGTTGTATCTCTACCAGGTTAAAAACTTCGTAAGAGCTTTCGTTTCTGCTTGTGTTTGCCTTTCGGTAAAGCTTACTTCCAGAGCCTGAAATTTTCCTGAAGTCTGCTATTACTTCTTACTCCAGCTCCTTCCTCCATAGCTCAGAGCTTTCATCCCATTTTTGTAAGTATGGCCAGTCTATATATTTCTTCTCCTCTCTACAGTCATCTTTTAAAGTCAGTTATCACTTTTCTTTCTCCTTTTCTGCTTTAATGCTTCTTCATTTATGTTCTCTGCCATATCAGTTTGCAAGAGGCAAATAATGTTATTTTTTTTACTCCATACAATCCATCACACACTATCTCCTCTGCGCAGATTCAGGGAGGTCAGCAAATAAATACTTTTTGTAAGATTTCCATCTTCTGCTCAACTTTCATTAAAACAAAAGAGGTAATGCCCTCAACATTAGGGTTAAGAAGAAGAGTAAGTGAATGTGAACGAAGTCCAAGGACTTTTCTCTGATGAGAAAATGACCAGCTAAATATGCTTATATAGTCAGCGTGTTCATACAGTAATACTATACAAACGTGTTTTCATCCACCCAGAATTAGAGTTTTCTTCCCCGGTTTACATTATGTTGGCTGAATACAACATAGGTAGATTTAGGGTAATGCAGCAATGTTTCCATAAATCATTTCCAAGAGGTGTTAGCTACCCTGCGATGTGTGTAAGAAAATAGACAAGCATGTTACAAAATTCTGCATCACTCACTGTAAATGATCTTTCCTTGGGACCACTAGTCACAGAGGTTTTTTTCTTTTGCCACTGGAAATTATATGAACAAAGCAGAGCAGATAAGGGCAGCTTTTGTGTTCACAGCTGTGCCCCATCCAGGCGGGCGGACCTGGGCCTGGATCTGAACAGGATCTGAACCCCTTACATGAACTGCTGGTGCAGGTAGGCTCTGATGCTATGGATATTAAGAAGTTAAATCAGTGTGGTCAAGAGATGCTTCACTACCAAGGAAAAACATGTTGAGAAGTTTGGGAGCCTTGGGTAACATGGATTCGTTAATCTTGATGAACATACGAGTTTGTTTTAATAACCATGCTGATCAAGAACTACCTACCGACACCCCAATTGTTTCACTGCAGTAAGTCACTGCAGAGGTAGCACCTGATGTAGGTACACAGAAAAGAGAGAGTCACAGGGTGAGGAACAGGGCAGAAGTAAGCATTAGAACTAAGAAAGCACTATCAGAGGACTTTGAATTCACCAGAATTGCAGCAGGAAGCAGCAGTGGTGTGGCTGGCAGGCAAGGATGGGCC
Organism: Chroicocephalus ridibundus; assembly: GCF_963924245.1. Taxonomy (NCBI): domain Eukaryota; kingdom Metazoa; phylum Chordata; class Aves; order Charadriiformes; family Laridae; genus Chroicocephalus; species Chroicocephalus ridibundus. The sequence continues at coordinate 58,972,382 of NC_086288.1, forward strand.
ACGCTCCTGATCCAGAGCTTTTCTAGTTCATAGATTAAATTGGTGGGTAATTACAGCATTGCTTGCCTGGATCTCATGCCGCTGCCTTGATAGAAGGCTATTCCTCATCTTTCTAAGCTGGAAGGGTCACATCTGCACCCCTGATTAGGGCTAAGAAGTTGAAGGTGACTCTCACAACCCACTCCTCAGCAATGCATTATATCCAACTCCTGATATGGGCAGAACAACTAGATTTTAAACCTCTGTGTTATCTACTACTGTATCTAATTTTAGCATTTCAAATAGGATAAGGCTAATTTATTGCCCTTCTCCCAATTCATGCTCTATCACACTGTAATATTCTACAGTCTTAATATCAAAATAGTTTATTTGGTTCCACCTTATTCACTTCTCTTATTACATCTGGATTTACAAAGGCTTGAGCAATTCCTCATGTCCCTTAAAGAATTTCTTTTTACACAGGCAAAACAGTTGCCTGGCAAACGCGCATCTGTACTGCATAGTCACAATGCATGAGGAGAGTTTGGTGCTTTACTAGAGAACTACAGCAAAACCCCTTTGGTTGCTGTGACGGAGAGAAAAAGACTTCACTGAGAGGTTCAAATTAACAATTTATTTGGACTTCACTCACAGGTCCCATACGCCACTATTGGCAAGTTCTTATGGATACAATGGAGGAATGCACTATGGCAATTTAAGGGGAAAAGAACAAACACAATTCACAGAATACACTATTAACAAGTGATCCCGAAAAGTAACAACACAAACCACCAGCGTGCTAGATATGAATGCCTTAAACAAGTGCACAAATCACAATCTTAGAGCATGCTAGACATCATACATACGTTATTAAATCACTTACCCTCTCTCTCAGGTAAGGCCACTCAATCCCGGGAAGTTACCTTGCACAGCATCCTGGACAAGGGGGGGCAGAATTTCCTACAGGCCAGCTGTATCTTTAGAAGACTCCTCATTTTGCTCCCCAAAACTTTGCACTTAAATATCCTGTTTCAGGACTGTGCTTGAATGGATTACACTATCTGGGATGGCTGTCTCCGGTAGTTTGATGGCCCCTTAGATAGCAATGTTTATTTTGTGATGTCTGGTCTCACTCTCACTGAATATTGGCGGGACTTGACTCAGGGCATTTTGTTTGTTAAAGGCACCATTCGGGTTTTTGGTTCTGGTTTCAGTTCTTATTGTAGCGCAGCATTGAGACCACCCCAGGCTGAGCCATTTCCACAGCTCCCCCCAAATTATCTCTGCATAGATAGGGATCAACAAGCATCTGCCAAGGCAAGATGGAGCTGAGCGGAGTGAGAACTCCCTGCGTCTCTCCTTTTGTGTTCTGAAACCGGTTTGGCCAGGTGCTCCCATTCAGTTACCTGCTACAGGTCAGTCTCTGTCCCAGCCTCCTTCATACTCTAAATATTGTTCCTGGTAATAGGAGAACTGCAGGACTTGAGAGTAAGATTCCCTTAAAGAGAATTTATGAAAACCTCAGAAGGTCTATGTACAGGAGAAAAACTTCCAAAGCTAAGATTAAAATTGGCACTTTAATAAAGAGTGAGGTGTCTGAATAAATTAGTGGTCCCACAGGTGCTGAGCATCTGCCACTAATGTTAACTCCGTAAGAGCAGAAACTAGGCATGTGTGAAAACTGAGCTCTTTTTGTAGGTACTTGAACATGCCAAAACTCACGACTGTGCCCCACACTTCCCACCCCTTTGACTGACCTCAGTTTGGCAAACCTGCCTTCAGTACACTCAGTTATTGTACAGCTGCTCGTCACAGCCACCCAAAATCAGGGATGGACATTGACACAGCTGTGCCCATTGGAAATATTCTCTGTCCCCCAGCTGTGTGCTACTTGCTTGTGCTAGAGATTACTGTCCTCAGGAGGAATCTTGTCAGCGTTTGCTAATCTGCTTCAGACAAGCACAATTGGCTTAATTTAAACAGCTGATGAAAGTGGTTTGCGAGAGTGGGGCTAAGTTTGCCTGAAGCATTTTAGCACATCCACCCAAGATCCCTTCCAGGAGCAGAGCCGTGGGGACAGCTTCCAGCTGCTGGCCGTGCAAACAGCTGGGGGTAGAATGGTGGAACAGGCACTTGGGATATTGAGGAGGATGTCTGTCCATGGCCTAACATGGAGTTATCTGAGACACTGGGAAAACAAAAATGAGTCACAAGAGCAACACTGAATAAGGATAGAGTCTAAATCAAGGCTTTGTCTCTGATTTGTTTACCATGGATGGATATTTCAGCTAGAATTCACTGCTGATGTCCAAATGTCCTTCAGCCTCACAAGGAGACTAGTCTCTCATCAACAAGTCTTTAATGCCCCTAAGATTACTGACGGTGCCTGAGTGTCCAGCTTTGTAACCCAAGTACCCTCTTCTGCTTTAGGATTTCAGAAGACAAAAGAAAATGAGAACAAGCAAATAAAAACCGTAAGCTCTCATCGGTAAAAAATTGTCTGTATTAAATGCTCACAAATATATGTTAACTCTCAGGCATTGTTTGCAGCAACAATGTCTGCCTCTTATCCTTTCCCCTCAGTAGGAAAATGTAAAGCTGAAAAACAACTGTTCCTTTTACCTCTCCCCAACATCTAATATTTTCACCTCCTTAGTCAAGTATATGACTCAGTCCTCGCATCTATGTTTTCACTGTTGTGGTAATCCAGCATTCTGTGGGCTGCCTTTTGCTTTTTTCCAAGATATATTATTACCTCCTGTATATTATGCTCTCTTCCTTCCCACCATATTTCTGGCACGTTGCATGCCCCATGTGCTGGATGAGAACGTTATCTGATTCCATGGTTGTAAATAACTCTGTTAATAGATTTAGATTAATGCCAGATTTAGTATAATGCTACTTTTACAGCTATCTTCCAAGTGTGTGAACACAGACTGGCCTCATCTGGGCTGGTTTTGACTGCCACAGTGCTTTAACCTCCACAGCGTAAGCAGGATCCCGTGGCCAGCGTCTGAAGACTTAACCCTTTAAAGACAGAAAAATACCACCTATGAAGCAATGAAAATCAGTAAGCTTCATCGTGGATGCACCCAGCTGCTCATTCATACAGCTCCAGATAGCCTGTAGCATCCTGCTTGATAGGATGCTTTTACATGTTATCTCCAATTTGTATTGTATTAGACACCAAAGTTAGTACTTGACATCTTTACATGTCTGATATGTTTTGCTAGGGGTACGCTCACTGGTTATTAACTGGATAAAACCTGATATTAGCTTGGCTTTGTTTAATTTCTAATGGTGTTTACTTTGTGATAACTGACTAACCTCAGTTAACATTGTGAATTGTTTGCCCTGTAATGACCAGATATTCCATTACATTATGTAAATTATTTGCATAGTGATTATGATTTAATGTTATTGGTAATTAGAATTATTTGCCCGTTGGTAATGCTGTATAAATGATCTGTCATTAATCACAGGGCACACCTTACCAAGAGCTCTAATGAGGAAAGCTGCAGTTTAATGTCACTAAGCTATCGGTCTCCTCTGGGACATTGTTTTCCCTCTACGGGGAACTGTTTTCTCTATTTATTGATCATTCATTGGTCATTACCATAAAGACCTGGGGCTTTGTAAATGTCTTTATTCTTTGATGTCAGATGCCACCAGACTTTGAGTCAAAATATCAAAATATGTAGCTGCTAAGATTTACTCTTCAGTTTTCACACTTGAAGTTTTAAATGGCATCAGAAGTTCCTCTTCTTGAAGAAAGAAGAAGATCCGTATTCCACACCCCTCACATTAATATCCATAGAGTCAAAGACGTATCTTTGCTAGAGGAAAATTTAAAAAGGCAAAGGCCAATGAAACTCCAGCCAGTAGACCACTGTCTTTAATTCAGGAAGATAAACTTTCAAGGTGATGCTCCTCTTCCCCTGGAAAAAGCCAGCTTAGAAGTGGTATTGTTCATTTTTTCTACTTGCTGCTTCACATCCATCAATTTTTTAGGAACCGCTTTTATTCACTGCGTATTCCCCTTGCAATAAACCACTAGTAAACTAGTTGGTGACAAGAAGAGCAATAAACTCAACATCCTTCCTACCCCTGCGTAGTGTTTGCTATGGCTAGTCTGATGAACTGAGTGGCTGTTACCGCGTAAACAGAGAATCCCATACCCTTGGAAAGTTGAGTGTCCGTTTAAATCCATGCCAAACAGCTGGACTTCTGAGCTCTGCAAGCGGTGAGCCAGTGGGTAACAGTTGGCTGTATCCACACTGCAAATGCGTACTGACGCATTCTGTGTGTCAAAACCAGGACAGAACCATTGTTTACCAGGATTTCTAAGGTAGAAATTAGATCTTAAGGATCCCAAGCATAATGCTAAGACCTAGAAAAGCAGGATTTAAGGCATGGTCCTGAATCCAGCACCTCCATATGGAGATGATGAGAGGGCTGGAGCACCTGTCCTATGAAGAGAGGCTGGGAAAGTTGGGATTGTTCAGCCTGGAGAAGAGAAGGCTCCGGGGAGACTTTATAGCAGCCTTCCAGTACTTAAAGGGGCGTATAGGAAAGATAGGAAGGGACTCTATCAGGGAGCGTAGCGATAGGATGAAGGGTAACGGTTTTAAACTGAAAAAAGGGAGATTTAGATTTTGATGTCAGAAAGAAATTCTTTACTATCAGAGCGGTGAGACATTGGAACAGGTTGCCCAGGCAAGTTGTGGATGCCCCATCCCTGGACGTGTTCAAGGCCAGGCTGGATGGGGCTTTGAGCAGCCTGGTCTAGTGGGAGGTGTCCCTGCTCAGGGCAGGGGGGTTGGAACTAGATGATCTTTAAGATCCCTTCCAACCCAAACCAGTCTGTGATTCTGTGCATCCCTGCAGGCCATGAACAAGTACTTCAAGGTCATATGAGAAGTCTGAGTCAGATTTTCACACATCCACAGTCAGTGCAAAACCTGAATGTTTTGTCTTCTCAGGCTCTGAAGTTACTTGAAATCAGACCTATCTGATTAACTATGTAACATGACAGAGTTATTCCCAAGTGAGAGGCATTCTAAAATGAAGCTCATGCCCAGTAAAGAGCCTTTACTATGATTTAACTGCAAGGCGTTTAGTGTAAGTACTTTTTCTGAGTGTCTGAAAGAGCTAGAACTGTATATGAAGAATGAAAATACTTGTCACAACACTTTCTGTAATTTTTGTGGAATAAAGAACTGTTTACCTAGATAGTGATTCAGTCAAATTGTGATGCCTGTTTATCATGCTAAAAGATTTCAATAGTCTGAAAGAAATATTTGCACTGAAAAGCTTTATTTAGAATCAAAAGGAAAACAGCTGAAAGCTACTGAACCAGAAAATGTATGCAAAGGAAGATCAATGTGAATAAAATATCTCTTTTAATATTTTACCAGAGGAAAAACCAGAATCATTAATGTTATTTTTAATTTTGAACCTTTGTAAGATTATGAACAATCTTGGTTTTGCCTTGGAAGGTTAAACAAAAAGACTAGTCAGTTGTATAAGGGAGAAATGGGTAAGAGGGGAACATGAAGAAAATTTCATACATTTAAAAGGCTAATTGATGACTGATCAATGCAAATAAATATAGAATATGAATGACTTTGATGAGCCTTTCTCATGGAACCTTGTGTGCTTCAGAAAATCTGAACTATGGAAGTCTAGTAAAAGATTTGGAAGACAAGTGTCCGTGCATTCTTAATGAATAATGAGGAAAAGAAAGAGGTGAATTTCAAAGTATTTGATAATGTGTCCTTTGCATTAATCTGTACCCTTCATAAAATATCTACTGACAGAATTAAGCAGGCAAATAGTGGGATGTGCATACAGGAACATATTGGAAACATGGCAGGTATCTTTGTTTAATCAAAATAGAACAGCTACCTTTTTGGTGAAGCCAAATAAAATCAAGTGAACAGTTCATCCACTAACATTACACTTTTCTCAGACAAGAACGTTATGTTTCTCTAAGTCTTTTGATAAACATGGAACAATTGCCCTATAATAACAAGAAACTGAGGAAATGTTTTGTATGAGTTCTGTTCATGAGCATTTTGCTAAAACAGCAGCAAATGACTTTTTCTATGAATGTAGGGATGTGTTTTGCATGTTGGCTCATTTCATTTCACTGATTTTTTTTTCATGGCAAATGAAATAATAGAGTAGTATATTTTTTAAATTAGAGTTAGATTTTTTTTCCTAGCAGTGATTCCAACAAATATATTTCAATTTAGGTTAGAATACTGCCATCCATCAGACAGCGCGTTCAACTAAAACCACTGGAATCACACAGGCATGAGCGTTAGACAGATGCTATGGGTAACAACAGAATAGCCAGTGCTGCAGATGCTGCGTAAGAAAACCAACAACATAGGTCTGATTTCAAATGTGGCAATCCAGAGTCACATATTAGCTTTATCAGTGTCTGTGACATTTTTTTTCCCCCCACACTTAGTCAATTAATGAGATTAGAAAATCCCATTAATGAATCCTCTGGGTCTTTGCACACAGGCACAGAAAATAGCAGGGAGGACAGAAAGGCATTGGAGAGGGAGGGTACTTATGGTACTTACAGACCTTACAGTCCCTTGGAGTTTTTCAGAACATACCTATCGTGGAAAAACAGTCCAGCTACACCCATGTATTCCTCAGCCAAGAGCTGAGCTGAGCTGAGCTAATCTGAGTTTACTAGCAAGAGTTTGTACTTGAGAGGAATATGAGAGGAGATCGCCTAATGGTCTGGAGGGAACGGATGACGCAGGAAAACCCTGTGTGCAATATCCACCATGTCCCAGACCCCTCCTGGCAGTGGAGGATCTGGCTCCATGCAGACTGGGGCACCGCGATTCTTCCTGCTGAGAGTCTTCAGACTCTCTTTTTCTTGTTCTCCCTGGGGAATTTGGGGAATTTCTAGCGATTCCTTTCTTCTCCAGGCTGAGGAGACTAGATGATTTGTAGATACTGGATTGATGCCACACTGCAGACACTGAAAAACCGCCTCAGCAAAGGAAAGAGAATTACATATACATATACGCTAAAATGCAGCCTGTACAGAAACTTACATAGCACAAAATAGGAAAATAAGTGTCAGAAAACAGTGACAAAGTTACTGCATATTGGTTATTGAATTTACAAAAAAATTCAAAAAGCCACTTGCAAGGACACACGAGTGTATGTTATAAAATAAAACATACAGCACTCTCTTAACAGTTTAATTCTGAGTAATATTGACTGAACTTTGCTTGGCCTTCAGCTGAGAAGTAGAAAAAAGGTAGCATCTTAGACTTACATATAATACTACCTCAGTGCCTCCCTAATCCATAGCGGAAGCATTAATCACTGTGTCTTTGTCACGGCAGCAAGGCAGTTTGCAGTCTGCCTGCGTACTTGATTTATGAACAGCTGATGGCCATTGAACTGCAGCAGTCCACCAAACAGTACTTTGTATTTCCTTCTGTGTTGTGTATAAATGTTACAGAACACCGACATTACATTCCATCTAATATATACAAGGTTAATTTTGCAAGCGCCTTCATTTTTGCATCTTTGGTCTGATTTTCATGATTTTCTTCCGTCCTCCATCACAAAATGCGTTGCTGATCTCAGACCCCCAGCTCACCACCTTGCTTAAAGGTCTGGGCTTGGCCGTGCTCAAGAGCAGGAACAGCACACTTCTACCTTCCAGCACTTCCAAAGTGAGCTCCCGTCCCAGCAGAGCAAGAAATGGCATGGTCCTCAAGTCTATTTTCCTTCTCTTCTTGGCAGGTTTCCTCTTGTCCCATGAACTTCACATGAAATTTGGTTTCGAGATATGATGCAGATCCTTCTGGGATGAGTCCCCAGCATGGCCAAACTCTACTTCACGTAGTTGCTTTGGAAGGCAAAGGAAGGGCACTGGATTTGTATTTTGTTCTCTTGCAGATGCCTAGGAGGTGGGGTGCGCAGCTTGGGCTACCATTTAGAAACACCTGGGGGGCCAAAGAGAAGCCCCTCCTCAGCCCTGGACTTACAAACAAGGCGCGAGTCTTGAGTCCAAAAGCATTGGGCTCCAGTCTCACCAGTGTGTGGTGGGAAGTGGCTCCCTACTGGTATGTACCTGCGGTGACACGGTGGCTATGGAAACCTGCACACTTCACCGGTGCCCTCACTCGGTGTGGGTTTTCTGTTCGCTGGTCTGCTCGCCGGGGGAATTCTGCCCATTTTTGATGAAATACCTGTGTCCTCCCTTTCTCGATGTTGTCTCATTCATAGGCCCCCTCTGTGCTCTGGTCTGCAACTTCTAAAAGCCAAGGCTATGTCCAAATTTCTATTAATCACAAACCTGTGACAGTGCAGCAGTTTGCTGCATTGGGTAGCGTTTAGGAGGATATTGCTTTGTAAACTGTACCATGCTATTCACCATTGCCTGTAACAAAGCACTCTTTGTTGGTTAATGGTGTCTAGAAAATAATGGTTAAATTTACAGCATCTCAAATTCTTAAGAGTGTGTTAAGGAAAAGAAAAAAGGAAAGAAAAAGCCAACTGCTAGGAAAGCTAGGAGTTTTAATGCTTTATCTCCCCTCTCTTGGTAAGAGAATGAGGGAGGGATGCATTCACAAATATTTGAAGGGTGGCTTGAAGAGATAGTGCTGCCCTCCAGGAACTCCTGGCATCAAAGGGTGTATAACGAGGCATAATGGGATGAAATTAGGCAATAAAGCTAACCAGATAACTAGTCTTTCATCCTGGAAGTATGTTCCAAACGTTCATAAGTGCAATAGCGATTGCAAGCATTTTTTGAGGGGGAGGATTCCTACCAGCGAGACCTGCCAGCTATGGGCTGGTGAGGCGGGGAGGGAAGGAGGAAGGGGAGGATGAGCAGTGCCCTCGCCCCGGCCGGCACCGCTCAGCCCTCACTGCCCCGGAGCAGGTCAGGCTTTAGGCCATGGGGGTCACTCCCCAAGGAACCTGCTGGGAACCCCGACCCCTGTAAAGCTGAGCTGAACCCAAAAGCTACTACAAAGCTCCACCTCACACTGGTAAAAACAAAAAAAACCAACCCAGGGTAGGACCAGAAGCAGGTTTTGGCCCAGATGCCTCCATGAAGCACTGGAACCAGAGCCCAGCTGGCTCCACGGGGACGCAAAGCAGATCGCGGATGCCGATGTATATTAATTATATAGCCTATAACCACCGCAAGTGATGAGAACAAATTACCGGCCCATTTCTAATGAGAGACAGTGTGGGAGAAAAGGTGAGGTGAAGCAGGGTGCAGTCAGGTGGTGGGGCTGAGGAGTGTGCTGGTTTGCTTTAAGTCTTTTGGTTTGCTGTTAATTTTCAATAAAAAGCTTGCATTCTCATAATGTTTTTTTAAATGAGTGGAATTTTTTTTTTTTAAATTTACCATAAGCAGAAAGCAACTCTGCATCCATCATCACCCAGAAGGTGGAGCTCTCAGCTCAGGAGCACGGAGGATTTTCTTTGTGTTATTGAAAAATGAAACATTTTTATTCGCACCCTTTTCTAATTTTTATCTTTTGCTAATATAATGCAGATTGGTTTTATACATTATTTATGGAGCCCAGAACTGGTATAGGGAATGCTGTCATTCATTTTAATGATTTAGATACGTTTATTATTATTATTATTATTATACTGTATAGACTTTGGAAAACCTTCATTTGGATCCCATTTAGAATACAGGAAGTTGCCCAAAGCTTGGATGTGAACCTTAATTTACTGAAATCCTTGTAAGGCTGAGAATATTTACTGCTGGCATTTACTGCTCCTGCGAGAGTCAGAGTGAGGGTGAGTGGGAAGGCGGGGTGGAGAAAGAGAGGAAAGGAAAGACAACCGTAACTTCAGCCAAAAAAGCAAAGAACATATGTTGGAGTCGTGCTCGGCTGTGCGAGTGCAGCAGCAGGGTAATCTGCCTCTGAGCCGCTCTGCCGGGACGAGGAGGTGCCTTGCTACCTTGGAGATTTAGGAGAGCTCTGACAGGCCTCGTCCCTGGGGGAGCTGAGTCTGCTTTTCTAAAGCCTCTGTTTATAAAGTGGGTTTTGCTACTAGTTAGGACACTTGGCTTGATGTACCCCCACAGAGGATCGGGCCCCTTTTTCTGCTGCAGCTGCACTGTGGACTTCTCACTGTGCTCTGCAGGCAAAGACCGCAGGGATTTTATCAGTGCGGGGTGGCAGCAGTTCCAGGGATGCCCCAAGGAACCCCATCTCAGGACCCCAGGCAGCGCTGGCTGGAGCCAGGGAATGCTGCAAACCCACCACAGTGTCACAGAGGGCTGGAGAAGGAGACCCAGCAGCCAGCAGTAATGGAAGCAGGAAAAGATCTCTTGTTTTTCCTTCTCCTTCCAGTTACCTTGTGCCCACACAATAATAATAAGCCTAGACAAGCTTTGGTTGGTAAAGCTTGTAGGGAAAAATATTCCTAGGACAGGGGCAGTCTTTGCTCAGGCTACAAGTGCAGGTGATTTCATGGGTCTCCAGCCTTTCAGAAAATCGGAGTTCTGCACTTCAGGAAAAGGAACAAGTGCCCCGGTAATTCCTGAAGTGTTTTTCACTTTAAAGAAAAGCAGAGCAAGATTTTTAAAATAACTTTTTTAGGTATTTGGTTTATGCTCCCCTGTTCCTCCAGCCCCCTTTCATTCAGCTACTTAACCTACCTTTCAACCAGTCTCTCTGGTGGCTTGTTTGTCCTGCGCCGCGACAGTTAAAATGGCTAATAAAGCAGCTGGCAGGAGGATGAATGAAGGGACCGTGCCAGCTATTGCCCCTGTTGTGGAAAAAAACCAACAACGGTGAAACTTTGATATGTCTACATTGAAATTTCGTCAGAAACCTGTGTATTATGGACCAGAGATTTCTTAAATGGGAACACTATTTTGTGAATCCCTAAAGAAATGCGATATGTTTTCTGAAGAGCAGTTTAATTTAAGTGATTGCTTATTTGCATGAAATACCCACCACTGTTGCTATTATTACTGAAACAACTTTTGACGACACACTGTCATTATTTTCAATTTAGTTATGCTTTGTTAGTATTTATTACTGGCACTGTGAAAGCATCAAGGCATTGCTCTATGGGGCATACCAAGGTGTGGTGAGAAGACAGGTTTTTCTCTAGGGGCTCACAGCCAGAGTATGGCCATACAGGAAAGCAGGAGCAATTGGGAGATGGGATAATTTTAAGCTGTATTACTGCATGCAAGAGTGGAGTGCACCCCAGATACACAAGATTACTGCCAAGGTCTCAAATCTCAAATATAGCTCAGTTAGAGAACATGATTGAAACAGCGAGTACATGAAATTGGAAGATCTGTGTTCATGATAACACTATCTAGATGCTTACAGTATAAATATAACCATAGCACCAGATTGTCTCCCGCATAAACACCTAGCATCTCTCCAGTAAAGACCTTCTGAAGTATCTCAAAAGATGTGCAGGTAGTTCAGATATGCAATGTCTTCTCCTAGAATTAGGAAAACTGAAATGCAGAGAAGGGATTTGCAATTGCTTGTAGAGCTGGAAGGTTAGTCATCGTTCTTTATCTCTTATTGTGTGAGTGGGAGGGCACCCGTCTTGAACAAACTGCTAGACACATTTGTTCATTTTTATACTAAGATGCCATTTCACATTAATTTAAAGGAATCCAGTGCAAAATGTGGTGGCATGGTTTAATTTTTAATAATCCCCTAATGATTTCAATTTTGAGAAGGTATTTAAGCATCGGAATAGATAAGGACAACGTGGAAATTCAATCATTAGAGCTGTTTAGAACGAGTTGGACAAATATCTGTCAGGGATGACATAGGTATAGTTGATTCTCCCTTGAGGCAGAGGAATAGACAAGATAACCTATTTAGTCTGTTTTCTAGGACTTGTGTGAGACTAGCTATAGGTGCTTGAATGCAGAAAATATTCTGTGTCAAAAAAAAGAAAAAGACCAACTGTGTTGAAATAAAGTTCAACTTAACCTGAAACTAAACAAGAAATTGGTAGGAATCATGTAATTATCCAAAAGCAAACATAAATAATATCTTAAGTTCCAAAGGAAGGTGAAATTTTAAGAAAATACATGGATGTAGCATGAGACATGCTCAGAAACATCATCCAAGGAACCTCAGATCTGCTGCATAGCAACTTTACCAAATAACATTATTCCAATGATGGGCACTTTTGTGTTTCTAGTTCCAGATTCAAATGTTTGCCTAAAAATTGAAATTATCTTTTTTTTTCTTTCTTTGTGTCTTCATAGTGTTCCCATTAAGAATATAGCCAGCAGCTACTTTCGTTAAGTGAAGCCTGTGATCTCAGCTGCAGGAAGAACAATGGAAACATGCTGTTCTTCTCAAAATGCCCCTGTGGATACAGGCTTCTTCTGCTCTGCTTTTTGATCATAAACTCTCTTCACACCAGCGCCGCAAGCCTCAAAGCAGCCAGGGAAGAGCAGGGTCAGACTGGATTTCTGGGTGCCTCTGTCACTTGGTTTGGCTTACTTGGTTGGGCTTACGTTCACGGTGTCCGCAGGTTGAGCTGCAGGATGACTAGGCTGCCGTTCTGCATTGCTTTTGCCAGGTTGGTGCCATGGTCTGGCTGACAGCCTGTAGACCAGATTTCTTGGCATCTTTCCTGGAAGGGCACTCATCCCGTATCTCATCCCATATGCTACAAAGGTAGCAGGGACTGATGGGCAGCCTGAGTTTTGCGCACTGTGGACACTGGGAGCTCAGTTGTAATCATCCTGTCTCCATAAATATGTCCTCAGGGAACCGGGTCAAGGAGTATGGTGGGCTGTATTGTGCTCAAATGACCACTTATTCAATTAGAGTATAGATGCAGCGTCGTATCGGGACCTCTCTTCCGCTTAGGAGACAGCAACCATTTTGAAAGACAAGTTTCCCACACTCTCCATGAGATTTTCTGCAAAAGAACTTCTTAAGGGGGGAAATGGTTGTTAACCCTCCAACACTGTCTTAAAGAGACTTCCATAGTTTTAAGTACTTGAAAAGTGTAAAGAATCAGCTATTTTATTAAGATCACATAATCAAAGGAGCGAAGTGCTACTTTTATTCAAGACACCCTTTTAAAGTAAAATGAACTCCTAAACTGACTACCCTGATTTATTTATAAAACTCTAAAAATGTATAGGTATTTTGTGCTTTCTCTGTTAACAAGGTCGTCTTATTTGGCAAGGCCCTGACCTTCTAGGATCATTTCTTTGAGGTCTACATTGATTGTTTGATGGCTATGCTGAAGAAGGACCAGGACCTTTGAGTTGACACCATTTTACTTCAAGATATCAAATGCTAGAAAGACATTGTCTTGTTGGCTCCATTTGATGAATTCTTGCAGGTGGGATTCAATCGAATGTGTAACAAGCAGTGTACAGCGACCTGATTATTTATCTTGTCAAATGGAGTCCCTGGACATAAGTATCAAGCTGCCATTGACACTGGAGTATAACCAGCTCTGTATTAAACTGTCCAGCTGTAATGCGGAGGCTGCAGCGATTACTTAAGTGTAACACACAGTGCTGAAAATGTTTGAAAGACGCGAGAGCCCATATAGCTGCCTCAGTAGCCTTTCTGAAGGTATCCCAGTCTCAAATTTTCAAAAGACTGCCCCAAACATGATGCTTATGTCAGCTTTAGTGCAAATTAATGGAACATGCCCACAATTGGAGGGTTTTTATTCTTAGTATTTTCATCAGCTACGTAACATAGCAGAGTATAATCAGCGAATGAAATTTCTAGAGCTTGCCCACCAATGGTCTTGCTTAGACTTCTTTAGCACAATCTCAGTGACACTGTGGCTGAAGGGATCTCCTTCTACTGGTGCCTCAGTTTCCCTGATAGGGCTTTTTCAATATGGGGTTGAGTCAAGGCAACGACGACACAAGGAGACCTTTCAGTCATTTCTGTCACATTCAATCAGCAATACTTGTGCCAAAAAATATACTAGGGGCTCTTGGGGTGACCACTCTACCTCTTAGCACTTAATCACTGTCATATCTAGCAGACTTGTTTGGTGAAGACCAGCTGTAGAGGAGGATGGTGACCAGTTACATCTCTGATGTAGCTCCACTTCAGAGTTAACTGGACTATTGACCTGTCCCTCTTTGGATCCTGTATAATTACAACAATTAGATAAAACAATAATTAGTAGCTTATCTTAATTACAACCTATTTTTATCAAGTACAGCTTGTGCACAAGATTTCAATTAATTTTAACGACATGAAGAGTTGAGAGAGTCTGTTGTTTTAAGATTGTTCAGGACAAAGAACAGATGCTAAATTTCTTTAAATGACCGGTTTAATTTTAGCACAAATTAACAGATTTGTTTATTAATGCTCAGAACACTCATCCTGTTTTCAAAGGATGAGAACTGTAAGTTTGGGGAAGGTGTGCTCATTTCTCATGCATAATAAAAGCGGTGAATCTCTGCTTCAGAAGCAAGAGAGAAGCCTCCGTATAGCGTAGGATTGTGACCAGGGCCTGTGTACGAGAACGGTGACCCTGGTAGCTTTGTGGTGAGGTGTGGGAAGTGAGACTTTCTCAAAGACAATCTCTAAAGTGAGACTTTCTACAAAAGGTTTGCTGCGAATTGGACCCGATGCAGGGTGTCCGTGCAGTTGTGATTTGCCTCTTCTCCATCATATGTCCTCCGACAGGCAGCCCCAGGAGCAGGAGTGGCTGCACGTCCCCCATGGGCCACGCTTCATCCCGGTCTTACCTGCACAGATTGTTTTCTGCTTAGCCTTTAAGTACTCTGGTCATCCTAAACCCGTGTACGATCCCAGGTTATGAAACCATACTGCATTTTAGACACAAGAACCAGCTTCGAGAGGTCCCCTATGTTTGCAGAAAATCTAAGCATCAAAAAATGCTGCCTATCAACAGCTATCAGAGTCTGGGATTCCTGGTATTCATGGGAATTAATTGGCTGTGTGAAATTTGAGAATTACACAGGTTCACTGCAGAACTAAGTCACAATTAGTGCCAAGTGCTTTTACCACTAAAAAAGCCCCATGGATTAGGCCTTTCAGAATAAAGAAAACCTGCTTCTGAACTTTTTGCCGCAGTTGGATACTCAGTCATAGAATAGTCTACATACTGCCAGTACATTTACAATGTAAACGCTTTCTTTTCAAGGTCAGGGTTTTAAAGCACTAGACTGCTATTGAAACTGCAGGGGCAGAGCCTGAACAATTCTACTGGTTTTCTAAAAATAAGGAGCTTTATATCTAAACTGCAGGATGTATTTTAAAAGAAAGAGTCTCAACATTTTTCTTTTTACTGCTACTTGTATCCCATCTCTACCAATTTTTACTGCTTTACACAAAGGCTCATCTATTGCAAGGCATGGCATAAAATCAACACTCTTCCATTCTAGCAGTTAAGCCCAGTCTTACAACATTTGCGATGTGCCACAAAATTCAAAGGCATTAACACAAAACCTGACCCACCAGAGTGAATATAGCTTTACAAATAAAATGACAGGAAGGGAGAATGCCTGCTTGGCTAATTCAGCCTTCTATGTGCAACTGCTGTGTTGAATTTTGCATTTTAATATATCATATTTTTGTTTAAAACCTGCATCCCTCAAATACCTCATGAAATCCTGTAAGACTGAGGCATGAATGAAGCAATTGCTTCCTTCATTATGAATGATTAATTCTAATCAATCAGGGCTTAGTATTCCCAAACCTTTAGAGCTCTCCTGTTTAGCTTTTGCAGTGCTTGAAAATGTTTATTGACCAAAGGGTGAATTTTTTTTTTTTCTTAATTGGAAAAGATTTGCCATTAACTGTGATACCTTAAAATACTGAGGACTAAATTCTGGTCCGTTTGTAGCTAGGTATACTGACAGAAATTCTAAACAGTGGGGTGTCAGCGCACTTATAAGGTTACCAAAAGGTTGCCCAGTGTTGCAAGTAAAAGAGGATATCCATATGATCTTATATCCATACTTCCCTGGAGGCTGTGACAAATGGTCATGTGTTTTCAGGTTTAGAGGACAGCTCGGCGTGTACCTGGCTGTTCCTGCTTCAGATTTCAGGGTAAGCTACTTTGGCCGTAGCCTGGCTGACTGTTTTGCCTGGCCGACTGTTTTGCCTGGCCCAGCTGCTAAGAACAATTCCGAAAGTAAAGCCCGATGAGTGAATGTAAGTGCCGCCGGTCTTGCTTTCCTGGTCCTCACTGAGCACCAGGACTGAGGAAAAGCCAATGATGGTGAAAAGCCACCTGCGTGGATAACAGTGACTCGTCTCTCATTTTCTTCTGCAAGATTTTCTCCGTAGCTTTTAGTACTAGATTTAAAGGTGAAATACTTAACCTCTCTTTTATACACGTTCAAAGAACTTGTTCGTCAATTCCAAGCAAGTCTAATACTGAGGTGTGCTATCCATCATTAGCCAACGTGGTTAATAGGACATTTTTTACATACAAATGTGGTTGGCTTTTTTTCCTAATTTGGTCATGTAATGTTACAATGGAGATACAAATGTAGATATCGTACACAGTTATTTTTAAAGGGTAACACATCTTTGATAAAAGAACTGGTTGAGTAAGTATGACAAACTAAGCAAAGGTAACTGTGTTCTTTTGTTCCAAAATTTACAGTTCTAACCATAAAGTTTTCCTTTTCCAGTTATCCTAGCTTTTGTCCTGAAGAACAACTTTTATGAAATCAGACAAAGCATGGCAATTTAATTGGCCCATTCCAAGCACGTCTTAGCTGAATTTAGGTACTGGACTATACAACTTATTTTTTTCTTCTCTAGACATTTTCAGTTGCATCTACATCTTTCAAATTTTTTTTAATGTTTCTATTAAGATTTGTAAAAAATATTATGAGGAAACACTAGGACTTCTTTTAGAAATAACAGTATTGGATTTGATGAAATTTCTACAGTTTTTAGGACTAGACTCAAATATTAGCAGTTTTAGGTGCAAATTGTATTGTAGAGCTGTATTCAGTACATTCTGATTTCAATCCTTCTTGAACCAGGTGCACTAACATGAATATTTTTCAATTTTTCAGCATATAGAAGCTTACAGAAGGTTTGCTATTACCGCTGCCCAGAGCCAAAGTCAACGTCTCAATCTGTGCAAAGAAATAGGAGGAGAGCCAGTGGGTGAGCTCAAAGCATGAAACACAAACATTCTGGGAAATGGAGGGAGAGGGAGTGAGTAGGGGAGAGACTGTGTGCGTATGTCCAGAGGAGTTAAGGAATCAGAGCATTTGTCAGGGAGAGAAAGGACTGAGACTGATATTCTTCGTCTCTATGATCTGAGGAATTTGCTTAAACTCAGCTCTACCGCATCCCCAACGGCCAAGTTATTTGGTTACTCTGTCCTTTCCAAATGTCTCTTCGTGGAGGTATTCTATTATGAATAAATAAAAGACATCACTTGGAGCAGGGATAAAAAAGTGCTTTCTGTCCATCTTCATTAACCAGTATTCTCTACGTGCTGCTTCCTTTTGTTCCTGTTATAACTATATAAAGTGGAGCAGCATCAGTGGGACAGAGGGAAAGTTTCATCCTAAACTGACCAAGGGGACGGAAAAGTCTTGGTTAAAGTTCTTGCTGTGAACAAGAACAGAGCGTGGTTGCGGGAATTATCTCACTTCTCTGGATCCTGCTGGGGATGCACACCTGATCAGAGTTAGGTCCCTAAATCCAGGTGGGTTGGCTGCTTTGGCTCCTGGGGCTTTTCCTCTCCTCTGAACTGCAGTCGTGCTTGGTAAAGCAGCTCTCTCTTCTTCCAGAAGTGCTCTCTGTTCCCACAAGCCCCTAAATCAGGAATGGAGGTGGTATTAGATGGCAATCATCTATGAGTAAGATATTTCAGTGACTAAGTTACTTTGAGGATTTATTCATAGCTTTTACTGAAATCAGTGGGAAAAGCACATCTAGATTCCTCTGCACGTCAGGCTGTAGGAGTTTCAATGGGAAAGGAATGTCTGGGCATCATCTGCGTTATTAAATTTTGTATCTGATGCCTCCATAGATTTTATAGTTTTGCTAAAACACGTAGCAAACATGGAATTTATTGCTCATAGTTCATCCAGGAAATGTGTCATAGTACAAGATGGACTGAACATAAAAGATAGTTGTTTTGGTTTTGCTTTTCAAATGTTAACAAGTATATGGCAATGGCTTGTAAAACTGCTAAATAGATCAATAAATAATTCCAGTGATAGCATATTGAATTTCAATAGTCAGAGAGAACCAGCACTTTGAAAATGCTGAATTTTGCGTTTCTAATGACTAAGTCTGTGTCAACTTTCGCAATTTTCATCAAGGCCTTATTCAACAAGTTTCTAATTTTAACAAATGCAATTTACTGCAATAGTGAATTGTTGACACGACACCTATTCTTTATTCCTTGATGAGTTTGACCCATAAATTGATTATATAAGTAGAAACGTCTGTGGAGAAGTTTTGAGTAAGCCTAAGGAATAGGAAGGGGGGAAAAAAGCGGTATTTGTTACGCTATTGGAATATAGAACCAAAGCTCCCCTGATGTCTGAAGCATTTGACATCCAGAGAGCTGGCAGCATCTAGTCTTTAGGGAGAAGCTCAGCTATCCCAGCTTGCCTGGCTCGTAGGATTTGTTCAAGGGCCGTTGCTGTGCTTAGTTGGTATTTACACGGCGAGACCTTCAATACTGTAGTGCTCAAGGCGGCAGCACCTAACCTTGCCACCCTGCCACCCCAGAGACAGGATTATGAACTAGAAGAGTCAGGCACTAAAAATATGTTCCCAGAAGGGACAGAAGACTTTCAGACCTGAGCTGGGAATGGAATCACAGGTGGCTCTCCAGGAACCAATGCCTGAAAAACTAAGGTGTTGCAAAGGACTGATTTTAGAAGAAGTTATGAAAATATTAATAATTGAAAAAAAAGTGCTGAAAATATTAATAATTGAATGCTGTAAATCATTTTGTAACAAAAATACGGAATAAAAGAGATAAAAGAGCAGCATAATTTTATAAATGTAAAATAAAGAAGCCTAACATAAATCATTTTCTTAAAGGATGTAAAAACCATTAATAGATGGCTAGTCCACTGCCGCGGAAACTTGTCCAAGCTTTTGCTCTTAAGGTATGAGAAAGTGGGGACCTTTCTGCCCTACAGGTGAGGACCTCGACAATGGCAGATGTCCGAATGCAGAGGACTGCTGCTGTAGGGTGTGTAGATCTTCATTATCTAACCCTTAATACTGTATTACCCAAACATTAACACAAGCTGCATTGTTAAAGATAAGGCAAGTGGACGTATTCCCAGGCAGACTAGACCTAAGTGTATTAGGATGTATTCTGGGATTGGTTAAACCAGCCTGATCTTGTTCTGCAGTCAGTCCTAGCTGCAAAGATTCCTTCCTTTTTTTTTTTTTATCTTGATTTTAATTTGCTTGTCATCTCTTCTGCCCTAACTTTGGCCATTTTCTAAAACACTCTATGAGGACATCTTATAAAATGTAAAAATGCCTATTAGCATTACTTCATGTCCTCAGGCATACTCGTTCTCCATTTCTGCCTTATTCTCTATGTCAGGATCAATATTTTTATTTTTTTTTTAAACCCATGTTTGTACAGTACCTAGTCTAATAGGGTTTTGGTCTCTAAGGTGCAGCTGCACTGCGTAGTAACCCAGTAGGATGCATGAAGTAGACAGGTGTGATTTAAGGCTCTGGCCAATAAGAAATGAAAAGAGAAACTAAGCAAAAGTAGAAAAACCACTGGTACCATCTGAGGTAGCCAAGATTAGCTATTAGACCAGGCACTGAACGTGCGGTGAACAGGGAGCGTACCCATCAGATGTGTTCATATTAAGCATGAAATATATCCTGACAGTGCCAAGAAGCTTAGAGCCCTGGGTGGCAACTGAACAGGCTTCAGATGAAGCTTCTCTCAGAAGGGGTTTTCACTGTGATCCAAATGGGTTTCCCACTATGGGAAAATATTTCTAGGAACGGGTTTATAGTGAAAAATAAATCATTATAATTTGTTAATTTGGGCATAATGCGCAACAAAGCTCCCATGTTTCATGTGTCTGTTGCCAGGCTGGAAATTAAAGGGTACAATTATAACCAGCAAAACACAAAGGTTACAGATATTTCATGCTTTCCTCTCTGCGATGCACTCAATAGCTTCTACAGGTAAGCAATCCGGTGCATGTGATACTGAGACTAAAACCTACACTCTCCTATTAGGACTAAATTGTCCAATGGCAACTTTTTACAGCTTCCTTCCCTTTCACAAAGAATAAATGAATTGGCCGTGCAATTCCTCTTCATCTCATACTGTGCTGTTCCTCATTCCTCCATAACGTTGTCTTCTCTGGATACATAACATGTAGCAAGTCTGTACAGCTCATGGAATTTAGTGCAATTTGTCTAGGCTGGTCTGGTTGTTCTCACTCTGGTTTGTCCCATTCCCTGCCACCCTCCCCACCCCCCAGCCTGCCTGAGTTTTACAATAACACTTCAATGGTTTCATGACCTACGAAGTATGGACGTTGTGGAATGTGTCTGGGAGCTGTAGTTCACTACCCATATTTTAATTCAAAGGCAGTAATTTAGTAAAAACTTTGGGTTCAACTTCTTCTTCAATGTGTTGCTAAAATCACTTAAATCCATTGGGAATTAATTATGTATGTGTAAAGTGGCAAACTCTAGAGGAACTATTTAATGTTGAGAAAAAATATACCAGCCCAATGGCTAATGCAACAATTTTGCAATTTAACAGTAATAAATTTTCTACATGCATGAGATATGCTGATAAAGCAGAAAGTTTAGTAACTTATGCTGCTGAAAGTTGCATGATCACCTGTAATCCCACTGCTTCCAGTAGGTGTACTGGGTACTGAATACTTCTGAATAAACAAGTCCATGTGAAAAATTATGCTTTTTTCCCCCCTGCTCATTATTTATACAAGAGTGTTCACAATCATGACAGTAATTTTTGCCTGTGAAAGGGCTATAAGATTAGGTCTGTGTAGTAATAATGGGAGAGCTATTCTTTGCTGATTTTCGGATAAATGTTTACATGAAATATTAATGCCTAATTACATGTTTTATCAAATAATTAAGTTTTGTTTCACAGTGCAAATATTTATACCATTTAATTTGGCTTCATAGATCTTCCTCATTTCTTTACATATAAATGTTAGAACAGTCAGCACCAAGCAACTTAAACTGGCATGAAAGTATTACCTCACATGCACATTAAAATGATTTATAAAATGGAATCAGTGAAAAACCCCAAAGTGGACTCTTTATCATTGAAAAAGATCGCGCTTTCTGACACTTTATTTAGTTTGTTTATAGAAGCTGAGCCAGAGCTTTAACCGAAGCTAACTTTTGTTGCCTTCAGCAGGGCTGGGCTAGCAGGGACTGATCATGAACCAAATCTTTGATCTTGATTCCAATTTCGGTGCTAACTGAAACGGAGAGATGCTTTTTCAGTTGTTCAGCTCCACACATTGAAGCCGGGGCAGACCTTTAGGAAAGTGGAGATTTCCCTGGAGAGTCCAGGTTTCAGCTCCACTCTGGCCCATTTATAGAAGCCTTAACAAAGGTCTCACAGTTTAGTAACATCACAATTTCTATAAATTTATGTGATTACTGTAGATCTTAAAGAGGTGAAGGAGGTTTGGGTTTTTTTTTTCTTTTTTTGCTCTGCAGGTGCTCCTGTTACTGAAAGGTCTTGGCTCTTTAGGGAATAACAGTAAGCACTAACCCACGTCCAGACCGTTCTGCTCTACTCAAAACTACCCGCGGCTGTGTAAGAACGTGCCATGTTATGTCAGGCAACACCATACAGAAATTTCTGAATTTGTGGTGGGACTTACTATTGTGTTTGTAATGTGTCATCACCGCTTCTGGTCCTGGAGCAGGCTTGGACTGTTACTGCTTTGGGGGTTATTTGCACTGGACTTGGCTGAGCTGGGCAGAAGTGCTTGTAGCCTGGGATTGATCCAAGCCCGCGTCAAAGCCCAATCTGATCCTGCCGAGACAGAAAGTTTTTCCCATGCCCCAAATCCTTTCTTTAACATTGCCTACTTCACGTCACGGGGTGGGTGCTGACCCTTTGGTGACAATTTATAGAAGAAAGATGTTTTTCTTGCCTCCTCATGGGGTGGTACTGCTTTCCACTTCTCACTAGAAAAGTGTTACTGACCCCTCTCATACCATGTATTGTACCCTACCCCGAAGGCCATCTTCACTCATCAAATCATCTTAGCTACTCTTCTCAGCCTAGCTCATACCCTAAAGCCACCTCAGAGGCAATTCTGTCTTTACCATACTGCCCTTTCAGGCATCGGGCTTGTCAAGAAGAGTCTTTTGGGCTTGTCTTCATGGGGCAGTTTGATGCAGAAGAACACAAAGTCAGGAACTGAGATTTGTGGTTGTTTTGCTGCCTGAACTGCCCATGCTTCCGCTCTGCGAGTCCGGCTCTGGCAAAGTTCTCAAGGGGCACATCCCAAAGGGAAGGTCGTTCAGTGGCTGAGAAGCTGCCACACTTGTTCTGTTTAATGTGGGAGAAAAGGGGCCGTAGTGTCGCAGCACTGGGGGTTGCCAGGCACGGTGCTGACCTCAGTTATGTTGGTGACAATACATGAATTCAACCTGCACCCCATCTATGGTGGAATTTCGCTTCGCCTGAGTATGTGTCTTATTTACAGCCCTCTTCTGCTCCTTTGTTTGCTTTTTTTTTTTTTTTTTCTTTTATATGACTGTGTAGTTAGGGCTTAGGTGAGGAAAGGAACAAGTGCCCAGTCCAATCCTGCCTGCTATTTGGATATGTCTCTTGAAGTGACACTGCTCCTTCCCATAGGATGCCCCAGATAAGTCGTCAATACTCTGCTGTCAGTGCCATTACCAGCTACGCCTCGCCGGCGCAGCGAGGGCTCGTGTCCTCGCTCACAGATGAGGTGGAGGGTGCAAAGGACACAATTCACCATTAACAGGTCACTTTACTGTGCCTTCTGTGTTCCTTTAGGGTTTGTAAGGTATTGCTCACACAGACGGGCACTCTCTCCTGCTTTGGGGGTTTTAACGTACAGTTTTATCAGTAGATGAGGTTTGGAACAGATCCCTTCTGCTCTGCCCAATCTCTGCTGCACCAGTTTGGCCAAGCTGTTGGGTTTATTTGCTCTTAGGCACATTTGCACAGTTTGTTAATGCACTATAAAAAGCCTAAATATCAAATTTCACCATCTTCACTTTTCAGTTACACATACTATCATTTCCTACAAATAAAATTCTCTGCGTCCTTATAGTCCAAACTACCCGTGTGAGTGGCCTCTGTGTTTGTTGTTTATTTAGGAACAAGATTGGGGAATTTCAGACCATTTCAAATGCTGGTTTTGAAATACACTCTCGGTATAATTTTTGGCTTATTCCTTTTTATCACATCTTAACTTTGGCTATCAGAAATCCTTCTCCTGTGGATAAGGGTAGTTACTGCCAACCTAATTTCAAATGGACTTTAAAAATTCAATCTTTTTAGCTCTTTAGGTTTGATTGTGCATGGCTTGTAGGATTATAGCTTCTTAGTTTTAATGTCTATTTTTGAATGCTGGTTTGGGGTCAATGGTTAGAAACTCTCAGTATCATTTTTAGTGCTGAAATATCCTTTTGATTTACATGTCTGAAGCGACAAAACCTCTTATTGTTATCATTTTTGAAAAATTGCCAAGATACAGCCAAATCTTTGACTGCTTGCTGCACAGAGCTGGTTCTTGCCTTCGTGTCATGTACTGTAGAATTCATTATTGTAATGCCTTGTTTACTTACGTTTCTTTCTGGTGATAATAGGCTTTTCAGCCTTCAGCATTCAAGGCCTTTGTCCGCAGAGAAAAAGAAAAGAAAAATCAGGCAAAACATCAGGCTCTTTCATCACCTTTTCAAATCTGATTTCAAAAGTTTGCTGTTAACCATTTCAGTGTCACCTTACGGGAACAAAGACCTTCACAATAAAAGATCCGGAATCAGAAGTACTTCTGCAGGGAAACAGCTTTTGTTCATAAAGCTGTTTTGATGCAAAGCGTGTCTTCCAAGATGTATATTCTCCTTTCAGTAGTAAGGGCTGCCTACCTTCAAATGCATTCTCCGGTGTATTTCTTTCAATAAAGTCAGAAAGTAACATGGTAGCATCCATTCTACTGACAGGCTGTGCATGGTCATTAACCTCACAAAGTACCAGATTTAACTACTGATCTATACCTCTCTAAATACACGAAGTTTCTTGTACACTTCCTTTAAGAATGGCAGTCGAGGCTAATGGTTTTCAAGAAGCTGTTGAAAAACTCTCAACCACTTTTCTTTCTTTTTAAAATCAAAAAATTGTCTGAAAAATTGCTGTCATTGTCAAACGTGGTTTGCTTTATGAAATTTTTTTCCACTTTTTTTAAAATAGAAAGTGTTCACCAAATGTTATTTTTGGATATAAATGTATTTCTTGTGACTATTAAAACAGTAAGAAAAGCTTTCTTTACCACCAACAAATCTGCAAGTCAGAAAGTACATGTGCACTTCTTAATAAGTAGGCTTCTGTTTTTCAGAAGATTTTAAAAAGCGTTTTCTTTCTTAATACTAATTTCGCTGCTGTTGTGGTTCCTCCAACTTTCCTGTTTAATACCTGCTTCTCGATGCCTTTAAGATTGCTGTACCTTACCCATTTGATATCATTGATGTCTGGCTAAGTAGAATGTTTTAAAAACTTTTTTTTTATGTCAGTGAGCACAAGTGCACCATTTCAAAGGACAAGGCAAGGGGAAAACTTCTTTCCTCACACTGGACTCACATTTTCCCTAAGATTAATTGAACCCTGCTCATTCTGGGCACTGGACAAGGCGGTCGTTCAACAGGAGGGAAGAAGAGAAGCCTATCATCATGTGTGTAAAGACCACGTGTGGCAAATTAAAGTTCATCATCTAACATTAATTTCAGAGTTTTCTGACAGCTCAGTGCTTGACTTTGCAACCGGCATGTCTCCATCATCTTTAGTGATTTGTTCGGCCACTCCCGTTATGAGATCTTATGACTTTGCCAAATAAAAAACAGCCAGGCTGAAATTTTCTGTGCTGCATTTCTGCCTCAGGGTGGTACTTTTTGGAGACCTTGGGAATCAGCATTTCACATGGCTTTTCCAGAGGTAAGACAGATTTCTGTCTCTTCCAGAGTTAAGACTCAGAAAGACATTATTTTTTTTCTAGAGTTAAAACATTACTTTAGAAAAAAGTCTCTATTGTGCTCATATTTATAGTACAATTTGAAATGTGGCCGAGAAGGTTGGTTTGGTGTCAACGACATTCCTTTTTTCAAGCTCAAGAAAATTCATCTGTGTTTTCTTCTTGCCCTCTTCAGACACATCAGAGTTTCGTGGCTAATTGTTAGAAGTTTTCATCTAGACTGAGCAGGCTCCATCTTCTTACAGATCCTGTCTGCCCGTGAGACCGTTCTGTGCCTGAGCCATCGCCCAGCATGATTGCCAAAATATTTCAGCTACGAGCTGCTCAGGCTTTCCATCTCCGTTGAAAGCATTCACCCAGCAGAAGTACCGGCACTTTTGATACCAGCAACGTGCCACTTCTGAAAGACCTCTTGGTCAATAGCAATTGTGCGTCTTCCAGTAGTTTGATGAGGACTGTCAACAATGAACCTTCCCCTTGAATTTACGATTAGTTTTGGGTCTGTTTACCTGATGCTTAAACTCGGACTAGGCACTTTTAAAATATCCAAGCCATGCATATGAGTACCTACCCTTCCCCATAGCGTGGAACAACACAGTCTGCCTGAAAATGTGTCCCAGGCCCCATCAGCATACTGGGAGAGCCTTTTCCCATCACTTATGTAGTATTTGCTGATGGCTAAATGCCATTGCTTGAATTTAAAAAAAAAAAAAAAAAAAGCAGGAGCATATTTAAATATGGAATTTAAGTGTTTTAATAAACTATACACATTTGAAAATAGGACAGTCAGGTTCCTATTTTACTGCAAAGATAAACAAACCTTTATGAGTTGAGGTAAGGATTCATAAAAATAAACATTACCCTGTGCTTTATAAGCATCTTATCAATGTATAATAAACTAATTTTATTCATAATGAGTCTTGTAATACTATAAAGAGGAGAACCTGAAATAAAATATGTCTGGAAATGTATGCTTAATGAGTGTATGCTGCAAGCACATCCATCTGTAAAGCTCAACTTCAGCATTCAGGTAATAACTGTGCTGTCAGTTTGGCATCTATCTTATGTTCAGCGCTATGGAACTAAAATAATTAAGAAATATTAAGTGTCTTAAGATCCTCCATTTGAAATGCTGCATTAGAAACAGAGTTTTCCTAAGTTACTTCTACTTGCAGCGTTGGCAGATGAGGATAAGTTTCTTTGCCTTTAAGGCTCTCAGAGCCGGGTGAAGTCCCCACATTCTGCGCATTCCGGTGGGTTTTGAACTGCACTTAATGGCTGAACATATGAGGATGTAAAAATGCTTTACCCCCAGCCATAAATTATTCAAACCAATAGGCCACTCCTGCTGCGCCGGCACAGGGTGGGGAAGTTGGTGAGCAGCGCACGGGCAGACTCATATTCCTAAGTGCTTTAGCATGAATCATGTTGGAGAGGTGTTAAGACAGCCAGCAATTCCCTAAAGATGGAGTGTATGTGCCTTCTTCTTGGAGCATATGCTCATAAGAAGCCCTCAACTTATTCTCCAACTAGAGCGCATTCAAAAAGATCCTTCTGAGTATATTAAGTAGAAACACTTCAGCCTTCATTAGCAGGGCTAAAAGTGAGCAAGAGCATTAAAGAGAATATTGGCACACAAGTTAGTTATGATCCCGAGCCTGCAACAAGCAGCTTTCAGAAGGCATTAAAGCAGGACTGAGACCGTGGCTTGCAAAACACCAAATTCATCTGACAAAGGGAAACAGAGAGAGGGAGAATGAACGTGTGAAGCAAAGGCAGGAAAGTTCATTGGTGCGAGGATGCTGCATCCCCGTACTTCACATCAGCTTAAGCGAGTGGCAGAGACCTGCAGGCTGGATGGGAGACTATCGTGGAAAACGCAAGCAGACGTCGACGGGAACGGCTGCTAGTTTTCAGGTTACATATGAAAGTCTTGACTATAGGTTTTTTCCCCATGTTTAATTTTGTGATGACAGCAACAAAGTGCAACCCTCCGCGGTTGTCAGTGGGATTTACACACATACGTAAGTGCTTTGTTGAATTAGGGCCAATGGCACTGATGATATCAGCATGTGAGAACCAGATAGTAGGGGTGTAATACAATCACGAACCAAAACCCAGCAAGCTAGTATTAAAAACTGCAGAATTAGTTGAACGTTTCATCTTGGCACCCACAGGCAGGGGAAGGCAGATATATGAGATTTTTAAGTAAGGACTCTGAAGAGGTTTTTTAATTGCTTTAATTTTTTTTTTTTACTTTTATATTTTATGTCCTTGATTCCTTTTTATTCATGTATTTAAAACTAATAATAGTGTTATTTAAAATCATTTTTTCTTACTCCAGAAGATATGAAGCTGTACAACATAAAACCAAAACAATTATTTCTCCTATTAGGAATTATTTTTTGATGAAAAAAGCAGTACGTTAAACTTAAAAGAAAAATGATACAGTTCTTCAAATCTTCAGTCAGAATCAGAAGAGAAGCCCTCAGAAATAAAGATCCATTATACAGGCAGATCAATCTAAAGTATAAGGTCAATGCACTTGTGTAGAATTTAAGGATTACTGTAGGATCTGGATGTTTCCTTTTCATAGTCTCATGTTTACTCGTCTTAAAATAAAACAGAATAAAAATGGTTGAATTTCCTTACATCTATGTAATTAATATATCCTCATTAGAAATCAATTAGCTCTGATAATTCCCATTGGTGCCATGGCTGATAAACTGAATGCCAATCAGAGTAATAAAAACAGTGAAATATAATTTCTTGTTGTTCAAAGTGGTGATCAACTAATCAGCAGTAAATTTAATCAGAACATATCAACCTCAATCAGATGTATTAGTGCTTGTAAACTATAAGAACCAGCTAGGCCTGACAACTTATGGGTATTGAAACAATTGGAGACCATGTGCGCATTTAAGTATATGGTTTAAACATAAACGTGTAAGCAGTTTAAACGTATAAGAATGTAAAACTTCCGTGAATAAAGTAGTCAGCCTTGTAGTAAATGTCTGTTGCTTGAACAGCCTATGGTTTCTAAAATCTGTATTCTGCTTTACTGTTAATGGATCCAAGAGACTTTTATAATCAATCCCAGCTTTTCTGCATGTCCTGTAAATGTATCCACACCGCCCATTCAGATGGAAGAGCTTTAGTCCCTTCCCCCTTGCTGGTGGGCAGTTAAGTAGGGAGGGAAATAGACAAAATAGACCTAACTGGTACATTTTCCCGGATTTTTTTTCATCACTTACTCAAAACAGCAAGGAGGAGGTGAACTGAGGACCCTCACCTGTTTGGTGTCTGCCCACCAGTGGGGACTCAACCAGCTCTAAGGTGTCCTGCTGGAGAAGAGCCCAGCGGGACTTCAGAGCAAGGACTCTGCCTACAACCGAAGTAGCTTCCACCGGGTAGTTCGCAAATTTATATTGTTCTGTTTTCACCCCAGTCACGAAAATTCAAGCTATTTAATGAAGAACTTGAGCTCAGGCATATAGGATGTGTGGGAATTTATTAATTCCTATCGTGAAATACAGACTTCACCCTTCAGGTCCTGACCTTTAAGATGCATATATTTGCAGTGGTTAATTCTGCACTGCACATGTTCGTGGTAATGACTGAAGATCTGAAGAAGCGTTTTGAAGAGTATTTATTTGATATTAAGAGAAGCATTTTAATTTATCTTCAAATAGACCACAAGTGTACATCAGAGCAGTGTACATCTGTTTGGGGTTAGTTTCCACGGCTGAATGAGTATTTTGTAGTAAATAACCTACTTAATTGATTTAACCTTTCTCTCTTTGCATATTTTCTGAAGATACTTTATAATTTTCTTGGATTACTGGAAATTACTCTTTCAATAGGTTCTCTGAAGATCACCTGTAGATTGTTTACATTTGGAAAGACTCACTATTCAAAATTAAAAATGTAAGATCTTTCTGAGCATCACTTGCCGCGTATCATTATTTCTATTCACAAATTAGGAGGGATTTCTGAAGAAACTGCTCTGAGCTACAAGTTTAAATCCACTTTGTGAATAGTGTCATTATTCTTCAACACTTCTGCCTGTGAACTCATCTGTGGGAATATTCAAAGAAAGTAAATAGAAAGAAGACAAACAGCCAAGACGCATTCACTGTTTTACTTGACTGAATATTCTTAGAAAATATTTAGAAGTATTGGCTCTGTTATTAGTTATATAAATATTCATACAAATCTGTCTATCAGATTGCCTCCCTGAAATTACTCAGGCTTTTTTAGGAACTTGGAGAGAAAAGTCTCTTAAAAATATATTTCTGCGCATTTTCCAGAAGTATAATAGACTGGATATGGCCTTATAAATTACAGGCTTTCCCATACTCATCCAGTCATGGGGCCAAATCTCAAAGTTAACTTTAATGGGATTTTGGCTCAGCGAGGTTGGAGGAAGGGCAGCAGAATTTAGCCTATGATTTATACTGCTTTCAGAAATTGCTTGGTGAAAAAAAAATACAGCAATGGTACTTATGTAGTACAGTTGCACGTAATTTATTTTCTGCATAGCCCACATGAAATTTAATAAGATATAAAAAAAGTCACATTTTTGACTGAAGTCTTACAAATTCTAGCTCTAGTGAAAATAACTACCGGCTTCTCAAATGAGTTGAGCAAATAAGGTAAAAAAGTGGAAAACATCTATTCATTGCAGTGCGGTTTATTTGATTATTTTTATTTAAAAAAAAGGGAATTGCATTTTACGAAACACACTAACATATGATAGAAATTAGGCAATGTGCTGTAGCTGTGTTCTCAGCGGGGATGAAAAATGAGACTGCTCTGGCCGTCTAGGGAGATGGGGTTCAAACTCCAGGGCCGGGACTTAGATTAGTCTCCAGGATAAAAAGACTGATTTTCATTAAAGACAGTGGTACCCACTGCCTATTAAAAAAAAAAGAAAAAAAAATAATTGTGGTTTTAGGAGCTTCCTTTGTAGAATATCGTAAGATGGTACAATTACCATAAAAGAAAACTTTTGTAAACTATCAGCTTTGGTCACTTTTCTATAGATTTTTATACGCCCTTTATGTGTTTGATGATCAGATGCCCAAGATAAGGTGGCAGTCAGACCCTGATGTACTCCATTCAAACAGGTTTGTGGCAAATAAATGGAATTCAGTAACTAATACTGTCTATGGACTTGCTGGGGTAAACCTTAAAGCAAAGCAGCAAAGCGAAGGAGGGAGCTGCACACGTCCACTGAGGATTTCATCCGGGCTGCCACCCAAAGAATAGCTGCCAGCCACAGGGGCTTTGCTGTGCACCTAACGAATTAGGCATCCTTTGCAGAAGAAAATGATACAAAATTGTCTATTATATGTATAATTTTACTTAGGTCCAGTAGTAATTCTTCTTATAGAAAATGTATTTTGATTACAGAACCTGGGTCTATAAAAACAAAACAAAAATGCCCCAAATTTTAATTGCCAGCAGTTCAGTAAAACTTGTTCCATATAGCCACAGGGCGAATATGTGCTGCTTGTTCTCTACAACTATAGCACTGCAGCTGAGAGACACTGGGTTTACATTTGGAGCAAGGACAACTCAGATTAGACACTGGGAATAGATTGCCCCGGGGCATCTTCAATGCTGGAGGTCTGTAAGAAGGAATTAGATAAGTATTTGTCAGAAATGCAATAGATATGACTAATCCTGCCCCGGTGCAAACAGCTGGACCCTCAGCAACTTTCCCAGATTTATGTTTTAGAAGACAAACCTATGTATACAAAGCTACAGCTTAGGTCAAAACTATATATTCAATGAACAATAATCAGAAAGTCTTCGCTATTATATTCTTTTGACACCTAAAATTAGTCCAAACCAAAGATTTTAATTGTACTGTGCAGGTTTTAAATTTGTCCTAAAACATGTCTTTCCCTATACAAAAGGAATCACAAATTCTTTATTTTTTTTTGAACAGGCATGCCGTTGCCTTGTGCTCAGAGGTCTACACTAAACATTTAGAATTCCACTAAGGGCAAAATCTTTCCCTTGCATGCAGTGTTCTCAGAAATGAGGTCAGGCATTTCTCAATCCCTGGCAAGAAAACTTTCTGACTCATTACCCCACCACAAAGCATCCAGAGTTTCCCCCTGGGTCCCAGTCAAATTGTTCAAATGCTTTGGAAAAATATATCTTTGACATGCCGAGAAAGGGAATATAGAAAAGATGTCCTCATAGCATGAAAGGATTAGGGTCCTCTTAGATTTGAATCAGAATGTCTTGCAGTTTCCAAGCTATTATTATTTATTAATTCATGCAATGGCTTTCACAAGCACTGAAGTACTTTATAGAATTACAAATTCTACTGTAAAAACACAGATGTGAAGTCCTGTTGTTATAGACACTGCTGACTTATGAACAGTTTTCTAGTAGGACCCAGAAATTGTCAGAGATCATCATTAATTTGGCATGGGAATGCCTGAGCTCCCCCTGCACGATCACTGGGGACTTCCAGGTCCCCCAGAGCTTCCTGGCCCTGCATTCAAGACATTGGGTGCTCGTCCAGCACTTCGAAGGCCTCCTGCATTTTCACATATTGGTTGATCTTGTATGCTTATCTCCGGAAACGGATGCAGCTCATCCAAGGCTTCCAAGCAGTACCCGGTCTCCTGGGAAGTCTAGGGTTCTTTTCTGAATCATGAAGCTTCTCCTTCCTTTTCCTTCTGACTAGCCAAGATCTGAGCTGGGTTGTCCATTGCAAAAGCATATTTATGCATTTTCACTCCATCCCTCCTTCCACACTCACAAGACTCTGGCAAGTTGGATGGGACCACTAAAGGTCCTCTGATCCAGGCTCTGCTCAGAGTGGGTCCAACCATCAGTCTTCCCTTCCATTTCTCCTGGGAGTCTGGCTTAAATACTGGCTTTGTCCATTCTGTCTGCATAATTTTTTCTGGTTGCTAGTACATTGTTTAGAAAAAGACTCCCTAAAGACTACTTCTGGACAGAAAATGGACTACCATCTGCCACGGTCATAACCGAGACAGCAGGTAACTCAGGTAACGGTCACTGTTACCCACTGCTGTCTGTAGACAGCCTATGTACTGTGACAGTGGCTTGCACAGGAGGTGTCGAAAACAGACTGCGAGGACACAGGGCTGGTGGGGAGGGCAGACAAATGGCAACACTGAGTCGGTGTTGAATTCAAGTTCTTACATCACACATCCATCTCAAGCAAAGGGGAAAAATGATGTAGGCAAGGGCCACTGTCCCTGTATTAGACTGGAGAAAACTGGAAACCTACCTCTCAATAAAATGCCAATACTAGGAAAAAAGTTCATTAACATGTAACATTTCTGTTAGTGAGAAAACAGGCAGGATCTCCTACCCTGTGAGCTGCTGCAGAGTAGCCTTAAGTCAAGACAACTGGCAAGGAGAAGATTCTCCTCAGAAGGCAAGCCCTCATCTGTGTACACGTCTGACCACAGACTCCCTTCTGTCCCCTCTGAATTGCTCCTATAAACTCTGACACTGACTTTGGTACTGGAAGAAGAAGGGTGAAATGTCTGTAGGATCCCCAGGGTGTCTCCCAGACACCAGAGAAGCCTCTTCAGAAGCATCCATACACCTAAATGATGAAGTTTCTGTTTCAGCTTAAAGTAAGTAAATAAACCTACTTACATCAGTTTGTGATCTTAAAAATTCAGCATTATGCTTACACGATTAGCCGCTTCTGAGCCATATTTAACCATATTTAGCCATATTTTATTCTGTCGCAAAACAGAAGAAAAATCACAGTACTTTGCTTCTTGCACAGGACTTGTCCTGGAGCTGGAGAGCCCGAGGGCGGGAGGGCTTCAGAGTGGCTTAACACCACAGAAACCTCTGTCCCCGCGCTCTGCCAAGGCCAAGCCTTCCATATGTACCCTTGCTACCTCCAGTACCCACATCGTGCGATCTCGCCCTGAAATTTCTCTCTCTCTGAAAAATAGAAAGCACCCCTTTTATTCCATATTGGAAAGCAGTAACAGAAAATCATTTGTTTAGTGCATGATTATATATCAAGGGCAAGCGGTAACAGGCTGCTTTGGAGAAGGTGAAGTGTCATGTTAACATATTATATTCTAATATTAATAATTTGATTTAATATTTAATATTTCCTTTTTGTGTTTAGATAAGAATCCAGCAAGCTTCCTCAATCATCTCCCGCACTTCGGTTTCTTGACTGTTGTGTGCCCTGTCCCTCACAGCACTTATTCACACATTAGGAAAATATTGACATGGCGTCGTCATCCCATTTGTGCAAAGGTCTCATCTGCTGTTGACACGTCTGTTCCTTTCATCAGCCGTAAGAGTGCCGACGTCTTGTACAATCAGTGGCAGGCATTTACGAGCCCGACCCGGTAGCTCTTAAGTATGCACAGCTCCCATTGATTGAAGTGGGAATTTCACATGTTTAAGGGCAGCGGGAGCAGAGCAGTTCAAGGAAACGATCCCTGCCTGCATTCACGGAGGACAAAGTGAAAACCCTGGACTTTCCAACAGAGCTTCCCTTACTGGGACTTCCAACACCATGTTTTGCATCACTTTTTGGCTTTGTGTAGACAATGATTATCCTAATTAAGAAACTGCTTGACTTTGCTTTCATTCACGGTGGCAGAAAAACTTTTCCTTTTTTTTTTTTGCTTTTTTTTTTTTTCTCCATTTTTTTTTCCCCCCAGCATACTGCATGGTGTTTCCTGGGAACTCAACCTTTTCCAGGTTTCCGGGATCAGGCCCTAATTGATCTCATTTCAGGAAATCGAGACTAGAAAAACTGGCTTTCTGCCAGGAAATGAGACGCGTAGATTTTGTTGCTGAGACCAAAAAAGATTAGAGCGGCCCTCCAGAGCTCCCTGATCAGTTAAAGATGTGCCTCTTCAAGACGCTCTTATCGCAAAGCAGCATTAATGTTTCCCCCCCCGCTATTTAACTGCTCTGCGTTTGTCGTTAACAAAACCTGGCATGTGTTTGCTTTCTCTTTCTGAAAGAGCTTTTTTTTCCTTATTTAAAAAAGTTTAAAAATCTTCCCATTACCCCTCAACTAACGCAGAATCCAGCCGGGGCAGGCGAGCCATTGTAACCCAGCCAGTAACTGGGCGAGCTGCTGAGCGGAGCAGCCGGACAAAGCTCTCACTGTGAGCTGCGCCAGTACCCGGTTCCGAAGCAAGGCTTGCAGGAGAAAGCCATAAAACCAGGAGTATCGCGCTGTTACAAGTTTCGGCGTCTTTCCCTGCTCTTGCAAAAGAGATCGTTCTTCTACAGGACACTGCAGAAGACGGCGGTGGGGTTTTGCTGGGCTCCCCGTGACTTTTATAGAATCATAGAATCTTCATGGTTGGAAAGGACCTTTGAGATCATCAAGTCCAACCATACACGCACAAAAAACAAAAAAAAAACAAACCAAAAAAAACCCAAAACACTCCCCCCCTCAAACAAACAACCTACAATCTCTGCCACTGGAGCATGCCCTGAAGTGCCACATCTAGACGTTTCTTAAACACCTCTAGGGATGGTGACTCAACCACCTCCCTGGGCAGGCCGTTCCAGTGCCTGACCACTCTTTCAGTAAAGTAATTCTTCCTCATGTTTTTATCTTTTATAGCTATGGAGAGTTTTCAGAAATACTTACGAGAATGAAATGTCACCAATTTGTTACTCTCCTGCTTTTGCCACCTCATGGTAAGTGTGTGAGGTGTACCACGAGGCAGGCACGTTACATGTTGTTTGTGTTAAAATGGCAGGGATATTCCTCCCACCTCAGGCAACCAACTGAGGTGCTTCAGTTAAAAGCCTCATTTTCCACTTCTTCTTACCTGAGCAATGTGTTCAGGTAGACATCTTGGGGGGGGAGATCCTGGGATTTTTGGGAGGGCTGAATCGGCTAACAGAAAAGCTTCTCTCTCTTCCCTAATGAAGACAGCTTCACCTCCTAACTTATTTTTGGTGAGAGACTGAATATTTTAAGCTCTCCCCCCACAGCCAGACTGGGTTCAGAAGTTTTGCAATGCTGAAGCAAACTAAGGGAGGAAACGGGGCAGATATCAACGAAGGGGTGTCAAATAACAGAGACTTGCATATACCATACCAATCAAGGACTTTTTGGAGGCTGTATTTTATTTTTATGATGTGTGTGTGTGCGTGTGTAATTTAGACTGTGTTTAGCTTTTAAACTGCCAGTGAAAGGACAAAACAGGGAGTAACTTGAAGTACATGTTCACTTGGGCTCGTCTCACCTTCAGCACTGCTTTGGCGCTTTGTTGCTGCATTTTAGGAGAAGAAACTACTATGAGAATGATTTCGGGCATAAAGCTTAGATTTGGAAGTGAAATTTCTCAAAGCTTTGGCGTATGTAAAGCGAAAAATGTGCTTCTGCCTGTTGTGGAGGTGAGGCAGGAGAGCAGGTCAGATGTAGACCTGAGTTTTCTTCACGTCCTGGCGCGGTCGGGGATCTGGGTTTTCATTCAGCCCCGCACACGTCTGTTCAGCTGCTCTCCTGGGCATGAAGGAATGGAAGGGTTGAGGGGGAGAGGAATTTATTTCATTAACAAATGGAGAGGTTTTAATATATTTTTTTTTTTCTGAAGTGTCACAAAATTAGAAAATGAATGGAGGAAACAGTCATTATGACATCTTGTCACTTCTACCCTGCCTCTCCTCCAGCTCTCGTAGGCCGTACTGACGTGTAGCTATCTGCAAATCTGCAAGGCATGAATCATCTCACACGTTGCCGAGGTGAAACCTGGCAACTATTTAACGGCACCGCTGCAACACTATGGAACATTTTAAGACAGGAAATTAAGAATACCTGAGCCAACTACAGCCACAGGGGGAAGTTTAGATGGACAGAATTTAATTACCGATGTTGGAATTTGGCCAGGACACCGAAACTTACACCCCAACCCTCCTGTAAAGTGCCATCAGACCTTTAATACTAACAACTGGTCAAAACATCAGCTTTAGATCTGCTCCAAAAGAGAAGAGCACTAAAAGTCATCTAAGACCTGCTGAGGTATTCATTTCCAACTGACTGACAGGAGAGGGTACAACGTACTGAGTCACGCAAACCAGCTATAGCACAACAGGAGGAATACTGGAGGCTTTTCTTCTCCAGAGGTAGCTTAATATTTTTAGGAGAATGCAGTGTTTTTTCAGAAATGCATCAAGTGACTTTGTAAAACAAACCAAGACATTTCATTATCTCAGAAGTCAAAATATCCTCGTGCTCCCCTTGCGGAGCCCCCAAATATACTTCAGTGCTCAGCCGCTTGTTTATTCCCATTTGTAGCGCGGAAAAGAGACATACTACAGTGTGTTGACTTTAAAGGGAAGATTAAAGCCTGGAAGTCTATACTTTTTCACTTCTCACATTATTTTTCTAAAGAAAGCTGTATACTATTTAACGTTTATTTGTGGTGAAGCTGAAAAATTCTGTGGGTTATCTTTTCTGGAAGAGTGGGATTTCTTCAAATCACTGTTCTTGAAATTCCTTAGGCTGAGGAATTGTGTCAGCCCTGAAAAGCATGGGTTCATTATTCACATCGTGTTACGCTGTTGACATAATTCCCTAACAGACTGGGACATGAGGTGTCCCAGTTTGATACTTCAACCTACAGTCACCGCTTTTGCCTTCTCTAAATAGTAAACACCTTTGTGTCTGAGTTCTTGTTTTAAAAATCCTTTGAGCAGTATATCTGTATAAAAAAAAAGAAAACCTGGGTTAGCTGTGGGCCACCAGCAATTTATCAAGCAGTATTAGTTATGTCTGTGGGATATTTTTCATTATCTGAGGATTATTAATAGACAGACTATATACATAGTGATTATTCCTTGACTAATAATTGAGATAATATTGATATGAAGCCTAGTTTCATTAACACCTTAGTAAAGAGACTATGATTGCGAAGGGTATTTTTTCCCCTGCAATTTGTAATCAAAAGTTATTTAATAGTAAAATCAGTCTTTACTTATAACAGAGGTTGCAGACTTCGGGAGTTGGCAGAGCCAGCTGCTGGGCTGCTGGGAGCCAGACTCTTTTTGATCTTCATATTGAATGGTTTCCTTTGATCACCTAGACAATAGATCATAAAAGAACAGAGCTTTTACCCATATCTCCCTAAATTTGCAGGTAAATAATGAGATGGTCTGAACTGAGGCTGGAGTGTAAGATTTTTAACAAACAATTCTCCCCTTTGAAGTAGACTTAGGAAAATTAGCATATAAATGAGCAATACTGCTACATAAGGACATGTGGCTGAAGAAGAGGGATAATTGGACTGAGGGGGTTAGTTTCTAAATGAGGTCGTTTGCTAAATGACCAGCAGTTAGACTACAGGTGTGTTCGTTTTGTGAGTCGGTGATGAGATTTGAACAATGGGGTATGCTCAAGTTGGAGACCCCTGGCTGGCATGGGCGAGGCCCGGAGATTTGTAGCTGGCCCGGAAAGTGCCAAGTTGGGTGGGAGGCAGGGCAGGGGAGAGGGGACAGGGACCCCTCTGACATACTGACATCCCCAGACCGTGACTCCGGGAAGAGGTGTCCTAACCGATGCTGTAAAGTCAGGCTGTGGTCCCTTACACCGCTATTTGTCTCTAGCATCTTCAAGTATGCAATGCGATTCAGCCCGTTCAGCCATGAATCTCTTCACAGCTCCATTTGCCATGTCCGTGAAGAAGAACCTGCTGGAATAAGCCAGAACAAGGACTTAGTGTGGTGGTTGCAGGTCAACATTCGAGTCTTGGAGCCTCACAGCTTTTCATTTCACCAAAACCAGTGGAATTTCCTACCCCAGTGGGAAGTGGGAGACTGCCATCTCGTCACAGGGTACCTTGGACTCTCTCCTCTCTGCATGGCCGGGACAGTTCCGCTGGCACCAAAATGACCTTGTCCTTCCATGGCAGGGACACATGGCTTAGGCTTTCTCAGTAGTGGTGCTGCCTAAT
This sequence comes from Chroicocephalus ridibundus, assembly GCF_963924245.1. Classification (NCBI taxonomy): domain Eukaryota; kingdom Metazoa; phylum Chordata; class Aves; order Charadriiformes; family Laridae; genus Chroicocephalus; species Chroicocephalus ridibundus. The sequence continues at coordinate 59,010,542 of NC_086288.1, forward strand.
TTACTAAACAAAAAAGAAGTTAAATTAAGTAATTCTATTTTTGAGTCAGCTTTTAACCAAAATTTCTCAGTGTGCTTGAAGGGATCGTGCTCAGTTCACTGGGACTTGCTTCTTTATTCACTCTAACAAAAACCGAACTTGAGATTGACAGGGGACAGCAGATGGAAGGGAGCGTGATCCCAGTGGCACCTGCATAGCCAACAGGATAGCCTTTTCTGTGTGGTACAAAACCCAAAAATTCAAGTACCCCCTGTGACTGCTTTGGAGGAAAGACACGGACTCAGTTTCTGTGAAGAGCATCAGCATCCTCTGGAGCCGCTCGCTCTCCTCTGGCCCAGGTACTCTTGAGATCATCTTTGCCCTTCAACAGGAGATGAGATCACCCTCCCTCCAGCCTAACCCCCATGTAACACGGGAGGCTGCGGACTGAATCCAGCTCTTTTACATCTTAAGTGGGTGTTCAGAGCAACATTTTTGCTAAGATATAAATGGCATTTCAGTCTCCTGTGAATGCAACCTGAAGAAGAGGTTCTGTACACCAAATTTTTTGCCCCACCATAATTTTCCTCTCCTGCCCTTGGAGACATCCTAGGACAGGACTCTCTACTATTGGTGAATGCAGCATCTCTCTGGGCTATTTGCTTGCTGCTGGAGCACAGTCAGAGGCTTTTTCAGGAGAAGATGGGCATGTTGGGCACAGGGATGAGCCAAGTACCTGCTCTGACATGGATGTCTGCAGCAAGAAGGAGCTGGTGGAAGTTTCATGGAGGTGCTTGAGATTGGGGACCTCTGGGTGGGTTTGGACAAGAAGAGCTTCATGCAGAGCTTTAGAAAGAGAGGTGTGAGACAGCAGAGGCTGGGGGTTCTCCAGCTGTGACCCGGGCACGTTCGTGGTAAGGACTGAGGGATCAGGAAGATTGTAATGGGTGTGTGGAAACAGGAGCTTTGGCACAGGAGAGGGGCAGAGCTGGGGCAAGGGCTGGGGTGGGAAAGTGATGGGCACCAAAAGAAAGGGATTTATCTTCTGAATTAGATGTTGGTTTTGGGGTGAGAGAACCTCCTGCCCCTTCCCCCCCCACCCCCCGCCCCCCGCTTTTTTTTTTTTTTTCTGCTGGCAACAGGAGTAGCTTATCCTGACTGAACGGAGCTGATTTGTTTGAGAGAAATTGATACGAACTTTTTCTGCACTTCTGAAATCTTTCTGTCCTCACCTCTTATATTTATTAGTTCGAAGTGATTCACCAAAAGTTGACCTGAATTCTCAAACTACTTTTCTTCTGGCAAATAAACTCTTCACTAAAAACATATGTGCCCGTCACTACACTAAATGCGTGAAGTCTATTTACTTGCTGTTGGGCTGATGGCTGGCCCCTTCCCAGCAGCGCAGAGGAGATGGAAGGCATTAAGAAAAGCCCTGCATATTGCTGGCTGAACAGTCTGCAAAAAAAGGACAGGGATGATAGGAATGAAATCCTAGCACTGTTAAGCGGCACTTGGAAGATTTCACTACAAAGTTTCTATTAAAAAAAATAAAGAAAAAAAAATCAATGGAAGTCACACAAATCAAAACCGTGCACAGCACTTTGAAACTATACCAGTGTGCCTCCATAAGTGCATGGGATTAAAAAAAAAAAAAAAAAAAGTAAAAAAAGAGCCTTAGCTGTAGGCAATGCACTTCAATGGCTCAGCTCGGTATGGAATATACCTTCCAGAATGGGCCTCTCCATCCCATGGAGGAGAGGGGCAGACAGAGCTGCAGACACAGAGGCACAGTATCTGCTGAGGCTCCTCTGCCTGGCTACTGCTCCCTCACTCCTGCCGTCCCCGCTGAGCCTGTCGCCGGGGTTGTCGCCGGCCTGTCGCTGAGCCTTGGGCTGACCTGAGTCTCTCAAACCTGCGGGCAGAAACGCCGGGCAACGGGGTCGCTTTTATGAAAGCAGGAAGGCGGCAGAGAAGCTGAACGTGGAGCTGTTGTTCAACAGCCCCCTTGGTACAAGACTTAGGGACCCTCAACTAAGCTACTGTGTCTGTTCAAAGTACTTTAAACAGCAAACGGGGGGTGAGGAGGCAGAGAGTGACGACGGCTTCAAAAAGGGACTGACCTGTGCTGCGCCAGCAGCCTGATTTGGAGACACGAGCGATAAGAATTGTATAAGGGGCTGCCTGTCCTTGGTAGCATTAGAAAAAGGGAGTATTTCCTCGAAATACATTTCCCAGCGCAAAGGGCCGGCTGGCGGCTCGGGCAGGAGGGGGAGTTTCCGTTCGGTGGGGGACGAAGGGTTTTAATGAGGGGTTTAAATCAGGCGACACCTGCTCTTGGGGCTTCCCTAGAGCCGAAAGCATATCGCGAGGGATGATGAAGAGTGGAAAGAAAAAGGGCTTTTTTTTTCTTTTCCCTACGGGAGGATCCATTTGGTGGTACGGGGAGGGCAATGTTTCACTAGGAAATAGGAATAATCATCAAGGAAAGATACGGGAAACAGAGAAATCACGGGCTGAAGTAGACTTAGTAGGAAAACAACGGGGGGGGGGGGGGGGTTTGAAAAATTACCAGAAAACTGATATTCTCAAGAGTGCAAGAAATAGCACAGGCTCTGCTGAAAATGAGGTTAGTTTTGGAAATTAACATCACATCTGTCTACTTCCAATAATCCTTGTCCATTTTAAAATGGAGCTCACACCACAAGATATCTGCTATAAATAATCAAATACATTATAACCTGGACATATCCTCTACATCGAATAATCCCGCTATAAAAACTGAGAATAAAGGAATTTGCTGGATGACTAGCACTTAAGAAATTGTTCCCTGGTGGGTTATTTGCAGCCTATTCTCTACTTCAGTAGGAGTTTATGTTGAATAACTCACAGCTGTGGAAATACCTGCACAATGGAATTTAATACTGCTAATAAAGGGATACAAATTGGCATAGCTCCACTCAAGACTCTCTAATGTTAAGACGTACAAGTGTCTTGGGTCGCGTAAAAGGCTGAGTGGCTTCGGCGCAGAGCCCGGGATGCTCAGGCGGAGGGACGGTACCAGCGCACGAAGGATGGCGCGGGGACGCTAATGGGATGGTGCCGCGGGAGCTGAGCGTGCTGCGCTCCTCACCGGGAGCATCCACGGGTGCGCTGGCCTCCGAAGCCTCTTATCTTTGTACAGCAAGTGGGCTCCTCAACGTAGTCCTTTTGTGGGAATTTTAGGAAACTTGTTTTTTTTTTTTTTTAATTTAGGAATAACAAAAAGGGAGGAGGAGTCATCCCTGCTCGCTGCACTGCGCACGCAGAAAACACAATGAACACACCCAGGTACACGATGGCCACGTCGCAGTTGGGGTTGTTCCCTTCTGGACACATCTGAAGCACCAGATGCCAGAAGAGCATCCTGAGATGTGCGCTTGTAACTGGAAAGGCAGAGTTGGCAACTCTTTATGATTTGGTTTTTTTTTTAATTGCGACTCTCCTGGATTAGTTTATTTTCGAATATTGAAGGAAATTGGGGAAGGGAGGAGAGGAGAAAGATAGAATAACTGATGCCTCAGGTGATCTATATCATTCCTATGTCCTTCAAGCTGCCTCTCTGCAATGTTTACAAGCGTATTTCTGTAGAGAGCTGGGCAGGACACGATCTGCGTAACTCACTCTGCAGCGTCGTGGCTTAGCCAGGAGCCTTGAGAAGAGAACCTCATCAGCCCACCCCTGGCGAGATCAGAGGCACTTGTATGGTATTTGACTTTCAGCTCCAGCATTTTTTAACTCTTTGTTTTAACCAACTTTGCAGTGCTTGTAGCTACATGGAAATCAAATCTGGGGAAAAAAACCCTTATCAAAGTATAAGTGAAAATTTCAATACATGGAAGGAACCAAAAGAAAAAGTGCCTTCAAACCAAACAAAAAGGTTCTTGTTTAATAAAAGAAAACAAAATTTTAAAAATCATGATTTTTGAAGATCATTATTGCTGTTGATCGATCCCAGCTGTTTCTGAGCAGCCTGCGGTCGCGCGGGCAGGTGTTTTGCAATGGAAGTCAAATGGCCACGAGCCTTCCCACCAGGGAGACACTGGCCCGCAGGAGACTGCGGGGTGCTCGGACAGAGGGTGAGGTGTAGGTGGACGGGTGTAACAGTCCTGGAAAGCTGTGACTGCAGCCAGGCCTTTAATCTGACAAAATGACTACTGGTTTCAAGGTAGGACTGTCCGTGTGTTTTGTTTATTTTACCTCAAGGGTTATTTCAAATTAATCCATCTGTTACTCAAAGGGGGTTGTTGCAGTTAAGAAAGCAGAACAGTCTTGGCGCTGACTTGCATCATCGCAGATGATTAAAAAATCAAATAATTGGATAAAATGAATTAAAAAAAAATAAAATAAAATCAATTGTCCATTTCCCTTTTGAGTCTTGACCTTGCAGGTATGTGCCCACCCTGGTACCTGGCAGTGCCTGCGTGAAGCCCGTCTCTGGAAGGTTTCCTTCATTACTGATTGCAATTTTCTTCCCCAGATTATGGGCTTTTCTTAGAAACTGCCGTCCTGTAGATTGCCACTTTCTGAAGCATCAGACTGTTTGAAGGCAATTACTACGCAGACCACTCCTTCCTTCCCCGACACTTCTCCTCCCTTCTTGAGAACTGGCTATGCCGCGGGTCTCACAATGAAATCATAGGACTTGACAACTCTGTTTCCATGTTAAAAGCCCACGTCCCACTATTACATGGTCTTGAGCTTAAAAACGTTGCCTCCCTGTGGAGTGCCACTGTTCAGTCACTCATTATAAACTGGTCATTAGTATTATTTCTTTCCCCCCCTCACAGGAATGCAGCTGGCATCTACAGTAAAGCCAAATCCTGCTGCGTGAAATTTGTGAGTTAGACCCTTCTCAAGGGGGTTCAAGCTTAAAAAAAAAAAAGCGGGGGGATATTGGAAAATAATACACTTTCTGGGAGAAAGAAGGCTGATGTAAGTTACGTTTTTCTGAGCCCGTAGGCTGAAATGACAGCAAAACTTGGAAATTTGCTGAACAAAGCCAACTTGAAACTCCCCATGCCTGTTGATACAAAAGCAAGCAGAGGAGGTGGTAGCCACAGTATGCAAAAATAAAATTGTATTGCTCCTACAAAGCTCAGGAACCACAACAGAGGTTCTTGATCACTGTCCAGGGACACCGTAGCTATGGGCCCGGCTCCTATAAATTGTAGCACTTCTCACCTGATTCACGTCGGAGGAGCTGATGATTTAAGCATAGAGACAGTCATAGAACAGCTGAAAAACCTGTACAAAAAGATAGCTGTCTCAGTTGCTCACCTTTTGTCATCATTCTTTGGCACCACAAGTTTAATCTGAAAGGGAGATTTCGATGAAAACAGCTGAAAATTCCCTTTCAAAATGGAGTTTGCAGTCAAAGACAGACACATGCCCCAGTATCCATCACAGTTCCTAAATTTCACACCTTCTGTCTGCTGAATTTGATCTCTCTTGGCAAGCCAGGAGCATCCCACCTTGGTTTTGATAGGTCTGTCTGTGTGGAGTACAAGACAGTCCTGCGTTTTGTTTTACACGTAGCCAGAAGAAGATGGAAGGTGAAAAAACTTTGGGCAAAACGGCAAACAAATTTTCATAAGCTATCAAAGAGAGATGGGAAAAAAAAACCACCCTCAACCCAGCATCTGAAAGCACCAAACACAGTTTTTAAAAGCTTTTCCAGTACTCAGACCCCCCAAGAGATCGCTCAGGGAGGATGAAACTTCATGTGATGAAATGAGAGTTGCAGTCGAATGTGATAAGGAGTGTTAAACGTCTGCTTCATTTCAAGCATTTGCTAAAACGTCTCCTAATGCACTTACGAGGGAGGCGCTAGCCTTATACATTATGTCTGTTCAATACAAAATTGTACATACTAGCTCAGATGAATTCCGAGTTGTTGAGACAGAGCTATTAATTAAACGGGGGCGATACACAACTTGAGAATCTCCAGAGATCGGACAGAATTCCTTTTAGCACAATGTAAAATACTGCTCCGCACACACACACTGTTCTGCGTGCCACCTTCCGACTGGTAAGATCTTGGACACCTGAGAAGTATTTATATCATAGATCACAGTACAAATTAAAAAAAACCAAAACAAAACAAAAAAATCCCCACCCTCATAAAACCCCCACAACCACGCACAGAAAGAAAAGAAAAGCACCCTGAAGAATTTTGGACTCCAGCTACGAGCACAGACCTAAAGGATCCTAAATCTGGGTGTCCGACAGGAACAGAAGCACCGCGGGTGGGCGTTTGCCAAGGTTCAGCTGAAGCACGTTCCCCTGCCAATGTGCAGTAACGGTACTCAGCAGCACCTGAGTTACCAGGGATGCATTTAGTAACTTATCCAAACTGGAGCGTATCAGTCTCATCCTGCTCCCTGTAAAGCTGATGGAAGCGCAATCAGGAGCTTCTTGGGGAGCTGGCGTGTTTGTGCTCTGCTGTGGCTGGATGCTTTTTATAAAGTTTCTGATTCTGTGTGCACAAGTGTATTATTCTCTGATGTCATCTTTAGTGCATAATGGTGTTTTAAAATGCGCTTACGGATTAAGACTGCCCATAGACCCATTAAAATTATTTCTCGATGTAAGGGATATAGTTCTTTTATCTCAGAAGTGACTCAGGGGGTCATGGAAGAAATGCTCCTACAGTTAGATTGCTCCATCGCTGCTCCTAATAAAGCCTCTCCCTTTGAAAGAACTTGTACTAGTCGCTGTCAAAAACCCACACTAAATTAAAACGGATTTTAATACTACCAACATTCAGTGGAAATTCATATCTGCTCATGAAACACAGCGGCATGGTCCATAAATTTAGAGACTTCCAAAAGTGACTCTTTATCTAAAGGTACCATCTGCCATGCTGCAATGCTGGGGTACCACCAGACTTCCTAATCGAAGCATAATGATATGCCAGAGTCACATCAGTTCTATGGGATGTTAAATATTCATTAGCTGCTCTTAACATAGTAGAAGAGTCAGGCCTCAGTCTTGTATAAAAATACGCTGTCAAAAAGCTAGAAAAAACATACAAATCATCCAGTCCTGCGCAGTAAAACCAGCTGCTGGGGTTACTTGCGCCCCAGGGCAGCTTTAATTTGGACGTGCGATATATCACCATAGGGCTACTTGATCAGAGTTGCAGTCTCAGGAAATATTTTCAGGACTATTCAATTTCCATTAGCAGTTTCTCCAGGATGTATTAGGCACAAACTGATTCCTTCGGTATCAATCATTCATGTTTTCTCTTTCATCCTGTCTTTGCTAAAATAGGGTTTTCATGGAGGCCATGAAATTGCAAAATTTAGTCTGTTCTTACAGCTGTTCTATCATTTAGGCTCCTTTAACGGTGTTTTGCAGCAAAAGGTAGGGTAAGGAACCTCTCTGCACCCCGGTGTTGGAGAACACCCAGTGCTGCTCAGCATTTTGCCTTTCTGTTCAGTATTTGCCTTTCCCTGTACCCCCATCTCTGCCGGCACACTTCAAGGCCGATTCTCCTCGGCAGCTCTCTGGTGATGGGTATTTGCGCTCTGTTCCCCAAGGACACAAGCTGGTTATGCTTCCCAAATGTGCCAGGGTAGGACCAAGGTCAAAAATTAGTCGCTTACAACTTTCAGAGAGCCCCATGCTGCTGCAAGTGTACGAACGCCAGCCACACCTCCCAAGGCCCCTTCCAAACTGAATTATCCTACAACATTATTACATTCATACACACCAAGGCGTAGATGATGAAACCCAAGGACACCTTCATTCCAAAAAGACTACAAAGCTGCAAATGTTGCTTATTCTGGCTCATTGTGAAAAGGGAGAATGAAGGAACTTTAAGAACTGAAATGTTCTCACGAGGGGCAGCTGGTGAGACCAGATGGTGACTCCCGTGAGTTGGCAGCTCCCTGAGAAGTGGACTTTGCCAGCCCAAGACAAAAAAAACCCAAATCCACAAGCAAAGCAATTCAAAGAATCACCAAAACCCAGCAGTGCTTATGATTCCTCCATGTTCCAAGTCCTTTGTAAGAGCAACCAGCCTAGTTATCAGTGTTCTTAGTCACTTTACTAATTATATGATTCTGCTTTTCTAAGTAAACTCCTGGAATTTCCTCCCTCTGGTCAGCAAGGGCACCTCTCATGGCCACTATTTCCCTCCATTTAGTGAAAACAAACAAGAGCTTTCTCTTTGAAAGTATTTCAGCATCGTGAGATAAGTTTCCTTCCTCCTTTTAATAACTGCAGGTCTCCCCAGAGGAAAGCGTCAACAACATTATTTCCTCCCACATTCTAAGAGAGATACAACGTTCTGGTAGGTGGTGAGATTAGATTACAGTAAAATTAATTGTTAGTTTCAAGCTTGCATTCTTCAGGCTGCCACCTCGGCTCTCGTGAAGGTGTTTTTGTGATCTTTGTTCACCTTTCCCACATCTCTGCATCAGGCGCTCCCGGAGCACACAAAAGCTGCAACCCACACCCAAAAGGCATAAAATCCAGTAGTTAATGGGATCGCTGTACCTGAATTCTCTACTGACAGGCCAGGGGAGGTTTAGACTGGATATTAGAAAAAATTTTTGCACTGAAAGGGTTATCAAGCATTGGAACAGGCTGCCCGGGGCAGTGGTTGAGTCACCATCCCTGGAGGTATTTAAAAGACGGGTAGACGTGGTGCTTAGAGATATGGTTTAGTGGTGGTTTTTGCCAGAGTTAGGTTGATGGTTGGACTAGATGATCTGAAAGGTCCCTTCCAACCTAGGCCATTCTATGATTCTGTGATTCTAAGCACATGGAAAGACGCAGGATCACAGGCTCTGTCTTGACGAGTTTACCATGTCATTGGAAAAATGGCAAGAAAAGGCCATGGGGCATCCCAGGGTGCGAGGACGAAGGAAGCAGCAACGACGAGCCCGCATGGGCAGCTGCGGCGCACCTCAAACCACCGCGTTGAGCCGGCCTATTTGGACATTTTCTTTTATGAATAAATAAGTGGATAAATAAAATCGGCTAGCTCCGTCTGTTATTCACCCTAACCACAGCAGGGTGGATTGATAGCCTGTAGACAGGGTTCTTGAGGAGATATGGAGAAAGTGTCCTTCCAGATTAATTCAAGGACAGCACTCGGAGGAGTCTGTTACCCATTTTTCAAGGGTTCCTATGTTTATTTACTGAAACAACAGGAGTAATATGACATCATAAATCTTTTAAAAATTGAAATAGTAGTGCCAGTCTTGAAAGATTAATAATAAGGAACGCCTTTTAGAGTGTGCTCATGGAAATGTAGTATGAATGATTAGTGTTTTTGAACATTAGAATTACAGTGTATAATTGTAATGTTATAGCAGCTATATAGGAGCCAGTGATCCCTTAATGGAATACATTGTGAACTTAATTATTTACATGGAAAAATCGGGGCTGATATAGTCTCTGAATGATAGACCTACCGTTTCCTACATAACACGCAGGTGTTATGAAGGAGCAGCGTTACTATCTGTGCAGGCACACTCAGCCTGCATTTGTTATTTAGTTAGTTTTAAATTCTACCCTGCGATTGATGGCTTTTGTGCTCTAGATCCTGCAGAAACCTGGAGTGTCCTTTAGGCTATCTTCCTGCGAGGCCCACCACGGGTGCCAAAATTCATCAAAGCAGGATTTTGCTTGCAGGAGAATGGTGCCCAGGTCGGAGGCTGAGGCTCGTTCGTCAGGCAGAGAGGGAGTCGTCTCCTGCTGAAGGACCAAGTGGCCACGCAGGGTGCTTTGCCCTGTATTTCTTCCGTGATGGTGGTTTCAAAACTATTTGGCAGAATCACATCCAGCAAAAGTGTGCTTAAAAAACACATATATACACTTGGGAGACACATTTCCCTAAGGTGGCTTCTGGGTACACTTAGAAAAAAAAAAAAGGAGTTCTTCAGATGCTTTTATAATGTCGGTAATATTAAAAGCAGAGTTTCAGTCAAGAGCTAAACATCACTTCCCTGCACAAAAGGCAGGATCACGTAGATTCAGTATCTCTGTGTGGTTAATTCTCCCTGTAAGTATTTGCCACCCGCAGGGTGCACCTTGCAGGGCTTCTCAGCGGCTTCGGGATGCAGGCGTGTGCCTCAGGCCCCCGGCTCAGCCCAGGGGCTTCACACGCCGGGCTGTATTCAGAGCGGCCGCACCAGTCCAGAGGTTTCGCTTGCTCCCGTGGCCAATGGATTTGATAGCAAAGGGAAGAAAGAAGGAGAATTTTTTTAAATCCTCTCAGCCCCAGTTGAGGGACTCACCGTCAAACTATCAGACAGAATTCAGCAGAGTGGAAATTCCTGCCCTGATAAGCCCCAGCCCTGGAAGGCGAGGGATGCAAAGTTCAGGATGGAGGTGCGCTTGCTGGATGCCCTGCGCTCCCTCGTGCTCGGCTCTCGCCGCTGTTACCGACCTGCGCTGTTACACATCATTAATGTCAAAAAAAAAAAAAAGCGCACCTAACCAAATTGAGCTGTAAGCGATTCGCACCTAAACGACAGGCTTTCCGTGTTTCTGGAAAACGATTGTAATGCAGTAAAACGCTAATTCCGAAAAAACTCCTGGTGCGTGACCCTGGGTGTGCGTCTTTTACATGCAAGGAACTGTGAATGCATGATACAAGAGCACATTTGTTAACACAGTTTATTGGCACACTTATTGGCAAAGCATACATAAAATACATTGTATTATATAACACACTGACTCACTGTGTCTTTACATGATGAGTGGAACATATTAATATGTAAATGAAAAAAATTAGTTTCTTTTATAAAGTTTCACATAAATACACCGGAATCAAAAAAAAAAAAAAAAAAAAAAAAGTAAACCAAAAAATGGTTTGAGGGCTTTACAAAAATATTATACAAGAAATATACTATGAAAAGAAATAACAACAAAGCCAACTCAGATACAATAATAAAAACACAAAAGTTTTAGATTTATTAAGCTGCCCACAAAGTTAATGGATTACATGGCTTTAAAATATCTGGATCGACAGCAATTTTACAAAGCATAAACTCTCATAGGACTGGGTGTCTTTTTCCACATAAAAATATTTCTCATGTCTTTGATGAAAAAAAGACATTTCTTGTTTCAGCATTTTTATTAAATGATGGAAAGAGTATCTACTGGCATCAGCTAAACGTAAATTAAAAATGCTGGATCCTTTAAATGATTAACCGATGAAAGAAAAGTTAAAGAAAGAACAAAAGTTACTTTAAATTACTTTTCCTTAAAAGCTGATTTTTTCTGAAACAAGAAATTTCAGGTGCAAGTTGAAAAGCAGAAAATATATTACAATTGTAAAAAGTTTTACATAGTTACGTTAATGAGATCCTGAGCACTGATGACTTGTTAAAATATGGCCATTGTTTGACGAGGAAAAAACAACCCCTTCCAATAAAATGCATTGTCAGAAATTTGCCACAAGATGCTGTTTAATTTTCAATTATTTTAATTGAGGTCAGTGCCAGTATCATGTTGTATGTGAATGCTTCCAAGAAATGTATATGGAAGCTTATACAAGAGTTTTCCCTAATTAAAAAAAATCGGATAGCTTTAGTTTAGAAATAGATACTGTATCCGTTGAAAGGTGTATTTTTCAATTTTTTTTGAAGAATGCTGTGAAACAGTAATTGATAACCCACTGACATACATCGCAGCGGGTACCGCTGCAGAGTAACCTATTGGGAAGCTTGTGGTGTGGGGTTTTCAGATTTAGTCTCCTGGTTAGCAGGAGGTTTGCTGTTCCACGGGCTGTTATTTCCCAGTGCAGGTGAATTGTTGAAATCTTCTTCATCATCCATGCCATTTGCTGCATCGTACTGTGTATTCTCTAATCTAGTGATGAGCCTTTCGTCTTCATCCCCAAATTCGCCTCCCATCAGAGTTGGTTCTCCTACCACCATCACATCCTGTGAACAGCACCCAATATTTGTTATATGGAAACCTTGAGAGAGAAAAAATCAACTTAAAAAAATCATGTTAGAGAATTTGCATCTCTTAACTTTGCGATATTTGAACAACAGAGTTATAAGTTCCTGCATAGTAGGAACCAGGAGACAGGCTTACACTTTATTTCTAATTTAAACGAACAATTATAACACATCTCTCTGGCTGCATGCTCATGGCTCTGGATCTCAGAAACCCCAGAACTGAAAAGCAGGTAGACTGTAAAATGCGCATGATTTTAAGCAAAGAAGCAGGCTATGAAACTGCCTTAAACTCCTGCTTCAAATATTTAGCCTTTATCCGGTAATTCTTTCCTGAGCCATTTTAATTGGAAAGGCACCAAGGTGCATCTGTGTTGCAACTCGGCAACACGCGTATTTTAAAAGTAGTTTAAAAGAAACCACATTTCTTATCCTCAGACTTCTCAAATGTGGAGCACAGCACTCTAATAAAGATGGTAACTCTCTTATCCATAGCCAGCCAAGCCCTTTTACGCATCCAATATACTTGACATTCTGCTACTTAATTATGGTAATTAATTTAGGTAAAGTTTTCGATAAAAACAATGTTCACACTGATTTGACAATTTGCATAGCTAATTAAGTCATTAGCAAAAACCTGCTGATTGCCAACAAGCCCTGAATTTACCATCTGTTATTTCATGGTGCCTGTCACCTAACTCCATGTAGGCAACCCTGCCGCCAATCTGTGCAGTAAGAGGACCAATCTGTCCAGCTGGTACCGTAAAAGGAAGATGAAGAGTGCTAATTATAATTACACTGATGAAGCTAGTAGTCATCAAAAACTGAAGCATGCAAGAAAGAAAGAATTCATCTAATCACTGCTTTAAATACAAATTGTCCTTCCATGAAAACAAGTAAACCGCCTACTGTACTCCAGCGCATCACGTATTTGCTGCAAAAATCCTAGCCAGCATGGGATAGAAAGGTGCAAACTTGAGATTGGAAAGCAAAGGTGCAAAGCCAGAGAGCTCTCTCGCTCTCTCTGTTCAGCGGAGGATGAGGCTGCTGTGCTAACCACTAAAGAAAGAAGTGGGATGCATCTTTTCATGCAGCTCAGGTGGCAGGGCAGCAGCTAGCGCTTGGTAGGAGTGCAGTGATTCCAGATGTCTAGCTTTGTACCTGCTGATTTAAGAAGCCCTTCCAAGCATCCTAGTGAACAACAGATTCATATTTTAAAGGATCTGTTCCTCCTTGTGAATGTAAAAGCAGTTGTAAAAAGCAAACAGAAGACAAATGTTTGCATTAATAAGGTTTCTTTTTCATCAGGTACGTACTTCCTTCACCATGAAACAATACAAATTATTGCCTGTAAGTATTTATACTGTTTCTTGATATCCCTCAGCAAAGGCTGACATGCTACACAAGAACGTTTATACCACATTTTCAGCCTGTGCTATGTGAAAAATTTGTGAGTGGATGGAAACTGTTACATGATTTCTTCTTTACATTGTCTGTATTTTGTTACTCCATATATCCATAAAACATTTGGTTAAATAAAACTCACACACAGCTTTGTGACATAGAAGCTCAAAAGACAAAAGTGTTTATAACCAAAAGTTTATCCTAATTTATTTTGTCCCTCTAAACAACAGTGTGTAGTGCGCACCGCTGAACCGGACCTGACCCCGTGGTATTGCGAGAGCAGTAATGACAAGAGAGACCTGGCAGAGGACAGCGAGTCGGGTTGGAGCGTGCAGTGGGATGTGGCAGGCAAAAAGGACCACGGTGGCTGAAATACAGAGTCACAGACCGAGGTGGCAACAGTTCCTCTTACTTCAACGCTCTCGAGTATGGACCTCAAGTTCTCCCTGTTGCCATACCAGCAAAGGGTTGGCAACTTGGATGAGACTTTGAGAAGCACATCAAAAATAACTGTGGGGCTGGAACAGCCGGCTGGGGAGGCCACATGAAAGAATTAAATATTTATTACATTCGCCAAATAATTGGGAGGGGTAAATATGCTTAACAGCTGCAAGTGCTGAAAGGAAGAGGATCGCTTTAGGCCAACCCGATGAGATGTAAACTAGGGTACTAAGATGACACTGAGTAAATGGAAATGTAACCCCTACTGCTAAGACAATATTCCTGTTACTGAGAAGTGCAGACTGAGGATTAATGACCCCACTGGAACGATGCTAGCTTTGCCGCTCAGGTCACCTAACACTGGGCTGGGAAAAATCTCAATCTGTGGTAGGAAACCTTCGTGCATCAGCGGGGAGATGCTCAATGACCTTGTGAATATTTCCATCTCTAATTTCTCAGATTCTTTGCAAATAGTATTCCTTTAGAATAATGACACCCACTGAGAGGACAGTTTGCACTTATATTTGTCTCCATGCTATTGAGTATCTCTCTCTCTCTCTCTCTCTCTCTGGGAATTAAACTAAATTATATTGAGGTTAGTGGAGTTTTCCCTGATTCTATTTAAAAGAGAGATATCACAGCATTAGTTACAGGACATTTTTAAAAAAAATAATGTTATATATATATATATATATATTCTTGACAATCCTGTCACTTATAGTTATGTCAGGCAAAAATAGTGTCTCAGGAAGCGCACATGCTGGTTCCTCCCCGGAGAGGATTCTGCTCCTCAGACTGAAAGCTGAAGACCCCACCGAGTGCACCCCATTGAACCTCCACTCACTAGATCCCGTGCAATGACCACCAACCTCTGAGGAGGACTGGAAGTGACTCCTTTTAGAGCCCCTCAATGCTTCTCCTTAAATTGGCCAGTGGGGGTCACTGCTGTTGAATGACACAAGGCTCCATCCCTCCCAGGGTTGAGGCTGCAGCTCTGGAGTGCTCCTAGCTCCTGCTCATGGAGTGAGAAGCAGAATCCAAGAATTAAACCCTAGTCTCTTGCACGGCAGCACACACTGCTATGGCCTAGTTATGGTAGCACATATTTGACTAGATTAGTTTAAAAAAGATTTAGACTGTAGTCACTCAATCTTATTAATTTACTCTGTGATTAGAAACAACATTTTTGGTCAAGGAATGTCTCATGATAGTAAAATATGGTTGCAATGAAGCACTGTAAATAAAGCAGTGGATGTTTTACATTATGTGATAGAAATGTATTATTTAATAATACAACCACAAAAGCAGCTTTCATGTATATCATACCTTTCATCCTGAAATAACCCTAGTTGCCATCCAAACTTAAATTGATGTATACAAACTAGACACAGAGACCACTTCATACACGACTCAAATGCAGGCACTTCTATTTAACAGACCGGTGATTTCTCAAGCTTCACCTTTTTTATACCTAGCTTCAAAGTTTGGCTCTGCTATGCCCAGTAATGTAACTAAACTTTTAAACTTGCAATTTGAAAGATAACACGATGGCTAAACAATGTCTCACTGGAGTCTGGAGGTAAAAATGTGTGGTGGGACATGTAAAATTCCCCATCTCTATGCCTGCCATCTTTGCTGCTGTTAAAATGCTGCCCCGCTCAGTGTTTTACGGTGACTAGTTCGTAGCTCAGGTGTCACAGTCCCCAGAAGCAGACAAACAGTGCTTCACAAACCTGAGGTAATGAAAAACGCCTGAAACGATCAAGCATATTGTTCAAGCAAGCCTCATACTCCAAGGACTGGAAGTTGCACTAGTTTTAGCAGCCAGCATACCTCTAAGTGCTAAGTCAAAAGAAGAAGGGTACCTCCTCCTGCCTGCCTTCCTTCCCTCTTACAGAATTGTTAGTGATGATTATTTCAATAATTGACTTCTTAGCTCCTTGCTACAAAAATTATTAATGACTGGAGAGCCCCATTGCTACCCACACCCATAATGGTCACTGCCTCCAAGATAAAAACACTGGACTGACGCTGGTGTTGAAATCATCTATAGAAATAGAACTGACATTTTAATTAGGTTTCAGAATAAACATTTTCTAGAGGAAAATGATTATCTTTCACATCTCATCATAGTCCTCTCTGTTAACTTGACATTCTGGTCTCGTTTGGAATATTTTTCCTAAAGCACAACAACCGCAAACCAATTTGTTGACTCTCATCTCCTTATGGCTAAATCTTAGATTCTGAATTGCATGGTTCTGAGACACGGGATAATTTCTGACACTAATCTTCTGGCCCTGGAACTGAAGCGCTGGTACTACAACGTCCATTACAAACCACCTAAACCTACCCCCTGTTTCCAAAACATGTAAAAGGTTGTATTGCTCTCTTCAACATTAGCAGGTTCATTTACGGATTTGGCTTTTGAGGAGCTTACAGAGGACTACAAAGAGAAAGAGAGATTACTGAGGTATGTAACTTGCTTAAAGAGTGCAAGGAGACTCTAATTAAGACTCTGGATGTAACAAAGAACATTTGATTTACTTCGTGGCATGTAGTGAGGCTTTATTCTTTCCAACACAAATGATATTTCACTGGGTTCATGGTTACAGTATTACACTCAACAGGATCTTCATTAGTAAATGAAAGTAAAATCCACCTATTAATTTCTGTGGTTACGACTGGGAGCAGCCTAGAGCAATGGTTCTTAGAGTTTGTGAGAGTTGTGCATTGGTGTCAAATTTCCAAGTTTGAAGAGATGAAAATGGATCAATGTGCACTGTTTTTATTAAACTAAATGGAAAGTGATACTTAAGTGATAAGGAGGTATGGACCCCTATGGATGATCTTGCATACAGCTGCCATCCACAGATCACAGTATACAGGTCACTGCGCTACATACAGGGGCCTGGTCTTGCAAGAAAGTTTTATTTGAAACAGAAGAATATGAAAAATGCAAAGAAATCAGACCTCAGCCTGTAAAGAGGCTCGAAAACTGAGCAAAGACTTGGGAAAACACTCCTTCTAGCTTCACATATTAGAGGAAATTAGTAATGCTAAGTGATAAGGCAATGACTCACCCAAATTAGACAACTAATTTCTTTGAAATCATAGGAAGGCTAACATTAGAAAGACAAATTTTCTGTGAACCTTGCGGAAGGAATCTTGCCTATCTTTGCTCTTCGTTTAGAGGAAAGAGGAAATTGGTAATTCCGGTTTCTGCACAATGGGTTAACTTTTCTTCCAAAGATCAGATATAACTGAGAACATGGACAAAACTAAGAACAGTTCAAATGACCAGCATCTGCTGAGACTAAGACAGCTGAGTAGACTACAATTTCTGGGTCCCTGTTCCATTGACTTTCTTTATGCGCTAAAAACAAGTCAATGCATTTGTAGAAAGCACTGGAAGTATTGAGCCTGCACCCATGAAAGCCTGAGAGAAGACAATTTCTGTTGAGAAAAATAGAAAAATGTTTTTCTATTTGTGCTATTGGAGTGACTGTAGCAGCACTTGGTTCTATGTCCAAGACGCTACAGCGTGTTGCCTCAGCATCTGCAGGATTCAGGTCAAAAGCATCACTGGACAAGTAATAGGCCAACCTAGGCATGAGTTGTGCGGTGCAATCATGTAGCACATTGGCTAACTACGTTTGTTTTCAGAATGTAGGAAATATGTAATATGTAGGAAAGGTGTTAAACAAGGGACTCGGGAAGGAAGAGTAATATTGACAAGAGGAGATGCTGAAGGTCTGCAACCAATAGCATAAGAATCACTATCAGAATCACAGAGACCACGTTATAAAGGAAAATGAGCATAACAGAGTGCAAGTGACTGTCAAAAGGGTAAAACTTTGTATTTTATTTAGTAGGGTGGAGAAAGTATAAAAAATAGTTACAGATTTGAGGACAGACTGAGACTGACCCTTTTCAAATTGCTGATGAGAGGGAAGATGCGTACCCACCCACTGGCAGAGACCATTAAGATGCTTTTGAAGACTCTGTTATTAAAGATGCATCAGAATGTGTCAAAACCGTCAAATCACTAATAAATTTAAGGTAACACAAAAGGCAGAAATTATACTGATTGATTAGGCTTCAGCAACTGAACTTCAGGGTGCAGTGCCAACATGACCCATGCATGGAAATAAAACCACAACTTTCACTTTCTGGGCTTGGCTCTGTATTGTCAGCCCTGTCCCTGCCTGAAGAATTGATCAGAAAATACACAGGTAGAGGAAGTGACACAATCTCCTATTACTGAAGAAGAATGTGTACGTGACAAACAATGTTCCATCTCATTGGTCAAGGTTTGCCTAGCCCCATGTATTTATCTGAAGGTCTGGAAGGGGCTATGGGGAAAATGACAAATCTTTCTGAAGTGTCAAGCTTTGTCACAGCTGATGGCACTCCAGCTGCTTTCCAGTCACTGTCCTGAACATGGAAAATTTGCCTCTCTAGACATGAAGACCTTGTTAAAGAAAAAGAAGCTAATGGTGGGGGTGAGAAATTTGGATAAGGGATACTGTAAATTCACACATTTGCCAGAGTGTACACAGCATTACTGTAGGAGCAAAACTGAATAATTACTGATGTCCTAAACCAAGAAACATTACAGAGAACAGAGGCTAAGGAAACATTCTCTAACCAGGTTTAATTTACTACCAAAAAGAAACCAACATAGGAGCATAAAAGTGACAAGAAATAAGGAATTAGATTCTATTATGGTGGAGAGGCTGTCTTTGCTGTCTGGGAAGAAATCACTAGAGAAAAAGAGAATGCTGGAGTACAGTGACTCCATATTAATCCAGATTTGGTATGGATATGAACTCATTGTTGGGGTTCTCCAGACAGGATGATGGGAAAAATGGAACTAAAACTAGCTCTGCTTATGTGAATCATCTGGACAGAAGATGCAATGATTTAATTCCTCTTTTCTAATAATGAGGGGGCAAATGCTTTTAGCACTGAAAATTAATTATTTCAGTAGCTATTTTCTACTGACCAGCAAAGTCCCATTCATAGAAAGCTCTATGTCCAAACGAAGCTTTAAGTTAGTTCAAAACTGTCATATAGTGTTTCAGGATTATCTTGTCTTCTATCGCAGATAAGGGAAATCAAACATTAACTACAGACTGATTCGCTTTAAGGTGAAGCTAAGGGAAAGAAACAGAAAGCAAGTTATTGCTACCTGCAGCTAACTTTGGAAAGCAATGGCAACCCTCTAACAAGGCCCACTTCAAAGAACTCATAATTTTGAAGAAACATGGTAACATCTCCCTATTTAACTGAAAAGTGTTGAATAGTTTTACACCGAAATATCCTACTGCTAAAATTATTTTGAGTTCTGTCTACTCTACAGGGTGGCCCAACCATCAATTCCATCTGGTTTACTATCTTTGCTGTGGCAAAGATGGGAAGAGCTGTTAGTACGCCAAACCAAACAGCTAAGCATCTTCCACTGTGCAGAGGGGAAGAAGAAGAGTCCTAAAAATGGAACCTGATCCTCCATACAAAAGAGTTTGGACCATCTTGCTACTCTGGTACAGAAAGCAACGAATATTGAAAAATATTGACTATGCAGCATCCTGAAAGTCAATGAAGAATAAAAATCTATCCCTCATACCATGATAAACTTCCTCATTATGTCTCAGATGCTCAACTATGATCTCCATCAGGAAAAGTAGCCTTGATTATTTCTTCTGTCAGGAGTAGCCTTTCAGTACCTGAAATCAGCTTAAATTTCAGTGGGAGTGACAGGTAACTATCAGAGGGCTCAATTAATCCCACTCAGATGTACGAGTACACATGGCTACCACTGAAGCCAACAAAAGCCATGTCTCCAGGGAGGAGCAGGCTGAAGAGAGGCAGGGGGTCAGATTCTGGTCCTACTGAACTGAACTCGGGGCAAGGAGTAGCCAAGATAAAGTGATTTTACTGTCGTTTAAACTTGGAGACAGCAGGGAACTAGCTGGTTGCTCAGTTTTGCACCAAATTGCTGTTTTTCCTTAAATATGGTTGATTATTGATCCAAGGGGTTTTCTGGCAGACACAGTGAGGCAGAGTGGTCCTTGCCACCAGGGGATCAAGTAGCTGGCCTTCTGACTGCTTTGTGTTGCCAGAGAACCCCAGAGATGCCTATATTAGGGAAAGAATCTGACCCCAGGGATGTGAGCCACGTGAAAATTTTAATATGACAAGGAGAAAATATGAGTTTAATGTACTGAAGCCCAAAGCTTCCGTAAGCTAGTGGATTGCTGAATCAGTTGCTAAACAAAAATCTTCATTTCATTTCACTGATGTTAGCCTACTCTTCTTTTTTATCTGGGTATTCAAGCTTCCTAGGAAGTGCCTGCTTTGTGCTAACAAAAGGCCTATATTCTTTGTGAGGCTTCAGAGGAGACCTAGTCCTTTTCTATCTGCTGATCAGAAATCCAATAAAAATCCCTGCATGTTATTCCCAAGATACCACTTTATACTTCCTATAATATCAAATTAATTTCCCTAGCTTTAAAAAGCGTAAGCTATCTCCTTATTGACTAAGGCACACTTTGTCCCAATTTGGGGTCTGATTACCCCTATATTGTGACTAAGGCAATAAACCTGACATTACTACAGTGCTGGTACGGTTCTGGAAATGACTGGGTGTTTCCCTATATAATTAGGATGTCAACAGTTACAGCTAAACCAAGACCCATTTTCCAGGGAATTGACCCTCTGCAAGTGGAGTGGTTAGAAAAAGAGATAAACTCTGCAGGTAACTTAATTCATAACCTGTTCCACTGAAGCATCTGAACCCGGCAGCGGTTAGAAGTAAGGTACTAATGTAGAGAGACCAGCGGTCTGCTCAGCTACGGCTGTCCTGTTCCACAGGGACTCATCCTCACTTAGCACCTGGCAGATGGAAGTCTGCAAGACTCATGCTATCTCTAAAAACACGAGGCCAAATCTGAGTCCCACCGCCAGTGGAAGGATTCCCACTGACAAGATGGGGAGTTGGCCCAGGCCTTAAAAAAATCACATCTGGTCCTCAGGATACCCCTGCTTGAGGGTCATTCGTAAAAGCTGCACTGCAGAATGGCTTCTTCACATCTCTCCACTAATTTCCCAGCTTCCACAGCACACTGTGCAAGATCGCTTTTTGCTTGCGATACTTTAGGCTCAAGAATGCACCTTCTTTACAATGTAAGGAAAAATTAAAGCACCATAAGTGATTCAGGCCTAAAAGGAAAGTGAGACTTACAGGTACCTGACTTGATAGACTCAGGTTTGCAGCAGCTGACTTTTTCTTGCTGTTGGTACTATTTGCGTTGTTCCCAGCACTGCTGTTGGAAGTGCTGCTGGTAGAGTTTTTCCTTTTTCTCCGTTTCGTTGTCGGTTGTCTTGTGGGTTCTGCTGCAATAAATGGGAAGGAGAGCAAATGGCAGATACTGTAAAGCATGCGCTAAAATGATCCATACGCAGAAGTGCTGAAATACTTTTTCATCTAGTTTTAAGTTCCTATGTTTACTAGTAGTAGTACTAGTAGAACTAGCAGTAGATTTGACATACAAACTGTAGAATAATACTGGGACCCAAACCAAAGGAATCTGCTTTCAATTTTGTATAATGGACTAATTAAGTTTATTCTCCCAGCGTTATCTATAAAGATATTAGAAAGCATTTTACCACTGGGAGAATCATGATAACTATCATGATGCTCAAAGCGACCGCGTAACTTGCTGAAGGTCACACAGCAAGCAACTGTGCTAAACAAAAATCCAGGTCTTATTCTGATGTAGGGTACAGCCTCCACTGACCCAGCCAGGGGCAAAGGCTAAAGGCGCTTCCTACTCTACTGCTGCCATCGATACAGCACACGAGCAACTACTATTTCAGCTCCTTCTACCTCTGCTGTGGGCTCTGTCTTTGAAACTGCGACTCCCAAGGGAACACCTTAGAGAGTACTGAATGCCAGTCCTCTGCGAGTCTTCCAAACTCAGACCAAATCAGGACAATTACACAGCTTTGCTTAAATTGGCAAAGAACAGGGGGGCAATTGTACTTTGCAAAATTTGGCCTGGGCACCCATGTGAATAGTCTTAGATATAGAAATCTTTAATAATCTGAAAAAAGAGAGAATTATTATTTTGAGGTGTAAGAGGAAAGCGATTAGGTCCAGGCCTGTAAATAACATTATATTAGTCTCAAAGACAATTAATTATGAATTGTAGCTGTAATTTCAAAGTCACAGCAGGAAGCTGAATTACACAAACGATGAATTCTAATGGAGCCAGTAGGCATTTTGCATTCCATCTACGCATATTTTTGTACTAAATTATACCCTAGTCATAGTGAAACCATCTGAATGTGCACATCCATAAATCAGTTGGGTCAGACTGAAATCATAAAATAACAGAATCATTTTCAGGCTTACTTTTGGAACAGTGCTAATTCTTCTTACTTTCCTTTGTAAGTAAATTTGCAGTAAATTTTCCCATTGTTTCTATATTAATTTAACTATAAAATAAGTAGAATACTGGAAATGAAACATACCTGGTGGGGCCACCATTCTCTGCCATTTTTGAAACAAGCAAGTCTTCAAGCAGTCTCGAGGACTTAGATTGTAAGTTTTATGTCTTGACATCAGTTCCTGCATTGGCTCCAGTATTACACACAACTGGAAGAAAAAGTCAGAACAGAATGATTTCATCCAAGCCAAAGACTCAGTTGATCAGTATTTACATAGCTGGAAAGTATATTCTTGGCTTTTTTTTTTAACCCTTGCTAACAGAGTATGCCTTGTAAAGCTCAGTTTAATCTGCACTGGGATTGCAGGATCAAAACTCTGAATTGAGAGAACTTTTGCTCACTATTTGCTATTGTCGTGCCATTAATTTCAGAGAGTGCAGTCAGTTAGAAGAGACTTAACTGAAAAGTAAAATTACTGAAAAGAAAATTGGTTCTGTTTTACGTCAAACCAGGACAGCTGTTCTAAGTATTTAAAAAAAATAAAATATCAGAGAAACTTCAACTGTGGTCTTCCAGACTACAGAGATTTCAGAAGAGTAGAAAATTTTCATGCTCCATTGCCAAAGCCGCAAAGATGAATTAATAAATAATAAAATGCCCATAGCAGGTTATCGTTCCCGTATAGCAAAATGTACACACAGTGATCTTCTGACCTGCTGCACTCCACAGTGAAGACTTCTCATAAATGAGGGTTGTAAACGTGATATTTAATCTTGCTATTGCATGCAAAATAATTCAAATTATTTTGTTCTTTTCTCGTTATGAGGACTATACATTCTCTTCTCATCACATGAATGACATGTCCAAGAAAAAAGAGAAGCATTTCATTTTCCTCGTCAGCTTTAATAATCTATTATGTTGAAGCTGGAGATTTCTGAAAACATGGAATTTCAAGCAAACCTCTTCTTTAAATAGAGTCTTATATATTTTTTATCTGTTCACTTAGTAATTAAAATCACTGTTCACCACTTTTTGCTCCTGTTAGCGCAGAAAATCTAGCATAAAGAACAAAGTGAGCTGGTTTCTATTCCCTCCTGTTTATCACCACAGAGTCATTTCCAGTCAGTTAAACCTTATGCAAAGCCACAGAAGACTACAGAATTGCACACATGTAATCGAGGGCTTACTCTTGCTTGCAGGATCCTTGGGGTTTTGGTCATCCTACATGAGAAGAAAAATTCCAGGCTGGCCCCTAGGTTCCACCTGAAATTTGCAGGGCTGGCACACGGGAGGAAAAGGTTCCTTACTTGCTAACTGAGCACATCTGATGAGGAAAAAGCTGACCTAGAGTAAACATGGAGCCTACGCCATTTTTAGAGTCACTTTTCAAAGCAGAACTGCATTGAGAAGCAGGTGAAGGTTTGGATTTTTTTAACCAACAGAAGCAAGGAAACAAGTTGGTCAAATTATTAGAAGTTTGAATGGCGACTGCAGAAAGGCATAACTTGAGTCTTGTTTTGAGTTATTTACTTAATTTTAGGAAGTCTTGCTGAAGGAGCATCTTGGATTTACTTCAGCTTGTGATGTTTTCTTTCCATGCTTTTACAAATATATGAGATATGAGGCAAATTATTCTCTCTGGGCTGCAGAGCCGATCAATGTTTGCTCCATTCTCCTCATGTGCACCCCACCCTCACTCATATAAATGGAGATTCCAAATATGCAGGGAAAATAGCTGAAAGGGAGCTGCCATGAGCACTAAGAGATTAATTCAGCATTTAAATATTATTGTGTATTGGCACTGCTTTTTGATGAGCCTTTCATTAACAGCAGTTAAAACAGAGATAACATAAAGCAGCAGGGAGAATGAAGAGCTTCAGTATGAGGAATTTTTTTTTTTTCCGACTGCAGAAATTGAATCTGCAGTTGCCTCATTGACTTTTTTCTTGCATAGACTTTTTACATATATTTTTGTAGATAAATATCTGCAAGGTAATCTAATAGACAGAAAGCTGCTATCAGATTGTGCACTTTGGGCTCAGATTTTCCTCTGGTTCAATATTCTACCAAAAATTAAGAGCACCAGGTCCTAAAGTATGTGCAGGATCCAGTTTATGCTGTGAAAGAGGTGTTGTATTTTGAGTTCTTATTCAATTTATTCTGAAACCTGCAGACACTTGCTCAGGTTTTGTCTGTGTGTGTGTGTGAGAGAGAAAGAGAGATTTGTGATCATATTTGACACCATTGCTTTGGTTCTCGGAAGTCTGGGATTCTGGCAGGGCTGCCTAAATTGTCTCATTATGAGCAGATACTAACTAGCATGAAAAAGATAGCTGTGATAATTCCTAACAAACTGGTTAGCCAGGGCAGAACACTACACTCGCATAGCTCTACTGCTGCTGAGACTAAAAGTATGTAAATACACATGTATGGTCTTCCAAGATTTCCTTAGAGACACCTTATTCATGACACATTTACTCCTCCATATATATTTATTGTTGGCAACTAAGAGAATGTTTCTTCTTTATCATCTGGCAAAGATGTTTCCTATTGTGCACTAACCGTAATGCGCACTGAGGAGAACTATGCAGTCCCTGCTGTCTGTAGATATCTTGACTGCTGATCCTGTCTATAATCTCTTTCACTTCACACACAAGATTAAAATGGGATATGGACCCAAAACAAAGCAATGCCTGACTGATCTCACACACATGGACTCAATGACAAGCGCTGGGACCCCAACACTGGGACATGGGATGGTCTCATCTTCTGGATATTTGGGAGCTGTACAGGCTCGTGTGAATTCCTCTTCTGGTTTTGGGGAATTCACAACCATTTTCTCCCTCTAAAGCCTGCAAATTGTAAGGTCAGGTTTGGATGCCTGAATAATAGGAGGGCATTGCACTCTATAATGACAAGTCCATTTTAAATGCATCTAGCTTATGTGAATTGGGCACAAATGTAAAATGAACTGGATTAACAATGATTGATACTAAATCTCACAGTCTTTTTCAGTGACCTTTGAGACCTACTTGAAATCTAAAGTGACTCAAAACCAAATCCCTGAATGACGAAAAGATCACGGTACAATTTTCTTAAATCTGAGGAACCTACCAGTGATAATCAGTAGCTTGTTTTTTGCAAAAAGATGGATTAAAAATGTGGGGCAAGATGCATTTAAGAGCTAGGTTGACCAAAACCACCCGCCACCTTCAGCTGCTAGTGAGCAGGGTAACTGGCAGATTGGTTTGACTGCATCATTTTACAAAATGACTTCTTAAAACAAAGCTAATGAAATGTTTTACATACTCCTACATTCATTGGCACATAGAAGAAGCCTCAGGCTTAGCCTGCCTATTCCCCACAGATCACCTAATCTCAGTCTGTGAGATTCCTTTTCAAAATGTCTATTTTAACATTTTTTTCAAGCATCAGATAATATTAAAATGTACTAGTCTACTGTAGTACTATAATAATAATATTTGGAACACTAACAAAACCAACCTCTTCTACAACTATTTTCTGCACAGCCAGAATCAGTCACCCAGGAAAACACCCTAAAGACTTAAAGACTTCAGTGCAGTGACAACATCTGCTCACAGAAATAATGTCCGTATTTCCAGGGACCCATAACCTTTAATGGCAATGCTTGACAAGACACAGGTATTTCCAAGCTCCACGTTTAGACAACACAAAAGGTGGGACTCATTGGTCCACACATTGGTGTCTAGCACTAGCTGAAATGCCCTAGGTTATGCTGGATCTGATCCATCTGATCTCGCTTGCTGTCCCAGAAGGACACAAGGCTTCTTCTGGATGTTTCAGGTATCAGAAGGTGTCTTAAGTGTGTGGGTAACTGAACAAAGCTCAAAGTAAAAAGAAAAATTATGCTTCTTTGAGCTTTTAAAACTTATTTGGAAGAATGTGTATTATAATAGATTATATACTTTCCCTCTGCAGTACTAAAACTTACTGAAAGGATTCCACATGAAGCTTAGTAACCCAATATTATTAGAATTAGTTTCCAGTCGTGTTTTCTTGTTTGAACTCATCACAGTGATGTCTGACCATTACTGTGGAACCATTTCTATTTCACTGTGGATAGCTGTGAGTTGGATCCAGCGCTAGAGAAGAATACAACACTTTACAGTGAGAGAAGCCATTGGCATGAAAAGTTTATATTTGTGGGTGCATTTTGGTGCTGTATAGAGTGTCAGTGATTTTGCTACAGTTCCATATGGATCCTATGGACAATTCATCAATTACAGGGCTTGGATCCAACTTGAAAAAATGGTAATGTTATACCCTTGGGGCTCAGGGAAGTGAAAGTAGGCAACATAATAAAGCACATGTTTTTTTGTGTTAGTAAAACACATCTGGAAGGATTTGATTTATTTTATTTTTTTAGTGACTTTTTTTTTAGAGGAGAAGACTAGCATTTATAGGTTTCAAAAAACAGTGTGTTTTAAGAAGGGAGTTATATGAGGAGATACTGGAGACACTGCAGACAGGAGTTAGAGGGTTCTGAGAATACGGGTCCACACGTAATTTCCTGTAATACTTCAGTTATCAGCAGAGCCAAAATCAGCCTTCATAGGTAAGGGGTCAGATACAGCTCTGAGATCACTCCAATCACACCAAGAAGGGTTTTAGCCTCACGATTTTTGTTCTGACGCTGGGTTTCTGTTCTATTCTGGGAATGCGTGCTGGTTCTGGTAGCAGTGAAGATTAGCAGAAAGACCAATGTAAAAGCTCCCTTTTACCTTACTTTTGCATACCATAAGCTTATGTATTCTATTGCTAATTTAATTAGCAATTACCCTCTTCAGTGAAACCTCTTGTCTCCATGAGATTTTTTGCATTTCCAGTAGTTTGTTAGGCTGCCGAAGAGGTTGCGGTCCTGCCGGCTCTGAGCTGCAGGTGGCAGAGCTGGCCCAGCTACCAGCCTTCCCTGCTCACACGCTAGGAGCACAAAAGAACTGCAGCCTTTCGGTCTTTCAATGCCTTTTGCATTTTAAAGAGAACTCAGTGGGTCTCAAGTCTTGCCATACTTAGGTGGTAAGACTGACATAAGCACCAAGCCAGTTTCTTTAAAGCAGGAAACGTGTCTGGTCAGTAAGTGCTGGGCTGCCAATGAGTCCCAAAGTCTACCAAAAGAAGCAAGTTTTAAGAATTGTCTCTTCCCACGGTTGCCAGTTTTGTCCGTATAAGCAAAAGTATCACTAACCACAATTAAAAAATTTTCATGGAGAGGTCACTTAAAAATGTTAATGTATCATGAGACAACATCAGTTTTTCTGAATTAAACTGCAAGGAACCTGATGAGAGTCTTTCCCAAAGTTTTACTCAAATTTAGTTTTAACCCTCTGGTGCTTGAAACTTCTCCTGGTTGCATGCCTGTATTAATCACTTGCAAATGATAGGAACTGTTGCATAGTCAGAGCTCACAGAGATTTACAACCCTTCCTAAAAGTGACAGAAAAACGTTTGAATGGGAGTATTAGTCACTGTCTAATGTTGACAGTGAAGGTATACCTGGACTACACCGTGTAGCCTTGAAGCGGTTCAGTGCTTTCTTTTAGAGCTCATTTTTTATCCTCCACAAAGATTCTGAGTTATTAACTAACAAATCTGAACACAATGACGTTTTATTTCTATGATGAAACGCAGTCTTCCCTCGGCATACCCTGTATGTGATCTAGAGAGAGCGGCTCCAGTTACCACTGCCAGTGAAATTCTGGCCCCAATGCCTTTCCCTGTGAAAGGTTCCATTGACTCAGTGGGGCAGGATTTCTGAAAAGAACTGAACTGTCTCTGCACACTGTTTTATGGACGTCCACACATATGTATTTCCAGGGGTCCATGATATGTTACTGATACATCTATGATGAGGAAGGGGACACATTATGGATATTTTTTCAGCCCCTGTGAAAGAGCCATACCCAAAAGCCTGACTTCAGGAGTGGTGTCAGAGCCCTGTACAAGCCCTCTGCACTCCCAGCCGTGTGGCACTGAAACAGTAACGCTCTAACGCAGTTCTCAACACGGTTCATTCTTTGGTGTTAGGAATAGGGAAGGCTTAGAGCTGAGTTTGAATTTCTCTGCTTATGCTTGTTTCTCAAAATTAATGTAAGTATCATTCCTCTGCAGAACAGAGGGAGGAATTAAATTTTCCTAGGAACATATTGCTGCTTCTTTCACTGGCCGGCTTGCAATTCACTGCTCAAAATAGCTTGTGTTTTTTAAGAATCACATGTGAATACAGAACATTTTCATCTTAAAAAATGTCTTTGTTTTCCATTAAAAACATGGAGATATAAATGAGAAATGTTTGGGGGTTTTTTATGAACCAAAAGAAATGAGTTTTTTTCGGTTGGTTGGGGTTTTGTGGTTTTTTTGGTTTTTTTTTTACATACTTGTTTTTCTGGAGGCGATTGCTTTTGCTTTGTTCTAAGCTCTTGCCCAGTATGTCAAGTCAAATATAAGTCTCTTCCATCAGTGCGTTTCAGTGGATCAACTATATCCATGCTCCTTCCCTACATGACAAACTTTAAGACAAAGTAAGTGGTTTTGAGATTCCCATCACTCAACATACTACTCTTGCTACCTGCTTTCACTTTTTGAAGAGCCACTGTACACTCTTGCTGAGATGTGGACACTAATAAGAAATGTTCATTGTACATCCCGTGTAATGATACACACGGAATAAATAAATGATCAATTTTGAATTTTTGCAGTACTTAGTGTAACAAGCAGCAAATTCAGTAACCGCTTTGATTTAAATTATAGAAGTAGTTATTTTAACCTGACTCTTCAAAATCCAGTCTGCACAGGCTTATTTATTTCAGTGAAACCTTAGATGATTTTTGGGACAGAATGAAAAGGCAGCTTTTAACCCCAATAGCTTAAGTAGTCCAATACCACAGAGTAATCCCCGACTTGTTTACCGTGACTACTGTTCTCCTCATATTTCCAATTCCTTCTGTGCCAAAGATGTTTAAATTGGTAGTGTAAAAGCAGATTGAAGTCCTTGGTTTTGCTACATAGGTAGGGAACATGAGCTTTTGGTATCCAGAAGGAGGGGGGAAACTGCTTGGAAATACGATATAGGCACATCTACTGTATTTACTCCTAAATTAGATACATTTGCTTTAAACAGATAATAATGAAAAGGTTTAAAAACTGATGCTGAAATTTCTTTCTTTAGGCTTTGATTTAAAATCTCATTGACATGAATGTGATCGCACCTCTCAAAGAAATTGTTTTAGACTAGTTCAGGGCTCAGCAAGACAGCGCTGCATCAGCTTGAGCTTGGCTCATATTTTAAGTATGTCTCCAAAACCAGATGGAGTGGATATTTTCTGTTAGCTTTAAAAAATGCAGAAACTCGTTCTGCAGCACAATACCATTGCAAGAACAGATTCTGTGACAAATTCCACAACCTGAGATTAACTGGGTCTGGGGTATACTTAATAGCTGGAGAAGGTTCCATGTTTTGTGACTACTCACCATGCTGAGTCAAGAAATATTTATACTTGCAATCACCTAAGAAGCTAGGAGTTAGAATTTCCAGCTTAATGCTTGCAATATTAATGATCGTTAGCATCTAAAGCTTATTATTTATTATTTATACAATGCCAGAGATATACATGGATATATTACAAACTACTGAGCCCCTCGTTCTAAAGAGATTCCTATCGCAAGTAGATAAGAGGCAAAATACTAAGCCAGGAGTAATTTGGCAACAGTAAGGTATGTACATGAAAACAACAATTTCATGTAGCTATCTACAAGTCCCTTGAGGACTACTGATATATATTTAAATGGTTCTCACGTGTTGTCACTTGAAAATATGGCTGTTTTGCTATGCAGATTGCCTGCCGCACATTAAGCAAAATGTCATTCATTTCATTGATAATTTGGTTATTTAGGAAACAATATAAGATCAATTCTGCCACAAGGCTCCTGGAATTCACTATTTCTTTCCTCTGTGTTGCCAACCCTGCAAGACACAGTGGGATGACATGCAACTACTGAAGCTCCATGCTGGATTCACTGGTAAACACTCAGCACTCCGTAATGTTTATTCATCCTATGCTCTGCCCTGAATGCCAGTCTAGGACTCTCCAGTTTCTCACTAACACCCAGAGGTAGCAAATGATTTCTCAATAATGCAGTATTCAGCTGCTCAATTGCTCCCAAGCTACATAGCTCATCATGTTTTTACACTGCTCTGTATCTGCAGCCATTTCAATTCCCAGCAACAGTGAGAATGGAAAGAAGCAGCATTCAATTCAGGTAAGGCTAAGCTTAAAAAAAATGTGTTTTTCCAGGCAAATACTATGAGTGGGTAGGAAACAGAAACAGTTCTTAACACAGCACAGCTATCACCAGCACTCCAGGTAATTCTCGTTAGTGTGTTGGACCCCGATTTAATTCCTTTCTCTCTCTCCTTCCCTCTTTTTTTTCTTTTTTCTTTTTTAAACATATCAGCTAGCCAACACCTTCCATCAGTGCCATCTCCTCCACACACTCTGGAGCAATGCAGGTGATTATGGAAACTTTGCTAGCTCTTGTGGCCATTAATTCTGCCTTTCCATGTGGTGGCATCAGTGACAGCATCAGAGCCATTTGCCTGGTCAGCAAGGAAGCCAACCTCCTCTACAATTCAAAAAGCTTCTCCCTCCTTCTGGCATCCCATGTGGGAATTCAAGTTCCTCACTCCCTGCAGTGTGCTCATACTACCGAAAGGTCTCTGGGTTCAACACTTCTGTAACCAGAAGAGCATTCCTGTAAACGTCCTTGTTCTTGCAGAACTGCTGCTGAAATGCTTTGCAGATAGCTGAGCACACTCTCCCCTGAGGAGAACCTCATCTGAGGGCCTCCTTAGCATTCATATTGTACCAAACTAAGCATTTCTTACGCTGCACATGAGCAGTCTTAGTGACATCTTCAGTTTATATGTAATGACTGGTGGGAAGCACCTTCGAGGCGCCATGTAATGAATGCTGAACTGGGCAGATGTGCTCTCCTTTCCCTGTCTGAGGGGAAGCAGTCACGCTGGAGCTGCATGTGTGGAGACGAGTTTGACATCTGCCTTATTTAGTTATCACTTGGCAGTACGCTCATCATTACAGCATGTGCTGGAATGAATTCTGTTTCACAATACACTTAAGCATTAAAAAAATGTTTTAGGCCTCCCAGTCATTGCTGTAACTATTTGATGACCCTCTCCCCTCGGACTTTTTGAAAAAGTAGCTCTTTTTAGTTTCCTTGTGATTTTCCTTAATCTTTCTTTTTAGATCTATAGTTTATGGGTTCAGAAAGGAGCTCTATTGTTTGTATTTTTTGCTTCTCTCTTTGAAGTTTTAATACTGTTTTTAAATAGATTTATATTTTTTGGCCTCTTGGCAAGAACTTTGCAACTTTAAATTATTCACTCTTCCTCTCATTACCCATTAAAAGAATGTCTTTTCAGTAAATGCTCTTTCTCCTATTCACCCTCTGTACAATGGGGAGATGTTTTGAAAAACCCTTCCTTCAACAGCATCACACAAGTCTTATGAGCTTTTAATATTGTTTGCACCAGCTGGACTCATGCCTTTTCCTACTTCCTACACCAAAGTGAACAGTGAATGTTATCTGGTTCCTTTCCTTTTCCCCTGATGACAAATCAGGCAAAGTAGGGGCAGTTGGTTTCAATAATACAAGTAGATATTCCTGGAATCCCAATGGCAGAGGCAAACTGCATCCAGTTGCTCTATGTATTCGCAGCTAATGAAAACAAAAGGACTTGCAGGAGAAGTCTCATCTTCCTCCTGATGGGCTTAGTTCTGAAGGCCACGAAAACCCAGAGTCTGAATAATTCACCACCTAACTCTTCCTTATGGACCTCCTGGTGCAATCTGGCCTCATACAAAGTATATAGATTGATGTTTTCTGCAATAAGGTCGACCTGCTTGAGCCTTCTCCTTGAGCAGAGATCCTAACTGCAGAAAAGGATCAATACATCAAATCACAAGCCTGTATCATAACGAAAAGTCCTGTACAGCCCATCATATTGTGTGATTCTTCTCGCACAACCATCTGTATATTCAATGTTCAATAGGCAAGATTTGTCTTTTACACATCTCAGATCAAAAGTAAGCTCTTAAATGATTTTGAGAGACCATAAAACTTATCTTTGTAATTTAATTTAACATTAGTGTTAAATTATATTGCAAAGTGCATCATGTTGACTGCATGATATGATCCTTTGTACTGCACTTGGTATTGCGCTGAGTATCAGTTTTAGAGAGCTTGTCAGGACAAAATTAAATTTTAATGTAAATCATAACAGATTCATTGATTTCAGCCTATACTGGATTTGGATGGAATTCCACCATTATGTGGGGGTTAAGGCTGGTCTGTAGTAATTAAGAGGAGGAACTAATCACTTTGGACCAAATATTTTTTACTTGAGCCTTGTCCTGTGAACTGTTCTTTCCTTTTTTACATCCAATTATAGGTTATGAATTGACACAGAAACCCAATAGCTGTTGTTTTTTACCTCACTGTGTTTCGGTGGCCTGGTGCAAAGCACATGACATTTGAAAGCTTTCTTAATTTCATTTTCTCTAGGTAGTTCAAAAATCATACAGCTTACAATTTATTCTCATTTCATTATTATTGCCTCTGCTCCTAACACAATCACCAATTTTATTTCTTACACGGCACCGAGTTAAGAACAAAACAAGGGTGACTTCGGAGACTGTTGTGCACTTCAACAGAGGTTCGTTCCTCTCTTATTCTTGGCCAAGTGCAGATATTTAATAATGAGAATTCCTTAATAATCCACCATCACAGCCAGTATCTTTAGGAAACAGCATCGGAAAGGTCTATTTCCCTGTTTGCCATCTCCCATCACTATCACGTGTGATGTTGCTGCATGACATTTCCTTCCTCTCTGTTTCTCCAAAGGCAAACAAGCTACTATTCAGCAGTTCTGAGTCAAATCCTAACACCTGATATTTCTGATATGCAAACTGTTAGCTTTTTCTATTTGTGCAACAATGAGACCTTATCAGTTTTGCCGCTTTTCATTTTGACTATGAAATGCATCCACTATCACTCTTCACCTGTGTCCCTGGCAGCTCCCTTAGGTTCAGATGGAATCCGGTATGTTGTTTGTCTTGTTCAAACTATTGCTGATTCAAAACAAATCACAGCATTATAAAAAAGATCAAGAGTGTAGGGACTGCATTTGAATGCTGACAATTTTTACTGTGCAGCTGTACTACAACTTGGAAATAAGTTTAGGATTGTTTTCAAGGTGAAGTGGTCTGAAGACAGCAAATGCTGCCTTAACGGTATTGAAAGCAGAACAAAAGGAAAGGCTATGCCGGGTCAAAATACAAGTCCAAAAATTTAGTGGTGAGGTTGAAGTCTTATTTTAGTGCATGATTTCTCGAGGTTACTTCAAAAATATGTGCCATAGATGAAGACACTCTTTATACTGAAAAACAAAACATCACCTTCGCCTTTGATTTTACAAATTCACTTTTGTACATTGCACTATTTTCAGGTTTCCTTGTACAAGAAATCAGCTTTCCTTCATACACTAGATACACATGAAGATTCATACACACTGAGGCAATACCACAACTATGATTCATCCTTCAGACTAACATGTACATAGCAACTCTAATCTTATTTACAACCATGCAAAAAGAAAGCTTTTTCCAGAGTATAAGCAGCTAGCTCTTCTGTGTCATGAATCTCTTCCCCCATCCATATTAAATCCTCTTGTTTCTATACTGCAGCTCAAGCACAAATGCAGTGTTTTTCACATAACCAGTTCTATTTTTAGCCTGAATTGTAGGAAGTCTGCAGCATTAATAAATGGAATAGAAGTACAGAACTACACCGCATGGTAATGTGCCAATGCAAAAGCTAGCTTGGCCTTTAGCCAATGAACTGTGGTTAGATGTTAGAGCAAAGAAAGTAAAAACACCGCTTATAATGGAATGATTAATAAGCTGACAAACTTCCATGCATTTATTTCATACTTTTTGAATGCCAACCTTATTAATACCACCATATTCTCTATTTTATTAGTGATATCTCTCCGCCTGAAGCATAGAGATATATATATGTATATGCATTTTTATATACACAATTGAGGTTTGCTTAATTCTGTGTTCAAACAGAAAGGAACAGTATAAGAAGCAGATGATAGTTCACAGTGCAGAGCTTGACACAGGACAAAAGGAATGAGGAAGGAGCTTTTCTTTATAAACTAATAAAGTAACTCCACTAGACACAAAACCCATTGTTTTGTTATTTTCTCTCCTATTGACTCTGCAATTCCCTTGTTTTGTACCAAAATTATGAAGCAAAAATCCTCCAGAGCTGTTACACAGAGGACAAAAGTTCACAGTTCTTACAGGGACGCAGAGTCTTCTGTAATCTCTCCACTTCTCGCCCAATCCACAAAACTTGTCCCAGCACTGTTACGCTGTGGACAGATGGATGTTTATATAAAAGACCTTATGCCTCAATAAAATTCCATTTTTGAGTTATATAAAAACAGCAATTACTGGAAAATGGAACTTTTTAATTAAATGTATTCGAAGAAAGTAGGGATTAATGACTTTAAAGTAGAGAGTATTTAATG
Source organism: Chroicocephalus ridibundus (assembly GCF_963924245.1). Taxonomy (NCBI): domain Eukaryota; kingdom Metazoa; phylum Chordata; class Aves; order Charadriiformes; family Laridae; genus Chroicocephalus; species Chroicocephalus ridibundus. Next base: position 59,045,435 of record NC_086288.1, read on the forward strand.
CTTGCACTCATAGATCATCCACTAGTCAAGCTGTATTATCACCATCAGGCAACGATGCTTTTAAGTATTGATAATGTGTGTGTTAATAATGCTTAAACTGTTTTCATAACAACATAATTAATAACATAACTAATGTATACTACACCTATAATTAAAATAATGTTTTGATAAACTTAATTCACAGCAACATCCTCAAAATAAATAAGGATACCCTTCGGATCAGGCTAGTTGTCCCTTAGCCCAGCGGATTGCGGATAAGCTGCATTTTGAATCTTTTTGGTAATGTTGATGTAGTAGGGTATGGTTCCTGATAACTGCCCCAGAAAAATGTAGTAACTGTCCATCTGATTCTCTGATTTGCAGGTAAGAAGGAAATTATTACTTTGCACTTCAATTAAATACAGGCAATAAAACATGGGCAAAATTATTTGCTGGTTCTGAAATTGTGCCTGCACAGATCAGAGCCTGGGTTGTGCTCATCTTAAACACTAATCTCTAACTCTGTTCTTCACATGGATCAAATACTGTATGGTGAGTACAGAAACCCACGCACAAAAGTCAAAGGAGAAAAAAAGAAAACACTAACATTAGGTTTGTTTTTCTGTTAAGAATTCTATGCAGGTACAGCAAAATCAATACTTTTCCTTTGACTGTACACAGTGTACTCAAGCTGTTCTGTCAGGATCTATAAAAAACTCAGAGATGGGATTTAAGGTGGGTGGATCTGACAGTCAGGTGGAGGTATAATACACCAGCATGCGTGGCCCCCACTTCCCAGAACGACCACATCTTGTAGCGCCATGGGGTCATCGTGTGTGGCGATGGCACTGCCTTACACCACCCGCTCACACAGGTGCTCACTGGTCTGTCGGTGCTGTGGAGATAGTCCCCAGGGAAACACATCTAACGTCCCCTCTGAGAGGGAAAAGTACCACGACACAGCCACTGTAGCCACACAGGGACAGTCCAGCCTCTTCCCACCCGTCCCACACTGCAGCACAGCATAGACAGAAAGATGGAGAAGTACCAACAAAACTGACAGTCGCTACGCACTTAAAAAAAATCAGATTGCCAGATCTGCATGGTATCTTAATAAATTAGATACCGGATCATTCAACTGCCTTATAACACATGATGCTGTACTTGACCTCCCCTGAACTAATCATCTGTGACGTGAAATGACTAAGATCTGTGCTCCCTCTTTCCCCATGTATGTAAAGAAGTGACCTAAAAAGCAAACAGGAAAAAACAATCTTCTTAACCCTTTCCCTGCGTCTGTTTTTCCCTCCTCAGTCTTTTATAAGCCCGTCCTGTGCTAGTTCCTGAGATGCACCATCATCTTCACACGCTACTTGGTGTGGCTGCTGTCTGGTCTCGGTGTGTGTCTTGATAAGTCTGTGCCGAATTTCTGGGTTAGTTGTACAGGTGAAATGGAAAAAGGAGAGAGCAATAACACACAATTGTTTCACAAAAAGAAACCTTTCAATGGTTGTCAAATTACTTAATCCACAGACTACTTAGATGAATAACTGAGCTGCCAGCTGAAAAGGAAATGTATTTTCTAGGAAGTCTTTCAAATGCATCCATTCATTTGAAGTTCTCAATAATAGCAATATTGAAAAACGTCTTCTGTGTGTGTATCGGTGCTACCAACTGCACTGCAGCACTGCTCTCACTGCCGTTAACTGTGCAACTGAGGTCGTGCTTCAGCAGCACAGCAACCCTGGTGTTAAAGCTCCTGGGTACCAGTGATGCAGAGAGCTGTGTTTGCAGAAATTAATTTGACCAGTTCAAATTTTTTCAAAAATATTTCACAGATTACTTTTCTGTCAGCACGCTTCATGCCACACAAGGAATCTTCTGCCAGTTCCATTCCAGCATCAGATCAGGTACTGCCCAGCACAAAGAATAAAGTCAGCCTAAATTCCATAATGGATGGTCTGCTAATATAACTGAAATGTAATTTTGCTCCCATCTGATCCAGGCTAAGTTTATATGGCCTGGTGATCCAGCGCACAAGGATCCATTACTAATGGGTATGGAACCACAGACTTATGGGTACATTTATGGTCCCAAATAATATGGGTGAGGCCCATTCTCCAGCCCTCAGGGCATGTGACAGAGCAGCTCTTGTCTGCACACAGCTAAACTCTGCCTGCTGCCAGCGGAGGGTGGCCCCAATCGCACTTCTTACTGGAAACCATCCCTTGCACAGGCTGCTCTGAGAACGGTACCAAGGCATGGTCTGGGAGAGAGCGAGGTGGCATGGGACAAATTGTCTGAGAAAACATGCCAACGGCTCACCTGGGTGGATATTTATATGCCAGCTCTTGACTCAGTGCCATAGCTCTGTGTGGTTTACAAGGGAAAATGCAGCCAGCGAGACTTATGCCAAGAACATCATCTACCTAATGACAGCTGCAGGTCTGGTGACTGGAATGTACTGTTTGTTTTCCATGGTCAAGAGGAACTGGACTGGACAGACCTACATTTCTGGATCGGGAAGCCAAAGGCTGTGATGGCTTGCAGACAGTACTGTCCATACACTACTGGTGCATACAGAGAGCATGCAGTGGTCCTGCTGCTGCTGGGGACAGTGCAGCTGTTATTTCCAGACGGGTCACAATGTCCCCAGAAGCTCACAAGACACAGTGTCTGTCTCTGGAAACTCTGACCACAAAAACAATTACGATTTGGCTTTTTATACTTTATTTATAATAAAATATTTACAATTTACATCTTCTTACATGAGCAAGACAATGTGAATTTTACTTCTGGTACAGGATTTGGGTAATTTTGCCTATGGTAACACATGAATTTTCTTCAGGTAGTTCAGTGCTTTTAGAGAACAAGGACAGATTTTGAACTTTTCTGCTAGCATGATCACAGTAATGTATCTTCTATCTTCAAAACAGCTTTTTAATGTGTTCCAGCCAGGACTGAAAATACCACACAAGTCACAGAACAATCGTCAAATTCTCATTATCACCACTAGTGTCAGGAGAAGTCAGTTTTATGGGGAAGGAGTTACTGAGACCTTAAGATTCCTGTGGTGTTTTCTTTTTTTTTTTTTCCCTGAGAAAATAGCCTCCTGATAGAGCACACGGCATCCAGAAAGACCTTCCAATGGTTCCCTGAACTACTCTATGTCCCATCTATATAATAAGGAAACTAATAATTCCATAATTCAAAATGGGTACTGTGAGGATACTTTCTGCTCTTGCCAAACACCAGTTATGTCTCAGTGAAATGGAAGCTACTGGGCTCAGTCTGGCAGTAATTCAGTAAAATGTAATGGCCTATGATATACACAAAGTCTGACTAGATTCTCTGCTAATGCCTTATGTCCTTTTACACCATCTATCTATGAATCAATGATGCTTTTATCAGTAATTTTAAGGTGTTCCAATACCATAAGAACTGAAAATTAAACTATCTGAAGAGTTACTACTTTTTACTGTATTTGTTTAAGAGACCTTTTAATTTTTACAGTCACGTTCCAAAATATTGCCCTATTCAACACCAGAGGAAAGGACACAGAAAATTCTTTCCCTCTTTTTTTTCCTGCAGCTAAACCAGAATTTTTCAGTTCTTTAAAGATGGGACAGTAGTTGCAGCTCTTGTATGTCATCTCACAGAGGAAGCCATTTATCACCAAGTTAAAATTCTGTGCAAATGCCTTTTGACTTCCACAGCCATTATCTTTTGTGGCACAGACTGTTAAGTGTAATTATTACCAATTAAATAAGTAATAATTCAATTATGTTTCTTATAGCAATTTATATTACAAAGGAAAAACTGTAACTTCCAATATTTAAGCAGTCTTGACAAAGAGAAATAAACACATATTTTCAGTGGTTGAAAAGGGTTGGTATATGCTAATATGCCATATGACATTCAGAGAGATGCACAAGCACTTCCCAGACTACTGGAATACTGGGATCTTTTTTTCCCTATATTACTGTTCCTATGTTTGGCAACGAATAAATCCAATATAATCTTTTGACTATTGCACATATTTCACAATAGTATCCGAGCGACCGAGTTTCTCAGCTTTTGATCATGTTTTGCAGGAAAGCATCCTCAGTAGCATCATTGATCCAATGATCATCTGACCAAACACCTCTCACCTGCTCTCATCAACACAACAGATTCTTAGTAAACAGCTGCATTGTCTAAACCATCTAAAACACAGTCAGTCTGTGGCCGTATCCTCGTGACTGTGTCCAAGCCCAGACTTTGCATGTCCTCACTCACAGCACCCAAGCATGTTCGAAAAATCTGTGATTCTTATTCTCTACATAATAATTTCCATACTTGTGTTTCCTACCATTAAATAGCAATTCCTATCTGAGTCTGAAGTAGACAGAGATAATATTAAGCTCCACAGCCTTCCCCACTCCTAAAAATGGTAAATGAAAAAAAATCAAATCTCTGAGGTCTAAGAAATGACATCATTCTTCCTTCCCTTTCCTGGCTGCAGACTTGTAAGCACCCAGATTTTTGTTTTCATAGCTTTCTGAAACAATTTTCTTTTTCCAAATGTATCTCAACACACAGTCCCATGTGTCTACTATCCTTTCCCCTTCTGATACTTGGTTCAGCAGATGGTGCAAATGAACTGGCATATACAGTATTTGCTTAATCCTGTGCTCCTTTGAATTGCTGTTTTGAGACTAATGCAGCTACTTTATTATTGTGAATCGTCTGCATTATGTCCTTGCCTATGTTGTTTGATTTATCTTGTTCTTCCCGAGTGGGTTCATTCTGGGAGCTGATGATGAAGAATCGCACAGCTTGCACATCCCTTTAGTTAGCTCCAACAAAAGGTGGAAACTCTTGCTAAGAAATTTCCTGAAGTCTAAGAGATGACACAAGGCATAAAGCACAGCCAGAGCTAGAGATTTCCAATCATTAAAAATATTCTGAGATTGAATGGGAAAGGCCTGAGATCATTATGGCATGTCAATTGATCAAGACATGAGGAGAAATTAGTCTGCACCGACCAGCAAAACTTTAGCAGGAATACACTGTTTCAGACATCTTATTTTTAAGGTTTTAACTAGTTTTGCAAACTCCAAAAGAACCCTAGTCTCAGTGTTCTGGGAAGCAATATGGTACGTGCACCATGCAGAAAACATTTATGGTATGGAAAACATGAAAAATGCTGACAATGTTTTTATATTCACTAGGTACGCCCCAGTCTCCCCAACCCTTCAGTAATCTGTGGCTAAGTGGAGAAATGAGTTAAACTCTTCTCTTGTTGAGAAACAAGAAGACTGCAAGTGTTTGTATCCAACCGTATAACCTGTGATTGAATGACCCATCAAATATTGAATAAGCTGCAACTTCGGAAAAATCTTGTTTCAGAGACGTTAGTACTAACTGATTTTTCTCCCTTCTCCCTCTCTCACAGAAAGCCAGGCCAGAAGAAACCATGTGGAAGTTTTAGGAAGGGACAGGATCCAAAGGACACTACACTAAGGCTGCTGTTTCTTAGGTGGCAATGCCAGCTTAAGAAGCCCTGTGCTGTCCCCACTGCTGTGCGAGCCCAGCCACTTGTGTGGCTGTACAGCTAAGCAACCAGGGGAACACATCTGTCAAAAAAAATAACCAAGGGAATAGGCAGAAATGTGGGCAGAAATGTGTGGTTGAAACTGGTGATGTGGGAGAAATGTTGCTTAAGAAACTGGTGCAGACGGCCAATCCACGTGTGGGTTTCTGAAAGCAATTGGAGAAGATTTTCTGCTTGGTGATAGACAAAGGCATTTTTAGGACCATGTTCTGAGCCAGATCCTTGCTGGCTTGTTTAAGGAAAGCTATCTTACTTTAGCTCTCATTACTGCTGATTATCTCAGCTCCCCAGAAAGGTTCATTCTGTAGCAGAGACTGATGGTACTGTGCATGTTTGTGGCTCTCAGGTCCACACTCAGAAGAGCTCTTGGGGATCACTTTTACTCCACTATGTCTGGGCTGCATAAGTATGATGACATAACAGCTGGGAAATAAATCTCTTTGGCCAGAAGCCAGGATAGATGACAACAGAGAAAACTACATTTAGTTCTATATTGCATTTAATTATTATTTTTTTTAATCTGTGTATGACTCCTCTAGTTTTCCCAGTAGCCAAGTATGGCAAAGAGGAGAAAGTGGTTTTTAGAAGAACCATTTTCCTGATGGAATTCCAAAGAATGGTCATTTATCTGGCAGGCTGAGCTAAAGCAGGTTTTCTTCTGATTGTGATAGAAGCTGCCCCCTGATACTGACAGAGTAGCAGCACTGGGAATTCACCTTCTTCAAGGGTTTGGTATTATAGCACCATGTAAAATATTAGGGACACGGAAACAGAGCATGGATGTTCAGCCACTTAAGATTCAAGAGACTGTGTCAAATTATTCCCTGAGCCTTGATACTCTAACAGTATTCTGTCTGATCCAGAGCTTAACATACCTCTGGGTTCATGCCAGGATGGGAAGAGGCTGCATGTGGGCACAGATAAAGTTAAATCTTTACTTTCCATGGCAATCATTTGTAACCCTCAAGTCTCCCCCATACTTATTTTTTTTTACTGCCAAGAAGGCAAATTAAAACAGGCTGGCCACAGGAGGAGCACGGGCATAGCTGAGGTTGCACAAGCCCCTCTCCCAATCACAGGGCTTTACTGTGCGCCCAATGCTGTATCCACTATCTGAGGAGGATCAAACCCCTATGCCAATACTGGTGACACCAGTGGAGTCACAGGCTTGCACAGCCCCCTATGTCTGGCAGAGGAAAGCCCATCTTCTGGGTATGGCCATGTCAAAAGATCATTTGGGGGGGATTCCTGGAACTGTTCCTCATGCGGAGAGGTCAGCTTGTGTCTGGCTGCCAGGGCGGGAAGCACCCAGCGGACTGTCAGCTCTGTTGAGTAATGGGGGCAGCAGGCAGGGCCACAGTGAGCTGCTTCACCCTGCCAGCACAGCAGGGCCCTTAGCCAGGAAAACTGCTGTCTGTTTGTTACAAGAAGTGTAAGAGGTCTAAATCAAACATTCAGGGAATAATCTAAATCATGAACGCTCCCTATCATTTTATGTGGGGAGATCAAGCAACTACAGAAGAAAAATACACAGAATCTCTGTCACAGTCTATAGATAAGACTTTGAGCTACCTAAGAGCCTACCAGTAAAAAGAAGCACTATTTTTTTTCCTCTTATTGACTACAAAATAGCCCAAGGTCACCAATAAGCAAAATGAAGGCTCAAAATACCAACTCCATGTGCCCGCTTGAAACAAAAGTTAAAATTATATCAAATCAACAATAACTCATTCCCATGGTGTTCCACCTGCCCTCATTAGGTTATACAGAACAAATGTCAAAGAGATAACATTCAGGAAAAAGGTGTTCTTCTGATAGGGAAAATAGCTTTGTAGAAGTTCCTTTGGGGGGAAATAAATAGTCTTCCTTCCCTTCTTTTAAAAACAGACCAGCTGATCTATTACTAGATTTGTGAAAAGTTTCACACAACAAGGTCCTTAAACTGCTGTTATACTTCACTTGTGTCTTGGTAAAATAACGTCATAAGGTCCCAAGATTATTATCTCACAGTGATTTCCAGATAAGACTTGCAGTTTACATGTACAAATATTTTTTTCCTAATTGCCAGCACTGCAAACTCTTGCTTGGAGTTTGGAAGTCAAGCTGTGTTCCTTCTGTCTCATATATCACCACAAGAAAACACTGCACTCAGCGCTTAACAATTCTGTTGTAAAGTGCAACTCAGGAAAAACCCCTCTAATCTTTGCAAGCCACACGACTTTGCAGCACTAACAAAAGAAATCAAAGAGTAAATTCTTATTTACTTAGGCAGGCACATAAGGACCAGAGGTATTCAAGAAGGAGCTGGCATTTTTTTCAGATTTTAGTCCCATTTTGTGGACTCAGGTATACATTTCCGAGTGTTACGGGTTGTCCACAGCATTCAGGAGCTCTCCTCACATCCTGGAACATGTTGTGTTATGTACCAGTTGGGCATTTTGATGCTTGGCCGTTACACGCCTGCCTCCAGTCTAGGTAGCTGGCCTCTTCCAGAGAGGCAAGTAAAGGTATTTCTCTCACTACCAAAACTGTATATGAGAGGGGAGTGAAAAGAGACTGCCATTTCTCCTGCTAGCTGACAGAGCGAATTGTTATTACCAACTGTGATCCCAGTACGCAGGAGAACAACAGTAGCATTTTCCTGTGACAGAAAGAATAGGTACACACAAGAATGCGTTTCTGTTAATATAGAAAAAAGAATGAAATGGTTGTAATGGTATCTGGCAAAAAATTAGGAAAGCTGGTCTTCAAGCTCATTCTTGGTCTATGACCATGGTCCTACCACTAAATGAAATGTCAGGAAAAAAAAGGATCCAAAATTACCTACTTTAAACATTCAACTTCAAGAGTATGAGCCGTAAAAGCCCTGCTGAGGCACCTGTGTTTCACCTACCTTGGTTGAGGTGAGCCTGGCACATCCTCAACCATTTCAGAATTCACAAAATAGTGTGCTTAAGCCCCCTGAAGCCACAGCAACCTGAATAAACTAAACGTGCCAGTGCTGTTCTCTGGCAGTAAGGCCAACTGGCAGGGAATGGCCCACCTGCATAATGTTAAACATTCTCATGTACCAAGACAGGAGACCACATACAAACTGCCTTCCAGCAGTGGCGTCTATATCATGCCAACTCCTGAGCTGTGCCCAGGAATTATTTTAGAGTCAGCAAAGCAGGCCAGGGATAGCTCCAAAAGAGTATAGACATTGCATTCAGGTACCTCAGAACATTGCTAGATGATGTTTAATATACAAGGATGGACATAACCTCAGGGTCTTGAATGGACAAATGAGGTCTAAGTCTGACAGACCTGGATGGTTTAAGCACATAGAAGCACAAATTGTGTACACAGAAGAGCAACCACTGGCACGTTCACTCCAACACGCTGTTCAGTGGCTCCTTGATAAAAAAATGAATCCTGAGAGCAAAGACTGGAGCACAGAAGTCCTCATTCTTAGTCAGTCATGCTCCCTATCAGCTGAGACAACCTGGCTCCTTTGTGTACTCTCCTTTCTGACCCAGGGAGCCATGCCCTCCTGGTTGTATCATGGCCCAGCTTCAATAGGTTGCTCACAGCACTCACTATTTTTTTAGCCTGCTCACAGTGCATCAGCCCGTCAGGCTTTGAGCTCCCTTAGGTGAAGGAGGACATTGACCCGTATGTCAAGATTTCTGGGCAAGGGTTCTGGAATACCAGATAAAGCCAGGAATCATTTACCACCTCCAATGCTGTGCTGTAAAAATAAATAAAAGAATGGCTGTCTGAAAGCAGCATGGCACAGATCATAGAATCATTCTGTGATTCTGTGATAGAATCATAGAACAGTTTGGGTTGAAAGGGACCTTAAAAGGTCATCTAGTCCAACCCCCCTGCAATACGCAAGGACATCTTCAACTACATCAGGTTGCTCAGAGCCCTGTCCAACCTGACCTTGAATGTTTCCAGGGATGGGGCATCTACCACTTCTCTACACAACCTGTTCCAGTGTTTCACCACCCTCAGCACAATAAACTTCTTCCTTATATCTCGTTTAAATCTTCCCTCTTTTAGTTTAAAACCATTATCCCTTGTCCTATCACAACAGGCCCTGCTAAAAATTATGCCCCCATCTTTCCTGTAGGCCCCGTTTAAGTACTGAAAGGCCGCAATAAGGTCTCCATGGAGCCTTCTCTTCTCCGGACTGAACAACCCCAACTTTCTCAGCCTGTCCTCATAGGATAGGTGCTCCAGCCCTCTGATCTTTTTAGTGGCCCTCCTTTGGACCCGTTCCAACAGGTCCTGTGCTGAGGGCTCCAGTGCCAGATGCATTACTCCAGGTGGGATTTCACCAGAGTGGAGTAGAGGGGCAGAGTCACCTCCTTTGACCTGCTGGCCACACTTGTTTTGATGCAGCCCAGGATGTGGTTGGCTTCCTGGGCTGTGAGTGCACATTGCTGGTTCATGTCCAGCTTTTCATCCAACAGCACCCCCTAGCCCTTCTCAGCAGGGCAGCTCTTAATCTCTTCATTCCCCAGCCTGTATTGATACAGCGGGTTGCCCTCATCCAGGTGCAGGACCCTGCACTTGGCCTTGTTGAACCTCATGAGGTTCACAGAGGCCCACTTCTAAAGCCTGTCCAGGTCCCTCTGCATGGTATCCCATCCCTCAGGTGTGTCAACCACACTGCTCAGCTTCACAGCATCTGCAAACTTGCTGAGGGTGGACTTGATCCCACTGTCTGTGTCATTGATGAAGATATTGAATGGTACCGGTCCCAATATGGACCCCTGAGGGACACCACTTGTCACCGATCTCCATCTGGACATTGAGCCATTGACAACTACCCTCTGGATGCGACCATACAGCCGGTTCCTCATCCACCATCCTCATGCATGTGGTGTCCCAAGCAATGAACTCCAGTGAAAGATATGCCTCTAACTGAAGGCCGCAGCGAAGCCCATAAGTCTGACTGTGGCTTTATGTCCTTCAGAGTATCCTAAAGCTCCTCACCTGTGCAAATGTCTTTTATAACAATATTGCTAGAATAAAAACTGAAAAATTGCAAAAAGATCAGATACTATGATGATGGGAGTGAAGGTAGATCTAGATTTTCAGAGTCCACAAAAAATAGCAGAAGGCGTAACAAAATTCATTATAGGAAAAGGCTTTACTATGCTGGAACTTTCAGGCACGTTTTCAATGATGTCATGGACATGTACTTTAGTAAATGTACATGGATGAACTTTTTCCCCCTCTTCATAATTATTTCTATTTTATAATAGCCACAAGAGCCTGCAGGCAATGCATTTTCTTCTACTTTTTGGATGGCTTAAGTCATCTGGTTTTCCTGATGCTATGCATTTCATTCAAGGTGTTTAATACTGATAACCAACCACAGATGCACTCCCTGGACTTTCCCACTGCCTCAGTAACACACTGCCTAAAATGGCCAACTAATATGGGGGGAATTTCAACTAAAACTAGGGAAAACACATAATTTTATATTCATATAAAAGTATCTATGTGATAAGCAAAACCCAAAAAAGTCACCACAGATTAATTCTTTCTGTGTTTTCTTTAATTTTTTTGAGTGCTCCCAAGCAGGAGGCTGAATTGTTCATCACCGAAGGCGTTTTCTGCACAATCACAATTTCTATGATATTCTATAGATTCATACAGCCTTATTTATTAAAACACAGAGAGTTGAGTGTTATTAAATGCATGTTTCTGACAGCCCCTGCAGATACGAATAAAGTAGCTAATGAGAAGAAAAACTGCCCATATTGCCTTACTCCCATGGCGCAGATCATCTTTAAGCTAGACTATAATGACAAATGGTTGTTTTCACCTTTATATACATCCCTTTCCATGATTACACATGTAGATGAATACCTTTTTGGACCGTATCCATAACTAGCCTCAGACACTGTCTCAAGAACTTGATTCCAGCCTTACTAGTAGGAAGCTGAGCAAAGACGAACTGTATTACTTGTTTGGGAAAGCATATGTTTATGTGCCTACAAGAAATGAGTGTGAGCAAAATTTAAGCAGCTCACCTTTTAAAAGCTTTGTCAAAGGAAGCTCAAAGAATATTAACTGCATGTACTTTTACTCTAAGTTTTTCTTCCCCTGTTTTGGCCTGATTTTTTTATAACTCAGTATAATTCCACTGAAATCAACAACTCTCTTGTGACTGATATCCGCTGAAGTTCTTTCTAATCTAATTCTTGTCCAGAAAGAAACTATAAAAGAACAAAACTTTGAACAATGAAATCAAACATTGTTAAACATGTAAGCTCCCTTCAGAGGAAAATAAATGTGTGAGAATATAAATTAGGGGTAAAAGCTGGCATGATGCGTCCGTCTCGAGAAGTACTAAGCAGCCACAACTTCCATTTAAAAAAGGCATTATCAAGGACCAATAACTGCCTTCATAGCAGGTGTCAAAAAAGGCTACTTTCTTCTTTAATATCACTTCAAGGAAGTGGAGAGAAAAAAGCTTAAAATATCATTCCAAACCAATCAGCGTTAAGAAAGTATTTTGTTTTATATTTTGATCCTTCTTATGATTTCTCTGCTTTTCTGTCCTCTTCAAGAAAATGGTCTTTAGCAGAATTTGGTGCAAGAAATGTGGGAGGACAATGTAAGCAGAGAAGTGAGAGCACCTTTGCAGACAGCGTCCTTCTTAAGCCCCCTGGGGGCTACAGTGCTTCGGCTTATGTGGGTAGATTTTGTTTCTGCTGCTTTTCCTCTTGCTTCATGTATCTCTAATCCCTGCTACAACAGTCAGTGAACAACAAAAAGAAAGCTCTTGAAGCTTTTGTGGTCCTGTTTTTTTGGTCTAGAAGGGTGTTGTGGTTTCAGTTGGGATAGAGTTAACTCTCTTACTAGCAGCTGGTATAGTGCTATGTTTTGGATTTGGGATGGGAATAGCATGATAGTGCACTGGTGGTTTTGATTGTTGCTAAGCAATCAAGGCCTTTTCTGCTCCTCATATTGCCGTGCCAGTGAGTATGTTGGGGGCACACAAGAAGTTGGGAGGGAACACAGCCAGGACAGCTGACCCCAACTGACCAAAGAAATATTCCATGCCATAAGACGTCATGCTCACTATATAAAGCTGGGGGAAGAAGAAGGAAGGGGGAGATGTTCAGAGTCATGGCGTTTGTCTTCCCAAGTAACCATTACGTGTGATGGAGCCCCACTTTCCTGGAGATGGCTGAACGCCACTGGGAAGCAGTGAATTAATTTCTCGCTTTCCTTCTGTGCAAAGATTTTCTCTAGCTATTAAACTATCATTATCTCAAGCCATGAGTTTTTCCTCACTTTAACTCTTCTGATTCTCTCCCTCATCGCAACTGGGGGGAGTAAGCGAGCATCTGTGTGGTTCTAGATGCCGGCTGGGGTTAAACCATAACAAAAGGAGGCAGCCTTTCCCTCAAACCGGGTTTGTACCCAGAAGAGTCTTGAGCAGTGCATAGCTGCTCCCTGTGGTCTCAGCAGAACCGGGCTGATGGGCAGAGGCTTGGGAGAAGCCTTGGAGGTGAGGATATGACAGTGTCCACATGTCTTTTGCTGCTGTGAAGTTCACCGATTAATCCGATAGTGTTCGTACCTTGTATTTCTAAAGGTAATGAAATATACAAATATGACAGGAGAAGCTTTGCACATGCTAAAGCCACTGCTTTCGGAGATGTTATTCCAGTTTGTATACTTGTGTAATAGAAAGCAGAATTTTTCCTTACCATTTATTATCGCAACGGGAATCTTACTTTAGGTAGTAACGTGGCCCACAGTAGGAACCTAAATACTAAAATTAGACTATAGGAACCAACCTATACTTATACTAAACTAGAAAGAATTTGAAGAAGCTGAGAAATAAAGAGGCCGGATGGTCTTCAAGATACAATTCGCCACCAAGAAGGTGCGCAAAAGAAACAAAAAGTGTCATGAATAGGATTTTGGCGATAACATTGAAAGACTCCAAGAATACACATTTTGTTCTGAATCATTTTTCATTCTCCTTACACTGTTAGCTATCATAATGAGCAAGCTGTAGTTCATGTTCTGTTTCTTATTGCAATTATTTTCATAAAATTAATTCATTTTAAAAATTACATTGTTCAAGGGCACTTAGCAATAGAATATATGATATTCTCTCCTTTGTATGGCTGAATATTTCATCTCACACACTGGGAAAGAAAATCAGTAAAGCATCCAAGGATACACTGGAATACCAAGAGGATATTGGGAGAGTTCTAAAAAACAGAGACTTGCTATTAAATAGACTATAATATTTCAAATGACACCATAGCTCTAATATATCTTGTCAAAAGCTAATCAGTGGAAAGGTCCGGTGTAATGTTCAGAAGATTGACATTTTACTTCCTTCCTTTGCATATCACTATCAGCAGATTATTCCATTTTATATTTCATTACTTTGATTGGAAAGTCTCTAGAAAGAAACCTCTGCCTTCTTGTAGACTCCATTAATCGTGGTATAGAGCGTGGTAATACTCCTGCTGAAGCTGATGCGCCAGAGTGAGACAAGGTCTGCTCTGGAGGGTTCTGTGATCTCTGCTTCACCACCCAAACCATTTTCTTTAGACAGTGCCTGTGTTTTCCTTGGAGGTTTTGATCAAGCATAGCTGGGTCCAATCCTGCTTTATAAATGAGACGCTATGAAATCTAGGCTAAGGAATAGGGCTGTGGGCTTTTTCTCGCATGCTTCATACTTACTTCAGTAAAATAATCTTATCATGGGCAGAAATGATGCTCAATCCTTTAATTAAATCAGGTCTAAGTTTTGCCTGAATGATTAATAAAAAGAGAAAATTCTCTGTCTTGCTATGAAAATACTATTCTTTTGTATTCTCTCATTCTTTTCCATTCCTAAACCCTTTCTTCAAATACGATCCCCAAGTTGATATTTGCTCCTTTGGGTCCACCTAAGAACCATAATCTGTGGCTAAATCAAGTTAATTTTCTTTTGTCACAAAACTCCAAAACAAAACAACAAAAACCCCAAGCAATAAAAATAACCAGTTGTTGTTATTGTTCATGAAGCATGGCATTTTCATGGCTAAAATTGCCCAAGGGAATGGAGAAATTAATTTCAATAAATTGGATTTTATGGGTATAAAAGACCTCTGAATAAATGAAAAACTATGAGATGACATTTGGATCAAAGGAGATATGCCCACTGACTTTAGTGGATGTTGAACTGGATATTTGATTAACAAACTTCCTTATTATGAAGTGACGTTGAGGTAGCAACACTGACTGGAAAAGGTAACAATGCACATGATTAAGGAACCGATTTGGGGTAGGAAGGAATATTCAATACAGCAGAGTTGTCTAGCTATGCAGAACACAGTACCAGAAATGACACAATTCAGATGGAAACCTCTGTCGACATTTTGATAATGTCTTCTGCATCCACTCTGCTCACAAGCTTCACGTATGCATCAGTACAGGTCTGGCTCAGCACCTCTGCTCATCGGCACTGCCAGTAGATTCTCCATGTTATACTCTATGGGTCTACCTTAGGTGAGGTAAACACAACACCAGGGGCTTCTCTTTATTAACTTGATACACCTGTTGACATTTCCTTTAACAGAAGGTATGCTTACAAATCAAAAACAATGCACATTTTTGCACATTAATGACCACCAGACACCGATATTCATATATATGTACGTACAGCAGTGAAAAAGTTTACCAAAGTTTTCTAATAGGCTAGTACAAATGGAGAATATTTGCAATTAATCAGTAAATTACTAAACAGTATGGTTCATAGGGAACCTACAAAAATGTGTTCCATTTATATCCATATGTACACATATAGAGATAGGATTTTGTTTTTTACTCAGAACTAGTGCAATAAATCAAGCTTTTCTCTTTCTGCTTATTTAGTTTTCAATTCAAGTCTTATAATTTATGGTAATCTGATATGAGCAAGAGTCTGCTCTAAATTGTACTGCTGAAAGTCAGTAGTCACTCTACTGAAGTGACTAAATTTATAGCAGTGTGAGGCCGTAATAGGTCAGACGCAACCGCTATAATGTTCTCAGATCCAGAAGTAAGAAAGGGAAATTTACAGCTTAGGATCTGTAGGATTCCCCAGCGCTTTTTTGTCTTCTCCTTTCAGGGCTGGCAAATTTGGAGATGAGGTCCAACTTCAAGACAGTTGCCAGCTGATATGAATCCATATATAGTGCTTCCCTGCCCAGCACAAGTAGCACTCAGTTAGCTATTAAGGGTGGTCATCACTTGGGTGGAAAGGACTAGATTAGTTTTTTCATCAGATCAGTCTCCTGACCCAGTTCTGACAGCGCTTGCACCAGTACAAGTGAGGTGACTGCAAGATAAATTTAGCTTTGTGTGTGCCAGTCTCTAAAACCCACATAAACCCAGGACTATTACTCACTTTGGAAATGCTCACTCCGCTTTACTATTTAGAGTCAGCTTTGGTGTTTTAGGGTGTCCTGGTTTCAGCTGGGATAGAGCATGATGTCTGTGGTATGGAATATTCCTTTGGCCAGTTTGTCCTGTCTATGGTCCATGTCAGCTTCTATGGGAAGCTGAAACAGTCCTTAATATAAGCATTACTTAGCAACAACTAAACCAGTATGTATTATGGACATTATTCTCATACTAAATCTAAAACACAACAGCTACTAGGAAGAAAATTAACTCTATCTCAGCTGAAACCAGGTCATAGGGTTTCTGTTCTGAATATAAAATGGTGAGATTACAGTAGAAAACGTGGGAGTATATGAACAGACTGAATGACAAAGTGGGGAGGCATTCTCCATACAGACAAGGATCAGGGTCTCTCCCAAGAAAGGGGAGAGCTTTTCAGGGACATCCTAGAAATAGGAACAAACTCGGGATCCCAGAGCAAACCTCCAACATATGTAGACATAGAAAAGCCAACTTTGATCTTGAGATGCGTCAAAGAAGATCTCTCTAGCCAAGATGGGTAAGCAGTAATGCCATTTTACCTATAGAAAGAGTGGCAGAGAAAGGGGAAGGGACACACAGACTGGCCAGTGAAGTTAACTACATATAGAAAATTATTTTAAAAGATTATATGACCTAGTTGCTTGTGATATCACAATAAACAGATTCGTGAAATATGCTTTCTGAAGATTAGAAACAGAAGGGGGGGCATAGGATTCACTTTCCGAGTCAAGAGCAGACCACAGGGCTGCCATAAGCTTTCCACAATGAATACTTCAGGCTCTAAAATAACTGCTTCCAAGAACAAAGATTTGAACCACCAGCTTTGTACTAAAGCCTATTTCTCGACCTCTTCTGAGCACACACCCCCCCCCCGCATAACAATTTGCACCAAACACCCATGGATATTCAATATTAAACAACTAATTAAAATTTTTGCTGTTTTCATTGCTTTGAACAAGAAGCTGGTTTTGGCGTTTTCAGGTCTTCATACAAATCGTACCTCTGCAGTTCTCATTCCTAAACTTAATTAATAGTTATTATTATTTATGACTGCACTGCATACTAGTCCAAGCTTAATTTGGTCTTCTAAAAAGAAAGCCTGTGGCTGTGTTCTTGGACTTTTTTTCTTCATCTTTTTTCTTTTCTGAAATAACATTATTAGTTCAAATCTTGTAGCTTGTTTTTATATGGCTAGTGCTTTGTCTTTGTCTCTCTTTTTCTCCCTTTTACCCTTCTGACTTTTTTTATTTTTAAACTGCTCCAACCTAACTTCATTCTGATTTCTTACTCATGGATGCTTCAAGGACCCACATCACTGATTATCATCTTTCCATTCTCATTAGTCCAGACCTTAATTTTATTTCAAAGGTCAGATGGTCCATATGTGCAGTGGGCACAGTAGCTGGCTTGTGTTCATACACAATATATCTTTCTCCTTAACTGATACTCATAAGCCTCGTAGTGCCCTTTGTGTGAAGACTGGACATTACCATCTCCAGAATACTGGCAAAATTTGCCATTTCTGCTAAAATCCCAATTTGTTCTCTAATCTTTTGCAGTCTGTTCCCATTTCCCATTTTTCACTGACTTCTGAAATTCCTGCTATCCACAGACACTAAAATCTGTTTCTGAGCAGTAAGAAGCAGAAGTGGTCATTACTGCACCAGCTCACTCTACTGTCCAAAGTCTGGTTTAAAATTGCCATCTGATTTTTTTTAAATGCTATTTGGTTTGGTCCGTCTTTTTTTTGCTTCTCAAGTGCCACAATTTTCCCACCTATAAAACACTTCATTTGTTTTAATAAAATACTTAGAGATCGATGTATGTAAAACACACCACTATTATTGTTAACAACATGAATGTTATCTTTTCAACTCATGTCCTATTCCAGAGATTGCTTCATATTCCATCTTCTCTTCAGAACATTTCTAAATTGGTCCTTCATTCTCTGCCTGTCCGATCTTCTGCAACTCTCCCATCTCTGCTCCCTTGTCTCACCCACTCCATCCTGACCACTTCTTTTTAAAAAAAATTGTGTCATTTCCTCTGATCATTCCTGCTTATGATGGAATAAGTCTTGATATAACTATTCTGTGATGTTGTGTCTTTATTAAAAAAGTGAAAAGCTAACATTTGACTGCATGAGCTGTTGCAAAGAATACATTTCTTCTCATTTATTATTCTGAAAGTAACATATAACACTGTCTATAAAGCATTAGATGCATAAAAGAGAGGAACAGAAACCACTGTGATCATTACTAAAATAAATGCGAAGAAATTACATTACCAGAAAACCTTGGCAGAATCAGCTAATTATAGTTGGCACAGATAGATTATGGATAGCCAGCTATAGTCATCTGAGTCCTTCTGTGAGAACACTCTGATTTTGACTGCATTTTCCTGGGGAGAGCTGCCCCAAGCAGAATTGGTTGAGGTTGAAAAATCCCATCATTTATAGGAATAAAGACTACAAAATGTTGTGTCTGCTTTCAGCATCTCCAGTTCCAAGGATTCTTTAAAATTTTGACAGCTTTCATAGGAAAAGATCCAGAATGATCAAATGAGCCAACCCCCATTCCTTCGAGTGCTTGGGAACCCTTACGAGAACTTCTTATTCATACCCACTAGGATACAGCATCTTGCTACATGATCACATACTCTGTTTCCCTAATACCCCCCATTCAGTGCACAGCACAAAGTAAATGCAGTTGCTGTGTGTAGGACTGTGTTTGTACCTGCTGAAGACAAGGAAACGTGGCAGAAGCATGAAGCAGGGAACTGCAGAACAAGAAAGTATGAGCTTAGAGTAACCCGACGCTGCTTTAACAAACCACCCCTGCCCCCGAGCTCTACTGGGGTACTAAGTCATGGAAAAAAGCATTTTCACCAGTGTGTTCCCAGAAACACCTTTTCCAAGTATATAGCTAGCCTGAGACAACAGACTGCATCCAACAGCAATAGTTTTGTTATTAGTGTATGGGGTGAGATGAAATTCCAAGTGCTCTCCAAAATCAGGCCCTTGCTTTCCCAGAATGGCCATCTCTCCTTAGCTGACCCCTCTGAGTGCCCCAGTGCTCATCCATGTGCCTCAATGCCACACGTGAACACTGGGAATGGCAATGCCTCTTCAGCTGGTAGGTGCTATGTGGCCCTTAACATCTGCAGCTGAGGTACTGGAATGACACTGCAGAAAAGCCTACGTGGAAATAAGTGGCATTGGAGCACTTGCCACTGGGTGAGTGCTAGTCATCCCCTACCCTGCATGCACCAGGGAGTCTGTGGGAAACACAATGCATGATGATGTAGTTAGAAGATGATGACATAATGTAACTCACAAAGGGAAATGAATTCATGTTGCATGGGCGACTATAAATATAGCATCTCTTTTCCCTGAGTACCTGACTTTGCATGCTTAACACGTTTGTATGTAATCTTTCTCCTTCACTGAAGATACACGAAGAGCAGTAAAATATTGACCAGATAGCTGCCACAAACATTCATATCCTTTCCATGCATGAGACCATATTTAGAAAAGCAAATTTCCCTACACATTAAAGGAAGATGTTGCATGCGTGTCTATTTTACATGTGCAAAAGAAAATTTTGCATACACAATGAGTATACATACAAGTGGCTTTTGATTGCAATGTAAGTATTGCCTTTAGAAAATTGTGTCCCATTAAATAATTCCTATTATCCTCCTAGCAGAAGAAATCCAAAATTGTCTAGTGAGGAATTAAATTAGTGAAAGCGGGGATTCAGAAAATACTGTCCTCTGTGTTGCAATAGTAACACTTTGTTATTGGTTTACACAGAAAACAAACAAGCAAATTGGATAATTTGTAGCTCAGATAAGCCTTGGCTAATATAGCCATACAGGATGTAAGGGGAAACGGGAGTGTGCATTCCCCTGCCTAGATACCTCTCCTGACGCAGAGCGAGAGGGCTCTGCCACGCTAATTCTCACTTTGCAAAGGGCAGATGCAGATTCGGCTCCATTAACACCAATGAACTGGCTACCAGAGCAGACCCACGGCATGGGGAGGATGCATTAGCTACACCTGGGGAAGTGCACTAAGAAATTGCTCCAACCCAACCAGTGCAAGAAAGCAGAGAGATGTTTTGAAAACCTGCCTAATTGACAGTAGGGGCTGGCTTTTTTGTAATGTCAGAAATTTTGAGAGAATAAATCATTTTATAGAAGGCGACAAGAAACATTTGAACTCCAAATTGTGAATAGTGCTGCTGGTATAAAGCTACTGTTTTTAGAGTACATTCAAATCCATTATGCGTTGAAGATCTAAATAAAATAACTGAGCAGCTAGAAAATGACATAGAAAAAAAATAAGAAGGTAATGTAAGGGGACTAAATTATTGTAGCTTTGTGGAAACTGTTCTTCTAAGTGTTATCTCCATCTTCAAAATCTGTACAGGATGCCTGTTTGTTCCTAGACTCGTACCGACTGAGACTAGGATATAGGTCTTGGCCTTATTATGTGATAGTTTTTAATATCTACTACTTGATGACTTGATGAGAAATTACATTTTAAAAAGCTTGATATTAATTTAAAACCTACAAGGTTTTGCTCATTATTTCTGAGACAGCCTATTCAACTCCTAGTTAGCAGCTCCAGCAAAGTATGCTGACCCCATTGGTGAGGTAATCAATTATGCTGGAACAAAACAAACTAGTAACTAGAAAGAAAGGAAACCTATGGTTTTATACAGAGCCAGAGAAAATAGGGAGAAAGAGCATTTGGCAAATGACACAGGACAAAACATTTCATTTCCAGGTTCCAAGAAGATATATTTTAAATTTGTCTTAAATATGATTTACAAAATCAATGTTCTTTTATGCTGGACAGCTTTACTCAGAATGAATGAAGACAAACCAGGGCACGCATCCAAAGCTGTGGC
This sequence comes from Chroicocephalus ridibundus, assembly GCF_963924245.1. Classification (NCBI taxonomy): domain Eukaryota; kingdom Metazoa; phylum Chordata; class Aves; order Charadriiformes; family Laridae; genus Chroicocephalus; species Chroicocephalus ridibundus. Next base: position 59,066,369 of record NC_086288.1, read on the forward strand.
TCTACAGGCATGTGGCACTCTGGAACAGAGGTTTACATGCCAGCAACTGCAATTACCCCAACTAGCAATGATTTAGCATTCTGTAATGTCTAGAGTGTAAAAATCCAGGCTGTACCTTTATATCACAACCATCTGAAATCCAGGTTTAAATTCTGCCTTTAAAGAGACTGCAGCACAGCTTGCTGCTGTGTGCACATTGGAGAATAAAAATGATTAATTCTGCCCATCAGTGAAGTTTTCGCTTATGAGTATCACAAGCCTTTGCTGTGTGCAGCAGAAAAAAAAAAAGAAAATCATTTTTATGCTTAGTTTCAAATCCTTATTCAAAACCATGTAACAGCACTAATTACTAAACACTGGGAAGACTGAATAAAATATCATAAAATGCTGACTTAAAAAAAACCCAACCAAAACAACGACAAAACAAAACACCTAAGCACATTTAACACATTTTTTTAGTGCATGATTTTACAATCCCAAGTTCAGAAAAGATTTTCATATTAAAATTAACAGGAGAAAGTAATTGGGAAAGAAGTAAATCAAAATGGAAATACATCATCTAATACGAGCTCCCATGATGAGCTGAACATCTGAAAAAAGAGCAGAATGATCAATTCCTCACCACAAGAAAGAGAGACGCAAAGATTGGCTTGGGAAAAAAAAAGATTTCCTTTTGGAATCACCACAGCGGGAGGCAGAGGAAGCTTTGCACCCAAAGACCTAATGTTGTCTGTTAAGCTAACAAAACTAGTCTGGAAGAAGAAAAAACGTAAGACTTCATCTTTTCATCCCCTTCCACTTCACTGCTCATCTTCCTACTTCTTATCTTGATCCCAGTTTTCTTTTTCTGAGGATTTTTTTCTCCCTCCCCCTTTCCTTTCTTCCTTTTTTTTTTTGATGCTGACAGGGGGAGCAGCATGGGTGCCTGATGCCAGCTGCGTCCTAACAGGGACCCTGCCTTTCTCATTTGCATTGTCACATTCAGCAATTACAGAATATGCCACAAAGGACCCAGAAGGGGTTGATGATAGAGATAGTGCTGCAAATTCAGCACGGCCCTCTGGGCCTCATGGAGGATGGGTGTATTGGGGCTGGTGTGGGCCAGCCCAAAAGCTTGCCAGTGCATCCGGTCATGCTAAGGGGATTACGACCTCAAAAAAAGGGCAATGCCTGGTGCCACAGGAGAAATCATAAAGACAATATGGAAATAGTACACCTAAGCCAGCTGCTTCTTGCCCAGTTTGCCATGGGGGTGTAAGGCAAAGCTTGGTGTGAGTGAAGAGGAATCCCAGGTTGGGATTTATGGAGAACGTGCTCTAGGATGCCTCTCCATGAGACAACGACAGTGTGGTTGAAGAGATGTTGCCAAAGTGCAACACTCGTTCTCTGTACCAAACCAGAGACTAAACTGTGAGAATACAATACACACAACACACACATATTATTCTTGTATTTATACATGGAAATATTCTCATGCAATGTATTATTCCTCTGAGGTTTATGCCTTATTCTTCTTCTTTCTGTTACGCTACAGCAGACCTGCCCTGCATGACTCAGACTATAATTTGAACAGTAACTTTTACGTTAACATCACATAAGCAACGATCAGCAATGGCTTATCATATTTGGAGAGTAAGGACAACTACAGGCTGTCTGTAAGCTGTAGGGATACAGTGAAATAGATCTCACCACATATCTCAGTCTCCACACTGTCCCCCTGAGAGTTAAAAACACTCTGGGGGTAGGACTCCATCCAGAGGGAAGGGGTTACAAAGATCATAGACCTGAATGAAGTGCAACTGAAGCATAGACTATCGGGTACAGCTCTACATTAGGCTGAATATAACTGCATTTTATAGTGTTCCTTTTATCTTAAAAAAGCATCTTGAATAATTACTCACACAATTAAAAGGAATAAAATCAGATATTCTTGGCCAAGGTAGCTTGGTGTATCATTGAGTAATTTGCCTCATTTTATCTACTAATGGCATGTCCAGAAATGAGAAAAATCTGAATTTTAACCTTGAAATATGAACTCTACAAACCTGTATTTCAGTGTATGCATTGTAAGCCCACACCAGGGAATACTTTCAAAAATAAAAATAAACTTCCAAACTTTGAATGCACTTTAAGGGTCAAAAAGCAATGGGAACAAATGCATTATTTAATCATAAAAAACACACTCGATTCAGTGCAAGGCTGAGAAGGGAGCTCAGGCTCCCAGAGGCAAGTGAAGCGAGGACTGCTCTGAGGGGCTGCTACAAACAGGGCTGGAGCTGAGCTTTCCCTCAGCCCTGTCTCTGCCTGGGAGAGCTGGGGAGGTTGAAGAGCTGGAGAAGACAGGTGGCCCTTAATAAGAACAAGCTGCCATTTTCTCAGGAACAGTAAAGCAGAGAGGAAAAATGGTGGGGAACTTCTCGCTAACAAACAATGAAGCCATTATTCAAATCTGAGAAGAAAGACCTTTAAAAGCATTGGCTACTCACACATTGCTTTGACTCCATGATAAAATTCTTATCCTTTTTAATAGCGTGTTGCTACCAACTACATCTTTATTACAGTCTCTGTTTTTCTCCTTCATCCTCATTAAGAGTAAGGTCCATTTCTTACCTGACCGACACAGGCTCTGCTCTCATTACCTTGACTCAAAGCTAATAGTAACTTTTAAAAAATGCTCACAATAGTCATCAGCCATAGTATGCTTACCCTGAGGTAGTTGAGGGTGAAGTTTGTCAGACCCATTCGAGTGATGTTTTTGGACAGCTGCTCCAGCACCTGAGGGTCTTGTGCCTAAACAACAGAGGAAAAAAGAATTTTCACTTTGCTTTTTTGTCTATTTGTTTTTCTCTATGTGCTTAGTGGAGTGCAGGGAGCGTTCTCTGAAGAGAGATGCCATTCCTATGGAAAAAATATACATTCATGCTAAATTTATGTCATAAGCTACAGAGTTCTGTTTGCACAGGAAAATGCAAAACCTTATGAAATTGGAGCAGAATAAAGACTATTTTCCAACACCTTCTTTCTGTCCCTACTCATTCAAGGGACAGACCTAAGAGGTCCAGTCATGCACAGGGGGGCAAGCAAGGAGGGCCCCACCAAAGAGCTTTCTGTGGGATCAGAGTACACTTTGAGCCTTCCATTTGTTCGCTAGGAGTCCCATGAGACTAAGCAGATAAAGGCAGGAATAAAGAAGGTATTGCTTTCTTTTTGTGGATCAGAAACTGAAGCAGAGAGAACTCATCAAGGCATCTTCAGCAGAGCTGATCACGTAAGTGGCATTAAGCACAGGCTGGAGAACCCTTCTGATCTAAGCTATTTTCCCAGAATTAAACAGGAAAAATGCAAGCACAGTCCTCCTCTGACCCTAGGCAGGAGCTTTACCTGTGAGACCAGCCTCCTCTTTAAAATGAGATCAATCTCATTACTAAAATTAATACCTGCTGGTTGCTGCCTAACCTGGTCTACTCTCTTTGAATTGCAGCCCTCTAAATACATATTGTTGCTCATGGCCATCCTCATTGTCCCTTAATGGGATACTGTTGAAGAGTTCAGAAGATCAGCCCTCTAAAAAACTCTGAGATGGAATTGGTGGGGCAGATTTTCAAAGGTATTTTCTTCAGGCCTGTAACAGCATTTTACAAAAAGGCCAGGCTGCTTAAGTTATTTAAAATTCCTCACTAAGAATATCTCTTTATCTATGGATTTCTAAGTAACTTGATCCAAAATATGGGCACGTATTTGGGCCTGTGTTCTTACCCTCTATAAAACCATAGTCCTGCAATTAATTTTGTATATGGAGCACTGCTAATCCGAACGATTCTACAGTGCAAAACTGAAAGTGGCAATGAGACTCTGTCCTTTGTTTCTCCCCAGTAATTTACTTTATAGTAGTTCAGCTTCACCTTGTAGAATATTTAATAATTTAATATTCCATCATGTGTTTTCATGCGATTAAAAAAAAAAAAAGTCTCGAAATGTGAAAAAAAATCCGTATTAAAATTCTAAAGTTTTCTAAGTAAATATATAGTAATTGCTTATTCTCTGTCTCATACAAGGGTAACAGTTTTCTTAATTTAAAGACTAAATATAATTTGTACCTACAATGATGAAAATTCACTGAGTTTTGTGTAGTTCATATCAATAAAAACAGATTATGGGCCCAAATCATACAGACCACCAAATGGGATTAAAAGGAAAACTATGTGCTAAAACAAAACGAAAACATAGCAACAGTGGCAACAATAGAGCACTGAGAAACAAGGGAGTGATGAAAGAACTTGTAAATGGATGTAGTTTCAGGCAAAACAAAATATTTATAGTTAATTGCCTTGGGTGTGAAATTTGCTGTAGTTCTTCATAAACCTAATCTCATCTCTTTGCATTAGGTCAAGTGAAAAAAGGATTACTTACATGCATGGCTAGAATGCTGCGTGGGACTAATTCTCTGTACTGTCTAATAGTAAAGTGCCATGTTTTTATTCTCATAAGATCGTCAAAAGTAAACTCCAAGATAAGACGTCCTTCTGTGCATACCTAGAATACATAAAATGCATGAAATAAATTCCCAGGAATTTTATTTTCAATGGTATTGTATCATCGATTAAACAACATTCAAAAATATCAGAGCGGTATTCTATTGTTCACCTCTGCTAGATTAATTGTTTTTCTTTCTCTTGGGGAGAAAAACAAAGGTGGGAAAATGACTTCATAGGCTTTACCACAGAGACAGTAACTTATAATACTATAGATTTTATAGCATTTTACAAAGATAGAATATTGTGTGTGTTAAATCTTATTTATTGCATCAATTCTCTTTCCCTTGCAGTTCGCTACTGCTAATTAATGAGTGAACCTCGCAGTGCAGGTGGCTATGGTGCAACTGCACACACTTGATGTCAAGTTGCTGAACCAGTCATTCCCAACCTGTTTTATGTTGCCCTTTCCTTACAATAGCTTGGCTTATAAACCTTCCTTTGATGTCCAACTGGAGTAAACAGAGCCCTGAATGTCTGTGGCCAAACCTGATTTTTTTTCCTATTTTTTTCCTTCTTGTCTTTTCCAGGCTTTTATTCCATTTTCATTTGTCATTTCTTATCTATTTTTATTAACCCCACCCTTCCAAGGAAAGCCAGACGGGGTGTCTGCCATTGGGCTGTATGAGCTGCATTGCCACGGCAGGTTTGAGAGCCAGGGGAGCAAGAAGAGGTTGCAGTCATGGACAACGGAGCTGCTTCCACAGAAAGTGGCTCATGCAGCTTTGTGAGGGGTCTTGTCTGAGAAAGGAGAGAAAACATGGGAAAAATAAATGCAGCAAGTGGGTAACACCTGGAAATTAAATGTAAAACAAATTACTGGGGACTTTTAAACAACTGTCCACAACTTTATGTCGGAAAAGTGCTGTGGCTGTGGTGGTCTTTAAGGTGCAAAATACATGCCCAGCATGGTATCCTGACTGCAGTTCTGTAAATGATGCATGATCTGAAAATTAACTCCCTCTGTTGTTAATTTTTTTCTTTAAATTGGATATTTAGACTTACAAATCCTATTCAAAGTAAACTTGCATGTGCAGGGTACGCAGATACGGTGGAAACAGGGTGTAATGGCTTTCGAAAGAAAAAGTTCCTGCAACTTTAATTTTAATACAACTAATATTTGATTGAACAACTAGCCATCCTAGATTCAGTCGAGTCTGTTGAGCCTTTTTACGAGCCCCAACTCAGACTTGGCTGGTTCCCACTTGGGCGATGTATGGCTTTTCTGGTTAACAGTTCACTTAACATAATCATAGCTTTTCCTCCTGGTTGTTTCTGCAAAAACATGTAGGTAATTTTAACAGGCATAATATGTAGAAAAATTACTGTAGACCTATGAGAGAGAATCTCACAACAGGTTCTCATCTGCCCTTCTCAACATACCTTAGTGATGCTTTCATATTTTTAATATGACTTATTTTGTCATTTGACCCTGATTTTTATTTTCTTATCTGTTGCACTATGATAAGAAAATACACAAGAGTACACATGTGCACATATAAGGATTCATACAAGAAGAAAAACATTTTATATTAATATTACTGTGTTGAAGCCAAAGATCCCGATTACTGACCAGTAACCAGTTTAAAGTATTTTTTTATAATAATACCTGTGGTTTCTCAAATGGTTCTTCTGTTAAGCTCAAAACCCCACAGCTCTTAACAGATTAATTTTCTGCACTGGTATTAAGAAATTTTAATAGAAAAACTGAAACACATACCTCATATCACAGTGGTAAAAATTTATACATCTTATAAAGGAATTTAATTTCCTTATGTAGAGCAGAATTTTACGCATTGCTTTTAATCAATAAAATTGACGCAGTTCTTATTTTAAATGGGTCTCTTTTTTAATTTTATTTTTTTAAAGCTGCCTTTTACATAGAATCCAAAAAATCAAAAGGGTCTCCAATTAAGAAAACATTTTCTGTTGTGCCGAATTCATGTTACCGTACTGTGAGCTCTGACATTTTGTTTCTGTGGTAACCAAAATCAGCTGATTAGTTGGCATGGCAACAGAAAAGATGTAATCCCAGCAGACACACTCTAATCAATGCCCCCAGCACAGATGGTCTCCGGAGGATCAACAAGAAAGAGGCTGGCAGGCATTCAGTATGTCACGTGGTTGCTCTAGACTAGGCCAGGAAAAAACTAAAAAAGAACATTTCTCAAACTAACCAATAGCTTTTTAACCCCTTCATTGCACTTATTAATTGTAGGAATTTCAACTGCTCACATCTATGAAAATCAACTTGGGTCCTGTGCCTTATGGCTCAGAGCCTCGCTCTCCTGACACGGGGCATCTTTAAAAACTCTCCCCCTCCTATTAGTGACCATTTCTCACACCTGACCCTGTGCTTGAAAAGAAACCTAAAGCTTATAGAGATCTGGGAAATGCCTGAGATTGTTAGTAAGAATTAAAATCACTGAGTTTCAAGGGCTTCACCTATAAAATCCAGCCAATGGTCCCACTGTTGGGCACAGGAAGAGAATGGTTTGACCATGGGGTGCTCACTGCTCTAGTGGTGAAGGAAAAGCTCGCCTCTGCCAGTCTATTGGGAAAAACAAATAAACATCGCTAACTGCAGAAAAACAGTTTGCCTACATCGAAAGTTGGAGTGTCAGTAAACACGGTGAAAACAAAGACTTAGGAGGACTCCTGAAGCTTTCCTTTACCTGGAGAAAAAAATGAAGCATTTGCCAGGTAAACAAACACGGTAGTTAGGGCTTCAGTCTCTCCTTTTACCACATTCAATTCATGCCATTGAACTGTATTAAATTCTTTATAGCATTTATTTATACCTTGATAAAACAATTTTAAAGTGAGTGACACTTTACAAGGACCTCTTGCCCTCTAAAGACAAGCTGGACCATTCATATTGGTACTGTTAGGCATGTTCTAGCCATATCCGTTTGAAAAAAAAATTTGAAATGCCATTTTATATATTCGTCCAATACTGCAGTATGCAGTGAGTTGCTCTAACTAGGAAAATGTCGAAATGAATAAAATGTAGCTGTGGATTCCTGATTCAATACGTGATGAAAACTGTTTCAGCCCATTATATTACAAGTTACTGAATTTGTAGCTCACAAGTTGTGAAACTGAAACAGCTATTAACAAATATAGTTTGTATTTTTGCATTAAAAAAACCCTTTGTGGTACCTTCACAGGGTCAAATTCAGACATGATCTAAGGAGCTACACAGTCCATTGGACTGCTGCTTATTATTGGAGGTCTGCTTTGTTCCACCACCGATGCTGTGAGAGTTAGTTTACCTTTGGGTACAAGACCTGTGCCCTCAGTACCTCTGCTAGAAGTTGCAGACACACAGCTGAGACAACATTCGGCTCTACCTTATTTCTGAGAGATTAATATATTCTTTTCTCCTTTATTCCACCAACTACTGTGTTTTATTTCAAATTTGCTCTTACTAACACAGTAAACGTACAGCCATTAAACCCCCTAATTTTTCTGCTAGCATCCAAATCACATCCCCACCTGAACTTTTCTACCGGGATACAGAGGTTTATATAGGAATCCGCAACAGGGCTGCGGTGCACATGGAGGGTCTCACTGCCCGCAGCAGGATGGTGCCACGGGAGATGACTGTGGCCCCCCTCACACGAGGTGTGCCCCCAGCCCGCTCCCTGCTGCTAGTCTATCTTTGACTTGCCGGATACTGGTCTCCTTTCCAAACTAACAATACTGTAATGTGCTGTTATGATAAATAAAAGAAACTAATTGAATCAAGAAAAGCGTGTTTTGTTTACTGATTCAAAAAACCCACCCTTTTATTTGCTATTGCTTTAAAGTGAATACAAAGGGAAATGACAGAAATCACTTTAAGAAGCTATGCAAAGAAACAGCTACTGTATACCCTCGTTGCATCCTCTGCACATTGCCAGCATGTACAACTCGTTGTGGCAAAGAGGTGCTTCCTAGGAATATCTGGTCTCTTTGGATCTCTCTCTCTCTCTGGTTGTGCCTGTGTAAGTCACAGGGGGCTGGAGCGGGAGAGCTGGAACAAGGACACCATTAAATGCACACCTCCTAGCTCACCAGCGCTCCACACACCAGCAGCTTCCTCTCCCTCTTCTTTGAGCCCCACTCCAAGAGCCATGAAGATGTCAGGGAAGAGAGTACGAACGGATGGGCCTCACATACATGATAACACAGCATAAGCCATGTGGGCCTGGTCATGATGCTGTCAACTGCTGATGCCTTTTTTGACTCTAAAACCTCCACAGTCCTGCAAGCCAAGGGCAACACGGACAAGTTATCTCCTCCTGCTGCTCCTTCTCCTTTTGTGCTTTTCTCCATGCAAAGGTTAAAATTCATACAGATGAACAGGTACAAGATGGAAAATCATCATTTCCTGTTAATTTACAAAAAGGTACATTTCCATTTTGAAAATCAGTTTACCGCTTTTTTTAATATAAGAGAATTTTTGTTTTAATTTGTATTTTCCACCTTTTTCACACTGTTTTTATGAATGTATGGCACTCAGCTTAATTACAGGACTAGAAGTGGCCAATGCATGAAGATAATTCACTATCAATTACAAATATTGAATATTCACTAACTGTCTGATCCAGAGCATGTTTAAATCAATTGACTCCTTCCTGCCCTTTCGACCAGCATCCTACTGTATTAAATCACTATTTTCCTAGAGATTTATCGTCCTTGGACTGGGTAAGTATCAAATGCAAAGCATACCATCCCAAATGGTAGGTACCAGCAATGTGAAATCTCATTGTTGCTTTAAAATCAAGCCCAGAGAAAAGGAGATGGGCAGGTTGAATTTAATTCACGTACAGCTGATTGTTCTGGCAACCTGGCATTATGTGCTTCTCTTGCAATCTTTCTGGGAGAATTGCAGGGGATGCCCACAGAATTTTCCAGTCACGTAGTGAATATAGAAAATAGTAATTAAATGGCTTCAAGGGTTTTCAATATTAGAAATAATCTCAGTCTACCAGAAAAATGCAACAGCAAGTATTTTTCACCCTTATACACACTGAAAAAGAAAGGGAAAAAACCACCAAAACCCAACAAAAAAAGCAAACCAACAACATGCTTTATTGAGTCTTCCCTGTTACCTTGGTAAACATGGGTTTTCCATGCTGAGTGACCATGGTGCATTGATCACAGTCCACTGTGATGGATGAGTTGTGGTATGACTCTTTTGAGTGCTTGAGAATGTAATACAGGTCTGTTACACCTCCTTCAAAGACAGTGCTAAAATAACGAGGAATGAGGGTCCTTCCAATTGCTGTGAGGAAAATACAAAGCAGAATTCAGCAAATGCTCTAGGTTATAAAGTCTCAAACTATTTGCTAACAGAACATGAATAATTTTAAGTGCAATGAAATCAAACTTTCATTTCACGACCATAATACGTGTTCTCTGTCTGCTGTAGGAATGAAGTTGCGCCTGCTCCCATTGAAATCAATGAAAATGGCTTACTCCATTCAGAGGGAGTGGGCTCATATTCTTTAATCTTTTTGCATTGATGGTGAGTTGGAGTCACCCTTGAAACCATCTGCAAGGGTTTTTGTCCCGAAGCAATTATTATACAGAAAGCCACATGGTGTCAATTATGACTGAAATTTGGATATTACTCATAAATGTATAAATACAAGTGGTGAGCATTTACAGAAATATACCCGTACACCCAAATTGGCAAAGCACATTTATATAGGGGGGTTGTGTACACGTATAAGTTTGTCTGTGTGTGGGCACATGTATATTTATATATACTCACCCACACATCACACACACACACACACATGCGCACGCATTCGTGATTGAATAGGAGGGCTACTGCTGAGAAATCAGAGTCCTGGGGATTGAAGAAGGACCTAAGAATGCAATACGATACACATTACACAATATGTGACTAACCACAGGTCTATCCGAGATCTCTCTTTAGACCAGAAGTATTTATGCCGTAGGCTAGAAAGTCTGAGCAGACATCTGAACTAGCTTATAGGCACGATTTAAACCTCAAACTATGGACTCGAGGTACCCAATTCTGCAATACTTACTCAGCCAAAACTCTCACTGAAGTCAGATGTCTCACTTCAATAGCACTTTCAGGTGAGTACTACAAGGTCTAATTCCAAATACGTAATAGTTATAGTGAGCTTCTGGGTATATTTCAGATGCGCAAACTAGCAGAAGCACTGACATCAAAGGCAATTATCTCGTATGCAAGTGATGTTTTCCATCTCCTTTTTTACAGATAAATTTGGATGCAACCACAAGCCTGGTATGACAGAACACTTCAGTTTATAATAGACTGAGACTTCATACCGAGTGACTCATTGCTTTGCATGCATTAATCAATCCCCAGTAATTCTGAGTGGTGGGTACATAAAAATTGCTTCCATTTTACAGAGGGAAATACTAAGCGATTTAAGCTTTGTTTTGGAAGAACGAGATAGAAACGTCCCCATCAACAGGCAAGATTAGAGCTTATTAGTTCCTAATTCTTATATGTCTATTAGGACTATGCGGTGAGTCATGCCTCCCCCATTTGCTGTTTACTTTTGAGAGTAATTTCTAAAAAAATTATTTTCATAGGAATTTTGCCAGCACACAAACAAAAGCTCCTGACCCTAAAAATGTATTTGCAAGTGGGTGTTGTAAATTAAAAAGCATGGCGTTTTCACAGTAGTTCTGTGAAAACTGTTTCTGCTCTGTGCATTAAAATGTGGAATATTGCATGTGGAGTCATAATGCACATTATATAATGAAAATATACAAATATGGAAAATTAGGACTTGTTAAAACTTTTGCTATAATATTAGATATTAATGTAACTTAATGTACAAAAATATACCACACTCTCTGGAAGTGGCTGACAATTCAATGAATACATTGAATGACTATTCTACAACTCTAGCTCCTAAAAACCCCTACCCACTCATCATGCATATATTAATTTTCTACAGTCTTTTAATTTAATTTAGAAAAACTGAAGTCCAGTGTATCAGCATAGGACTCAACTCAGGCTTTAACTCAAATATTTCCATGTTGGTATGGTATATAGTAAAACGTGAAATTTACCCATCAAGTTAATTTCTTGCTCCCCTAAGGCTAATTAGTGCAAATTAAATTTCCTGCTAATCATCCTAAGCAGCGAATGTGTAATATGAAAATCCAGCATTCCTACTGATTGTGATAAACCTCTGTTCACGTGACTTATGCACTGCATAAATACCTTGAAACTATTTTAACTGCAGTTTATAGACTGTTCCCAAAGTAGCGTGGTCATATGGTGTTGCTTTTTGCACAGCTACAACACATTGAAGAAGGCTAGAAATACATTAAATACCTTATTCTTATTACTTTTCCTAGTAAGCATTATCTGTGTTTGCCACAGGGATATGCTACTGTGAACAACAAAGTGAGGAACCAAAAGGATGAACAGGAATAGAGGTGCCCACAAGGATATGCCCCATGGAACCTGATTTTCAATGACAGATGCAGACCCTGTCTGCCTGTAAATTTGAAAACAGCTAATGCAAATGTCCAGCATAAACTATTATAGCTAATATTCACCTCCAGAAGAAACATTCATGGAAACTTGTATTAACAAGCAGACATGTCCCGGGGTCACTATGTTGCCTTGCCACAGAAGACTGGAGGGGTTTCAAGGTTTTGGTTCTCTTCCTGAAGCACTCAATGGCTTAAAATGATCATTTCATTTCTAGGATAAACATGAAACTCTCTACAGGGGTAACAAAGCTTATTTGTGCAGCAGACAGTATTTCCAAGAACAACAAAAGGCTCTGGAACAGCTCTTATAAAGTCTAGGGATCACCACAAATGTTGTGCATTTTAAGTGCAAAGGACTTTTCCCCGATTTTTTCTCCTCCAACATGTGATTGTGTATATAAACAGTCAAACACGTATGTGTGGGCACCCTCAGCTCTGCTGCATGCATGCGTACAATCCTTTCCTGGGCACAGGAATATGAATGTGGCAAAGGTGCATTTCCTTCCCTTCTTGCAGTAGATGGACACGCTCAGGTGTGGATGCACACACTCCACCTGTGTCTGCCACTATACAGCTCAACAGGATTTTAGCAACACCACGCATCTTCTGCCAGAGTCAGATGAAGGCTACTTCCTAGGAGGACTCCAAGTAACGCAAAGGCAGGATTGTGGGACAACTTGATACCCATGGCCACTTCAGGCTGTAGTTTAGCCATCCTTGCACCAGAACTGTGAACTCACACCTTGCAGAGCACAGGCAAGCTGTACACTAGCTTGGTCTTGGGTTTGCGGTTCCCCAGAGGCAGTCACAGACAACAACGGCAAATATAGTCTAAATAATATATGGTGTAATATCACACCAACAGGGCTGAACGAAGCCTTACACGCTACTGGCACTGGAATTCCTTCATGGTTTAGAGCTTGACTTTTAGTCCACAGAATAAATTTTAAGAATGCATCTCTGCGCATGGTTTTGTAGTGCTCCTCCCTCCCACACCACACTTCCCTGAAGTAGCATCAGATGGACACCCTCAGAGCCAGTGCACAGATCTTTGCCACAGGAGATCCGCGAGTGCATGTTTGCAGCAGCAAACAGTCAGTTTGAGTCTTGCAATTTCCTTTCCTGGTGTCAGGGCCCTGACAGCACCCTGAAAGCACCCCTGCTCTGGAGTTGGGCTGCCAGGCAGATTTTCTTCCCAGCTTCTCAGGGGAATCATTGCCCAGCTACCACGAGGCTTTCTTCCTGCATCCTTGTGGAGCAACTGGACCTCCTTGCAGTCCTGTCTCCTATACAACTGTTGCTCTTTATTCTTTCTCCAATCTCTTTGCTCACCTACCCCCATGGACCAATCTTCCATTTTCTCACCTTATAGTTGGTAGCTTTGCATCAGTTATCTTGCAAGTTCACTGTTCAGTTCCCAGTATTTCCCTGTTTTCTCTCCCCCTCCTCACATGCTGCCCTTTTTTCTCTTGCTCAGGGAGGCTCATTAACCCTTCCCAAATCCACACAATTTCCTCATTCTCCTTACTTAAGCATGCCCGGTTACCTAGTCTCAGTCTTCCTATTCTCCTCCACCCTTGCCAAAACACCAGCTTCACACTCACTTTCTTGGTGCTCTTCCTACCCAACCAGGCTGCCCCAGATGCTTGTCCCAGGCTCCCTGCCTCAGCAGTCTAACCCCCTTCTGGATCTTGATTTTGTGGTTTCTTTGCCCCCAAGATTCTCTCTCTGCCCTTTTCTCCACTCTGCCTCCTCCTAACAGCAGATTCTTTCTCCAAACGAATCCCATCCTTCTTTCCTTCCTTCAGCTTCTCATCCAGCCAGGGACCAGGCAAGAGGACCTCTTCTCTCTGTGCCCCCCACTCAGCCAAACATCTCACTGTTCCCTGTGTTTTTCTCACTGACTTCCAACTCTCCCTTACTTAATCATCCTCCATCCTCTCCTTTCACCTCCCGGTTACTATTTCTCTCCCCTCTCTGCATTTTGCCCTGATTTATTCCCTTCTCTTTTCTTTCCTCCTCTTCCCTCTTCTTTCCTCTACATTCAGGTCAAGTTACTTCCTTTGCAGGGCCACTTGGATCCCGGGTGCATCCTCCAGGAGTGCAGGAGAAGGAAGGGCCTGCATCCTCCAGGAGTGCAGGAGAAGGAAGGGCCTGCATCCGCCAGGAGTGCAGGAGAAGGAAGGGCCTCCTGCTCTTGCATACAGCACTGGCTGAGCCTTCCCCACAGGCTTTGCAGTGGATATGTCCACCAGTTCATATAGTCCTGAGCTGCAACATGTCTGGTTACTCTTTGCAGTTGGCACACAGATAGCACCATTGGGCTCCTACGAGGAGCCTTACTATCTTCCTGGGAAAGTGAGTCCTTGAAAATTTTAGTTGCAAACTCTTGTAAAGCCTGCACTGAGTACTTGAGAATGGGCAGGCTTTTCCCCCAAAGATTTATAAATTTGCCTAATTCAGTCAGGTTTCCACAAAGAGGACAAAGGGGAAACCTCTGCTGCAAAGGCAAGCGACCCTACTCCAGAGCATACAGATTCCTGGGCATTTAAAAAACAAAGTTGCAAGACTTTTGTAACACAGACAAAGAAAGAAGAAATCCTTTTTTGTCTTAAATAAAAAAGAACCAGCTAAAAGCAAAAACAATTTCAGCTTTATTGAGTCAAGTTTGGCAAAATTATAAATTAGTAGAAAAAAGGCCGTTTAATGGGACTTATGAAGAATATTAACAAGAAATGCCAAATCATCTGCCTGCAAGAATACATTGGAATAGCCATGACTGCGGATGCTGGGGTTCTGAGCTCAATACTCAGGCTTAGGAAAGCAGACGTAGATTCGTACCTGCATCTATACAAATACTAACAGGCTCTTACAGTCACATTACCCAGAAAAGACCTTTTTATAGGGTGAAATGTGACACCCTACACTGTTAATATACTAGAAGGAAAATTCACCTGCCCCTCAGTGTTCAGACATAAACTCC
Organism: Chroicocephalus ridibundus; assembly: GCF_963924245.1. Lineage (NCBI taxonomy): Eukaryota > Metazoa > Chordata > Aves > Charadriiformes > Laridae > Chroicocephalus > Chroicocephalus ridibundus. The sequence goes on from NC_086288.1 coordinate 59,081,387, forward strand.
AGATCACTGGAATGCTAGTTTAAATTATCATTATGTCCTGGGCAGCATCCTTCATCCTTAGCTGAGTATCTGAGGATGTAGTATTTCCCATGAGAAGCAGGCACTGCCCCTTAACGTTTGCTTCATTTGTGCTAGCAAATCCCCAGATAGCAAAGCAAACTGACAAAGATCAGCTGGATTTAGCAACAGGTAATAGTTATTGATATGAAAATGTCTGTAAGAAAGGCATACCTGAAGTGACTATTTTGCACAAAATAGAATACTGTCATCCACTGGAATGACATACTTTTAGCCTATTCAGTGGTGTAACAGCTTGGCTACATGTGATTTTGTGTACCTTTTTCGTGAATCAGAGACCTAGATACAATTTTAGAACTGAAGACAGGTAGATTTGTGACACTCCCCCAAATATGAGCGTTCCAGAAATCAATTAATTCAATCTATCAACAGAGGCAAAAAGCTTTATAGGTCAGTATAGGTCAGTAACAGTTATATATAATTTCTTAAGTATCATTCCTGGGGAATTCTAAAGAAAAGAATGAAACCATCTGACATTTTAAATGGTCCAAGGCCTGCCTCTCAGGGAGGGAGGCTCTTAGGTCACACTCCTGCTTTTTGGCCTGAGCATGCAACAAGAATGATAAGGCTGCCACACTGCCATCCAGATCCTAGCAATCATTATTTTCATGCTGTCCTTTCATTTATTTTCCCTTTAAAATATGTTTGCCTGAGTGTAAAATACTTTATTCTCTCGGGAATATGTTTAAGTCTAAAATTATTTTGCCGTCACAAATTGAGCCAAAAAGTCCAATGATCTCCAGGTGGGAATAGCGATAATTTGTGCAGTTCAGGGGTTTTGTGAGCCTCAGACTAGCTATGAGCAGGAAGCCAGTTAAAAAAATAGTTTGTAATGTAACTGTGGTACCATCAAACACCATGTGGTGGTGATGGTACTGTTAGCGTTGTTTGGCGTTTTTTTTTCCCAGGGAAGATTTGAATAAAATAGAAAGTAAACATGTTTTTCTAGTTCACAGGAAACTGGTATTATTTGTGGGCTAGGAATAGAAGAACACTTCCTCGCTTTGTGTCCCAAAGATAGGCTGTCAAAATCTCAATGCCTTCTCTACAGAATGAAGGTTCACGGCCTCTTTGCAGAAGCAGGGCTCGATAGCAAACCTCCCCTTGCTCACTGAACTGCTCATGTATTGCTGTTAAAGCAGAAGCTCTCAGGGGCAGAGACTTGAATTTAGCATATACATATACACCATCTAAGATAACTGCCAAGTTGGTATAGAAGTGAAACAATGGAAGTGTTAATCAGTGAAATAAAAATATTGGTTTTATTGCTTCCAGGCTGTTTTTTGCAGCTCTGAATCCTGTCAAGTCCTATGTCTTCAATTAAAGCTAGGATATAAAATAAGTAATAAAACAGACACGAATATAAAAACATAAAATATAAAAAGCCTTTAAAAGTTCCACAGAATCAGCAACAGAAAGAAAAAAACCCACCCTGTGCCTATATCTTAAAGGAGCTCTGTCTGAAAGCTCTGCTGCAGCCTGCAGCTGAGTGTCTCATCAACATCCTATAGATTGGCTTGAGGAACTCCACTAGTTGAGGTTTCTTGGCTCCTAACAGAAAATGTTGAGCTGTCCCGTAAAGCGCTAGTTAGACCATCACAGTCTCTCGCTTGATAGATTATCACAGCTGGATCTCAATAATTAACTGGAGATGCTACAACCAGCTCTCCCTCAGCAAGATGTAAGGGCTAGGGAAGCCAGGAGAAGACTTCCCATTGACTGCAATGAGCTTTCCTGAGCACCGCAGAAGAAAGCCTGAGCTTTCTGTTAATTGTAAATTGTCATGGCTAATGGACATCCGTGTGGGCCAGAGCTTGGTATGTTCATTTACATATGTTTTTATAATTGAAATAAACAAATTCATACCCACAAAGCAAAACTGCCTGGAGTTCCATAGTGATGTCATTGGCATTATTCTGCCTATAGTTCTATTTGCCCGAATTTCTTTCAGTGAAATAACACATCAGGTGTGTTTCATCCCAGACACAGTCCATCTGGCTGGGATGTGGAGGGAGGGATTCCTCCTTGAAGCAGCTCTGGACAGCAGTAAAGCTCCAGTTTTCAGTACTATGACCTGCTCTCTGGAAGAGCTGCAAGGCAGGCTGCTCACGGGAATGCCCTTCCACCTTTAGAACACCTTATCTGGTGTGTGGATTCAAACCCAAACAGCATGAATCTGTCAATTCCCAGGAAAAGCTACTGTTAGATTTATTATATGGCATGAAAAGCAGTAAAAAGACAGTCTAATATTCTCTCTCAGAGATGTGTGGGCCATGTTGATTAAACCACCCACATGTATCCAAAGCAGAATCTGGCACACGCAGGCCTGTCCTTTTTTTCTCCCTATCTAGTGGGTAAGTTTGGGGTTCTATCATTTAGACTGCATATAGAATAAAAATCATAATGTATGATTAATTTCCACTTATTGGAAATTTCTAGTTATTTATACAAATTAAATATTAATTAAAATTAAATGTATTATTTAAAACCTATTACAAAGTTAGTAACAATAATAATAAACTATAATATACTAGTATACTATAAATAATAGTATACTAGTAATATACTACATCATATTTAAACATTCAGAAAACACCTGTATAATCTACAAACACTGTAGATTTTAAACTCCATGAAATTTGGAAGACAGTGGAAGTACTACCTCCATATTGCTAATAAGGCACAGCTTTTGGAGGAGTAAAATTAGCCGTATACACATTCTTCCCGTGCCCTTACAGTTCTGTTTTTATCTTTAATGATCTACTAAGCACTTCATGGAAATTGGGGAAATCTAAGGTTTCTAACCATTTTGTCTTTTTTCTCAATTTTGTAACAAAACTGCAAAGTGGGATGAGCAACATGGATTCAGCAGCGTGACTGAGTGACTTGAATACTTTCCACATCCAGAACCCAAGGTTTTGGGAGGTTTTTGTTTTGATTCATGATACTTCCATGGTATCTGCAATATCTTATTTATTTTATGTCAAGAATCATAGAATCATAGAATGGTTTGGGTTGGAAGGGACCTTAAAGATCATCTAGTTCCAACCCCCCTGCCCTGGGCAGGGACATCTCCCATTAGACCTGGTTGCTCAAAGTCCCATCCAGCCGGGCCTTGAACACTTCCAGGGATGGGGATAATATTCCCTACAGTTAAAATTATAGCCCAAAATACTAAAGCTTATAAAATTGTAAATGTTAGGTTTCCCTCTCCAGTTTCTTCTATCCTGCATAATATAATTAGCATGGTGGGTTTAACTCTGCCTTTTCTCCAATAAGTATTTTCTAACAACAATTTACCCTGGTGAGGATTTGCCTGTACAATTGTGATTCAGTTGACAGTGTATTTCCATTTCTAGAAAGCCTGTAACTAGCATTTCAATCCTCTGAAACACACTTGAGTCAAGAACAAGTAATAGAAACTTCATGACAATGAGACCTCAGCTTAACTCCCCACACCTTATGACCCTTATTCTCATAGACGCCTAATCTGCAACTCAGTCCTAAATCCATCATCTCTCTGAAGACAGACAATATTTTACTATAATTCATTTTGGTAAAAATGGTCAGAAAACAACTGTGTTGTCAGAAAACAGCTCTATGTGTCTCAGTACAAAGCTAAAGTGCAACAGCATAGTTTTTCAGTAAGGCTCAGCCAGCCTACCTATTACAATAAATTTCCCTCCCAACCTTTTCCTTATTATACTGTCAACACTCTATCAGTCATTAAAGAATTGCTCACCACAAAATTCTGAGTCTTCAGATCTAGACTATTTCAGCCTTAGGCTAAGACATTGTGGAGCAGGGAATATGGGAGAGGAAGCAGCAGAGTCCAAAACCCATGTCAAAGGATGGCAGCTGGGCATCGAGGGCACCTCTGGGGGTACAACCCCCCCACTCAGAGCAGAGTCACCTGCAGTGGGTTGCCTAGGTCTGTGTCCGGTCAGGTTTTGAAAAGCTCCAAGGATGGAGCTTTCACAATCCCTCTGGATAATTTGTGCCAGTGTTTGACCATCCTTCGAGGAAAATGCTTTTTCTTATGGAACTTTAAATGGAATTGTCTGTGTTTCACTTTGTGCCCAGTGCCTCTTGCATTTCACTGGGCAACACTAAGAAGAGTCTGGCTCCGTCTTCTTTACTCTGTCCCCATCACATATTTACACAAATTGATAAGATGCCCCTTCTCCAGGCTGCACAGTCTCAGCGGTCTCAGCCTCTCCTTATACAGTAGATCCTCCAAGCCCTTAGTCATATTCATGGCTCTTCTCTGGACTTGACGCAGTACAACCATGTCTTTCTTCTAAATGATGAGCCCAAACTGAATATCCTACTCCAAATATGTCTCAGCAGCGCTGAGGGAAGGATCACCTCCCTCAAACTCTTCCTAATGCAGCCCAGGAGACTGTTGGCTCCTTTGCTGCAGTGGCAGATTGCTGGATCACAGTCAACCTGAACTCTCAGCTCCTTTCCTGTAGGTCCCATAACCAGCACCTCAAATTCAACCACAAATAGCAAAGCACCGTCCCTGCGCGGTTTTGTACCAGCTTCAAGCTTTAAATTTTCCCTCTGTATCCAGTGACAACATTCTAAGAACTCAGAGAGTCTGCTAACCGATCATAACATGAAAACTCAGAGCTCGTACAGTTTGTTGCTTAAACAACTGAATTAGGATGCTAGTAGTATAGAGCAGGCCAGATCCTTACTCCACACTGAAAATTCAGACTTTCTCATGGCAGGCACATTTCTGAGGAAGCCTATGGTCTAAGCTGATTTTTTAGGCTAGAGGGAAGAAGGGCTTGAGGGGGTTACCCATATTCTTTTCCACAGACATACCTTAGATGAGGAAGCTCCAGTTTTAACTGTAAAACTTCCACACCTTATAAATCAAAACCATCACTCCCTAGCAAAGATCTATACACGATTATTTTAGCAAAGAGAATATTTATATTTGCATAAAAAATCTGCACTCTGAATGCGAATAAAGCCAGAACAAATGGCTTGCCTGGTTGCAGTATACAGCCACTCACACTTCTGTCTGTGCTAATCATTCTGTTTGAAGAAATAGTATTTCAGTTAACTTTGTTCAACAACTGCAAAGAAGAAAGTTTTAAAGGCAAGCCAGAGAGGTTATTCACAGCGGTATGACAAAACACTGTCAAAACATAACAAACCACAACCAAACTCAAGCAGAAAATGACAAAATGTAAGACCGTAAAAATGATGGAAATTGTGCAGGACAGGCATTTCAGATGAACAAATGCAATCTGTACCAGCATAAAGGACCAACACAGCACAGAAAATGATACCCAGAAAAGTCGTCTCAAGAAATAAAGGCAAAAACATAAAATTCAAATGACAGGACACCAAAAGGAACAGACAAAAAACAGGCAAACCATCCAGTTGTATTAAATCAAGCTCACCCCTGACCCCTGACTTCATCTGACCTAACAGAATACTAAACACAGCATGAAACAAAAAATTATGTAAAAGCACAAGCAAAATGACATTAAGATAAAGTGACATTGGCCATACCCTCACATACTGACACAATTCTTTTATGCAGGTACCCAAGCTGGTCTGGGGCAGAACCTAGACAGAGAGCTCAAAATCAAAGCTTAGATGCTGCAGAAAATGGGTGTTTGCCTTTTTGTGGCATGTGCGTTCTGATGGTGGGTTAACTGACCAACATTTCACAGCAAATGACTCAATTAATCTCTCGTTGATCTGAATTCAAACAGTTCCACAAAAACTAAGCACACCAATTACCACCTGCAAAGAATTTGGCAATTATGCTGGGGATCTTCCTCCACCCAGATTATATAAATATTCACGCTATTGTTACGAAAGTGTTTAGGAAGACCTGTTGTGCTATATTTGTTAGCACAAAGTTGTTCTGAAGATAGATGTCTACAAATATAATTCTACCCGTTTCTGATCTCCACTTTCTCCTCTGCACCATGTTGAGATGGGAAGTTGAGACAATAAAAAAAAAAAAAACCAAACAAAAACAAATGTACATGTATTCTAGAAATACTATTAAACATTTACAGTCTATATGAGGGAAGAATAAACAACTGACAAAGCACTGATCTGAATAATGCATAGGTCCCTTTCACCCTTAGAAACATTGAAAGAGAAGCTGTGAGTGACTGAGACAGAGTACCATGTGTACTGGATAGCTTTTTTACTTCTTAAGCTCCTGATGTACATCCGGGCAAAATCAGCAGCAACATACACCTTTCATTAGCTGCAACTCTGATAAATCCTATTTTTGGTTTCAGCCCAGTTTGTATCTGCCAGAACAGCGCCTCACACCACCACCACAATGCCTGATGAGAAGCCTGAGGACACCGTTCCTCATGAGAAGCCTGAGGACAAGAACAGGCTGCCAGGACCTCACAGGGCTCAGCTCAGGCAGAACTTATCTTCCTTGGATGCTCTCTGCAGCTCTCCACAAGCTCTCTTCTGTTGAGAGAAAGCTACTAACAGTACTTACAGCAGCTAGTTTAAGTTAGTTAAAGCTAGACCTTCGCTGTGGTAAGTACAGTGTAAACATAGCCATGAATGTGTCTATAAAACATATTGTAGGCAGACACCAACTTGCTCTGCTAACGCTCCAAGTAACCCAAAAGCTACATGTTTGCATAGCATGGCGTCACATGTGAGCAAGTAAACCCTGTGAAGAGGCGGGGTATATTTGCTTGGGCTCCGAGCCAGATGAAAATGACCACACAACATCTGCTCAGCTCACCATGTGGTCAGAACAGGCTCATATAGGCATAGCTGACCTTCTCAACACCGGAAGACTTCTTTTCATGGCAAGACTAAAGCCCATGGGCAGGCGATGTGAAGGAGAAAGATAGTGTCTTCCCTGAACACAGGACTTCGTGCTCAAGCGCTGTCAGTCAAGTATCACACCAGAGTCCACATTCAGGTGAAAAATATCAGAGGTGAAGTGTGTTGATATGTGCATCAAAGGGGACATAACATAGTGGGGAGTGTGTCTGGAGAACTGGTGGGAGGTGAGGGGTTACGGTGATATGATAAAAGATACACACAGCATTCTCAAAATCCTCAAACTGCATTGAGCACATGTGGATTGATAACCAGCACGATTTTTCTGGTAATTTTATGCTGAAGACGTATGAACAATATCTCACCAGTGGATAATATCAGTTGTCGGTTATATACATGTTTTATAACAACCAGAACACTCTTTTTCAAAAAGCCGTTGGTGGTTGGCTTTGATTTCTTTTTTTCTGCAGCAAAGCTTGGTTTCCCACTCTCTTTCTCTTTCAAGCTCATGGAAGCTAACTGCAGAGAAAGTAAAAAGGCATTCAACACACTAGACAAAATAATTAGGAAAATATTCTACCATTTTAAAACGTTTTGTTGGTTTTAAAAGTGCAGCTTGTTTATTACCCCTAAAATGGAGGCAAGTGCCCTGTGTTCAGCTATACAAATCAGATGTCTGACAAAATAACATCAAATAATAAACAGCCACTTTCAGAAAAGGGCAAGCGATGTAACAGGCTTATAAGCTTCAGTCAGAACACACGTTATATGTAGCTTTTAATAAAATTTTATGCAGCAAGTAACGCAGAATGCTCTTACCTCGAAAAAGTTAACATCAGTAGTAAATGCTGTAACAAATCTGTGCTGAAGTTGAAATAGCCCCTTGCTATGTTTTCTGTCCTTTAAGGTGTATGATACATTTTTTCCACATTTCACAGAGAGTCATTATATCATCTTCTTGATACATTTTTGCTACAATGACTCACTGTGATTTCTGGAACCACTACAGGTAAGATGCAATTCCCGTGACAATGCTGAACTGCCACTGCCAGGACAACTTCAGGGACGCCCTGAACATAAAACATAACAACCACCACACAGGATCAACCCAAATGCCCACCCAGACCAACAGCTCTGCTTGGCAACAGCCAAACCAGAAACCTAAAAAAAAAAAAAAAATAAAGGTAAAAAAAAAAAGACAAGTGTGATGTGATCCTTGCCCTGGTCCATCATACCTGCTTCCAAACACAAACAAGTGGAAAGCTACAAAGGTGATGGTTGCATTCAATTACACATGGAAGTCATGGCTACTAACAGCTATTAACATCCAAGTAAAATGAGATTGCAGGGAACTCCATGCTCCAAGTATCAACCTCAAAATTCTTAATTTAATTACAGAAAAATATATACAAACTTTATGGTCCCAGACTGGATACAGAAAAAAAATTTTCTCCTGCAACATATTTTCTTACAAAACTGAAGAAATTCAAGGTGGGAAGTTCTCTAAAGGTTTAGGAATAACATTTTTCTTTCAGCAGTGTTGATAGGGTTACTCTGCAATGCTGCCAATAAGGGTCCCTGTTGACGTCAGGAAGAATGATCCAGATCAATAATTCAGTGTTATGGTATCTTACCATGCATATGACTATCTAATTCAAAATACTTCTTTGACAAATTAAAGATATTTTTCAAAATCTACCAAATTTGAAAAACGTACAGAAATCACCTAATGTGGGAAAACCAATTCAATTTGGTATCTTTCACATTTGTTATCATCAAACAGGACTCTGAATGAAAAAAACCGATACTCCACCTGGCAACACAACCATGCAAATATGGAGCTGTATACATACACATTTGAAATATCCCCATGGATTTCAAATAATTTGTACATATTTCACAACCGAGAATATTTTTTTCAACAGCAGCATTGCAAACTCAAGTCGGGAAACAAAATTTGTTTGGAAACAAATTTTTGTGCCAATTACTGCAGTGAATAGTTAGCTGAGTTATTTGTTTACAAAGCCTAACACAATATAAAAGTAAGCTTGGTAGGAACCAATTTGTGATTTTGTTATATGACAACTAAAAAAGGTCCTGGAATAAAATGCATAAAATGTCAGACCAAAATCGTTATGTTGTGGGCATCCATTACACAGAAGTGTAACAGAAAGCAACACTCCTACAAAGTTATTTTTTTCACCATAACCATAGAAAAATATCTCTGCCTAAAGCCAGTCTTCCTTCACTACAGTCATACATGAATATTTTCAAATTATTTTTCCCCCTGTTAATCCTGATCGTACTTCAGACGTTATTCAAGGACAAATCCTGGTCCTTCATTGATCTCTACTTAAACAGAAGGAATATTGCTTGCATAATGATAAGAAGAATCGAAAAAAATTATCTTCATTTTTGTGAAGTTAGTCACCTAAGAGGTAAGGGCAGAGGAGGAGTGCTGTACCCTGATGCAGGACAGGTAGCTGCACTCTTTCTCTTCCCTATGTGTCTGGATCATGTCAATAAAGCACCCCATGCGCAACTTGAAAACCTCGGAAAACACAGGCTTTGCTCTGCAACTACTCGCTAATACAAACTGAATTCTGTATATAATTTTTTCAGCAAAGTTGTGGATTAATTCAAAACTAAAATGTCATTTTGCTACAAAAAAAAAAAAAAAAAAAATAAAAGGCGGAAAAATCACCCACAGTGAGGCATAAGGAAAGCAATTTAGACAAGTAAGAGCTGTTCCCAGACCTCTGCACAAACCTTGGACTGAACATGACATTTAAAAATTTTTGGATCAGCACTCTTGTATTTTATACAGTGCTTTATCCGCATCTCTCCTATCCTCCTGTTCCTAGAATCAGCACAGCTAGAAATATAAATTAAAAGGTTATTCTTGCATACCTTACATCTGGTTAGAGTTAGGAAGTGCTAAAAATCATATGAGGGAATTTATTCTCGAAGGCTTTTGAGCCTGAAATTCTTGTTGTTTCCTACCTTTGCAAGAACCTCAGAGGCAAGTGGTTCTTCAAAAGGGATGGCTATTTTGCTTGCCATTGGAAAAGAGTGAAATAACTGATGGTCTGAGATATGGCTTAGAACTCATAAATAACTCATTAAATATTTGAATATATGCAAGTTAACATAGAAGAAAACTCACAGCAACCAATGTGATGCTAAAGGCTCTTCTCCCCTGGGCTTCATAGTCAGTAAGTGCCCACACTGACTGCACAATATAACAAAGTGCATGTCACATAACTGCAGAAACGATTCATGGGGTGAGTCTCACCTGTTCATGCGGATGAAATTTGTATCAGCATATAGGGACCTATACTTCTGAAACAAGAAAATATCGACCCTCTCTTACAGTATGTTCTTTGTGTCTACATAATGAGCCCACTCCAGGAGCAATAAACATGTAGCAAAGTGATTCTGGATTTCTTCAGGCTAGTCCTCTCTGCCTACACACTCACGCAATATTCTACTGGTGTGGAACAGAAGCTTCTAACCATATGCACATCGTGCCAGCAAAGCAGCATGGGTTTGATTTCCCAGAGCTATTCCCATGAGGTGGTGTGCAGCGTAGTCACAAGCAGTGGCTCTGAGTGACATTTCTCACCTTTTATCTCTCCTAAAAATCCGCCACTTCCGTGGCAGATTGCAGGCTACACCCCCAAAAGAGGCAACTTCACAGGAAGCCTTTGCTCTGCGTGGGGATGCAGTGTAGGGGAGCTGAACTTTTGCTCCTCCTCTGTTATTTCCACCTGCTTTTTTCCCACGAGCTTCATCACTTGTAAGTCATCCCATTCACATTTTACTCTACCATGCCGAAAGCCGTCTGCTCCATTTGATGTCCTTCAAAGGGGTACTTGTGTGGAAGTCACTCACAAGAAGATCACCCAAAGACTTTCCATTGAAGAATTTCTGTTTGCCACTTGTTTGTTAAGTTATCAGTGCTCCCTATGTTCTGAGTAGTGATAAATGCACCCGTAACTGCAGAATCTCAAGAAAGATGATGGGAATGGGTGAATTTTAGAACACAGGTTTTCATGCAACTGTGAGAAGATTTAAGAGCAAATGGTAGTACTAACAAAACAACATTTTTGTTTACTGCAGCAGAGCTACAAGTTACACTTGAGGAATGACATTCTTAACAGTGTCAAGAAAAAGTGGTGTTTACTTTATAAGGAGTAAATTTTAACCCAAATGAGATCAGAAACCAAGAAAATTTTTTACATTTTTTCAGAGAAACTTCTATGTTTACACTCCAGTGTTAAAAAAAAAAAAAAAAAAAAAAAAAGACGATATCTATGTCCTGAGTGTCTTGTCTTCCCAGTGATTCCAGAAATGAAGATTATTTTGGTATATTCTATAGCGATATATTTGAAATACAAAACCTTTACATAACTAGACAACTGATGTGGAATAATCAATTCCTTCCCATATACCATCCTCACTATACTGACTGCGATACCTTGGGTTGACCTATCTTAGGCAAATGTAGCAGTGCTCCCTGCCAAGTTTGCAAACTAGTCCCAAGAGGGTGACTGCCAATGGATGTATCTTAATGGGCACAGTGAGATGACAATTAGGGGGGATTCTTCCAACTACCTATCCACCTACGAATCATTCTCCTAGATTTACCAGGAATTGCTACATTGTTTTTATTAAGTGTGATACTAAGCAGAAGTCTTGCTGAAACATCGAATAAAAACTGTACTGCTGGCAACATCAGATATGTTGAAGGAAAGAGTCATCAGCCACTTGCGTATCTGCTAACCACAAGAATACACTGCTGCAAGATGGATGATCCATATAAGTGATACCACATTGGTGTCACTGTAATGGAAAATCACACGGTTTTTCTTTTTGTCTTTTTCACTACTTTTTCTGACTGTAGTAATATGATTTGAAACGTAATGGCCTAGAAAATATATAAACTGATGCCAGTGTGTCTGCTACAGAGCAGAAGGATCCCAGTGGGCTCCCTTTATAAGATTATTCCAGAATGGGTCAACTGTTGCAATATTCAGCAACCTAAATATCATCAATGGAGTTATTCCCTACTGTGTCCTTTCCTATCTAACACCTTTTTGAGCAAAAACTTGGATATTTCCTCCAAGACATATTTTTGAGTATCCCACTGATCTTGCTTGTTCTTGGAAAACACCCTGGCGTTCTGCAGAAATTAATCTCATGTTGCAGCATTGCTGTTTTCCACAGGACGACAGTCCATGCTACAAACTGGCGTGTTCATCTGGTTCAGTCTACACCACAGTTCTACTTCCTGACTCCTCAACATGGTTACAAGAGACATTTACTTCATGCATGATATTGCTGGTAAAGTTAAGATCCTCGTTACCTGAAAAAGTTTAGAAATGTAGGCTCACTTTAAGAGCAAATCTCTATATGATCGGGCACAAAGTTACTGTCATGAAAGACATTGACAGCAAGGTATGATTCCCTTTCAGAGTTGCAAAATATATTTTGAAAATAGGAAACAGACCATTGTGTTTATTTACTTATGCTTTTGAATGTGCAATACAGAACCCCCCTTCAGCATCACTGGGGAGAGTCAAGAGCAGTCTTTGCTGAGATACAGAAGCAGACAAACTTTCCTGTAACTCCTTACAATTTAGGCTGACTACATGCAATACCATTTGTCGCTGCAATGCACTGTCAATTAACATATGCAAATTATGAATTAAAATATGCAAACCATATGTAAATCACACTTATTTTTAAAAGGCTTGCCTAAAGAGGGGGATGTAGCTGTCACTTTTAACAATAGCAAACACCTAATAGCAAACGCCTACATGTAAAATTGCTAAAAAGACACAGTAGTTGGTGCAGTGTCTGAACCCGCATCCTCTTTTCAAGACACAAAGTAAGTTTTCATGGGTTTTTTTTTTTGGCATTTTTTCATGGTGTATTTCATATGTATACCTACTAGTGAATGCTTTAAAACAGGATAGCTGGAAATATTGCAACAGATAAGTTTGCAGAGAACAACCTTTCCCCCTGAATACATAAGGAAGCATATAATGCTCTGTGAGAGAGATGGCAAGTACTAAAAAACTCTTGTTCCATGAATAAAAAGGAAAGACTTGGCATTATTATGTCACTGCTTTTCTGTGAGAAGCTGAGCCCTGAAACGGAATCACAAACTCATGGTGAGCCCCAAAGCCTTCCTTAATTTATCATCATTTTCCCTTGAAAATCTTGAGAGCATATTTCAAAGCCTCTCCCATGTCTTCTATAATGTCCTATGGTGCACGGTAAACTGGGGGCAATTTTTTCTTCAAGAAGCAATTAATTATTTTCACTCATATAGATAGGTACTGAAAATGTGGAGGATTGAAACAGAAAACTTACTGCAAATATTTTCACCGAAAATACTGCTCTTACAGCCTAGTTCCTAATCTACACACAGTTTGATAGAAGTGTAACTGTAGGACAGTAAATATTACTGAAATATTTATAGCAGCAACATTTCAAGAGTGGTCACACTAGTAGTGGGTAAACAGGTATTATTCAGGTAAAGCTTATCCCTCTTTGCATACAGGCCCAAAGCATGTTGTTATAAATGTATCACCATGAAAGGGGTTAAGGACGACTTCTTCATGTGAGCAAAGGCCCGTGCTCACAGGCAGAGCCACGCGGTAGGCAGAGCGGGAGCAATGCAAGACATGACCAGCTGTAGCTGCTTGCCGTCGTCCTGCTGGGAGTCACAAGCCCACGGAAAGACACCACGACAGCCCTCATGAAGACTCCAACTCCAAACGAGGGCTTGGTGGCGGCTGAAGCTGACTTGGGAAGGCAGCACGTGACAAAAGCCCCCTCTGAGGTCAGTCACCTCCAGAGGAAGGGCAGTAGCAAAGAGCATGGATGGTCACTTTTACAATAACTACAGCTGTTTCCACATGTGACTGTGCTCTACCAGTGTGGTCTGCAACCATTATTTAATTGTAATTTCAGCTAACCATTTTGCAGTAATTGATGGTGGAATAAGAAATTCAACAACTGCCTATACGGCTGAACAAATTATATTCTGCTTATAATACTTTCTTAACTCAGCCACCCACTATGGCTGAAATATTTGATTGCTAAATTGATTTTTCATTAATTTAATCTTCAAGGATGATTATTATTCTGAAGCTGGACCACACACAATAAAAATAGGCATTTTATTAGTCATATAGTCATAGGGCACATAGGGAAAAAGACATGTGCCCTGGCTGATGAATCCTGGCTGATGTATAATTTGTTGTTCCAATGCCAACTTGCAGAACACCATTACTTCATCACAGTTGGTCCGATAGAAGTGAAAAGAAATTTGGGTCCCGTTAGTCCTTTTAAAAAATCTTGACCTTGAAAATATGAAGCTACTTGGAAGACATTATTAAATAACTGTAATAATAAAAAATAATCCCAATACCGAAATTTTAAATTAAGAAAAGCTCTTTCTCATTTCAGGATACATTTGTTATCAGGAAGACCGTGTGTCCTGAAAGTGCTCTGTGATAGCTTCACAGTAAATAAATGCTTTTAAAACCATGCAATGTGATTACCATAAAATACATCCTTGCAAAAACCACAATCAATTAGCAAAAGGTCTTTAATACCAGACACTTTACAAATACATGTCACTGAAACTACTCACACAAATAAATGTTTGCAGGAGAGCAAGAGGGAGACCTTAATGCTTTTTCAGTGAAAACTTGCTAGGAAGCAACTACACCTACTCCACTGAATAAGAGACGTGGTCAGCAACATAAATTAGTGGTCGGTGCACGCCATCTCAAAACTCCTGCTTGGTAATGTTTTCAAACTACCTCTTTTTTCTGGCAGTCACCATCTTGCATGTCTTAACTATCCCAGCCAAAGCAAAGCAGCAGAATACTGCTGACCTCCTCAAGGTCTGGAGAGGCCAATTTTATTTCTAAGGTTAATGTTTTCCCTTTTGGTGAGATTTTCCTTTCATTTCTGAGAGTAATCCAGGCCCAAAAGACTTCAACATGATGCCCATCAACTAATGAATTAATCAGCTACACCGAAAATGCCTAAAGCCCTGGACTGACCTGAAACTAGTAATGTCTCAACCAGCTTAGACCCACCAGGGACCTGTCTTTAATGCTAGATTTTTAAAAAAGGAAATGGAGAAGAAATGGAGAAAAACTACCTTCTGTGTCTTTTTCTCACCATAATATGGGTACATAGGAATCATAACAGCTTGTGTGATGAAGGTGTGAAGAAAGGAAGTGTAGTAATACAAAAGACATAGATGGTTCTTGACATATGTCCTTTTTGCTGCTTAGCAACCTGTCAGTGTACTGCATTCTTTTTTCATTTCAACTTTCTGCAAAAAGGGTGTTTATACTGGAAGAATCGGTTTTTTGCAGAACTCTTTGCAAAACCTTCTGCAATGTCTGTAATGGTAAAGCACTGGATACTCTGCACTGAAGAGAGCCCAAAGGGTTCTGTAATTGTAATACTAAAATATTTTTCAAGCCAGACAAGTTTTCTCCAGTACTGTGAGCCAGGCAAGACGCTCCCCCATAAGAATTTTTTTCTACTTTCTTTTAATAACTCTTGTAATTTAAAGTGCTCTATTAAGACATACCACCACCATCACCACCACCACTGTAGGGAGTAACATGAAGAGCCACTTCACAGTTGAAATTAGATAACCTGGACTTCTTTTGTTCACCAGAGCCCATTATAAATATATTTAATAGGAAAACTTTCTGTATAGTTAATTGCTACTGACAGGCACCCAAAGATCAACATTTTTAGTTGCCCAGAACCTTCACTTTTCTTATCCTGCTAGAAATTATGTGCATTTGAATTTATACTGGTGGAATTCACATCACAAGGATCGTAACCTCCAAGAAGTTCCTTTTATATTCTGAGCCAAATTCAACCTCTTACTTCAGTAAAACTTACTACCATACTGTTCCAGTGAATTAGCTGTGGAAGTGAACATACAAAGGAGAGAGCAGACACTACAGTTTTAATATTTTTTAAGGTTTGCGCTCATGTCGGCAAAGACGACCTGAGTTTTACTGTATTAAAAGTGTTCTACGTCCTCTTAGCAGCCCAGCGGGTTTTTTTACACCCATTTTGTGTCTCCTTTGCCAGAATTATGTAATGTAACCTTAACATTAATGAGAATAATTCCATAATTTTTTTAGAATAGAATCCAGTTTTTGCACAATCTATAGTACGTCTAATAAATCTTCTGAGTCTGAGTACTTTTGAGCCATGCTTTAGGTATGAATCAGTCTACCTCTCAAGGACGGGTTGAATCTTGCTGTTCAATATCAATTTGAGGATAAACAAGCTAGCATGGTCTAAGCACGCTGTGCCACATGAGATGCACACATAGGTGATTAACAGCAATGAATAACATAAGACCTCATAAATCTGTGGATTCAGTCCCCTACTGACTCAGCAAACCGCGTCATACAATCTTTTCCATGAGTTTACTGAGCTGTGTCTTAAAACTGGTCCATTTCTTCCTCCACTGCTACTACTGATTCAGACCCCATTGATCTGACGATTAGAAATATTCTAATTTCCAGCCCATATTCACTCATATCCATTTGTTTTAGTGTCAAGTGCCTCTTTTCTCCTACGCTGCTGTTTCCCCCCGTGAAGAGCATGTGGACAGCAATCTAGTCTCCTCTCAACCTTGTATTTTGTTTGCCACAGCCTTTTACTTTGTTTGCACAACATAAGTTTCTGTATCATTCTAATCATCCCTATAGCCCGTCCTAATGATTGTACTCCTGGATTTCATCTTTCTTAAAAATGGGTGTCCAGTTTTTCAAAAGTGAGTTCTCCAGTGCTGCTACAACATTAACATTTCCCTGTCTCCACAGGAAATATCTCGTTTGATACTTTCTAGGATTGCATCGCTTTCTTCACAGCTGTATCACATCGATGACTCATATTCTATGACTGATTGTTACACACAGGTCTTTTGCCTCCTCTGTCATTTTCAACTGATAAGTCTCTAGCAGAAATTCTTTTTAGCAGCCCTTAAGTGCCATCCGTACTCTTAAATTTCATCTCATTTCTATTACTTGAGTCCTCAAGGTCAGAACATTTTTCCTGTGTAATATTCTGATCATCCTTTATATTAATGATGCCTCACAATATTTTGCCAGCACCAAATTCCATTCCTCTACTTCTACATTTTGTGCCAACATCATTAATTAAAATGTTAAGTAAGTCAAGTTCTCTAGATTGATCCTTGAAAAATTCTGCTGATATCTTCCTTCCAGTGTGACAGTTCTCCATTTAACATAACCTGTTGTCATGTCTTTTTTATTCAGCTCCATTCCGTTCTGCAGTACCACTACTAACATCCACCTTGTTGAACTGGACTAATAATTTCCCATGTGTGATCCTGTATCAAATGTTAAACTCCAAGCAATATCAGATCTAGCAGATTTCCTGTATCTAGGTATCAGTGTAGTTTGAGATAATAACTTCGATAAATCCATGTTGTATTTGTTCAAATGTTCTAATATTGTGGTTGCTTAAAACTAATTTAAAGGTCATACAAAACGAGATGGTAGTAAATTACCTCTTAAGAAAGTTGTCATTAAAGAAATTTTATTCCATGAGCAACCCATGAAATAAAGACAATTTATATGCAAGACATGAACTAAAGCGTTAAAAAATTACTTATTAACCAGCAGTAACCTAAAATGGTTGTAAGGAAAAGGATAACTTATCTTGTAGATTTGGTATAGAGCAGTAGAATAAAAATTCTTATATGAACCTGTGTTTTAAACACAATTATCTTCCTATATCTATTAACAAATTAAGCATTCACGCATCTTCACAGAACACAACAAGAAAAGGAAAACCACGGATCTGTGAGGATATATCAGTCTTTTCACAGAAGATGGAGCATAGCAAGAAAAAGCTAGTCAGAAAAATAAAAAATGACAAATACATTAATTTCTGCTCTTCAAACAGATAATGCATTTTCCAGGCTGGTTAGAGACTTGATTAGAGTCTGATTAGCATTGTGCTCTAGCAGGGTTATTGAGCTTGCTATTGCTAGAAAGTAAGTCAACATCGTTGGAAGATCTGTAGCAGTTAGCCTAAATTCAGCAGTTAATACGTGGCTGTGGAAAGAGTTTTGGAAAATGTTCTGCACCGCTGGACCCAGTTTTTCCTGGAGCCTTTTAGATCTTTACTGGGGAACTGTACTCACCCAGGAGGCAACCACTATGAACTGATAACAAGGATGTTTCTGAGAGCATGTAACTAAATTAACATGCCTATCTGCAGCTGAAAGAAACATCTGACCAGACTGTAACACTGCAGCTTGCCTGAACTTTAAACATCACATTGAAAGAAACCACAAGCAGTGAATATGGCAGTATGCTGTCAAATTTGAAAGGATGTTCTGAGCGAAACACTACCCAGGCCCAGCCCACCGCCAACTATGCGTGCTGGGATTGCCTCGCTGCCTTCTCCTGCTTTCTGGAGCTCCACGGCCTCCCATCCATTACATGCTGGGAGTGCTTGTGCCCTTCATGACACGATGGAGGCTGCTTACATGTTCCATCATGGCTCAGGAGGCATATATGACAGGCATATGGCTGCCGTACAGTTGATTCCTGCTTTACCTAGATCACAGGACAACCACATCTGTAGTCAGACAACCGGACAGGGGGCCACCAAACACTTCCCCAAGGGCCTCTGTAGGCTACTCCAGCCAAAAGGTTGGAAATACTGCCAAGAATATGTCAAATCTATCACCACTAGCTATGCCAGTTCCCTCCAGAATATTACATTAAGGTCAGCTCTGCAGCCTTAGCTCCAAATCACTTAAAGATCTGGGTGTAGGATCTTTAAAAGACTGTTTAAAGCTCAGGAGTGATGACCCTTTTCCTCTGTTGCAATGTCACTCTCTATCACATGAATAAAGTTAGTCTCCGCAGCAGCTTCTTTCTCTCCTAAGGTAAGACTGAGACACACACTTCCAGGCTTAAAGATCAAGTTTTGAATTTCTTTTCTTCACCCTGGACTTTGTTAATAAAAACTTGTAATGTAAAATGTTTCTACAATTTAAATATGATGTATTCATGACAGCAAATGGGTTCCTATGTCTTCGTTGCACTAAATTTGATGATGTTTCTCAGAATCATTACAGAACACTAAGAAATGCTGCTGCCACCTCAGGGATTATTTAGTTATTGAAATTAGTCAGGACCTTCTGGGATATACTGTACCATGCATGAAGGCAAAGTTAGAGTTAACTGGAGGAATGGTGGAAAAAATAACCTAACCACACATTTTTTCCAAGAAGAAAAAAATCAAGGAATTGATTACAGACAACAAGAGCAGTAAAATGAAAAAATATATGTTCTGGAGAATGAATCAGATGATATTAATTAAAAGATGAAAACTCTTGTTTTCTGAACAAAGCTATCAGCCAGACTATTGGGCAGATTCCATTTCCCCCTACACTTTGTACATCAGAATTGAAAGTTTTAAGGTCCAATGCCAAGTACATTGGTAAAGAACAGCTGAAAAAAAAAAGAGAAAAATTAGCTATTTCCTAGATTACCACAATAGCTTCTCTTACTTTCTGTTAAAATGTTATACATCAATACCAATACACAATATTAATCACAGATACAGCTGAATATAAGACTAACTCATGTTTTTCCTATGTGATGAACTAGACTATACACAATTTTCTGGAGCAGTGAATTGCATGACTGTGGAACTAAACTTCTCTGTATAGTTTGAGCAGGCCTCTTGCAGTGAACCACAGTACTCCGAGCAGAAAAGTACAAGGGGACAGGCCGCAATATTTCTCGTTATGGATGGTACAATAAAAATAAATGAAAATAACAGAGTTCATTACTGCATGAGCTTCTTCTGCTACTACAGAAACTGCAGATCCCAGAATAATTCCTCATTTGCTGGACAGGGAATATCACTGGAACTTGCGCTGTCTCTAATGCCAAAGTTGTCTTTGTAAGGTATCCTGTGGGCACATGCATTTTAGTGACCTCCTTCATGGAGGTAGTGTTTTCTCCCTCCTTTGTAAAATAATTTTCAAAAAGAAAAATAAAAAGAACAGGAGGAGTACAATCCTGTACAATCATCTCAAGAAAGGCCCTGAATGAAAAAGGAATCAATTCGTTAACATGTTCCCTTCTTGTCTATGATTTCAGGAGTCTTCCTTCTGGCCTTTCCTAAGCCACTGGAGGGTTCTTCTTCATGGCATGTACATACCACCATGCCAGAGCAAGGCAACACAGTACACGACACTGTTGATCCAGTTCCTGATGCTGTATCTCAGCTGGCCTCAACATGCATGGCTCCCATCTGCCAGACCAGATTCTGTACCTCTATCAATTTGTATGGGGTCCCCTTGGTGGTGTCTGGTCTCCTGGGGCCGCTTCTAGGAGCAGCCCCTGATATTGCAATTATACAGAGTTGCGATATAATCTACTGGACAAAATCCTACTCTTAGATTAGCTGAAACCCATGATAACAACTGCTTTCCTGCAGGTATAGTGCAGGAAAAGGTTTGCATGAAGTTCGTTCACATCCCTCACAGTAGAATGGATGTGAGATAAATAGGAGAATTTAACTCACTAAGGTGAACTTCTGGTTAACTACTACTTCTATTTTTCTACTGTTTAATTCTTTTAATAATGTAGTCTTAGTTTGCTATGGAAGAAGAATGATTCATGGTTTAAACATACAAATATAATGACGTCAAACAGCATAATGAATCTGTAACTAATATTTAAGTATAAACAGCTCTCGCTATTGTATAAACTGTTACCTCATTATTTTATACATATGTCTAAGGGTGTGTGTCTGTGTACACCTAAACAAACATATTCCAAATATAATCACCAACAAATCTTGATTACAAAACAAAGGAAAATCTTTAAAAATCTAACAAGTATTATCCCATGAATTTTCAAAAAAGTACATATAACAGGCCAACATGCCAAATAGCTTTCTTAACATTTTATATTTGGATGAGTACCTTGCACTTAATAGTCGAAGATGTCACCTAAACAGAATGCTCTTCAGATATTTTAAGCTGTGTAAAATTCAATATACCCTAACTTACAGCTTTTTTCCAAGCTATGTGACAAATGGCACTATACAATTTAAATAAAATTAATAGCTTGCATCTGATTTCCAGATTCATCGTGCACAGAGCCCTTTGGAAAATTCTTATGTGCTGCATTTACCTTCATATATAATATGTGAACACGCACATTGTAGCTATCATCAAAAATATTTTTATAGGGTTTTCATCCCTCCCAGAGGAGTTTAAAACTCAGAATTCAGGACTTCAGTTTTACATACTTTCTTTGAAAAATCTAATGGTCCCTTTCATTTATTACGTTTTAATTGAAGTACTGAAAAATATATTCATATAAAAAAATATGTAGAAAAGTAACAAGATATACCTGGACATAAACTATAGGATGAATTAAAGTAAAAGCTAAAGTAGAATCTACAGTCTGCACATTTTGGGAAGTTCTTTCAGTATTAGACTTCTCTGAAAGAGAAGTGGTTCCTACCAGGATTTTATTCAATATGGCAGACAGGTTCTATCCAGCTGCTCCTTTTATATCCAGGGAAACAGAAAAAACAGACTGGAGATGTCTTACTACTACTTTTGCAAGCTCCTACTTTGAAGAAGCTACTAACAATACAGAAAACAGCTTACTGATTCTTTAATGAGTGCAATGCATAGCACAACATTTGATCTTGTATGCAAGGTACTTCTTGCAATGGAAAGTTATTCTACAAGAGAGTACAAAATAAAATAAACTATTAACAGGAAAAATCAACAGCACACAGGTGCAAAGAGTAAAAACCAAAAAAGAAATTAGCGGATAATACCATTCCTTGGATATTTGTGAGAAACATTACTTGTGTTATTATATTAATTACATTAGTCATGTAAATAATAATTAGGTGGATAGGTTTTTTAGAACAAGTTGGGGTTTTTTATATACAGTGACAGTCTCTGAATTAAACCAGCTAAAAACCAAACTTCCTCAAATGGAACAGTAAATCATATGCTCATCTATAACAGCAAATCTTCTTTTCCAACCCAAAAAATTTTTAATTTTATATATTCAAAATGTTCTTGGCTATCGTAATTTTCCAGGTATCAAAGGTAATGAATTTTATTATCACATTGTATTCTACACCCTTACACTCTTAATTTTATCAATTCAAATACAGAATTTGACCCTGATAGTTAGAAGCTGAATATTGTCATAAGTATCTAGTGTCCCTACTGACCACCCACTTGACAGTTGACCAAAATTGTTTCAAGGAAAACCAAACCCTTCCAGTTTTAATTAACAGATTGTAGCTAGCAACCTTCCTGACTTATCAATTATCAGTGAAGATGCAAAGAATCTTGTTAAATAGCTATTGTAACCAGGTAGAGATGTGGAAATATGGACAGTATTTCCTCTCTTAAAATACCACTGCTGCCAGCAAAATTGCCTCTCACCTGGAGAAGAGCTAGAAAAACACCTGCCCTCCTGTTGCAACACAAGAAAAAAAGACTACTAATTCTCAATACTGTTATCAATCTACAAGACTTCAAATGATATTAAAAATGGCCAACCAGTACACTAATGTACCTCTTCCCGGAGAGACTGAAGGTTTTATTTCCACTTTTCTATCACACCGAATCTCATGGAGAGTGCTACACACTTCAGTGCTGGACACACATTAGTCCTGTGGCAATTTCCCAGAAATTACACATTAGAGGGGCTCATACAGCCTGGAGATAGAATCACAATTAACTGGTATTTCTTTTTAAAATCCTAGGTTGGAGTGCCTGAATGTTGACAGAAAACACATTTGTACCTAATGCAGTGGAGGACTTAATATTCAAATATTTAAGCTGTAGTTAGCACTGGGCTTTTCACCTTCAAACCACTCAGCAATCTCGATTTGCTTTATGAGATCACGGGATGTTCACTGGCGTACCAGGTACCAAACAGAGAGGCCAAATTTTTGGGTGACGTCTTTCTCTTACTTCTCAGGGACAGTTCTTACTTCTCAGGGGTTGTTATGCATATAGCTAAATTTGGGATGCTTTTTGAGTGTGCAAAAATACATCGTCTTCCCTATTGTTTTGTTCCATAGAGAAGTGACACGGGGACAGCATGTGTTTACAGATGTTCTCACAGTAAAAGCTGTTTGCAGGAAAATATTCAGCTCTTCCAGCAAGTTACGTGTAAGCACGTGTTACCTGTTATGAAGTACAAACCCCAACAACAGCAGCATACAATTCTTGTTCAATTATATGAGGTATCAGGTGCCATCCAATGGGCAAGACCCAACATACAACACGACACGTTGAATATGTTGGGTTATTCTCGCGAAAGGCTGGTATATCAATTCAATTTCAGCTCAGTGATGACGAAGGTACTTTCTAGGGCTTTTGTGCCAGGGGAAAAATAGAAGTGAGTTACTAAATGATGGCAAGAAACTCTTCTTCAAACACCAAAACATGGGGCTAGGTACTAAGGATCCTGGTTAATAGATAACATATTCCTGCTGTCTTTGTAGTAAGATCGTATGACTCCTTCAGTGTTTTGTGACTATTTTACCTTTCATGAGACTTTAAAATTAAATGTAGTCTCAAAAAGTTAAACACTCCACTGAGGGTTTACATTCTGTATACATCCAAAGCAGCTGTCCTATATATTCCCTCATTAAGCGCACAGTGAATGCCAATATTAAATTCAAACCAGACACATTCTCTTTCTCTTTCAACAGTGTGAAGTTCAAAAGAATAAACATTGCCTATTGTTAATTAAACAATATATACACTTACGTTATTTAAATCCATTTTCAAAACACATGGGTTGAGTACCAAACTGCATAGCTGAGTCACACACCAAGACAGAAGTCAGTAAAAATTACAGCTGTCCACTGCAGCTGCAGTATCCATTATGCTGGAATTTAACAAAAGACAACAATAGAAATCCCATTGCAGGCCAGAAAGCTAGGGAGAAGAATGGACTATAAATCAAGCAAGTAACATCGCTGTTGCACTTTTAAGTGACATCTCTCCATTAGAGATGTCTCAGTAATGGCTAGGCAAATTGTGACAGTATTATACCAAAATTCTTAAAATGGATCGCTGAATGTCATTGCCATTTTTAAGAATACAGCTATGATCTAAACTTCACGTTCATGTGACTTTTTGAATTAATCTAATTTTAATGTGGAGCTGCTGGGGTGGTTTTCCATTCTGGGAAGGTTACATACCTGAAACTCATCATCTTTGAGATGCACTGTGTCAACAGGTATCCTAACAGCTGGACTTGTGTCTTGTCACACAAAACCAGAAAGGCTGGTGGGTTTATTCTGTCCTGTGTGTCAGGAACAAAAATACATCCTTTACGGATGTAGCAAGAGAAGCTTTGTAGTTTTGTGTGAAGGGACACGCATATTCCCAAGGATAGAACCTACAACAGAAACACTCCCAAAAGAAAGGTGACACATAGACAAAAAAATTATGTGCCTGCAGTTTAACTTTACCTTAGTTGGTTATTTTTGTGAATGAGTATATGCTCAAGTTAAAATCTTCAATATATTGGCACAATTTTTGCCAATAGGTGGAATTCATTCTAAAATAACTTGCCTTGACAGAAGGAAATTAATACGGAGCCCAAGGTGTTGACTCCATAAGAGGCAGGAGTTGATCACTTGGCCCAGCCAGAGAGATACTGATAATTTTAGGGGCCTAACCTGACCTTTTGGTTTCACAAATCCTGTTTGAGATTCTTCCATTCCCATCCCACAGACAAAATTGACCTCATAAGTAAAAAAAGCGACCAGCTCTCCTGAAGTTTCTCCCTGACCCATTACTTCATGTTATCGTGGGGTCTATTCCCAGGGGCTTTACCTGCAGGCAACCTTCTGCCCATGGTCAAGGACACTCTTGAAAATCGAATTCCAACATTTTTCATTTCAGAAAGCACCTCTTGGACTTCAGATGGCAGCAGTGATTCCAGACAGCAAATCAGTTTTTGGAACACATTAAAATATACATTGAAAATCACTACTGTTAGGTTTTGATGACTTTCCTTGTTTTATAGTTGTAACCCATTTTTTCTAGAAATCCAATACTTGAATTTTGGGGAGGATTTGGATCATCATAAATATTACAGCTAGAATGCAACTGTGATGAATTTATAGCTGCAGTTACTATAATGCTGAAAATTTCTAAAAAATGCCAAAAAATGTAAAAAGTTAAAACCAATATAAAATAAAAGTTTAAAATAATTTTAAATATCAAGGAAAGTAAAACAAAATCTGAAATCACAGTTTTGAAACTTGAATTATTCCCTAGAAGACAATGCAGAAGTTATGTGTCTGAAATTATTTCGACATTGAAAAATAATTCAGAGACATTTGATATCAGCTCTCTTCAGTGCAGTCTGGGATTGCAATAGCTTCAGTTACAATTTTCATAATACGTGTAGGATCCTTGCAGTTCTCAAATTCTTTTCTTTAGGGAAATTTCAAAATATCACTTGGAGAATGGAAGAAATCAGAAAGAAAACTGGATTTCCTGTAGTGTCTTGGTGTTTGGGCTCTGGTGTAACTCCCAGTGAAATCTGTGGGATTAGCAAGTACTGGTTGTCGGCCTTACATCACAGGTCTTCACAACACTTCGTATGGGCTGTTCAGCACAGGGAGTATAGTCATTGGGAAAAAGAAAACTACAAATAGTTAAGTAGTTGAATGGAAGTCAGTTTTCCCTGCCAATCTTCGAGGTCTTTGTCAGACACTTAAAATCAAATTTATGTGATACGGCTGATTCCACAAGGTCTCAGCCAGTCCTCTCCTCAGACTAATCACGGCTGGGTTGTGCCTGAAAAGTCTAGTGAAAACTCAAGTGCTGCAAGATGGAGCGGCCATCAAAGAAACCATAGCTTTCCTTTCAGCTGACCTGCTGCCTGGGCAAGGTTTCAGCCTTGAAAGACTATGCCACTGGGGCAAGCAGATGCCCAGCGAAACAGTCCTTAGCACACGTGCTTAGTGAAATGGTATTCCTCTGGACCTATTTCCACAGTATCTCCCAACACCAGCTCTGATGATTAATTCTGCCTGCAGGTTGCAATTTCTTTTCTGCAATTTCTGTTATTTACCTCCTGTCCCATCCTAACTTTGTTTTGTGTTGTTTTATTGTGAGTAGTGGCTCTATTTCACATGACTGAACACGGCCACGCGAGACAAGACCTGCCAGCACATTTTCTCACCTTTTAAAGGGTGACCTAGCCAGTGTAATTGATTCAATTGCTATTTGAGTCAGCTAGCAATTGCCTAGCTGAATGGGATAGATGAGTGAGAGATCACAATTATTTTTTAATTTTCAAAAAATCCATAATTTGTTTTCTTGTAAAAATATTTTGAGCTATCCTAGGTTTTTTGTTGTTGTCTGACCACTGTCAGAAATATGTAGGAAATACCTAAATGCTAAAACTACTTCAATTGAGGAAGAGATATATAAACATTTCCATTTGAAATAGACTTCACAGCTTAAAGACCTGCTGTTAGTCATTATTTTTATGTAATTCTTCACCCTCTTGTGTTTCCCTTTTCAAAAACCTTTAAAATTATTTCAGCATGACTGCAAAACCTTAAAAATTGCATTTTTTGTTTCTATAGAACAAAAACTCTTCCCAGTACTCACCTATCTCCATTTATCTGAAAATGCATTGTACAGAGAATTCTGAGTCACTATGAACTGTGGCATAATAAAGCTCTTCTCAATTTCTTTTGAAAAGTGGCTGGAAGTTGGAACTTTCTGAAAATAAGTTTGCTATTGTATTCTGTGTAACTTCAGCACCAAATCCCAGTCTCAGTTGCCCATCTATGCACAGAGTTGAGTTTTCCCTTTAACTTAACAACCAAGAGAGTTCAAACAGATCAGACTCCTGGTCACAAAACAGACTTGTAGAGTATCTGCCTGTGGAAGGCTCTTTATTCAAGTAGAGCTAAGTCAACAAAGGCCCCAAACCAACCTGCTGAACATCTGCACCTCAGAACAACAGCAACTGGGGCTTCCACCCCACTCTTGCCAGTAAAGGATTTATGCCCCCAGCTGTTGAAATACTCCCTAAACAAGCAAAATGTAAAACCTGGGTTTGAATGTATCTTCCCTTCCTCTTCCAGGAGAAGGAAAAAAAACCCAAACAAACACCACACTATAAACCACAGTAACTTATTTTTGTAAAAAACAGGAGGTACGTGTTTTCTTTTTTTCAATATAATACAACTGTTTTACACAAAGAAAGCATGAAAATGCAGAACGCTAGGGCTTGTAATTTAATTGCTAGTATGTGTACAGCCATATTTTAAAATATTCTGGATTTTCAGGCAGGTAAATTCATAATGTGAATAACATATTAATATTGTAGAATATGATCCTGTGAAAGAGTTATGCATGTATTAAACTTTACATATACAATGAGCCCCATTGAATGCAGGAGCTGGCTTGAAAGAGTACTGCAAATGATACAGTTCCAAAAATAATGAACTGCATTATTCATTACATATATAAGAAAATAGCACAGTATATACATATGTATGCCTGCGTACATTTTTATTATAGACAAGAGCTCTGGTTAAGTTTGCTTAACATTTTTTAATATAATACATTGGTTTCAGTTGCTTATGTCTTTGCCAAGATGTAATTATTTTGCTGAAATTTTCCAGGCTAGATGTTTGCCTCAGATGAAATTTTATTTTTTAACTTTCAACAAAAGCAGTTTCTGCCTTTCCAAAAGAAAAAAGAATGTTAGAGAAACATGTTATTTGCCTGTGTTAAAAAAAAAAAAAAAGTCAAACCTTTTTTCTTTACTGGGAAGCTCAAATGCCTTGATGCATTGAAGCAAGAATAGGAAGTATGGTAGGATGAAGAGAAAGGGTAAAATGCAAAGGTTTCCCTAGTATCCAGGATATGGTTGTTACTGTGATTGAAAATCCACTTCTCAAAAATCTGTACTTTTCACACAATAAAATACATCAGAGGCCATTGGATCAGTCACCTCAGTCACCAAATGTTCTGTCTGTACTGACCACGCTCTCCCCTTTGGATCTGGCTGCTAAAGTACATCTCTTAGAAAGTTTCTGTAGCTGCGAACTGCATAGTTCAAGAAATGAAGACTTATTCTGTGCAGCAAAAGATTCCAATGATTCTCAAGACAGTGTTTGTTTGGTTTCAAATTTTAGAAAATGGTATTTTTTTTTATTTTTTATTTATTCAAGAATATTTCAAAAATATCAAGCTTGCTCACTCAGGAATAACATAAATCTCATGGCAGGAGATGAAATTTTACATCTAAAACTGTCAGTCATGCAGGACTTGATTGAGATGGCCAAGCGTCTGGTGCCATCTGAGATGCTGTAGGGTATCCGAGACACCCTTATGGGGCTGGCACAAATGTCCCAGATCGGAGGCCAAGGTGAGCAATGCGAGAGCTCTTTGAATGGCTCTCGCCATCCACACTCTGTAACTGAAAGCAACCCACAGCATCACTGCTCTTCACAACACATGAACTAGAAAAGATGAAGAGAAGGGTTTGAATGTAGAGGGTTCAGAGCTCGTTTCATGCGAAGAGATTAAGTAAGAGCTAATGTTTTCAGTACAGACAAGCGAAGCCTGAAGGTGTTGTAACACGGCAGCTTAAACTGATGTAATTCACAGCTACCACATGCCTGTCCTTTTTTCTCTATTATCTGTATTTTTCTCTCTGTCTTTCTATTACAGACACATGGTCCCTCCCTCTCCTTTGCACCACCACTAGCGCATGTGCAGTCAGGTGGCAAGTGAGTTTAGAGAGCGGCTACGGCAGGAAAATAACCCAGCATTTAAAGTAATTAAGCTTCCATGGACCTGCACTCTGAAAAATGTGACGTAAATGAAATTGGAGGGAAACATGGGAGAGGTAAAAAAACTATTTAATCTAAAAGAGAATGTTGATGTGACAAAAAAAGAGCTCTAAGCAATCATGGAGAAATGTAATCTAGAAATTACAAAAGAGTTTCTAAGCATTACCACCTCGTATTCTAAAATAACTTTACAGCAGCAATAATGAGAAAAAAGTCAAAAATAATGGAGCCTAACCAATTTAATAAAGGGAATATATGATGTGGTGGCCTGTGGTACCACACCACTGGATTTACTGCATTTCTCTGTTATACCCCTTTAGTATTGTCATTCAAAACCAAACTCCCTGTTCACAAAAGCAGCGTATAACGATGGGCAGCAGCACAAGTGTGTACCTTAGTCTGTTACCAGGTGTGGTTGAAGACACTGTAATGCTCCGCATGTGGCTCTCATGTGCTGAGAAATCACAGGTTAGTGAGCATGTCGTACTTATGTCCCCCTTGCCCTTACCACTGAAGTGCCGTGCATCTACTGCTAAGATGCAAGAGGACCCTTTCAGCGTCGCACCAGAAAGTCAAAAGTTAGAAAACAACCGTGTTACCGTTGCTCTTTCAACCCTAAATTGAGGTCTTGTCCTTGCGTGCAACTTTTAATTACATGAGCTCTGTTTATTGTTTCCACAGGCTTGTAAAAGGATCATTTAAAGCATTCTGCTAATATACTACATACGTCCTGACTTACATGTGAGGTGAAAGTAGTTACTACCTACGAAACACATTCCAATGCGTTTTTCAGGCTGACACGAAGGTAACTCTCTGCTCCAGTTCCTCATTTCACCGCATGCTATAGTTCATGCATTCCCTTAGGACACAATTTTTATTTTTAGAGAAGCCTCTATTTGCTGACTGTTGTGAAAGGAACACTCAGGAGATGCGATTAGCAGTCACTTGTTTCAGTAAACATTGAATGTAACATATGCCTCTCAAGTAATGTGTATCCAAACATACAATTTACAAATAATTAACATCATGTTAATTAGTCACATTAATTTATGCCACTTTGTGGAATTATTTCCTCAGAGTCTTTAGGATTGCTGCCAGCAGTTTGAGCCAAAGAGTGTGAAAATTTGCTTGAAGTAACTGTTGTGACTGGCTGTGACACACAGCTTGAACAACAAGCGACGAGGGGCCATAAAGAGTGACTGAAGATGAGGACGCCGTGGAGGTGGATGGCTGCCGGCAGGGCAGGGCGCGGGCAGCAGCCGGGGAGCGCTGCCGGGGCAGGGCTTGCCCACACGCCCGCGCTTCCTCCCGTCCTGCCCCACACCTCGCCCAAAAAAAAAACCACCACGTGCAGGAGGTGATCGACAATAGCCTGACAAATTCTTGTAATTACCGCAGGTTATTTCAGATGATGAATCTTAGAAAAAAAAAAAAAAAGCTGTTGAAACCAAACATAACTTCAGAACTGATAAATGCCAAAATTAAGCTTTAACTTCTCAAAAACAAAAGAGAAGCCATTTGGAATATTGGCACAATCTCAAAAAAACCAGGCACGGCTATTCTTAAATGTGTGAGGATGGAGCTACTAAACACAGCTGTACTTTTCAGTAATACAATATGAAATGTGCCTTGTATAGAAGAAGAGTTGTCGTCTAAGAATTCGGATGGTGAGGCCAAACACAGTAAGAAACAAAAGAAGCTATCTGCAGTCACTCATGTTTTGCAATCAATAGTTTTGCTTTCATAAGTAATGATATATTAAAACTATATAACATTTGTATTGGGATTGCAACTGTTCAATTTTTAGGAAAAATAAAATGACTCCAGATAAGGAACTGACTGGGCAAGGAACAGCATGACCAATTTCTCTTAATGCACCTGAATTCCAAATTATAGGGATATTAGAAACACCTCAGCTTGCACTATAAATTCATTACATTTCTACAGAAAAAAAAAAAGCAGACTGAAAGAGCAGCTCAAATGATAAATACACACCGCATTCTAGGAAGGCCACACTACGGCTGATAACTAGACACCCAGAGAGGCAGGCAGGTATACAGATGATAATGCAAAAACCAACGGGCCCTGAGAAATGTATTAACAATCTTTTTTTTTTTTTTAATCCTTCTTCCTGTGCAAAGGACTATAAGCCATGATGTTAATACAAACTGACTTATGGAGCCTCCAAAAAAACTACACTGTTGGCCCAGACACGGGGTTTCGGTGCAGGGAAAATCCCCATTGGGGCCTGTCTTGCCTTACTGCACCATGAGGACCTTTGCTCTCCCTCAGACAGCCGCAATACTCCATGACTTTAAATAGTTACTGGGAAATACAGATTTTCTGCTGCTGCTGTTTGTAAAACTCCTCAGAAGCAACTGCTGGGACTTTAAACAGGAATGATGATGAATGGTATTGGCCTGAACTTGTGCCCACTGAAATCACCGGACAAATTCCACTTTTCGAATAATCCACATTTCAGTTTGCACGGTGTACTTCTGCACGATACTTGTATATATGGCCATAGTAGTAAACTGCTGCCTCTGCTTCTTAACAAGCTCTAGGAAGAGCTACAGATAAGAGTACCATACACAGAGCATGTTAAATGCCACCTGAGATGACACATAAAGGTTTGAAACTATCATCTTTTCTACACTTGTCCCACCTACAGCTATAGGCAAAGGTATCAACACGCTTACCACTGCACATAGTCTAAGATTATTTTCCCTAGTCCATCACAGATGCTTTCCCAAAAATACTGAAATCATTGTAGATTATCTAGCATAGCCAGTTGAGCTAGCTACAGAAATAAACAAATAAGTAAGCAAATACTATATAATACACATTGTATATAATTTAATATATATATGTGTGTATTTGTATATATAAATATATGAGACCCACTGTATTCCAAGTATTACAAGTTGTTTTGGGGAATGCTTATCTGGCTCATTTTGTCTTTTATTGTCTTTATTCTTTAAAAATAATTAACCAGAACATTGTCTTGCAGAACAATGTCTGAACATGTTAAAACTACCCAGTAGAATGCAAGATGCCACTGAGAATTTGAAAGCAGAGTGTCTTTCACAGGATTTAGATACACTCTACCCTTCCAAGTGATTGGGAAGCAAGCAATACCACTCTTCTCAGTCTAAAACTCATTTGGTAAAAGCAACCATTCTCACTGCATACCCATTCTAAACTTATTTTAAATGGCAGGAGTGGTACACCGTCTTTTCTTGGAGTTGATGATAAAACATCCACTACTGCTCAGATACTTTTGGAGGTATCTGTTACAGAATACGAGTATATATTTCTAGGTAGGGTTTTCAAGGAGTTACTTTAATAACTCGGTTCAGCTTCTCTAAGGATGCTAACGTTCTTACATTCAACATCCTCTAAAATAAGGACACTGAAAATATTTATATGTAGGCCTGGATTCTGCGCAAGTTCTGTCCGTATTCACAGGACTGTGGTACCTTCCGCTGTTGAGTCTGATTCTTTGACAATTAAATAAAATTCTCTCTTGTCATTTTTAATGCTACTTCTGAGCCTTTTGCCAGAGCAGCCAGTCTTGATGAAAAGCCCCCACAGTACATTCAGGCATGTCTGGACAGATGGCATCCTTATTATATTCACCAGGAACACTTCAGTCCTACCTGGTATTGTACCATCCCTCCCGCCCCCCTCAATGTGGCTGTTGTGCCCACCTGATGTCTCTCATGTTATCTTTCATTTATAGTCCTCTTTTACATATCCTTCATTACATGTACGTGTACAGCAGCAACACAAAAGGAACCTAAGTACTAACTGGCCACAAAACAGACCACATTAGAAACATGTGCCATTAATTAATAAAAATCAATGGCAGTTATGCTGGAGACACTGTAAGAGGGAAGAGTCTAATGCAGGAGACAGTAAATTAGTTTCTAGTTTGTGTTGAAACATAATTCTCTAAATTAGTTTGAATTTAATTTATAATTTATACACTCTGTGGCCAAAAGGGACTGCTCTGATCATCCAGTCTGACTTCATCTATAGACAGGACAGAATTTTTCTGAGATGCAACTCTTTTAAGAGTTACCTCATTTCATTTTAGTCTCCAACTGATGAGTCTGCCACCTTCCCTGGTGAGCTGCTCCCACGCTAAACTACCTTAATGCATGGAAAACCTGTCTCCTTCAAGGCTGAATTTGTCTAAGTTCAACTTTCACCCACTGGACCCTTCTGTGCTTTTGTTTATGACATCTTAAGCTTCCATCAAGCCTGTTTTCCACCAGTAATTATCCGTGTCCAGTCCTAAAGTTATGTCTCAGTCATCAAATGATTCAGCTCTTTCTGCTCCTTGGATAATTCCTTTAAGACTTCTAATTGTACGTGCTCCAGGCCTTTTGTTTCTATAGCATTTAATTATAGAAGATACTGTTTCACATTGTCTTTCACTATAGATGGTAAACTTCTCATTTTATCCATCATATCTTCTTGTACTTCTCTTCAAACATTGAACAGAATTATTAATTGAACATTTCTGACTTTTCTGTATTATTTGATTTTACATTCTGCATATTGCAATGCACCTAGTCTTGGATTAAGGTGATTTTTATTCCTAATATCCTTTAAAATCTTTCTTACTATTTTAATTCTATTTCTACTTACATATCATTGATTTCTTTAGCTTCTCTTATCCACTGCATGCATTTTTAACCTGTAATTTAAATTCACTGCTTCTACTTTCACATTTTCCCATTATTTCTATATTTACTTGTATTTACTTTTTAAAGACGATTTTACATGTCTACATGTCTTTTGCCAGGGACTTTTCAGAACTTTTGTCACATTTGTAGAGTCATGGCTTTTGGATCAACCAGTACAATCTCTTTCAATAATACCAAGGATTTACAATTACAAATTTAAATATAATATTGCCACCATTTATGCCAGGAGAGATTTCAGCTCTGGTACAAAGGTGGTGTTTCTAAAGTATTAAATGTAGCCATTATTGGCCAGTGCCATAATTTCTATTCACAGATATAACAAGTTCATGATCACTAGCTGCATATGCAATAAATGCTTTTTGGATGATCAGTTAACTCCTCGTTCATCAGAACCCCCTGTACCGAGCGGTATTTCCTGTGCTAATGAACCAGCTTCTTTGCTTTAGAATTCAAAGGTAACTTGGACTCTGGTTACATCCAAATTCTCCATCATGCAGCAACTGGGGAATCTTTATGTTCACTAGGATTTATGTGCCTAATGTGGAAAGCCTTTTCTTCAGAGTGTATCAGGTTTAACAGTGCGTGCCTTAGTTGGAGAGAAAGAAGGAAAGAATATGGGATTTCATTTCTGTCCCCTATATACACTGCAAAATGATGAGCCATGTGCTCACCAAGTTCAGAGACTTGAAGAGCTTTTGGCTCATATTAAGATGAATCACTGAGATAAGAATGAATGTATCATTTGGTCATTTCCTGAAACCATGTAAAATTATTCCCTGAGGTACACTTCTGTGACTTTTCTCAACCCCTTATTTAGTTTTTTTCCAATCCAATGCAACTGTTTTATTTAACCACTTCTCAGTGGAGAGCACTGTAGGGCCCATGTGACATTCTCCCATAACATTTAGTCTAAACCTTCTCTTTTTCTGTGTTGGCTGCAGTTGTCATCCAGACCATGTTCATCACGCCTCTCCCTTTCAAACAACTGGACTTGCCCTTTCAAGCAACAGTGGTCAGTCCATACCCACTCAATTACACTCAATTACAAGATTCTCACAAAGTCTCCCATAAGCCGGTTCCTGCTTTATCAGGGATCCCTTTACGGTTTTGTTGTGGCAAGGAGTTGTGATACTGAATTTTGCGGCACAGGCACAACGTCTCTCAACACTGTGGTGATTTAACATCTAATGATCTCAACGTCTAAGAAGAAAATACGATCTTGGAGAGAACAGCATGTGTACATAGGGTTAAACGTGTTTCTTTATGCTTACATATAGAAGAAGAAGAGAAGATAGCCTTTAAATTCTTACATAAGCAAAGGCATAAATAAAGCCAGATACATACAAAAGATTCTTAGGAGAAAGAAATCAAAATTCTGGCCATAGACAGCTGAATGAACAGAGACATGAATTCTCTCATAGGTGGGGGGTTTTGTTGGTGATGTGGTAATATCTCCATCTATCACAGAAACAGGCAGATGCATGCAAAAGCACAGTTACACAAATGAGTTTAATTTACACAGCCAGCCCTCAGAGCTGTAAGTCTGCATGTGAGATATGCATTATTTGCTTGATAGTCAATCACAACTAAACTTATAAGCCCCTACTAAATATATGTAAAAGCTTCTTCAGTGTCTTGACGCAAATGCTTTATAGTTCATACTGATGGATGACTAAGTATATTAAAGTCCAGAGCAACAGTCCAGAGCACAGATTTGTTGTAGATGTTGTATATTTATTAACTTTTGGGAAAGGTTATAGTCTAGAAATAGAAGATATTTCTAAGTGTTCCCAGTATGCTTGTGTGTGATGCACATTTGTCTGGAATTTTTGTTTTGTTCCATTTCTGAGAGTTTTTTGAAGAATGAAAATTGGATCCCTTTTCCTTATAACACTAACAGAGTCCCAGCAAATCTGCATGCCATGGTGAGACTGGATTCCGTAAAGTAGGTGACTAACAAAAAATATTCCTCCTTTCAACATGGGACCGTGTGCCTGTGTAGGCAATGTGCATTTGCAGTTTGAAAAAGCCTAAATTCACTTTAGATCTTAGGCTGTCAAGTTATCTTTGTACAACTTCACAGGCAGGTATAAATTGCAGAAAATCATTTATAACAAAACCACAGGCAGTGGCCTCTAGCATAACCAAAGTGGGTGAGGAAGATCAGCAGTGACCAAGGCAAGCAGAAACATATGGCCATATTCTGCCCCACTGATGTGGGACCACACAACCTGGAATCCAAAGTTATTTTTTAATAAATGTCAATGCAGAATTGAAAAGATACTTAAAAAGGCATTTATGCTGTGTGTTCACGTCTTCATACTGTTTTATCTCTATATGAAAAATATATACTGAAGGGAGTGAAGACAACAAGAGTTTAAAGGAAAGTTGGTTTTTTTAGCTTTTTGCTCTGCTTTGAAAACCTCCTTAGACATATGTTTTTGCTTAGAACAGAGGTGAATAAATCAGTTGATCAGCATTCCCCTAGAGCTGCCTGTATTAACTTTCTTGGCATGATCTCATCACTTAAGTCAATATGACTTAAGAGATTCTCTAACAGCTTATTCGCCTCTAATTCTATACTGTTCCTTAATCTAAACTTCAGTCTACTGAACAGAAAAATGGAAAGTTTGTAGTCACGCAGAGCCCAGAGATTTACTGTCATAAGAAGGAGAAGTTCCCCTTGCAGACCTGAATTAGTGAGCTGCTTTTCTTCATATGGTCCTCCATATGGTCAACTCTGTGTTTAGGAGTAAATCAGAAGTATTCCAGAAGGAAAGTAATCTTTATACCTTTACCACGGTCCTCCATATTGCTAAATCCAATACATTTATCTCTCTTCTCTCTAGACTTTGCTGCATATTGCTTGGCTGCAAAAGCCAGACAGTCCGTTTGAAAAAGTATATTGTGGGGAAATGCCACGTGGATGTATTTGGAGACACTGGCTCTTTTTCTTACCACTTGTGAACGCATTCAGGGAACAAGTAGATGCAAATCACCAATTTGTTCACTCAGATGTTTACTTATCGGCTTATTTTCCTAAGTGACTACATACTTACAGCCAATAATGAGGCCTTCGTTTGCACCTAACAAAGGCACGTTTGGAAATGAACAGATGTAGGATGCAATTTGGCAGGCGCTGCCTGTCCCCAGTAGCGGGTTGTACAACCAGGCGGAGAGAAAGGAAGAAGAAACACACTCGTGCTCTAATCCCTGCATCATCCAAGTGAGGGGAGCGGGGGCACCCACATAGGTGGATCTGCTTTTGTGGAGACACAGGAGTGCAGCGTGGATGGAAAGCGGCAGGGTCATGCAGCGCAGCACTGCCAAGGGTGGGTGTTGCGGCAGGCAGCGGTGCCAGCAGCACCGGCGGCCGGGGGAGTGCTGAGCTCCAGCAAAGCCACGTGGAGGGATGCTGTGTCCCCCGGGCTGTGCCCCCCCCAGGCACACTGCACCAGAAGCTGCAGCCAGGCAATGCAGAGCCGCGCAGCACCCTGCCCGGCGGTGCTGGAACTGCCGCAGAAGAGCCTACAGTCACCTCAGGAAGCAAGACTGAATAAGCCGGGGGGACTTCACACAAGAAAAGACTTTCTGCATCAGTGAACAGATTCTTTTCTCCCAGAACCACTCCCGGCAAAGGCTGAGCTTTCTCCCTGCTCTGCCTCAGTCGGCTGCTAACTAAGCAGGAGCAGGTAACAGCACAGCCCGGCGTGCAGTCTCCAAGGGGCCCTGCCTTCACACAAAAACTGGCCATCAGCAAAACAGACACCAACAAAATTTTTTGCTCTAAATCAGCGCTGTCTGCTGAGATGCCAGCTGAAAAGAAACATTTGCACGTAACCGCAGCAAACAGCAGCGGGAGCTCACAGGGCCCCCTCAGCCACAGCGGCACACGGTCCTGCACAGGACCTTCCCTCCTGGGAGTCCCAGCAGCTTAGCTGAGAGGGATGGCATTTATACATCTGAAAAGTACCAGAAACCCTAATAAAACACACATTTTACGATTCATTTAAAGAAGCTAACCGCTTGATTCCCTCTCTTTGATCAACACCTAATTTTCATAAAACAGCAGAACATTTCTCAGAACTACACACAGAATTTCATTTAGTTTTCTGGGCACATACCTTTATCCTCTCCTCATATAAATAAAAGTGCTTTTAGGGTGTTTTTTTATTATTTTGGGTTGTGGGGTTTTTTTTTCCTGTTTGACTTATTTTCCCCCTGTTATCTTCTAATTCACATGTTGCTCCTGGACATGCCAGTCTTTTTATAAGAAATAAATCTAAGGTCCTGACCACTGGGGACACTGGAAATCTTGTAAAAAAAATTGAGGGGAAGGTGCTAGCTTTGCCCAGTTTGCCAAAATCTAATTTGGGCTGTCACATTATGTCTTTGTAACCTTCCTTTGTAATTTCAGCTGGATAGAGCTGCACGCTATTACCGTCATTGGTGTAAGAGTTGCTTCCCGTGCTGGCATTTCTGGTGCAAGCAAATCCAACACTTTATAGGTTGGGCCATACCTTCAAATTTCGTTTTTGCTCTAGTGAATTCTTTCTGAGGCAGAATGTCCACTGACATCAATAACAGTGTTACCAAAGCAGCGAACAAAACCTGGACAAGAACAGTGAGATCACACTTTAGCAAAGTAATCATCCACTGGCTTAAATTTAAGCATCTCTCTGTTAAACTGGTGTACTGATCCAGAATTGATAAAACGTGAATACATGAGTTTATTATTCTCCTACTTTGTCTCATCAACTTATATCTCACATGTAAGAAATAAATCTCTTAAAATACTATTATTATTATTATTATTAATAATAATAATAGAATACATAAGACTATAAGCTAATGCAAAATAGAATAGAGCATGGTCTCCTGATATTCTAGCTAGCTCAAATATCAACCTGTCCAGGGCAGAGTATTTGATCTCCTGCGGAAGAATTAATAATAGCTTTGAGTTTCGTTCGGGCATTTGTAAAGAAGGATTATATATAGTTGATTATTTTAATTTTTTATATTCCTGACCAAATTCCCCATTTTCCACCGAAAAACAACCCCACAGCATCCATCTCCTTCCGGAGTTCTTTACCCCACTTTTAATAGAAGCAAGATATAAATTCAGGATCAACGCTCTTTTTGATAGTCTACTTAGCTACAAATACAGAACTGTTTGGTAACAGAATGTTACAAGTTGCTCTACGGTGCGTTTTTTGGGGAGAGCAGCTGCACTTTGGAGGAAGCTTTCATGAGCTACTTGCCCTAATTAGGCTTTAGTCTACAAATCCCATTATGTAGATCAGTTTGTATTACTGTAGTTACATTTAGAATTACCCTTTACATTGTACTGGGACAAGCACAGGACAGCCACAAAATATTTTCAGATTGCTACGCAAAGTTTTAAGGCTTGCATTTTCCAGAGTAAATTGCACAGGAGTCCAATAGCTACAAAACCATGCAGAGGTTTGCCAACACTCTGTTTAGCATCAAACTGATCTCACGTCTTTCAGCTTTTTACATTTTTTTTAATACTTACTTTATTAGTACTCCATATAGCAAGAAAGACACATTCCTTCAACCCTAAGTGTTCAGAAGACACTACATTTGGAATTTTTTTTTAGGTCAAAATAAACTGCGTGGAGTAGATGGGTCCACAATGAATCAGGATAACAGGAAAACAAAAATAAAAATGGATACAGCCCCCCAACAGCTTGTTGGACTGAATCTGTTGCTGAAACAAAAAGCACACAGCTCCTCTGCTCATCTCTTAAATATTTCTAAAACAGTTCACGCTAACG
Source organism: Chroicocephalus ridibundus (assembly GCF_963924245.1). Classification (NCBI taxonomy): domain Eukaryota; kingdom Metazoa; phylum Chordata; class Aves; order Charadriiformes; family Laridae; genus Chroicocephalus; species Chroicocephalus ridibundus. The sequence goes on from NC_086288.1 coordinate 59,120,727, forward strand.
GTTTACGTGGGTATTTTATACAATTCCTACAAACTGTGAAATGCAAGTCTTGTTGAAAGCACTGATGAAACAACCACCATTTAATACTGTGTGGTGATAATTGCGCAGGACGCAGACACAGTACAGAAGCATCGTTTGCACAATGTGTCAGCACTACATCCTCATGGTTAGTATGGAATTAGTAGTCAAGGATTAGTAGTCATTTGAATCCCTTTTCACCTACATCTGCTTTCAGTCTATGCTACATGAAGACGCCTGATTTTCAGCTTTACCCACAACATTGACTTCTTTCTGCAGAGAAAACATTAAAGAGTGTTTCAGCTCAGTTTATAGGCAGATGAGTCACTACATCCATTCGTGCTAGAGAGAGTTGTGGTGTAACTTCACCTGCAAGAGCCAGTAATGGGTACTCGGATAACGCTTCGCATCAAGGGAGTCAGACAAAAGAGCTGCAGTTTGTACAGCAGTTGCTCCTACCAGCCTTCTTCCAGCTGGGCCAGCACAGACCACTTCTGCAATGTCAATCTGAGAGGTAATGTGTGACAAAAAAGATGACAGGTCCTACAAGTGTCAGATCCACCTATATTAACTTTTGACATAGCATACCCTGAGTGTATTTTCCCATAAATCATGTTAAAACAGCACAGGGAATACCACCACCTGGGCTGGAAACCTGTGAGGGAATGTAACTATGGCACAAGAGAGGCTGCAAATTCAGCAGAGGCTGTTCCTGCCCAGGAGCCGGAACTGCAGGCCTCTTTTCCTCCTGCAATGCTTGGGGCCGTCAAGCTGCTGGACATACTTTTGCGGGAAATGTAAAAGTCAAGGCTTCTTAAAAGGCCCGTGCCACTCTGTAGAGATCAGGAGCCCTTATACACGGATTTTTTTCCATGGGATTGTGATGCTACTTCTTTCACTGAACCATTCCTACTAAAGTTTCTGTGTCAAGAAAGACCTTCTTTCCCCAGATGTGCTGGTTCCTGCATTGTGCTGCTTTTCTGGGCACATTTAAACAGCTGTCACAGCTCACTCACGAGCTGGCCACTGTGATACGGTTTTTATTCTATAAAAATAAAAAATCCTACCTATTTTCTAATAATGGCCCAAATCATTTCACTAGCACTAATGCAATCTGTAGCGTTTCAGACCATTACTCGGAAAACAGCAATTGTGTTCTGTTTTATAAGTGTCATCTATACAACAGTTTAAGTTTGTAAATCACCTCTGGATCTTTTGTCATGAAAGGTGCTATATAAACTCGAGCTATTATCATTCCTACATTTCACTGCTCCATAAATGAGAGAGATACTACAGCAGCTCCACTCCAGCAGTATGTTTGCCATCACATAACCCTCCCTCCCCAATATTTCATTTTTACTGGAATTAGTGATTAACACGAGCATCACACCTTTTCCTATATCCCACCCCTCTGTGGGGTTTGGATTTTATGCCTGGCAACATTGCACTGCCTTTCTGTAAGTCGTTTCATTGGAATCAGAGAAGAGCAATTAAATTGGCTATTAGGATGCAGAGCGTGCGGGTCAGTGCAGGCTCTGCCGGGCAAACCCACCTTAAAAACACAGCCCTGAGAGTCCCACCCATTTCTGAAAGGTTCAGGAGACTATGGAAAATCACTTGCTGCACAAGCTGCATCAAAGACCTCCTTTACAAACAATGGTATTTCAGTTATAACTGCTTTATGTGGGCAAAAGTTAAGGAAAACAATCAATGATTTCTACGGAAGGTTTAAAACAGGATGCAGTTGGTGTCCCGGTCTTCCTTCTCCCCTCCTTCCCCCACAACTTTTCTTTTTTGCTTCACCAGGTTTTCTCTCACCAGGGCCCTGCTGAGCAGATCCCATTTGTACAGTTTGCTATTTCCCCTCCTCCTTTTTGACGTGCTGCAGCAATCTGAGGGAGCCAATAGTCAAAACAAATAACGAACTATGACAAGTAATGCAAGAAAAAATGGCGAGGTTGATATTTCTGGGCAGCGAGGGGCATGAGGTGCACCAGACAAACTCTGCTAAAATTTCTGTCACCAGTGTAAATTAAGAAACACAGCAAGAGCAATCAGAGGGTTAAAAGAATCTTGTCTTTGCCCTTGTTTGCCTCATTTCTTGTTTCTCTCTTAAACTGCACCACTGGGATGAACCACAAGACTTCCCTTCTCCTTATTAAAAAAGCAAAACCTGCTTATGCAGCAACCGCAGCAAGGCTCTGTTGTTGCAGATAGTAAGGACGTATGGAGATGAGCTGCAAACGGTATCTGTATCAGTGGAGACACTTATGGGGAAAAATTGTTCTGTGAACATTACAAATTCTGGCTCTAATTAAACATTCATCTCTCACTCTTCTGGGGGTGGAGAAGAAAATCATTGTCCTTTTATACTGCAGTTAAAAGCAGAAAACATTGCATCCAGAAATACAAAGAAGAAACATTTTTTTATTCTGTGACAGCAATGAACGGTGAGGGTTATGCTGACTGAAGGTAATTACTACAGCTCTTTGCTTGTTCTTAAAAAAAGAAAAGAACTGTGCATGCCTCAAAATACTGCCTTTTAGAAAATATCTGTAAATCATTCTATGTTATAATTCCTTTAAACTGTGGGTACAAGTGCAGACATGATTCTCTCATTGCTGAGCTTCCTGGCCTTAAAATCATGCTCGAAGATACGTAGACATGAAGTTGAACAAAGAGACACAGATAGAGAAGGAGAGGTGTTCCCAGCTGAGATCAGGTTCATTGAGGGAATGAAATGCTCTTGCTTCCCAGGTCTCTGGTAAGGTAGATGAAAGGCATCACCAAGTTTCTTAAGTGTGGAAAGAGGCAGATGAATATTCCACACATTAGATAGGGAACGACCAAAAAACCCCAAAATGACCGGTCTCACCAGAGTCTCTTTCTTGCTCTCAAAAACATTGGATGAACGCTGCCAAAACCTAGATCTACGCTGCTTTATGAGAATAACAATGACATTTTGGAAGGGCTTATGCACTGCTTTGGGAACATCTCCAGTTTGTTTTTTCCTCTCCTCTGTTTGAGCTCTTTTTCTGTCATCTGTGCATTCCTCCTTTTATCAGATAGTGAATCCTCTAGGGGTTTACTTAAGCCTGAAGTTCTTTCTTGTGGAGGGGAAATAGAGAAGGGTTGTATCTATCAATAGTAATAAAACATTCCACATGATTGATATAAATGTTTTTGTCTTTTCGCATGCGTTCGGAAAGGCCTCAGCTGCCAAAGCCCGTTGTCCCTATTATGCTCCCATTCACCTTCAATATTCGGGAAAGAGGAATACTCACTCCAGTGTTTTTGAAGATCTGATAGCAACAAACTGGAGCTCAGTTCTACAGAAATGTGCAGCACCATCAGAGGCAAAAGAAAAGGAGAAGCAGTCAGCGTACAGCTAACACAGCTGGTCTTCAAGGCTGAAAGGCCCTGAGATCCATGATTTCTGTGTTCTTAGATCACCACCATGGACTCAATATCCCCCTTGCTTTTTTTGGACTGCTCTGCAAAAGTTAACCAACATAAAACAATGCAAAGTGACCACTGAGGCCAAAAGATAACGAACAACTGCTTTCACAGCTTCCTATCTACAGTGCCACTGAGGAGAAACACACACAAATCCAAGTCATAGAAGTGGTTGAAATGTAAAATACGATTATTCAATTGTATGATTTCAATTGAAAGATTAAGATAAAACTTTACTGCAAAACATTGGTGTTCCTTGCAGAAGATTTGTTCATACTGTCAAATCAGTAAACTCAATTTGACTTTTTTTCAGTTCTGTCTTGTCCTGTTGAAAACCTGGTTATCTTGTTTCTTCCATGCACTCTCAATTTCTGACCACGGACTTCTAATGCCCAAACAAGTTACACAGCTTCTATATGAACTAAGAGCTAGATGGAAAAATGACCAATTACCTCCTATTACAGTTACTAGACAGTAGTGAAGGAAACAGAAATCTGAGATTTTATTTCTAGCTATGGGAGAAGCATGTATTTTATTGTGTATGGGCAGGACAGACAAGCAGAAAGAACACGGTTTTTCCAAAGTGGATAAAAGTTGGATCTATGGGTTCGATTCCTCTCTCTGCCTGGAGGGATCTCCTGCAGCCTTTCAGATTATTTATCTATGAAATGAAAAGGGTTTGGGTTCCTTCTAGATCTTTTAGCAGGTAGCAAGCTGAAGTATTGATCATACCACTAGTCTAGAAAATTATACATACAAAATGATAGGATTTCACTGAGCTAAAACTGAGACTGTGTTATACAATACACAAACCTGTGCTTTAATGACCCACTATTTCATTTCTGGAAGAACTGTCACTTATTTTCCTTTATAAAGGAAAATTAAAGTAAATAATTTTTAAAAATATACTTAATAATGAATAGGTCATTTTGTCAATGACCAGATCCTAGACTTACATCTTTGATGTTAGTCCTGCTTTCAGACCAAGTTTGGACCCGACGGCCTTCAGACAACCCTAGCAACCTACATGTTCACATGTTCATGATTCACATGACTGACTAATTTTTGGTTTAAAGGCGCAGTAAGTCTACGTCCATTTTCTGCTACCTAAGGATGACAATTCTCAGAGTTAGTAAACTCAGCTCGTAAGTGAGAACAAGTATTACAACCCCATCAGATTTGATGGTTCAGACCACACTAGGAGGCTAAATTAGCCCCCACGAATTGACACAAAGCGATTTTTGTATGTCCACAAATCAGGTGAATAATCAGAATTTATTTCTATAAATAACCAAATTCCATTTAAGCACGAAAGGAACTTCAGGATGAAGAAGACTTGGCATTAGTTTAGGCTATAGTTTAGTTTCTTTAAATAAACTGAAGTTTGTGCTCAAACTTTTATTGGTACTGCCAAATTGTGACAAACCTTCCTGTGAGGTAGTGCAGTGAACCATAAAGAAACCAAAGAGAAATATGATTTGTTTTCACCTAACATATACAAGAGAGAGTAAGATTTACAAAATACAATGTACTTCTATAAAGCAGAATTCGGTGTGGTTCTTTGCCACATCCCTAATTTTTCCTGTTAGATAACTAGCATCACTTGAGCATAAAACACCAAGAGTCAGATATAATCCTCCTCACTTCTTAACCCAAGTCAAATATTTGTTGAGGGAATGTGTTTTCAAATTATGAGAATACATTTGCGTTGTAGTTTTCTGTCAGTTTGTTAGTAGAAGGAAGATAATGTTCACCTGCTCACTAAAATTATGCTTTTATTCACTGTTACCACAAAGACTCATTTGTCTATCTGTATCTTCTGACATGATAAGTAATTAAGTAAAATAATTATAATTTATAATCGGAATTATTATTTAATTTCAGGGCTAAATATTCAGATAGAGCTCTTTATTATGTAACTTCTACTACTCTTGGAATTGTTTTGATGGACAGGAATTTGCAAATACCACCCTAACTTCATTCAAATCTTCAACGAGAACTACCTCCATGAATAAGCATGCAAAAGTGGGGACCCTCACAGATTAAGTTTAGGAAATGCACACAAGCCTCAAAAAAAAAGATAGGTAGAAAAAGATCCTATAGACATTATCTTCATTAGGCCTCAAAGTTACAAACTTTTAGGTTTGAGCTCAAATATAAAATTAAAATAAATTAAATTAAATTAAGAGTTTAGGTCCTGATCATTATTGATTTGATCTTTAATTTTCTCCACCTAACTCTGATATGTATGCAGCAGCTACAGTTTTGCTATTTCAAATTTCTAGTAAAATTCATGCTCTGCTTGACTGTATCAGCTTTGTCTCATGGGAATCAGAAATGGTGGCCTGTGGGTGAGAGCATCTCTGTGGCTCATTGATAGTGATCAATAATGATTGATCATAAATGACTAGCTGATAATTTTACTGAAAAGTCAAATGATAGTTGATGACTTTCTTAAATAGCAGGTCCTGGAATAACAATCAGCTTTCATGTGATAAAAAGAAAATCCTTACAGACTTACAGACAAAATCCTTACAGACTGGTTGCAGAAGAAAACCAAAACCGAACGAGCACATACCCAAAGCATTTGAAATCAAGTGACAAAATTTAAAAATATTATGTTCTTTAAAGGTATGCTATTTTGGAGAGTGATCTATCACTTGTAAGCAGGGAGTTTTGTCCATGCTAGTTAAACATTTGAGAATGAACATTACTGGAAAAGTAAGTTCATTAAATTGATTCCTAACTTGTTTTTTGGAGCTCATAAAACCAGCATCTTGTATTCTCTAGACACTGGCCGAGATCTTCTCTATTGCTCTCACTCTCAAAAATAATCCCACTCTGCCATATTGCCTTAATCACAAAAACAATGCAGGAATAAAACCACTGTTGGTATAACACCCACTTTTATTCCCCTGCACCTTTCTCCAACAGTAATACCCAGATTCTTAAATCTTGGGGGGTTGTGTGTCGTCGTTTTGTTGTTGGTGGTGTTGTTGTTGTTGTTTGGGGGGTTTGTTTGTTTGTTTGTTTGTCTGTTTTAATCTTTCATTGGTAATCTGAAAGGTTTTCATCAAGAGCCTGCAGAATCTCATTACAGCTTTCTTGTTTCAGCTCACAGAAATGTCTGGTGGACACCGAGGATGCTGCTGCCTTCTGTGTAGACCAGCTCAGGCAGAGAGAGATAAAAATACAGACATTGCTACCTGTAGGCTACATAAACACATCTAAGACAAGAATGTGCCACGTACCAGGGTGCCCTCTTCTTTCTGCAGGGCATTCCAGCAGAGAGGCTCAGCACTTACTAACAGCACAGTTGTACCTAAACCCTGTCTATCATCTACCTGAGCTAAATCAGGAACTGCTGGATGCAGGAACTAAAATTTCTACTTTTTCAGCTGAAGGACTAACACAGAAACAACAGAAGAGTCCTAATCAAGCTGTGGCCTAGCTACCAAAACATGGCACGTAATTGTACAAGCACACCTCATTTGCCCAAAACATGACAAAATAATCAGTGGAAAGTGGCCTTTAGATCTGCTCCAGAAGAAACCTAGATTGCAATGCCCCCTCTTTCTGAGGTGACTTTGCAATAGTCTCACTGACTTCAAGCTAAGAACAATACACCTACACTGACCAGAGAGGTTTGCCGTGGTCTGTTTTTCAAGCAGTAGCCCAGAGACGTGAAAATCAAATTGAAGTTTGGTTGAACAACTGAACAATTTTGAAACACTCCTTTCTGTCCCAAATTTATCACATAGGTGGAATTATAGTACTCACACCTGGAACTGCGTTATATGTGTGAGCAATTCATTTCTCCCAACACCTTTCTCCAGTCACTTGTTCACTAAGAGTCCTTTGTGAGACAAACATCATTATAATTATATATACTGTTATTGCTATATTGACATATTGTTATTGCTATATTATTGTTATATTGACAAAATGATTGGTAAACATTACAGCAATATTTATTGCTTAGCATTCTAAGCATTCTAAACATTTTTTTCTCCTGGAATCCGCTGGAAAAACAATGTCAGGGAAGCTACGCTGAGGACTCAAATCCCTTTCAGGCCATCAGCATTTTTAGTGGACTGAAAATAAGATTATTATCATGGGTATATTTAGCACATGTGAATTTCTCATCAGATAGTGGTCAGAGGCAAAAATAGCTCTGAAGCAAGTGAATACTTTAAAGAGACAGACATGTTGGGGAATGTTTAAGAACTGACACATAAATTAAACACAAAATTTAACATATTTTCAAATTGTTTTTCTTCCCTGTGGCACAATTAGTAAAGCTATTTATGTTTATCCAAAATGGTACATTTTCTCAAAGATCACCAATTCCTTCTTCAGTAAAGAGAGAGTAGTGAATTTAAGAGTTGGTATTCATTTCTCCAAAAACAGTCTTATAATGCTGTAGTCAGAAAAGATCCACTCCTGAAGCACTAATGCACAGAACAATAATTACATTAGGGATGTCTTGTCTTTGTTAATACCTGCCAATCTACTTAATGTGTTTATTTATTTAAACAGGGTAGCATTTACCTAAATTATGGGAACATCAACCATCCCAAAGACAGCTAAAGATTATGAAGAAAATGAAAGGACATCATTATTACCGGCTGTGAGCAGCTTGCAAAATGAAGACTGGAGACAGGCAGAGAGATGCTAGGGTGTCTGGTTGGGGTATTATGATGAAAGGGAAAAGCAAAGTTTGATCCAATGAGTAAATTCACTGGAGTCAATGGAGACACAGAAGTGGAGCAGCTTTAAAAAATTATCCAGAGTATCACAAGAAGAAATACAACGAATTGGACAGTATTCTTTTTTGCTTTGTTTTAGGATGGAAGATCTTCTTAAGCATTGTAATCCAGACAGTATGGGTTAAATTAAAGATAGATTTTATGTAGGAAGATGTTGTGAATATGTGAAATGAGGACATAGGGAATCTCTACTGCTTATACAACACGCAGCAGAAAGCCACACACGAGCTTTAACCATGTAGGACGCATATCTGGGAGCACCTCATCCCCTGCAAGAGCAGTGTTCAGGTAAAGTCAAGTTCACGACAAAGTAAATTCCAGGCAACATTGACTGCCTGAACGTCTGTGCACTGCACAGTGCACGTTTCTTGTCCGGATCAGCAGGAGAGCCTACTTTCCTGCATGCTCCATTCCTGCTTGTATGGGTCCTTCAGATTTAGGACATCTCAGCCAAGGAATTCGGCAGCTCCAACTTCCTTTCATCTTAGATTACTCCTCCCAAAGGACCAGTTAGAAGTTCTTCTGAACCATGTCAACGAAACAGGACAGCATATTTGTCTCAGTCTTTGAGAAATTCAGTAAAAGTTCACCATTTGCTGAATCCTAAATCTTCTGCTGATGAATATATATGTATTTAATATGGAACCAACATCTACATTGACTAATGTTTACTATTCAGTAAAACGGAAGGAATTACGAAGCGTCACAGAATCTGGACGGAAGACATTGGGTTCCATTTCTTGCTCCATCTCTGACTTGTCAGGCAAACTTGGCCAAGTAATTATTTCTCTCCGTGTTCTACAGTCCACTTCTACAAACAGTCATGCAAACAAGTGCACATACAAATACCATAAATTATTACTCCAATGAGTGCACCTTTAAGATAGGATGCTTTCTCCTTAATAGAGAGTGTAAGATTTGTCTAAGCGTGAATATTATCCTTTCCTCCCAACACCCAGTATCTATAAAAGGGTTAATTCAAAAACACCCTCAGAAACCAGAGAACTACAGGTACTCTTGATACCCTGAACATGTAATATTTATAACAGTCATACAACTTTAATTTTACTTCTTTGCCTTAGAAAAAAAAGAGTGCAATTTTTCTAAGCACAGCACTGCAGAAAAAAAAAATGAAGCCCTCGTTAGTTTGGAATTTTCCATTCCTTTTTGCTTCTGCCTGAAAGGCAGAGGACTGTGGGGGTTTCATAGCGGAAAGAATTTAGGCCTGTCTCCCTTTGACTTGCAAATTTTAGAAACAGTGCGCTATCCATCTAACCGGTTGGCAAGGATTTAAGGTCGATTTAATATCCCTTAAGCCAGTCATGAAGCATTGTACAGCCTTGTCTCCTCTTCCTCCTCCCTCCCTCACCCTTCAACTTGTGTATAAAAACTCAGTGCAGGTGGAATTTGCACCCATAACAGTGGTGGTCAGTAGTGACACTATAAAGTGTCACAACAGTTAGAGGTCTAGCAGTGATACTGCCATAAATTCCACATTTTCTTGGGCAAAATGATGCCTCACTGGTTAAAACTTGTGTTGGTCCAAAATATGGTGCCTGTGCATCAAATACCACAATTAAACATAATATTTTCACAATACAGACTGGAAAGTGATGAGAATCTTTCCCGTTGCATTTTCAGCACTATATCAGTATGTATCAGACTGTATCTCTTTTCATATTTTAGTTTACTTTTTCAGATCTCTAGAGTAAAATGAGACCTAAAATACTAAATATAAATTATGGGCAAAAATATATCACCGCTGAATTCACTTCAAAAGCTCTTCAGAAAAAAATTTTCTAAAGCACTTCCATCTGTTGTCCTCAAACCATATAGAAGCTCTTCTACCATGCTTATCACAGTGACTATTTATATAAAGACATTTGTCCAGTCAACGCATGCAGGTTTTTTTCTTCTTTTGACTGACTTGTGCTTTGAAAAGCTGACTTTTTGGAGGAAGGATCTAATTAAAGAGACAAGCATATCTAAACTAAAGCTGTGTAGATTTTTTTTAAAATGCCTGAATAGTCCTAGGAACAGGTAAGGTTGAAGAAAAACGTGAATATTTACTGTGTCACAGCCCCCCTGTACTTTCAGGGGCAAAAGGTAATTTGTACCTAAAATCCCATTTGTACATGTTGCTCTGTCAACTGGACATGACCTTTGAATGTAAAAAGGCAGGTTGGCGCAGACATTATCTCTCACAGGGGGAAACGGTGGGCTACTTATCATCCCATCAACCTCAAAGCCTAAGTCACATTTGACATCAAACTAATGTCGCTGAGATGAATGACATTCACCTATTAGATGGTACTCAGAACCAGATAAGCTAGAAAACTAATGTAGCAAGATGGGGCCGTCGAGGAAACATTGGCACTCTGTTTCATGGCTACTGTGCTCACTTCAGTCCACGTAATGAGGAAAATACTATTAATACTGCAGAATTCGTATATAATTTCATCAGAATCCACATAAAGACAATAAGAAGCAATTAAAGGCATAGTCAGTAACCCAGCATTTCATTACCTCTGCTTACACACAACTAGAGTTTTGTATGCACCTAATCATTCCAAAAGAAATAAATACTTTTAGCACAGTTCACAATTAAAAAAGTAATCTGAAATGAACAGCACGATTTGCATAAAAACACATCGTGTCTTCACAGTAGGTGTTAGGAATTCCCTTGTACAAACTTTCAGATACGCTGCTCTCAATTTTTTCAGAGGATGAAACAGAAGTCCTACAGGAGAACCAAACCGAGCTCTCAGTCCCATTTGCACTCATGTTAATGGGCAAGATTAGCAAATCAACAGCAAACAGATCAGCACAACAACCTTATCAGTAAATCACTTGCTGCACTAAATAGTTGCTTTTCAAAATGTTGTCTGCAATACTTGAAGAGTTATATTGATTTTATATCTATCCCTGAACCTGTCTGTGTTTAAGTTTAAAGTCTGCAAATAACAGTTAGCTTTTAATAAAGTGCCATTTATACAATCATACTGCAAACAAGGCTGAATTTCACACATGCACGAGTGATAACCTTCTTTCCTCACTTCCAAAGCAAGGAGAGGACTGACAGCTACAAAAGAAAATGTCTTTTTTTTTTTTTTTTTTCATTTTGGTGGTAGTGCCTGTGTTTTTATTACCTGCTATGGATCAAAGAAGGAACCCCTAGTGGCTTTGCTTCTTCTCTCCTATGCTCTATTAGCAGAGAAGACTGATCTTTGCATAACCAATTATTTATTTACTGACATTTTCAAGCTCTGGGGCTAAAATGATTTGGGCAATTTAATTAGGCTTTCCTTGGAGTACATTGCTGGAGATGTTTTACCTTTGGAAATTTTTCTAGGGTTTTATTGTTAGTTTTGGGGGTTTTTTAATGCTTTTACAGTGTCATCCTGTCCTTTTGCTAAAACTACATTCAAGGCCCAGGATCCAGCTGTTGCAGCTCGCCATTGCAACTGGCACCACCCCATTACCATTTTGTGCCATGCTGTTTTCTGTACACCAGGCAGCTAGGAGAATGGTAAAACCATACCGGTGAAGCATGAAAAAGTGAAGAGATATCAAAATTACCTATGCTCAATCCTCACATGTCTACGATACAATTCCAAAGGATGTTGTATTTTCAAATAATATTAGCAACATTTTACAACGTTCAATTGTACACCATCTTCCAGTAGTTGACAATGAAAAAATCCCACTGTCATAATCTGTGCATCTCCATTGCCCAGCTCTATCCACTCTTGCCAACAAACACATATTACGCATTTTTTTCCATATGGTCTGCCCTAGGTTAACCAATTAACAACATAATTAATTTAGCAGCGAATAAGTTGGCTTTGATAATGTGTTGGTATGTACTGAGGAAGCCTGGTAGCAAGAGTCCTAAAGGAAGAAAAGCATCCCTTCTATGAAATCTCCCCGGGGACCAAGTCCAATGGGGTCAGGAGCGTTACTGGCTCTGACAGAGCGGGACAGGCCAACAGGCAGGCTTGAGCAAGCGTGAATGATGTGTCTATTTGGCATCTTTTCTGGAGAAAACAGCTTTGTAATAAAGACAAGGGAAATATGAAAATCATGACATTCTTCTATGATAGGTAGATCCATGATGGATCTGCCCTTGGTCTGGCACTCCGATCTCCACTCTTTGGTGAGGAAGCTCTGGTGAAGGAAGGTCCTGTGGGGAGGTTTTGTTCACCTCACCACACACAAGTGAGAAACTGCTTTGCTCCCTGAGTACAGGCCTGATTTCAGTACCTATGTTTGTGAGCAGGGAGTCAAGCTGGGCTTGATGGGGGGGTGTTTTGGGGAGACTGGATATGACCCTGTTGGAGGGGGGCTGTCAACCAGCATCTGTCAGAGGAATTATAATTGTGTAGTGCTTTAGATAGTAAAATTGCACAGTGCAAAGCGCTCGGGCCTGTCACAGAGCCAAAACTTTTAAGTATATATTGGGTTCAACAATTTCATCTGCTTCATGGGTGATGGAATTGAAGATGTACTCATGAAGTGACAGCCAGGTGACACAGTTGCACATGAAAGGAAGCTCAGGGCTCAGTCAGAGAGAAAGGCAGGGAGGCGCAGGGGAGCTGGAGCTGGGGCAGAAGCTGCCAGAGCTCAGGAGAGCTGCTGTCTGCCCAGGCAACAAAAGCTGTTCTGGAAGGAACATGCCACAGATCCCTTCTTCTGTCCTGTGCCATCAAACCCAGAGGAGCAGTTTGAACTTTAGGGAAAGAGAAGACTGTAGATACCCTATGGGAAGTCTACCAAAAAAAACCCACAGAAAATTAAGCTTTGGTAAAAGACTGGGTGGAATATTTTGGCCTTGGAAAGATGGCTGGGAAAATATGAGTTTGAAGGAAATTAAAAATATGCAAAACAACTGAAGATGGATTTTTCAAAGATTTAAATGTAGGATTGATATTAGCTAGAAGTGAAGAAACTGAGGCAGAAGATGTGGCAAGCGATAGATTAGGTACAGACCCTGCTACCTGGATCAGGCTCTATGCGGCATGATACATCTGCTGGATTTTCTGTACTGCAGCCATAATGTCATTTCAGCTCCTCAAGAGGTTAAAAACATTTGTACAAAGTTCTTTTTTTTGTTTCTCTGGGGCAAAGCAACATGACTGTGTGTAGGAAAACCTGCTTGCTTTTGTTATGAGCATCAGTTAAGGGATCTCTAGGAGTTGAGGAGAGGCGGAAGCCTTTGGCTTAGTCCCTAAAAATTGAAAGTTCTTGTGATGTGTCCCTCATACCTTATAAAGTCCTGGCCTCAGGTGCCTCCACCCATTTTCAGAAGCATATTGCAATATACTCTGCACTTTCACTAAATTAACCATATGCACAGTCTTTCCTCCGCTGCACACCCTATAAGCTCTGTGAATAATTTTTTTTTCCACTTGCTCAAAGGCTTACAGCTCAGTCAAATCAAAAGCAATTTTCTCTAGAAAAAGTAACAGCACTTCTCCTTCATGAGACCTATTTCCATGCCAAATTTCAAGCTTCTACCTACAGCAGAACAAGCTGTCGGAGTCCACAAAGATTCTCTGTAGAAGTGGAAAAGTATGTTTTATCTCAGTCTGTATTAGAAAACGGTTCAAACCGTTTCCTGTTTGCCAGTCAAACCAGACTGGCAAACAGGATTCCCAGGCAGGTAAGCAGTGGGAGCATTTTTAACCCCCAAGTGAACACTCTGGCAACTTATTAGTGACTGAAAACAAGAAGTTCAAATGAAAACTATTATGCCAAGTTCAACATGTAATGCAATCCATAAGAGATTTTAATTGCGCCCGAAAATTTGCTAGTGACCCTTGCTTCAAATAATAACAGCAAACAAAAGGCATTTGAGAAAATGAGCTTTGTTTTCATGTTTGTTCTGCCTATATGGCAGAAGTTGCACATCATCGGTTTTACTCTTTTCTGTGCAGAGGCATCTACTTGTTCAGCTCCCGTCATTTGTTCAGACATTGCAGGCGGCAAGCAGAAGGAGAGAACTGGTTTGAGGTTCAGGATAATACGATTTAAAACCATAAAAGGCAGCAGGGAAACAAATGGATGGATTCTAAAAATGGTGGGCAGCCTGCCGTCCTCATGGGCCTTGAATTACCATTGCTTGCTCCGCAATATTGAAAATCAGGCCACCTACTTATGTCCTAAATAAAATTAAAATCTAATTGAGGCATCTTTTTTGGAAAATCCTTGCCATCACCTTTAAGCCTGTGGTTCTATTCCCTAAAAATAAATCAAAACAACAAAAATTCTAACTCCAACCTAGCAAACAGTAAAAATATCTTGCCTTTTCAAAGACTGCTTGCACTTAAATCCTGTCTGACATTTATCTTATGCAATGTAGTCTAAGGTGAAGTGAACAATTTTTTTTCTCCTCCTCCCCAGTTTCAAGCTTTCATTTTGTGTGGATAAAAGTTACAGCTAAAATTCTGTTTCCATTGAGTGCTACACAAATTTGTAAGTCAGAAACCAAAGGAGTTAATTTACATCTAAAAGCAAATCAGCACACACAGAAACTAGAACACATGAGAAGCCCTGAGATAGTTGTTTGTTTATGATAATAATTTTATTTATTTTTGTGAGCTGTATGCTACCTCTGGTAGCCAGAGCCAAGCCACAATTATAACAGATACAACCTGATACAGTCCATCTACCCTTGTCTGATCAAACAAATACAAGCTTTTCTACTTGGTCATTTTTATTACTTCTGATGTTACTGAAAGTCTAAACTAATATTAAATTCCATATTATGTACAGTTATTCCTAAAATGGTATATGATATAACCTGAAAAAAAACAGAATTATAAACCAGAAATAATTAAAAGCCTATACAAAATAACCTGAATTCACTCCTGGACTTAGTTGCATTTTCATCTTTTCAAATATTTTAGCTTCTAATATCTAACAGGAATATACACATCCCTAAGAAAATACATGTGTACACATGTGGATATATCTAAAAATAAAAAATTAAATCTACGCACCCCTAAAATTAATAAATCCATTTTATTACTGTCAGTTAACACAATTTGCTGGACTGGTTCTTTTCAATGGCAAAGCTGAACCCACTTTCAGAGTGATAATTTGTAGGGTTAATTGTCATAGCTTCCTCGACGCAATCTTCTCCACCAGCTTTATTTTATCTGCCAGAGCACCAATATGCCATGATTAGCATAAATTAAACTAAATAAATTCTGTGGGTTACTATATTATTTTATGCTAATCCGTTTATTTATTTATTTTTAAACATTTCAAGGTTAGGGATGGGTGAGCAGTGCAATGGCGAATTCCTAACGGCAGCTTGTTCAAATTCAGCTCAGAAGTGCTTAAAAACTGTGATATTTTCCCCAAATGTTCAGGAGAAACAATCGAGTGTGAAAAAAGTCGTCAGGTACAAACTGCTCTATCATTATATACTGACCTTTTACAGATGGACCCGTGCCGTGCTACTGTGAGGCAAGGTACTCAATACGTGCAACTCAATAACACAGATCAAGAGAACAAGAAGCACCAAGCAAATTTGCCTGCATGACTCAAATGAGAGGCTTTCCTGGTGTAAAAAACAGATACATCCTGCCTTCTTACTGCTCCAAGTAATGTTTTGTCACAGACTTGAGAAAGGAGTTTGCTCATCTCGAACAACTGGTACATGCCAGCTGCCTGTGTCACTATTCACAAAGGCCTTCCTTGTGAATGTGCCGACTACAAATAAACCAGAAGCAGCTAGAAGATGGGGCAGTGGTGCACATGAGGAACATACAGCCAGAGCCATGCCAATGACCATCCAGTCAAGTTGGTGCCTCTCTAATATCATTCTGCTCTGAACGGAAATGTTCTCAAGAGATATGAAGAATGCATATAGTATGTTTCTCACTGACTGAATCTCTCTCTTCAGGAGATCTAACTTGAAACCATAGCCAACTAACATTTGATAAGACTATAAATGTTCAAGGCAGGTATATGTTCTCCATCCTATCTGGCAGCACAGCTTGTGCAAACATACTGTACCACATCATGTAGAAATGAAAGTAGCAGAGAGATTCACAAAACACTTTAATTTGCTTCTTGCACATGACAGCACAGTAAAGACATATGCTGTTCTGGTTTGTCAAGTGTGCAGCAATGTAAGAGGTGATGGGTACAGAAGCAGACCTTAAAGGAAATGGAAAGTCAGGATGAGATTTTCATCGGAGAGTTTTGACAGAGTAAGAGGGTGGGTAGAGCAGCTGAAGTAGAGAAAAGACGGTGAAATTGTAATTGTTCCAACTGCACTTGCACAAGCAATTCAATTTTTCATTTATTGATGATGTTAAAATTCTCTTTGTTCTCTATTATCAAATTTTAAAATATTTTCTTGTTTGTCCAGTTATATATAAGACGAATTGTGACTCTTATTTCTGTTCCAAAGAAGATGAAGAAAGAGTATGACAATACCGATACAGTCCCTATGTAGGCAGGGACAGAATTAAACATAAGGGTACAACCAGCAGCAGAAAAACTAAAGACCAGATCCAGAATGTACAACCAAGAGAAGAAATGCAAATTTTAAGTGCCTAGGCTTAAGGGGGAGGCCTAGGGAGAGGGGGACAAACTGATCACTTAAAGTAGGTCTGTATAGTCTCTGCCAAATTAACTGATAGACATCTTTTAAGGTCTCTGCTTAAATTGTCGAAGTGGCAGATGATCTGTGCATGTTCTGTACACTCCCCAGCAGCAGAAAACAGATGAAGAAAACATCCAACAACAGCAATGTCCCACTAAGAACTTACAAATTCTTACTAACCCTTCAAAAACTGAGGTTGCCTCCTGACTAGTCCTGCCAGTGGCCTGGCTGGTCTTACCATATGTTTCTTTTCTGTATGCCACCAGAGCTAATGTTTATATGTCAGAAGACATAAGTGACAGCACCTTCTGCCATCCAGAAGCATACACCAGCAAGAATTTGAACTGAAGGCCTCCAGTTTGGAAGTCAGAATGGACAGCAAGGCAGGGTTAGAGCCTCTACTCAGACCTTCTTTGTTTTCAGGGCTTGCTGATGCCAAGTCTTGGACAGATCTCTTATTTTGCTGTCCACTACGCTGCTCTGCCCCCCCAGTCCAGCAGCCAGATGTGAGCCGTTCTGCTAGCACTGCACTAAGTCAGTAAGGAACAGAGATGCGTGCTCAGGTTAAAGCTGAGGTAGCCCTTGGGAGATCAACACCAGAGCAGTCAACACCTTGTAGGACCCAGACCTCGGTGAATTATATGAAAACTGTTGTCAGTAGTAACTGTTGACTATGGAAACCAGTTCAAAAATACGTATGAGTTTAAAGCACTTGAAAAAAGGGCAGTTAAAAACCAAATGCACGAATGCAGATACCAGATGCATTGTATCACATACATTATAGTGGCTCTCCTTCACAATGATTTTCAAGATGATATCTGAAAGGATCAAAACCTAGAAGCATTAAGAAGGGTGTTAGACGTTGAAAGCCATCAGAATCCCTTGTTCTATCACTCTGAATACTTTATTGCACCTTATATTCTTGTGCTGAAAATGGATAGATTTTCAGATAAAAATTAGGAGAGCTTGAATTGCACTCCCTCTCTGGATTCTTGTAAGGTACGCATTTTCATAATGTTTTGTGTAAAGCATTCAGGGAAAAAAATTGCATACATTTATGGTCAAATTACTGGCAGCTTAGCTTCATAAATGCTATAATTTAACTGTTTAACAGTAAATTAAATTTACAGTTCGTAATGTAAATAAATTGTTCTTTTTAATTCAAATAATAGTAAATAATGTGTATAATAGAAATTCTGTTTAACAATGACAGACAATTTTCACAACAGATAAAATTTACTTATTTCAGCTTGCATTTATTGCTAAACAATCTCACAATAACAGAGATTGTTTCCAACTTTAAGTGTGTGTTAAAACATTTAACTTTAATAGCAGAATCTTGTCAAACTGAGGTACAGTAATAGAACATCATAAAATCTTATTCCAAATTGTAAACTGAAGCATTAAAAATTAACTTTATAGACTAAGAAAGACAGGTTGAAATTAATGCTGTACGGTTAGAAAGTTAATTTAAAGAACAGGTTAAAAATTTGATTCTGCTTAATCCATTTAAAACATAAAAATCCTAAAATTGTTGGACATTTCTAAAAGAATCAGAAAGTATTTAGGCTTCTGCCAGTTCTGCCAGATTCAGGATGATCTCTGCTAACAAATGTTGCTACTCTGACTTTAGTCCTCTAGGGTGTGCAGAGGCAGACGAGTTTGCAAGGTAAGGGCCCTTATGTTAAAAATTTATGGGAAAGGTCATGTTTCTACCATTTCTGAAGTGCTGAGCAGATCAATGAAACGCATGAAACAAGACAGTAAGACACAGAAATTATTTCCTGCTGACTGGCACACTTGGAAGCAGCACTTGGGAAACGCAGAGGATTGAGGATTGCCACCGCTACCCAACTTTGGGGCACTCTCTGCTTCTGGCCTGTGACAAAGCGGGGGCTGGGGACGCAGAGTGCCTGTTCCACTGGCAGGAGCAAGGAGGCAGGTACCTTCAAAGGCCCCTAATGAAGTCAACATGATGAGCTAAGCGGAGATAACCCACTTAAAAAATGGGACATAGTTACGTGGGAACCTTCTGGCTAGCAGCAAGGCTAAATCTCCAGTAATTAATTCCCCCTGGTGCTGACCTAAAGACTTTGTGTCACAGGGAGGATGTCCTTGCCTGGAGCAGGGGGTTCCTCACCCTGCGTGGCGGGGGCAGTTTAAAAGCCCGCACTCACCAATGCTCATGAGAAATAGGAAAGGAAACACTGAGCAGTGCAACACACCTCTGCCTCAGGTCCTATGCTCTGAATGCAGCCATACCAACCCCTGTCTAGTCTGGGGCTGCAGCCTGTCCTGATGGAGCCAGTCCCACTGGAAGCTTTTCCCTTTGGATCAAGTCCTCAAAATATGCCTGTACGTATCCAGCACAAACTGACCCTGAATTTCGGTGGCCAGCTGTATGAAAGCCACAGCAAGAGAAGGTCTGTCTCACACCATCACAATTATACATTTAATACTAATTCTTTCGCTTGCTTTCTATTTCATCTGCTTCCCAGAGACCAAATTTACCTCCCTTAGCAATGTTTTGCCTTACAACTGAACAATTCACGATAGATGCATTACTATACCTATACTATATATGACATTTCCTGTAGAGTAAAAAAGGCTTTTAAAGGGACTTTGTGACTTTACCCTACTGAAGCTGAAGAAGGCCAGATATAATTGAGGACGGCAGTTGTCTGGCAGTCCCTCAACAGCAGCCCCACTACTTCAGTCCTTTGAAAATCACCAAAATAAAAAGCAGGTCATTCAGAACTGTGTTTTGTGGCCAGACACTTGAAGAGAACTAAACATGATGTAAACTCACATCCTGGTACCATTCAAAAGCACACCACAAAATACAACACGCTTATTGATGATTTGGAAGTGAAGGTCTCAATAGTTGTTTTTCTGAACAGTCTGAATATTATTTTCTGAGATTTTCCTCTCCGTGTATAGACAGTGGTTTTATAAAAGGCATTGGTTTTTTTTAACCATATCTATTATATACTGATGCGTATTCTTTTGAGGATTCCATCAGCTACCTTAACTCATGTTTAATTATACTGCATTCCACACACATCCCCACAGAAGTTGATACAGGATTAGGTACTAGCTAATATAAGGACTAGCATCAGAGTCTGACCCTTAGTACTGGAAAATTTAGACAGCATCTTAACCTCACTAAGAACCCGAAGTGCTTTACAGATTGAATATGCAGTAATTGATCAGTCAGGCTGAGCCGTCCTCAGAAATCTCTCATCAGGGTGTCAGTTGTACACGAGATATGATAAGACTACAGCAAAGATGGCAAATTTGCAAACATAAGCTGAAAATATCTAGCAGTCTTCTAAAATGAGGGACAGTCTAGCTATTAAGAGCAAAATCAGCTCCCATCCCTTAGCTGTTCTAAGTCACTGACAGCTGGTTCAATCTTCCTACAAGTAGCTCTAGTTTATTTAAGAAAGCTCTGTTTTGCCTGTACTACCTCTTTCAATTTGCTATTTCCTGCATAAAAGGGGGGGGAGGGGGGGAAGACAGCTCATTGAAAATGTGAAGTATATAAATGGTATAAGAAAAATTAAAACACATAAGTTGAAAGCATTGCTCTACTTGTTTTACAAATTATAAAAGTTGAGACCCATGTCTCCTCAGACTCTCCCCAGAGCTGTGCCAGAGCTCTGCCTACTACATCACACCGCCTGCAAGAACGCTGCTGACTTACTCCTTGCAGCTTTCTCTGCAATGGAAATAGTCCATGCAGATTCAGCTTTGTTTAGTCAATTTTTAGTCAACCAAATTTCCAGGTGGTCATGTACCTGGTGGATGAAATAGAAGTTGCTTTCCAAGTGCTGCAGGGAAACATGATCTTACTCCTGTATTTTTTTCCTTTGGAATTTAAAAATAAATGTGACCAATATCTCTATGTCAGGTTCTGAAAGAAGTTAAATTCTAGACCAAGCTAAAAATGAATTTTAAGAACGCCCATTTCTTTTAACACTGGATAAAAAAACTTCATCGGAGTAAGAAAACAAGTAGTAATGCTAAAATGATGGGTTGTCCTGCCACACCGCCTTGCACTTGCCTGTCTTCTGCTATGCATTTAAAAATAATGCAGATACTTTCACACAGAGCATCTCTGTGATGCTTCTTATTTATCTGCTTCTTTGCACTTCCAGCTAGCGTTCAATACAGGAGGTCCCAGCCCTGTTGTGAAGGCACGTTATTCAGCTTCTCAAGAAAGCAAGCTGTGAACTGCAGAGCGTGTGGAGGAGCTGCAGTGCTGGACTTTAACAGCAATTCTCACTTAGGTCTCACCATCCAGAAACCACTTTGCATCCAAGTGATCCTAACTTAAGCATAAAGTATACAATATTCACAAAAAAATTAAGTGAAAAAAGGGAAAATACTACTTCTGCCTGCACTGAGAAATCTGTTGTCAGGGCTATGCATTCCGCTCCTGTACAGGACACAAGGCAGTACGGTTTTCATCAAGCTTTCTAACCGTGTCACAGAAAAACTGGAGCCACGCCACCAACTTATATTCACCCTCCAGTGAAGACAAGAGCTTGTTCCACCTCTTGTTTGACTTCAAGGATTTTATGCAGAACAGTGGCATTTTAGCAGTAAGAAGCATGCCTGCTAATATCATGGTGGTCTAAGTTCAAACCCTGTTTATCACAAATGCAACAGTGCCTAAGCACGGCACATTCCTGAATACAAAGATTCAGCCACGGTCAAGGAGCAGGATTTGATGAAGTTCTGCCACACATTCTTTTTTAAAACTCCCTGTTTTCATGTGGAGTGGACACATGAAAACCAGGCTGTGTGGGGGAAAAATTAACAAATCTTTGAAAAAAACCAAAGCTGCATAATCTGCTGTATTGGTCTTTATCCGCAAAATCCCAGATCTTTGTTTAAGCTACAAACAGACTATAAAAATCAGCTTGGTGGCCTCTCTCCTTATTATCCACATCCCTGCACAAATCAAATGAAGCTTTTGCTGTAAAGCTGATAAAAAACGCCACACACATGAGCAAGCTGATGTATTTAAAAAGTGGTTATCATTTCTAATCCTTTCCTCTCTCTCCAGGGAATATCATCTTTCCAAGGAACACACAAAACTCCACCACTGAGCACACATCAGCACTTATACTTGTTTTGATTAGGGATTTTCTAAAATAACAATGAACGAAGTAGTCTGGTGTTATCATTGATTTTTAGCACCTAGAGAAGCAGTACGACGGTCGTCCAATTGTTTAAAATCAGTGAATAGCCAAGACCAGTTCTGACAAATATTTGCACTCACAGAATCTATTTCAGAGACCTCATAAAATGAACTACAGTACCTGGTTTGATAGCATGTGGATGCTTTTGCCATTTCTTTGTAGATAACCCAGAACTCCACGTGTAACTCAGAACAAGAGAAGTGCTCATGGATGCTAAACTTATGCCTGAGCTCTCCTTTCAGGCACTGGGATTTGCCTGGGATTCGAGGGATCGACTGAGATGCTCGCCAGTTCCAGTTCCTTGCCAATTGTGCCAGGAAAACAAAGCAATTTTTATTATCTAATTTAGACATATCCAAATGATAAGTCTAAACCCATTCCAGACAATCAAGCTTAGATTCAGGCATGAAAGAACATCCATTTCACACAAGTGTCAATCCAGTCTCACGACTTGCCTCAAGCCAATAAGTGACAGCACTGGGAAACCAACGTAATACCAGATCCAGGTCCCGCCTCCTAGAATTCAGTCTTTTAAATGGGAGCATTTCCCCATGGGATGAAATTCCTCTCAAAAGATTAAATTACCAGCCATTGTATTCCGTGATTTCAACCTGATTTGTTACAGACTTGAGCCAAAGACTAGAAAGGTTGACTTGGAACTTAAGCAGCGCAGAGAGGTTTAAATATCCCTCTTCACATTGTGCAGATTAAAACTTTGTCCATTTAAAGACTTTGCTTTATAAAGAAAACTGCAGACATGAGTTATGATTTTAGACTCTTGAAAAATATATACATACACACACACATGCAAAGAACAAGGAACAGAAATACAGCGCTTGATTTAAGACACAGATTTCTGACTGATGTAGAATGGAACAAGGTGCTACTTCAATGTGGGCTTGAGCACAGTGAGTCTAACATTCATAGCTGCGGTTCCTGTGTCAAACACCATCTGCATTTCATGTTCTGTGTGATTATAACTTGTGCAACACACCACATGCATTATGCTACTTATTTTCTATCAATTTAACCGTGTATTAAGAGTCTCACCTTTTACATGAAGGCAGTAGGCAGTTTACATAGTAGGGAGCAGTGAGGTAACAGCACGCTCCCTGACAGGCAGTGGCTGATCTTGGAAATGGGAAAGGACAAGGAAACGGAGACAAGTCTACTCATGCAAAAAGTCTTTGCTCTTTGTAAATTTTTAAGTGCTGGTAAACAGCAGGAACAGCACTTTAGAAGTAGCCACAGAAGTTTGGGAATTACAAAATATCAAAATAAAATCTACTCAATTGATTTAAGCCATTTTCAGCTGTACAACTTGCTCCTGTAAATAAGGTACTTCTGTTTCAATTTTTTTCTGTGTCTTTTTTTGGACGTTAAAATATATAAAGCAAAGAGTCAAGCCTGGCTTGCTTTGGAAGCAGCGCAGACAACTAGCTGTTGAGAAAACTAGAGCTTAATTGAACATGCATATGCTTTTTAAGGGAATGGAAACAAAACTGACATTAGGGAAGGAGTAAACACTGCATTTCAGTAAACTCTCCTCTCTTTAGCTAAAAGAAGTTGTCAGGGTTTTTTATTTGGCAATTTCTGTTAAATGAATAATCAGATAAAACAAATAAAAACAGAAGCAACACCTGCTTAGTCTGACATGAGCACAGAGGTGAATCGGATTCAGCCTTTAACAGCCGCCCTCGGGTGGCTGAGGAATCATAGCAAGGTAATTCACACACCGTTAGGCCAATTTTCAATGGACTTCTGACAGTTGAACAGTTGATAAAAGCCGTCTGGACGATCAAATACTGCATAGTGCAAGATACAGAAAGTGGTGAATGTATGTAAGCCCAATCAGTCTGAATGACAGATCTGCCTCCTCACTGCCTAGTTTTTTTGTTACTGTTTTTGACAGCTATATATATTCCATTTTATACAGAGTTCAGAAGTCCAGGCCCTATCTATATGGCATTTTTAATTCACATCTACACAAATGTCATGGTATTTCTCTAGGGGGAAAAAGTGTAGAAGTTGATTTTTGTGTCAGCTAATAAAATTATTGTATAATTCATTCAATTATATTTCCTTGCCCATGTATTTGTATGGATACCTAACAGTTACAAGACAAATGACAGACATAGACAAGATGATGCAGTCCACACAGACTGTCACTACTACCTAAAAAGATATGAATGAAGAAGTGGTATGGAAGAGGCTCGGTCTTTCACAAGGACCTAACAGGTTACCTATCCTATCCAAAATGAGACAGCTATGAATCACTAACAGTTTAGCCTCACAAATCCAATGCACAGCTGCCGTGTGATTGAACAAGCATTGCCCTTTTCTATCAACCATTTAATAAAGGAGAGAGACACCAGCATTTATCTTCTGTCTCTAAGAAGCGTTCTCACCTATTAGTAACTTAGAACACAGACCAAAGGTATCCTGGATGCTAAAAACTTAATGAGTGAAAACGCTAGCTACTTGCATCACAAGCTTTTTCCGTGGCACAGATTTGCTCTTAAAACGTGCCTCGGTATTCACCTGCACTAGTGGTATTGGCCACCTAACCTCACACTGGCTTGTCACATGCATGCAGCATTTATCTCCTCTGCGTGCCTATGACGATCCTCCCCTCAACCATGCAAGTAACTTTGATTGATTTTGTGGAAAATCAGGTGGTTTAGAATTTCGAAAACTGAAAAAGGGCAATTTTTTAAGGCATTAAATACATGTTCTAGAACATATTCTAGGACGCTGTATTTGAAACCCGTTGTCCATGTTCATCACCCTCACAGTCTAACACTAAAACACTCCCTTGGTAATAACGAACCAGATACAAGAAATGGAACAAATGCAAGTTGGACTGGTGTTGCAAGTAAACACACTTTATTGCCAACATGATGACCAAAATTCACACCATCTAATCCCACCTAAGATGTGGATGGACTTCCATTTGCAAGAGGGTCAACTAGAAAGTCTTTAGAGTTGTTTTGTGCAGAAGACAGCTCTCTGATGAGCCTGGAAGCTCCCAGTACCTGTGCACATGGAAAGGCAGTTTGAGCTGTCAGATACCCATCTCCCATGCGTGGCAATCAAAGAAGGCATCTGAACTTGTCCAACAGAACAAATCTTACCTCAATCAACTGTCAAAATCTGAGTAGACACGATTTTGATCCTTCGCTAGCTGTGTCCCTTAGACCTTCTCCACTTGTTGAGGTGTAATTTCCATCATAAATCATAGCAGAAGGCAGCAGCTTTATTTAGGGCATACAATGCATCGTTTGCACAGCATTACCTACGGTAGCTTTTGGTTATGAATTAAAGAAGAAAAATCTCATTAAAAAGGTATGTAAAAGAATTCTCAGAACAGCTACTGGACAGGAATCACTGGGTACAGCATTTTTCACCTCCGGGATGATAAAAGTGGCGGAGACAAAATAAATGAGAGCATGGTAATTTTCCTCATAAAAACAAGAGGTTATATGATAAAAAACTGTGCGCTGAAATGGAAACTGTCTTTTCTCCATTGATAATGTGATGCAGTCAGACACACCGTAGAAGATTAGAAGTAACCTGAAAGGTTTTATTACCTTTGAATTTTAGCTCTCTGCTACATAAAATTAATTTGTATTTTGCTGTAGAAAATGCAGGATTAATGATGCCAATGTGAAAGAGAGATTTTTTCCATGAATTCTTCTCAGACAACACATACAGCAAAAGGAAAATATCTGCTTTGCATTTTATAGTGATATACAACCCAGAAGAGGTCCAGTTTAGATCATGCAGGCTTTCAAACTTTTGGTTACATAGCTAGACCTCGTTGACTATGATCTGAAAATCAGATTGGATCTCTTAGAATGATAAGTAACTTAGCACAGTATTTAGCTATTTTCCAGACACTGAGAAAACAGCAGTTCCCATGCTACTTCAGTGCTTTCTCTCTAAAATGACTCAAAATGTGTCAACAACAGAAAGATGAGGGAAATAAATAACAGTAAATGAAGAGGTTAACTACAGAAATAATTTTCTAACTAGGCAGCATCTTATCCAAAGCTTTAGGAATGGTGGTCTAAAGAAAAAAATCTGATTTTTAGTGAAAATTCAGGAATTATAACTCAGAGGACTTGTGTTTTCTTCCTAGCATATATATGTATAAATGGAGCAAGACAATTCATCTTGGACTCATTATTTTCAGAGTTTTTAGAATGCTACTTATCCAGCTCACTGTGTTGCCCTTCACAAGAGAGAAGACCTCAGAACACTCAAAAATGATACTAAGAAAAAAATCCATCTTGATGTTTACTTAAAAAAACCCCACAACAGTCTGGGGAGAATCGCTGTGTATTTCAGATGCTAGGTTTCCCTGCACATCTGCTATAAGCCAAATAGTGAGCCTCAAGTACATCTTAGAAATGAACACACAAAAATAAATATTTGGGATCTGCTCTTCTTCTCCCTCATTCTCCAGTGTTTACCCTGCTGGCAGACATTACAAACTCTTACAATCCTTCATTCTCCCCCTCAGGGTCCCAGGTACCGTTTCCTTACCCAGTCCCAGCAGTGACCCTCTATCCCCAGCTAGAAGAATTTGCTCCTTTGGAAGGGCCCTGCTGACTCTTTTCATGCACTGGAGAGGAGGGGATGAAGTGGCAGGTAATAGGGAGCTTGGAGGAGCTCAGATGTCCAAATACTGTAGAAATGAGAATAGGAAAACTGTTCCCAACTGTGTCAAATTTTTAGACCATGACACTTTCTGAGATTCTAAAGTGTGGTATCCTTCTAATTCCAAAAGAGAGTTTTCTGCCTACAGAGACATAGCACTGATTAATGCCTATGTCCTGCTAAAATTAAAAGAAATAGCACGGTCTGACCAAACTTCAAATGAAAGGCGACTGGTCTTCAGTAAAATTACGCATAACAATGCATTGCTATTTGAACAGGGAAGGAAGTTCTGGAATCAATCTTGCAGGAGATTTCTTACTTTGACCAAAATTAGAAAAAAAAATCCCCAAACCAGACAAATCCAGATAGCTTCTAACAGATGGCTCAGTTGGGTGGGATGAATCAGTAAAGTGGTATTTCCAAAGCATTTCAGGGATCCTTGGAACTATAAGCGTAAAAGTGCATGGTGAGGGGAAGGCAGGCTCAATGCATGCCTGGAAATGTTCCCAAACAGGAAAAACGGCTGGGTCTTCCTACCAAGAGGCAAGGAGCAATTCTAGAGCCAATTGAGCTTCCGTCCACATGGGAATTACAGTCATCCCGGGAGCTGCAGAAAGGCACTTCTGGATCTCATGTAGCACAGTATTATGCATTGACAGCTTAGGAGCTGGTAAGGGTAATGAGTCCTTCACAGAGGGGATCCAACAGGCCAGAGCCCTTTCCTGCCCTCTCCCACTTTCGTGTTCTCAGATTATGCACAAGGTCAGGATGTGAAAGCATATGAAGGAACTGGGCACTCAACTGCCATAAAAAGTCAAAACCAAACTGACTACTTAAGATGTCATGTTAACTAAAAGCAAAGGATGACTTTGAAACACCACTACCCACCCTCCCATGCCTTTTTTTTTTTTAAAGTAGAAAATTGGACTTTCCTACTCTGCAGTGTGTCTA
Organism: Chroicocephalus ridibundus; assembly: GCF_963924245.1. Classification (NCBI taxonomy): domain Eukaryota; kingdom Metazoa; phylum Chordata; class Aves; order Charadriiformes; family Laridae; genus Chroicocephalus; species Chroicocephalus ridibundus. The sequence continues at coordinate 59,148,413 of NC_086288.1, forward strand.
GAGCACTGGGTGGAGGACTCTGATGAGACATACCTTTAGCAAAGCATCTTATGACCTTTCAGCCATCCTGAACTAATTTTCATTGCACTTTTGGCAATGGATAAAATTGGGTTGATTTCAAATAAAAGGATGCTCTCATGTGGTCTGTGGGAAAACAAATAAGAGTTTGAGTCACTCCTGACATGTCTTGAGGAATTCAAGGCATCAGATTTAATAGTCTATATTAAATGTATTATCCCTGAAATAACTTCTGGCAGTTTTGAAGCGCCTGAGAAAATACTGTGGATTGGAAACTTGAGGAAGATCATCTTTAGTGCCACTGCAATTGTAAATAGTAATGATGGCAGACAGATGAAAGCTTCTCTGCTGTTTTGAAAGAGAAATACATTACAGAAATCATAAAAGCATCTTCAGTGACAGCAAAGGAATCTATACAAAAGCTCTGTAAGAATAAACAGGATATTAGCTGAGATTCATTATTGCTGTCTTTGTAGATGTCTATATTTAAGCTAGTTCAGCAACAGGATAAACCTGATTGCTGCTATTCTCAGTGAGCATGAGGCATCTAAGATGTGAAAGAGGAAGTTAGATTTCTTCTGGAGGAAGAAAAAGAAGAAAATGTAACTTTTAAGAAAGGTTTCCACTGATCTGTCAACAGCTCTCAGCAATCCCACCAAACAAGTTTGAGCTACACATAAAATATCAAAGAAAGGAAGAAACTTCCCTTTGAGGATTTGTAGCCATTCTCACATCATACAAGGAAACTTTTACGGGTTTTGTTAAAGGATTCATGTGTTATCTGCCATCCCTGCAACATGAACCACGTCTCTCTCTAGTTTGAAAAATATGTGATTCGTTAAAAAGGTGGTATATATTGTTCTTTTTTTTTTCATTTTCACCAAAAAAGTTATAGAGGGAAAATGAATGGGCAAAAAAAATCACATACTCTGGTTTGTACTGAGCCAGGGAGTTCTTGCCATTTATGTAGCACTGGGCAGAACTCGTCCAAACAGGGAACTAAGTATGGCATATTTTGAAGTCTAATAGTAGAGATAAGAAATGGAAAAAGAGAGCGGCAAATGGTCCAGCGGGAATCTGAGAAGGAGCTGCTTACTTCAGTCCAGAAAATCTAAAACTCAGTTAAATTTCCAGACCAATATTTTGATGAAGAGTGCTGGAGCTCTGCCATGAATTAATGAGAAGATTATTTTTCTTTAAAAGATACACAGCTAGCTGGACACTAGCTTAACAAGGTAATTATCAAATGAAAGAGAACTGCTGTACTGCTGTGAACCTGCATAAAGACTGTTATAATTACTGATGTTTTGGCCTATCTTTGTTTTAGAAGAACCATACGTTTTAATATTTTTGCATAAAATATGTTCAGTTACATTGTCTGAAACAGTAGGTTTACTCATATGCAATCAATCAAATATTATCTTTCCTAGACTGCTTTCCCAATAGGAAGGCTATATATGCATGACATTTTACTAAGCCGGTTGTACTAGAAATCTGGGAACACTAATAATTATTTTATGAAAAAGCAAAAGTTTAAGTTTTATGAATAAATTTCAAAAGTGATGGTGAGACTCTAAATACATAGCACGATGTTTTTATTAGTAATCTTTCTTTTCCTCAAATGGCTGGATAAAATGGCAGTTATGGATATATTAATTAGGAGTTTAAAAGAACACCTGCAAAAATGACTGTAAGTATTCTCTGCCTCTGCAAATGTTTGGTCTTTGGCCCTTTGCCTCATCATTGCATAGGTAAGGCATATGAGCATAAACCAAAAGCGCTGCTTTGCCCAAGCTCCGTTGACTTGAATATAACGAGTATATTAGGATGTTGTTTTCTCGTTCCTTCTTTCCTTAATATCTAAACTAGCTAGAGATGTCAAATAGTGTCTTTCATAAAGTAAAACGGTGACAAAAGTCGGAGTATAACTATGATTGTATAAAGAAGGAAAAGAGAAAGACATAAGCACTTGAAAAGCTTGCAAAAACATATAATCTATAACGTTCTTCAGTGAGAATGAAAATCAGGTGGTAATGTGTACATGAAAAGCTGTACATGCTATCCTAACACAGTTGTCTGATCCAGGCTCCCAGCTCTTTTCTCTAATATTAGAACTGTTTCAAAATTTCATGGGTAAAGGACTCATGGTTGTCCCTTTCAATCCTGCTGACTTTTGCTTGCAAATTCAAAGCACACAGAAGTAGTATGCTTTAGATCCTATCAACAGGTCTAGAGCAACGTGTCACGGTCTGGTGAGTAGATGTATCAGTTTCATAAGGACAAATTATAAATGCTGTGCAATTGCAATAACCCTTACTTTAAAAAAGAAGTGACAGAAATGGAATACTCAATTAGAAAGACGTGCAAGCCAGAAAATCCTCACATGCCAATATTATCTCATTAAATCCTTGCTTAAAAATGGCTTTAACATGCTCTCTGTAAATAATATTTTTTGTTTATTGTCTCTGCATATTAACTAGCATTTTCAGTAGATACTAAAATGTCTTTGAACAGTCATTCAACTTAAACCGAACTGAATGACTACCTCATGATACATTGTACAAAAAAAGCAAAAATGAGATACTGACATTCTCCTCCTTTATAGAAAGAGGTCTAGATGCTGGGTCAGTCTTTTTTCTCCAGAACTGGCAGTTCTGTAATGGTGAAGGCAAGGAGAGAGATGGTCCTTGCTAACCATCTCGTGGGACACTTTACTTCATTTTTCTCTGCAGCAAGATGTACGAGTGGTGGTCAGGTCCCGAGGACACTCTGCTCTGCGTACTTGTGTCACAGCTCTTACTGACCACTTCTGCTGAGAAGCTACACTACCATTTTCTGTATTAGCTAATATTCCCTATGGACATTACATCCATTCCTAATACTTTTTTTGTGTGCGCTGTAGGTGACCGATGCGCTGGTCAGAATGACCAGGTCCACATACCTGGGTTTAGGATAGCAGTGACTTGCAGAAGAGAAGCAAGCATTGATCCTAATTCTAGCAGTTGCAGCAAAAGCTTCACCAAAAGCTAATGTTGCATTGCAGTGTGCTGAGATGCCAGGGGTGTTCAAATTGAAGCTGACAGCACAATCTTAATGCTGCTTCCCTGTGCATCTGTATTGCAATAATGCAGACTGTAATTACATGATCACATACATTTGCACAAATGAATTCAAAAGTGTAACAATTTACTACAATCTAGATATATGTATGCACCTTTCAACAATCAAGGTATATTAATACTAATTTTAAGTCATGGCAGTCCACAGTATTTCTAATGACATATCGGTTACATTCTTTTGAAAAAGTTATTGCTAGGAGCAGCTAACATTATATTTATTATATCTGAGCTCTGCATTGTCGAATCATGCCATCAGATTCTAAATAGGTCTTTTATCTTTGTTATTACTAAAGAGAATTGATGGGGCAAAAGAAGCTTTAGAAAGCAGCATTTTGGGATGTAAGACTGGCTTTCAAAGTATGCCAAAGCCACGCAAGACCCCATTCCCTGAGGATCGGGATATCCATTCAGCCCTCTAGGACTCTCAGCTGGGGCTAATTGCTTGATCTAACATGAGGGAGTGGGTCCGGAGCAGAAAAACCGAGCTACTGCCGACCCTGGCCACCAGCTTACCATGAGGGAGGTCCGCAGCACTAGAGGGGCAGAGACATAGCTGAAGAGCAAGGCTGTAGACCTCACAAAGACTAAAACATGTGAAAAGGGTGGGAGGCGGCATGCTGGATAGTCTACCTTCTCTACATATCTGGAAGAAAAAAAGCAAGCAGGTGTTTGAGGAAGAGGAATTGCCATCAGACCAGAGAAGAGCATTATCACAGGAACACCATCAGTGCTCGATATGTAGAAGAGAGTCCTCCAGGACCAAAATGCTGTTTTTGGAAGCAAGGGTGAAAAGCAGAGGGTTATTCCCTCTATGCTATAAATGATTTCAAAAGTAAAATTAAACCACCTTTTTTACCCAGGATGCCACACATGGCACCTAGCAGGATGCCTAACGAAGGCATTATCACAAAGCTTCTCCGGAGCTAAATTCACACTCACTTTTTAGCTCAGTTAAGGACTGCTTTTCAGTAGTCAGTGGCCAAATCATCCCACTTTGGTCTGCGCTATGGAGACGTCTCCAAGCTCACAAATTGGATTCCCTCCACACGAGAGGAATCAGATGGACTCCAGGAACGCACCTAATGCACGCCAGCCATTAATAGGCATTTAGTTCACTAGACCAGTCCAAAGTAAACCTCTGTAAAACAGGTGCTGTGTGGACCTCATGTCCTCAACATGAGCTGTTTTGCTCTTTAGATCCTCTCCTACTGCACTGCACTGCTTACTAATGTCGATGTAGCCTCCAGCTACTAGCACAACAGATTATAACCTTAAATCAACAAGCTGCCCCTGAGAGTGCTAACAGTACAAACTCTACCTTTCTGAAGGTGGTTGGAGGTGCTGGATCAACCAAATTGGAATGTATTGTCCAGACTTTGCCTTTCTATTTACTCGAGCACTTTCTCCCTACCATAATACAGTTCTCAAGTAGCACACAAATCCACATTGCAGGTCATGTGCATTTTACTAAGCTAGGTTAAACCCTTCTCTCAGTATAAGATATCCTCTATTTTTCATTCTAAAACTAGGAACCAGTTCAATCAATTTAGTTGTGTATGCATGATGAAAAGAAGCAGAATATTGAATAGAACCAGTCTGGAAAGGGCAGATACTCCTCTGTTTTCCAACTTGATAAATATTTTCTTCGTGCAAGGCCACATTATGGTTCAACATCTCTTTGCCTGGACTTTTTTCTTTCCTTTCTTTCCCTTCTTTTTTTTTTTTTTTTTAATAACCATGACCTGGAGCATCCCTCTGGATTACAGAATTTGATGCATAGCCAGCCATGCATGTGCAACTGTCCCTAAGAGCCAAGCCTCAGCAGAAAAGCTGGTGTGCATACAATCTTGAAACAAAAATAGCTGTCAAATCAAAGCTAATTTGCCACAAAAGAAAGCACTGATCCTCAGTTAGGGAATACCAAGCTAGTTTGAGTTCAGGACTGCTTAAAAAAAAAAAACATAGGGACTTAATTTTATAAAAGAAAAGTGTATTTTTAATCTCTCCAATCTCATTTAATAATGGATGAACTGAGTTTCCTTAAGGCTGAAGGGAGGTAGGGGCGTGGGGGAGAGAGGAGGAAGAAATATAGATAATATCAGTTATCGAGAGTGAAAAGAAGTTTTAAAGTCTCTGTCCAACTAAAAGAGGTGAGGGAAACACAAACAGTTATACAGCAGGCTGCTGCTATCACATGTGCTACCAAAAATATGTTAGTTTAATGCTCCCCAGACCAGGGTTTCATTCTACCTCATTTTAGTGAATTAAATCATGTACTACAAAGGAATTTGGATCTGAATGAAAGGAACAAGATTGATATCAGGATGAAAAGTAATGCCCTATTAATTCAGGTCCAGACATTAAAGACAAAAATAAAATTGAATTACACAGTATTCTAATATTTCTGGACTAGATAAAATTGTATATAAAAGCCTTTTTCATAGCCAAATGGAGATGGGAGCAGTAATGGATTTTTAAAAGATACAACAAAATGGTCAACATCTACTTTCAGGCACCCAGTGAACTGCACAGAAGGTGTTGACTCAAAAGCTGCCGCTGAACAGATAGCTGTCCACTGGTGCTTCTCTGCACACATTCCTCCACTATATCCAAAATGGTAAACTTCTAAGACTAGCCTGGGTCACAGATGAAAAGCAGCTGTTTCAAGCTGAATGATATGAAAAAGGCAACACTGATAATGAAGAAATAGCACACTAAAGCCACTGTAGTCAAGGTACAAGCCCATTTGACCAAAGGAACACTCTCACAAGTGGGCACTTCATTCTGGCATAGAGGTATGGAAGAGACACCACCTAGACTCTTGCCCATTGCCAAGCTGCATGTCATAACGTCCTCGAGCAATAAACTTTTCTCAACCAGTGAATGATGATCCATTTGTCTTGGCTGGGTGACAGTAATGAAGCAGACCTACACAGCGAAACCACAAGGTTGCGGATAAGTCCACATGCTGCAGTGTTATCTCCTCAGCAGCCCAGGCCACCTCTAGTGCATCAGAGCTAGCCGGTACTCCTTCTTGTAGCTTTGCCGTACAGTATAAAATCAAGGTACCAACACTCACTTTCAATGACCTGGAGCTAAGATCCTTCAAAAAAGAGCAGCTCTGGAATATTGGACCTGGATTAGCACTTCCTCCTGTACAGGCAGAGCTGGGAGATGAACAATGTCCTTCAGGAGACATTCCCAGCAGTTCAGTAGAAAAGTAGTTTGAACTCCACAAAACCAAAGGAATATCACAAAACTCTATCATTCTGTTCCAAATCCAATACATATTCCTATAAACTGTCCTCTCTGATGTAAACTTTTAATAGTATCTATATATTGGCTGCATTTGTCTTGAAAAATCCTAAACAAATGCTCCACAGAACCCACTTCTCTGAGAAAACAAGGAGAGAAGAAACAATAAATGCAAGCTACTGCTTAAACTGCTATATGCACCAGAATGAACTTAAAATACTACAGTATAAAACCTGTATGGATCAGAATAGTGGAACAGCAAAATGTCAGCAACATTTTAAAGGTAATATAATTTGGAGTGCAGAATTCAATATGATAAAGAACGATAGCCACTGTATAATATCTCAGCCTTCTCATACACAGCAGACTTAAAAAAAAAAAATCATGACTACATTAATTCAAGGAAACTTCCAATATGAAACTGGGAACAGTATCTCAGTGTCCAGAGTCAGCTTCTGGCTCTATTTCTACTAATCATGGTGCTGCAGCTGACCCAGTTAAAAAGTATTTCTATAAAGATTCCATAATTTTTTGGTGATGTTGCATATTGTATTCTCCTAAGCCATTTAAAAATATTGAACTACAGTAAATACCTAGTGCCTAAAAATGAGGTGTATCATGTGGAACAGCACTACTGCATCATTCAAAAGCTATGTAAAAGTGTTATTAAAGTTTTATTTTTACAGTAAACACAAACATGCACATTTGTGTAATAAACCCAACACTATATTCAGATGTACATTTGCAAATTTGACTGTGTTCTATTTCTGTGTACGTACCTGTCTGCGAGATTAAATTTGTGGGTAGAGGTCATATTTTGCAGCAAATTTTTTATTATCTGAACTGCAAAAAAATCATCTGCATCTACAAGCCTTGTCCTGCTAGCGTTCTAGAGCCGTGAGGTCTGCAACACCACTACCTGCAGTGTTAAGTGTATATGAACAATATGGAATTTTCAAATTATTGTAAAGTTATAGTAACATACATAAAGCTCCCAGACCCGTTAGGATTGATATTCTGATTCACCTACAACTGAGGATTCAGAAAGGGAAGAAAAAAAGTCTTACAGTCCACTCTTTAGTTATTCAGTGCTCTATAAAAGCAACTTCGTTTCTAATACCTTCAGGCAATCTGTACGCTCCAAAGTATGATAGTTTATACCGGTTGTGGGTAAAACTACTATACTCGGTTAAATGCCTCTCTTTGGTCTAGAAACATGAGGACAACATGAAAATATGCTCTGCCACAAAACTTCCAGGGTTTTATGGTATTGTTTAGGTCATTCATAGAGTGGGGTGTTTCACTTCTGAAAAAGAAACAACTTAAGTGTAATAAAAGAAAAGAAATAAAACAAAAAATGCAGAAGAAAAATATTTCCTGACTACTAAGGGAAAGATACATATAATTCTAGATTTGGATGAATATTCAGACTGAGTCTTATTCTTACAGTAATTCTGTACGTATGTTAGAACATTTTCCTGCAAGACCATAACATATATTGATTGACCATCTTAAAAAAAAATTATAATTTTAAAAGTTGAATTAATAACAACCGAACATTTTCAATTTCATATAAAAATATTTTAAAATGCCTTAGGATGACAACATTTTTATTTCTCAATTTTTAAAAAAACTTAACAATCTATATTTAATGTACTGGTGCCATTGGAAGCCAAACACTGATCTGCCTGCCTGGTTCAGCAAAACAGAAAAAGTGCTGACCAACTCTTCCCAACAGCCTTCACACTATGCAAAGAAAGAAATCATTTACCCTGAGTTTGCAATAGTGAAAAGTTGTTTAATATTTTGGTGTAAAAAGCTATTGATTTCCATTATTTTGCATGGGTTTCCAGCATTTTATTAACTTTGTCTCCAGCAGAGAGAAAGAATTGAACGCTACATAATTTGGACTAAATGGGCGAACACAAGCCAACCACAACAAAGGGATTATTTGTACTGGGCAGTGGAAAAGCCCATAAATCACTGTGATTCTATCATGTTAATTTTGCCTTTATTCTTCCAGCTCTCTGAATGGACCCTAGACCCTTATAACTACCATGTCCTATTATATTATGATTTCTCCCAAAGAGGGTTTATCACTTAATCTGTTTATACAGCAGCAGAATCAATCTGATTGACTGGGATTTTGGTGGGCCATTGCAATTAGAGGCTATATATAATTGTGCAGTATTCACATTAGGAGTTCAGTAGCCCTTTTCCAGGTGCCACTTCAGAGACACAGGGTCGGCAACATTGATTTGTATAGCATGCTTAGTAACAATCAGAAGAGATTGAAATACCCATTTGTACGATATCCAAAATCTTTTATTTATTTGTAAAATATTTGAAAAAGACAGTTTTCATGATAAACCTTCCCATGGAGCTCCTAACCGAGGTTGCGTGTGTACATACATGAATGCACACCCATGTTGCACGTGGCTAGCACTTTACAGTAAAGAAGCCCTTTTGTATTTGAAAGGTATCGATAACTCAGAAGCGCAGGAATACTATGCTAACTAACAAGCCTGCAGTGGGCAGAGGTGAAGGTCTAATTCATATCTACTAATTGCAAATCAGGAGCTAGAAGGAATTACTCCTTCAGCACCTGTCAGTAATATGGCGAAAAAGAAAAATGCATGTTCTGAAGGAAATTGGTGGAAGATTCGTGCAGCAAGCCTTGCATAGCCAGCAGTATTAGAAAAACATTATTCATATTGTTAAAAATGAGAAATAGTAGGATGTTTTTAATGACAAAAAGTTTAGCACCCAAGATGAGAAAATCATTATGGAACTTGCTATGATGGCTGAGGCTGAACTGAACAGAGGGATGAAAGCTGGCACTTCCTTTGGAACCAGTGACTCCAGGGAATCAGAGATGGAGGCCAGACACAGCCCCTTAGCTGGTGGAAGCTCCACAGCGTCCCCAGGGAATCTGTTCCAGCACCTCATTTTTCTTATCGGAAGGAACTAACCCCTCAATGTACTTTTTTAATGCAATTTAAGGCCTGCATCTCTTCTCCTGCTCATCATGGATATGGAAACAGATCGCATGCCCTTCCTTGATGTGTCTTGTTACTACGTCCCATTTTTCCCTCCCCTTTTTCCCATGTCCTCTTCTGTAGACTGACCAACTCATATTTTTTCATTTTTCTTAGTAAGACTTATTTTCAAGGCTTTTGCTTTCCTCTGGACACTTTCCAATCAGACCACATGTTTCTGTACAAACGCCATCCAAAATACGCATTCAGTACAGACAAAGAAATGGCAATCCCAGTCAATAGGAGAGAGACAGCTGGTGCTTCAAAATACTGGATTCACCAAAGCTCAACCGACTGGGACAAAATATGGGTAAAAACTATGCATGGAAATTAAGAATCTGTTAGACAGACCTGACAAAATATCCAAAAGCCACAGCTATCCTGTGAGAAAGAAAACAACTTTGGCAAAAAAGTTAGTAGAAAAAGGAAGGCAATAATCAGAAGGAAAAAAACCCTGATAATTAAGATGAATATAGAATGTAAAAGCAAAGAGCAAAAAAAGTGAAAACATTCTGTAAAAACACACTATGAAATATAAAATATAGAACAAGATGCTGAAGGTGAAAAATCCAGGACTGTATGGGCTAGAGAAAATAAGAAAGACCTTGAATTTTATTCAAAACTTAATTTAATTTGCAAACAGAAAATTTGCTAACATCAATATATAAAAAGCTTTTCTGTTCTACTTTTGGAAAGAACGTTGATCTTGAGATGAAAAGTGCTTCCTAGTCGATCATCAACTAAGAATGATTTTAAATAGTGTCTATTAGGAGTAAATATTTTAAAATTAGCAGTTCTAAGAGTTTCTTTTGCACATTTCTATCTGGTGTTATAAAATAGTAATTAAAACTACTGAAGGAATTAAAAAAAAACACTACCTTTGTGCTGATATTTAAGAAGGGACACTATAAAGTCAGGTAACTGTATAACATAATACACTTACTTGATATCAATACAGACAAAATAGTGAAAAAAATTACACAGGATTTAACTGACAAAGATTGAAGTGAAAGGGATGTAATTAATGCCAGTCAACATGGGTTTATGTAAAATATGTCTTGTCAAACAAATCTCATTTTATTCTTTGATGAGCTTACAGAAGTTTGGGTGATAAAGATAAGCACATAGGTGTAATACACTTAGACACCTGTAATGCGTTTGACTTACTAGTGCATTGCTTATATTCTTAATAAAAATTATTAATAGACAGTTTTAATAGAGCCTATGTAAAATGGATTGAGAACTTCTTAAAACACCAATTATCAACTAAAAATCATTAACTGGGGGGTGGAAGTGCTAGTGGTAGTTCACAGGCACTTGCGGACCTGTTAGACCCGATTTTAACAAAATTTTTGTCTCTGTTCTGAAATTAAACTCGAAAGTATTGCCAAGAAACTTTGAAGAAAACAAAACTAGAAGAGTGGTATATAAAGACAAACCAGGCAGTTGCACAGAATACTCTGTCTCACTTACTAAGGTAGGCCAATTTACTGTGTTGTACCTCAATGCTCAAATCATGTTTAATGACTGGGATTTCTCTAGGAAAAAAATACAAGGAAAAATTCAGAGCATGTTCCTGGAAATACTACAATCTGTTTCTCTTGGCAAAGTTGATTTTGTCTGTAAGAGTTATTTGAGAGAAGACAGACGACAGTTTTATAGAAACCTGGGGTGATAATGTAGCATGCTAGCCTCTCAAAACCACCTTTTTGACAATAGTTAAACAAGTGGGTAATGTGTGGTGAACTTTCCCCTGTTTATTCCCAAAGTATGTTCCCTGCTTATAAGAAATGCCCACTAGACATAGCTGTCCACCATTAACCCCTGCAGAAGTTATCCACAAAGGGATGTAAAGTTACCACTATCGCACAGCTTATAAACAGGGACAAAGGTAGGATGAATCTATTTTGCTTCACTTGCTGTGTATTCACTACATAATTTGTAGTAAAGTCTAAGATACACCTCTCTAATATCTTCTAAAGGCACACAGAGCAACTTAGATAACCACTTGAAAGCTGATAATTTGGCCCAAAGTTCACTGTACTCTGAAACTATTGCCCAGAAAACTCTACCTCTAATATTCCAGTTGTCAAAAAAATCAAGAAATGAAGAAAAATCAAGCAGGGTTCACGCAACAAATAGAGAACGTGAACAAAAAATGCACCAAATGCAAAGCATGGTATAGTTATATTGTACATTCCAAACGCAAACTGCAGTAGCGATTATAACACAAAATGCATATTCAATTATCAGCTACAGATTCAGAGGAACAATAAAACTGAAATGACTATATTTTTCTAGGGATACACAGCAAAAAAGCTCTACTGCTTCCTTCTGAAATTTCTGCTGTGTAACATCATGCAATGCCATATAAATTGGGTGATGGAAAGCCATAAAAAGTGCCTGAAGTTCTCAATACATTCTACATCTATAGGTTTAAATAAATCCATTTTGAGGACTCCATCATACCTACCACACATGAAATTTTTTTTACAGTTACAAATGTGAACCTCATGCTTTTGCTTCCTCACAGTATATAGGTCCTCCATGAAAAGAAAGCATTTAGTGAACATAAATGTAGACAAGATCTAATTTTCTGTACAGTGGCAGCTGCATCCATTATGCGTTACAGTGTCATTTGCTCTGAAAGAGTTAACTTTCTAGCTCCTATTCTCTGCAGTGCTGCATAAACACTGCACATTATTCTTACTGAGCATGCTTCATCTTTCCTGTCTCCACAGTCTTGGGCTGTCAATCAGCTGTCAGTCCCTACCACATCAGCACAGCGCGCATCACCAGGCTGTCAGCACAGCAGCTGATGAGACTCTGCTAAGAGCTGTCAATCAAACTTGTTTCTCTTATCTGTTCGGGAAATATTTTGTCTCTAAGAAACAAAGAACCTGGGCAACAATGGATCAGAGTCTAGTATTTACTCTTTTACGGGGACAGAAGACTCTTAACAGGAAACGAATCCACAAAAAAGAAAAAAAAAATTGCTCCATTATTTTTCTTTTTTTTGGTTTTGTTTAAATCCTGTTTACGTCTTGACCCAATAAATTAGGGCATAATAAATGAAAGCAAATTTCTTTTTTCTCTCACTGTAAATTGAATTTCATGGGTTTACTTCTTAGTTTCTGTTGAATATAATTCGATGCAGTTTAAAACAGGTAGCATCTCTCTGGTTTTGGGACTCTTTCCCTGCCTTTAGGCATTGGAATGTGTGAGCTTTCTCTCCATCTCACTATAGTCAAAAGCCAGACCAGAGAAAACACACATAATTTACACCTTTGTTACATTAAAATTTATCTTTTTCTGTATCGTTTCTCATTAAAACTCAATTTCAACGTAGAATTTAATAACATGAGTAGAGTTCATAGATAATAGTAGACCAAAAGAATAGCTGAGGGGTGTACGCAAGCAGGAGAAAAACATACATTTTCAGTGGATGCTTGAAAGAAGGTAGTATCTTCTTTCAGGAATGCTGTACCGGGGAGTAAGAATTGCAGAAGGTAAAGTTCTCGCATTTACAGAAATAAAATGCTGAAGAAAGACAAAGAGCTGCAAAGATGGGCACAGCAGCGATTTCATGTCTGACACAGAAGCTCGGCATGAAAAGTTGAGCTGGGCTTTCAAGTGCACATCTATCTGAGGCAGAATAATGTTCTGCAAAGATAACTGGTCTAGGTCTAACAAACCTGGCAATCAAATTAATTAGCAGTGGTGGATCACTGAACTAACAGACCTCTACTCTTCCCAGGGCATAAGTAAGTATCTTTCCATGCTGTGTCATACAGATATACAGGCACATTTAAAGCCAGCTCAAGTATCCGTACATAGTGCTGTCTTGTGCCAAGTAAAGTAAACATGATGCAGTGACTTAAAATCCCCACTTCCACCAGTATCTATTTTTCCCTACAAATTAAAGAATCTCAGAGCTATAGTCAAGGAGAAAACTCGCAGGCCCAACACTGAGACTGGCAAAGGGAAGAGAAACACTTCTCTCAGTATAGAGAGGTATGCTGTAAAACATGATAATGTGAAAGGCAGGCCTAAAAATATTTGGTGTTTTCATAAAGCTTCAGTTTGGGGCCATGAAATTAAATTAGCAGCTTATTTTTCTGAGACAAAAAAAAAAAAGTGAGTTTTCAACCCTTACAGTTTCTTGGACAGAACTGTATATTAAAAGAAACAGGAGGCAAGTAGTATTTTTTTAAAATCTTAACACTTACACAAACAATGTTTTATAGGCTGATTCACGTGCTCTGAACATTTGCATTGGCTGTGAGATTGGGCTGTCCACATAAGAGCAGAGGGCAGAGAAAGCCAGCTGGGAAACAGGCTGCGATAGGAAACCCATGGAAAGGAGAAGTTTAAAGCAAGTATGGAAAAGAAGCCCCCAGAGGGGTTTGGGGACTGCTGTGAAGATTAGAGAAGAGCAGAAGAGAAAATGAAAGTTCCCAGCAGCCTCCCACAACACCTGGGGGCTTTGAAGAAAGAACCTGGGCAAAACACCATGTTCTTCCTTGTCTCTGTCAACTTAAGGTAAAATCCAGATAGCCCCTGAGAACAAGGACAAAAAAGGACTGGGAATTGCTATAACTCAGTGAAAAATTGTGGCCACGGATAACAAAAAACTATCTGTCCTTCCCCCCCCCCCCCACCTCTACAAGATTTTTTCTGGAATTTGTTTGCTCCAGAAGAGAATATTTTAATTCCCAAAAGAGGGAAACCATTTCCCAAAGGAAAGAAAAAGAGGTGGCAGCCACAACCAATGTCAGAGATGTAAGCAAATGTCTCACAGGCTGAAGCAAGATGAAGGCAGGCAATTTTGAGCTGAATCCTGGAGCAGAGGCAAGAGGTCTATAAATGACTTCTCAAAGGATGCCTATTTCTCTTTCCTAGGGCCTAATCTCCGTTCCCTCCATTACTGTTTGTGCCTGCAAGAGTAAGACAATTAATAAAGTAAAGTAAGTAAGACGAAACAATTTGTTTTTTCTCTTCCCTCTCAGTCAGCTCCGATGTTTTTAATGCCCACTACATACTAAAGAACGTGCTGGGTGAGGAGGCAGGTGTCTCACCGGGGACAGTGCGGATGGAGACCAGGCACTTTTATTTCAGCTCTTCCAAAACTCCATGCTTGGTGCTGCCATCACTCAGCATGCTCTGGCTCATCTAAGAGGAGCCCCAGCGCACTGGCCAGAAATTTCACTGTTTACTTGGAATAACGGCATTGGGTGACATTATGGTCTTTGGGAGATGCCAAGACCTTCCATGGAGAGACCTCCATGCCAAGACCCTCCACGGAGCATGTGCACAGCTTGAGCAGGCAAAACAGAGACCTCGATCAGGTCTCTGTGCTCAGCGAGGACCTGCTACAGGCAGAAGCGATTTTCTGCTAATGTTTGCACCCAAAGGGGAGCAGACTCCTCTGTTCTCAACTCCTGGACATATTTTTGGACACAAACTTCCCTGGTAGGAAGAGAGGATTGCTCTTAACACAGAACCTCTACTCTGTACCCTCCCCAAGCAACACTGGAGGTGTCCCCGAGCAGGGACTTGGACAACCTGGCACCCCAAGGCTGCTCTCAAAGCCTGCTGAGATGGCAATGGAAGTCCCAGACTGGAACAGCTCAAGCATGCTCTTTAGAATATCACTAAACAGGAATACTGCTCATGTCAGAAAGAATCACTAATACTGTAGTTCAGAATTACATAAATATTTACTAACAAAGGAAGAGAAACGTGAATGAACAGAAAGAGCCTTAAATGCTGAGCTTTAATTCCGGACGCTGAGAATAACACCAAAAGCAACAACAGTTTGCGCAAAAATTAAAACCAGAGGAAAAATCCTGTGTACTAGTTGCTTTTCAAAACATGCCTACAGTAATTTGATCTTTCAATCATGCTTATCAGCAACAATGCTAAGAATCGCAATATTGCCCCATACCAAACTGTCCCAGTTACAGATAGCACAACCATTATCAAGCATTTGTGACAACAGGAATATTTCACTCTTTGACAAATTCTTTCATATGCAGCACTGTTTTCCAGAAACACAACTCCCGCTGATCTAACTGGACATTAATTGCTTTTTTGCTGATGTATCTGTGCCTTCTGGACTGATAACACAACTAGCAAATCTGATATCTGACAAGTTGACTCAACCTAATCAGGACAGATCAGCTGTTACCACCGTTGCTATAGGCTGTAATTTGAGGACCTTTACAGAGTTATCACTTGCTTTGAAAGGCAAGAAACTGTAATTCTGTCAACACTAATCCCAGAACGTGCGTTCAAAGTGGCTGTTATTTTTTCTCCAGGAGAAGGCAACACTTGTCAAATAAATACCTGAGATAATTGATAAAAGGAATTAGAAGTATGTGAGTGATACGCTGACAATCAGTCACTCTCACAAAAAACAAGAACCTTGCAAGATTCAGAACATTAAGCAGAGCGCACAAGCTGTCACCGTGAAGCAGGGGTCACTCTGAATGGAGTGAAACAATTGGCAATGCAGTTTTTCAATGTTTACTTATCCCTCTCTTGCTTAGTGCTAAAGCCGAGTGAATTATTCACTTCAAACAATTTGCTCAATGAATTTTTCCCCTTTTTCCTGCTCAGCATATGCAGGCAATGGATACAAATACCATCAGATTTATCCACTGCTTCACTTTTATTCAAGCTTTCATTTAGTGCTTGATTGAGAGTATTCTAGAGTTCCACTGCTATTCAGACAACATCCAGGGCAGGTCCTTAATGTGTGCAAACAGCATAGATCCACACAGCTGATGGAATAATGATTATCTACACCAGCTAGGATATAGCTTTTGGTATTTTTTTTTCTGATCCCTGTTTAAATCTAGTAGACCTTCCAGCAACAATACTGAAAATTTCTACAAAGTTCCTTTTTTGTGAACAATTTTGCCCACAAGACTCAATACTTGAATGCTTGCGGAAACCAAATTAACAAAGAGTGCAAGCACAGCCAAAGGAAATTAATTTAAAAATTCCAAAGATTATATTGTATTATTTGCCCTACTTCACTACAAAGTAATTTATTTTCATTTAATAAAATTCAGAGGAATTCCACAAAAAAATGGATTCCCATCCCATGCAATTTTTTAAGGGAACTTGATGGTCACTGAATACAAACAAGTGACTTTGTCATTGCCAGGGTTGCATCTGCCTCTTACAGATAAACTGTGTTTAGAAACTCAGGCTTAAAATTAGAACAAAAAATATGTCTCTTACTGTATCGCTTTGGTCCATCTTCCAAACAAAATGAAAGGGTTAAGGTTGCATCATCTTCAAAAAATTCAGTTGCAAAGGCATCCCACCAGAGGTTGTCACTATCCTAGGAAGCAACAGATCATTCACTTAACAGGAGGCAAAATGAAAATATGTTCATCCTTTGTAAAAGAAATTCGACAGGATCACACATATTTTGCACTTCTTCACCTATGATTTTGGGCTGTAGATGTCTATATGATATTTCAAACTAATTTTCCTAGATAAAGTTATGGTTCTAATTTAAGAAGAAAGCTAAAATTTTTAGTTTATTATACAATAACTATCTTTAATTTTATTGAGCACACTAAATATGTAAAAACTTTCATTCTCATAAATATATGTTTTTCTTCAAGTGTTAAAAATGGTTTTATAAATCAGTTGCAAATAAAGCAATTATGATTTTTTCCCTCCTTTTCTGGGCTGTACATCTCAAATGCTTGGTCCTCATAATGAAAAAAAACCTCAGTACTTAATTCTATAATGCTACATAACCCGATTATCAGCATGAGCTGACAAGAAAGTTATTTGGAAACTAAATATAATAGCCATTCCACTCCAATGCATTTAATACAAATACAATGCTACTGCAGGTTAATTAAATACCAGCTAGTTACTTAAATGTAATTGTTGTGTGAAATCTTTACTTTTCAGTGGGATACACAAAGTGAAAACAATATTTTAAGATGACCTGTGTATACTTAGACTTACAGTAATACACATAGCCAGAACACAGCAATTATTAACATAGTGTACAATGTAAAGCATATACCAATACACTATTACAGGTGGTCTGTTGGCTTCAACAATTGAACCAGGCATTTTCAGACCTGGGTGACCAACAACAGGC
Organism: Chroicocephalus ridibundus; assembly: GCF_963924245.1. Lineage (NCBI taxonomy): Eukaryota > Metazoa > Chordata > Aves > Charadriiformes > Laridae > Chroicocephalus > Chroicocephalus ridibundus. The sequence continues at coordinate 59,165,980 of NC_086288.1, forward strand.
ACCCAAACCTCGATGTGCAAGTGGTCCAGCTTGCAAGGGTTTTCAGAGAAGTCAGGCAATAACAGAATTCACCAATTGTTTCATTCAAAAGCTATGGTTATATTTAATAGCTGGATTTGAAATGTTTGGTGCAGACTCTTCTGCTCCTTTGAGGCCCTGAGATTTAAATCACTTGCAGCACACGGGATCAGCAACAGAGCTGGAAATCCAATTCTGAAGATGCACCAGTCACACTTCTCAGAGCCACTCTATCCTACTCACGGCAGCTGCCTTCCCAGCGTGCAAGGCCACGTTCATTCAGCGTAGTGAGCACTGAGTACCTCTTAATGCCTGCACAATATATAACTAAGCCAGAAATCATTTGTTACCTTCATAGGAAGAAAAACCCTGAGATAAAACGTCGATTTAAGACAAAACATGCATCTATCATATTCATTGTATGTACACATGCAGAGAAATAGCTGTCTGGGTTTTTTAGTTCTGCTCCTGGTTTTGCTGAAGATGTTACTATTGGATTTCACTCCAAACTGCTGAGCAAGGTATCTTTCCTGATTTACAACTTTACTTTGATTTTTGCCAAGCATCCAATGAAGAAATGGTAAAAACTTTTATCATTCCAGCTCCTACCAGAGACCCCCGAGAGACTTCTTGGCTGGGTCAGAGCCTGTCTCACCCAGCAGCAGCAGGACAACGAGCAGCATGGCCCTGTGGTACTTGCTCAAAATTCAGTCACACAAAGACGTATCAAAACTGTCCCCACGTCTTAGAAATCTGTTGCCACAGAGAGCTGCTGCTCTTCCCTCTTTGCTGCTGTAAACCTCATGAGTGTTTCTACATGCAAACATCGCTGCACCGACTACCTGAGTGGCCACAAGGGTAAATACAGAATATATATAAAGGTGTTCAACAGCAACCAGCTCCGAGCAACACACCTCTGTGCACCAACCCGTCGCTTGGGACAGCCTTGTGGGTGACATTATAAGCCCATACGAGAGTATATTGTCCAGCAAGTAAATACGAGCCATACTCTGTCATTTGCCATACTCTTCCATTTGCCAAAAGAAAGGCTGCAGTATCACTTAACTGGGATCTTTTGGATATACTTGTCATCGGGAAGAAAGAGGGGAGGGAAAGATTGAAGCAATGTCACATACCATATTTGCAGCTCTTGTTAACTCAGTAATTGAGTATCACTGGAGCTACTCATGCAGCATCCAATGACAATGAAGGCAAAAGGGGAGTATCACAGTCGGCATACAAATGCACACGGGAAAGACAGAGAAGAGCCAGGGAAGTGCAGGGCCTCGTGTCAAAACCACACATATTTGCACTCACTCCTGCTTCCAAGAAGTCTGAAGGCAGGAAAAACGTAGACACAGAATTACTGTGGATTCTCTCCCTGGACAGACAAAATATCCAGACTCTGTCACAGTTTGAATACTGTCCAAGGTCTTTATCTTACACTTTTTCATATTTTATGTCAGGAAGAAGGAAAAACAGAAAATGCAAGACCCCACCCCCACCCACAAAAAAACGCCCAAACCTTAATAGACTATATAAATCCTCTGTCAAGCTTGGATATGCTCTGCTGATTAATTCTCTGCTCCACCCTTGTCACAGGTGGGCCCAACTGCTCTCACAGCCAAATGGTGAACAAAACCAAATGAGGTGTCCCCTAGCCAAGCTGAAAAAGAATCCAGTTATTACGAAAAAAAAAAAAAAGAAAAGAAGAATAAAATCACCCCCTTTTTCTTGCAAAAAGGCGATGGTGAAGGCAAGGCTGCCCCCAGGCATCTTTAACTTATGCTCTGACAGGTTACGGGGGATTTTGCCAGAGTAATTATTTTTCTATTCAACAATAATGAGAAATTACCATGGCAACCTCCCTTTCACGTAGTGCACTCACACGCTCAAACATTGAAATAATGGCCTAAACATAACACATAAAAAAATTAATACTTTAAAAATATTTTGTATTAAAATAAACTTAAGGAATGGGTCAAAGGAGAGAAGAGGGCAGAAACAGCCAGCTAGCTGGGTCAGAAGTGAAGATGCCATGCTGCTCTAGCCAGCTACCCAAGCAGCAAAAAGTCTTCTGCCACAAATGTCATTGTTCCCTCTGATCCCCTCCACCCCTGGTATTATTTGTAATTTGAAGCATGGCTCAACTCTGAATAGGGTCTCCAAGTAAATGGAATCCTAGGGTTTCAATATTTTTTCCTGACTCTGATTTCTTTGGCAAATGTAATCAGATTTTAAGTACAATGATGTTCTTTTTCCCCCTCTGTCTAATAGTCCCACATATTCACTGTGGGATCTGAGAGTCAAGCTGGGTTCTTCTTTACACCTTACACACTTACATGATTAACAGTCTGCAAGCCAAATGAGGCCTTTCTACTTGCTTGTGATGGTGATTGCTGAACCAAAATAGATCTTGCAACTGGAATATAAGGCCAACTGAGCCTATGGCATTTTCTCCAAATTCCTTTATTTTTGTTTAATGACTTGGAAGGCAGAATGGAGTTCATGTAAAAAGTCAGTACGTGAAACCGTGCTCAAGAGAGGACGCAGGTACCTTGCAGGACAGAACTGGAATTCAAAATTATTTTGATAAGTTGCAGAAATGATCTGAAATGAAGATGAAATTCAATAAAGCGAAGTGACAAAAGCACAAATACAAAATGGGGAATAACTGGCTAAGCAGCACTGTAGAAAACAGTCCCAAACATAAAGCAAATATGTCAGAAATCTGTTGCTCTTGCAAATAAGGGAAATGTCTTAGATATAATTCCCTTCAACTCCAGCAAACACATCTCTGGGAAGACTTCAACTGGAATAGTTCATCCACTTTTGGAGTACTATGTCCGGGTCTGGACCACCCACTCTTGAAGAATCTAGCTGAGAACAACAGGAATCATTGCATTTAAAGACACAAGCAAACAAACCAACCAACCCCAGAAGACTCATAGGAATCAAGGCAGAAGGACCTAGATGTGTTTAGTATAAGAAGCTCAGAGGGAACGTGATGACAGTCATCAACTGTATGACAAGATTGCTATAAAGAAGAGCGATCACTTGTCCTTGGTGGCTAACAAGGATAGAAAAAGTAATAATCAGCTCATTTTGCTGCCATCACAGGTTAAGTGGTATAATCCCCTGTTAGAGATTTCTAGGCTAGTGTTTTGCAGAGGGGAAAGAGATGCAGAGCATGGCTACTGTGTTCCCAAGAAGAGTGGATGTCCTTCTGCCTACAAGCCTCAGGCACAGCTGCCCCATGGCAGCAGCTCCACGGCTTGTACCCAGCAAGAAGTGGATTTTTATCTTCTCCCTCACATCGCTTTTGGCTGCACACGTATAATAGGTGTAAACAGTATATTAAAAAGAGAGTCATGGAAACAAATAAATGTGATTCTGAATACACACAGGAAACGCATCTGTTCTGAAATGGGACCTTTTTGTATATAATCACTTTTCAGGGAAGAACTGAATTTTAAACATCAACCTATGTGGCTTGGCATTGGACAAGGCAAAAATAAAAAGAGATAGTGCCTTTGGGAGCTTACATTTTTCTTCTGGCACTTGCAAGCCTTCCCTATTGACATTTACTATTTTCAGAACTCTCTATGTCCACACTCCTGTTGGCAACATACGCGCTTCTCATATTCTTTCAAGTTAATGCTGCGCAAGGAAACTGCTGTCTCCCCAAGGAGAGAATGGTATTCCTCCCCTCCTCCCATTCCCAGCAAATCAAACTACACTTGAGCTTTTAAAATGCAGTTCAAGATAAGATTTTGCCACTAAATACACCTGTAAAAACTGCACAGCCATTACAAATTATGAAACTCACAAGATAAGTATAATAAAAAAATTCTGACACTAATGTTTATACTCGGAGCACACTGACAGACCATCAAAAATAAAATGCCTGAATACAAGAAACCAATAACTTTCCCCATTAGCTTTAAATTAGACCCGTCGTAGGTCTACCCAACAAATTCGAGGTTCTGATATAAATTTCACAGGAGTAACAAATTAACAGGGATCCTTATATCTTAATTTTATACATTTGGACATTTTGAGTACTGATCTGTAGGTCTGGCCCTGCAATGCACAATATTTTTTATGATCTGGCATAGGGTTTTTTTGCTGTTTCTATAAATTCTATATGGAATACTGATATTCTGAGTCTTAAATTGATTTTCTTGGAAGCAGTATGAACAGAGTGAAAAAGTGGAATACTCATATACAGTATGTAGGTGAGAAATCCAAATATTCAAATGGCTGTCTGTTATCATACAGGTACAAGATGCACACCTATCTTACATCCAGAGCATCTTTGCTAGCAATATGTGGTATGTTGTGCAGTTATTAAAAGCACCTTAAAAAAGAATACCAATCTGTTTGCCCAGGGCTGGTTTGTAACGACCACTCCCATTGCTTTTACATTCGTTATTCTCTCTCATTTATTTTATCTTAAACATAAAGTGTGTTTTACAAAGCATTAAACATACCTTTAATCTTGCAGCTAGTGGTATCTCACAGAATCTCCAGCTCCCTTCCCCCTGTCAGGAATGCCCAACTCAATTCCTTCCATTTGTTATTTCACACATATTCACAGTTTTAATGGTGTTGCTTGCTTTTATTTCACTTACTAGTGTGGCTGGATGCCATCTCTCAAACAATGTGTAGTAAAACTGGCAGAAAAATTTTAAGACTTGGCTTTGGTCATAAGTAGTTTTCTGTTCCATTATATACTTGCAACTCCTTGCCAAAACTGCTCAATGCCCAAAACATATCAGTTTCTTCAGCTTACTTAATAATTAATTAAATTATTGTTTACATTCCATTTTGGAACTTATCTTCTTTTGTACAGTAAAGAAATAACACCAAGTTTCTGTTTCATTGAAAAGGGAGACTATAGCCATGCAACAAATCCCCACAGCAATACCACCTCAGAGAGACTGACTTGGGTGCAAAATGGGGGCGACGTCTCTGTTTCTCATGTAAAGCAGGAGTAACTTTAAGAATCCAATGGAATTACAGGGAAAAGCTCATAACGGAAAGCAACTTTTACAGATTCACTGGAAATTCTTAATATATCCAGGATCCTATTTTTATTGCCAATAAACCACTATACTATACTATAAGGCAACAAAATGCGGGGGGTGGGGGGGAGTAAAAGCTTATTTTCTGAATGGGGAACTGTGAAAATCAAACATTAATTATTTGATTTCAGATAAAAATGGGAGAAGAAAAAAAAGAAATATAGAGGCTTTGCAAAATATGCAAATTGATTCATGCCATTTTCTTGATGTCCTCTGAACCCGGGGATGTGGGAATCAGCATCACGACAGCAAAACAGTTATGCTGTAGTGATACTGGCCATCCACCTCAGCTTTGCAGATACACTGCTTTGAGATAGCATCACTTAGATTCTCAAATAGCAAGTCCACACACTGGGCAATTATAACAGGGATTCAGATTAACTAAAACATGCTGACACTGATATGAGGAAGAGAAATATTTTTCTTCTGTTTAGAAGAAAAACTCCTCCTTGTTATCTGGCCACTAAAGTATGCCCGAATTAGAGAGTTTTTGTTAGACTAGTTGTGGCAACTACTCGCTAGGCTGGCAAATAGCAAGACCAGTCTACACACGACTATAAAAGTATCATGATTACATTACATCTAAGTCACCCAATTTTTCCGTCTGTACAGGTGCTACATGTATATCAAGTAGGATGTCCTTTTAAAATTGGAGTCTTTAAAATTATAGAGATTTTCTAACTTAAGTTGTCAGGAAAGGTAAGACAGAGCTACCTGGTTCTGTCTCATTACAGAATCAAAGAAGAAAGGTCTGAAACCTATTATTTTTCATTGTTTAGATTTTACTGCAGTTTGTGGACAAAAGAGAAATGAATCCTTAAATATTCACCCTGTTTCACTGTTCACCTACAGCAAACAGACACAGGTTGCAGAGTTTAATACTGCATTGTAAGCAGCACAGAGCAGAAAGAGTTAATTTATGAAATGTGTTATTTCACCTGCTTCTTTAATTTGAATTAATTATTTCCACTCCTGAAACTTGTGCGCAAGAATGGATAGGAGAAAGAAAGGGGAAAAAAGAGCAACGAAGCTGGGCTCAAGACATTCCACTGCCAATTCCTTATAGCCACCATGACATCATACTTGATATTTCACAGCAATATTATCAATAAGTAGCAGAAGATGCTCTTTTGTCCTTTCTAAGTATATGGGATAAGATTGTACTTGGTCTCTGTGGATAAGACCTATATTCTGGCTATGTGAACAAAGAGACTGGGCATTAACAACTAAATCATGTGCAGTCATAAACAGAAATAGACACTTCCACCCATAGCATAGTATTTGTTTGGACTTGGTGCATGCTAAATCCATATTCAAAGTTGTTTTAAGTTTGAGCCCTCTTTTCAATAGGCATGAGGATGTCTCTAGCTAGCTGGGAACAGTAATGGATTTCTTTAGTAGTATTCTCCATCTATGATCATTGCAGATAAATCACAGACTTGAGTTTTGTGTTTATCAAAAATGAAGCACGGTTACACTTCTCTATTCTGCCATAAAATACCCCACAGCCTCAGCCTTTGAAAATGGTTTATAGAGATGGAATATTAAGTGTGTCTATTATCTATTGTATTACCACCAGTCATATGAATGTTCTTATTTTATTCTGACATTTTGACCTGGTTTCTTTTTTACCTTGTTTACTTCCATCTATATGAGTAAATGGAAGCTACTATGCCATCTATCCCAATGAAAAGGCAATAACTAGTATTGCCATCAGTGAATATAGAGCATCAAACAGCATATGTCACTAGGGCACAGAAAAAGTCATATTCCCAGCAACATTAGTAAAAGAGTCTCTCTGCGTCTAGCTACCCAACTGCACCACCTCCCAAGGCTCTAAAATTTAGTGGACACAAATGCCTTTATCAGTTATTACAGTGAAAGTAAAATTATTACTGACAACAGTTAAGTACTGCAATGGGAACACGATGAAGACAGTCCTTGACACCTCCATTTCACACTGGACTTTCACCACCTCTTTGTTCACTGAAGTCTCACAAAAGCACCACACATATTAGAGACAAGTACAAAGCTGGGATTTTCAGAGGTCCCTGCCTCTGAACAACTGTAATCTAAGCTACAATCTAACAGACTGTATTTTGAGACGTAAGAAACAGCTCTTCAGCTGAGTTAAGAAAACATATTGCTTTTATCTCTTGTGCTGCCCTCTTGTGCAAATCTAGTGGCCCAGGTAGGGAAGGGAAACCCAGACAAACCATCCTTATGCCTTACATTCCAGCTGATTAGAGAAGTATCAAATGGTGACAGGGCTAAGTAATGTAGCAGTTAAGAGTTGACTTTATCATAAACGAAGGTTATATGGGTTGAAAAGACATATAGATGAGGAGACGTACCTCTATTTGACACTTACACACTCTCTAGCCTATGGGACTTTGACAAAACTCTTGCTAAGACTCAGCAAAAGACTTAAAATTAAGGATATGCTTAAATGCTCTGCTGGACTGGGATCCAAGTATGCATCTGTTAGCCTGTAAATCAAATTAATTGAAGATTAAGCTTTGCAAACCAGGTAAGAACATATCACCATGTTGGAGACCTCTGTCTAACCAAAGAGCTGTTATTTCTTGGGAAGGTACATGAAGTGGAAGAGATTCAGTGTATCGTATGCCCCATCTCCTTTAGAGAACAGGTAATATCATGCAGAAAAACTTCATTTAGCAATAACTAGTCAGAAAAAGAGAAAACAACTGAGAGAGACGTATTTAAGAAATCACGCCCTTTTGTTACTATTTACAAGCATATCTACACGTTAAATTATACATTGTTCACTGCAGTTAAGGGCTTAATCATATAACTGTGGTTCTGTGTGTTCAGGTATCACCCAAAGAAATTGTAGGAGCACTATGTAATTCCAGAGAGTGAGGAGAAGCAAATGTTATGGCACTTCTGTGCTATAACACAAATGTTATAGCACTGAAATTCTGCTAAGAAGCAATGGTAAATAACAAAATCAGGTTCTTTGTTATGCCTTAATAATATACTGTATCTTTGCTGCATAAACAGTGCATATTCATTAAGCAAAAAAAATGCTGTGGGAATTAACAAATAATTTCATAAAAGAGATATAGTCACCTGCAAATTATGTCCCTTAAAAGTTCATTCACATTTTTTATTCAACTCATCTCAGAAGCCCCTTATGATTTTTTTTAAAGGATTACTTCTTTAATATAGCAAAAGTACATTTCACGTTAATTCCTATATACATTTTATACTTATTAGGATTAGTAATCACAGCCATTTTTCTCAACTGGCAATGTCACTCTATCCGCAAATATTATCCCTGCTAAATGTGTGTTGCAGAATCTAAACTCTACTTAGGAGACAGACAAGAAAAACAGTAGGAGTGAAGTATTAAGTTCTTTTAGACAACACTTGGTCCAGTTTTCAAAACTATAGCATAATTAGTATCACCCATATTGGTCATTTGGGCCACTATGCAGCTGAAGTTGCCAGATGCTCAGGTTTTTGAAAGTAATACAACTAAATTTTACTTGTCACTTTTTATATACAAATGTATGGGCATTCAAACTTATATAAACATTAAGGCTGAGATTTTCAAAAGTAATGAAAAGATTTATGCATCCTTTTTCCATTAAATTCAGTAGAAATCAGATGTTGGAATATTCTGTGCAAGGCTCCAAATCCCAGCACAGGAATGGAACTTGTTAAATTTGCTGAATCAAAGCTAGAGGGTGACAACAGGGCTGGGATTCATTTCACCCCAAGACAGTTGTCTAAATTCATATGAGATAAAAAGCCTCCTGGTGATATCTATCCCTTCACTGACTGTAGAGGGAGCCTAGAGAATAGTTCAGTCTAGCTGTGTAACTTTTACAGGGATAAAGGTAGGTAAGATAAATCCTATTCTACGTACCTACCAAGAATTTAAAATTTGGGAAGAAAACTGGTTAAGGTTTTGGGAGCTTACATAGTGAAGAAAAAACATAAGTGAAAAGCTGGGTGAAACAACCTTATCTACTTTGTCTAGATTTTTACAGTCTTGGCAGGAAAACCTATAAATGATGTTCAAGTTTTTTGCTCGCAATGCTCAACGCTCTCCAGGCTGCCAGGTTCCTGCTGTTTCATATAAAAAGCTCCGAGTGGCAGACAGAAGTTGGAGCACTGGTTAAAGATTTCTGCCAGTATGAAATGTTTTAAATGAAGAAGATGTGATTATTTGCCTGGCTTCCTAACTGCACTCCTTGGCTACCCATAGTTGCCAATAAAGGCCCTCAGGTCTTGTATTTTATCGCACCCTGTATTTGGACACAAAATTCCTGTACAAAATACAGTTAAGCTAGAGGCAGAACTCTTCATATGTATCTTCCTACATCCTCGGAAATCTGAAATATAAGGAAATCCTATGTCAAGGCAACACATTACAAATATTGCCGTTTCCCATGTATTATTCTGCTACCATCAGATCATTCAGTCTTTCCCTGTTTCTGTCACGTAGCACTATCCTTCTCAAGCACATAACGCTCACTAACGGGCATGTGACAACCAAGTCTGATTAATGAAGGAACAATAATCAGGAGTTCAGGTTGCTCCAACAAAGCGAGGATGGGTTGTGCTTAAGACAGTCACAGATTCTCAGTATACACCATGGTTTTCAAGTTTTGATGGTGAGAAGCAGTATTAGTACAGGGTACTGAACTTTTTAAACTGACATTTGCATTTACAAATTAAAACTCTGATTCAAATGGAGATGTCTGAATCACCTGCTTACAATGAAATAAAAAACTTAAACCCAAAACTTTTACTGTTATTGCTGCTATAATATCATATAGCAGCGTAACAGATCACTGACAAGGGTGTTAAGGTAGCTAAATCAAAGGATATTTAGTTCCTGTCCGGAAAGGCACCAAAAGAAATATAGAGAGAATGAAGCACACATTGGGAAACTCAGAGGCTGTGATAACAGAGTGGTTTTGTATGTTTGTTTTAATTATTAACTTTAAATTTTCACTTCAAAGAAATGGGAGAATTTATGCATGCCAAATAGCGCACTGAGCAAAGTAAGTACAGCTTTCTTCTAAATGGCATATCTTATCTTGTCAACCTCATTTAAAGTAAAAAGGCATCAGTAGTAATAATAAGAATGCAGTTTGCTGAACAATTCCTTCACAGAAGCCAGCTATTACATACTGTAACAAATTAAAAACTCCAAAAGTCTATGTGGGTCCCCAGAGAAATGCTATTTAATAAAGCAAACACCGATATTGAATGTGACAGAATTCCATTTGCTACAGAATCCCATCCAACTGAGTTTGGCTGCAGCTGAAGCAATTAGAGAAAGCTGTGATTTAATGATTATGCTAAAACCCTAGACAAACAAAGCTCTCACCTACCAAGTGGCCACTTAGCTGTATCACTACCACCAAAATGTATAAAAATCCTTGTAGGATTTCATTTGCTGTCAGTCAACTAGTAGCAACATGAGCAATTATTTACTAAAAATGTCTAGTTACTAGCTACCCTACTGCTTAAACATGAAAAATGTATAAATCTAAATTTAAACAAAGTAAGCAAGGCCAACTGTGAACTACGTATGTTGGGAAAATCACCCACTAAGGTCATCCTTGTAGCCGAGACCTGATATGATCAAGTCAAAAGATCATAATAGGTCAGCTTTTTATCCTTTAAAAAAAAAACCAACAAACTTCATGTTGTATATGGTAATCCACTGGGGCCTCACCTCTGGGTCCATAAACATCCAATGAAATTTTAAACATCTTTTCATCACAGCAGTAGCCTCCTATGAACTACAACCTATCACTTCAGACTCTGTGAACCCGCTAGATCAGCAGTACAACTGATTCACTTGAGATTTCTTAGCCTTCGGTAGATGGTATTCGGCCTTCCCTATTTTCTAATGCTTTCAGAATTTATTTGTTTAAAGTTGTAGGATGTAAAGCAGTATAAAAAAGGATTGTATGCATGTGCCAGTTTGGAAAACTTTCTTACGGAAAGCTTGTAAATTTGTTTGGAAACTATGGAATTTCTTGCTGTGTTCGTGCCAGCCAACAAGCTCCATTGTGAAGACTGACTAATGGTCTTTCTGACTCCTAACTTTCACATTAGCGTGAGAGCCAAGTGAGTGACACTTGTTCCCTTCCAGGTGAAAGCATCTTCTGACAAAGAGCAAGCAAAGCCTTGGGAAAAGCAGTTCCTTTCCTCTCCAACTTTTTTAAGGATCAGGATCTAGAGACATGGTGCATATCCATGCCTAAACAAAAATATCAGTGTTGATACAGCCTTTTAAAACCAGAAAGAATATGAAGTCTGGGGGAAAGCTCAGACACACGGAAAACTATTTTAAGAAAGAAAACATTTTTGCATAACGTGGTGAATCATGCACGGAACTGCTGCAAAAAGAGAGTGAAATAACTTCGAGAAGCTATGTATGGGAATGCACTTCTCAGGGAGATCAGACCTATTTTCAAAGATCTAAATCCTCAGGTCTTAACAAAAGCATGTAGTGTGGCGGTTTGGATTTGTTTGGGTTTTTGTTAGTTTTGATATAGCTGTGTATTTCTAGCTAAAATAAGCGATAATTGTGTTCAGAACCCTAAATTATTTTTCTTAATGTGTTCCTCGAGAGTGCTGTAAACCCAGAGCATTTACAGGTTCAGAGCTTTTCTAGGAAGATTTGTGTTCAGACTACTAAAGAGCCTGAGAAGGCAGCAGCAGCCTTGGCAAAGCCAAGAAACTACACGGTCCCATTTCTGGGAATGTGTAACTGCCAGAGGAGCTGTCATCTGAAAGTGAGACAGAAAATCACGAAAGATGTCTTCCTAGACTAGGGGAAGCTTATGTTAAGGCTCAGCCCAGAATATACGGATCCACACCAAGCAGCTTGGTTTCTACCAATGTAGTGACAACCACTGTGAGATGTTATCATATTTACGTGCACTATGTTTAATCAGATCCTACAAAATTGATCGTGGCTGGATGTCTCTCTAGGTCCTCAAATAAAGAGTACATCAAAATCTCACAGACCCTTTTCTGAGGGTGCTGGGTTCAGGTGCTGACTGTTCAAACATCTTAGGATTCTCCTCCAAATGAGTTCCTCCACAATCAACTTGACTTTCACACCTGATTTCTTTATGCCACACTGAAAGATCACCTCTCTGCTCTAGAACAAATTACTGCTGTTCTTTTTAATCCCTCAGGCCATCTCAGTTCCACTTTCTGATTTGGAAGAATTTTTTCTTTCTACACGAAAAAAATGTAGAAAAAAAATGTTTTCTGACACAGATGTGCATACACTCCCTTTTTGTTGATATTCTCAGCTTCTGTAGTAGTGTCTCCTGGATCAGGTCATCTTTTAAAATCATATATTTAGTTATCCCTGGTCTGAGGCACTCTAGAATGAATGTGAACTTTTTATAACCTCCACAACATGTGAGGTCTGAAAGCTGCAAGAGGCCCATCAGAAACTGCAGGGTCAGCACAGAGCCCACTCTGTATCTCACAGCATATCAGTAAGGACAAAGGAGTGTACTGAAGATCAAATATGCTTTGTATTAAGCAAGCAGGTCCTTGTTCAGACTCCTTGAATGTTCTAGTTCAGTAAGGTTCCACATCTGGCAGGGGTCAGATCTGGGCTGACTTTCTTCTGACTTGATTCAGCACTCTCCAGTACAGCTGACAATTGCAGGCCTTCGTGTCCTAAAGTCTCGATGGACTTGCCAAGTACAGAATCAAAGCAGTTTCCCTCTCTGTTCCTGAAAACACTCATGCACTCTGATCTGAAGGGACCACAAGCAGGATTACACTGTCAGTATTCTCCTCATCCCTCTGCCGATATTCCAAGCACTCAGTAGTAGCAACCAAGGAGGTGATACTAAACTGCCCAGGGAAATGGCCTAGAAGCTGGAGAGACACTGAATATTTTCAACTGTATTATACAGTGTGCTGCAGACATACAATTCTATGGATTGTCAGTTGATATATACCAACTGAAGCCAGTGTTCAGGGTGGGACATGAAAACAGAAGTGTCCTCTGCATTATACAGGGTGAGTCTAACGATCATGAACGTTGTATGGAAATACCTAACCTATCGGACCATCAGCAGCAGTGCCTTGCAAACATAAAAGGAGACATTATGTTCCACAATGTTCTTATGATAATAAGCACAGCAGTCAGGCATAATAAATGTCTCCTAAGAAATGTAAGGTGAAAAGGTGGTACTGTATGAAGTAACCATGGCTCTAAGAATTGATGTTTCCTACTTGAAAGACTACACACTCCTTTCTTATTCCTAGAAAATGTCCACTTGCCAGGTGTGCTTCTTAGATTTAATCAAGTACTTCTGCACTTCCAAGGTGGCCATCTGTTCAATTTTGAGAGAGAAAAACCCAAAAGTAACTTACCCCATAGCGAAATAAACAGAAGCAGGTATACAATTTTTTCACTTTGACAACTGCTACCATAAATACCTCTATGGAAACTACTATACATCGTGTTCCAATAAAAAAAATATAATTATTTCCCACCCAGATAATGATGAAAATAATTCTGGATATCTTGCTGATCTACAGGGTCTACCCCAGGTGAGATGCAGCAGTGTCTGTTCTGTGTGGTGTAGTGCTGGGAGCAAAGAGATAGACCTTATAGCTTAACATTTGAAATTGTCAGTCTTTAGTATCTACTTTCTTGCTACAAGCTTAGAATAACTAGGTTGTCTATTTTTCTGCTGTGGATCATGTACTCTGTATCTTGTCCTATCAAAAAATTAACTTGAAATCAGAGCTCACAGGTCCTCTACATAGATATTAAAGTGTGTTCTTTTCCTTAGGAACAGGAGCCTACGCTGATGCATGGTTGCAGAGAAAAGGTTGAGTGTGACAAAATGCATTTAAACGTGAGCAAGGGAATAAAAGGAATTCCAAACTCCCTTTCTTCTTCAATAGATGACATTTAAGCCAATCACATGATCCTTCACAGCCTGGCTCTGCTTTGGGTAGAAGCACTGAGTGGCTTGCCTATTTTAATCGCGTATGTACATTCTCATGGCCATCAACATCAGATAACTGGAAGCTCACTTGGAGGCAGGGTGTTAAACAGAGTGCAAATTTCTCATTTGGAGCAGAAGAAAACGTGACCATCTTTGATATTATCTTTTCTCATTAAGCTTCTTTGATTTGAGCATTGGTATCAAAAGTGACCTGAACATAGTAAAGACGATGCAAGTTTCACTATTCCCTGTTGCATGTGACTTAAAAATTAACGGTTCATTAATATCCAAACAGATCTGCTTTGGGGAGACCTGATCAGAATTCAACACTAGATATCACAAGCATCTGAGAGCACTGCCAATGCGTTTTTAAAAAGGACCAGAAGAAGCATGTCTTGTACATTATTTCCACCACCTTCACTTGCAAAAGCGGTATCTCTGCTTCAGTGACAGAATAAATACATGGAAATTTATTTTTTTTTCTCCATTTCTCAAAAGGTAGGGCACTTTGCACCAATAAATGAAAAAGTCAGCTTATTTTATCTGATTCATGACATACTAGCCACTGGTACAAACAGAAAGATGGCAGCTCCCCTTCCTTCATGCTTTGATAGAAAGTCAACAGAGAAGTAATACAAACTGACAGGTTTTTCTGACTGAACTCCTGATACCTGCCGGTGCATAAACATGCAGTTGTTAAAACTTATCACTAGGGCCAGGGTTATCCCCTCTTGACTAAGAGTCTGCCAAGTCATAAATAAATGAGCTAAAAATAGAGTTCCAAAATGATTTGTTCTATTTAGTGTATTCTGCCACTAAAATGTCATGTCCCAGAAAATCTCCAAACAAGAAAGCTGAGATTTCACAGTTTCGTGTCTTTACTTTCCAGATGTTGCACAAAACTTGGTAAGTAGGAAGGCCATCTATATGTCTCTTCAATGCTCAGTGGTGTCCCTCACGGGTCCGTATTGGGACCAGTATAATTTAATATCTTCATTAATGACACAGACAGTGGGATCAAGTGCACCCTCAGCAAGTTTGTAGACAACACCAAGCTGAGTGGTACAGTTGACATGCCTGAGGGATGGGATGCCATCCAGAGGGATCTGGACAAGCTCGAGAAGCAAGCCCGAGTGTACTTCATGAGGTTCAACAAGGCCAAGTGCAAGTCCTGCAATACAGGCTGAGGGATGAAAGGATTGAGAGCAGCCCTGCTGAGAAGGACTTGTGGGTACTGTTGGATGAAAAGCTGGACATGAACCAGCAATGTGCACTCATGGCCCAGAAAACCAACCACATCAAAAGAAGCGTGGCCAGCAGGTCAAGGGAGGTAATTCTGCCCCTCTACTCTGCTCTGGTGAGACCCACCTGGAGTCCTGCGTACCTGGAGCCCTCAGCACAGGAAAGACATGGACCTATTGGAGCGGGTCCAGAGGAGAGCCACAAAAATAATCCCTTGCAACACAAACCATTCTATGATTCTATGATAGACACCTTGAAATTGGTGGGCTTCTGGTAAGCACTGATGACAGTATTTGGTTGCAGAGCAAGACATAACAACTCCCTTCCCAGATGAACATTTCTGCTCCACTCTGGGGCCAAGCTTCTATTAACAGTACTGCATTTTTTATTTTCTCCGTCCTTTTTTGATTAGCTTTAAATCACTCTGACAAAGATCACCTGAACCCCACCCTCAAAAAATTATGGCGCTTTTTTGTATACAGTTAGTGCTATATACTATTTAGAAATAAAGGTGACTTTTGAACAGTAAATCTTCTGAGAACAATTCTATCAAGGCAAGGCCCATAAAATTCAGCCAAAGAAAGTACGTCCCACTTCTCAAGTATTCAATTTAATGCTGTATCCTACCACCGCACTGCTGAATAATCTACCGGCCTTTGTTTATAGTCTAACAGTCAATAGAAGAAGTTGCTGAATAATGTAAAAATCTTTTTGTAGGGAATTTTTCAAATTACAAATCTGATCTCAGTTTGATTTGTTTACATAGATTTCTGCAACCAAAGTTTAATTCATACAAATGTTTGTGAACAATGAATTTAGGGGCAGGTTGCCAAGATGAATGCAATCATCAAAAGAAAAATCATTTTGTGATTAAATTAAATTCATTTCCAGCAGAGACAGAGGTAGCTTATAAAAATGAGTTGCAGAATTAGAGAATAGAAAAACCAGCACAACAATCTACTATTGCTACTAGTTAGTCTGTCATATGATGGGATTTCTGTTTGCTTTAAAATAATACTAGGAAATTATGAGTAAAGGTGACCAACCATAAAGCAAGACTAGCAAATCTGAACAGAGATAGGAAATTTGTTACAAACAGTTTGTGAACAATAAACAGTGAGATAGAACACTTATCTGAACAATTTACAAAAGCAGTAAAAAAATTTATGATCTGCTTTTGAACACTTCATGAATGAAAAACTTAGATATGCCATCTAGAAAGAACAGGAAGCTAGAACCAAAGAATGTCTTTATCACCTAAAACAAACTAGGTCAATTAAAGTCCACTCCCATCTATGTTTTTAATAAAAAGGCCTCCACAATGCAATTTCTCCCTCCCTGAAAACACTGTCATGTCCACACCAAGGGATTCTAAGTCAGCTGGATTTCAGCTTTCTCATGCCCAAGACCTCTCCTCCCTGAACAGCCGCAACATGGTTTGGCAAGTGCCAGATAGCACCTAAGCCACTGAAGGGCTGGGTCAGTATGGGTAAAGAGGAGGAGAAATTTCCTACATGACAACCTTGTCAGTAAAGTATTTACCAAGAAGGCCCAAATTCAAGTCTCTCTGCAGCTTGCAGAGATTCAAAACTTCCTTCTCTAGCAACCAGGCAGTGCTCTGATTTCCAAAAGAGGCACCATTTATCCCTTTTTAGCCACTCTTTTGAGGCTGTCACTGTTTTTAGAAGGCAACACAAACTTTCAGGGGGAAGAAGCGACTAAGCAAGAAGGATCTCTACTCTAGAGCTATGGGAGCCGAGCACCTCTGGTAGATATGGATCTTGTACTTCTGGAGAGTAACCAATAGCTTTTCACATAGAGGGTCTCTACTCACATCTGCATTAGCAAGCTGCAATAACAGCACAACAGCTGGTGCTGATGATCCAATGCCCACAATATATGGGGTTTGGGGGGTGAGAGAGGTGGAGAGAAGGGTTTAATTTCAATGAGCTTGAGACTAATCTCATGGGATGCATGCCGAAGAGCGGTCAGAGACCGTAAGATCTAGTTCACACGTGCCAAGACTGCTTTGCAACGTGACTCAACATGTGTTGTGAAGTAAGTGAAGACATTCAGATAATTTCCTTCAAAAGTAGCAATCCAAGTACAAACTAAAACACTAGCAGAGGTGAAGATGCAGCCTGTATTACCTTTTCCAGACACACCTAAGAGGAAAAATAGCACTCATTTCTGCACCAGTTTTTTGAGGTTCCTATCCTCAAGGATTTGGGTGGGCAGCTATGTCTGGGTGAATCCCAGCTCTAGAGAGGTGTTGTTCTTTCACAACAAACCAAAAAATAATCCCTCCTTCTAAAGACCACCCCACCATGAGCTTAGTGTTGAGTTGAGCAAATGGCTTGTTTGAAACTGCGCCGAGGTGCATGTCTTTCACCCTGTGCTTTACAGGGAATCAGCCTGTGGTTTTATTCCATTTGATGGAAACTTACTTTTTTTCCCCACTTAACTGGTTTTAACTAACTGTGGCCACTCTGGCCGCTCTGCACATGAGAAATAATCACCAAAATAAGCAACCCAAGAGCTTTTAATTATGCAAGGAGTAATACTCCAACAGTACTACACACCCAGCTCATAAGAGAGATCTGGGGCTATATTCTGAGGGCAATTATGCTAAAGCAAATCCCACCAACTTCAGAGAATGCCTTCACTTTCTGTGACAGAATCTGTGTGACAGAAATCGGAATTTGGCACTTCAGGCAAATTTGAGCCTGACATGGCTCAGAAATGCTTGACAGGTGCTGCCTATGAGAGAATCTTCCTCTTCGTTCCTTCCAGGGGTGAGAGGAAGAAAACCTCTCTGGTGGTATAGCTTTAGGAGTCTCTTTGCCAAGTACCTGCCATACGCCTAAAGGCATTAGAGAAACATGGTTACATTTATTATCATGAGACCAGTTGGCTCTGTTAGAATATCTGAAATAAACCCCACATTTTTTAATGGCCTGGTTTGTTATTGCAGAAAGCTGAATCTTGGTATATGAGCTGTCACATCAGATTCTATTTTATTCTTTTATTTTTACAAAGTATTGCATAAACAGGAACAGCTGGTGTTGATTTATAAACACCAGAGTTGTCTTGAGAGTTTAGATATTATTTTGCCAACATTTAAGCCTAATGATTTCCAAGCAATTGTTCTGTACTATAGTGGACAGTGGTTCTTCTGCTGCCTGGACAGAAAGATATTTTCTAATAATAATACTAATAATGTAATTCTGCATTACACTTAGAAGGATCTTATGTGCATAGATCTATCTGTCTGTATATCTGTGTGTGAGTGTCTTCTTTCATCCAGTATTTATTCTTAGAGAATGCCACAACATTCACTGCTCCAATCTCTTGTAAAATTATTGTAGCCTGTTGTAAATAGCCAGGCAAAGGCCTTGGTCCCTATGAATACCTGTGTGTTATTTGCATGTGTGAGTACCTTGAAGTGAGATGTGAAAATGCAACCAGTTGTTCAGCTTAATGTTTAACCACCTTAACCAGGGGACGATTCCCCCCTGTTTTATTCACAATACAGTTGCCAAGTTCTGGAACAAATATTCTCCAGATAACAGTCTCTTCCCCTGTCACCCTGATCCATTCCCATGCTGTGCACTGAAGAAAGCAGGGATCATGTGATCACATACTGTGTGGTCAGTTAACTAGAGAATTCATTGTAAGCTAAAAGATGCCCGTTAAAGTTTCACAGGCAAATTGAATTCCTGCATCTCCAAGTGGCAGCACTGAAGTTCTTTTATGAAAGTCAGACTGTCCTTATATTTTTCTAAGTTTTGATGAAGAAAAACCAAAGACTTGGTTAATAAATCACGAAAAGATAGCAAACAAAAGGTAGAAATAACTGGTGAACTTTCATAAAAGAGGAAACCTACCAGCCCATCTGCCAAGGACCTGAGATGCTACATATAGTCTTTTAGGACTTTGAGACAAGATGGATAACAACATGTAAAAGTTTACCAGGCGTGGAGAGTCACTCTGGCTAGCTGATCTGAATGCAAAGAGTTGTGGGAGGCTTAAAATACTAAACAACAATAAAACAGCAGAGGGTATTGACGAATGCAAAGTAATGCATATGAGGGAGAACAATCCTAATTAGATCTAAACCACAACGGACCCTAGCTATTATCACTCAGCACAAAAATCTCGGAACCATTATGGATAATTCCATGGAAATATTGGTTTAATGATATGTAGTGATAAAAAAGGCCAACCACATGCTTTCAGCTCAGAAAAGAGGCAACGGGGGATGCGTACAACAGAGGTTTGCAAGTCATAAAAGTTCCGGACTTTCTTGTTTGTGATTAGGGAATGATTATTCACTCTAATAATCATCATTGTAATAAATAAATTACAAAAAAAAATCTGGGGACACCTAATGAAATTAGCACACAGTTTTAAAGCCAGTAAGAGGAAGTAATTTTTCATACAATGCACAAGCTGCAGAACTCATTGCTGCTGGGCTTTGTACAAGTCACAAGCATAAACAAATTTTAAAACATATTAGGTGCATTAGTGGAGGCAGAATGTATTGGTAATTCCTGAACACAGTGCTGCAGGCGCAACTTTCCGTTTGGGATGAGCTGATATAATGGTCCTTTCCCAGTTTTGCTCACTTAACACTTTTCCAAACCATCTGCTGCTGGTGGCAGGATGTGGGACATCTGACCCCTCTTCCCCACAACTCTTCTCTTCTGCATAGGCTGATTCCAAGGCCTGATTTTTTTGTGTAGGAAATATCAAATCCCGTAACTCCCTTTGGTTTCCAGTTTCATATCAATGTCTCTTCCCCAATTCCCTGTTTCTCTGTCCATATCCCTTTCACCCTTGCTTTCCCCCATTACTTCCTAATGGCACTAACCAGAGATAGACCTACTTATTTTCTCAGCTAGTTCCACTCTCCCACCTCCCACCTGCCTTCATTAAACTTTCTCAAAGATTTATAATTGTCAATGTGATGCCTTTCATAAAAATGTTATAAGACAAAGATCACCCTCCTGCCAAATTTCAGATCCTTATTCCAAAACAATAGGATGTGGGACAGAAGGAGGGAGGGGAAGCTACAGCTATTCAGTTTGCCAGGACTTTTCAGTGTGGTCAAAACAAATATATTTTCCCCTTGCCTAAGGCCTGGAAGTGTTTGAATCATTTGCGCTGAAACTTTCCAAAATAGATTCAACTAAGAAGAAACCTAGCATGGAAAGCTTTGACACACACAGATGCCAAATGGTTAAAGTCTGGCAAAGTTATCAGCAACTGCAAAAAGAGCGTTATCATGGAGAAGGCCAGGCAATCTTAGTAAAACCTCATCTATTACACCACCAAAGAGCACAAAATATAGTATAAAACATGTGATTACTGATGCTTCTGATATAATGAAAGCATAGCCTTCTGTGATAGATTTTGGCAATCATTTCACTGCACATTATTTTAAGAGTGCATTATTTTATTTTGCAAGATGTCATCAAATTGAAAAAATCCTTTTTGTCATGGGCCAAAAGGACTTTTAAAACGAGAAGTAATGAAAACATCGGCCCTGGCAATGACCGCAAAAAATAATGCCCTGCAATTCTCTTTGTTTGCAAGTATCCGCAATTATTTCTCTTTAATGGCTATATTATGATTGATTTTAAAAAATGGGAAAACAGCTGTGTTTAAAATGTGCCTCACTTTCCATAAGACACAGTTTTAAATGCAGATAAGTGAAGGGATTTGCAGCTAAGACTGAGGCTTGAGGCAGTAATTTACCCCGCTGAGCGCAGTGAAGCCCAGCTTCACCTTCCTGGCAACGAGCACCAAGCACCAGCTTTTAGCCTTCAGTGCCAAAGCTGCCCGCATTGCTCAGCGCTGGCACTGGGGAGGCGAAGCAGGGCACACGCCACTCGAGGCACTCGGACTCAGCAGGTCTTCTAAGGCCAGGACATGAGGCCAGGTCCAAGGGGATGCCGGCTGCAAGGTTGAGTACAAAGTCCCTCCCTTTTCTCTGGCCCCTCATACATGACTATCAAGACATGCTATATAGGAATGCCTAAAAGTATAAAAGACAGATTTGCATATGTGACTTCTGAGTTTTCTGGCTTTTCTATGCTTAAGTAAGTAGGGGTCCATTAAGCATGATCTTCTTTATTAATTATATTTAAGGAGATAAGTACACTCCCAAGCTCATTCCCAATAATGGCCAAGCTCTTAGCTCCCTGGAGAGCAGTTCAAGTGTCTTTATGGCTCTGTAGGCCAGAAGAGCTTTATTTTTCACAGATCAAGAAGACTTGATGGAGCTCACTTGTTTGCTTTCTGTATGTATGCAGAAAGCGAACAATTTTCAAGACGAGAAAAGCTACTCACCAGTTTACAGGATATGATCATTAATGAATTTGCTGGTTTTAATCCAGAATTCTTGCAGATCTTCACATCGGGACCTGTGATGTACCTCCCTGTATTTACGGCACAGTAGATCACAACTTCTCTTCCACTAGCCTAAAGGTAAAGCCAAACTATGTGCCATGTGGTTTTCCTACAAGTATATACAAAGCTTCTATTGCAAAGTTTGTGATGAACTTGAATGAGTATTATAGAGATAAAGCATTCAAATCTTCAGGGGCTTACTCCAGTTGAACTAAGTACAGGGGTGATACAGGCTGCCATAAGAGGGCTCAGTGGAGAACTGGTCTATGATTTTTGTATTTGAAACATGAGAAGTTACTCTGCAGGCTGAATAAATGATGCTGGAATACAGGTGACAAAACTACTATGTGAAGGAAATCCTGTCTCCCACCCCAGTTTACAGTCCTCCGTTTTCTCTATGAACCAGTCAATACACTAACCTTTAAAAATAGCCTTGCACTGTGAATTTGCTGTCAAGTACCTTCAGTTTTTTCAGCTGAAAAGAATTTTAAGTTCAAACACAGCAGAGCCGTTCTCAGCTGGGTTTGACATGGGGTGTACCACCAGTGAAAAAATCCCATTTGAAGAATCTTTTTTTCTCGGATTGAGGAGAAAGAATTCAGGTTGGCTGCTCACAGAAGGAGTCTGCTGGGCAGGTAATCAGGGATTTTATTTCTTTTCTTTTTTTTTTTTTTGCTTTTTTGGTCCCCTTTTTTAGACTGATCAAATTTCATACAGAGAATCATGGAGAAACAATAAACATGGGAGCCTAGAATAGCATTTTTGCAGAGACAAGTTTCAGGATAGAATAACGCTTTAATTTTTTCCAGGCTTCCCACAGTATTGCTGGCAAGCCTTGAAAGCTGTAGAAGAGCAAGCAAATGGATTCCAAATTTCTACCATGGGCCAGATTGTATTTAGCCCTGCATGGGACTGCAAGGAGCGAACGCGAGGGGAGAGAAAACAAAGAATCTCCTCCTGTGCTGAGGCATAAAACAGCAGGGAAACATGAGCACTGCCTCATGCAAAGATGAATCATGACATCAGTTTCTCCCAAAAAGGGCTGGGAATAGTTTAGGAGTGATTGGCAGTTGTCCCTCCTCAGCACCGGCCATCAGAGCTGTTCAAACATGAGGAAACATCTTTGCAAAGGACTGCTGCATTTCACCTGCCAAATTTCTTTAGGACTCCTGAGAGGACCTCAGCCAAAACGCATGCTGAGACATCTTTAAAAGCAAGCCCTTCCTCTTCCAACCTGCCTCCAAGCACAGCCCTGGTCTCAGTCAGAGTATGGAAGGGATGTCTGAATCCCAGGAACTAAGAAATTCCCAGGAAAAAAACACACATAATGGGTGGATTGACTGCACAGCCTAGGCTTCCACAAGATTTTTGGTGTTTTGTTTTTTTTTTAAAGTCTCTTTATGATCCTAGAAACTGAAGAAATATTATTTCTAGGAGAAAAAAGCTTTGAGTATTTTAGCACACTAACATGGTATACTTGGAAAGAAGTAAAATATTCCATCATTCCCTCTGAGCAAGGCACAAATTGAAAAATGGGTGGTTTAGTTTTGTCACACAACAACTGAAGGTGAAACCAAAATGTGCTTGTTGCCCCATCAAACAGACTCTGTTATGTTTTTACACCTTATCATTAATTCAGTTAAATACCTATGCAGCATTGTCAGACTTCAGACTTCAGGTATCTCTACTAGTGGATTTACAAACTCTCTAAAGCAACTAATATAGACTTTCTACTGAAATATAACCTCTTCTTGCCAAAACACTGCTACTTATTTAACACACATGCTACATCACTGTTCATGTAAAACAATGAAACAACTAAAGCAAAGAAAGTAGGTCAGACTGGAGGGCAAAAATAAAACCATCTTCCTGACTACCACTCAAATCCCTGCCTCTGAAATCCTCTCTTGCTCCTTGCCATTTGTTTGTTTGTTCAAATTTCTAACTTTGCTCCTAACCCAAATTGTCAACTATAGGCATAATCATGTTCTGAAGAGATCTCATGGTTCCCTGCATAACTATGTGCAGCATTACTTCCTAGAGGGCTTTTTTGCACAATTTCTACCACTGCACCTCGTCTGCAGCAAAATCTGATCAAGATGGGTGCAATCAGCAGAAGACTGACAAAATTTCTCTCTGCTTTTAAAAACGGCAAACAGCGCCCTGTGTAGTAATTCATCAGTCTAGTCATATGATGTCTCCTTTTTAACTATGCTACCAGAAGAACCCTTTATTTTCAGCAGCAATACAAAATAACAGTATTTTACTAGTGTGCTTTTTGAAGCTAGAGAGCTCATTCTTTTAAAAATAAACACAATGGAAATTAGTTGATCAGTCTCAAATGAAGATATACACAAAATGCTTCAAATAGTAGAAATGATCCTTTTGCAGTCTTCAATTAAAACTTGCAATTCACTCTCTTAAGTGATATTAACGTTAAAAACTGGTAAAGCATCAAGAGACCATGGTAACACATTTTCATCCTGTTCAGCTTAGTTCACAAATGTTTGACTCTTGTAGATGTATTGTCACTTTTAAAAGTTCTTCTCATGCAACAGCACAGGTGCATAGAGTACATGGTGGCTGTAACAAAAACACCACCAAGCCATCTTCCTCTCTCAGCTGGCCAGAGTTTCATCTATATATACCAGCTGTGGGTGCAGCGGCATGATCATTTGTTATAGACAAAGAAATGGCAAAATCATTATGCAATAAAAATTCATGCAGACTTTACAATTTTATAGTAAGATGCATTCATGCAACCTTTGCAAATTAATAGTCAAACAAGTAGCTGTGGTGACACAGAACTGTTGACAGTTTTGAACTTAGGTCTCTAAATGAATACTCCTTTCTTTCCCTTACACTGGCCCCTGGCATGTTTTATGTGAGAATATTTAATAGACCCCATCAGCTCACAGTACACAAGGCTCAGAATTAGTTGCCTTTACTGAATAGGCTGGGAAAGCTGCCTCAACAAATCTGTTCATGCTTAAGGTCTTGTTGCTGCCAACTGACGTGCCTGAAACGGCTGCCTTTCCATCCTCTGCTGTTAGTTTAACTGCACATTCATAGCAGAAAGGGTGAAAGATATAGTCTACAACTACACCAAAATGAAAAGCAAGACCGCTCTTATGCCCAAAATTCAACCCTGCTGGTGCAGAACTAGTGTCTATTTTTCCCTGGATCAAGAGTTTTGAAACAAAAAAAGCAACAGTCCTGAATTTCATCAGTCCTCTGGAGTCTGAGAGACTTGTGAGAGCTCAAGCGTACAAGTGTACTTAGAGAGTTTCCTTCTATTAGCCATAATAAATACACTTGAGCAATAAACACATTTGAGCAGAGAGAAAAAAAAAAAAAAAAAGAAAATGTAAAAGAACAATAGATGCAAGGTTGACACTGGGGCAAAACTGATGAAATTGCTGGAGGATTCTATCCTTATATAAAGACCCTGTCATGCTGCCAAGGTCATCTGAATCTTGGGTTATCTGTTGCCCAAGGCTACTTTACCTTGTTTTTCATTCAGGGATCATTGTTCTTTGGTTGTTTATGTGGATTTTATTCCACCCTTTTCTTCATGCTTTGCTCCCTTTCAGCTTGCAGTCCCTATAGCACGTACCAGAAAGCCCAGCCTGGTTGTGCGCTGAGAAATCCAGACTACTCTAATGGGAAAGAGCAGCTCCGAGTGAAAATAGTTTTCCTCGTTAAAGGAGAAAGAGAGACAGAGAGAAGGTATTTAACAAAACCTTTGTGAAAAGTGAAAAATTCACTAATTAGTTTTAAGGATAGTTCATTTATCTAAACCAGAGAGAAGATGCCATCTAAATATCTTTATCACCATAAACAAGGTAGTTAAACAATACACAGTTTTCCCTGTATTTTACTGCCATTTAATACATTACATTTACCAGTACTCAGAGATTCATCAGAGGGAACAACATAAAGGAGAAATGAAGGAGAACTGAGGAAAATAGAGGGGAGAAAGAAGGGCAGATAATGCAATGTATAATATTATATCATACACATAGCTGAATAATTGAGATTTTTAGAGTGGAGGCTTTAAGTAAGATTTTTATAGTAAAATGTTGTCTAGCATGGGGAGACTGAGAGACCAGAATCTCCCATCATGAATGTTACAGTTATCTTTTGTATCAGTTCATTTAAAACCATTGCAAGGTGTGGCAAAGCTTTCTTATTCCTTCCTCTAGGGTCAGTATCTGTAGAAAACTTTAAAAGAAACATTTGCACTGAGTTGTAACATGGAATACATTCAGCTTTCACAGGAAAAAATATATGAAACAGGCAAAATCGAACCCTACCATTAGCAATGCCAGCTCCCGTTGACTAAAGTGGGAGTTGGATTTCCTTCTATCAAAGCTGACTTTGGCAGAGGTACTCCCAAAGAGCCATGTAATAGGCTTCCTTATCCTTTCCTCTCTGTGGGGTTTGAGATGGTTTTTAAGCTGCTGCATGACTTACATGCCCCTGAATGCAAGATACAGAACTAATTAAATATTTTGCCTACTTTGGAATTCAAACTGTTCATTTGTTGTGCAAGAAAGGGGGGAAAAAGTTTAATTTAAAAAGAATAACTATTAATGTTATTAATGTAGCTATTATTTTCTGTTTAAGTTTTGCTTCAGATATGCTTCTGGTTTTAGGGAGATTTCTTTTTTTCCTTTAGTCCCCAAGGTTATTACATCCTCCAGGACAACTAGAACTTGAAGGTAAAACAAGTAATGTATAGAACTGCAGGATACTGCATACATTTGGAGGAAAATGTGCACAGAAGGAATCACTGTAAAAATCTAAATAATCTGTTACTTAGACATGAAAGATAACCAACCACTGGAAGCCTAAGGAGCCTAGATTTTTAAAAGACTGTTCAACACTTGAAATCAGATCGTATCAGCTCAATATTCCTCAAGCTCTAAATAAGAACCAGCAAAAAAAAAAAAAAAAAGTCTACTCTGCCTAAATTGTATACTTTGGCATTATAAATATATGTTTTAAATCTATTTTTATAATGCAATAAAGTTTGTATAGCAGAATAAGTACATATCACAGCCTTTGGTGATGATGAAAGTTTATTTGCTTTCAAAAAAAAAAAAAAAAAAAAAAAAAAAGATTCTTTCAGTAAAAGCTTTGAAAAGCACTTTCCAAACAGTGAACCTCATCAGAAATGGGTTTTATGTCCCTTGTATGGGATTTAAAAAATTCTTTGAGTGAACGGCATTAATCAGGTCGCTATTTGATACAAGATCTGTCCCTACACCGTGTCAGTTACACAGCTTTGGGAAAAGATCTTTAAACCTTTGTAGAAAAGAGTACATGGAAATAGCTGATAAACTGGTATTGATTTTCACATATCGCCCTTGTCAAAAGGATTTATTCATGTGTCAATGCATGTTGTGGCAAGGATCATAGCAGGATAGCTTTAAAGGATTTATGGTGAATCTATAGGCTTTAATACACTCTGTGGTAAATAACTAACAACTACTGTGTCCATTGATTCTTGTCATGTGGTCAATGGAATCTTTAGCCCACTAATTGTTAGTATTGACAAACAGTTCATGATCTAAATGAGCAGCAGGACATAATTCCTAACCAGCTTTGCTCCAAACACACTTTTCTTCACCATTTACACCCCGCCAGGAACAATGCTTACTCGCAGATGTATACATCAGGACTCTGACTTACTAACTTTAGGTGAAGCCTGTGTAGGCTGTTAGTGTTCAGGTTCCTGCTCTCTACCCTGTGGTGGTTCCTCACACCTTTAAGAATCTTTAACTTAATTTAAAAACAGCCACAGGACAGTAAATTGTGGCTGCAACTTGAATTATTCCTCATTAGGACCTCTATAGCGGTCATTTTACTCCAATTTCAGACATCTGCCTGTACTATTAAAGGTTCATTATTTTCACCTTTTAAAGAATTCAACATTTAGATACGTGTGAGTACATAGATCAGATTCTGATTTGATGTCTGCAAAGAATTTTGGGAGAAAAAAACTATTATTGGGTTTGTATAGGTGTGTGCTCATTCCTGGCAGCTGAATGTCTCAGCTACGACTTAATTTTATTACCTACAAACAAAAAAATCAACAATTAAATAGTTGTAAAAAGATTTATCAAATTTACTGCTAGTGTAATATCAATATCCACAACTAATATACCTGGATAATTATTAGATAAACAATAGGTAAAATTTCCATACATACTCAGAACTAGGTAAACACAGCATGTGTATGCAGAGCATTATCGATTAGCCATTAGCCTTGAATCTTACACAGAGTAATAAATACAGTTTACAGTGTTCTTGAACATCTATCCGATACCTCAGAGACCCACTAGCCAGGCTTTCAGCATCTTAGACACATAAAAAAAATACTCTTATATAAAAACCAAACACCTTAATAGAAAACAAACAAGAAAAGAAAGCAAGCCCTAAAGCTTCAAAACTGGTCTTCAGTACACCCCTTTCCCCTCAAAAGTTTGAAAAAAAAGATGATGATAACATTAAGTTTATCAGAGTTGGATTAATTTGGGACAAAGACGGAAGAATAAATTAAAAACTGAAGATACCTAAGAGCAAAAGCAATGTTTTCTCTTTTACATATTTATCCAAACCAATCTATAGGAGGAAAGCTAGGCACGGGATTTCAACCTTAAGTTTAAATACTGACAGATCATTCAACATTACATTCTTTAGGGTTTTTTTTCTTTATTTGAAGATTTAATTGCGTTTGTGTGTTTCTACCGCAATGTTTGGAAGCCCCTTTAAAAAGTGGTTCTGCATAGGCACTGCTAGTTACCATTACCTTCAGTTTGCTTTGCTTTCCTAATAGGGCAATTTGTGGCTTGTGGTGAGCATTTGAGGGGACAGTAGTAAAACAGTCTCGGCGTATAGCCTACTTTAAGGAAGGTTGCTTGAGATGACACTTCTCTTCACACCACACCTATACGAGCCAGTAATCAGCTTAATAACTAGAGAAAAAAACAACAACTTTCTAAGTAAATATTTATCAGTTCAAAGCATGAAGCCAACCTGGCACTCACACATACATGGAATGTATGGTCAGAGAAACCATTTCTAGCACGTAGCAACAAATTTTAAATTAAGTAATTTTTAGCAAAATCCTTTAAAGTTAAATTTATAAATGTATTTGGTGTTTGTGCTCTCTTAAGAACTTGAGCCAGTCTGTGTTACTGAACTCCCTTGGATCCTTTATTACCAAAAACTTCTGGGTAAAATGATGCAACCACAGCACACAGTTTCCCAAAGCCATAACAAGTCAAGAGAAACATACTCAAACATTTTCTCTTGACTCAATTACAAACTTCAACAAACTTTCTGATCCTGATTAATAATAACACTGAGGTATTTGTTTAACTTTATGTATATGCCTAAATCCCATTTACTTCAGGAGATCTTAACAGCTCTCCTGTACAGGGATCCTTTCCTCAAAACGAACCTTCATTACTGGCTAGCTACCAGCCTGGCCTCATTTCTTATCCTTATAAATTCTTACCGTTATATTATAAAATTATCTTTTTGCTACATTCAGGTCATCTGTCTCAGAAGCAGTGGATATGAATATAACATAGAGCCTGACTCCTTTATATCTAGGGTAACAACATAAGCAGAAGGGCAGCAAAGTAAATTCTTAATTCTGTCCATTAATCCAAGGTCGCATTTCAGAAACAAAAATTTACCTTTTATATCACACACACTAACCTACTGAGCCCTGTTTTAGATCTGAACAAATAAATTTTTAACCTCTTCAGTCAAATTGTATTATTTAATTCATATAATACCTTCATTAAGATCCAGCAATCCTTCTCATGTCATAACATATGAGGAGGACAATCGGAAGTTATTAATAAAATACACTATGAAGGGCAATATAACTAATAGATTCTGTTTTGCGGGGTTAGAAGGCTGACTAATTATTGTTATTGTTCTTTACAACCTCCTGATGAGATTAATAATAAAATACCACATGGGACTTCATCTACTGCTCAATTCAGTATTTAGCTGGCAATTTAGCTTCATCTGAATATAATTTTCAGCAGCTAAATGTTACAACTAACCAATCTAGGCAGCCATTGCAGGCAGTGTTGTGTATCCTATGCCAGAAGCAGGAAAGGGACTAGTTAAAAGTGCATAAAAGGCAATACAGAGCACGGAGATAAGTATCTGCATCTAAGATGAGGCACCCAAGCATGTAAAAAAACCCCAGTTCTTATGAGTTACTTGACGGGCAGAAGTGTAGTCAGAGAAGTCAGAATGTTACATGACCTTTTCCTGAGATTTCTACCATTATATCATAGTTGTGTACAGCGCCCTACAAAAAAATAACAAGTTTTTTAAAAAGCGTAAACTGAATAAAAAGGAAGTTGCAGCAAGTGATACCTAATGCAATGCAAATGCAAAGGGTCTAATTAAGAAAGTTTGTGAGGCTCTTTGATACCCAAATTCTCTGTTAATTGTGATTTTTCACTCTTTGAAGTAGTTATTTTCTTCTTCGTCTTGTTCCACTCCACTACTCTAGTAGTGGTGCTCAGCCCTATGGTGCAGAACATCAAGGTGGCTAAAAGGTAAAGATTAGTGGCATAATGCTGATCAAGGGTAGCAAAGTTTGGAAAACAAGTTTAAACCTGGCAGGTAATTAATATGCCTGCTGCATTCCAGGCCTGAGCCATCAGAGCCAAAGGCAACCTCAGAAGGATGGGTTTACCCATCCCTACCTTACACTTCTCCAATTTCATTAATATTCTGTAAATTTTAATATGCATAGTTGCACAATATTTTAAAGAATGGCAAAGGGATTGAACTGAGAATATCTTGATAAAATGCAGTTGGCAATGGTGCATACGCTGTTTGCTGGGGACATCGCCCAAGCTGATCAGAGAAAAGGCACTGAAGCTCCACCATGAGATATTTTATGTTTTCAGTAACTATCAGCACTGTCACTGAAGACTGATCTGCAAGCATCTCCTGTGTCCAATTATCACTACCCATTTTGGTAAATGACAAGCTATCAGGACAAATCTGTCTTCCAGACTTCTGGGTATTTATACATAGCACATTTCCCTGTTACAAGCTAAATCTGTGGGCATAAGCACTATAAATGCAGTTTACTGAATGTATGGCAAGACTGCCTTTCTTCTTTTGAAGAAACCAAAAACCTTTTCATGGTTTGAGTACAGTTTCTCTCTCTCTCTCTTCTTTTTTTTTTTATTTTTTTATTTTAATATAGAGATTGTTTGATCCTTTCTACACCACATCAGGTCACAGAATGAAAGCAGGACTTCAGAGGAATTAGGTGAATCCAGACACTTTCAAATTTAATTTGCACCAATAAATGGGATTCTACCTAAATACGATTCATTTCCCCTGAAAATCAGTCCAATGTTACAACCAGGCAGCTGTATTTATAGCCCTGATGGTCTCCTCAAACTACACTGTGTGATGAAGTGTAACTATTCTTCGCTGGCGCAACTTAGGCCCAGCTTCATGCTAGTTTCTTTGGGCAGATCTGTGAAGGATTTCTTAGATCTCATAGGAGAGAAACAGCAGATTTCCCAAAGAATCCCAAAACTTGGATGCTTTCCCCTGGGAATGCCATCTCCACTAGACAAAGGGGCTTTTGCTCTGCAGAATAAGAGACCTTCCCTCTTCATCCAATCCCATTCTTACCCAGGAGAAGTGGGAAATGATAATATAAGATTCACCTCCTCGACTACTTCCCTGCTGATGACAAATGTATGTTTTCAAACACTCCCAATGTTACAATTTCAAGTGTCAATTCTTTTTCTATGTTTCTAACCATTTTTAACTGTAACCTGTGATGCATTCATAATTAGAGGTGCCTTTAAACATGTGTGCAGAATTCAAGTGTGCGATTAGTATTACTCCAGCCACTGGAACACACTGCCATGAGGTGGCTGGCAGGAGCCGTAAGGCAGGTCCCAGGAGCATTCTCACTGCTGCTTTGTGCAGTGGCCATGCTGGGGGAAAGATAGGGCAAAGGCAAGAATATCTGTAGAAGCCTGACTGTTCTCGATGTCTTGGTTACACCTTCTCACGTCATCCTCCTACATCCCAACTAACAGCGCACAAAAGACAAGCTGCAATCTAGAAAGAGTCCCCATTTGTTTCACTGCCAGCCACGTGAGAAGCTCCTCGAGCAAGCCTTCCCTGCAAAAGCCATCTCAGCTACCTTCTCAGGCTCCTCAAAACCACTGCGGAAGGGATCAATTCACAGTGAGTTCGGTGACATCAAGGGTTTTGCTGTGCAAGTACAGTCAAGACACTCCAGTCAAAGGCCCAGTTCTAGGCAGCACTTCAACATGGAAGAGCTGCAAATTAAGCTACCAAACTTACTCAGGAGGCCACACAATATCCCCAAAAGGGCATAAAAGTAGCTGAAAGCCGTTAATCACCATAACCTCTGGGATGCCAAGTTCTGTACCATTCCTCCTTAGCTATCCTAGCAGATTGCAATGTTTATTTTTCTTGAAGTACGTTTCCAACTGTTTTCAACTTGAAAATATTTTCCAAAAACCTCTGCCCTTGCCAGGAGCAAGCATTTCAGTGCCTGTCAGGATTGGGGCTCAATGCTCAGCTTCTCTCACTTTCTGGTGCTTCCTCCGTGAAATGGGGAGTTACTGCTTCTTCCCAGCCCTGTTAACCTTGTTTATTTAGATAGAAAACTTGTTGGGAGAGGAACTGTCTCTCACCATATGTACGTAGAGTACTCTGAACAATCAGGCCTTTGCCTCTCCAGGCACTATCAACGTTTAAGCAAGAAAGCCAAGTGATGATAATTCTTAGAGAAAAATGCAGGGAAAATAACCTAAAAATCACCAGAATTGACATAAAACTCTCCAGCAGATGGGGGCCTAGCACTCCCTGAGGGCCCTGCTTATGTGAAGACCAGTTACTTGTAAACATTTATAAATTCTGGCAAATATGTACAGACTTCCACAGAAGTAATTGCATTCCCCTCCTCTTGCATCAGAGGCAGCTGGTGCCATCTGAAATATACCCCATCCCTACGCCATATCTACACACATGTATGCGTCAGTAAAATGAGTTCTTGTATCTGCTGATGTGTTGAAAGCGAAGAAAAAATCCCTATGAAAAGGTGGTTCTAAGAATTGTTATTTTTGAGGGAAGTATCACCTCCGTAAGACGCACCAAGCAAGCATTGCAGTTGGCTCACTCAAATTACTTTAGATCTCCCAGCCAAGGTAAGTCATGCAGTTCATTTACTGGTAGGGGCATTTTAGCTTAAAGTTTGCCTGACAAAATAATGAAAATCTGTTTTCCAAAATGCAAAAAGACAAGTTATAATGTCCCACTCAAGTGTTTAAAGTCATAAGTGATTTATGTTTATAAAATACAGTATCTGCTGAATACTGTAATAAAGTAACAAAAATCAGATTCAAACTAACAGACACTGCAATAAAATCAAATAGCAAATATAACCCTGCCACACTGAAAAAACTAAAAGACTATAAAAAGATAATGATTAAAATTGATAACAACATTCCCTAAATAAAATCTGCCCCTGTATGACAACTACACTAACAAAAAGGACCCCTAACAGGACCACAGTTTCAATACACAAGCCAAAGAAATCCAACTGGAATGAGACACCTGGTTCCCATTTGCTGCGCTGAATATCCCCTGCCCTGACCTGTGGCAATGAGGTTTTCATTAGGGAACAGGCACTGGTTAACTACCTGGATAAATACGGCCTACCTGTAATGGCAGGCTGCGGCCAGAGCATGCTGAAGGCGTATTTCTAGAGAATACAGATGGTGCACAAAAGTCACATTATAATCTGAGAACAAAACCTCTGCTTTCATGTATTTGAGAATATTAATATATAATAAGGGCAGTGGATAAAAGCAGCCAAGTAGTTTTCTTACGCTACCTAGTGGGGTCTGTCTGCAGGCTTTTAATCCCTGTCCCAAGGCGCCCAGAGAAGCCCTCAGTAGTTTGCAGGGCTGCACCATGAAGGTGGGCTGGCAGCCCCTCAGCCACAGAGATGCTGCCAGGGATCGAACACCTCCTGCTCAAGCACACACACAAGCTCAGCCCTTTGCAGCACTGTTAAAAACAAACTTTTTAAGCACCCATCTCTGATTTCGTACATTCGCCAGCTCTGCTCTTGCAGGTACACTGTCAGCACAGCACACAACCACCCATCAGAACAGGTTGTTATTTTCCATGTTTGCATTCCCAGCCCTTGCAGTGCACTAGAGGCTGATGAGGGTTTGCCAAAGCATTAACTGTGATCTGGAAAAAGAAGCACCTTTGATTAGAGAGGCACTGAAGAGCAGCGACAGCAGTCATAGGACTCTGATGTGCTGAAGTGTGAGGCCTGATGGCTGTTTCCTCTTTTCCCACGAAGATGAAGAGGAAACTCTTCTAAAGTGCAGTTTTGCTTAATTATGCTGCCTGATCGCTTTAAAGCACTGTTTGCACACAAACATTGTAGAAGGTAACTGTATGAGAACAAGCCAGCTGATAAGGGCAGCTATGCAGGTGGGTTTGAATCCCTTTCAAGACAGAAGTTATTTACATCTGTTTTGAAACATGGCACCTGAGGCTGTGCTGTATACTTGCCTCATGTCTGGGTCTAACCTGGAAAGTCCAGATATCAGGCTTTGCGTGAAACTCAGCTGCACCCCAGATTGCTCAGAGAGCAGCCCCTCCATCCCAGAGAGAGAGAACAGCCCTCTCAAAGCCAGGGAGAGCACCTAGTGCTGTCCTGGTTTGGGTCCAGATCGCTCTGGCGAGACTCCCTTAGCGAAACGTCGCCAATGCTAGCACATAAAGTGTGCTAAAATTTGCATGCAACTCTTGGATGTTGTTTAACCTGCCGAGGTAATGAGCTGCTGGAGCGGGAAGGCAGCAGAGGGGAAGGAGGAAAGGGAGGCGAACAATCAATACCCTCCGGGGAAAGGGGCTGTTAGAGCAGGGGTGAGGGCTGCTTTCCTGGAAAAGATGCAGCTGCCAGAGTGGATGGTTTGAGCAGCTCCAGGGCTGAACAGTGAAGAATGTAGCACATGAAAAGTGCAGTAAGAGTGGGAAGAAACAGCCTGAGTGGAAGCACAGGTAGGAAGTACGGTATAAGAAACAAGGAAGGGCCATGAAGGCAAGGGTAGCCATAACAGGGAAGACTGCCAGGAATCATGCTGATTACTTATTTTATAAGCAGGCTATAGTTCATAGTTACAGGCTGTGCGTCTACGGGCAGGCAGTGATGGCTATTGGAAAGTTTGTACTCCAGCTATACAGTAAATAGAACCCTGGAATGGAATCACCTATAACTTACATAATTTCTTTTCTGAGTTACAATTCTCTCCTGCATGCTATTATACTGGAAACTATTTCTTCTAATGCAGGTGGTTCTTGGAGTTTACTTTCTGGACTACGAATATGTTCTGCTCAGGGTCCAGAGAAATAGTTTTGCTCCCATCTCCCCCACCTTCACTTCCTATTCCAAGTCAAACCAGTGCAAGTGATTTCACAAAATGAGGAAGTTATATAGGAGTCAATATCACATTACATTTACATTTTAAGGAGTTTTAGAAGAGGCATGCAAGAGCATTGCTCATCTCAGCTTGTTCTATTTAGGAAGGCTTAGAATAACGTTGCAAATGACATGTCTACTTGGATAGAACGCTAGAGGGCTTGGATGCCATCTCGCACTTCGGCAGAACAGTAAATACAAAGACCTCTACTATGGGAATATGAATATTCACTAGCAACAGAGGGAGGTGAATTGTTATGCAAGTGGCAATATCCACTGCATACACTAAAATTCCTCTTGCTTCACTCTAATGCACAATGTTCCTCTGCTTTTAGATGGATGTATCTGAATATACTTTGTGTCTTTAGCATTTTTATAAAGTCTGACATGAACTGATTTTGTTTTTAAAAAAACCAACCGAATACCACACTATTTGTAATATATTACATTAATTAGCTTGTTATACACAGCTAAGAGAAGACACAGTTTTCTACAAGCTTAAATACTTTCCTCTGCAGAAAGTAATAGATGAGTTAAATATAAATAGGAAAGCTTAGTGAGGTGTAAAGTCTCATATTTGAACTACAAAACTGATGTAATTCTAAACTGACTTAATATTATCCTAAGTCTGATTGTTTGAAAGTCTCAATCAAAATATTTGTTAAAGTATCTTATAGTATTAAAGGTTGGAAATGGGATTAGAAATTCTGTGAAAAATGTGTAAAGGAGATCCATATCCATCTCCAGCTTTGATACTCAGCACAGCTATTACCAAGCCTCCAGGAAGAATTTCAATAACAACAAAACCCTCCACTAGTAGATTTGCTGGAAAAGTGTCCACAAAAAGAAATTATTTCATCGCTTGGACATAGTAGGAAGGCTGAGTTTGAATTCAGCCTTGCAAACAAATAAACCACTGAGAATGGGCTAATGGAAGAGAATAATCTGGCCAGAGGAAGTAATGCAGAAAAAAACCCCAACCCAACCCATTACTAAAATGCATTATATTATTAACTGTTACCACATAGTATGACAAGGCAAATAAGGATTAATTTAACTGAAGCATTTAGCCATTTCTCCTGCTTGTGACTGTGTGCAAATAGGCTCCTATTATTATTATTACTATTACCCTTCAGAGTTGCTCAATGAGCAGTGTATTGAACACATCTCAGCATATAACGTTTGCAACTGTTCACAGAGCATATTCCTTAGATAATTCATTAGATGCAGTTCAACGTTTGCACTGTAGAACAGGCTGCCTAAAGCACAGGATAAAGTTTATGTTCCCTGACTGGCTAATATAAGCTAATAAACAATTTCCATGTACAACAAGTTGCAAAAATAATTTTGTTTAATTTAATCTTGGCTCCATCTTCAACAATAGATTTTTACAAACCTTCACTTTAACAATTCCTCAGCAACAGAATTTTTCATTTAAAATCATCACAATGTCTGCATTGGAAAAAAAAAAAAAAGCCTACAGGCCTATTGTGGTGGACTTTAGTCTCTTTACATTTAAGTTAGCAACAAAAATAAGTCCCAAGAAGAGGCTTCAAGTGTCTTTTTGTTGTGTTAGGAGACGGCAAGGAAAAACACTTGCATAAATGCATGTAGCCCCAAAAGCCACTTATGTGCCATGTTCTGCACACGGTAGCAAAGCATTCAGAAGTGAAGCAGATAATATTCTACAGAGATACATTAGAATACTTCTCAATTTAAATTTCTCAAGACCTCCATTACAGCAATAAAGCTCAACCCAGTAATTTTACCCTTCTGAATAGGCTGAACATTAACTAAATCAGAATCAAACCACTGTGTGAAGCTTAGAAAATAAAAAAATAGATGAAACAAAGCTGCTATGCAGGAGCAACTTCCAATAACAAACATAACTTTTCTGTTATTCTTTCCCAAAACTATGACTCAAATACAGTGAAAAATAATGCTTGATGTTTAATTAATTAAATTACTGTGTTTTCCACCTTTTGCTTCATTATGATTAGTACTGTAGTCACTATAAAGCAACTGTCATTTGATTGAAGGAGACTGCAGTCCATGACACTGTGATATATCAATACAGAATACTGAAATTTGGTTAGCTGTTCGTGAATTCATTTTATTCAGATGCTTGTAAAAACAGATATCTGTCTTTCTTAAAACTTCCAGCCCATTTTTACTGAGCAATTACTGTTTCAATGGAAAACAAAAATGTTGATTTTAGACCTGAATTTGAGAATGACATTGATAGGCATGTGCCTATTACAGCAATGCCACCACATATCATAGGAAACGTCACTGCCTATGGATAATCTGTGGAGGAGAGAGGAGTCTTTACTTGCAAGTCCTGTTTGACCCTGTGTAGACTTTATTCATATGCTACAATCCCTGACACCAACCCTTTTGGATCATGACCACACCTGTTATATGGATATATTTTTAACAGAGTGAAATGTTTCTTTCTTTCTGCAGACGAATTAGCATTTATTAGATCTGTTCCAGTGAAAAGAAACCTTCACAGACTTTCAAGACTCATGTCACTTCACAAATTTTAGAAAAACAAGTATCCTGACACTTATTTTACAGTTTGAAATTTGGTGGCTTCTATACAGGAAGGGAGCAGCAGCACAGCCAGATAAGGGGAACAGATCTGTGCTACAATCAGCATTGTTATTTTTCTTTTTTCCAAGCTCACTTTTTCAATATTCTAATCCTCTCATAATTTCCATAAGAGGCCTATACTCAGCAAATAAAACCAAAAGTAAATTCAGATGCTATTTAAGAAAATTTTACAATAACTTCTCTTCACTACACCTTTACTTTTAGAGATACAGCCAAGCCTTTTGGATAGCTGGGAGTTATTATTTTTCTCTTTCTTTGTGGATTTTTTGCTCTGCGCACACATGTACATGACCCAGTATGCAGTAACACACCACCTTGGAGGGGAAGAACTTGCTCCCAGTTGGCAGAAAGGCTTATGTACTATGGTCAGCCATTATCTTCCTAGCCTGGAAACAACATCGTTTTTGTAACTGGCAGGATCAGACTGCAATATTTTGAAGGAAAAAACTAAATTACTTGATAAATGTTGCAAACATTTCCCCAGTTTTGTGGCTACCAGACTATTGTTTGATATACCTTTTCTTTCCCCCCGCCCCAATCTAAATAATGTATGCATCTTAATGATGTGAAAATGGCTCAGGTTAACAGAAAAAAAAAAAATCTGCTCACTGTTTAAGTCAGTAGATGATTATTTTCTGACATTTTATGTCTCCTCTGTGCTAGGCTTTTTGCTATAAACTCCATCAGAATGTGCAACATGAAGAGCACTTTTGGACATGAAAATCATTATACTCTGGGAAACAAAGGTCCTATCCTGTAAGGTAACATGACCCAGATCTACTAAATTACTTAGATGCCGAAAGGAAAACTCAGACAATAGAATTGTAAAGTGTTGTACTCAAAAAAACCCTGAATTCCTCAGTTGCCTTTTGTAAGATTTATCCCAACCAGGCTCCTTCACTGTACCCACCTACCTATGAGCTGCTTCTCTAAATTCCCTGTAGTCGGTGGAGAGAAAGAGATGCTCTGAGGCTGCAATTCATATAATCTATTTTAAATGTCCATATTGGAAGGAGATAAATTGTTTCTTGTGCAAACATGTTTCTCTCCAGTGATTATAAATGGAATCTAGAAACGTGACTCAGAGGTAGCCATCCACATTTGGTCCGGTGAATCCCATCCCTCCTGTTTGCAGGTCTCCTGCACGTAATCAGAACTGTGGCCATTATGCTGGGAGCAGGGCTGGATCCCAGATTTCCCTGCTTCCAGGTGAGTGCCCTGTTTCCTAACCGGTGGTCTCAAGTCCCTTCTTCAACCCCATCCTGCCTGGTAAGCATGGATGTAGTTCTTGCCCACTGTAAACAAGAGAGCTGAGGAACCTCTTCATCACCAGCACCTTATGCAAAGATAAGTGAGTAAATTGGGGGTGGAAAGGGATACGAGGCTACTCCAGGAAGCAGTCAAGCTGACCGTCCCAAATGGAAGTCTTTCCCTGCAGACCAAAGCAAAGACAGGATTTTCAGCTCCTGTTTTTTCTCCTGTATTACCTGGTGGCTGGGCTGGCGGGTTCCCTGCAC
Organism: Chroicocephalus ridibundus; assembly: GCF_963924245.1. Taxonomy (NCBI): domain Eukaryota; kingdom Metazoa; phylum Chordata; class Aves; order Charadriiformes; family Laridae; genus Chroicocephalus; species Chroicocephalus ridibundus. The sequence goes on from NC_086288.1 coordinate 59,205,407, forward strand.
AGCGTTCCGGCTGCTGCAAATCCCGTTTTGAGTGTGGTTAAGCAGCACAGCTCAGCCCGTCCAACAGCCTCCTTCCCGGCCTCCTGCCTGGCCCACCTCATCCTCGCCTGGCTCTGCAGGCCCTCCACCCCTCGCGTTTGAGCTTGTCTGACTCCTCTGTGGGACGAGTCAGGTCATTCACCTGGCAAAACACTGCGTGGATTTGTCTGTTGGTTTGTCTGTGGTAGCTTTCTGTTTCTTTATGAAGCCAAATCAACTTGTGGAGGGGCACAGCTGGAGGGAGACCACCTTGACAAGAGGCAGCAGCTTAAGAGGTCATTCACCAAACGACTCAGTCGGCAGCAGACCCGAGTTAGTACCATCATTCAGCCCTTCCTCATTGCTTCACATTCCCCTCCAGTCCTCAGTCAGTGCCCCCGCCCCAGTCAGCACCACAGAGACACCGGACAAACCATTACAGCTGGCTGAACAGTTTGTCTGGTCACTTTCTAACCCAGTCCTGGGAACTGATTCCAGTTAAAACCAAAAGCCATCCTTTTTATAAGAGGCAATGGTTTTGCAGAGAGGGGTTAGAGACCAAACGAGAGAGTTAAATGGGCATAACCTCCAGCTGGGGTTAAAGAAAGATCCATTCGCACTGTATCTGCAGCTGCAGTCCCAAGTGGGACAGAAAAAAACTGGGCATTACTGTGCTCCCTCCCAGCTGTCTCCCGTGAGGAAGAAGGAGTGATGGAGATGCTCAGTGCTATGTAGGACTGTGCTCAAAATAACAGTACCTAGCCTAACCAATTTTGGCATGTTTTTCCAGCTCTACCACTAGAAACCACAAGATATCCTCCAACAATTACATACAGTTAGCATGGGAAATTACACATTTCTTGGCAGAGCAAGTATCCTGGAAAGTTACACTGAATTTTATTTCACAGAAATGTGCCATCCATACACTTGTTAAAATTCAACTGAACTATAACTAGCTCTTGCATTAGCATTTAGGAGCAGATTTAAATTTTCAAGAAAGCATCCCTAAACAGAGCAGAGTAATACGTGCTGTTTCAAATGTTAAAAAATATGGTTGAATTAAAAAAACTGTGCTGATAAATATAACTTTCTGTTACATCATAATTCTGAAATGGGCAGAATTATGCAGATTTGAATGAAATATGGTCATCTCAGCTTTATTGGATGATTTATTTTAGATTATTACAGACTACTTACACTCTGCTCTGCTGTTATTTCTTTATCTAGCAGAAAAACATATTGCTAGCTATATTTATGAAAGGGTGTATACACATGCATATATACATATATATACATACATGAATATGTATATATATTGCTTAATCAAAACCTGAAAATTTAACTCTTTGGATTCTTAAATATTTTTAGTTGTACCAACTTTAAAGCTTTGATTTTCTGGATAACAATTAAACACTTAAGGCACGAACTTATATCAAATACCCAATTATTAGAAAGCATACCAGTTTTGAAAGTTTACTCAAATAAGGAGACTAGTTTGGATTTAGATATAAACAGCCATGGTAACTTTTATTCTCTGTTTTAAAATATTTTTAAAACTACATTGTTATCTATAGTTGCTGATATAAGGCTCTGAGTACGTCAAGTTTCTCATCTTCCACTTAAGACTGAAATAGTTTCCAAGTGGGCACCCTTCTGTGGCATTGTAACTTTTGTTTCTCAAATGTTGTGGTAAAAGCAATGAATTATTTTTTTTTTCTTTTTTACAAATTTGTAGCTGATATGACATTTCATTGGAGGCCTGGGAAATTCCCAGGGAATCTATATATCTTGGCAGGTCTCTGGCTACCACAGGAAAGCCTGGACAAATTTATTATGCAAAATTTTGCAAATTTTCTCTGGCAGTCAACACAAGATTTAAGCATTCTCTATCATCACAGAATCCATGAAGAGAAAAATGAAAAACAAGTAATGAAAATTCCTTTTAAAAAAAGGAACAAATCAACTAAAAAATCTTTGCATTTGACAGCAAAAAAACCAAATTATACTTCTATTTTCCCTAGTTGCTTTACCTGAAATCTTTCCGTGATTTGTAAAGTTAAACAAACGCTTCTTCTTGTGTAAGGAAAGAAAGGCAGGGTGGGCAACAGGCATAAGCCCAAAGAAGAAAGTCACCATCTTCAGTGACAGCAGTGACTTATGCCTGCTAACAGTGTTTCTTGGGAACTGTAGCTTCTCCCTGCTTTTCAAGCTTCACAGGCACTAATTTTGTACATTATGAGTCACACAAATGAAAAGTGTGGGCACTGCTCTGTAGCAAAGAGCATGCAGTGGAGCCAGCATTTTATTCTGGCTAATTGAGCCTCCCTTCTAGGAATTAAACATAAGGGGGAGGGGGGGGAAGAGTATCCCAAAATCAGAATTTGGAGGACACAGGCTGTTCATACAGAGGGAAAGGAAGGTGAGAGGAACTCGCTGTCAAATTACAGTCAGAAGCTTGAAGATATAAATCTCTGTGTGGCTAAATGAGTGTAGGTGCAGGTTTTTGACCTGGCTTAGAAAAGCATTGAGTTAATAGATGAAAAATCATAACTGAAAGGACAACAAAAAGATATAAACAGGCAACAAAAAAAAATCACAAAGGAAACCAGAGGGAGAATAGCCAAGAGGAGGAAAAGCAGGGAGAGGAGGTGACTTGGGGGTGGGGCTAGAAATGAGTTAGAGGAAGCTAATATAATAGCAGCAATCGCTCTCACGGATCCTTTCTCAGAAATCATTTGCCAAAACAAACAACTGAAAAGAAAAAAAAAACCAAACCAAACAAACCACCAACAAACGGAAATGAGGATACTAGTTCTCTGTCTCCCACATTTGAAGAAAAAATAAAATGACCAGCAGAGGAGGCCACCTCCCTCAAGAAAGACATGTGCAGGTTCGGAGGAAGAACACTATCCCTAGGTCAAGGAATGTAACCTACCCAAATCAGCTGAAAGGAGCTCCTTGCTAGAAATAAAAGGTAGTGAGCTCAAACACTTACAGTCATGGAAAGAAACTGGAGACACAACTATCACAAAGATACAAGCTATTTTTCCAGAACCTTACCTGCAAGTTTAAAAACTTTTCCACCTAGTCAAAATAGCTCATAGTCTTGCCTTACAGGATAAAGCTTAGCAGCACAAGCTTATTTCCAGTGATTCTCCAGCCCCTTCCTAAATGAGCTTTGCCTCATTCCAGTTAAAATTTAAGTTATTGATCATTCCTTTTCATTTCCTCAAACAATTCTAGACTAAGCATCGTGCATACCTGTAAAAATACATATATGCCAAGTAACAGCAGAGACAACAGAGCATACGAGCTCTGAGCCTCCAGGAAAAAGCAAACTCCAGCTGCCCTTCGTTTCAGACTAAGAGTTAAAATTGGTTCTCCTGGAGTACCGTTGGACATTGATCCAAAACATGGACGGATACTCAAAAAACTGTCTAAGAAAAATGGATTTTGAAAGGTAGAAATAGCATCCTTCTAACTCACTTAGTCCAATGTTCAGGCTGCAGCCAGTGCTAATTGTGTCCCAGTAGGCTGATACCTGTGATTCCCTGAACAGCCGTCCTTAAACAAGGGAATTGTATCATGTAATTACCGGTATCACAAGCAACTGCTCTGAAATAGTGTAGTGTTTTAGAAGTGAATTGAATCCTTGTTTAGCCATTCTGAAGGTAAATAATTAAATAATTCAGTAACTTCATTTTGAGATAAAGTTGGACGAACTTTCTAAAACTCTGTAGCAAACAAAAACTTGAAAAAATGGTATTTCCTTAGCAGGACTGCTTTATAATACTGATGAATTGATATTTGTTAGACAAAAATAGCCTATGTGTGAGAGAAAGACTGAGAGAGAGACTGACTTCCCCCCCACCCTTTTGTTATCCATTTCCAAATCTATAGCCATTGCAAGCACAGCATCTCCTGTCCCCTCCTATACCTTCCTGACTCCATACAGGATATCCACCCCAAGGCAGCCTGCTTTCCTAAAACAAACTGTTTCAAGATTCTTGGATTTCTTTAATCTGCCTACAAAATGCCTTTCTGCAAACAGTGTACTCTCCCAAGGCAGGGACACTGAGATACAACACAGCGTCTCTTTGGTACCAGAAAAACACATGTGCAGAAACCTACGTTTAAGCAAATGCCAGACTATCCAAGTGAGTCTGAAAAGAAGAACTTAGAGATGTATATTTAAACCTAAAACTCAGTTTGCCTCTTGCTCCGATTCACCTATGCAAGGAGCCTCCATTCCCTATTGACAAAACTGGGAACCATGCTCCTCAATTTGGTGCTTAAAGTGAGGGAGTGTGAGCACCGTTGTAGCCATCAAGCCACTATACCGCTATTCCTCCAACCAGCTTAAACTGTTCATCTCTTGCAGAGCTTTCTGTTTACCCAGGACCACCTTGCCATACCTCTTCTTGACCTCCTAGAGAAGTTTTGTCAGCATGGGCATCACTGTCTTCAGCAGGCCTTGCAGTGCAGGCTTATGCAAGTACCAGTACCAGCTTCCTGGGATAAACTGCAACTAATCACTTACTGCTCGCAGATGGATTACGAGAATTAAATAGTTAAGGCTTTCATAGCATTTTCAACATATCTGTGGCACTACAGCACTGCACAGAACATCGCAGAAATGCCTTCTCCAATAAAAAGCAATCATGCTGCATGTTTACAAGAAGTCCCCACAAGGCATTCCTCTCATCTTCGTATTCTAATGTATTCAGCATCTCCAGGAACACTGCAAAGCAACAACTCCTTTCTGGATTAAAAAAGAAATCCAAAACAAAAAACCATAAACACACCAAAACAAAAAGCCAAGAGGAAAAAACGGTTTGGGATATCTGCAGTCATACCTACAGCCTTGAACAGTTCAGTGACTAATTATCTTCTTTGTATCTAAGGTCAGGTATGCTGGATATGGCTTATGAAAAGCCATTTGCAGAAAGGCTAAAATATATAACAGAATCAACTGTATTTTGCCCTATTCCTATATATTTCAGTAGCATAAATGCAAGGAAACAATATCATTCAAAGTTCATGATTACCGTATTCTCTTCATCCACTTGAAAAGGGCTTTTGATAGATTACCTAAGCTCTGCGAGTCTATCAAAAATACGACTTCTTAAAGTTGCTATCTGTTAACCTTGGGGACAAAACAATTAAGAGTGCTGGAAGGAGCAAGAATAGAGATTCTGCTTTTCTGGTTTGCTTAACTTCTGAAAATATCGTCTTAATGTCATGTTATTTTGCACAACTAGATACAAAAACATTTGTAAAAGTAATCCTTTGTATTAAGATCCTAAAAACGTATCAACCAGACAATACAAATCATGGCTAGGAAACATCCTTCTGTCATTAAAAAAAAAAAAAAAATTATTCTGACAGTTTCTGGGGATCTTTGATATCAAAGTCTCTTTATAAGACACTGACAGTCATCAAGTGGATGTTTGTCAAAGTACATTTTCCAGATGTCTAAATAAAACTGGTTTACTTTGATGAGTTTTATACTGATAGCTGAAGGTAGAATACAGGCGTTGCTTCTATTTGCAGCTCTTTACTTCAATGGCTTGTAAATTTGCTTTAATGCTCCATCTATTTTTGTTGTGTTTTTTGACAATTAATTATTAAAAACGTCATAAAATGCTGAAATCCCTCACTGTATTTTTTTTAGGAAAAAAAGTATGTAAATTCGTCTGGCTTACACACTTACTACAGCAGAAGCAGTAATTGTGAGGTTGGGGTCGCACAAGGTAGTCACACCAGAGGACATCCTCCTGGGCATGTAACAGAGGGCTTTACCCTGTTCCTTTGAAACACAAGGAAGCCCTGGCACTGATTTCAACGGGAGCAGGATCAGCCCCTCTGAGAAAGGCTTTGACTGAGCTGATCAGCTGGCTCATTCTGCACAGCCCCACAGACACACGTGCTGAGGAGGGGGGAGACCGGCACACCTGTGTTGACACCCATTCACATCCTGCACATGTTTTGGGTGCACAGAAGACCTCCACACAGTCCATGGAAGTCCGTCCTGTCTGTCCCCTTTAATCCCATTTGGTCTGGGGCCAAGTTTTGGTCTCTAAGGCATTTTCTTTTTTTTTTAATCACAATATATACTATGAAAATTAACCTTCTTCTGACATCTTTTATTTTTTTAGTCGTTCAGAAGTTCCTTTCTTACACAGCTCAAATAAAACACAACATTTGTTTTAAAACCTAGTGGAAGACATAGCCATACAGAGTAAATCTATTTACAAAGGTACCAAACTGCGTTATCAATAGTTACATCTCACAAGCTAATCCAAATAGTTTAAAAAAGAGGGTTACTGTGCCCAGCATTTTTATAAATATTTATCTCAGTTTACATAAGCTAGGATTTAGGGAATGGAAAAAAGTGAAGCCATCTCCATGTGGTGACATTTTTACTCTGTTTTCTCTGTATTTATAATTTAACTGATGAGGACAAATTGACTTATTCTTCATTAGTAGCCAGTCAGAAAAAAATAACTTGGCTGCTAAGTACAGTCTGAAGCATAAATAACCCTGCAAAATGCCTGAGGAAATTAACTGAGTGAGCAGAGCTAAAAACAAGGGACGATAGATTTCCCTACCTGTATGGAGAGGATGAGATACCTGTGGGTGCGTGCTGATGGGAGCCACGGCGAATCCCCACAGACCCCACCATCACTCACCCACACCAGAGGGGCCCTTTCTCACCCAGCATGCAGGAGGCAAAAGGTTTCTCTGCACCTTGATGCCACAGCCAACTCCTAACCCCCACTCCCCAAAGACATGCTTGCAGAGCCCTGATGGGGCTGATGGGGGATTTTACCTAAACACCATTCCTAAACAGATAAAACAGTGGCCCTATTTTAGGTGAGACACCAAGGACCTCTAAGGCTAAAACGCATCTGCTGCTGCAGCCCTGGCTGGAAAGCTGCCCCAGTTCCACTGTGCCCAGAGCACAGAGGGAGACAGTAAAACACACATCCATGGATGTGCAGAGAATAGGGGGGTGTCCATAAAGACCCACATACAACCCCAAATACCCACATGCAGAGGACCACATCTGCATTTCAAATACTGTGAGATGAGATGGTTTCCCAAAGTCACATGCACTTTGAAAAGCACTATTGGTAAATCTAGCTGTTTCAGGAACATTCAAGTTCCAGAGAATCATAAAATGTAACTCCCAAAGATTTTTTCTCTTCGGCAGAAACAGTGATGAACGACCTTGTTATTCAATCACAGTTAGCTTCTACCATATGAATTTACAAAGTAAAGTGATTTTTTTTTTTTCTTGTAGTCTGATGAAGTAACACTTGCACTGGGAAACAATGCAGTGTTCTCTAGAAGAGCTGCAAAGCTGAGTGTAAAGGGTGTTGTTAAGATCCATTTTTAATCAGATATAAATTTAAGAAAAAAATTACTCTATTTTCATTTGGCACAGGATCCAGACCACAGCATTATCAGTTATCTGTGTCGCCTGGAAGGAACTCTGGGTAAGTCACAGGAAAAAGGTGGGAGCATTGTCGTGGTTTCCTGGTGGCCAGAACACTACAGTATTGTTCTGGTTTGCTTTTTTCCTTTTTTTTTTTTTTTTTTTTTTTTTTTTGAAGAAGGGGTTATCGCATCATGTCATAATTATTTCTGCAACATCCTCTTTCCATACAGGAGCTGATGCACTATTTATTGACATTGAAAACTGCATCAATATACCCGTGCAACTCAGTACTGTAGTACTGTTAAGTCTAAAAAACAAAGTCTAATCACCCAGTAATGTTGCTTTTTAAAAATACTTCTGGTACAGTATCATCTACTATTTCACTAGAAATTCTATTTCACAATTTTATTTTTTTAAATAGTATCTTAAAGCAACAACTACTCCACTTTTTAGTCTAGATGTATGTTATTACCTCAGTTTTACTGAAGCACAGATTTCTACCATTTAACTAGAAAAGAGCTGAGGTATTTATCCGTGAATTAAATGCCTCCAGTAGAGGTCCAGGAGACTGTAAAAACAGAGTTTACGGAAACCTAACAGGCATATTGGTTTTAAACAAGCTCTGAGCAGAGACAGAGACGGTGCCATACGCTAAACCTGAAAAGATACCAGGAATGAATAGGCAAGTGAATATTATATACACTTATTTCAGGTGGTGGGTTTTTTTTTCCCCCCAATTATTTGTAGAGGACATGTAAAGCTAAAAAATTATGTTAGCACTTTAAGACACATTCTCTCTTAACAGCATTGATGAATTACTGTCTCAGGCTCAAGGGGCCAATTGAGCTTTGTTTCTTGTTTTATAGGACTGAAGCACAGGAAGAATCCGTGTGGTTCAATAGTGTTTCAATATTTTACTGTTGAATTGCAATATATGAGGAGGACTGCTGCTCTGAGAAGGGGAGAGATCCAACACTTCAAAAATATAACAGATCCAACATTCGACATACTCCTTTAATGTGTGAAAAGCTGCCTTGTTAGTGAGAACAGATTCAATATTTCAGTGCAGTATGAACGTTATGGCCAAGATATTTAAATCTGACTGCTGATACCTACATTACTAAATCTGAATGAGACACTTTAAATGAAAGTATCCTGATTAAAAACAAAACAAAACAAAAAAAAAAAAACCAACAAAAAACAAAACACAAAGAACACTAACAAAACCAATTAACATGATCCAGTGGTGGTCTAGAGGAGGAGAGTAGAAGTCAAGAGGCATGTACAGCAACAGATCTCCAACCCTGATCAACAAGCTGACAAATTAAGTAGGGATGTCTGAGAGTAGGGATGCCTGGGATAAAATTTTTATAAATCACAGCTTCCTCCTGTTTTTTCTTTGGCATTCTGGATTGCTTAATGAAGGATCATGGCAGGATTACCTCTGCAATGCTAATTCATCTCCCCCATGTTCTCTCATTTGAAGGGATGGTGACCACAAAATTAGACAAAGTTAGAATAAAATGTGCTCTTACTATATGTATTTATATATAACATATGTAATATGTATCTGGGGAGACGTTAATTAGACTTGGAAAAATCAGTTATGGTCCAGAAATATCAGACTGAATCTTAAGAGTGAAAAATAGGGCCATGAGAGCAACAAGGATTGTCAGCTGTATTTATTCTTTCTCCAAGTTCCAAAGCAGTACTTTTTATCTAATGGATTGTTACCTCTTCGTAAAGACGTTTTCTTATTTTTTGTCAACTAACCTCTGTTCATCATAGCGCTAGGGAACCTTCATCTTAGAGAGCTATTACACAAGTGCCTCTAAGAAATGTGTTTAAGGAACCCTGTTTTCAAACCTAGTCCACTGAACATAGGCCATTCTTCCCACATTACCTGGGCTTCAGACCCAGACAACAAGTTACCACCATGTGGCGTGTGCCTGTACATCAGTCAGACAGTAACTGACTGGGTGCATACTGTTAGCCTACCACAAATTCAAGGTAATGCACATTATGGAAACTGCTAACACAAAACATTTAAGCTGATGTATTTTATTCTATGTTGTGCAGGTTAGGAGTATGCGAGGTCAGTCGTGAGCTTGTCCAAGCTCTCTGTCTGCTAAAAATGCCGTTCAGGCCTAAAGGAAGAAGCTGAATTCAAAATGCTCCTGTGTGGCAGGTCCTTTTCTTGTTTCAATCGGTCAGTTATGCATTCCCCATTTAATCATAGAAGCATAGCATCAGCATTTATCAACTCTGTTGACGCAGATTAAGACAAGCATGTTTAATAGCCATATACCCAGAATTTTCCTCATTTTTTTGTATGTTTTAGGAAACTAATTTTAAAACTAACAAAACATTATTTATTGTCACAGGCTAGCAGGAATGGTTTTGCTGCATATTCCCCACACCCAAAAGAACGGGTGTTGTTCCACCTGGAAAATGCTGAGTGATTATTACTGATCAGGCTAGTTTACTCTAGTATTTATGGAGATGAAGACAGCTCTCAAGAGAGGAGGGTCCTGTGGGAATGGAATCTAGGAAGAGCCCACCACGGGGTGAAGGGTTAAGCTGGATCATGCCCAAGAAAAAAGGCTTGGGCTAACACTTCTGTGTAGTATTATTTTAAATAGACGTGCTAATAAATACAATAGACTGTAGAAAACATGTGTGCATGTGTGGGGGAATTAGATTTATTATTTGAGTGAGCTTCAGTCTGCACTAAATTCTGTGAACATAAATAAATGTTTGCTGAAATTACAAAAGCATGAGAGCTATTTTCTGGATCATCCTCCTGAACTACTAAACCAAAGCTAATATCTAGATAGGAAGACAAACCTGTCTAGATTGTTTTATTCAGTGTAGCAAGTAACTGCCTGTGACTGAGTCATGTTAAGTTCTTTGTACTGCTATTCTTGGTCTCCAAGGCCAAAAGGATCAAGGCAGCACCTTAGTCAACAAGTAATGGCCAATGTTGTTTTCTACCACATGAAAACAGAGTGATCAGGAGACACTTCTTTTTTCTGCCCTCAGCAGTTTTGCCCAAAATACTGCACAGGTTAGTTCACACTCCTGTAAGAATTCTCTGCTATCATGGCCACACACAGATTTCTATATAGAGATAAATCATTCTCAAGCTGTATAAATCAACTTTCTATTCCTTTTGTGCTATCACTTAGAGTTGTGGAGGTGGAGAACGGCTAGCTTAAAAACTCTCCATTCCCAGGGATGTCTCATCGGCACCAGGGAGTTTCAAGTTCGAACAGTTCAGAGTTCAATAGAAAATATAACCAAAGTTGGGCTGTGCGGAAACTGTTTAGAGAGTTGCAGCAACATGAATTAAACAATTGCAAATGATTGTCAGATGAGGGGTTTTACCACCCAACCAGGCTGTTATGGTCATTGCGGGGAGACTATCACAGGGAGTGATGTGGAAAGAACTGCCTCTGATATTCTGGCTACACTTTATGGAAGAACAAAGATATGGACCAAATCCAAAGCCTAAAGGAAAATGGGAGAATGGAATTGAGTCTAGCTAGCAAAACTGAGACAGAAGATACCTACAGAAAAATATCTCTAACATACGCTGTGCAGAGCTCTCCAGAATAGTGTAAAACTCAGCAAAGGCGAGAGATGACACTGCCGCATGGGAAGCTGCAAGAAGGAAGGCTTTTCATTCTCTGGCAGCTTTAGAGGCCCAGTAAGAAGCAGATACCTATACTTTCTCATTTCTTTTGATACTGAACTAAACATGTTTTGCAGTCTGAATTGCAGGATGAAGGAGATTATAGGAGATATTCTGACAGGTGAGTAGTTGGGCAAGTTCCCTGGATCTAACTCCCAGTCAGTCCAGCAAAGCTGTTTCTTGTGAAAGTTGTTCTCTTTCCCATGGGAATTCAAGGAAATTCAAACTCTAGCAGAAAACAGGAGGAACACAAAAGCCCTCAACCATCCTCTTTTCCTCTCCAGAACTCCCCAAACATGTCAATTTGAAGTATTTTTAAAGCCAACGCAGTGCCAAAGACATCCAGTTTGGAAACCACTGTGTAGTCAAGGGGAAAAGGAAATGAAACACGGAAAGGGAAGGGGATGTAGAAAGAAAACATGGGTTCAGTAAAGAATCTATCAATCACCAGGTAGCACGGGGGCATCCTGTGCATTGACAGCTACTAAGGACATCAGCTTTTGTGAACCAAAGGTGAGAGAAAACGAGGAAGGCTTTAAAAAATAAATGGAGAAACAAGAGGGAAAGAAAGAGCTCTCAAAGGCCTGGCACTTTCCTCCCAAGAAGAAATAAGGTAGATCTGGAGGAATCCTTTACTACAAAAACTGAGAAAACAAGGGCTCATATGGCCAGACATCAAGCAGCGTATGCTGGTAAATTGGTTATGCATGAGGGAGTCCCTCAAAAAAATAACACAGTTCTCAGATTTAACCCAATAGTAAATTTTGGCCCTTGGTATTTTTAGCTCTCCCATGTTTGCTGTTCTAGCAACAATGTGCCTGTAGTTCTGGCAGCAATTCATACCGTAAATACTCACCGCATTAAGAGTCCTGCAGAATTACTGACCATAGTGGAAACATCATGCCTAATGCTGCATTGTTACGCTTAGTCGTGCCACTCTCACTGTTTGCATGGAGGGTCAGGGTGGACACACAGTGCACAGAAACACTGTCTTCTAAAAGAAGAAATGCAAACCCCCTGCATTTCACACACTCTGAAAAGCCTAGCAAAACTTAACGCTTAAGGATGTGGCGTTCCTCTGATCGGACCATGCGATCAGCATGTCTAACATGTTCAAGCCAATGCTGCATCCTGCCTTTACGAGGTAAATCCATGCTGTGCCGTGCAGTCCTCCAGCTCTGAGCATCTCAGGGCCACCCTGTCTTTCCTCTGCTACTTCCCTTCTGCCATCAGGCCTTTCTCAGGGGAGTAAAGGATGAAGCCTTTCAGAGCTCTTATGCAAAGGGTACGTGGTCACTGCTAAAATGTTTTTGAGATAAATAAATAAATAAATAAAATCTTTGGCCGGAAGCATATTCTCAGCAGTGGATTTTGAAAATTTTTTTCCCCCACAAATATTTTCAGAGTCACTTTTTGGCAGCATTACCTGCCTACTAGAAGGACCGTGCTAAAGTCACTGCCTTTGGGAGAAGAAGTTACTAGACGGCACTGAACTGCAGCAAAAGCTGAGGCCTGCCCCCAACTATATGCACATATAGCACATATGTGCACAATGCACATTTGCCCATACAGTTCAGTGTACGACTCTCCACTGGTTTGTGAGAGAAACCTAATTCCCCTTCCTTGCTATGAGGCTTGTCACATAGTTCTCTGCACTGTAGCCCATTCCTATGGGGCTTCATAACAAAAAAATACACGACCTCTTGGTACTGCAATAAATCCTTCTCAGCAGAACTGACTTTAGCCTTTTAAAGCTCCTCTATCTAACCATGTCATCAAAACTCTTCCTTATCAGTCTGCTTCACGCAACATCTCACCTCTTCCCAGCCTCACTTCTGCAACCAGTCACTTAGAGCCTTCTTTTCCTCTTTTGAGTTGTGCCAATGACCAGGAAGGGAAGCTGGCAAGCGAGCGTGCAACCACCACAAAGCAGGAAGAAAGCAACAATGGGTATGAAATCCACCCATCCAGCTAAGTTACAAAACCATATTGTTAACCATCCTGGCTCTCTGACCCCATTTAAGTTCCCTTACGAGGAAAGAACAAACTAACTGTTTCCATCCCGGGCGGGGAAGGAAGAGAGAGATATCATTGTTCTGACACTTGGGAAGTGCTTAGATACAATGGCAATGAGCATTAATACAAGACCCTAGACAGGCATATTAGGACATTCTCCAAAAATTGTTTCACTGTAAGAGAGAGATATGCCAGGCCATCAATGAACTCTTGTCAGGGGCACCAAAATAGTTGGGCAGGCTGAAGGAAGAAGCATGTAATTCCTACATTAAAGATTCACCGATAGCTTTGAGAGCTTCATCCCTTCCATTCATCTAGTCATCCAACTTAATGCTTATTTTTGCTGACCTCAGCTGAAACAATGAATTGTGTGAATGCAGAGGCACAGAAAGGGGAAAGGCTTCTAAAAGCTCAAGTACAATAAAAACTATAGCAAAAGTTATCTTCACTGCAGCAATCTGTGATGAAAAACCCCATTTAGGCCCCAGATTTACAATAATGTCAGGCAGCAAAAGAGACTTGTGGGGTGGTGCAGAGCTTCTCAATGGTAGATGACTTCATAGTTGAAGGTCTATAGAACATAGCATGCAACTGCATCAAAAAATTTTGTGCAGGTGAGAATGTTTGAGGTCTAAATTTTCCATCAAAATGCTACCTTTTGAATGGAAGCAAGATAGAGGACGGATGGAAGGAAAACAGCAGAATTTACCCACTTCCTTCATACTCTTCTCTGAGGAGACTGTTTTTCCTTGAAATTTCATGCAATGTAGAAGACTTGCACACTTGTGCTAGCTTGTGACACCCTAACAAACAAAACTGCAAAGCCTCTTCTGACATGCCAGCCTGTGAGAGCACTGACATGTGAGAAAATATTCAGTCTATAGATGCTCTTTCCGAGTTTCTATGCAGAGCTCACTCACTGTCTTTGAGAATTTAAACAGATAATGTCTGGCAGTTCAACTTGGGCATCCAGGCCTTTTTTCCTTTTCTTTCCTGGGTTTTGTGTTTTGTTTTTTGGTTGGTTGCTTGGGGGTTTTTTTGTGGGGGTGATGATGATCTTTTTAAGGCTTTGTTAGTATTTTTATCAATTAGCAAACAGCCTTGGAAGCTACAGTCAGAGCTAATGAACTCAATGGATCTCTGTCGAGGTCTCTGAACCTGCACATTAGGACACAAGTAGAGAACAATAAATAAGTTTATTTCTAATCCAGACTCTGCACAGTGGAGTTCGTGTTTACAATATGACAATGAACCAAACAATGCACCATTTTTCATTTTTTTGATATGCAGACACCTACAAATTTTGAACATAAGGTATGCCAATCGCTATAAGGCAAATAAAAGGCTGCCAACAGGGAACTAGCTCTTCCTAGTTACCTTTTATGAAGCCTTTATAAATAGTGTGAAACAGTCCCAGAAAATCCCTCCCAGAAGCCTGCCAAAAAAACAGATATTTTAAAAAAAAACAAAAAACCAACAAACAAAAAAACCCAACCCAGGATTAATATATTTTCACTATTAGGTAGAAAACACTATGCAAATTTGAACACAACACAATAAACAGTGCTAGGTATATCAGACCTTTTAAAAAAAAATTTTTCTTCTATTTGTAGTGCTACTGGCAAGGAATTCTGGTTTCTTGCTTTTTTTATTTTTATATTGCTGACAGTATTATTTTTAACTAAAATTTCAAATATGAATCTTAGACAAAATCAGATGGGAACTGTGGATGGAAAGGTGACAACGGAATTTTCTAGGGTTTTGGTTTTGTGCATTTTCAAGTCTTCTACACTCTTCTAAGTGATATTGGACTCAACTATGAGAAATTCACAGGACCTAAACCCATACTTTTTATAGAATATGTATTCAGTTGCTCCT
Organism: Chroicocephalus ridibundus; assembly: GCF_963924245.1. Taxonomy (NCBI): domain Eukaryota; kingdom Metazoa; phylum Chordata; class Aves; order Charadriiformes; family Laridae; genus Chroicocephalus; species Chroicocephalus ridibundus. Next base: position 59,220,457 of record NC_086288.1, read on the forward strand.
TTAGGCAATATCATCCTGTTGAGAACACACTGCCTATTCTATTTCAGTAAGTAGAATCAAGACTTTTTGGCTGCAGACCATCCTCGAAGCTTACAGTGTTATGCTTTCTTTCATACATATATTATTTTCTTACATACTGGGGGAGCAGAGGGGGGTCCTACAATATCGTCTTGTTTTACAGCTATAAGATATCAGATACATTTCTAGATTTTGTCCTTCAACTTGTCCTCTCTAGATTAGAGCTCATGGAAAAGGGTGAAGTAACATATTTCAAGCTTTGTATTAGTTTTGGCCTTTGTATAAACATGATGGTCACACAGGCCAATTGTACACACTCATTGCTATATTACGTTCCTGAAAAAATAAGAGTTATTCCATTGATCACCATCAGGTGACCCTTCTTAACCCATCTCTTAAATCCTGAGGAAAGGTATTCCATGAAGAAAAAATAATTAAAAAAATATATATTTACTTAAAGCAATCCTTAGCACGAGAAAGACAGCATCAAAGCTGACTATTCTAAATAGCATATAAGGACTATCTTTACTCTTACTGCGCAACAAAAATAAAAGCCTCCGGCCTGTTCTAAAACCAAAGCTGTTACTTTGCCAATATTTTCCTTACTCTGCTAGCAGGCCCACAGTATTATTGAGCTTGAATCTGCTTTTTCATGATGTTCCCAGGAATCAAGCATGAGGGGTTCTGCCAGTCTGTCCTTTCCTGATGTCTCTTTCCAGGCAGGCTGGCCAAGCAATGCAGAAGGGATGGCACCATATCTCCATGTTTGTGCCCACACAGCCAGGACAATTAAAGCTAGCTTTAGGGTCTGCTTTAGTTCTCAGAGCTTTGCTGGCATTCCTGTAAGTGAAATGACTGGCTATTTTATACAGCTATCATATACGATGCCTAAAGTTTAAAAATGTGTTTATTTACTAAACCGACAGTTGTGGAAAGGATTTCCAAAATGGAAAAAGAAAAAAAAGGGGGGGGGCAGAAACTTCACAGCTCTTTTAGTGTTTAATCTTTGTTCACAGTTTGCAAATAAAAGTCTAGATTGGTTACTACTATAAAAGCAAACAGACGGTTGAGTAAATATTTTGGGTTGTCCACACTGGAATACATAAATTCCTTTTTATCAGTGCATATTATTGATTAAAAAGTAGCATCAGTTGTGTGGACACAGATATTAGCTATTGGTGAAGCATTTGGTCTTGATGGCATTATCTTTTTTTTTTCCTTTTTCCTAATTTTTTTCCCTCCAGTTAAGCAGCTTTTCTCCTCTGAAGATCACTAGATCACCAGATAGCAATCCACTCATAAGCACAGTGAAAAGATGCCCTAGATAAAAGATTTGGGTTACGATTCACAATGTGTGCAATGGACGTACTATTCAGGACATTCTTGACTGATACCACTGTACTGCATATGCATTCGCAACATGGATATATGATGCTTATGATGATTTTGAGAATAACACTGAAAGAATCTTATTTTGCAATTATTAAAAAAAACCTACAACAAAATTAACATCAAAGTTGGAAAATTCAGAATTGTGAATATATTCGTCTTTTGGCTGCTGCTCCAAGCCTAAGAAATGATCCAGAGAAGTACAATATTCATCACTGAACCTCACTAGCAAAATCGTAGCACCATATTATTAACAATCTTCCCAGGGCCAGAGGACAAGAAGAGACAGGTCAGGGCATGGCATTGAGGAGGTGTAGGTCTGAGTCTGGGTCTGAAAACAGGTTGAGGAAGAAAGGGTGCTGCTCAACAAATGAAAGACAAGCAGCATGGCTCATACAAAAAGTACAGTAGGGCGGGAGAAGGACGCAGACAGCCCAGACATATTTTTAAAACAGGTGACACTGGAACAAATGAATCTTCTGGTCATGGCCAGGTTGCCTCCAATGGTCTTGTCCATTAAGCTTTAATATGATCTGTGGTAGGGCACAGCAAGTCACTGATTCAGTCGCCCTGGCATGGGCCAAAGGTTTCAGAATGCCCTGAATCAACTGCCAGGTCTGTCCCACATTCCTGCAAAAATCTGCACTCGCAGGAAGGGCAGTAAGCAGCTAAACATTTCATTTGGATGTACAAGGGGTTTGGCAGTTCAATGCGGGGGATGAAATGCAAAGGTGACATTTCAGACAGGTACTCTGAGTGAGGGTTAAACTAAGTTTGCATTCATTCACATCATTTATTAAAATATAGTACAAGAATCATCATTATTAAAGTGTTCACTTGGTCTGGGTTAGAACTGCAAGAATTTTTGTGGAAGGGAAAGAAGTTATTTGATAGGCCTTGAAGATCTAGACTGTAAAGCAGTACCAATTAGGTAAGAGAAAATGTGTGTGTATATATATATATAAAAATTAAAGATTGTAACTACCATTTCAGACTTTCTTTTCCATTCCAAAAGCAAAAAAGACCCTCTTTGCCCTGCAAATGAATTCTTATGAATCTAGAATCATTCCAAGTGATTCTATAAATCACCTTAGGATGACATGCTATAGCAATAACCAGAAACAAACGGAATGTCACAGACAGAAAAGTCACCACAGTCTTTTCCTTAACTCATGAGCAGAATTTTAACAAGGAGATTTTAGAAGTCTTTAGTACCCCTTTCTAGATCACAGACAGCTGAGTCAGGGCTACATTGTGATATGAAACTATAATGTTTTGCAAATCATAATAACAAGAACCTAAAACATAATTTGATGGAAATGTGCTAATATGCCTGCAACATTTAATTACTGACACCTCATAAAAAAAATGCCAACAGTCCAAGCACAGATTAGTTAATGTCGTAGATTGAGGGCTGCAAGTACAACCTGAAAAACCAAGAATTTTTAAACCGGACTAATCACAGAAGTTAATGACTTCTCCAAATTTTCCTTGCATCACATCTCAAGAATACACATCTCATTGTCCCTCTCCCTTTTAAAAGCAACTAAGTATCACAGCATGGTTAGCCATGGCTCCTACATGTGTAAGAAGAAAAAAAGGCTTCACAGATGAGTTAAACTGTAAAAAAGGGATCAAGTTGTGGAAATGATATTTGAGACAGAAGTAATGCCAAAAAAATCCTGGACACTAAAGATTTATGTATACCTAACTAAATATTACCAATTATTACATAAATGATTATGTACAGTGAAAATGGTAACAGAAATACTTAAGGACAGTGATTCTAAAATGTGAACTTACAAAGGGAACATGACAGGTATAAAAAATGACATGAAATTTGGTACTTGATTTCAGAAAAAAAAGCCCACCCAAACTCAGATCAACCAAGGCCAACTGAAGAAAGGTGAAAGTACTCAGCTCTGAAAATACACACTTGTTCAGATCTGTAACCAGTATTATTTTATGCTCTTCTACAGTATCTATTTCATTATCTGTATCCTCGTAAATTAGGTGTTGATTTTCAAAATCTTTGCAGCGATTTTAATTTGTGATTTCCTTCACTCCCTGCAGCAGCATTAAAACTTAACCATTTCTTGTTGCTAATCTAAAGATAAGTTGGCCTAATTAATATTGGTAATTGATTAAAATTGATGAATTAGTTAACATGACACCAGTGCCGATGTTGGCTCCAAAGATTTCTCAAAAAATGAGCACAAAGCATGAATGATAGATAGGCTTCTCTAAGATGTTTGTTCTGTTTTATTGTTTTCCTGTTGTGAACCGCTGCACTTAAAATATGCAAGATGCCTAATGGAAGAACAACTTTACAGACAAAGATATGACAGGACTGGGGAGCGAGTTGAGATGTACTCTGTGAGGATGTGGTGTGTGTTCACAGTATGAGAAACTACTTGGGGACACAAAGTGATGGAGAAGAGGGCACCAAAGGAGAGATGAAGCAAGAGGACTTGCAAAAACTCAGACACACTAACCAAAGGCATCGTTTGGAAGAACTTCAAAGCAATCTATGACACTCTGCAGACATCACCATCTGCCACATACTTCTAAAGATTTGAGCTCTCAAGGGGCTACTTCCTGCAAGACATGAACATCTTCACAGAAGAGATTAGAGATACATCATGAACTATCTCATCCTGACCATTTATCATGATAAAGCTGCCAAGTGCATTAAATTTGCATAAAAGGATGTGGTCGCCTTTAATAAGCTACCTATTTCTTGATTTCTCAGTGACAAAAAATGAATTGAAACACATTTAGTAAGAGTGCTGCGACTAATCATTGAGTGAACAGTCTTTCACAGAATTGCCACGCTATGATCTAGCTCCAAGATCTTGTAAATGTGCTTTTTCATTTATAGCATAAGTTTAGGTTGTCAGCTATTACAACATTGTGCATCTCTCTAAATGAATGAGAAATGCCAATTTAAACTTGTAAAAAACCCAAATCTCTCTTACAATGTCACTTAAAAGGAAAAACCCACAGCATTCGTACTTTGAATGATAATCAGTGGTGGAATCATCTGTATTCATTGCAGTTCCCTGTATCAGCAATGGAGGTTCTGCGTGAAACTTCAACTAATTTCACTTTTCTTTAAGTTTTTATGCTGACATATCTAACGTTTTCATGTGTATATTGTGATAACACCCAAAGGGAAATCCTGAAGGATATTAAAATCTTTGTAATCTAGTGAAAATTTGTTGATAAATAATATATTATCTTTTCACTGAGTTATTACTTCAGTATAGTTTTTTAGATACATCCTAGGCAAGTTTTAAATGTAGCTTATCAAGGTAATAGAAGTTAACTAAGTAAATCATCTTCACTAAAGGATATTATCCAATCTTGAACTTTCACGTGAGGTCACAACAAATTTCAAAATGTCTTTTTAAAGACACTGTGTGCTGCATCAGCAAACCCTTCTGCTTTTACTGTTCCCTTTGGGTTAGTACTGTCTATAAAAATGGTGTTTAAACATCCGTTCTGTTCATGGTCAGTCAGACTGGTATATTTGCTGGCAAGTCACTTCTGAAAATCTTGCCTTTCCTAAAGCTAACTTTCACCATTTACTGTATATTCTCCTATTTCCCTGAATCCAAGAGTAAAGAAGGGAAAATCCTGGTAAAACTCACTATGGGAAGAATACCTTGAATGCACCAATTATCTGCAAGTGTGCGTCCTTCTTCCTTCCTCTTCCCTCCAAATGACACGGTTTCCAATCAATTCTTTCCAGATATTGTGTTCAGAGTCTCCAGTAAAATCAGCAAGCCATAGACAAAATCCCAACTAGATTTTACAAGAGGGTTTCTGTGGGATGGAAGGGACTCAGCCTCAGCCACCTGGTAATGAGCTCCTCTTTCCACCCGCCACTATAAATACGATTTACAATCTTCCTCCAAAACGCCTGCAATACTCTAGGTTAATACATGAGATCTCACCCCCTCTAGTGACTGGTCCCAGTGAGAATAGGATACAGTTACTTACTGATAGTTAACACAAGCCTTTCCTTCAGCTTTTGCTGCCGAGGATCCCAGGTGCTGCACACTGGCGGTGCGGCCATACTGCCTGTGCTCTCGTGGAGGCTCCTACGGCTGGAGCCCTCCAGGCTCTTCTTCCCTGAGGGCCGTCTGCTAGTACTTGACTAACGAGGCCAGCCTACGCGACTCTAGTTTAGAAATTAAATGTATTGGCTGAAAGAGGAGCAAGGCAGAGAAGGGTATTTACGAAGCAACAACAAGAGCCTGCAGTCTGGAAAATTTAGGCCCCAGCACAACAGTTGCCTCGTTCAGACATGGCCGCTCCCCTCCAGGCACGGGGCTGCCTTGTGGAAAACCCAACAGCACTCCAGCTCAGACCTCTGAAAAAGCTCAGTAGCAGCATTGCCTGTTGCACAAACGTCTGTCTTTAACAATATATTTACAATCTGCCTGTTACTGTGGTGACAGAGCACCTCAGAGCCTTTAACCCCCTTATCCTGTGCCCCGCTCTCTCCGCAGGCACCAGAGGAACATAGGGGAGCTTGTGGAAACTCAGCCGACTTCTGATGAGGCCTGGGGTACCGGCCTACCAGCCTCCTTCCCCCTCCAAAAATACTACATGATTGCAAAGGCAAGCTAATAATAAAAAACAGTCCTTCGATGAGGGTGCAAGGAGGGAATAATTTGAAAGTGTGGTAGTGAGAAAATTTCGCTGTCACTGAAGACTCCAACAAGGTTGCACCTCAAAGGCACAGTGTATAGAAAGCATATAAATGCTATGGTGAAGCATTTTCTGCGAGAAGCCACATGAGAATTGAAGAGTCTGTTATCTTTGGGAAGAACCTGGTAATGTCTTTCTGTCACCGCAATAAACAAATAAACCAGCGTTCACCACAATCGTCACCTTCCTTGTGATTCCTCTACAATTACATGGTGGGGTCCCAGCTTTCTAGCCCAAATCACTTTACCATGCAACTGTTTGTGTTGTGCAAGCTTTTTTCAATGGATTCAATGCTCAAAGCATAAAAGGCAAGCAGCGATACACATTTCAATATTTAAAAGCATAAATAAAAATCTTAATAGATCCCAGATGTTTCATTTCCTCCAGCCTTTGTCAATGATTGAGTTGGTATTGATGTAGATGGTTTTTTTAAGATCAGTGGTCAGTTTGATGCTGAAAAAGGTTTAGATGTCTGGGAATTTCAAATGCAATTCCTAGAAATAAATAAATCATTAAGTAGATGCAAGGGAGACAAGTATGAATGCACGCGGCTGTTATTTTGCAAACTTATTTTATGGCCTGAAATGCACCCACAGGTTTTAAATGCAACTGACTGTGAAACAGACAGTAATATTTTGTCAACATACATAAAACCTTGTAGAGATAATGATTTCAATCTCATTTTCTTAGCAAAAGAACTCCAAAGGTTCATACAAATAACGAACTGAAGGAATCCATACTTTAAGGTAGATAAACGGTGCTGGTGCTGTTGAAGCTAATGAAGAATTTGTTATTTATTTCAGCAGAACTCCAATTTGCTAGCTACATCCATTTCTCACTTATTAAAGCAGCAATTTATTGTTTACTATACCAAACAAATAAAGCACTATACAGAAGGAGCATCTACAAAAAAAAGCTGCTGGGCCCAGTAACTGAGGCCATGCTGCCAAGCACACAAGTTCACAACTGTAATGAGTGGCTCGATTCTTTCCCTCTGATTTTTACTGGGAGAAGTCCTTAGCCTCTTAAATGAAAGCAATTGGGGGGGGTGGGGGGGAGTGTTGAAGCCCATATTTAGCTTGCACAGACCCATGATGTGTGCACTTGACGTCATAAAAATGCTGTAAGTCTGCCAGGTCAGCAGCCACAAACCCCACATGCTGCCAGTCGCAGGCTGAGCAGACACTAAAAGGCTATGAATTTCATTTAATCGTCTCCTTTCCCTTTCCTGGTAAAGCAGTAGAGGCTAGCAGCTGCTGGAGAAAAATGTTGAAAAATATTAACTATGAAGGTCCAGGATTTGGGTTTGATTGGTATTAAAACCAAATAAATTAAGAATAAACCTAATAAAAAACCTTGGAAAAATTGTTATTTATTAATACGGGGAACAATGTAGGCTTCAGAGTCCACTTCCAAGGAGTGTGTGGATAAGTTCAGCTAAATGCTGTACTTCATACAGCCTGCCAGATCTACCTACTATTCTGCTAATTTATGGGCCACATATTTCTGTCCAGCTGAATTTCTAATCGAGAAAAACTTCACCATCTTTCTGCCATTTGTTTTGCTACACCATATTCCTTAATAGCAAGTTATGCTTGTTTTTAACCATGCTTTCTATTATACCTTTGGCCTTTGTGAAATGATAAGTGCATACATAATCTAAGCCCCTGAACATGCGGTTTTAACACGTAGCCAACCATGGACAACACTTAAAAGCTGAATATGCCCTTCTAGTCCATTTAAGGTGCCTCAAATTCATCTCTGAGAAAAAAGGCATCACCTAAAATTTCTAAACACATTAGAATAGGTAGTTTCCACAAAACAAATTTTTGCCAAACCAGCTTCTGAACCTTCATATGCAGGGCCAAATGCTCCTTTCATTGATGTAAACAGGAAAGCTTTGCACGGGATGAGGAGCTGAGTTACAAGGTCAGACTGAAAGAAACCTAGGAAGCTTGTGACAGAGAAAAAGTTTTGTTTGGTTTGGTTTTTTAAAATCACAACAGCACCATTAGCCCACAAACTATGTTATTTGCAATAGTGCATCTGTGTGCCATCAATCTCTAAGGAAGGGAAAGACTGCTGGGCTGAGCTCTCAATTTATGTTTCTCAGTTGACTCTTATAATCACACTCAGTGTTCTCAAGCTTACTGCAGCTATTCTGGTAACAAAATTTGCACACCAGGTGGGTTTATCCAAGTTCCCACAGTCCTAATAATTTCATATGCTTCCTAATAATAATCTTGAAAATTATATAAGTAATTGTGTTTCTAAAAAGCCACCTTCAGCAAAATTAGCAGTTTTTTCCTCTCAACAGGAAAAATATTTTAATAAAGTAACTAGTATACGCTTATAAAAAATGGTGAAAAAAACTATTGAAAAAATCCACTCTTTTTTGATGCTGTCTTTTCATCTTTGTCAGCGTTCAACAAAGCTAATGGAATTCTGGGGTCCACAGACAATGAAAGGTCCCAAAATAGGATGGGCACTGAGCAGGACAAGGATCCCTTGGCCCTGCAATGCTGCGATCCAAATGAGGCATTAATATTTATATTCTAGACTGTGATTTGAAAGCATGCTCTAGCTCCTTGTGCAGGGGTGGGCCTAACCCAGCAGAGGTGCAGCGAACTGCTTCGCTTCCTTATTGAAATTCAGTCCATCTAATTGATACTGCAGAAGGCAGCAGCGTAATGAAATAGAGCAGAGATCATTTCAGTGGTTTTACCCATCTACGATCTCCTGCTTCTCACCAATGTATAACCCCGCACAGGACTCCACTTTTTCCAACTTCAGGCAGTCTCAGGAACGATTTAAGTTTCTATAATATGGTAATCATTAAGATATTGCTATTAGATCATCATTCAGAAATGTATCAAGACTGTGACTACCTTCATTTGTGTAACACCAGAAATGTTTTAGTTTTGCTTAAGGTAGCCCGGTTTCTTTCAAAATGACAATTTAAACAGCGCCTTTCCCTCAGAACCAGAATAAAATATTTATAACTACTTCATTTATTTGCAAGCAAATACAGGTAATGTCTGTTAAAATCAAAATCCATTAGACACTGGGTAGTTTTGGTACTGTAAATAGTCTCCAAAAGGCAACAGATGTGGGGACGGGGGAGGGGGGAAGCTGATTTTGTCTTTTTAATATTCCAAGTGGATCTGTTCTCACTGGCTAATTAAATCAGTAGAGTGCAAACAATAAAAGAAAAAATAAGTGTTGCCTTTCTTCCCTAGAACAACCTCTCTGGTTCATCTCTACTTATTTATTACAATAACTTATTTATTACAATATTCCTTCCCCAAATCCTGATGAAATAAGATATGTATTCCACAGCACCAGTTCCCATCAAGAAGAATATGCTATTCCTGTGGAACTTTAGATAAGATAGTCTTTCCACCATTAAAAAAGAATGGACTTGGAATGACCTGCTTTGAATGACATGAAACTGTTGAAGAATCACACTAAAAAAGTAATAGATTTAATAACAATATCAGATGTACAAATCAACTGGCAGAATGCTTCCCTAAAATATGTACTTGTTTGGCAAAGGCAGTAGGTTTGCACGGGTGTGCTGAATTATTTGAGAAGTAACGAAATGTGTTAATAACATTAAACAGTCATCTTCCAAGAACCTAGAATATTATGGTATTTTCTAGTCAGATAATTCTTTGTAGTGCATAAATACGTGTGATATCAACTAAAACATTTTGATTTGTGAAATCAAAATGAATGTGGTATATTTAGATTTGGGTTTGAAAGTATTTTAAATACTACTATCTACTTTTAGCCTTTAGTTAGTTACAGTAGATAGCACAGTACTAAAAACGGGCTGCAGATACAGAGCAGAACTCCACTGTGCTAGCACTGTACAAGAACAGAGAAAGTGGTCCCAGCCCCAAGAATCTTATTATAAATATAATGGTACACATCACGAAGACAGGGTTGTGTATAAGCATCAGTTGCCACCTAACTTTAAGAGCATAAAACTCAGCCAAGGATCAAAACACCTATGCATGAAACAAGGTAGATTGCATGCCCTGAGCCCTGTGCTGCCTCTGCTTCCCACACCAGCAAGTTAAATGCAAGTTCAGGCATGTAGGTCTACATATTACGTTTAAGTGACAGCACTGCAGACATACCTGAAGAGAAGGGAAAACAGAGGGATGCACACCCCTTGTATCGTAACGGAGCGAATTCAGCAGTAAGTCGGTATTTGGCAACAGAAGACAACCATTTCAGCCCAGTTGTTGCCAAGTTTTTGAAAGCGTCAGAGCCAAGGAAAGTGTTACAGGCCATAACGCGTGAGTTTACAGGAAAACTCCTCTCAAATGCTCAGGATTGTCATGAAAGAAAACATGGACGTCCTTGTTTGAAGACATCACAAAGTAACAATCCAGAGACTAGTGTCAGGTACTGTGAGGTCCTGAGCCTTTACAGATGCAGAGTTCCTTCTCATCTGCATGCATTATTGTCCCAATTTTAAGTTTATTGAGAATTTCTCAGCAAAATACAGCTTCACTGCAGTTAATGAATTATCCATAGCTGAAACACTCATCTATATAACCTCAAATTCAGGGCTTTACAGAGTCGCGTGCTTACTGTATCTTAGTTACTTTTTAACTCTGCTACTGTTTGAACATACTCAGCACCAAAAAGTACTATACTCCCTTCAAGCATTATTTTGGTTAACCAAATTAATGGTTGCAAACAAATAAAATATTTACTCTGTACTGCAGCCAAAACAGTGTTTCTTGATGTAATCTGAATGATGAGCAAACACCAGAGCACTGGAGAGAATAGCAGCCGGTCAGACTTAGTGAAATGATGCCCCATCTTATGAGACTTTACAGTAAAATACATATTATAAGGACTCTGAGCAGAAATGAGCCCACTACTGCTTCATTTAACACTATCTTGAAAACATAGTCAAGTAAACCAGCGAAGAGATTACTGTTGATAGTCGTATGAGAAGGCATTTATGGACACCCATTAACCTCTGGATTTTACCTGTTAGTTCTCTAAAAGATGCTCGTGTTGCTTTGTAAGCCACAAGGTGTCACAGCGGCTCAACTGGTAGGATTCTTGTCAGTCTAGACACGCAGGTTGCGGCTTCAGGTTACATACCAGTGCTAACACCGCTCTGTACCGGGAAGTCTGTGCTACGCTGCTTATTTAGAAGTGCAGCCCTTTGGATGAGACAATCAGTCAAGGTGGAACTCGGCTGCTTCGGGATGCTCTTGATGTGGGTGTTAAATAATCTTACAGCACCGTCAGGGAAGAGATGTACTTGGTGCGCTGGCATCTTGACCGATCTTTTTACTTTGCATTATTAACCCTGACAGGGTGTTAAGAGGTACTGAAAAGAGCTGAGCTAATCATTCACATCAAATAATAAATTTTATGAATTCCACTTTGTTCTACCCAGAGTTACTAGGAATTAATAAGTATTTATTTGAATTTATTAATTATTCAAATTTAAGACACATTTTTGCTCATCTTTCATAACAAGCAGGTGCTGCAAGCATGTAATATTCTGCTAAGACTATATGCTGTGATTGGTCATATATTGTGTATTAATGTTTCCCATCCTTGACTGGATGAGCACAGATGGAGCTAGAGCTTAAAATGCCAGGAAGCTTTGAATTTTTTCACCAATTCTTTTTTATTACATTTTCCTAAAGTAACTGCACGGAAAGCAGCATCCTGTCCCAGGAAAAAAATACGCACGTACATCATATTTACTGACCTGTAATTTTCCTGTTGCCACTAGTCACTGCCATTAATTTGCTTTACATTCATACACCAGTCAGTCCTGACTGAAAAGCAGTCAGAGATTCTTCTCTGGTGTGTTTAATTTCTAAGTATCATGGTTCTATCCAGGAGGTTTTGGAAACTCAAAACAGGAAACGCTGCATCTCAGCTTAGCCTGTATAAAATAAGCAACTTCTTTCCAGAGTGCTTAACAAATTTAAATTTGCATTCTGCAATTATTTGTAAGAATAAAACTCCATTGATCAACCATTCACAGAAACGCATTAAGAGCAAGAGCATAGCCAAAGCAAATTCACTGTTAAACTTGAGTGAATAGTCATGGAAATTTTGCATGTAGTATTTGTTGTACTCAGGTAATGAACCTTTACCCAGTGCGTTGGCTTTTCATGTCCCATTATTCATGCCAACACATTCATTAAAACGGGCCTGTGCTTTTTAACATAATCAGCAATGTGCATAGGTGTGGCCTTCAAAGAGTTATTACCACAGTTTACAGGCATGCTGTTCGTAAATACAAGCAGAACTCCAGTCAGTGCAAAATGCCAAGCTTCCCACAAAACATATGGTAATTTTTGCTCTGTAAAATGGATAGATGCGCTATATAATGCATAATTGCAGCACATTATATCTGAACTTCTAATTGCTTAAAATGATACTTCAAATCACATCAACAGCATTATTACCTAATTACCCTAAGGGTTAACTGATACTCCAGTGATTAAGTCTAGGTAGAACTGATAGAGCTATTGTATTGCCTTCATGCACTACAGCAAGTGGTATGGTTGCAAATGCCCATATAGAACCTATGTCCTGTCGATGTTTCTAACATCTTGGTACAGTGAAGAAAAAAAGTGGAGAAACGCTGGCCGAGTTCCAAAAGGAGGGAGGGTCCCACAAGACGCTGAACAACTTCAACATGAAGAATTTTCGTTTGCTCTAAAGGAATTATTTAGAGCAGCAGTTCTTCTACTTTCTAGTCACAATAATATCATTGTGATGTGAAATGGAGTAACACGAAAACATTTTTGGTACTTAAAGTGGATAGAAGAATTATGGAAGATGGTGACACTGATTTGAAAAGGCAAGGTACTATCAGAATATGGGAGACGGAGTGAAAAATACACTTGTAGGCCTTCTTCCACTGCCACATAACCCATTCATGAGACTTTTGTAAAACGCATAAAGAAAACATAGCATTCTAGGTGAACGGCATTTCACATTCCTTTTGTTCAACTGTAAAATACTATCCTGGTTGCAAACCTAGTGGCAAAGCAGGTTTCATGCCTGCCTCAACAATGTCACCTGAAGCTGGAGGATCTGTAGTTCATGGAAGAGGAGATGGTTAGGAATGCTGGTGCTGCTGACTGCCTTCCTGAGGGAAGGAGTACCGTGAGGGTGCTTCAGCTTAAACAATAATAAAACTAAAAAGTTTCATTCTATTTACTTTCTTGTTTTCTGAGCATTTTCCTCTCTACATGTGACTACTGTATTTAAAGAGCAAGAATATTTCTTTTTCTATAATGTGGTCAATAATATTTCAGAAATCTCTTTATAACCCGCTCTAGGACAGGTTATACATTCTTCTTTCTCTCATACAATCTTCTGCTAATGGCTGAAGCAAAACTACACAACTGGAACAAGAATCACAATAAGGTACATGAAATACTTTAAATGTGCAATGTACCAGAAGTCATAATTTTCTCAATTTACTACTTTAGAAAATAACCTAATAGAAATGCAGTTAGAAAAAACAAATGTTTGGAAGTCCAAAAGAAAAGTAAAAATAGTGTGCTGCACAGGCGATGTAAGACTGCACATAATAATGTTCAAACAGGGACAGTTGCTTTTCCCAGGTATTTAGTTATTCACGAATGAGCAAAGTTGATCTATGTTTAGGTCTATTCTTGCATCTGCCTTAATTAGGGGTTCCCAAATATGGTGACTTTTATACACACATAATGTTTCATTTGCCCTCTGGACACAATAGATAAGGTCATCCAACTGGCCTATGCAATTCTTCTGGGTCATGAAGGATGCTCTAGTCTGCAGCTAGCAGTTGTGTAAAACCGACAGGATCTGGACAGATATTGAATCTGCTGTACGCGAGTAATCTGACAGCAAAACTATACACAGAGATTAGATTTCCCCTTTCGCTTTTTAAACACACACACGAACGGTACAGACAGATTTGAATGTTTCTGTGCAGCTAACTAGGCTTGGCAAGCTGACTCTGTGGCTTAGAATCAGGAAAGATGGGTATCAGCAGGTATTGCAGATCGTGTGTGATAGATATTACAGCAATGTTCTAATTTATTAGTTGTTTGGAAGGATGCAAAGACCTAACTATTTAGTTTGGAGGTAACAGGCAGTAGATTTGAAGTCCATTTAGAAACCTACATAAAGTTATGGCTTTACTTTGTCAGTTGTGAGTTTGTGACTCTGATCTGGCCAAGTACCTGGATGCGAATGTTGACAACAGAAAGACCTTAGGGAGAAGTTCTAGTTTGAATCTTATATTTTGGCTGTAGTTATTAGAGTTATTCATAAAGAAGAATTCTGCTACACTCAATTCTCATGCTTCAAGTCTGTATGATGCAGATGGGAACACCACCCTGGCCAAGAGCTTCATCATGATTATGTCTTCTTGACAATGGTGTATAAACAGCAAGGTGGTGCCAAGGCAACCTAAGTCTCGTGGAGAGGACAGCCTGCTCATGTAAAATTTATGGCCTTTGCAAAGCCTCTACACTACCAACACTCTTTAGTCCTGAAGAGGTGATAATCTTAGAAAGTCACCAAGTCCTAGTTCACAATTAGTTCTGTAAAGGTCTCATTTTTCCAGGTCGATGATTTTTGACTAGACCCATAAGGCACAAATGTGCCAGAGTTGTCTCCAGAAGCATCAACTGTTCCCATACTGAGGTTTATGGTCAGCAGGTGGTTCTAGTTGATCCCCAGTTACCTCAGGAGTACCAAGTGTACTATTCGGCTTAGATTCGTAATTTACAGGCTTTAGTTTAGAAGGGCATGGCAGTTCACCACAATGTAATAGAAACGGAAACAGTATTCTGACCTTAAAGTGCTTTCTCTCTGAAAACAGTGACCAAACACAGAAAGAATGTACTGGAGAAAAGAAAGACACAAGTCTAGGGAGAAGATATCAGCCAGGGCTTCAAGGAGGTTTCTTTCACTACTATTTTTGCCCAATAAATAATAGCATTGAGACCTGGCCAACAGGCCCTGGCCTGCCACAGTCTTTTTCAGAGACTAATCATCAGCCACTTTGGGGCAACCCTCTGAGGCTTCTAGAAACAACTTTTGGAAAAGAGCACCCAGCAAAACTGAGGATATACGCTGGCCTGTTTACACAGTACTATGCAGGAAAGAAAGCTCTTCTTGGGGAGGAAGCAACCGAACAAAGTATCGGCATGGTTGGAATGCCTGTTTACAGCAGATATGCAACTTTTGGCAAAAAGATACAAAAAAATACCATTTGAAGTGAGGAGTCCAGCTAAAAATATTGCAATGAGTTTAGCAATCTGCCCATACCCTTTTTCTGTAAACAAAGAAAGTATATACCAAAAAACAATGATTTTTTTTTTTTTATCTGATCTTGCAATCCTACTGCAGGCAAAACTCCAGCTTAAACAAGAGCACAGGACTGGGGCCTTGTTATGATCTCTATTTTGTTCCCTCTCACCATCCAGAGGTTTCTATTTTTGAGACTGGATCTGCATAGTAAATCTTGTTTACATCAGGGAAAGACTGAATTTAAGGTTTTTTTAAGTGGATTTGTGGTTTAAAGAGTAAAGAATGAAAAAGAGAAAAGGAAGCATTGAAAAGGCTTCTTTAATAGAAAACGTAAGCATCAGAGTGACTTGCAGAGGAGATCCATTTTTACACTTGCACACTGACTTTCTCTCCCCCCCTCACCAGCCCCTGCCCCCAAAAGCTCCCTGTTCCTTATGCGTGCAGTTTACATTCTATATTAAAACTTTAGGGGGAAAAAAAAGGCAGCAAGACATCCCTGACTGTAAGCTAAGGATCAGCATGGAAAGGAAGTAGAGTCTTTTTTTTTCTCCCCCAGCCTCATAAGAATTGTTAGTTTGTAACAATTTTAATTGAAAACAGCTGCAACTGAATTTTTAAAAGGGATGAAAAAACTATATGAAATAAAAGACAATCAGTAAACTAAGAGCTTTGAATCCATTCTGAAGTCAGTGTCTGCCTAAAGAAGTTCAAGGGTTTTCTTTTAAAACTGACGTTTTAGTTTCAGCAAAGCATGATTTGCAAGTACTCTTTTAAAATACTTTACTCATGTTCTAAGAATTGTTAAGTATTAGTATATTTGTGGGTGAAAGAATATTTCCTCAAAAATACTTTGAGACAGAAGTTTATGTGTTTTCCCCTCAGCAAAACAAACTCATTGGACAAACTCAGACTTATGTACACAATATGAGGGGTCTGTTTGCGATACTAAGTTGCTATGTGAACAAACGTGATGTCACAACATAGATTTTTATGACTAATCTATTAAAAATGCATCAGGAAGAAGAAAAAAAGACTTTCATCTGATAGCAATGTGAGGAAGTAAAATAAGAGACATGCATTAAACTGCAGAAATTTTGTTTTGCTTTGATTGCTTGGCTTTAAATATTTGGTTGAATATGAATGTCTGTGTAAGCTTCCCGTTCATTTAGTAGCTTTTAAATAATCATAACATCCTCCTTTATTTTCCTTTTAATTTTCTTTACGTTTTCTTCCATCATGAAATCTCTACTTTTGTGAAATTCACTATACAGTTTAATATGAGTTTAATATGATTTAAGATGATTGTCTTTAAAACAAATACGCTACTAATCTAGTTCTCTAGTCATCCTTAAAACACTGCTCTCTTAGCCAGAAGGAAAGCCGTGTTTTGCATACAATGGCGATGTAGAGCATAACCTCTTGTAGTGGCAGAGAGACATACAGGTGAATTTAATACATTATGATATGCAAAAGTTCTAACAGTATCGGGAACTAAATAAACAACTGAAAGGCTTGATACATTTCTTTGATTATTGGCAATAAAGCAATGCCTCAAACTTTAAACTGTCAGCAACTGCAAGCGATCTACCCACAGCGCACTGTAATGTTACTGAAAAATAATTATATACAAGATATAATCACCTTTTGTTTTCTTTTAAGTGTGAGCAATTTCAAATGAATAAAAATTAGAACAAAAAAGGATTTACAACATCAAAGTGGAAAAGAGGCTTTTTTTAAACACCGAATTTTATGAAAAACAGAGAAAATATTTAAGCTAATTTACCTATGCTGTGTATCGCTAGCTAGAACTTCAGAAACTGCTGACTGTGCCACAACAGGATTGCTTTCTTGAAATGTTAAACTAACACAGATATAAAAATATTAAGATAAACTGAGTGAATGGTAATGAAATCCTTAAAACCACACACAGAGCATGGAAACAGCTGCATTTTGGTTAACCAGAAAGTTAATCAACTATGATAGAAGTAAATAAGATTTATCTTTATATCTGCCAGAGATTATTAAACATTTAAATATTCATTTTACTTCTTCAAATCAGGATTGTTGATGCATTACAAAACGGCACTAGGCGCTCCCAAAGTATTATTAAGAAAGCACGTATTAATTGCCATTTAGAAAAAAGTATTACCAGATTAGATTTCTTTGAACAACTTTTAAGGAAGGTAAGGTGTTCCTGTATGCTGGTTAGTAACTCAGACTCCCTAATTTACTTTAGATCACATAAGAATTAGCTAGGTGGTGGACTTTTGCCAGTACTTACATCATAAAACCACCCCCTGCCTGGGTGTGATTGGAATTCTTCGCCTAAGACTGACCCTGCATTTAAAAAGGCAGTTGTAGGTTCTGCACGAGGAGCCCATAAAGTTGTCAGAAGTTTGGAGAGCAAAAGTTTGCGCATCTAGCGCAGGCCACAGTTGCTAATTCTTTACTTTCATGACCACCATTTCTTCCTAAAGAAAACAAGAACAACAAAGATAGCCATGCTGCATCTAAATGACCTTTATTTATCACTCTGTACTTTGTCTGCTTAATACACTGAGCACATCCTTCACACCGACTATTATTCCCTTCTACCCAATGCTGACACAAACCCGAGTGGAAGCAGTGGATTTCTCAGGGAGCGTGCCCAAGTGCAGAGCCACTTTGAGGACACTTCTACCTCCCCCAGCATAGCGTAGACTTTGCTGCTGGGGAAGCAAGAGTAGAAATGGCATTTACTGGTGGATTCCCCAATGGTGTCTCTACCAGCCCATTGCTTTTTTGAATCATTCTCACCTACCTGCAAGCTCCAGAGAGCAACTCCAGGAATTCACTACAAAGGTGGGCTCTACAGATGGAGGGGAGAAAACACAGACAGGACATACAGATACTCCTTTCATAGGCTCTCCATCCATCCTCTGTAAAAATTAATTGAATTATGTATGTTTTGCTCTGCCTTGGAACTTCCACCACTGCAAGGGACAGCAGAAAGTCTGACTCTAAAAGATTATTAAGAACATTTTTATTTCGTAGGAAAACAGAACAATCCCAAAGGCTTTATGAGGATATATTTGGGACAAGAACTGCAGGTTCCCATTTTTCAACACATCCTCACTTGCCACTGGCTCTCTCCAGAAGTTGGGTCCAAGTGGAATCTGCCAGCTTGCTACCCCCAGTCTTTTGGAAAGTTTCTTTGTAATTCCTTTCCCCTTAAGCTGCTTTACTTATGCTCACCTACCCCCTGGGGCTCACAGAGTACAAGCAGCCTCCTTCAGAGACCAGTGCCTACATTATTCCAAAGACTGCCTGAAGAGAAACGTTCACCCGGTAAGCCTGTATCACCCACAGCACAAGCACATTCCTTCCATGACATACAGGGCTCCATTGGTCTGGATTCAAAAAATTCAGAGCTAGTTATCCATGCTCCAGAAGCCTTCAACTACCAATTCCAAACATGCTTGGAAGTGCGTAAAATTAATGTGGAACTTCCACTCTCAACCTGCCCCACAAGACAGCACGGTTCTTTACAAGCTGTCCACACCTAGTCACTGTAAGTGTCCCAGGAAACTAATATTTTTTAATTTTTTTTTATTAAGGAAGGTGTTCTAATTGGAGGATGAATGAAATGAGCTGAAGCTAGCTAGAAAATACATTTCAACAAACAACAATGCTTACAGCACAGAGCTCAGAAATTAAAAAACAGAGAACCAGAATGTAAACACCGAACAATCACAGGGCAGAAGTATTTTTGCTCTGAGCAAATAAAAGCAATGCTGGAGCATAAGGCCTTCATTAACTAAGCACTGTCTGTCAGAGTAAAATGCTGCTGAAACCTATGGCAGTACTAGCAAGGAAGAGTAGGTTATCGCTTTTTGCCCACAACAGTCCATGTAAACGTGCACAGCAAAAACTGCAATTAAACGCGCTGAAGTCTAACTCAGCACACCTCAGCAACGCAGGAGGGGGAAGTTGTTTCACGAGTCCCTCAAAAACTTTTTTAGTGTAACATTTGTAAAGGAGCTGCAATCAGAAACTGGTCAATTATTAAAAGTACTACTAAAATAATATGTAGAAAGGCTAAATTAGCACTGACAGCTTTTCAGAACAGCTTGTATATAAAACCCTGAAGCAATCACTTAATGATACATGTTTCTTCTTTTCACTTGAAAAAGTCTAGAAATTATTACATAAATATGTACAGGAATTTAAGGAACAAAGTTGCAAGACACTGACAAACAGTAGCAAATAAACCCAGCAAAGCGCCTCATTCTATGTAAATGGCAGTGACCCTCGGCAACCAACAACTTGGGCAAAACTGACAAACAGTTGCCATGATTTTGGGAGCAATGAGCTGCTTGGAGTTTTTAGCCAGCACAAAGTATATTTACCAATTACTCCACAGCAATGTTTTAAGACTAGCAGTGACAACAGTGTTAGAAAAGCAGCTACCCCATAGCGGTTACCCAATCAGAAAGCAGGTCACATCTCGTTAGCTGTATCATATACATTAAACGTCACAGATTCTCCATAGCTTAGCTGACAATTCAGGCATGTGTGTTTATTTCATGATAACCTCATGTTCTCTTAAAGAATTACAATACAAACAGACCAATCTGAGATCCTTTGCCATGCTTCATGGCAACAATTTGGCAGATATTTGCCTCTACATAAAGCCGTTCACTATAAAAGATTAATACTTTTTAGAAGTGTTTTCAGGGCGCCACTAGTAAACTACTATGAAAAATTGCAGCACCAAGAATGTTGGCTGCACAAGCACAGACACATGGGCAGAAACGCAGCCGGATTCGGTCCACACAGTTTTCACTTCAACAGACTAAAAAGTGTGCTTTATTTAACCACATAAATAACAAGATGCAGCCTCCACTATTTTTTGTCTCGAAGTGACAAAAGTATTTCCCCTTCCCATTCAGCATATTCTTTGTGGTGGCTGATCTGGGTGTAGAAGCCAGGCTGTACAAACCACGAACAGATTATACAAAGCATAAGCAACAGTGAATGTAGTTTACATTATTGGGTACTTTTGACAGCTATATGATAAAGTCGTGAACCGATCATCTCTCTCGCTAAAAGTGACCGCATTCTAAACGTAAACATGAATTTCTCTTGTTGGTCGTCCTACACATGTGTTCTTTAAGTGCAGCCTAGGAATAAGTTTTTAAAACTCCGCTCCTGTTTTCTGTTATCATTCATTTTCAATTTTAACGAGTTTACAGAACAAAACCAGAGAAAGGTTCGTCTCTCCCCCTAAGCCTGCAACATTTCTGAATTAGTTTTGTACAAAAGCTCGAGCGATACCTTGCAATATTATAGCTGCAAATGCCAGCAGGACGGATCCTGAGCAAACAACACACTAAGGCAAAGAAATTTCCTGAGCCCAGCATTATAATCAATCCTGAAGTGCTGTACTGTAATTTCAAGATTTCAGCCTAAGCTGGTATCTCCTCAAAGAGTTGCTCTGCGTGGAAACATAATGAGGGATTACCCAATTAAAGTACTAAATTAATTAGGGTTCGTGCCTGCATATACTGTACTGTCTAGTGGGACGCTTCAGCTGGAATTCGGGCTGAAACCTCCCACGGTCCATGCACAGGAAAACAAGGCTGAGGGACTTACCTCCGTCCGCGACTGCAGCCTCTTGTTCATTTCATATATTCGGTACTCTGGTTGCACCATGTATGGTGTGTGTCTCCTATAAAATGGGCCAAAAGGAGAAGAATAGAAAGGGTCATGTGGTGTGCTGGACATCTTGCCTGCGTGCAGAGATTCAAGCTACACAGAGTATCATCAACATCCATACAGAGCACATGGGCTGGGTGTTCTTCACAGTACAAAGTAGCAGCGCGCACACACACACACATCCAGGCTGCACGCACTGGCTGGGAACTGCTGTGGGAGCCCTCTATAGCAGGAGACGGGGGGGACGGGGCGGGGGGGGGAGAGGGAGCGGGAGCGCACAGGCTCCAGAGAGGGAGAGGAAGAGGGAGAGGGAGAGGAGAGAGAGAGAGAGAGACTGGATAGCTTCAGGCACCACCGCTCGTTTTTAAAGCAGCAGTTTCTGGAGGGGTCATTTCCTGTCCACGCTGTGGACGAGTTCAAAAATATAATTTTCCTCTCCGCCTGACAGAGGTCTAAGGTTTGGGTTTAATTTTTCCCAGCCAGGACCCCTCAGGAACCTGGCAGCAAGGCTTGTTAGCATATAGGTGGTTTAAAAGCTGCCTGAGCCAATCACCCTCTGCGAGGAGCACGCTTGGGTAATGTCAGAAATGTGATTACTACAAAATACATAAACACAGGCCACGACAATCCCCGCCGCTTGCAGCTGGTGATTCACCCGCACCCGGGCGCTTCCCCCCGCGCAGCTCTGCCCGCTCCGAGCGGCCGCGCTGGGCTAGCCGGGCTTCGGCAGCGCTCGCCACCCCGGCGCTGCTGCCTTTTAGGGGGTGGGGGGCTAGAGGGGGCTGTACCTCACCTCGCCACTTTGGGGGGACGGGGGGGAGGACGGCCCTGCTGCCGCCCCAGGGGCGGGATGGCCGGGCAGCCTGCACAAAGAAATAACCTCCATACACCACACTTGGCACAATGGAGAGCAGTCAAATGCTAATAACAGAAACCTCCCGGAAAAATGTAAAAAAAAAAAAAACAAAAAAACAACCAAAAAACCACAAAGAGCCGGGTGGGAGAAAGAGACCCCCGAATAACTGCTGGTGGTCCCGTTCGGCGGGGGTTCGGGATAAGCAAATGGATCATTTTAAAAGCAGCTATCCGGCTTAAAGGTGGCGACAGCTAGGTAGGAGACTGGTCCCTGCTTTCAGGCTCATTCCTGTGCACAAACCCAGTAGTGGTTAGAGTACATTACTCTAACGATACCTAAAATTGGGGGTGGGGGTGTCCGAGGGGGGAAAGGGAGGGCAGAGGGGAGGTAGTCACCCTTTGGCGGTGAAGGATGAACTTTATCTGTTGAATCATACTTGCAGGAAAGTGCTGGGAGCGGATACCACGTGAGCAGAAAAAGTCCTCAAAATATAGAGGAAACAAAATGGGCTCATCTGCTACATGTGAAAGTGCAAGGTTTAAGCGGAGAGCCTTCAAATTACCTGTATGAAAAAAGCCCTTGAAGCACAGACTGTGTCTTTATACACAGCTGTAAAGTATCAGGCATTATTTACAGTACTGAATAAATGTAAAAACAACAATAAACAGCGCTGAATTAATCTCTCATGCAAATTCATTCAAGCAAATGGAACCACTCTAGGAACAGATTTAGTTAACTAATATGATTAAGAGAATAACAATCAGCTGCAGTCACAGCAGTTCTCAGACAGGGCGCTTTGCAGGAACGCTGTGGGATCACCCATTTCACAGATGGGGAAATCAAGGCACGCACCATTATGTTCCTAAATTTATGTAATAAACCTGAAAAATATTTGAGCGTGATATGGCTTCACTCACTGCCAAAAAGTTAATTCTAATCCAACTTAATGTAGGAATATTTTAAAACAGATTTGAAATATTCCAGTTTTCACTGGCATTTGTCTAAATCTGGAAAATCTGAAGTTATCTTTTCAGGATAAAATACAAAAGTTCACCGTTTTATTCTACTGACCACTCATCTGGATCACAATTTATCTTTGATGTACCAGCCACTGTTTAGCAAAACTATTTCTGTATACTCTTGTGGAATAACAGTTTCCGTAAGAAGTGACGTATTGAGTTGTTTTATAGACTTCCCAAAGCTTCTGTCACTAAACACAGAGCCAACAGATAATACATGGGGTATTTCTCTTCTCTCTTTAAATGCTCCCCAGATACGTTGCAAGGCTACGCTGTCGCTCCAGTACCATCACAGGAGATGCTGAGTTTAACAAATGGCATGTACAGCTTTGGCTCAATAGTGCTGCAGGGACAGTGACACTGCTCTGCCAGGGTTCACTGGCTGCACAAGAACCCTCTAACATGGCTACGTACCAAGGAGAAAACTTCCCTGCGTCTACCTTGTACTCTTAACAGATCCCAGCAAGGCTACCTTAAAGACTAAAACCAAAGCAACCAGAAAAATTACAGAGTTACAGCACTAATAGACACAATTTTTATGGCTGAAGTACCACCTACTTAAATAAATGTCAAAAAAATATTATAAATCAACACAGAAAACTGTGGGTTTTACTTTGTTTACAAAGCAAATCCAAAGACATATTTGCCCAAGAAGGGACACACTGCTTTTTGTAATTAAAATGGTGGAATTTTGCATAGCTTGAAAACTGTATCTGTGTTAAGGACTTTTTGAGTAGGGTAAAATTCGCTGTTTCAAGAAGTTAAACGCGTCAATAATATTAACATTTTTCATTTTGTCTGGGGTGGGGGGAAAGGAAGAGGTTGTCTTAAAATAAAAAAAAAAAAAACCGACAAACTCGGAGTACTGAAAGTGAATGAATAGTGGCATTTGCTTTCAGGATTGGGATACTCTCAAATACTTCCCCCACACCCCATAGAAGAGCTTCTGTGTATGGGTCTAGCACAAAGCAAAAATATGCGGTGATATTTTAATAATTCCTATTGATTAACTGGCAAATTATCGCACACCTACAGCCCACCGGCAAGAACCAAGTCCCAGGGTAGGAACCTGCTAATTACAGGCTCCGGCAGCACTTCCAGTTGCCTGTTATCATCTAGACCAGCATGATGCATAGAACAGAAAAACAGAAGGCAGAATCAAAGGAAAATAAAGTTACAGGGATCCTGACAGTGTCGTCTTGATTCCCACTTGGATCTGCCGCCTTTAAAGTTTCGTGTGCTCTCCGGGAATGAGGGTTAGGGGGCGTGCAGCCAGCCCCGCTGCCTGGGCTGCTCCAAACCCCCGCACCACTGGCATCAAGCCGCTACCCAAAGTGGCTCTGGGGTCAAAGGCAAACATCTGGCTCAAGATTTAGGACAATCAATAAATTCCTTAATCTGGAAAACGAGTTTAATGTGAGCAGAGGAAAACAGAGGTGGAGGAAAACAAGAGGAAGAGACTAGTTAGTCTTCCCAAATCTGAAAATGGGTGTATTCCTGTGCCTGTGTATGGACGGATGCAAACAAATGGGAAAACTGTGTGCAGAGTTGCATTCACAAGGGCATATGCAGGTGCGAATACCACCGCGGCACCTCAAAGCAGAGAGCCTCACCCCACCGCTCAGAGCCCAGAAAGGAAGGACAGTGACACCACCTGGGTTACCCAGTCCTCAAATCTCCCGCACTACGTAGGCTCACCTGGCACGGTGTGGGTGCTGCACCCATGCACAAGACGCAGCACAGCAGAACGGAGAGGGACTGGGATGTGGGGCCAAGATTCCCAGCAAGGAAGGGGGGGTGGGTAAAAGAAGGGTGGCATCAGACCCCACCAGCGGAGACAGAGCCATGTTTCACGTCCCTCTGTCCAAGCACTAACCACACAGGCCCCCAACACCCCAAGGACCCTCAAGACATGGTGCGCTGAGCTGTCTGATGTCTGGGTGCCAGATTGCCCTCTCCTGGGCAGAAATAGAAGGACCCACCTAAGCCACAGACTACTCTGACAGCTCTGGAGGACAATTTCCCTTAATTTCAGGGGGAAGCATGGATTTGTTGGAGCAGAAGGATGCGGGTACCCTTCTCTGCGCCCAACAGCATGAAAACCTCAGTGCCCCTGAGTAGCTGAGATGCGCTACAATAGAAGGACCAAAAACCAACAGCAGAAACTTCCTCCAGGACCCAAGAAAGGAGTGAGAAGGGATGAACCAGCGTGGTTTGTTCCTCTGCCTTTGCTCTTTATGCTGTCACACATGGTCGGGTGCTGCCTTTTCTGGTTGTGACTATTACTTGAGCCCCTGGCACAGGGGGTCCCGCACAGCCTGCGCTGCAAGGGCATCCATGCTGCTGCCCACTGCCACGCCACGCCACCAAGCAGCATTGACAGCAAAAAGCACCACACACAACTGAGGCACGGTCCTCACTTTGCCAAGGAGACAATCAAAGCAGCTCCGAAGGCTGCGCTATTTTTAATAACCGCTTAGTAATAATAATAATGCAGAAAAGAGATACAGCTGTAAATAGGTGTAATTGCTGCATTTATCCCTGGTATGCGTTGTTGACTGTTCAGTCTCTGTCAGTAATCAGGTTTATAAAGATACATTTAAGGTGGTTTGTAGCTGTTGAAAAGACGGGAAAGGAGAGACTGATCTTCATTAAAGATACACAGCAAATGAAAGCTAAAAACTAGAGGTACTCGAAATGAGATTTCTTGAGAATACTCAAGTAAACATAAATTTCTTGAAAAAAAACCCAACAAAACTACCTTTTCAAATTGCCCTTCGTTTATACAAAAGCCAGATAGCATTGAAGACTTTTGATGGAGTGACCTTAGGTAAAAGAACAAAACTGTTTACCTATGGATGCTTGCGAGTGACTAAATTAAATTTGCTTACCAAAAGTTGGGACACACAATGAAGAACCACCAGCAATAGCCCATCATCTGCAATATATGCCCAATTGCTGATCTGCTCAAACACCAGATTTTGACAGGTTTCGGAACTGAATACCGCCATTAATTTCTACAGCTATAGAATAGAGTGTCCAGATGCTTGCAATTTATAAGAACTCTAGAAGCTGTAATTTGTTTGCATTAAATATTAATATATTGAAATAAAAAACATATTCCGGAAAACACTGTCCTTTCACAGAACATTTGTGGACAGGAAACTAAATAAATCTCTTTAATCCATTGTTAAAAATATTTGCTGGGCTCAGTACACACTTCCAGGCTTTTTCCATGTAGACTACTTTTTTTTTGGTCGTGATAATTGTCCTTTTCTGTCATTAATAAATGACGTGATTATTTTTATCAGAAAAGTTTTTAAAAATCCATAAGTGTGGCCCACCAAAACTACTATGTTTCAGAGTTTACAGCACAACAAGAAGGGTTCACATCTTTTAAATTCTTCAGGCTTTTTGCAAACTCAAACCTACATTGCATAAATTACATATAATTATAATTCAAAACATATGACAATTCTAAGAATTCTCTTTGCCTATTTAATGCTAGTAAATTCAAGTTACAGCTCCAACACTCACCAACGATGGTAGAAGTACCTCTGAAGAGATGATAACACAAAAGAGATTTTAAACATTTTTCAGTTCTGCAGTGTACACAACGTCTTTGTCCACAATTAAAATTACTATTAAATTTTGTCTTGGAACTTCATGAATGCTCAGCTGAAAGCAGCCTTTGAGGAGGCAGCCCATCCCTCACTGAGCAGTCTGTCTGCTTTACCCATACGGAACACGCTCAGCACCTGCAGCAGACGGAGCTGGGGGAGAAAACATGAGACAAAACTCAAACTGGCGCAAATCATATATTGGTGGTATAGTGATGGGCCCTCTAAACATACCAAGATACAGTGGACAAACCAACTTACCATCTCGCTGATTAAGCCATGGTAAGCCAGGGCTCAGTGTGTTTTAAATGTCCTCCCTTTGTGCCTAACACAGACGGGTTACTGGTCTGCAGGAGCTTTCAGCTGCAGCATCTGTCTCTTCAGCTCACAAGGGACTTATGCTTTAAGCACTGGAGGCTTTGCTTTGCTCCTCGCTGTGCTGTTGGTGTGGCACCGTGAGTGGGCAGTATACTCGGGAGGCTTCCACCTACCCTGCATCACACACGGTCACTGCAGCTACAAGGTACATTGTGACCATGCCAGAGAGGACTCTTGTCAAGGAAAACAGCTCTGTGAGGTGCTGGGAGGGAGGAGAGGATGAGGTCCCAAGTGTGAAATATTCAGCCCTTGACATCCAGGGGAGCTTCCCTGGGCTGCAATAGCTTCAGGATACCAAAGAACACTTGCCCATTGACAGAACCAGATCATCCTCCAGATGGGTAAAACAACAAAGAGATTTTATATACCTGGGTCTTGCTCTGTCTCTGAGAACACTACAAAGGCCGCTTTCCAGAATCCAGCAGCTTCAAGACCACTTCTGTCTTGTTTTGTTCCATCTCCCCCTTGTTTCCGTGTTCACTCCATTTCTTCCATTTCCCTTCGTATCACCCCTATCCACCCACAGACCCTTTCGGAGCACAGAGTTCCTTTTCCATGAATCATTTGTAAATACCTGCCTTGGTAGTTTCTCACCTCACACGTTTTTTCTTTTTTTCCCCGGCCCTGCCCCCATAGACACTGCTGAAGTTTGGGGTGGCTTCTCACTGGAGGCTGATGCTGGTAAGGTGCTATTTGAAGCAACTGAGATTCTTCACCCAAAGTGCTCAACAAGTTTAGCTGAGTGTGTTTTCCTCTTTCCTTGAAGAGCTGATACTAAGGGTGGTGAATCCAGAGCAGTCAAGCAGGGAAAAGAAAGGGATGAAATCCCTGTCATTTGCCTCTTGCAGCCATCTCCCATCAGCTGAGGAAGAAAACAGCCTTCAGCAGCAGAGAAGACATTACTGCGGTTTATAGCATTGGCAGACAGCCAGCAAAAAAATCCAAAGAAGTGGTGGGGGAGGCTACAGGAGCAGACTGTGGTCTGGGAGACCGACCCTCCAGCGAAAAATCAGACAGGCCAGCAGAGAGGTAAGGACCTGAAGAGTCTGAGCCCCTTTCTGATACACTAGTTTCCCTTACAGACAAGCTAAATATGAATTAAATGCAGGTGGCACAGTCACTCGGCTCTAACATATTACGCAATCTGTTATTCAAAATTTCTTAAGTCTGTCTCAGTCCAAAGGAAGAATCATTATAACCACCCCTCAATATAGTAAGAAATAAGCAACACCAGATTTCAACACAATCTTTAAGTAACGCTTCCTCCCTAACTTGCCCTCACAAATATATGGCAGCATAGCCCGCCTGTGACAGATTACAAACTGGGCCTGAGAAAGGGAACAGATGTGTGAATATGAAAAAGAGATGCTCATTTTGGCTACCATTTTCCCCAAAAGTTCTAGTGCCGACCTGGAAAAGCTTAGTATTCCTTCTACATACCCAACTCCACCATACTGATTTACCTGTTACACACCTCACCCACTGCTCAACTTTCAGCATATTTCAATTAGTTGAAAGCTTACTTTTTAAAGGACTCAACTGGGAGCACTCAGCTTTGGAGGCATTTCAGTTGAGTGCTAATTAGCAACTAGCTGACTGTCAACTTTTTTTTCTTCGAAGAGAGGGAAGGGTTGGTGATTCCCTTCTGAATTACCTGGCAATCAAATACATGTTGAAATTTATTCATTAACTTATAATAATCATCCCTAGCACTTCTTTGGCAATTTTCATCTTCAAAGCACTTTATAAACATTCATAGAGACCCTGTGGTGATTAGCACTATGACAAAACCATGCAATATCCTACATAAGGGTCTCTGTCCCCATTTTACAGACGGGGAAGGTAAGGGAGAGCTGAATGACTGAGGAATTCAGTGGCTGAAATGTAGCTATACCTCAGGAAATTATGATTTATGGATTTCGATTTGGATCTTGCACAGCACAGATATACATACTAAGCAGAATAAGCGATGGACAAACAGGAGAACTGGTGTGAAAGGGAACGATGCACAGAGAAAATCTGTGCCTGGTACCAAGGTGGGATTAATTTGACAGCAACTTGGATCCTGTAATTGGGCCTTTATCATATAACTGAGCCAAACTCCCACCAAAGCCTATACTGCATTCACCTCATTGCTTTGAACCAACAGTTACGCCTTACTACAAAACAGGCAGTGCCACTGTTTTATTTATTCAAGTATTTTAACACCAAGTCCCAACCAATAGCAGAAAGAAATGTATGTTGGAAAATATTATTTCCTACACAGATTCTTCTAGAGTCTTATTTCATGTTTCTAGCTCATTCTTCATTCTTTATAAAGATTTGATCTTAAGCTTAAACCTTTGCACTTGCAAAACACAAGGCAGAACTTGCCAGGAAATGAAATGAAAGCACGCTGAATATGATCCATTGAGATTCTGGATATCACTGCTGCAGGTACTCTCTGCACTGTTGTAGACTGTACACTCAACATATGAAAAATGCCATCGGTTACCTGCATGCATATTTTGTAGACACAATATATTATTTTTTTAATTTGGCCTTTAAAATTTCAGTATATGTTATTAATTTAAATTTTATACTTTGAAATGTTACCATGCTCTGCAGTGCTTGAATTTTGCCAAGGCCTTGTACGGCTGCATAAATGTGACTGAAATAACCAGGAGTTTTGCTTGGAAAATCTGATTATGCTGCAAGAGCAAAATGTTCCAGCTCATGAGGGCGAAAGACTGGCTGTGCCTCTCCTTTTAGTGAATAATGATTTTGCACAGAAAAATAGAGTCTAAGCAAAATACATACTGAATAAATCTTTATCTCTTCTATGTCATAGATTCTGTTCCTTCTGCATCTCATACCTTCTAGGCATGATAGTCAGCGACCTATATCCAAACAGTGACCAAAAAAGTGACCATGTACCTAATTCAGTATTTAAAACACACCAGACACATCTTAAACACGTCCAACATGCACATATTGCAGAGAGCATGGAAAGATGCTGACACCTCTGGAGAAGCAGCAGATTTGAGCTCCCTCTGACTTGTACCTCAGCCCACATCAGGAGCTGGAGTCCTCCCGGACACAGGACACCACCAACCACCTGCTCAATGGCAGCAGCTGCATCTCCCAGCTTCTGCTCTCATCGCTAGCTTTGATTTTTCATTCCAAGAGTGCATTCTGCTCTCTGCTGTCTGTTGTCTTCCCAGCATCATCCCATCGCACAGATTCTGCAGCCCTGCATGCCCATTTCTACTGGTGTATTAACTCCCTGCAGTTTTAGCAACAGCACAATGGTTCGTGTATGAAGTACAACAGCTTCTGGAATTTTATGTACACTTGTCCATAGTTCTTTGATTGTGAAGTTTGGTGTTTGAAGGTTATTGATTTAGAAAGCTTTGTTTCTAATTAGCGAAACAGAAAAAACCTCCAACTTACTTTATTTCTGCCTGACACTGTACCCAGAGAACTGGCACAACACATTGTCTGTAGCAACCCTTCTTCAGTGCAAGCGTCCTAACAAATATTGCCTTGATTTCAACATCTGGTTCATATTAAATAAAACTACAGATGTGCATCCAATAAAGATAGAAATTTTGGAGGCAACATAAAAGGCTTTAAATTAACCACCAAGACATTTGTGTTAATTTGCAAAAGCAAAAATGCAAGTAAAATTACCACAAGACCTGCAGTCGAACTTTCCTGTGTCTTAGCTAGAAAGGGTAGCACAACGATGCCAATTATTTTAAAACCACCTCATCCTTAATGTGATATGAAATTTCAGACTGAGTTCAGGCATTACAATTCTAACTCACACCATTCTACGTTTTTGCATTTTTAAACTTAAAATCTTAGGATTTGGGGGGAAGGATAAATTAAAGTATGTGAGAAGAGACATTTAGTCAGCTGAAGAATTATTAACATAATAAGGACAATTACAGGGCTGTTTTACATTAACAGCATGAGCACTGAAAATTTTCCTAAGCCTTCATACAACCTTTGTATTTCATGTATATACATACATTAGAATCCTACTCTACTTAGTAATACATGTTACATAGAGCTCAAAAAAAAGGAGGTGCTCACATGTGTTCAGTTAAGTCTACACTGAAATGTGCCATTAGAAACCCCAATATTTAAATCCAGTCATTTCACATTTTGATGAACTGAGTTCAGATTTTCAGAACTTCTTTGCATTATGGGACAGACCAAAGTGTTGCCAGACATATCTAGGCTCACTTACAGTTTTTTAGTGGAGTAATAAAAAATCACAATGGGATGTGGGTGTCAGGGTGTCAGGATGAGTATGTGTAGTGAAGTTTATGGAAGGACGTGTCCATGGGTTGTGTCCTTGCTGCTGCCTCTCCCTTTGCAAGGTACGTGGCCGGTAGTTTGTATATCATGTGCAGTCACACCTCCGTTTCGCAGGTCAGGCTTTTCTAAGTAGTTTCAGGGAGCACATCTGATTACAAATAAGTAAAAGACAATAACAGTTTTTTGAAATATGCCATACTTAAGCTTCACTTTTATCCAATGGTACAGAGGAAACATTTAAAAATAAAGTTCCGTTGTTGAAAACTTGTCCAGTATAATTTCTGTATGTTTACTGCTGTTACCTCTTTCACACTTCCCAGAAGATCTTAGTTGTAAATATATTCACTATGGCATGATTTTAAGCCTTTGCCACTTTGGAAACTCTGAAATTCAAATTCGCATTAATTTCCTTGATTCAAAACAACCAAACTGAATCACAATGGGAAAATCTTACAGTATTTCTTGTCCAAAGCAAAAGCAGGCACCTGCCACTTTAGGGAAAATGCAAGCTTTAGCAAAGACATAAATTACACTTATCCTTACAGTCTCAGAGTGTGGCAATGAGGCCATAATATAAAAAGGAGAGACGCCTCTGCCTTCTCTTCCAAAATTTTTATTTGCATGTGTTTGGTTTCTTCATGCATCTCCCACAACCATTCTTCAAAGGGAGTGCACATTGAGATGAAGAGGCAAGAGGTTAGACTGAGGTGGGAGACTGGAATAGTGAGCTGAGTGACTGTACTAGCTATTTCTTAGATTTTTACAGTATATGATGTGTTAAATGAAGTTTAACAACCTAAAATTTAAGTTAATGATGTTTCCTGTAAGAAACCGAGAGCATATATCATGCATACAGCTTGACATCATTTATTGCTAATTTCAGAATGGCATTTCCATAGGCATATTGTGCTCAAATCGTATTCTGCCTTTCCTACACTTGTCGTAAGAGCATCAGATCAGTGGAATCTGGCGGTGCATATTGAGGCAGATAGACTCTCCAGTGTGTCTTGTGGAGCTGATTGACCAGCTGTCCAAATTGATGTCTCTAAAGTCCTAAAGACCAGGCACCCAGGTCATCTTCTGCTGGAAGTGAGGTAAAGGGGCAGACAGCACACCCCACTGTTTTCCCAACACAAGGTTAGGACATCACTGCAAGGCTCACCCGTGGGATCCTGAAATGTGCTTGTCCTACAGTGTAGACGTAATCCTCGTAATACATTGCTTAACACCAATAAGCTCGTACAGCAATGGACCACAGTTAGGGACAGGCTATTTCACAGAGGCTTGAAAGTATAGTTCGGTTCAGCCAAAGGCATAGATACAAAGACGCTTATTTTACTAAATCCTAATGAAGCTTCCTCTTCACCATCATCCTGCCCTGCAGGTATCTCCCAAGTGAGTGAGTATTCCCAATCCAAACTCACCTTTTTCTTTTCCAGCCATTCCATTCAATTCCCAATTTTCATTTCCCCCTAATAGCCCATTTCATCTTATCCTGAACCAGAATATTTCTATCTTCCCTTCCATTTCAGATATTTCTGAAACACCTACTGACTATTCCCCTGCTACTGTTTTCAGAACTCTCCTCCTACCCAACATCTACTCTGCTTCAACACTGTTCCTCCATCCCTCACCAACATTTAGTCATCTTTCTTCAGCCCCTTGATAGGTCTCAGCACTTCTGGCAGAATGCTAGGGGAAGCTGCAGCACACAAACCTTGTTTGGTCACAGCAGTCCAATGATGTATTGTGCGTCATCAATCCCACAGAAACCCTGAAGTACATAAAATATGGTAATGGCAGCCAGCCCAGAAGAAACTGTCAGATCTGCTGCTATTCTCTCAGGGTTTCATGGGAGATCAGGAAAGGTAAGAGGGAGTGCATGGGAAATCAGAGAGATAAACTTGGAATTATATGGAAATCAGTGCAGCCAGTCAAAAAGAGTTGGCCTTTTTGGTTTTGTTTATGTTTTTGAAAAGGCAGTGATTTAGGACAGAATATTTTTATTTTATAGGAAAGCAAAGTGCTGCAGGTTAAAGTTTGATATCAGGTTCACTGTCAATGTGAAGAAATACTGAAAGTTTACCCTACTGCTACTGTGATCAATCATCTGAATTCAGGTCACAGTTCTTTGAAATACGCATTCAAGACTTGGATGTAGTCAGAGGACAAAGAAGAGGCAATGGTGTTTACAATACGATCTGTGGCTTGTAGTCATCAACCCAGAGTTGATGTCCATTCGTATGCTCAACCAACTCCCGTTCTACTGTTAAGCTGAGAAGGTTACAGACTTCTGTTTCTCCTAAGAGCTTAGTTTCTCACAAAAGCTTAGCAATTTTTTTTCAGGATACAGAAGGCTGTTGTGCCCCACCTTGTACATTTTTCCTACTTGAGAAACGAGCTTTAATTTTAGTTCCCTTAAATAATGCTCAAATCATGTCCTGGACATTTTTTTTTTTTTCACCATGACTCCATCTTACATCAAGCGTTGAAGATCTTATATGCAAAAAAAGATCATTTAACAGTATTGCCAGAACTAATCTGGAGACACATGTGCAGAAAGCTCAGATGAGTTTCAGACAAATATCTGAAGTTTTGAACAATGATTTGAGTTAAAAATCCTACCTTTACAGATTTCCTATTCTTGGTGTAAACTGGACAAAGAAAACCAAAGTAAAATGGGAACACTTACGTCAAGTAATTAAAACCACATGAGACTGCACAGTTAAAGAAAAAAATCTATTGTGTACAAAAGTTTTCTGTTGACTGTCGTAAGGCATCAGTTACTTTTTGTTCCAGGTACACGTGCTTCGGCTGTCCTAAGCCTACTTCAAGGTGCAGGTTTCTAAAGGATGGTTTTTATGGCTGGGCTACAAGGTCCTGCTTCAGCTGCAGAAGGTCAAATGCTGTATAATTGCAAAGTGGGAGAAGACAGGCCACAGTGCAGTTTTTGTTTACTCTGATCCTCACTAGCTGCTGTACGGGACAGGATGTGTTTTGCTGGTCAGCTTAGACACACTGTATTTACAACTGCCATCTTATACAGATAATCACTCATTTTACACCCACAGTCCGTTATTTTCACAATACTGGGTCCAAGGAAACACTTTGTTTTCCCATCTTCTGCAGCAAATGATGTGTGTAGCTTACAGAAAACAGTCTGTATTTTAACTACTCATAATTCAGTTCTGAGTTATGTACCTTTAATAAATCACATCTTCTGGAGCAATGTCCAAATGCAGACATTTAAACACATGTTCATCTCCATTACACTGAGCAGTATATTCCAGGCAAATGCACTATGTATTGCCTGATTGACTTTAGCAGAAGGTCTTTGTAAGAGCATGTTTAAAAATCAGGTCAGGAATACCTTAGTCTGTATCTATCTTTCTATACTCCTTGGGGTTTGGGGTTTTTTTATCTGATGGTGGTCCAACATAAAACACAGAGTCAAACTAGCAGAAACCTGGTGTTCTCATCTCAGCCAGCTGTCATTATCACTTGGACATTGAATCATGCTCCTTCTTTTATGTTCTACATTTGGCTCCAGGACTTTTCCTGAAGGAGGGGCAGAGCGATGCCCTCTTAAATACTAAGCTATAAACTAGTGTTTAGGACACACTCCTAGGAACTGATATATGGACATGTGAATCCCTTAAGCAGAAAAGGGCAAAAAAGTTAGGTTTCCCACTTTGTAACCACAGAGCAATTATGTAAACAACGGGTGGAAGGAGCACCACTCCTTATTTGTGTGGAGACAGTGGGACAGTGAAACACATACCGAGAGAGTGTTGAACGTAATAATCAAAACCAACAGTGGTATACAATAGACCACCCAAAACACAGCTGTAATAGTTTTTCAGCTCTGCCATGGAAACAATGAATAGAAACAACAAGCAGAACAGTTTTGAAAATAGCATTCCTACTTTTCAAAGCATAATTTTAAACTTTGAACCAACCAGGATAGTATTTAGAATCTTCTTGCAACTATAATTTTTGCTGCATGAGGTCAACTGTGCTAACAGCACTGGAGAGGCGTAGACCCTAACAAAGTGATAGGTTAGCGTGCTGTGTAGGAGTTAGATATGTTACAGAAGCTGCTTTAACTGGATATTTCCTGGTATTTAAAGAACGACATTCAGAGGTAATGGCTGAAAATACTTGATCAGAACAACCATCATTTTATATCATAGAGAGATCATTACATAGAAAAAAATATATTAGAATAGTTTTGAAGTCTTTCCATTTTCATCCTGCTCTAGAAATAATGAGCTTCCTGGTAACAAAACCACTTTGTTCAAACCAAATCCGTAAAATTACAACTAGAGTAACTTTGCATCATTTCCCTAGCAGGCCTTGAAAGGTGTGGCAGACGTGTACTAAGAAAAGGTCCAGTTGATCTGCATCCTGCGAGAAGCATGAGGTTTAGTTTAGTTTAGATTTCTCTGACCACAATCCTGTGGCCCCACAGGCCACCCCTTTTCTCCTGTTGCTGAGTATCAGTACTCAGGATTTTCGTACCAGAGGGGAAGGTTCTCGAGAGAGCATATTCATCACTGGGTATCTCTCAGCCCACGTGTGAACCTTGCCAGCCCTATCGTACAATACTCACTACATTTTACCCAAAAGGTGCACTGAATAAGAAATTATCTATTTTCTCATGAGCTCTTCCAGGAACTTCATCGATATAGTGTGTCTCTCAAGTAGAGGCACCTCTTGCAGTACTGATGAGCTCCCCTGTTTGTTAGATAATAAGGCAGAAGTGCTTTTGTTTTGCATACGGGCTCTGAAGCATAGCAAGGTTAAGGCTAAAATTTGTGAATTTTTCAAGTTTGGGGTGCCTCAGTGATTAGACGACTAACTTCAAATACCTAGGGTTTGATTTCCCTGATCTGTTGATTATCTGCCACTCCTTCAGATTTCACCTACAGTGAGAGCTATCAGTGCTTCAGACACCTATACCCTGATTTTCAGAAGTAAAGCCAAGGAAGAAATTATTTTCCTATCTATTAAAGCTTCACAAAAATACTTTTTTTCCCCAGTCCAGGTTGGAGGAAACATTTGGTAGAAAGACTATTACCATGGGAAATGACTGGGTAGACAAATCCTTTGCCTGAACATAAAAGCCTGAAGAGAAAGTTTCTACTTTGAACCTGATGGTTCAAACCCAGACCTTCTCTGAATGTTCCCTATACCACAGTATTGGTTGCATAGGGTGGTACTATCTCTTTCTCTTCCTTAAAAAAGAAATTCCCTACTAAACTGAGAATTTCCATCAAAACCAAGGGGGAATCCAATCCTATTAAAAAAACTTCTGATAGGGCAGCACTGCCCTTGTGACCCCTTTCTGTCTTCTTACTCTCCTCAAAATGTTTGGGAAAAAAAAAATCTAAATCTAAACTAGCTCTTATCTTAAGCTTGGCAGATGAAAAAGCACTTTCAGAAGCTAGTTATCACACAGGAATAGAAACCAGTTCACTTTAGTATTGGTGAGCCATATAACCACAGAAGAGCATCTGCCATCTTCCTGCTGTCCTTTCTGCTCTGCAAGAGCAGAGCACTACATACCTACTCACTTTGACAAGTCATAATGATGGGGGGAGGGTTCCCAATGCCAGCTTCATTCATTAAAAATCCACATTCCTTCTTTGAAAACCTTCCAGCCTGAGCCCTACATGTGGCAGAGACTCAAGGAAAAATTAGGCTGGAGAGAAGGGTCCTGAATCCCATCCTTGGTGGAACTGCAGTGAGAACAGGCAGAGTTGAACAAATCAAGGCTGTTCAGGCTGTTTGCAGCACTTGAAGACATTTAATGGTGTTTTAGGCGGGGAAAAAAAAGTAAAATGTTAGTATGTGGTGCAGCTTGTATGTACAGTACTATGTACAGTACTGTGACATTTAGGCATAACAGAGAAAAGAAGAATTATATGATAAATTATACATATTTCTGTAGTAATAAAAAGCTATAGTAACATAGATTCAGAGGCCCAACATTTATTAACAAATTCAAGCTTTAATAAAAATGTAAGGACATTTCCTCCTTTACTTTAACTAGAGGAAAAGGAAAAAAAAAAAAGACTAGTGCTCTCCTAAACTTCTGTGCCCTCTCACCCCCAACACCTCGATCTCCGCTGAGCATGCATAGATCATGTCAGCCTCAGAACGTAAATACACAGCAGTGCAACAGAAGAATTAAAATTAACAGATGAATCCAAGGAACAAAACCAGCTAACAAATGTATCTTGTTAGACTGCTGTCAGAGAACAAGATTTTTATCAGAAATGCTGTTTTTCAGAGGACACCAGGATAATTTCCTCCTAATAAATTTCCATCTTATTGAGAGCGGCTAACTTTCTGCCAGTCTGAGGGAATCTCCCAAGGGTATGGCTTACGCAGCTCTCCTACCACTGGATTAGATGTATGCACACGTTTTAAAATACAGTGAGTACCTCTGAAAGTGCGTTTGGGTGTTTTTAAAAACACACAACAGTGATAGAAGTTTGCCCTGTTTTAAAAAAAGATTCTCTACTTTGTTTATTGCAGTCTTTTCCCCTGAATTCAGAGGAAATGAGTGTGCATAATTCCACATTCCCTGGAAGGCAAAAGGAGAGCATCGGTCTAAATAGCTTGTGGTGGTGTTTTGTAATTTCCATGAATCAAAGCATATTTTTTTACTGCATCACCTATAATTTTTCATAAATCTCTCTCCTTTCCCTTTAAAAATATTTAGAGGAAAAAAAGAACTGTGTGTCATAGGGTATTAGCTGATTAGTTCATTCAAACAGTGCTAATTATAGGTTTAATTGCTTAAATGTGAAAGTCATTTATTTAAATTAGCTGCATCAAACATACAGTACGCTCAAAACCTGAAACATTTTGGTACTGGGAAGCAGGGTTATTTTCTGTAAACAGAACATGCAAAATATAAGATGAGAAACAATGTGCCTCTATGTACTGATCAGCAAACTCA
Source organism: Chroicocephalus ridibundus (assembly GCF_963924245.1). NCBI lineage: Eukaryota > Metazoa > Chordata > Aves > Charadriiformes > Laridae > Chroicocephalus > Chroicocephalus ridibundus. Next base: position 59,258,740 of record NC_086288.1, read on the forward strand.
TTTAAACCCCAAACTCCCTCCTCCCCTGCCTCTGGGGTCGGAGAACAGCCTCATTTGAACAATGACTAATGGAATGCACTGAAATGTGCGGAGGGTTGAAAGGAGAAATACTATTCAAGCCAACAAACTCATTTCATTTGTGATTTAGAGGGGCGCTGCACCTTTCCCCTGAACTCCTCCTGAGAAAGAATGAATAGGCATCTCAAGGTTATGTAAAAAGGGGTATTTCGGGTGGAAAACTATATTGGTTTTTAAAACAATAAATGAAGAAATAAATAAAGGTTTGTTACGGCATAAAAATACTGCAGGGAAAAGATGTTTGTACCGCAACAAAAAGGTAGTCAGAGCTATAGCGACTATAGCAGTGGTGGAAAGAGTATGCTTGTGAATTAAAAAATATGCTGCATTAAATACACAGCATGAGAACTATGATCAGAGTGCAAGAGATGGGCTCAGCTTTTTAATCTGAAAAAAAAATAAAGGAAGAAAAAGAAGAGAATTTTAAAGAACAGAAAACATTAGATAATTAACATACTGAAGAATGCCTGGCTGCCAATCCCTCCATCTTCCTGTGTTGACAAAGGAATGCATATATACATATAGATAGACGTTTATTTTTTAAGAAAGAATATTTTTTAAGGAACAAAGAGATTCAGAAGCACTAGATTCCCCAGACATATCAGTTTTCATGTTCTGTATCTCTGTTCCGTCAGTAATCAAGTTGTATCTGAATGTTATTGCATTTTTCTAAACCTCCAAGTTGATATTAAGCCCCAGTATTCTCAACAACATTATGGAAGTACACACAGCAGCAGCGGCGAAGGCTGGTGGACGCAGAAAGCTCCTCTTAATTTAATAAGGGTTTTTAAACCGAACGCTATGCACCATTGACTATGCAGGAAAGCTATTTTTTGCTGCAAAAGTTCCCAGCTCATGAATATCCTTGTACGCTTCTCTGTGCACAGCCTCTCTCCGTGCCCCCTTTTCCTGCTGAGAGGGTCATATGGCCACAGGAGAGCCTGACCCCCTGTTTACATTTCACTGTGCAGATTACACAGTGAAGAATAATACTACAGCTGGTTACTGCTTATAATTATTTAATTTAATAAAATAAAAAAAACAGCCAACACTTTAAAAGCTGAATTTACATAAATCCATCTGTCTCTGTGTCTTTTTCTCTTTCTCCACGTGTAACTCGCCATTTATTTTTCACTTGTAAATTTGATACAGTCATTCATTAGAAGATCGGAGCTTCCTTTTTGGGTGGGGAGAAGGGCTGTGCTTTTGCTCCATGCAATGCAGAGCCTTAACTTGGAAAGATTAGAAAGTAAAAAATGTTTGGAAAACGTGATGGTCATATTTTAGATAAACGAAGTAAGGCAGGGAGAAGGTACAGTCCTAACATCATGCAGTAGTCAGTGACAGAGGAAGCAACATGCTCCCATACTGGGGTCTGAGCCAACAGTTTAATCTCTAATTTTTAGAGACCTCTACTCTCCTGACACACAGCGGTGCCCCCACAGAGAAGCAGGTTTGAGGATGTCTAAGAAAAAACGCGGCTAAACATAACAGCCCAAGCAAAAAAGTGCCAAAAAGATAGCATTGCAAATTTAGAAAGAAAGTCCTGTGTAGATTTTGCTGAGATTAAATTTAAATTGAGTGGATTTCCAATGTGATCAGGGAAAAGTATGTTAAGGGAGAGAGTTGGAGACACATCCTCAGGGGATTTATGTGGTTATACCTCCAGATGATCCCACTGCAGTTGGAAAATGAGATACAAAGGGCTCTATTCTGCCCTCATTTACACAGCACTTAACTCTGATTTTCATGCCATTTAAACAAGAATGTCATGTAAAGTGTCTTGATCATTGAAAATGGTGCCAAATACATATTCTCCCCTCAAGATTACTGCATGCAATTCAGATCATGGGACATTTGCATGAGTAGAGCTGGCCTTTAAAAAAGAGGTACCGACATTAAAATAGAGGTTGCAAGGAAACTAATCTGAATTGACCTATTTCTCAGATACTTAGCCAAAATAACCACATACACTACAGTTTCTTTAGCAGTTTTGCATTTGTATGTGTCAGAGCAAACTGGTATTTTTATACTAGACATACTTCATGTAAATGTCCAGGACACAAATGCAATATTCGGAATGCTGTCCTTTAAGACTATCGTCTAATTTGCTAATATATGTAAATCTGTAATATTGCCAGTAAGATGCAGTAAGAGGCATGCATCACGTCTTCCATTCATTATATGATATCATGGTAATATGTCTCCTCATTCTTAAGTGTTGTAAAAGCTTAGCATTTCCCAGTTACAGAGAGTTATGTTGCCCTCTGGATAAAAGATGGAGAAATACATGGCAATGCTGACATTTGAAGGACAACTATTGTACAATATGGTAAATACATGGTATGTTAGTCACTGCTTAGCTGTGCTGGTGCATGTTATAAGCAGGCTTGTTTAATTTATTCCCATTATTTTAATCCTCAGCCACTTAAATGAACATGAACAGCTGAAAGGTGTTATTGTACTCATGGTTGCATTTCAGTCATTGACTTTATTATCTCCTTATTAAACACCATACCTAAATTCATGTGTGATACCAGCAGGTATGGACCTCTTCTGAATAGGGCTGAACTTAAAAAAAACCCAGCAGATTCTGTGCTGGTACATGCTACAAGTATCCTTGAAAATCATAAGCAACTATGAATGCAAAAGGCAAGAGAAGGTCATGAGTCTCTTAACCTTTTTTTGACGCTTCCTTGGGCTATGTCTGTACTGAATTTGGGTGCTGGGCAGAAGAACAGCCTAATCCAGCAAGTTCCCTTGCCCAGTTTTATGCATTTACGTTGCTGTCTTTGGATACTGTAGACTGACCTAAGGGAGGGATAACACCCTGAAGCTCAAACCTTATACCTGAAACTAAGCAGAAGCCTTCATTTATGAAGTATGGATAGGAAGGAAACTGGGTCTCAAGGCTCAGCTTAGAAGATAAGGAGGAGTCTTTAATTAATCAAGAACCTCTTCAATACACATTTTGACCCATTTCAATTTATGACTAGTTTTTTTTAAGTACTGTTTATTACTGTCGTGGTTTGTTGCATATCTGGCCACTCTAGAATAATATTCTGTTTGGGAAATAGATAAAGGTAATGTAACAGGAATGTACCCAGAACTATGTCTTACAGCAGCAGTGAAGCATTTTTTGTGCCCCTCTGTTTTCAATCTCTGCAAGTAATGCAACAAACGGATTGTATGATGCATTATAAATTACATGATACATAATAGCACCCCTCATCACTACCTAAAATGATATAAAACATAACAAGAAAATACTAGCAAATATTCAGTGAAAGCCAACTTTGAGATTTTGTGTCAACTTATTCCAGGAGTTAGTCCTAAAATAAAAAATAAAAAAAAAAAAAACAACCAGAAAAAATATCATGTGGTCTACCTATAATCAAAACAAACCACAACGTTACTATTATGTACTGGCTAAACGGAACAGCCAAAGATCTATTTTCTCGCCAGATTTTGAGCAGGGTGTATACTTCGGAAACTAACAGCACGTTTGAAAAAATTCATGGACAGGTGTAAAAAAGGCAAAATTGCTACACAGTTATTTCTTCTTTAGCCTATAGGCTGACCTTTGTGTCAATGTTCAGTGAGCACCCTTTTTTTTTTCCTAAGAATTCTTCTTGTGCTCTTCAGACTGAAAAAATGCAGGTATATGTCAAAATAAAAATAATGGCCACCGAGAAGGGAGAAGGCATTAGCTTTTCTTCCCCAATCTCAATTAATTTTCGGTTTGGATTTGTTGTGAGTTCTGTGGGAGAGATTAGAGAGATTCCGGCTGTAGCGATTTTCCCTGCAAGGCACCTTTCTGCGTGCTATAGTGACCAAAAGATGGTGTAAGCTTGGAGTGAACGTATGGTCTTCTTTTCCACATATTGTCCAAGAATTTGTACAAACAAAGGACGCATGTCTCAATTTCTAAAAGCTTCTTCTTTTATAGAAATAGAAAAGTTGGTAAAAATCAGGGCTAGCAAGGGAGTCTGGTACTACTTTCTTAGTCAGTGAGTACTGACTTGATTTTTATATCTCTAAACGTTATTAACTTTACCGACATCAAAGAAGGCTCATACCCTTAACACAATATGAAGAAAAAAGGTATCTGGCTGCACTGGCCTCATGTTTCATTGTAATATCACATCACAAGCTGCTGCACTCATAGAAGAAATCACATATCCTCCACACACAAAAAAAGAGAAGAGAAATGTATATATAACAGTCTTTGAAAGTTCTGTAAATGCACATTAGGCACTGACTGCATTTCACTGGCACAATGCGCGCCACTCTGACAGCAAAGGCACAATGTCATGCGTCTTTAGCAAAGACAATAGAGAAGACAGAATTTAAAGTTGCCATTAGGGAGCACAAGTGAATAAGGAGTAATGTTTCTGGTGGGATCTCCCTTTGAATTTTTAAAGCACAATAATGTAACCAGCGCACCAGCTATTCTCTTCAGCCATATTGAGCACAGGTAGAGTGATCATTCCTAAAAATATGCCCACTGAATCATTAATAGCTTGCTTAGCTCCATTTTTATCTCAAATACTTGCAAAAGGGAAAAAACCCAACAACCCTCCATTAAAATAAACTATTGCCACTTAAAAGAATTGCACCATGATAAGAATGTAATGGCCCAAAAAACCACGCAGTTTTGTGCTTCCATAGTAGCGCTATAGAAGTGTCCTTCTGCACCCCGCTCAGTCCTTTGGGGCGAGAGGAGGATTGATAGAACCCCCTCGTGTTCTCCCAGGCAGCCAGGGCCCTGGGGCTGGGGGGGGTCAAACAGCCAGCTTCAGACAGGCAAAGGCTTCTCCATTTAACTTTTCTTCACACCCCTTGAGACCTAGATATGTACTTTTTCCCTCTCAAGCAGGGACACAAAGCACGAATGGAAGGAGATTATTATTTGCCTCCAAAAACTGCTTGTAATGATAGGGAGTGGAGGGCAGAAGAAACAGGACAAGAGGGGGATTTTTGTTAGTTTGGGGTTTTTTTCCCCCTCAACTATCTATCACAAATGTGGGTCACAAGCCACACATTAACTAGATAAACTCTTAGGTATTATGACTGCCTTAGTTATGTATATATATACTTAATAGAACACGGGTCATTAGAAGCCATATCACTGCTAAAGACCTCTGTGTTCCTGTAAATACAACTAAAAGCATGATCACAGGGTTATGGCATGTATCTCAAGTATTGCGTGTGCGTATGTGCTATTCCAAAAATACCATGAGTTTCATTGCCAGGTATAACCTTCCACAAACACTGGACAGAAGTGTATATGTAGGTAGTAGCACTTCAGTGGAATTGGCAGATTGCAGCTAATCTAATGGTGTAACATGATACGCGTTTTCTATTTAATGTGTTGTGAGAAATCTAAACACAGTTAAGATTTTTATTTTTATTACTTTCATTTTCCCTTTTTCCCAATGTTCTTTCAGTAGCACAGGCACTGAAAGCTGAACAAAACATATAATGTGATGTTTAAAATAGTTGCCATTTTTCAGGAGTATTTTTTAGGAGGTGGTAGAGATTGAGAGATTGTTTTCTAAATTAAGAGTCCAAGATTTATGTGCAATTTGAGTGGTACCTGGAAAATCGAAGGAGCGGGAAGGAGAGAAAGAAGTAATGGTGTTGTATTCCGAGGTGGAAATAAAAAGCTTTTGTTGTCAAATTCTTATTACCAAGATTTAATACTTTTGCTCATTTATTTGAGCAAATACTAAACTTGTTTGTCTCAAGTCTTGAAATACAGTTTGAAAAAGCCTGGGTGAGGCTATCAACTTGACTACTACCCTTCGATAAGGTAGCAACAGAAAAAAATGTCACATCCCTTGCGTACTGCACTCAGATACCTGAAATTCCACCACTATCATAGAGTGGCACAGCATAGTAGCTAAAACACAAATCTTACAACGTCAATTATAAAGCTGAAGTGAACATGTGATATCCATATGGTTAGACTGCTACGAGATCCAAGGTAACATGGAGGCAAGGTTCAGGCTGCCTGTAACTCATACCTCCCTGTACCATCTCCACCTCTCATTTAAATGCAAAGGAGTCTGGGCTGGCAGCTGGCTTCAGGGATAGACCTTCTCCCAAAGGCAACCCAAAGCCGCTGTATTATTCTACAGAGGTTCCTGTGGCACAGTCAGTACTGTCTTGCTATGTATGGAGAAACACCTACAGTCGTACAGGAAGCGCCATCGCTAATTCTGCGTGTCCTCTCACTCACTCCCCATGGGGAAGAGCTTGTGCTTTGCTTGGTAGAGTTTCAGAGTTGTGGTCGATGTTGCTTTTGACATATGTATATTGTTAAATATTTACATTAGAGAGGATGGGGTCAAAGAACAGTGCCTTGCAACTGGAGCAGAAGGCAGTGAGGTCTGTGGGGATTTTTTAAGTTTCCAGAGTTCATTCCAGTTTGAGACCAGCCCTGGAGAAAGTTATCCTCTCCATCGGGATGAGATTTCCTCTTAACATGAGTGTTCCATTTTTCAGAGAAGTGTAGTGAGCAACAAATCCCTTCCACATCTTTTACATATCCTAGACAAGGCAATGAATTATAAGGCTGAATATAAGCAACAGCCCCCTGAATCTGATTTAAAAACTAAGGGGAAGCCAGTGAAAGCATCAGAGGACAGATCTGATGGGCTCACAGTAGGTTGTCTTGTTGAGAATACACTTTTTAAAAAGTGTCTGTTCTTGGAGGCTCTTATATGCTGAAGGCAAAATAATGGGTATCATACACGATCAGAGTTCATACAAGAGTAACAAATGTACAAGTATCTGAGTCTAGATCCTCAGCTGGAGATGACAGCGAGTGTTCAATGCATAACCTGCATTCTGGGGGTTTCAGTGTCGGCAAGGGATTCAATAATTATGTCAACCTGCAGCCTGAGTTCAACAGTTCCTTGATGTACGAGTTGATGTACACAAGAAGGTAAAGAAGGGACACCTGTAGATAATGGGTGGCCAGTTGGCACTACAGAAGCATGACACCCTAACTAGTCCATCTCATGGATCTGGGCTGTTTTCTGCCCTTCTGGGAAGCAAGTGCAGCTTTGGGCCAATATTGCATCACAAAACCAAACCTGCATTTACATTTCTTTCAAAAATGCATGCGTTACATTTTCTTTCAAAATTACAGATTTAGTAGTGTGGAATAGATGCCTTCAGGATGCTATTATTCCTTGGCCAAAGTTACTGATAACTTACCATAATGACTCACCCAGCAGGTCCCCACTGTTCCTACAAATGAATCACTTTCAACATTCTGCTTTTGTCCTTCTTCCCCATGTAATTATTCCTGAAAATAATCTCTCGTTGAGTAAGTAAAACCTGGGCAGGGCCACTCAAGTTCCATTAAAATGAATATAGCATTTTCTGAAATCAACTATTTCTTCATTTTTTCATGCTTCAATTTTCAGCTTCCCTTCAAATTCACATTCCATGCCTGGTGCATTTTAACTCAAAGACTTTATATTTAATAGATTATTATCCTACCTCTCTTGTTATTTGTTCAAAAGTTGTCAAAAATTTCCATAGCTATTTCTTGGGGAAAAAGGACCAAAATATATTTCTTTTAAAATATTAAACTTCAGCCATTTTAAAACATACATCCTATTTCACATTCATGCCACACAGTGTAAGCCTCTTTTTGTGGTCCTTTAAGTGTTAACATCTAATTTTAACAAAGTTTAAGTAATTTATTTTACTATATATTTATTTTACTATACATCCATATATTTTAGAATTTCAAGATAAAATATTTAATTTTCATTTTGTCAGTATCCAGAGGGAATAAACAGCTTATGAACTATCTATAGATGCATCCTAGTAAAAACCTCATATTATCAAAAAAAACCCTGATACTTTCAGATTTTTCAGAAAACAACTCTTCTGAAGAGTTGAAGCTAGCAATTAAACAGAGGCGCCTGGAAGCTAGCCCACAGAAAAGAGTTCATCTGTAATACACAAAACAGTGCTGCAAAATAGTTACGCGTGACCTGTTTAGTACTTATCCCTTTATTTGGGCAAATAAACTCAGTTGTATTTCACTCGGGAAGTAGAGAGTATAATTTGTATTAAACATCGTTTCATGCCTGCTTGGTGTACAGCGAATACCTTGCCATGGTGCAATTTGACAACGTGACAGCATGAACAGTCATGAACAACCCGGACAAATGAGCTTCTAGCAGTTGCCCTCTTTTCCTGTGAGTTTCAGAAATGCATTTTATGGCAGTAGCAGCAACTGCGTATTTATTTTAGCTGATCCAAATAATGTATTACTGGCTAATTAGGGAAGAGATATTTACTTACAATCTTGCAGACATAGTTTACTAAACGCTTCCATTTACTGTTCAGTATAGTTAAAATTTTAGTACTTCTGATATGGTACCAAACAGGCTTGAACAACTGTGACAGCTGGAAAGAGGCAGACTTTTTTTATTTGACTATTTTGCAAGTTTCAATTAAAAACCCACAGTTGAGGCACTCTCATAAAACATCATAAAATTCTTCTACGGTAGGAAGTAGAGCCAAAATAATGTTATTTTTTAAGAAGAATTTGCAAGGAAGTTTAGACTACTTAAAAACAATCCAAAACATCCACTTTTTCATAGGTACAGGGACTGTGGGAGATGGATCGGAGACTGGAAGACAGGAAATAGCCTCTTACGTGCAGGCATACACACACCACAAACACACTATTACAAATTCTAGCCATTGAGCAACGTATACATTACTATTAGTGCCACAAGCATATCTCAAATCCCTTACTGAGCATCCCACTGCGTCGGAACGAACAAGAGAAGATGGGTGACAATTCGTGTGGGGAAGTGGATTAAGCTGGAATTCTTGCTCTGTACTCTGTGTCCCACCTCTCTCAGAATTCGGTGTCCCCAGAGCAAGGGCACACGGAATTTCCACAATCTGCAGCCAACATTTTAATCTGAACCATAATTGGAGGGTTTTCTGAAAGAAGAGCTTGCTCCACAACTAGATAAAAGCAGCCTATATGAGGGTTAATACCTGAATTAGAATAGGTTTAAAGCTCTGAAAGACAGACATCTTTGCTCATCTAAAAAGGATTTTGCTATTCTTGGTGTTCTATCTCCTAAAGACAACAGTAAAACCAAACCCCTACTCTGTGTGTACATAGCTGGTGAAAATTGTTTTGGAAAGCCTAGAGTAAGAAGCCTGGATATCAGAAGAGACTGATAAATTATCTTTGGACCCAAGAGCAAAGCTGTTGGTCCTGGTTTGCATTTGACAGGCCCAGAGAGTGGGAACTGTTACAAGATGGAAATGGCTCACTTTTCTTCCTGTACCTAAACTGGTAAAAATTACCTACTTTATATAACTCGTGAGAAATTTAATTGCAGAGCAAACTTTTTTATTCTAGCTCCATGTCTCTGCTAGCCCTTGTCTTTGCTAAGATTAGTGTTGGCTGGGTAAAGTGGTGGAATAAGACATTCTCAGTGACTAGCAAATTTCCTGCAGAATGCACTTCTGTGGGGAAACAAATAAGTTTGCTCACAAAAATCACTAGGAATTTTTTGTGTCTATAATTGTTAATAACGTTGAATATTAAAAATAGCTTTTTTTTACTTTGACGTGTCTTAAAGGGAGTTAAAGACTTGAAAATGAAATTAAATGTTTTATCCGAGGTTCATCTAGCAGTTTTAATTATTTATTTCCCCAAACGCAGGCAAATTTTTGTTTGAATTCTGGAACAGGCCTCAAAAATCAGTTATTTGCCTAGCCCAGTTAAAAACTTAGTTGTTTCCAGTGAGAAGAAATCTGGTAACCTGACTAAGAGGGCAGGGAAAAGCTATAACTAGTCTCCCAAAGAGGATGTGGACAAATAAGTGTATGCTCTCCCAGTGCTCTGTATTGCCACTAGACCTTGGTGTTAAACACAACACAAGAAATCAAAGAGCAGAAAGAGCCAGGAGCGTGGATCACAGTACCTTGCTAAGGGAAGATGCCTCCCGTTCATCTCTGGCATTCAAGACCAGCCAAAACTCAGCATTTAGAGATATGAGTGCGGACATTTAAAGGAAGACAGCAAAATGCAAAATATATTGTGTTGTAAAACAAGTGACACTCATCCACTAGCAGATTGCCAACATGTCATTCCTAATTTGCTATCTAGTTTTATACTATGTGTGCAGATAGATCAGGCCTCTTTCGCTCATGTGTGTAGAACCTAGGGCAAAAATAATAGCAAATGCATAAAGTGTGAACTTGAATTTCTATTTCTATTGCTCTAGTTCACCTGCCCAGTTGTGTTTGGGGAACCTGTTGTGAAATTATCATCTTCAAGCCGTAAGAGCTCAGGATTGCTGTAAGATTTCCAAAATCTTAGAATTTGTCAAAAGCGTTGCTGTGCATCTTTTGAGATTTCTCTTCGGTAAGCATTGACACAAAGTTAGCTTCATTTCAAATTTGTACACACATTCACACATCTTGTGTAGGACCAAATCAAACCTGCAGTCACCAAAGGGCTGTGAGTAACATGAGAGAGTCAGCTCTAAAATATGTAAAGGAAATGAAAAAGAAAGTAGTAAAACTACATAATGAGAGGATGTTATTAAATGTCCATTAGATTTAGGAGTGTTTATTTTCATTATGTCTCTGATACTGGTTTAAAATGGGCCAAATCCAAATGTAGAGGCATATGCCTTCAAGAGAATTCTCTGTCTTCAGAGAATTCACTAACGCGAAAGCTTTAAGAGCCATTGAGTTAGTCCTTGCATTTGGAATTGATGTATCTGCCCTTTGCATCTTTAAGATGTTGCACAAACTACCTTAATTACTAAATAAAACAGTTCAGTTCTCAGAGAAGAATTATTATGTATTTGGCTAAAGGAAAGGGAATCTCATGAAGCAATGTAAATGCCTTCAGGTAATGCAAGTACAATTGCCAGTGAGTTACGTGCATGCAATTGAGAGCAAATTTTGGGCCCATTTGATGCAATTAAGTATTAATTATTTCATTTTTCCCCCTAATAGATCAGTAAAAAAAAAAAAAAAAGCTGCACACTGATGTAGAACCTGCCCTTCTGCCCCAAAATGAATGAGACTGTAGGTTGTCAAGCATAGTCTATTCTGCTTCCCCTAAATAGCATGATGCTAGATAATGATCATGACCAGAATATTTCTAAACAAGCATCCACAAAATACTGCATAACACAGTGGTATGAACCTGAGCACTTCATACGCTCCGTTAAAACCGTCAGTGAGGTAGGGAACCCATAACTACCTTCTGAAAGAGTCCTGTAAAGAGGGATAGCAGTGATCCATGATGGTTTCTCTGGTGGCAAGTAGTTTCAGGCTTCCCATTGAAGACTGATGCCTGAGGAGGGGCTGACTGCAGAGCCCCCCTGCTCAGGAGTTCTGTAGATTCACAGACAAGATTGCATGAGAAATGCTGTAGCACCAGTGACAAAAACAAATGCACCTAACAATAAAAGGCTCCACTTTTCAGCCAAGCAGCTTTACTGTTCTGTGTTCGTGGGAAAAGAATCATAAATTCAAGCGTCGTGAGGTTCAGCTCACGTATGCGTGTGAGGTTCCCCACCTCTTGCTGGGGATTATTTACCCCAATGTGAGGAACGTAATAAGGCACGGAAAGCCTCTACTCAACAGGTTGAAAAGCCACGAGGCTTCCTTTCTCTCTGCTTTCCCCCCCAAAAATGAATGGGAGATAAATTCCTGTTTCTTCATAAAATCAGCTTCAGAGAAGCAAATGAACTTACTCAGGTATTTAAAAGACGAGTTTAAATTCTGTCCCAAACTCCTGATACCCAAACTTGTTTCCTTCCAGGACAGCTGCATGCATTTCTTTCTTCCAGCAGAGACCTTTTAAATTCCTCATTGCTGTCAGCTTCTTTTTATTTCAGAAGTGAAGTTGTGACAGGGAGTGGGCGGGGGAGCCATGTGATGGGAGGTTGTGCAGGCAAAGAGGTTGCTAAAGACATGCCGAGCTACCTGCTGCTCTCCGGAGCTGCCTCCCAGCCCTGTGCTCACCCGGCCACCGCGGGCAGCGAGGCACCCACCTGCCTCCCCTCTGGATAAGGAGCAAAAAACGTATGAAAGCAGCCAAATCTCACTTTCCCCCTCCCCACAGTATCGGTAAGGAACGTGCAGTATCTGTTTTAAAAATGCAATTTTACCTGTTATTTTTTTTAACCACTGGGGTTTCTTAAGAAGAGGAAAAAGATCCTAAATTACCACAGAGACCATTTCACATCTAAAGTAAATCTTTCCTCTGTTCTCATTTATGCTGGTTTGTTTCTCGGGCTGAAAAGCCACAAAGCGGAGTGTGTGACAAAGGAAGATGAGGCATGGTCTGCAGGGACAGGTAGAACATGGCAGCACAATGCTACCTCGGAGAGGAAGCACACGAGGGCAGGATTTTCCTTTTTTAGGCCACTATCTGGAAGCTCGTTTATCCCAAGTTTGGTTGGTTGGTTGGTAGGTTTGCTTGTTTATTTATTGAACGTATCTTAGTCTAGTGAAAAAGCACAGTGATGTTCCCAAAGCTGCCCCTCCGGGTTCTGCAGGAATCCATCCTGGCAGACAGATCTGCAGACTTGGAGGAAGTTCAAGTATTTTTCAGTATATCAACAAATATGACAAGAAATCCCACTGTATTCTGAGCGATGCCATAATAATAAGTGAGGAAGAAAGTAGTAACATTAGATAATCCCCATAGAAGACTAACTCTTTGATCTGCAGCATTTACATGCATGCCTTTACACTTTGTACATTGTAAGCATTTGATTTCTTACCAACAAAATACAGCTACAACCTCCACTTGAATGTTCCAGAAATAAAATTCCCCTTGATCCGGTTATATGCCTTCTAAGCACTGAGGGAGAAAACTGAGGCCACAGATAACCACGGTGAGTAAATGAACGAGTTATCAAGACAAATGCCAAGAACTAATAGTGTCTATTTAGTTTAGCTGCTTCTAAATATGAAGTCAGTTATGGTTCTGCTTTCTCTACAAGAGTCAGTGTGTTTTCACAAGTTCAATACTTTATCTCCAAACACGTAGGCAAGCCTGACACCAGGGCTTGTGTAGACAGGGAGCGTTAATAAGAACATTTTCATCGCCCCATATCTGTCTGGTATAGGAACTAACCCTACTTTTACAAATAAATTTTGCATCAATTCATGTGAAAAAAATTCATTCTCCCTTGTGTCCTTGACCCCCCTGGGCCTAGATTTCTTTTGATTTTCTTCTGTCCAGGAAATATTCACATAATCGAGCAAATGGGAAATAATGAGCTATGACCTCTCGCGATACTGCTTGTCTGGTTACATCAGTGGATTTTCAGCAAGGGAGCCATTTCAATGGGTGTCAGTGGAAAGGAAATGACTCACTGGGCTGGCTTATAGCTGCTTGTAACTACAGAGACTGTTAACTAAATCCTAAATAAATAGCAATAAATAATAGAACATAAATCATGTTTCATTGCTAGCATTAAAATTCAGTACGTGTATTATTAAAAGTAAATGGATGCAAATAGTCAAAAGTCTCTGAGCAACAATTTTTTTGAAATGAAAGAACTGGAATTTTTGATAATCATGAAGAAAATAGAGGAAGAAACAAAGAGAGAGGAAAAAGCCAAAAGGAAGACATTTTCCTAGGCTGTAGCACCGGAGTCATTTTTTCACAGGCTTTACATCACAGAGAGCTCTGATTCAGAAGATGTTGAAAATGTATGTCTCCAGAATACACCCATCACCTTTCAAGATTTCAAGCAGGGTTTATTCGTGGTTGGGAGCAGCAGTAGTAAAAGGAAGCAGTTAGAATCAGGACACATTCCTGGGACATTATAATGCATATTAACGCATTGTCTCAGCTTGACTGTGAACAACACACTTGAAAATGAACATCAGCTAATTAGTTGCATACCATAGAGGAGGCTTGAGCCTATTTCATTTACTGCACAAATAATTTCAGACTTTTTTCTTCAACACAGAAGAGGCATAGCCCTCCACCCTTTTCTTGGATGTGGAATTTTACATGTGACATGGCGATGCAATCTGGAACAAAACAGAAACCCTGGAAAGCCGCAGACATAAAAATAGTGAGAAGAGAATTTTAGCTTCCTTTCTGCTTAAGCAAGTGTCTGAGAAACTGAAATCTGGTTCCTGCTAAGGAGGTTTGCATCTATACCACAAATGGCACTGCAATGTAGACATAACCCTAGGCAGCTGGAAAAAAAATAAAAAAATAAAAAGACAGCTCACTGGTACCACACGCTATTTAATTATAACAGCATGCAGTTTTGCTTCTCATCCATATGGATACCCCACACTGAATTCCATGTTGCTGCGGGTCCTCAGCAGTGGGTCTCTGAGCAAGCTCACCTAAAACCCAGTCGAGTCTGCCATAGATATACCCTAAAGCTTATGCTTTTCTAGGCTAAGCTCCTGTCAACCCCATTCCAACGATGCCACCACGTTTGAGATATAAGTACTACAGTTTTGCCTCTGACAGACCACAAAAAGGATAGTGAAAAATTGAAGTCCAAGATGGTAAGGGCGATGGCAGTCTTCTGCTAGCTCGATGCAATAGCTCTCGTAAGAGGCAGCTGGCTACTGGGAAGCTCTGTGAGCGCTATAATATAAATATAATGAAATGACAAGGTTCTGCCATCTCTCATCCTTGTCACTAATTGCATACTTTCACAGCTCTCTCTGAGCCCTAAAACTCTGTAAATACCAGAAATGTGAAAGTTTTAGAAGATGACTAACAGCCTGAGAAAAGTTGGAGTTACAGATTGGGAAGGCATAAAATGGAAATAACGTGTGACTGCAGAAGAGGCCTTTTTTAGTTATTCCTACCGCTCCCATACAACTTCGGCAAAGTGTGCAGCAAAGTAATGCTCAGTGGACACAAGCTAACTAGTTGTTCTACAAGGCCAAGCTGAAAGCCTCCGTGTCCTGTGGTGTTGACCCTGTGGTGACCACCTGGACCACCTACCCCACGCCTGCTAAAGAACTGAAAATGTCTCTCCACATCCAAGCGTACGAGGTGTGTGCTAAGGGAACTTTGCTACTAAAGCAAGCCTCCTGTTCTCACACACACACACAGAGCTTTTGAATAAACATTGCTGAATATCACGGTAATTGTATCAAATGACCCAGCATTTGATTCCTTGAAGTTCAGCAAGTGATACGGCTAACAACAGCAGTTCAACAAGGCCAGCATGTGACTGTATGTCATACTGGCGCTTCGAGCACATAACAGCATTTTTCATGTAAACTGAATAGGGAAAAAGAAAAGCTTCAGAGAGGAACTTCTGACTTTGCATTTGATCGTTCTTCTTTTTTTTCTGCTTCACTCATTGGTTAACAACACAAGAATTGAAATTGGAAAAATAAATTAACTATTGCTGAAATATGTCTACATGGACCTAAAAGGAGCACGACATTCATCAGCTACGAAGGGGTTCATCTAAGTCATAGATGTTATTGACAGCTGTGGAGGTATAGGGAAGAGCATAGGGAGTAAAGGGAAATTCCGTCTTTGCTGAAGTGAGTTCCTATCCAATTCTTGGGTAAACTCATTGGACAATTGTGTTGCTCTTGCCCCAAAAGCAGCTTTCTCTCAAATCAGGATGGTGCTTCCTCACAAGTATTCATACAACAAATAAAATGTAAGCTTTTTCTAGCTTTGTTTGCAATTAATGTATTGGGAGGAAAAAAGAAATATGCTTATATTTAATGAATTTCAAAATTCTCTTTCTACTCTTGATAGTAAGGTACAGTCTGACATCAGAGCCATGTCACTATTTTTTTCTCAGGAATGACAGTAGATTGTAGTTGTCAGTCTGAATTTTTTTTGAAGTAGTACTCTCTAAAATAAAACTTTCAAAGCTAGAAATGACATCTGAATTTCTTGTCCTTTGGTTTCTCTCCCCTTCCTAATGCTCTCAGTTTTGTTGTCATGAGAACATACACACTAAATCCCCTAGAGTGAACCTTCACGGCACCTTTTTTGATACAGTAGATTGGACATTGCTTACTTTTTATCATTTGATCTCTGAAACACTTTGTTAAGTTTTCCTCCAAAGGAGTGTTTTTATTGATTGCTTCTACGGCTTCGAAACGTATTTTCTATAGTAACAGAAATGTTTGCATTTTGTCTTTGTAAGTTCAGTGGTAGACTTCTAGTAGCACAATTCTATTTTTTTTTCCAATGAATATCTATATTAAGGACCTCCTAACCTTTAAGGCAAGCATTTTCAAATCAATTATGCTGTTTTTCAAGAGGGAGGCTAGGGAAGAATTGAGAATCCAAGTTAAATTCTATTTATTCTTTCACAATCATTGACACGTTCACACGTGATTGGCTTGGAAAAGTCCAGGCAGAATGAACTGAGGAATGTAATTGAGGAGTCTGAATCAGAAAAATAAATTAAAGAGAGACACTGCATAAGAATAATAATAACTTCTAACCATGATTTAACTGTTGTAGTGATGGTGTAGTGTACATGAGAAATAACACATAAATATCTAACCGAGTTCAAAAAAAGTGATAGAAATGGAACACCAGCAGTATCATCTGTTACATACTGATGGTATGAGAGAACTGGAAAGTAAAATATTGAGTATATTTTTCTGTATTGTTTATGTTGGATAGGAAGTTAGGAAAGGTCTCAAGAAGCATATTTTCCCATCTTAAGAAGTCTCAGGGACTTCAGAGTTTTATGCTTGCCTGTGATATTCTAATCACTAGAGATTAACAATACTGATATTCATTAAAGAAAATCCAAATAGGTTTCCTGGGAGTAAGGAATGCAGGATTGGACTCATGATTTCTCTATTAAAAAAAAAAAACAAACCACCTACCACAGAAAACTACCACAATGTTCACATTGATCAGCTGTGATCTTTGCATCTTCTGTAATTATGTCAAGCCGAGCACACCTTGTTTGGGAGATGCACATGCATAAATATTGACAGAACGTGGCTTAATGCCATCATAAACACTTCTCTAAGGAGAAGTCAAAGGAAAAGTGAAGAAAGAACATCAACACTTTTGCAACATTTCGTTCTCGCTTATACAGCAAATTAAATGAAATCAATTATTTTCAGAGTCAGAGACAAAGCTAATATTGTTGTTATTTTAAGCTTGGACTGGATAGGAGCAAGCGGCAGCTCATAGAAGTGGAAGCAATAGTCAGAATACCACGGTCTCATTCTGCCACTAACTGGAGCAATGCATTCTGCTCTCCATCTCCCTAAACTAAAGCAAGGACTTTCCCATGAATGATTGATACATTTTTCTCTTTTATTGTTAGAGTTCAGAGAATACAACTGCAAGGCACAAAAGCATACATACAGGTTGGTGGGTTTTTTACATAACTGTCAGGTGCTTGTATGATTTCAAAAGCTACACTCAGACTCATCTTAGAGAAATGCTAATCTTTCAAAGATGAAGAAAAATGAAGGGAAAGGTAGCAGTTGTGAGACCTTCATCAGAGAGCCTCTGGTCAGTCTGATCTTGAAGAGGAGTGTCCACTTTGCACCTTGAGCAGGGCTGTTCAGTGCACTTCAGTTTAGGAAGATGCAGCTCTATTCTTTGTCCGCTTTATATATTGTTTTCTCAGAACCATTTTGTTACATAGATTATACAGATTTCAGCCAGTTGTAGCCATTTGTCAAGTGCTGCTAGAGCAATATGCGTAATTATGTGTATTCTGCATGTAAATGGAAGAGAAGATTAATCCAGACTGGGATGTTAGAAAACAGTTCCAGCTAGTCTAAGCTGAGCATAGTCCTAGGGTACAGAAGTCTGCGGTGTCCTTACTGGATAGAGAAGTTTGGGGAAGAAGTGGTTACTTCAGGATTCAGCTTCAATAACACAACATTCTATAACATAAACTTCTATAGCATGTACCTCTGACCTACACAAAGTAGGGGAAAAAAAACAAAACCACAAAACAACCAACCCCAAAAACCAGAAGAAAGCAGAAATAGGGAAAGGATTTTTAAACCTATTTTTTGCCACCAAGCAAACTCAGAAAAACACCGTAGACACGAAGAAGTGGATTTTAGCCCCTTTCAGGTACCAGTTGCCTCTGTAATAATTTCAAAATGAGATGATAAATACTTTTTTTGCAATAAGAACGAGGACTCCCCAGTGAGAGTTTTAAAGACATGAAGACTTTAGAAACATTTGCAGCCACTTCGTTGATTTTTAAAAGAAACCTAAACAATGCCGTTCTGTCAGCTAATTAAAATGGTTCTTTCCAGTTGCAATGAATTTCTTTTGGTGGATCATTACTTTCCTTGCAGCAAGTTTTGGTACTTTTTTTCAAGGTTTCAGATCAAGGGGAGAAAAATTGAGGGGAGACAATAAAGCTGTACGGCAACACCGGCTGACACAGGAGCACAGACCTTTTGGTACGGCCAGTTAAAGCAAATACCACCAATTGAGGCAGGACTTGAATGCTTTCTGATGAAAAAGTCTTATGGACTAGTATTTCCAGAAAGAATAATATCATAAACTATACAAATAAAGGAAGTGATATTTATCTTTCTTCTTATGTCACATATTAAAAAGAAATAGTTACAAAGGATAAAGTTTACAGTTCCTCTTACCCACTCGACAGGGGACAGCTTCTGACCCTGTCATTGTGCAGTACTTGTTAGTATTAGTTCTTACTGGTATTCCCTAGGCACAAATGTGATTAAAGAGACTTCTCAAAGGTCACTGTGTAGAACGTCTATTCTCTGTCCTAAGACATGAATTACAAAAAAATAAAGCAGCAAAGAAGATGACAAAGCAGAGGTACAGGACTTTGCAGACCTGAACTCAACGCCCTGCTCTGCTCCGGCAAGACAGGCAGATGGAGATAAATGTCTTCGGTAAGTCTTCAACATGCCTAAGCATTTCAGCATATTTTTTTTTTTAAATCCCATTTGATATTCCTCTGCTTTCTCAAGTGTCTAGACATCCCTGAAAACCTGTTACTTAGTCTCCTGGAGGGATAGTGATACTACCTTATTTAGGTGCTGAGTCTCCTGAGCAGTCATTTCAGAGGCTGTAGACTACAAGTCAGCATGGCTAACGTAACAGCCTAACCTTTTTTATAGCCCATACCGGGATCCAAGGCAACAAAATGGAGCTTAACTTAGACAATTAAAGCTGGACGGTATGAATTACACTCAGTTTTCAAAATGTAGCTAATACTCACTTATTCAAAGAGGCCTGGGGCAGATTCACACATTAAAGGGTATGAAACTCATATATTATGGTAATGGGAAACATGAAAATAGACAAAGATAAATAACCACATTTGAAGAGTGCACTCCATGAATCTCTTAAACATAAAGACAATTATTTTATTACAGAGTTTTAAAAATATATTTAAAAGTTAACCTTGTAGGATAGCACCAAAAATTCTCATATTATTTATTTAAATTATTTATTGAGATGAGAACGTTGGATTGGAACCGAATTAATTAATGCAATAACAATGAGAAGAATCAAATTTCTGTTATTCCTAAGCATTGGGGGCTGAACAAATAAACCCATTCAAAGTTGCAGCATTCCCTGGTGCTCCTTCGTTTACTGCAGAGCCATTCGGGAGTCTCTAGCCTGCACTCCTGGGTTAATAAACTCTGCTAAGACATGAGTAGGGACAGGGAAAGTGTGTCCGCACCTCTGCCAAAGCTCATCCACCAACCAGGTAATCTGCCTGCTGGTAATGGACAGTTGACTATGATTGCTTATTTTTTTTCATGAGTATATGAACTAGAGACAGGTAAAATGAGACAAAGGGAATGTCTCAGATGAAATCAGATGTGACCTTTTCAAAATGGGGAGCATTTCAGTGCTTTTAATTAGAAGCCTAGGAACAAGAGTTAAATAAGCTTGGAGATACCTGCTCTTTCAGCTGAGCCTGGTGAGCTGGTAGGAAACTTTTAGAAGCCTGCCTGCTTTACAGCACATAGGTTTTATAGCCTCTCACTCCATTAAAAAAATAAATAAATTAGAAGCCCCAAGGCAGCCACATATTTGGAAGCAATGAAAACCCAACCTGTCTACCTCTAAAGCATTTAAAGGCAAATGTATTTGGGCTTACAATCCAGAAATAAAAGCACAGCAGAATGAATTAAAACACTGTGACTTTGCTGTAATCTGTGCTGCTGCTCATGGCACAAATCTGAAGATCAAGAATTCATTCTGTGTTTCTTAATATTTAATACAAATAAAGAATCTCAGTGCTAACAAAATTAACATTGTGAACAAACGTATCTCATTACAATGTCAAACTACGTAAAACCACAATAGACCATTCCAGGGGAGTCAAAACCAATTAGTTGTATCAGAAAATCTACCAGACTACAAAACAGAGAGGCCTGTGAACTTCTGCAACTGGTTCAGAGATTAAAGAAACTGCAACACAGCATGGGGACACGGGGTAAAGTGAGCGTGTTTAGAAAAACTCCAAGGGAACCAAGACGTTTGTGCCCAATTTCAAAACTTACCGAAGTTTAGTAGACTTTCTTTTCAGTTTAGAATTTTCTAAGCAATTTTAGTCTGCTTCTCTTTCTATAAATAAAATCATGCTCCCGACCCATAATTTATAGTTCATTTCACAAAATTGATGACAAGTGCAGGACTCTGACAAGAGAATGATCTTTTCTTTCACCCTTTGTATCCCTGTTCATACTTTGAGTCCCAATGTGAATCCTGGAACGGAAAGAAGACAACCTAGTCTGAAAGCATAACCATTTCTGAGCCTTAATTGTAGCTTGAATACTCATTTAAAAAAAAAATAATTCTAAAATATACTCCTCTACCTCTTTGTTTCAATGACCACTGCCAGATATGTAGATAGGTCTCAAGCTATAGGTCAGACAGGGAAGGGTACTATTTCTTAGTATGCACATAACATAGAGCACAAGACATGTATGATCACGAAGTAAACTCAACCATAGACATTTTTAATGAACGCTTATTAAGTGGAGAAATGTGTTAACCCTGGACCATATGCAGTCCTGAGCTCATACAGTGCAGACTGGAATCATTTTCATCATAGAAATACTAGGTGAATAAAAGATCAAGCTAAAACAAGGTAGATCACTAATAAAAATTCAAAACGCATAGGCTTTATGTTCCTGTCTCCCTATGTGCATTTCGTAAGTACGTTTATGTATGTATTAGTTGTTGTCTTTCAGTCCTGGCAAGTATCCAGCGTTGCCTGTGTGTAGGAAATGTTCAGCAACCCCCACCCCTGAATAACTACTTGGTGTAGTAGGATTGCTAGTAACTTGTGCAACAAGTTTCATCTTAAGGCCTCCTCAGCTTCAAAGATACTCTTGAAAACAGGAATTAAACACTTACGTTGCATGCTTTGGAAGTTTAGCTCTGTGTCTCTTGATCATCATCAAAGTTACCCAACAAAAATATTTCTCCCTCAATTTGATAGCAGTATTAGAACTAAAAAAGATTCTGTACAATATTTTAAAGACATTAAAGGGATCGTTTCCTTGCATAAAATCTGGCTCGCTATCATACCGGTTTTGTGTTCTGCAATTCTAACAATATTCATAAGCCTGTTTAGTGAGGATGAGGAAAGAAAACGTTGTGGGGCAATGTAGTCTACCATGTAAGACAACCCATTATGGGGACTCCTTTGCATTCTCTTTATTTGACTTTTTTGAGCTAAGCATCTTATCTAATTAAAATACAGAATCTGCTTTGCTGCTTCGCAAAATAAATAATGGTTTCTTGTGTCTTCTACTTGCCATTTTCTCCCCTGTCCAATTTGCCATCATATGAAATTTTCACATCAAAGAGGAAACTTCGTAGAGGTTCGGTTTTGAATTTCTCCTCCCTCTTTTTTCTACTATTTGTATATAAAAGGAGAAGGGGGGAGGGCTGGTGGTGTCTAACACACATTAGAAATACTGAAGAATTAAAAGACTTTTTCATGCCAATTAAAATATGAAGGAACTCAAAGTTTTCCAAGGCAGCCATTTCCCACAAGACTTGTGCTCTAAATGATGCATTTTCTAGAGCTTAGTGGGAAAATGAACCTTCCATAAAATTTAGGAGACAAATACCCTGTGTGTTGGGGTATTAACGTAAGGAGGTATTCACTTGGATCAGGTATGCCCAACATAACTGAAAGGTACATACTGGTGTGTAAAGAACAGATTTGCAAAGGTAGTTAATTAACAGAAAATAAAGGTGCTCGTTTAGCGGGAGTTATTGTAAGAGATTGTGTCCAATAACCAGCGGAGTCAAAGAGAGTTAGACAGCAAGCCTAGCTTTATTAATCTCATCAGAGATTTGCTTCCACAGACAGAACCTCATCTTAAACCCTCCTTTGCTAGGTATTATCAAAACATATCACCCTACATTTTTTGAAAGAAAATTCTTAGGGTTCATTTTCCAAATTCAGGGTGAACGTTGCTTTGGTAGTTTGTGGGATCATGAGCACCTACTAAATGGCATTGTGTCTATTTTCAGCAATGGAATTTGATAATATCTATATTCCGCATTAGCTGCAAATTTATGCAAAGGGATATAAAAGAAAGCCAGCAATGTCACATTAGAACTCTTTTAAGTGAATAGCTAATCTGGGTAACTTTCAAAAAAATGCATCTGAAAAAAACATCAGTGTTATTTAGCTTAAGATGGGAAGCTGAACAGAAATTTAAATGACAGGGGTCTTTTTACAAAGAGATAGTGCCATTTTTTAGCAGAGACATTTCTCTTCACAAGTTTTTCAAATTATATGTTCTTGTGAAGGATGTTAAATGTCTGGGTTGTAAATTTCAAATTGTCACTGCATGATGAACTCCAAGATGAGACAGGAAGGAAAGAATTACTTGTTTTTAATTCAAGCTGAACATAAGCTATTGAAAATTCATATTTCATTTGCGGATTTTGCTCAACATTCACAGGAGCTGGAAGTGCTACTTCAAGGCTAGCTAGAAGAAATAAACCAGAAAAAATTCCGAGTTATGCCACTGTTATTTCACCATTTTGAGGTAAAAATTAGAGCTGGATGAAACTGAGAATTTCCACTTTTTAAGAAATTTTCAATAAACAATTTTTTATATCTGCTTTGAGTTAAAAAAAATATTCTTTACTGATAAACCCCAGCTATTTAATTCAGTTTGACTGGTGCGTGATGCATAGCATCAAAGCAAATTAAAGTGTTTTAACCCAAGAAGCTATAAACATTCTGCTACGATTCCATCAAAAACTTTTAAAATGAAAATTCATCAGGAACAGCTGATTTCCCATGCAGAGTTTCATTCTGAGAAAACATTAGTTTCCAAGAGAAACACTGTTGGCCAGCTCTAGAAAGGATGTCATGCGGCCATGCTGAGAAAACACAATAAAGTTCTACCTAAAATTTTATGTCTGTAAAGAACAGTAAGAGCGTGTAACATCAGTATTTCAAGGATTTGCTCCAAAATCTGGAGCCTCACTTGGTTTTGCAACACAGTAAGTTGCAGACATTTGACAGGGAAATGAGGACAGATTTTTCCCCAAGGATCGTGAAGACATACTTGGTAAAAATGTGTGTCAGGGGCCTGCACCAACAAGATCCGGCTTGAAATTGTTTAGTAGTTCAGAGAACCACGATCCTCTGCACCATTAAGTCAACTGGTATGGCTTTGGGCAGGCACAACCTTTCTGTACCTCGAGCTCCCCACAGCTGCTCCTTCTAGGGTTGCTCTAAGGCTCATTTAGCTTTTCTAAAGGACTCTGAATCTTCTGAAAAAAGATGCAAGCTATTGCATGCTGTCCAAATCGATCTTGGCTCAAGAGCTGTTTGTCTTGGAAACAGTGAAGTGTCCAGGCATGTTACTGCAAAAGCCCCATTCTTCGCAAGAGATTCAAAACAAAGTACTGCAGTAATATGGGGAAAGCAGCTAGTTTAGTCCCTCGATTGTCTTGATAAAAGAAATTGTAATTATTGTGCCAATAACAGGGGTGGATAGAATAGAGGAAAAAACATTTACCATCAACAAGAGAAATAAATCCCAATTTACCACCACAGGAGAGAGTAATGGAGAGGCTGCTGATGGATTAACCAATGCCTTTTTCCCCTCGCTCTTCTTAGACACAACACACGCTGATGTGGGTTTATATAATTTTTAAACAGAACAGTTATGGATCTTTTATGTAGCGGAAATGTTGTGTACTCTAATTCAAAAGGGATTTAAGGAAACCAAGTAGAACTGGGGAACTGGGGTGGGGTGGGGAGGGAGGAGAAATAAACTTGAACAAGTACCTCCCTGTACATCAGATTCAGAAAAGCATAGCAGGTACTTTTGTGCAGATATGAAATACAAGCGTGTTTTATTTATAGATGTGTTCCCCATGTGTTCACCTGTGGAATTCGTTCCAGTGTACCAGAAAAAAATATCGTAGTGGCCTCATAGCCACCATTTGCTACACGCTCCTGGCAGTTTCAAAAATCTCTTGGAAGAGAATGCATTCCAGCTGTCTCCTGCACTCATCCTCTGCCTGAGATGCAAGCGTAACAATGCAAAGAGAACAAAGCTACTCCCCTAACAAAGGCAGCATTAAATACTGGCAAGGAAATAAGAAACAAAATACTCCCTTCAAACATAGGAAGGCACATAAGTTCACATTTTTTCTTCTGCGTGTTTTCTTAGTAAGGGTTTGTGTATCTCAGAGATTAAAAATGTAACACATACTAGCTTCAGTTGCTATGGTAATTCTGGGGTTTTTTATTATTATTATTATTTAACTGAAGAGCACTGTAAATAGCTATATAAATGTCCAGAACACAAAACACAGCTTTGCCCCAGGCATCTTTTATTTACACACCCCTCTTTTCTGACAAAACTTTATTATTGTTGTTTTTAATGAATATGCACGCTCTACGCATTGAAGCAAAACCGAAGCAGAGAGGTGCAGGAAATTGAATCCCCACTAATGAACAGCATGGTATTTGAGACTGTTTCAGAACCCAAATGTCACAGATGTTCAGGTGGAAATTATTTGTCATCTTACGAATTCAGAAATGGAGGATCATGAACAGTACTTTCAGATTAATCATCTTTGCACTATCACCAGGTCACCACTAGTGGAAAGGGACCCCTGTGGTATATGTCCCGTGAAAGAGTTAGGATAGACTCAGTGGCTTGAAATGAGCATTTCCTGCCATGCCTATCTGCGGGCAGGAAAGGGATATTGCCATGCATCAGAAAACTTTGCAAATTAAAAGTAGCCAACATCTTGAACGTGCTTACAGTTATTCGAGTCAAATTACCTAATTTAATAGGACACTGAGAGTACCTGTCTGCTTTGACAGGCATTGGCCCTAGGCAAGCATCATTAATAGAGGAAGATGTGCTTTTCCAAAGCATCGGAGAGATGCAATTACAAAAAAAAAAAAAAAAAACAAGAAAAAGCATTGAGAGACAGACAGGACATAAGGAAGGAGCATCTCCCCAAAACTGGTTTTGATAGCAAAAGGTATTCAAGCACAACCATAGGAATGCAGAAGCATCACTCTAGGTCTAGTCAGATCCATACCAAAGCGTGGAAGTGTGTGCCCTGTGTGCCTGTGTGCATGCAACGCTTTTCCGAGAGCAGGGAGCGGCAGGATATAAACAGCAATCCATCAAAGTGTGGGTGGAGCAATGCTCAGGAGAGCAATTTTAGCATGCAGAAAGATGCAGAATACTAAAGCCGCAGGTTATGGAAGAAGAGCTGATTAAAATGAATGGTTGGGGCAATACAAGGAGAAAAGTAAAATGTGAGAGAGAAAACAGCACACAAAAAGGAAAAGAGGCAATAAAGAGATGTAACATTTTTTCTTACAGGACGTGTGTCATGGTTAGAGGGATATTACACCTTTCTAGTCTTTTCTGATGAGTGTTATCCTAGGCCTTGTACATCTGCCCTTTCTGGAGAAGCTTCAAATAAATTGGCTCTTCTCAAACAGTCCCTAGACCACAGTACTTTGACTAAGTTCTGAGTATCTCCTGTGCAGCCTGGTTCCTTCCTTTACATCCCCCACAACTCTGCACCAAGTGGGATAAATAACAGTCTACTGAGCAAGAGAGTTACATTTAAAAGAAGGAACAATTCACTTACGGAAAATGTTTTTTAAAATGTAAGTCTATCCATACACATATATTTATGTGCCCTATCCAAAGGTATACCATTTCCCGAAAGAATAGGTATATCTCTTTTATCCGGCCACTTCATGGGTCCTCCACAAACTATCCTACCTCTCTCCTCAAAAAGTCAAATTGTCAGTTTATTCTTCTGCCTTCTTGAATTTTCCCGCCAAAGAAGCTTCTGAGGCTGAGCGAAACAAAAATTAAGATTTTCCAACCTGTGTAACCAGAAAGGTCTCTGAAGGCAAATGGTTTAGGAAGCGGCAAAGGTGTCTTAGCTTTTTCCTTACTCTCTCTTTTCACTCTCGCACTACTATACTAAATATATAAATCTGTATTAAAAATAACCTATAGCTAGGATTCCATGTAACATAAATACATCTCAGATTAGCTACACAGAGTGTGCTTTTTGAGTAAAAGCACCAGCGCAGGTAATTTCAGAGCAGTTAATAGATACAAACAAAAGGCAGTTTACTTTCTACTTCTTCATGAAGTTGCCTCACAGCTTCTCCAGCTCTCAAGCTTTATCAAACTGTAAAAGAATTAAAACACACTTTTTTATTGCTTCCTCTTCGAGTGTCAGTTATTCAGTTGCTAAGGGAACACGAAATGCAACTACATAACTCCAACATACATAACTCCAACATACCAAGGTTCATCTCTGCCTGATAGGAGTGATAGAGAAAACCAACGTGCTGAACTACAGAAATACATTCCCAGGCAAATAAAAAGGAAAGAGCTGACTATTCTGTGTATAACAGAATCTCAAGACATGGCTCTATATGTTGTTCCAGACCCTTTTGAGCAGTGCTGCTATCTCTATTTGTTATTCTATCTGTATCCCAGTTAGCTCCTTCCCTTGGCATCTCTTCCTCCCTGCTCAGGACCACTTTGGAAGACCTGCACTGATTTTGCAAAGGTGTGAGGAACTGACCCAGCTGCAGTCAGAAGCTGAACTCTCTGCTTCCAGCTTCCTGTGATTACGGCTTGATGGGTTACAGGCTACACCCTCAAGCATCAGCCTCTCTTCTGGTCCTCAAGATGCCCCCTCTCAGCCTGACTTCACTCACACCAGTAACTACGGTTAGAGCTCCCCTGGTCTGGTGCAATGTTAGCACTGACCCGCCCTGTGGAAAGTGAAGCACACAGAGCGGATGCAACTTAAAATTTCTGGCTGAGCTGTAAATATGAACAACGGTTTGGTTTTGAAAATTAAATTTACCGTAATGCTGATTCATTTCAAATATCAGACAGTCTTCAGGCCAAGAATACTGCTGCTTGAAAGGCAGCAGGCTCAGCAAGGAGGAATTTTTAGAGGCAGAATGAAAGACAAATTTGGAGGACTTGCAGCTGTGTGCTCCAAACTTGATTTTAGTATAATTAGGATTCATTATTTGGTAAGCATTGACAATGTGGTCAGCTAAGTAGAAGACACAAATAGACTGAAGTTAATAAGGTCTCAAAGAAATGGAATCCAGGAAGCCCATGCTTGCTCATGCCCCTACAAAAAATGATCCAGACTTGTGAGTATATGCACATGTGCTTGTAAGAGGGATGCTGATGGCTTTTTATTGATGTTTATTGCTTTGGGTCTCTCAAAAGCAGCTAGATTTCAGGAGAAATTTGAATCTGTGTTAGCCAGCATCCCAAGAGCTAATAATGCCACTGGCAAGGGCAGGCTAGCTCAAGAACAACTATTATCTTCAACATATTCGTTTGTTAAATGAAAGGAACTTAATATATACCTATGTCTGTTCTTTCTTAATTGGCAACTGGGCAAACAAACAAGTAGAGACGCCTATATAAGTCTTAGTAATCCTTCACTGAAATTATGGCATTTGAAATTTTTTTGCATATTTTATTTTATTTTAGTGCCGAGAAGTCCCTCCTGATAATCACAGGCTTTTTTAGTGTACAAGAATTCAAGCATTTGTTACAAAATTTGAAAATACATCAGCTAGAGCTCACATGGCACTACCAGCCTCACTTGCTCTTCCAGGATTTATGGCATGTTTTAGAAATTGTTCTATTCCTAAATATAAACATATTCAGATATTACTTTAAAAATCAAAGATAAAATTCCTGATCATATGCTTAGCAAGAATCTTTGGTTTGTTCTTCATAAGAAAAACGTCCATGTAGTCTCGATCCTAAAGAAAATGAGAGAAATGTTCATGCCTGTACATAAAGTAGGCGGTAGTTTAACAATCAATTAATCTATCCAGGATATTTAAATGGAGTCAAACATATTAAGTGGTGCTGAGAAAATACATAATTCAGAAGATAAAAATACTGTTATGGCATTGCATTTATAATTCTGTTCTACAGTATTTATGCTCTTATGGCATTAAGTTCTAAATTAGTTCTGGTTTTAAAAACATGTATGACAGGCAAAACTTTATATTGATCGTATTTATATAAAGGCAGGCTTTTCAATAACAGCATTTTAAAAAAAAATTGTAGGTTGTTGGTTTGTTTTTTTTTGGTCGGGGTTTTTTTGGAGTTTGGTGGGTTTTTTTGGCTTTGCAATCATTACCAAGATAAAGTTTCCGGTACAATAGCCCCAGCTAATGTCTGACGCTTTCACTTTTCTTTTACATCTATGTTGTTCAAATGTCAGTGATTTTAGCACTGAGTTTAACCTTTACACATTTTTCTCCTCTTGCTCCTGAAACCTTTCTGGCCTCTTTCCTCTGCTGGGTTTGGATGACAGTGGACTAGAATGCATCATGCACACATACGCGTTGCTGTTTGAATTCCTCCAAGGCACTTCATGGCAAGTCTACTGAACGACATTGTTCTTTCAGTGCAGACACACAGAACGTCAGCTCTAAAAGCCTGTTAGATCCCTCAGAGGAATGCTACAAACAAGGCAAAAGCCCACCTTTGTGTGGACTGCAACGACCTGGGAGGCCTTCAAACACAAAACTATTTCTTCACAAGAGTTTCTGCAAACGAAGTGGAAAACTTGTAACCCTTCTGGTGCACAAAACCACATTAACTAACAAACGAATACTAAAATCTGGAAGCACAGTTAGAAGCCACCTCTTGGGAATCATTCCTCCGCAGGATAACCTCAAGCAAAACAGTTAAGATCAGATATAAACCAATATTCCCCATACTAAAAAAGAAAGTCAAGTTTCCTTAATAAAAGGCTATTCTGCATTCGAGTATTTAATTTCTAATGTCCATCTTATCTCAGGTAAAACTGACCTGTTTGGGGGGCTCAAAGTAGGCACAAAACATAGTCGGAAGTAGTGAATTTTACATTCTCAGTAAAGGTCAAGTAGAGATAACATGAAGACATTGATGAATCATTTCTAGTTAACTATATAAAAACTATTATTTTTTAACACCATATTTATCCCTGTAGCCTAATGAATCTCACTTGAATGTTCGTCCTGTTTTCTGACAGGGGAAATAAGGCAAAGAGAAGGAAATGAAGTGACTTCCAAAATTAAAGAGGTACTGCCAACCCACGCAGTAATACAATGCAAAAGTCCTTGTCTGCTGTTCTACCCACTGAGTCACGTTGCTTCCTCCAGGAATTGGAATATTAATTATTGACCGTGCACGTCAGGGTGAATGCACTCTTCATGATCTCTACCTGTATGGTTGAATTTGCTTTACTTTAATGCTATTAGATATTGCTGCCTCTCCGTAACATAGAGCTCACAGCTGGTTTCTCAGTTTCTCCGTTCATTCTGGTAGAGAATTCTGATTGAAACCTCAACAGAAATAGCAGTTTATCAGCTGATGCTTAGAACACGCATTCCATGGGGCTGGCAAACATCGTAATGCTCGGTGGTAAATGGTTAGCGTGGACGTTTATTTAAACCTGGCCAAGCCTCTCTGGTTCCGGAAGCTGTAAAACTCCTAAGGCTAGGCTTATGAAAAAGTTGTGTGCTAAGAAGATGAGCACAAATTCCAGACTATTCAAAAGGACTTTGCTCAGTGTGAAAGACAGGGACAAGTTACCAGCCTGGGACCAGCCGAACAATGAAATAATCTGGAAGGGGATTTTCTTGCTGCTGCCATGTATGAGTTTGGCTGGGTCCCAGAGAAGCTGAAAAGAGTCTTTTGCACATTTTCATTACTTCTACTGCTAGTTTTCGTCTGCTCCCAGAAAGCAAGATCACAAAATCCCACTTTTATCACTCCTAGAATACAGTATAAGCCCCTAAAATGAAAAAGAAAAATGCAGGTGACCAAAAAGATTCCGTGAGTGGAGCCCAAGTATCCCTTTTTTCCTGGCATCTTATTCACTCATTATATCCATACATTTTAAAAGCTTTGGTTACCTCATCCACCCAGGTGCTATCAGCAAGTCTATGAGAATTTCTTCGAATGTGCATCACTGGAGAACACTTTCTTTGGAGTTTCTATTGCTAAACTCTCAAAAAGACACACTATTGGTAAAGTTTTAGGTCTCTCACACTGGCTCAAACAGCAAGTTTTCAGTGATAATGCTTAACTAACAGAATTCTATTAACATTATATATTTTGATATACATATATACATATGTATACATGGCCTACATTTAGAATTCAACTAAACTTCAACTGAAAGAGATGAAACCTCTTCTGAATTTAATGGGAGCGGTGTCAGGCCTTTCCTATACTTATTCTGCAACTGACACTTATGTGGCTTCTCTTCACCCCTTTTCCGATCCAAACTTAGTGAAATCAATAGAAAATGACATCACTTGACTTCAGCGTAAGAACAGTTGGTCATTTAGTCAAAGCTGGTAGCTTAAGATCATTTCAACAAATCATCAAAAACCAGGGTGGGAGAAGTGAGAAGTTATCTAGTCTACTCTCTGCTTCAGCAGACTATCAAATATAACTACCACATTCCTGACAGATGTTTACCCAATCTGCTCTTGAAATCTCCCAGTGACAGTAATTCCACAATACCGTTAGGCAATTTCTTCCCAAGCTGAATTATTCGTATGAGAAAAGAATCCCTAATATCTAACCCAAATCTTTCTCTCTGTGGTTTGTGACGGATATTTTCTCTGTCCGCAGCAAGGAGAAGAGTTTCTCCAGTTGATCCACATCTTTCTCAAAGTGTTATGCTTGTATATGGGCACAGTTGTCCAGCTGAGGCAACATCTTGTGCTGACTAGATCAAAAAGATGGACCAGACAATAATCGTCTCTCCATCCCAGTAAACCAGCTGACCTTTCCCCAGCAGTGTGCCATTGCTGATTTGTGCAACCCGCTGGTAAATGTTCAGCTTGCAATGTACTGTGCCTCCCAGACCTCCAAGACCATATCTAATCCCCTTGTTCCTTACCCTGTCTTTGAGCAATCGTTCATACCTAACCCTGTGCTTCTCCTCCTTGAACTGCATGCTTTTTTCAGATTATTTCTCAAGATCAGTCTGAATTGTATCTCTTCCTTACCAAGAACTTTTGTTTTCTCCCAGCTAGGCACTGTGAAATTACTAAATCTTCTCTTTCTTCTGTCATCCACTTCATTATTGAAAATATGCAATTCAGCCACACCCAGGAGAGATTCTTGCAGAGCCCTACTCAGTATCTCCTCCTGGCTTAACACATAACTACTATACATACTGCTTTCCAACCAGTATTTTATTCAGTTCACAGTGATTTCATCCAGTCTGTGCTATAAGACAGTGACAAAAGCCCGATTACAGTCAAGACGTACGACATCTATTTCCTTCATATTTACGATGTTTGTTACCTTATTAACCCATGAAATTAGCCTAGTTTGACACATTTATTTTATAAATCCTTGCTAGCTCCTATTGTTTTCCTTCTTATGTAGTTGTTAACAAACCTTCATTATTTGTTCCTGTGCTTTTCCAGGAACTGGTGCTAAGCTGAGTGGTGTGTAACTCCCCAGCATCCCTGTCACCGCGTTCCAGGGGGAGGTACTGCGCTTCTCTTTTTGCTGCCACCACATTCATGAATGAACTGCTCGCTCAGGGCTGTGACACTGCTGACACCTATTCTTGAATTAACCTGTGGCAAACTTTACCAGGTCCAGCCCAATTTAAAGTGGAACCGCATTCCTTTCAAATTCACTAATTAATTATTGTTCTGCCTGCCCAGTGCATCAGGGGGTGGGGAGCTTGGGTGGGGTGGAAGGGGGAAGGAATTGGTTTTGTCGTGGTGATTTTTTTTTTTTTTTAATTCTAAACTAATCTTCAAAACATTTTATCTTGTCTTACCAGGATACCAAATACAATACGAAGTGCCTAATGCATGCTCTGATTATTCCCTGCAGCACTGTGAACATTACGCTGACTGGCACACCAGCAATAAAATGCTACACAGTAAAATAACTCACTAAAAATCTAACATGTTAATTACAGAGGCAATTCTTTGCAAACACTCTGAATGAAAGACAGATTGTGGAAGAAGCCACTAAAACAAATGTAAAATTTAGAGTATTTTTACTTCACCTTTCTTAATTTTTTTAGTTGAAAAGTTTGTTTCAGTAAATATGTGTGATAAATTTAATATTTTAAGTCTAGTGATTTCCAAAATACCTGTGTTTGTATTTTTCTGTTTTCCTAATAGTCATTCCAATCTCAAAGACACAAATACGAAATATCAAAAACATATTAGTGATAATGAAACTCATAAATATTTTTCTGTTATGCTATTAATTGTTTGGAGTGGTTACTTGATTCAAAACAATTGCAGTATACAATTATCTTTAGACGTGGCATTCCAGAGACTGCTCTTTAGTACAAATTTGACTTTCCTTTAATTATTCATGAGATATGCCCTGATGATGTAAAATATATTCCAAAACCTAGCGCTTTTTTAAAATAACAAGGACTGCAAGTAAATTGGTAGCCCACAGTAACAACATATGTTTATAATTATGATTACCATCAGGGAATTCAACCTTACTGAAGGATAGAAAAGAGGCCCAAGCAGGGAAACCTCAAAAAGTGTATGGAAAAAAAGAAGGGGAGGAGAAAGCTGAAATGGGAAAACCACTCTTGGATAATGGAAAAGACTCAGTTGTAAAAATAAGCACAGCTTTCAGCTGAGGCTGCTACAGAAAATTTCAATATTTTGGTGACCAAGAAATATTTCGGAACAAATTCTTCTTTTCACTCTTGAACTGCTTTTGTGCAATGTTCACCTTCTAAGCCCTATGCGTAAATTCTTTGAGTTTGTCACAAAAAGCTATTAACAGATCAGCTACCTGACAGCAAGATTAAAAAAGCTACAAATGCTGCTCTATGTTATTAGTATAGTATGCATACATTTAAAAGTGCCGTAGTTAATGCTGAATTGAGGTTTCTATTACAAAACTCATTTTGAGTGTTCAATAGCTCAGCTGTTTGAAATCACAGTGAGATGAAGTTGGCAAGCTTCACTTGTGTGTGCACAGAAGATACAGATTTTACAGAACATAAGTAAAAATCACCAAGTTCTGGGTGAATCCTGAAAGATTCACATTCAGAGTTTAGCTTGACTGAAGAAAGCCCCCAAACCTCTTGGATCTAATGAAACAAAGTGGAAATATTCAAGAATTGTCACTGTTCGTTCTATTAAAATCAGCAGGTTCATAAAAAAAAGATCCTTAGGGTTACAGGTATCCATTTATCAAAATATTTTTTAATCTAAAAAAAATCCTGCTTTAATTCAGTAAGTGGATGAAATGTGCTTATTTTTACTAAGAGAAGACAAATAATGGAGACTGAATTAAAATTATTTCTAACAAATCCCATAAAGGCTGAGATTTTTTATTTCTTTTTTTTTCCTTAGAAAAATGATCTGCAGAACTTTCAGGCTAGGTCAGTTTTGCAATTTTAAAATTAGATAAAATTTAAATAACAGGTATCTTACATGGTCAAACCTTTTACGGTAACTTCAAAATGGTGCTAAACACAATTCGCAGCAACAGGGTTTATGTACTTGTAATTGAAGAAAATCTCTGTAATGTTGGAAAAGGGCTGAAGTTTGCACCTTTTTACACTGTTACAGTGAATTGGAACACAAAGTTCATGTGACACTGTGAGAAACAGCTCCCTTCCCTGGCTCAGGCCTCACTGAAAAGGTGATTCACCCAAAAGAGGCCGCATTGGCCTAAATCAGAGCTAGTGAAAGGAAGGCGATTTGGCAATTGTAATGCAAAACCAAAATTAGCTGCAATTCATTGTACCTGCAGGGCAGTGCCAGCTCGCAGGACTTTGAAGATGTATTTCTTCTAGCCCCAGCTTCAGGTTTCATGTGGTTATGACTGAATCTCAACTTTCTTGTATTTTTTTCTTTCATCATTTTTAAGAATTACATTTCCACACTTCATGATTGTAGGAAAAAACGTCTGATAAAGAAATGTTTGAAAAGCAAGTCAACAGTGAGAATGCAGTGCAGAAACTGGAAAAAAATGAAAAGGGGCAGGTTTTCAATAGCATATTGCACACTCTCGAGTGTTAGGTAATGGAGGCTTTAAATTAAGTTAACTTCTAGTTGAACTAACTGTAATTTCTGATACTTAATTGGAATGCAAAAAGATTAAACAATAATAAATAACAAACCCCATTGTAAACAGTGTCATGCGCTATTGGTCAAACACGTTCATTAATTCTCATACCCCAGGGTTACTATATTGCAGAGGAAAAGACGTGGCCTGAATTTTTAGGTTTTTTAGCGTTCAGGTTCTGCTATGAAGTGTTTCTGAAATATAGTAACTTACATACAATTTTATAACCTCATCTAGATATATTATTGCTCCATCCAGGCGAAATTGTCACTGCCCTTTTCAGTCATCCAAAGCTCTGGAAGGCCACGGACACTGGCTTTGTAGCAGGCCGTTATTTAACAGAAAGATCCCTACAGGAAGAAGTCACATTGATCCAAAGACTGACTACACTTAGACGGAGGTGTAAGACACAACTTTGTGACAGAGCCAGAAACAGCACCTGTAAATAATTTTCTGTTAAAAGAAACCTTTGACCACATGAATTTCCTGGAATAGAGGAAACTGAAAGGGGTGGGGGGGAAAATCCTCTCTTTGAATTCTTATTTCTTGATTTTGTTTGGGACCTGAGTCCTCAAAGTTATCACAGTGGTAATTACTGGCTACTTCTGGCAAGCGTGAGGCTTTCTTTGTATTTTATAACCCAGCTTTCAACTTTTTCCTTCAGTCTCACAACAAAGGTAATGTTCTATTACTACATAATAAATAGTAAAGCCAGTCTTAGGCCCTAAAAATATATTCCCAGTAGAAATGACTGACTAGAGGGCCCCATGTTTCCTTGAAATGGCTTTACATAATAGTCACGTGGGAAAATCTTATGAAGATCTTTCATTCTTGCCTAGGTAATGCTGACTTTATCCCTGCATCTTGGATCTGAACTAGCATTACGTGATCACTAACAAGATGAAAGCAAATAGCCCTTCAGATTTTGAGAAGTGGGAACTCATCACAGTTCCAGTTGGCTTCAGTGGTTCTTTGTGTGCCTCACATCTCTGTGAATCACATCCTGAAATGCTGAGCAGGTATGTTTCATTGAAGATTTATAATCTTAGCAACAAAGTTTTGTTTCTGAAATCAACTCTCAGAAGCTAAAATGCTTAACGTATATGTGAAAAACGATGTACATATTTGAGGAATGTATGGCTTATATCCTTTATATCTAGGAACTGACTGGCCTGTTTCCAAAATATGTGATGGATTGATCAATTTGAAAATAAATCTGAAAGATCTTTTTACAAAATGTTTAATAAACTGTAAGTATTTTACAATCATGCCAATGATTATAAAATCAATATATTGGTTTATATATAAAAAATCTTTACATTTTCAGCTTCGCAAACGTTTGGGAATTTAGTGACTTGAAATTGTGACCACAACCATAAACGCTGTTTTACCATTTGAATAACTCATATTTGAAAGTCATTTTAGCCAGATCCCTTATATTGCTGCTGAATGATAAAACAATCAGTCTTGAAAACTGTAATAATCACATAATAAGGAAACAGTCTGGAATGAGAATACTGCAGGGAATAATACTGCAGCTGGGAGTACAAATCATTATGCAAATTATAGAAAAACATAGCAAAGGTCTCCAAGACGTTCAAAGTCCTCTAGATCCAAAAATTATTTCAGTGTTGAAGGGGTGAATGCACTCTAGGAAGTGACTTCCACTGCCTGTTCGTTGTTTGATACTCATGATTTATAAGCAACTGAAACATGTTGCATTCTTTAGTACCTTGGTTCAAGCTGTTTATGACCTCCTGTGTCATAGAGTCAGGATGAGATTTTCTTCCAGTTCTTCAGGCCCTGGACCTCTAGAGACAGAGGATTCGATTCTGCTTCTTGACTGATGGGGACTCATGGGACACCTTTCCCCTGATAAGTGGAGAAAGCTGTTTTGTGTGTCCACTTCTTCTGACATATATACAATATATGCATGTTTAAAGTATGCATTATGGATGTCAAAGACAAAATGAGAAGTATTTAGAGGAGCTTTTGCTTAGGAATTTAAGTTCTTTGTATACAAATACTTTCTTCAAAATTATATTGCTCACACTTGCATCTTGAGAAATTGGACAGTCAATGAAACCTGGGGTAGTCTGAATGATTACAATATTGAAGTATCTGATCATACACCAGGTGCACAGCTGGCAGCAGAGGCGAATTTATTCCACTGCAAATAAAACCACAGGGTGATACTCTCTGCTAAAGACGATACCTATTTTAGAGCTATTGCTCAGAGACAAAGGATCTTGAATGGAAGCAGACCAATGTGCTATGTGACAAAGCCCATAGCAAGGATCTGATTTTAAAAAATGAACACACACAATACAAAACAATAAATTAAACCAAAACCAGGATAAAGTACTCCTTAACTCTGCAATGTGTGGAGGATAAATATATTATGGGGTACTTCCATTTGGAAGGCAGATGTGGAAACTCTTACCTAACAAATAATAACAAACTTGTGCCTTGCAATTCAGCCAATAGTAACAGTAAAACAACTTAAAAAGAAGTTGAACCCAATATGAGATAACTATTTTAGACTCTTATTAATAATAATTAAGGTCAAACTACAAACTATAGATAGGATGTATAAGCATGACCTGTTGACATTTAATATGGGCAGCGCTTGATACCACCAATAAGACATATTCATTGAAGGTTTCCAAACAGCTGATTTCCCAAAGTTGCAGGAAGTTCTGGGAAAGACTGACTGGGCAGAAAAAGCACAGAAAACAAATAAATAGAAATAAGAGCTTTTTTAAGAAGAGCTCACTATCTAGAAAAAGGGAAAAAAGGGGAAAAAAAAAAAGGAAGAAAAAAAAAAGCCATGACTCTGCAATCAAAAACCAGGACAATTTGGCTGGGAAGAAAGCTAAAGGCATTCAGAAAAATCCAGGGCTGGCAGAGCTCCTGGTAAATATTTTTTTTGGTAAGGATATTATTAACAAAAGGGATTTTTAGCAATGTATGGACTATTTCAGGGTGACAAATTGCTAAGACAAGTAGAAAAAGCTGACACGTTCTTTAGCTATGACAAAAGGTAATGTACAGTGACACTGGGATGATATTTTTTCAATGCATTAGTGTCATAGTTGGGTGTTAAAACAATAGCTACTTGGAATAAATATTCTGAAGTCAATGGATCTCAGTAATCTGCACCCAAGTATATTAAAGGAATGGCCGAGAAAATATTCGTCACACTGATGTTAATCCATAATAAATCTTGTTGTATTAAGGAAATTCTAGATGATTTGCAGAGTGCTACTGTGCAAATACTCAAAAAGTACGAAGTGATAAAATCAGATAACTATTGGCCTAGGTTTAATCCAGTGATTAAACCAATGGGATATCACATACGGTACTAACCTGAATAAAAATTATCACAAAGAAGCCTCCATAATGCCAGTTAATCAGTTTTACTGATAATAAATCTAATCAAATCTGACTTATTTTTAATAGATTACAAGTCTGGCAAAAGTTGAAAAATTGATAAATATAATTGAATTGAATGCAATATACTTAACCTTTTAATAAGGCACTAACTTGCAATGTGTAACAACCCAATTGAAACAGGAGCACTCTACGATATCAATAAAGCCCACGTTATATGAATGAAGTCCTGACCAGCTGATCAATTGCTAGCAGAAGGTGTCAGCAAGGAATCCCTGAGTAGGGATGTTTATAGTGGCAGTCCCACCAACTTCTATGTGGCTTTGAAGTACTCAACTTTTTTTCTTTTTTAATGGTGATTTGGAAATAGTGATAAAATCACTGCTTGTCAGATTTCAAGTTAAAACTCAAGGTGGAAGGAAGGTATAGAAGAAAACAGAATGACACCCACTCTTAATAAAATGGGGCCAATGCTAATGTCTTTTAGCATTGACATCTAATTATCTGGACCCTGTAACTAGTATCTGCACTCCAGTACCTATTGACGTCTTCCATGTATTCCAGCGTACAATCCCCTTTTCCATTCTTTTTTAGTGTAAGAGGGCTGTAGAGATGCATACAGTGCATCTGCACAGAGGAGTGAAGATCAGAGATGAACGAGCTTGCTGGGATTGAAACAGTTGATGCAGTTTATGACCTGGAAGCCAGGCTGAACTAACACGTGGTATGCCACGGCTGGACTAGTATGGTGCCATACTGCATGGCACTGAGAATGTAACTGATCATCTTGCTCGTGAGAGGAATTCTCTGCCCTGCTCCCCGGTGCATCAGAGGGGCACCCATGCAGTCTCAGAGCTTGGGGCCATTAAGCAACCGTTAGCTGTTAGTTAGAACTGCTTTTCTACTACACACTGAAAACAACAGTCGTTGTTTATACATATAGAAAAAGAGATGAAGGATTTGCACAACTGCAATGAAAACCATAAAAACTCATCTAGTAGTAACTGCTACTACTTTATTATCACTGTTATACATGTCTGTACACCTATGCCAGTAATAAGCAAATTTCTCACTGTCTAATCCCATTCTTTTTCACCACCACACATATATTTGGAACCTTATTCTTAGGATGCTGTTGTTCTACAGAACTCAATGCAATTTCAAGGTATAAGAATGTTGCCTGAAAAGTCTGTATATGTATACACTAAGTAGTTTTTGCCCAAAATAAGCTACTTTGTGCACTGAATAATGTAACTGTTAATAGGTCCTCACCTTTTTTGCTACATGATTCACCATTCTTTTCAATATATAGACTTCCTTTCTCAATTCTTCTTTTAGCCCGTGTCCCCCCATATTGAATTACTCAGCTTGTTCCAAAGGACTTAATATTTGTAATTCTAATATTTTAGGGTTTCTTTTTGAAGGGACTTTTGAAAAGAAGAATCATGAACTGAACAGAAGATAATTCAATTTGCAAAATCATGGTAAATTGATAGGTCAGTAAACAAGGTGAGTAAAACTTAGAGAGTCAAAACATGCCAGAGAAACAATAGTTTACCAATGAATACAGTAATATCTGTAGTCATGACACTGAGTGGTTATTCTATTTGGATCTTGGTAATTTCTTTTGGGAGAGAAAGTGAGTAGACAGCAGGCACCAAATTACTAAATTATCCTATTACACTTTTATTTAGAAATGTACAATTCATGCAGACAGACTTTGAATAGACTGGATTTTAACAGCAAAGTAGTGCAATTCAGGCTCAGGCACCAGCTAGCAGCAAAGATATTTTTCACCATCTGCTCTTGGAAAATCCAGATTCTTATTCCCAGTACAGCCCCCACACATCTTCTCTTAGAGTGTTCATCTTCCATCCTAAAAGATTTCTAACCTGGTAATACTCCTGAACCCAAAACCCTGTGTAAATTCATGTCCCTCCTTGAAATCAATGGCAAAGCTCGCTTAGACTTCAATAAGCCCAATAAATTGCCCTTTAAATTGTAGAAGTCTGAAGTTGGCCATCTGGCTCCAGATGGTCTGAAACTAGTCTTTCAGGACTGATTCTCCAGAGCTATCTCAGAAAGCAGATTCCATTCCTGCTGGGACTGGAGCCATCAAGTCTAGAGGCACTTCGCCAACACAAATGGGAAGCCACTTCTACCAGTGAACAGCCCACCGGCTATTCAGTCAGTACTCCTTAACCTTCCCTTCACCAAATTGCTGCCATGTCTTTTACCAACAATTACACGTACCCTCCCCCCTCAAAACAGTGGTCCCCTAATTTATATGCAATAGTACATATGCAAATAGCATTACTGGGGATCACCTAGAAAATTATTCATTCTGGTTTTATGTATCTCTACATTATTATTATTATATTTTCTGAATTATATCCTGTTAGTACACTCACTACCATAATATCAAAGATTAACATGTTTTGATGTTTTTCACTTGGGAGGGTCTGCCTGTAATCTAATTTAGGCTCAGTTCAGAAAAATGGGTTGTTTGTATGAGCATAAGTGGATGCAAACAAACTGTGCCTTCAGTCCTATATACCTCAGTCCCTTTCAGTTCCTATACTTTTGTTCACTGGGCAGTTATGTACCTGATCTTTGCAGGTGTTTTATCTACTATTTATAAACTCTTTCATTCTTCTACATAACATGATTTAGTGGTCATGATTTGCCAAAATTTCTTTAAAAAATGTTCACGTGTATTTATACCAATGTATTTTTAACGCAAAACTGTACAAAAGCAAAAGTCCTCTGCCTTTCTTCAGAAAAAGTGCTGCTATTATGCAGCCTCTAATTTTAACCACATAACCCCATCAGTTCTGCAAAGACCTCTTGGTATTCATTCTATGGAATTAAAAAGAAATGACATGTATACCACTGATGGTGCTTTAATGAAAATAATAGAATTGTGGAGGTACTGGATTGAAGAAAAGCAAATGAAGTAACAAAATATTCATGAAAAAGAAAGAAGAAGAGTTATGAAATTTACTCTTGCATAAGTTTGACTTCTATTCCCAATGAAATGACACAGAGTTAAAAAATTGCAAAACTATTTCAGGATAATAGTAGAGCTGACTGAGTAACAGGAAAATTATTTCATGAAAATTA
The DNA here is from genome assembly GCF_963924245.1 of Chroicocephalus ridibundus. Taxonomy (NCBI): domain Eukaryota; kingdom Metazoa; phylum Chordata; class Aves; order Charadriiformes; family Laridae; genus Chroicocephalus; species Chroicocephalus ridibundus. Next base: position 59,299,978 of record NC_086288.1, read on the forward strand.
ATTTCAACATTGTTTCGATTCCACAGTGTGCTGAAACTCAGACCCATTTCCTGTTAAAAATAAAAATGAATTTTCACATTTTAAAATCAATACAAGAATTAACACTGAAGCCTCAGCTGAAGCTAAACAAATTCAGACTAGGGAAAAGGTACATATTTTTGCAGTGAACACAATTAACCCCAGAGCAATTTACCAAGGTTTGTAGTGGATTTTCTATCATTAGAAATGTTTAAACCAAGACTAGAATGAGTTTTTGGTTTTTCTGTCTGTTTTTTTTTTCCCCTGAAATCTATCATTCAAGCAGAGCCATTGGACTGAAGTGAAGTTTTAAAGTTTTAAACAGGGGTTCAGACTAGACCCATGACCATTTGAAGGCCCATCAGCCTTTAGAATTCATTAGCTAAACTCTACAGAGGAATAGTTAATGACATTAAAAGAAATACCTTGGGCTTTCATTTTTGTTAAGAATTATACCAAATGTGATCATGAAGCATATCTTTGAAAACTTTTTTGAAACTGATTTATGAATACTAATATTTGGAGATGCACCTAAAATCTAGTTAAGACAGCTGGATATCCCAAGGGATTGGTAAGAAGATAAAGAGTTTCCCCTCTAAGTCAGTTTGAATATCACCAATATTTTGCATATTCTGTAAATGGTACCTATCATGCTTTCAAAGCACTTCGGAAAGGTGGAAAATCATTATTTTCCACTTTTTATAGTTGGATGAATTGAAGCTCAGATAAATAAAACTTCCCTAAGGTCATACAGCTTGTCAGAAATAAAAATGATAGTCCTCATACCAAAATCGCTTCTCCAGCTACTAAACAATGCAAGCATTGCAGCCCTCTTGCTGTACAGGTGACACAGGAATGACAGAAAACTCAGCTTTTAGAACTACAGACCTAGGCCTCCCTTTTACTCTCACACGTAGACAGCTCGTTTTTCCCAGGCCAAATCTTTCTTTTGCAGCACTCACCAGCCTAGATGAAAGTGTTTTACCCATTCACTGTCTTTCATGTGAGCTACGAGGGAGGACAGATGAAGAGGAAAATAATGACACCACTGCCAGTCAGAACATCTCAATCGCCCAGTATATTTATTCCTTTAAATATCTGATGTCTTGTAATCTCCTTGGAGCCAAACTGAGTCCTATTCTGTTCTTCATACTGCGGTAATGCACTTTTGGCACTTAATAAATGAATAATTATTTTCAACAACATTCAGGGGGAAAAAAATCACATTTCAAGGCACTGTTTGACAAGTGCAACATTCACTACACATATCAGACGGTATTTAGAGTTAACACTACAAGAAAACAGAGAAGTTCCCTAATTGTAAAGGTTTAACGAACATTTACTCTCAGAATCTTTATAAATCAGTAAGCAAACATAAACACGCTTTCCCCTGAAAAAGCTTATTGTAAAAGATGTTTTATAGTCTTAAATATGTTAATTCAGTGGAGCAATGTTAGAGTTTATACACAGCCATCTCCCCTCGCACACACATAAATCTCTTCCCATAAATGTGAAGGTCAGGGTACAGTCAGGCGGGACACTCTCTTTGAGAGGCTAAACATCTGCTTGGCAGCCCAGATGCAAACTAACCCACCTGAGCTCAGGCAGTCCTCTCAAAGCCTTCTCATAATCCATCATTTGTATCCCAAAAAAAGCAGATCGTATCTCCCACTAGTCTGCAGGAAAGCGTCATTGAGCATCTCAGCTTACCACAGCCCTGGTAACCCGGCAGTACGACGACAGAAGTCCTAGCTCCTTGATTAGGAGCAACTCTTATCGCAGAAGCAGCAGCTAGACACACTGAAGTCCTGTCTTACAGAGTAGCTGTTCACACCCAAGTCCCAGTCTATATCCCAAGACGGTTCCATAGTAAAAAAAGAGCTCGATGCAAAAATCAAGAAAGTAGCACTAATATTAACTCTGGTGAAGGCTAAACTAGGTATATAACATTTACATAATTCAAGTGGATTTAAAAAAATATCTCTCAATACAGGGTAAGTGATCTACTAGTATAAAACTATTATAATGGAATTTCAAAAGTATTTTGGAAAGTGACTATCTGTACCTGCTCGGAAATACTGTGGATTGTCAAAAATCTGCGACAGTTACTAAGTTTGCACTCAACATTGAGTAGTTTATGCATTCAGGGAGGACAACACTATTTTACATGGATTTCCAAAGAAAGATGCAACACGCTAAGTACACGTTTCAAGCTCAGCTTGTTTTCCTAGACATGTGCCATATGAGTGTTTGGGAAAACGAAAGCAGAGATTTACCAGTTCACCTACTGTAAGTACTCGGTGTCAAAGGGCAGCAGCACAGCAACCCTGTGTTCTACCCCTCCTTCATAAAGAGTTAATGCTGTTGTCACATATAACAATGTTAACCTTAAGATATTCTTTGTCTTTTCTACTTGCAAGTCACAGGAGAGCTACACATACATAATGATTATTTATATTATATTCCTTATATATTTCAAAAAGTGGTTCCTAATTGTATTTATAAGTCCATGCCACAACCTCTCCAAGCTACCTCCAAAGGAGAAAAAAAAAAGCACCTTTCAATACTTAGGTGTCCAACCACCTGAAAAAGATTCAAGGTCTGTGCAGTGCAGTTATTCTGACATTTCCACAAGTGGTTTAAAGGTTTATCTGAAATACAGCTGAAAAACTATTTTTTCTCCTGCTGCATAGTAAATCTAGATTAAGAAGAAAAAGAAATAAATGGTACTTTAAAAAAAGGTAGAGCTCCATCACACTGCAAAAAAAGGTTTCAGAATTGAAAACACACCTCTTGGCAATTCCTAGGCTTCAATTCCGTCTTCATTCTCTTTGACTTTTAAGCGTTCACTACTCCAACAAACTCCTTTATTACTTAGCTTTGAGATTCCATATTTCACAGTCCCATTTTTGTCCTTTGCTTCTTGAGTGTGTCAGTGGGAACGTGGTATGATCTGCCCTTGAATTAAATATATTAGCAGCTCACTGGAAATCAGTTTATGGCCTCCAGATTAGCTGCTACCATAGAGTTTGCCACTGGATTTAATCATGGCAAACTGCACTTTTGGTAATGTGTTTTTATTGATAACTTCTGCTTCAAAGCTAAGCAAATCCACCACAGTTTGGTCTAACAAGGCAGGAAGCAACAAAACTATCAGAATCTACGTTGCCTACATAATCCGTTATGGGGGTGGCCTGGGGCATGTGAAATCCGACAACAGTGGTGAGTTGCTTGGTTCCTTTTTTCTCCCCAACTCCCCACACCACCACCACCACCCCAAAATTCTGCCTTGCTCTAATGTGCCCTTAGTAGTATCTCCATTCTCCTTAGATAGTTATATTCCCAGAAGTCTGGAAGGAAAACAAATTTCTGTTCACTTCTCCCATCTTCATGCATTTGCAAATACACAAGCTGTGAAGACTGATAACCTAACAAGAAAAGATACCTAAGTTTTGGTAGGTTAAATATCTAATCTAGTACTTTAATGGGTTATATATATATCTGTGTTGAATCTGTGTTGAGAAATACATGTAACTGCTATACACGTAATTTGCAGTTGTATTTGCTGACCCTCAGAGAACAACAAATTACAAGACTAAGCCACTTTTTGACATTGATACAATTTATGACTTCTTTGTTGGAAGCTTCTGAGGCCTTACGGTTTGCCGTATATTGTACCAAACTGCTCAGGCCCTTAGGCTCGCTGGTTGATGACTTCCACTTCGGTAAATGATACATCTTGTTAGAACTACACAACAATCTGTTACGTAGATCTCTTACCTTACTGAGCCCCCATTCCCCATTTCATTCTGACAACAACATGAATATCAAATTCTTCCTGCTGCCCTGCAAGCAGTGATGATTTCTCTCAGACCGCCTTGGTATGCAGAGAGAACAGCTCCACCAGACTTTTAAAACGCCATTACTTTATCCTTTAAACCCTTTCTTAACTTTACTTTTGCTATGGTATTTACAAATCTCTTCCATCTGGTATTGATTAGGAATTATAAGCTCTACTTTATTATTCCACTGTGTTCATTTAGCTTTTTCCCCACTATAACCTTATTTCTCTGTTTATATCCCGGCACACATACTGGAGGCACCACGGGACCCAGAGGCAGGTTATGCCTATACCAGTAACATAAATATGCTCGAGACCGTACTACGACACTGAGGTCAACAGGCACGGAGAGGTGTGCAGCCACATTATAAACCGGCATGAGCATCCCAAACAGGGCAGACACACGCAAACAGCCTGTTGGGAGCAGTCCCTCACCTGCGCTAATTTCTGAGCTATGTGTAGGAATCATTTGGGAAAGTGCTAGCGGGCACAGGTGAAAGCCATGGCAGGAACTGTTCTCCCAAAGTACCAGCAGAACGGTAGTGCTTGGGAGCACTCCTGGATGCTGCTTAATTTACAAGTACAGCCACCGCAAACTCTCTTCCTTTCTAGTCGTCCATACGGGGCTTGGCACAAATCAGTACAGCTGTTTGATTGCGTCCCGGGCACTTCCATAACACATGACAAATGAAACTGTGTAGAAACTGCTTTTCTATAGGTAACAGTTGCTTTATATAACTTCCCAAACTGAAAACAATACACTCCTATAGCATGCAATTTCTTATTCTAATGGCCATGTGAAAAGTCTAACAGGAGCTGAAAAGAGATCAATTTCAGCAGGAGCTGAAGAGATCAGAGACTGAAACTGATTTCAAGTGCTTGAAAAATGAAGGTTAGATGTCGCTGTATCTCAGCTGGTACGATGGAGTACAAATCATGAGAGGTACTATCTGATTACTATTTGATTTGATTTGAGTGAGTGTTGCCAGAAGGTCAAAGGGAGGTGATCGTTCCCCTCTATTCTGCACTGGTGAGGCCACACCTAGATTACTGTGTCCCGTTCTGGGCTTCCCAGTACAGGAGAGGTATGGACATACTGGAGAGAGTCCAACAAAGGGCCACAAAGATAATGAAGGGATCACGACCTCACATATGAGGCACCTGGGAAGGTTTAGCCTGGAGAAGAGAAGGCTCAGGGGGGATCTCATCAATGTAGGTCAATACCTGGAGGGAGGGTGCATAAAGGACAGAGCCAGGCTCTTTTCAGTGGTGCCCAGTGACAGGACAAGAGGGCAATGGGCAGAAACTGAAACACAGGAGGTTCCCTCTGAATATCAGGAAGCACCTTTTTACTCTGAGGGTGACTAACCACTGGAATTACCCGGAGAGGTTGTAGAATCTCCGTCCTTTGAGATATCCAAAAGCCGTCTGAGCAAGTACCTGGGTAGCCTGCTCTAGGTGGCTCTGCAGAAGGGTTGGACAAGATGACCTCCAGAGGTCCCTTCCAACCTCAGCTATTCTGTGATTATCAAATTTCTCATCCAAACCCCTTTGAAACTTCAATGGAAGTTCAGCAGAATTTATTTCTCTCATCTTTACATATTAATTTAGATGCAAACAGAAAATCTGTTAGGGTGCTGAGGAGGTCCACAGGGAAAATTATTTGCCAACAACTGCTGACACAAGTGATGAAGTCCTTATCTTCATATAGTACAGGTTGCCAAACTTCTTTTCTTTTCTTTTTAAAAAACACTATCACAATGGTAATGGAAGCAGACTCCAGATCTATGTCCTGACATGCCAGTTACACATGCAGGATTTGTTCAGGCAGCTAAAATGGGAATCTGTGATATATCAGGCTATTAAGGTAGCAAAATGCTTTTAGTTCTAAGGTTCAGAACCTCGGTCTCCATTTAAATAACCCGGATAATGGAGAATATAAAAATTTCATTGTCAAGATACAAATATACATTCTAGCTTTTGACATATACCTTACAATTACAGGCAGAGATTAACAGAATGAAAAGAAAAAAATGTCATGGATTATGCAAACTCACATGTCTTGAATTCACGTAGGCCTGAAGAAAAACGGAAACCAAACAGAATCCGGGTTTAGAAAAAGCTTTTTAAAAATCTCTTTGTATTTCCAAAAGATGTCTGTCAAATTCCAGAAGCTAATGAACCAAATTCATAAAATAGCTTTCTTTGGTTTTCCAAACCTAGAAGCAGAAGTCATCACAACATGCTTCACTCAAAGCATTTAAGACTAAATCATAGCCAAGCTTGAACGAGGGGAGCGAAGGCTGGGGTGTACTAAGACTTACTTTGTTTATCTGTACTTTGGTCAAGCAGTTCATTTTTTTAGTTCTCTAACTTATCATGTTTGATGTGTCATGTTAAATGCTTTACTGATGGCATCAATACAGGCCATATTGTTCTTAAAACAATTTCATTGTTTCTTAATGAAGCTGACATATCTTCCGTTCTTAGTGGATCAATTTGTTCTCTGTACGTGCATATATATTCAGGTGCACTTCTCAACACTCACAAGCAAGCTATTACATAAAAAATTTCTCTGATTTAACTGTTTTTCTGAGTAAGATTAGTATTCATAAAAAGCTTACAACAGTACATATTTAACTCTATCCATCATTGGAAACAGAAGAAATACAGTCCTTCAAGGTGCTTCACAAGTATGTCTCAATCCTAAATGTTAGGACTATGCAATTTTCTAACAATTTTTACCAGGAATGATTTAAAAGAACATCATCACAGTTTACATAATATGGGTACACCTTTTATGAACCTAACTAAGACCAATGAACCGTTTTGGATTGGACAACACCATCTTGCATCGGACTTCTCCATAGCAGCACAGTACCCTACATCTCATCATTTAGCCCCTGAACTCCTGTCTCAAGGCTTTTCAATAGTTGAAGTCAGTAGTTCTCCTGTTGGCAAATATAAATGCAATGTATCTGGAAGAGACAGTGTTATGTATTTGTCAACATTTTATTTTCCTTTTCAGTTTGGCAGTGTAAATTCTGAGGATGAGTGAGCGAGTGAGTGGATGGGAAAAGAGCCCAAGTCACACAAGGGAATTGACATGTCAGTGCCCATTGTTGACTAGAAGCTCCTTAGTATGCTGCTATGAATCAACAGACATTTCTACTTTCACACTTACATAGATCTGTTATAAAAGACATCCCAGAGCTCTGTTTCATCTTGCTTGCCTTACAATGTTTATAGGCTGCCACTGGGACAGAGAACAGATGTGATGGATTAACTAGCAATAAATCATATGGCAGAGAACACACAGCATTATCATTCTAAAGAGGTAGCATTAAGTATTCCTCTAGAAAAAAAAAGAAAGAACATTTCCCTCTTCCTCAAAACAACTGTTTCTTTATCCCATAAATGACCATCTTGCCCTGTGTCCTAAACTCCAAATCTATCTGGGCTACAGTAGCACTCTACTTCACTTTTAAAAATTATATTATGTATTTTCTTAGGTTCAATGAAAACAAAGATCAATCATACCCTTCAAAGTAGTGATACAGAGCACTATGTCCCACCATTTTCTCTTTCATTAAAACTAATGAAGAGAAAGTTTCTTACAACTCGTAGAACTCCCACCAACAAAGCAGCAACAAAAATGAAGCCCTGCCGGTCCAGTCACATCCTCCCCAGGGAGCACTTCTACTCCCCCGGCATCTATTTTCTGATGGCAAGATGCCGACTCCTACAACCTCCACAAGGAACCCAAGAGTCATAACATCCCCTCATTAGTATTTGCACACCATCTGGTGACTATTACTGAATTAACTTCTCACAGAAAAATAAGTTTTTAGAATATAAGTATAAAATTAGACTTTGATATGAAATCTTACTGTTCTCCCCCCTCCCCCTTCCCCCCAAAACTGCAGAATTTTTAAAAGAAAAAAAGAGAACTGTGGGCCAGATACAGTTAGAAAGGTAAAGAGTCTTCCAAATGCCCTTCTTCCCAATTTATTAGGGTATGATTTAGTGCACACATGAGCTGTTTGGGTATAGCTCTTACTCTCTATTTGCTTTGTTTAAATAGCATGCACACTGTTGGCCACTGGAAAACACTGAGTGATAACTTTATAGAAATTTTACTCCAATCCAACATTTTTCTTCTGTGAAGATACTCGTAAGATTAAACCCCAGTGTGTTTCATTTGTCCCAGCAAGTCCCCAGGTGCTGCAAGGGCCTTCAGATTTTGAACCTCATTTCCCCTGTAGTAGTACCCTGGGAGAAGGAAATAAGGTCTATCTTCAGTTTTGAATCTTCAGTGCCAGTTAAGAGAATTTTTTTCCTTTGGGAGAGGAAGGGAAAAAGAAAGAATGGAAGAGGTTTCTCTGGTTGTTTGATTTCTTCACTTTTAGTTTAATACTGTTTCTTTCAAGGGGAACAAAATCCTGGCAACACACATTAGCCAACTATTTAATTCCACTGATTGCTATTAGAAATTAATCACGAACTACAGTTAAGACCAAAGCTGTGACAATGCAGTATAACCGACGTAGTATTTATTAGTTAAAAGAGAAACAAGTTCTCCAGAAACAAATCAGAGATAAAACTGTCTATTCAGATAAACCACTGAGTAGCAAATTTGGGAAAAACAGCTGTTCAGGTTACGTGCAGCATTTATCTTTTAAATGAAATACATTGGTAATATTAAAGGAATTTTAATGCAACTGCAAAAAATTAAAAATAAAATACCAAGGACCATATGGTACTGCCATAAAACATTTATGTCCAAATATTTGCTCTCATTCTCATCCAATGAAAACAAAGTCCTAACTAGGAAGCAGAACTCATTTCCCTCCTAACAACCAGTAAAATATCCCCCTTCCAAATTACAAACTGCAGCAAGCAAATGCCTCCTCGCTTACCATAACTGAAGTCAAACTTTGTCAGAGGAGGCAGAAAGTATCTCTAAAGTTGGACCAAAATACTTTACCGTTCACCAGAAGACCTCAACCATACTGCATTCCTTGTGAGAAAACTGCAGTGAGGAGACGTGGTAACAGTAAAGATGATTTGCTCTCCAAATCTCTTAAAGACTTTAATGTTAACATTGAAATCTATGGGTTAATAAAGTTAAGCATATGTGCAGCTGTTTGCAAGATCAGAGTCTAAGCACAACTGATGACAATTAAAATTTGTTTCTTAATCAATACTTTAGCCAAGACAGATTGAAAGTTATTTTAATTGCTGGTCTTGGAAATATTAGATGTCTGATTTCAAGTTTAAGGGATAGAGATTCCACAGGTTAAACCTCTTTAGTTAAAATGCTGAGCATTCTGGCCCAAATCCAACAAAACACTTAAACACATGCTTGACCTAAAACACAAAGACAGCTGCAGAGAACTTAAAAGTTAAGAATTTACAGGACCAGGGAAAGAATGCTCAGTACCATTCAGGATCAAGGCTCAACACCGTCAGTCTCTTTAAAGGACATGGATTTCTGAAGCTTCTTCCTTCTGTAATTTAAGATAAAGGTATATGACAATGTGTCGATGTAAAAACCAGACTATTTTTTTCTGGCCTTAGGATCATCTATATCAACCATTCATAAAGAAAAAAATGAAACCCCAGTGACATTTCTGTAATTTTAGGAGGGAAAAGATGAGCAGTGTCTTAGCCTAAAGTCGGAGCACCGAGTACAAAACGTGACAACAAAGCATGTTGATTCTTTGATCTCAGTACAACTTAGCCCATAATTTAGGCAGTGCCATAACAGGCCAAGATGGCAATGTAATGATAAGAAATTCACACAAACTCAGAGACATAAATAAATATCAATAACAAACAGACTTTCTAAAAACAAGTAGAAGTTTTCCTCTTGTGGCTTTGAACAGATCTTTTGCTTTGTATAAAATGCTCAGAGTTAAAAACGAGGGAAAGGATGTGAGCACTTCCCATCTTCTTTATGTTAGCCAGCTCTGAGAAGTGTAATTTTAACATTACAGAGGTGAATCAGGAAATAATTGTCAAAGAAAAAGTACAAAAAGCAAAACCTGTAAGAAAGTAATTTCAGCGTTACCTGCAGTGGATTTAGTGATACTATTATCAAACCCAACAAACTCTCAGGGGATTGTGCCATTTATGGGGTCTGGAAAAGCAAAGCACATCACAAACACCATCCTGTAAATGCTTATACTCCTTATCACTGGGTATCTCTCAAGTGTAGACTCAACTGAGTCATAAATTACACCGTGCACGCAATTACACTTTCATCAGAGAATCTCCGTTACTCCTGATCTCATTGCACATAGCAGCCGGCTCAGGGCACACTTCACTTGCACCGAGGGCATGTTTACACCAGGCAAGGGAGCGCAGCATCCACATCCTCAAAATACAATTCACCGAGCACTAGCACAAATTCACACTGATTTAAGGTCCCTATAGCTGTGCCTTCACAGTGCAGTTCCTGAAGCATTCAGCCCTTCAGAAAAACAGGACTTACTAGCAGCATTTACGCTTTACAGGGCTGGAGCGTTGCTGCTTTTGGGAGCTGAACCACTCTCTCCTTCCTGACCAGCATCACTGGCACTGTGCTGGGGGATCAGAGGAGCGCCTACAGGTGTGCTTGCCTTCCAGTGCACCAGTCCCAGGGAAGGGGGCAGCTCTATCCACAACCTTCGTCAGGGAAAGTCATACCTGTGTCCCGCAGTACTTCAAGTCACAGGGCCACAAAGATGCTCAGAGGGCTGGAGCACTTCTGCTGTGAGGACAGGCTGAGAGAGTTGGGGCTGTTCAGCCTGGAGAAGAGAAGGCTCCAGGCAGACCTTATTGTGGCCTTTCGGTACTTAAAAGGGGCCTACAGGAAAGATGGGGACAAACTTTTTGGCAGGGGCTGTTGCAATAGGACAAGGGGTAATGACTTTAAGCTAAAAGAGGGAAGATTCAGACTGGATATGAGGAAGAAATTTTTTATGCTGAGGGAGGTGAAACAGTGGCACAGGTTGCCCAGAGAGGTGGTAGATGCCCCATCCCTGGAGACATTCAAGGTCAGGTCGGACGGGGCTCTGAGCAACCTGATCTAGTTGAAGATGTCCCTGCTCAGTGCAAGGAAGGTTGGACTAGATGACCTTAAAGGTCCCTTCCAACCCAAACTGTTCTATGATTCTATGATTTTCAGCTAACTCAGACATCTCTTTAGTTAATATGAGGTGGCTTTAGGTCTGTGTTCCTTTGCCATGCCACTTTGACTCCTGAAGAAAAAGTGTCCCTTCTTCCATAATTCCATCTCACTATTTTTTCTTATGCATATAAAGGAAATCGTAGTTTTACAAGCCACTTCAGTGTAAACATAGCACAGACTTTGAGAGGGGAAGGTATCCAGTGTTTTTATGGAGGCTTTTCTCATTTCTCCAAAGAGAAAGCTAGTATGATTTTTTTCTCTTAAAAGCAGTGACTGAACTGCTTTCTACAGATTTTTATCAGAAAAAGATAAGGCTGAAAGAGACATTGCTGTCACGAAAACTGACCCTTCTGTGTAACTCAGACCATGGATGTTTTTCCAAAAAATTCTTTTTTGAACAGAAGCACAGATTTTTTACACAAACACCTCTTTTTATGTTTTCTGCAATAGGGAGTCACAGGGTTAAAAATCTTAGGTAAGTTGTTCCATTGATTTTGAAAAGTGTCTTACAATGGTTAATTTAAGAAACTGCCCCCAATTTCCAGCCTCAGAGCGTTGTTTTGCTTTTCTCTGTAACCTTCTAGAATTTTCTTCTCTATTTTAGTACTTGTACGCCAGGACTAAATAACCTCCTCTGATAAGAAAACAGATGGAGATCTCAGATCCTTTCATTGCAAAGCATATTTTTAAAAAATATTTTAACTATTCTCTTTTTTTTCCCCAACACTCTCCGAAGTATTATCGTCTTTTTCGAAAAGTGGGCACCAAAACTGAACCCAAGGTCTCATAAGATTTTCACTAGACCTACCAAAATAAAATCATTTTCCCATCCCTTACTTGAGTTTTCCCCATTTGATACATCCAAACATCACATTAGTTTCCCTACCGTGTTAGCTGGCAGCTCACCTTTAGCTGATTATTTACCAGAACCCAAAAGCCTTTTAAAGCCACAGCCTCCTGCAACGGAGTCTCCGTTTTCCAAGCATTGGCTTTGTCCCTTATTCATCTCCATTGACTGCAACACGTATCGCCCACTTCCACTTATCTTAACAAGCAATCTGAGATCACTGTGTGTCAATGATCTGTCATGTTCATCATCAGCCACTTTCTCCTACCTGTAATACTTATGAGTAATAGAAATTTTCTTTCCAAAACAGTGTCATTAAATAACAAGTTAGTTTTCTGATCATTTCAAAGTCTGCCAGTTAGTTAACTATAAAATGGATCCAGTAAAGCTCCTAAGAACATGCTTAAACCTTGAGCACTTTACTCACAGTAATGTTAAATGCTTTGCTCCCTGGAGACCCAGGACTCGGCTATAGAAAGGAAATAAAATACAGCAGCACAATCGATCTGTATGCCCAGGATTCCAAGTTTGGCGTCTCATTCAGAGATTTCAGGGTAGCCAGTAGGAACATTGTATACAAACAGAAAAGGCTGAGCTCAGACTGAGAAACCTGGGGTTTCGACAATAAAATACTTCTTGCTTTGGAGAATTTTTTTAAAATTCACTCTACTCCTGTGCTTGGATTAGTCCCCTACCTGGACTTGGATTTCACAATTTGGTTTTGGCTTAGAAGAGAACATTGTTTGGAAAAATCTGGATCTCTACCTCCCCCTCACAATTTTTGTTATTACTATTATTATGATTGAGAATTAGAAGCAAGACCATTGTTATGAGTGTTGACATTCCCTGAAATACTTCAAAATAAAAGGAAAACAGAAGAAAAAGAGAAAAAGAAAAGAATGTACCAATTTAACATCCTGTTTCAACAGTTAACATGATGGATGCTATCTGAAAAGATACTGCTTAGTTTTTCCTTCAAACTTGTCTTTTCATAAACAGACGGACAAATCTATTTTAAATTTATCGTAGCTTAAACCATCAAATATCTTGCATACACACATCAATAGAATTTTCTGTTGTCTTTTTCAGAGGCTATAGCATCGGTCAAGATATTGCTGAATTCTAATCCTGCCTGTGCTGAGATGGAAAACCAATTCCTGAGTTCAGTGGAGAAGGATCAGACCTTTATAATAAGAACTGGATTACTGTAGAGATATTGATTAGCTCACACTGTACTCTGAATTAAGAATCGCAGTTCACAGATAGAGATTCAACAGTCTGAACTCCTAAGGATTTAATTACTGAGGATAATAATATAAATGTAACCAAGGAAAAAATTAAACGTTTTCAGAATTATTTTTTTCAGAGGAAGGAAGTAAAATATTACTAGTTTGGGGCGGAGGGCAGGGAGGACATTAAGGAGCTGATTTTTTAAGCAAGCTTTGCACATTGTCTTTTAACATGCCATACTCAATAGGATCAAAAATAAACATACAAATAAATTATACATTTGTCTGGACACAATAAAATGAAGTTAAAATTTCTCCCTGGACAGCAGTTGGTAGCATAGCAAGATGACCCTCACCGGTATCTCTTTGAGATTTGATCAGATAGGAGTACAGCCAGACTAGAATCTACAAGAGGAGCAGACGAACGATGTTCACTGATCGGCTGTCCCAAGTAAAGCAAGTGCTTTCCTTACAGGAGTTAAAAATGGGGTAAATGTCCTCCCAAAACTGAGTAATAAGGAGGGGCAAAGGTCCACTACCATAAGAGGCTTTTAAATTTCTCTGCCCCAAGGAGAAACATGTCATTTTCTGCTCAAATCCCTCAGTTTCTTCTTGAATGTGTTCTTGCCTTTGGAACATCGAGTCACCAGCTAATGCCAGTTGCAGTCTCCAGTGAGAAAACTAATAGTTCTTGAAGGGAAAGCAGACACTTGCCACCCCGCTCTCAGAGACAGGCACTTCTTGCTTCTGACCAAGAAATAACATCCATGCACTTCTTCCATGAAAGAACTTTTTTTCCGTTCAGAACAACGAAGATACACAGACATGGGTAATCAGTCCTAAATCTTATTTTATTCCCAAGTTCTCAAAATAATCATGCTAGAAATCTTTAGCGTAAGTTCGATCACTAATCTAATCCTTTAGTTTCCATTTTTATTTACTCACCAGATGATTCCAAACAGCAGTATGAGCTGCATTTCGCAAACTAGAAGATCGTGTGACCAAGTATTCAGCAGAAGGAGAGGAAAAGATAAAAATGTGGATCAGAGAGAAAAGTTATCAGAAGACCACTCTGACATACTCTCACTGGCTTTACTCTATATAGTTTTTTGGTGACTCAGTTCGCATTTAGGACATAAATTGTCCATCCTGTAACAGTTGCAGTAATATATTTGATTTCTCAGCCACAAATTCCAATTTATATTCTCCTAAAAATGTTGTTGATTTGAAGATTTTACTCTTTAATTGTCTTTTTGAAGTAGAATAGAATAGAATGGAATGGAATCGGAGTATTTCAGTTGGAAGTGACTTACAATGATCATCTAGTCCAACTGCCTGAGCAACTCAGGGCTAAGCAAAAGTTAAAGCACATTGTTAACAGCACTGCCCAAATGCCTCTTAAACACTGACAGGCTTGGGGCATCCACCACCTCTCTGGGAAGCCTCTGCCAGTGTTTGACCACCCTCTCAGCAAAGAAATGCTTCCAACAGTCCAGTGTAAAGTAGTCTAAAATTGTAAGTCTAAGTAGTATGGCTATTAGAGTTATTCTTCTACAGGGAAGAACGGCTACATAGAGAGCAAACAGAATTATGGAAGGCTTTTTGTTTGTTTGTTTTTACAGAAGATTGAAATACCTAATTCTGCACTTTCTCCATTTTAAAGCCTGTTACAAACTTTTACTATCTGTAAGGGACTAATTACACTTTTAAAGGCTCCGGACTAAATCCAAGGTACTTTTTATGTTTATCGTCACACCCTCGTGATATTTATAGTCTGATTCAGGTTCATTTGAAAGAAGGTACAAACTAAGCGCTGGTTTCTACAGGCCACCTTTAAAGCAAGGGCATAGAGGATGACTTCATCTTCCATTATGTATATCACGCATCTCTAAATGTGATATCAATGCAGTGTAAGCAGCTAAATACCTCCTTGTTTGCATGTATGTAGAGTGAGATTTGCTGCTACTTCCACAGCTAGTTAATGCAGCATCTTAGTGATATTACGCAAAAAGTGTAAATCGGGGAATCCCTGATTTATCTTATACATCAGAAAAAACACTGAAAGAAAGCATCATATACCATTTACAATTATTTAGGTCTGCAATTTGTAATAGGGAAATAATGGCGGGAGAAAGTGGGCTGGATGCATTTTTTCAAACAGCTTGTGAGAGGTAAAATATAGTCCCATGTTATTTTATTTTATTTAGGGTATCAATTTTACTCAGGTCACAGGCAAACAGCTACACTTTCATTAATGAAATGCTCTTAAGCTAATTTCCATTTGTATGCAAGCAACATCATCGGGTTTAGTACATGCACACAGTCGTACATACTTATACCGATATCTGCATGAGAAGAAAGCGAACAGGCTGTTGATTTATTACACACAAATTGAATGAATAAGATAACATTTTATTAGCGAGATACCATTATAAAAATGACTATAAATGGATACAATACAAGTGGTATATGGCCTTATCAGTAAATCTACTGTATGTTAGGACCTAGTACATGTTGTAATAAAAAGATAATTAAAAGTATTGAATCACAGAACCATACCAAGAAATAGCCCAGGAACAACAAGCTCCATTAGTGAGACAGTATGTACTGCCAACCAGGTTCAAAAAAGACTGAGAAGTGAAGTCAATTTTTTGGGAAGCGTAAAAAAGCGCAAAGTCCAAGCAGTAAAAGAATAAAGAAGGGGAGTATTTTTCTGGCTTTCTCCAAAAGAGTCTAAAACTATTGCTTGACACAAGGATTTCTTGTTTGAGGAGCTTTATCTCATACCCTTAACGTACGTATTTCTGGTAAGGTGATATTCACACTCTTTAACTGCTGTAAGTAATATAGCACACTGGAAACCTGTGCAAATATTTCAGGGGGCTGTTTTTGTGGGGGGTTTTGTGGCTGGTTTTTTTTTTTTTAGTTTTATGAATAGCACTGTCTGGCTTTGGAAATACACACTGTCTTCTTCCTCTCATCCCTCCCCCTTTCCCCTCAGGTCAACCGTTTCCCCTCCCTCCCTCTGGTCAGTTTAATATGGAGATGCTGCCTGCGCCTTGTTGTACAGAATAAGCACACAACATTTCTCCTGGGAGTTGGTTCATGCAAAACACTGCCCCGCTGAGAGAGTGGAAATTTACCCATAAGACATTCTTCCAGCAGCAAGACTCCAGAGGAAACCTGATCAGAATTTTTAAAGACATGCCTTGATTTTCTCTATAATTCCTTCAAAGTTTCATGGGGAAAAAATATAAGCCAAATGTTTAAGGTTTGTTATGCTTGGTCTTGACCAGAAACAGACTGAGATATAGCGTCATTTGGGGATAAAAACTGAGAAGAAGACAGCAGTGGATTATTTTTAACAGATTTTCTGCTGCTATATCTTCTCCTGTGATTTCTTTTTGTTTTTCTTTCCTCCTTCTGACTATCAGTTTATAGTCTCTGCAGCACTTCAGCTGATCAATACACCACCTCTCCCCCCTCCACACACAGCCAGAGTCTCACTGGCTTTAAGACGCGCAGGTGGTATTTGCGAAATAAAAAACATTTATTTTTACTATTTAAGTTTGTGTCACTGATTTTATCAAGTAAATATACTTCCAAGCAACATGGAACATAAGAAAGGGGGTGATTTTTAAGATGTTATTTCTTAAAGACCTTTGGGAAAATGTACAGGAGATCTATATAGTGAATTTAAAATCTCTTTTAAGAAAGAAACCTTTAATTTTGGGCCTGATCCAAAGTCCAATGAATGCTCCCCCTTACTTCAGTGTGCCTTGAACCAGCATTTTATTGTTTAATCTCACTCTGATCAATTTCAGCAGCACAGCTCCCACAATCTTTTATTATCATAATAAATTTAACCTTTATAGTTTCATAGTACCTGCAAGTTGCAACTAGGGTAGGACCCAGTGTGCCAGGTACTATTTAGAAACTCCTTACTAAATGACAGTCCCTTCCTTCAGAGGTTTCAGTTGTTACAGTCAGTTTGCAGATCGGCACATCCCACAGTTGCATATCAAGTAACGCCGGTGTGGTCAGACCTAATGAATCCGTCAAGTTAGCCAGGTGAAGAAGGACTTTGCAGAACTAAACTCCAATATGGCGACATCTTTAGGAGAGTAAACACATCTCCCTTTTAATCTTAAGCAAACAAGCATCTCCCTTCACTTCCTGCAGTAGTAGCGATATTATTTTACCCTTCTCTGCAGCAGTACTGGGACACTATGTGCTTTCTGGTGACCACAGTTTTTAAGTTATATCAAAAGTGGATCCAGGAGTCACAAAAACACATGAGGGATGAAGAACTTAGAATAAGGGCTGAAATTTAGTGTATGTGCATTAGCAACAGAAGATTGAGATGTGATTGCAACATTTAAACACCTTAAAAAGAAGACATCACCAAGCTGTAAACGGCTCTGCAGATTCCACAGAAAGGGATGTAAGAGGGAACAGTGACTGGAATTCATATCCAGATAAAATAAAGACTGGAAGGAAGGTACAACTGTAACAATGACAGCAACAGATTCCTGGAAGTACCAAGTGGTAGATTCCCTGTGTCCTGATAACTTTGATTCAAAAAAACCTAGAAAATCAGTGCTAGCCAAACACAAGTAACTAGGGTTATTGATGAGATAATCAGTGAAATTCTGTGGCCTACATATAGGAGGTCAGACTACCCTACTGACAAATTTAAGGATCAGAAGAACCACTTGCTCAGATAAAAAGTAGGAACTTTTTAATTTATTTTGCTACTAAGCAACTTAGCTTTCAGCTAAAATGTTTCTAATTTGGAAAAAACAAGGGCTTGGGGTACATGTATATTTTGACTCTTGCAGGGTACCTTGCACCTCAATCCAAAACTTATTTTTTCAACTCATCACTGTCACTATATTTTCTAATTCTACTTCCTAAGGACTTCCTGTAGTTATGTCACATTTCTGACTATTCATCAGCTGCGTATCGCTTTGTTCCCCTGTCTGTAGTGAGATACTATCTGGACTGGGGGGAGTGTTTCATCTTGCCCACGTGTCCAGCTAATAATAATGCAAACATAAAAACAGGCATCACAGTAAATGATGAATAAGAAGCACATTCAAGACACTTCTCACTGTTGTAAGGAAGTAAGGGTAGTTTAGATAAACCACAGACAGTTCAGGTACAATTTGCTCACTGCCATTATTCTGAGATGCACAAATACTATTCCAGTTTGCTGTGATCTGCTCTGCAAATCTGGGATGTTGGTGACTCCCAGTAAACCCAGTACCAGGAAGAGTCATTGAGATGCTGAATCACCACAAACTGAATCACAGCTGGAGGATTATCCTGAGTCACAGGTGGAGACTCCTAACTGTGAATGGGACCAATCCCAATAAGCATTACGTGATACATTGTAATAAAACTTAATGAGGGGTAGGGGAGAATTTAAGCATTCCTGGGAACTGCAGGTCTAATTTTTCTCTGACTCAGAGGCATGTAAACTGGCATTCACTTAATCACCAAAAAGTAAGTATAAACTCTCCGTTCTTTCGTATGATAATGCAGAAAGACAGACGACAGACACTGAGTATCTTCTTATGTCCATAAGCTTAGCATAATACTTATTCACTTCTCTCTCTCTGCACAGAATGTTCTACATTTACCACAAAATAGTAACAAGAGGGAGGTTAACAATCAAGGAGATTTATTTTTAAAAAGGATTTTTACTATGGACTGTTTCCAGGAAGAGAAGGTCCTCTCATTCACGCTACTCCTCTGTGTTTTGATGCAGAGGCACTCTACCTTTGCATGGCTTGAATTCCTCAGGAAGGCGTGCTGTACTTCTAGTTATGGAAAAGCTTTAACACAAAGCATGAGACCCTCACAACTGGCCCTTTTACCTGATGTCTACATGCAATATTTTTGTCATTCTGGGCCTGTGGGTGGAGGTCTTATTTTTTGAAACTTCCACTCATGCCACTCAAAACATTCACCTCCTGATCCTCAGAACATACTGAACAGCCTTCTTTTCTTCTCATGAAGGCTGTGCAAAATTCATTACAAAACTAGAATGTAGAGAGGCTGTAACCTATTGGTATTTATGCTTAGTCTCGAGATTTTTTTGCTTTCCAGTCTTCCAAAAAGCACACTCCATAGACATTCTACAGGTACTTTGACCGATCTAAAGAGTTCCGTTCTTTTATCCACATATCCAGTAAAAGGTTTCTTAAGATAGCAGGAAGAGGTTAACCTGAAACAATGGTCCCACTATTAAGGTCTATGAATAGATGTTCTGCCATCACTTAAAACAGCCGGTATCTTCTAAAAATTGGGGTAGCACGGACCTTTCTAGACTATCTCACATAGAAACCATGAACTTTTCACATTTCATCCTACCACTGGAAACTTCCCTTTTTCTATCAAAAGCCTGATGCTAGGCACAAAGGCCACACCTATGGGGCAATATCCAGATCGATAACATTAAGTACACAAGTGTTGCAACTCCTAAAAAAAATGGTGTCTGGATTGAATGGGATGACTGGGTTCTGTTACAGGAGAAACAGGTGTCTCAGTGAGAGAACTAGCATGCTAAATCAGGAGTGACACACAACTTAGGCGACAAGGAATGCTAGGCAAAGGCTTGTGTTGCAATTCTTGCACTTCTTCGGAGTTGAGGCACTGCACTCAAAAAAACCACTTTCAATAAATTCACTTTTGCCTTCAACCTTAGAATTTTGTGCTTAGAAAAGCTTGCCTCTTTTTCTTTTGGGTTTTTTTTTGTTGTTGTTGCTTTTGTTTGTTTGTTTAAAGCAGTAACAGTGATTTTTAAATTATATCTGTGAGTGGTAACAGGGACAGTGATTTGGAAGGGGAATAGAGAGAATTTTCTTGGGAACCATTGTACAGCATTGTTATTTCACTGTGGATATCCATGGTTTCTCTTTTCAACAACAACATGGTGGGAAAGGGCACACGACAGTAAACTTCTGAAGAGCAACTGACCACAGGCTTTCTGTGGTGCTAAGATAGCTTGCATGTAGAGAAGAAACATAGAAGTTGTTTTACCTGACTCTAGATGTCACACCTCTGAAATCTTCAGGAAAATGTCCCAAAATAAAGAACACGGTAGCCCCAAATTCATAAAGCATTGCTATGGGTGAAGATACGTAGAAATCTTGGACCAGATGGTGTACTGATTTCCAAACACTGTCCATACATACAAGCAAAACCATTGTTCATCAGTTACTGTGGAGCCACAGTGTAGATAACAAAAACGTAGTGATTTGGAAGTGTAAACCTGAGTATAGAGCATAAACTCTTCTTTAGATTGTATACATTGGACAAGGGCCATGTCTTGGCAGCGAGAAGCGCACATCGCACAGAACAGAGCACAGCCTCGGGGGCTCAAGTAACTATAATCATACAGATAACATTTGTTTTCTTTGCATTATAAAAGTGAGATTCACCATGAATCTACCAGCTTAAAAGCCCTTCAACAGACAGTGGAAGGCAAAGGAAATAAGAAAGTTCACTAGCAATTTCTCCAAGATACCTCCATTTCTGTAAAACTTACTTTTAACAGAGAAAAATATGTATGAAGTATGCACGTTTATGCCTCTATATAACATAAGAAAATAAAGTTCGTTAAAAAAATGGTATTAATATCAGATCATTTCCTTTGAAAATTTCTTTACAAATTCCTGCTTACGTTGAAATTTTGCACCAAGCCGTACTGCGCAATACAAATTGCATCAATTAACTACGACATTTGTATCCTACACTAATAGTTAGAATACAAAACTACCTGTAATACATAAATTAGATGGCTAACACAGATATAGACAGAAATGTGCCCAAACTTTACAAGTCAAAAAAAAAAAAAAGTAAATTATTTAATTTCCATTAATGAGAATGAGGAAATACGCTACTGAAAGAAAACCTTTCTAAAAGCAAAGAGCAATTATGTTTCATGCTCAAAAGACCACAGATTCCACATAAAACTCACAATGCTGCACCAATTATTTGGAGTTCAAATTCCCTTATTGTAGTAATTGAAACAATCTCAAAGACTCCAAAAATTACCGAGTTGAAAAATCTATTCTTTAAAGTATACCATGCATTCATTTTGCACATAAACGATCTTAAAGTATTTCAGAAGGTGCTGTACTTTTTAGTTTTAAAAGTAAAAATAACATCTATCACTTCCGTAACACTGTTAGACATCTTTTAAATAGATATTTAACAGAATTACAGACATGTTGGAGAAGATAGCTTATATTCACTGAAAAGGCTACTGTAGTGCATTAGTCTTTAGATAAAGTAATAGGATCTTTTCCGTGTATTAACAATCCTTCATACAAAAGATTTCTTAAAACTTTTTAAACAGCTTTATCAAGTCGAGGTTACAAAGCACAAATGGGTAGCTAAATGATATGTGGTTACTCAAAAAGGTATTGCCTGATTCCATACAGATTTTGATTGCGTTAGGAAAAAGAGGAATTTGCAAGGTTTGCTTCTTTAAAACTAAGGTATATTTTAAAATTTACAATGGCATAACAAATTGAAAGATAGTCCTATAGTGTGGATTTTTCACTTGCTTCTAAAGAATCTTTATCATACCGGTACGATTTCAGCTGCAATGCATTGATTTGTCCCCTCTGACACGATCTGAGGTGAGCCAAACAGAGTGCGACACTACACTGAAACCTCCAAAATTTTTTGCTGACTTTACATTTGCATCTCTGGTAACTGCAAAGTCTAGCAAAGTCAGTGCTAATTTTATGCTATAAACAGCTGGCTTAAAAGCAATATTTACTTAAATAGATAGAGATAGATATTAGTCTGGTCAAATTCCCTTTGATAGCAATAACAGCTGTATATTCAAGAAGGTAGCTACATATGTATAGCTTCTAGCATCTGCACATACATTTGCATTGCATGTTTATCTACCCAACATCCATCACCCCACCAATGATTTAAGTACTTCTAAATGTGCATTTGTTTCTGGTTCCCACTTCAACTTCTCTGTCTTAATCAAGAATGTCCAAAAAGACTCCTCCACCTATACCTACAATTTGTCCATTTCTCTGGTTCAAATTTCAAAGCACTCAGGATCAGGAAATATAAACCCAGGCGTTCGGCCAGGCACCCAAATGTAATAGAAAAAAATATGTTGTGTGGAACAAACGATGAATCAGTCTTTTATTCATTTTTCTGCAAGGTTTGTAGCAAATAAATGAGCCTTTCTTTTTGGTGCTACCACAGCATAAAAAGAGAATCACTGGAACATGCTGGAATAGCCATAAAAAGTGAATAAAAAATAGCAAGAATGGCTCTCAAATGCCTACATAAAGCTAAGTCAGGGCTATAAAAACTGCTGCATCTAATTCCATAATTTCTTTCTGCGTTTTCATGCAGTCAGCCATTCCGAATTGTCCTGGAGTTCACTGTCCAAGGATATTGCAAAAAATCTTACCTAATCCATAATACAAATTATTTTTTTATTATCATTATTTCCTATTGATGTCATCATTGCTAAAAAATGGCATTAACTTCAAACCAAATAATTACTAGAATAGAACATTCACCCTTTTGCGTCCCCTCCCCCACGATTTTTTATGGACATGCATTTCATTTGGTTTTCTGTACACCCCTTAACAGTTTGTGAATTTTCATTCCTCTCTAAGATATGAATATATTATACTAAGGGATATTATATAAATGAGACCATTATTCAAAATGAGAACCTTCTCTACTAACAGCATCACTATTTGCAGAGTATGAGACAAAATAAATGTCTCCCATGAGTGACTAAATGCAAAATAAAAAGTAACCACTCAACTTTAATAGTTTAAAAATGCTATTAAACATAATGGCTCCTCAACATTCAAGCAGCACTATGTTTTAAGTGATCTTCATTTTTAAAGAACTATTTTATTTACATTTGAAATATTGATGGTGCATAAAGTTCTGTTCATGTAGTAATGATAGTCAAAAGTATTTAAAATAATTGCCACAAGACCGAAGTCATAAGTTTGCTCTGTCCCTAGGCCAGTGGAGACTCCAGAGCTAAAAACGTAAACATCTGAAGAAATAATAAGAAACACCTACTCCAGTCTGTGGAATTCTTGAAAAAGTATCTGAGACTTTCTTAGTGACTAAAAGAAGAAATATCAAAGCAAAACCTACTAGGTTATTAAGCAATAAAGTAGAAACTCAGTCTGGTTTTTTTTACTGGTCAAGGCGAATTCTGGCTCTGGGTATATATTCCCAGAAATTAACTCTTTAGGAAGTAACCTTATCATCAAAATTTAGGGATGTAAAGGAGCTGTTTCAGAACACTACAAAGATCATGCTTGCATTTCAAGAGATAAAAAGAGAAAAACGTTATTTTTAATCTGTGATGCCATATTTAAAAATAAATTCACATTACTATTTCTTGTGTTGCCAAGGGCTGAAACCCAAAATCTTCAGGAGGCACTACAACTTATTTCCCAGACTATTTTGTCACCTGATATTGAGCCCGGTGGCCATGCTGGCACAGCATCCATATACTTACTATATGTGCTCTGGGCAGCAGCAGAATTTGTGGGAAACCAAACAAATACATATGCCACTTTACAAGAAAACAAAAAAGATTCCAGGTCGGATTTATGATTCCAGAGTTACTTGTGTTCCAGCAGCATATAAAGCTGCATGGACCTAGAGTGGCCTAGCAAATGATGTGAAGCGGCCAGATCTACAGGATCCATCTCTCCAGTGAAACACCGAACTCCCGGAAAGGAAGCAGGGCACGCTCAGAGGCCACAGCTGGCACACGGTGCGACAGTAAACTATAAATTGTGTAGCCTTAAACTCTTTTTTGCTCAGTTGAATTTAACCTGAATTTCTGTGTAGTTCCATATCTTCCCGAAGACCACTCTGGGTTACTGCTTTTCAGGGTAGTCAAATAAAAAAAGAGAATGGTTACATCCATTTACCAAAAACGTAACCAGCCGTGAGCAATATGGGCTTTGAAACATGCCAAGAAGGTTAGTTAAAAAATTCAGAGTGTATGTAACCTCAGAAAAATTCTCCAAGACATACTAGCCTGAACTGGGAGGAAGGAGACTGCCAAAAATTAGCCAAGATGCTGAAGCAGATGAAGAGGTCACTGGTTAAGTAAACAACAGAAATGTGATTTATTGGGTTTTTTTCTTTACTCTTAGATCGTCTAGAATAAATGCATATTTATTCTAGAACAAACAGATCAGAAGAATTTTCTTTTTCAAACAATAATGTTTAATTGTTAAATATAATAAATCTAGAATGCTTTTACATTCACAGAGCAAACAGAGGCTTGGAGTCAAACATTTTAGAAGCAGGCAACCTCAACAACATTAGCACTCTTAGGGGTGAGAAAGGGTCCCATAGAGCTGCAAAAGCCAGGTGGAGAACGGGTGATCCAAACACTGGGGCAAAAGGAGAAGTCTTCTCAATGTAAGGAGTATAAGCAGTGAGAGAGAAATGAGAGGCAGTGACTGACTGTCACTTTGGGATATTCTGCAGTGTTCCTCAGACTTTTTTTCATCTTATTATATTTCATTTGTAAATTTATTAAGGTGGCATTTAAAAGACTCCACTGAAAGTGAGGCCAATTAGGGTAAACTTCATATATACAGAGAATTAAAAAGAAAAAAACCACATACTTTTCAGTGTTTATGAATTATATAAAAGTCACAGGATATAATAAGAAACAGATTTAAATCACTTGTCCAGTATCACATAGCAGGACAGGGACTGAGCTTAGAGAGAAACCAGAAATATATCCATGTGACAAACTATTTACTTCTTTGCTTCCCCTTGCTTGCATCCCTTCCTGGGTTGGTGGTGGCCATTTACATGCTCCAACTGCCAACATTTTGCTGACAGCTCAGTTGCGCATCTGCACTCACAACTGATTTCTGTCCAGCCAAAGCCACATCTGGCATTTCCAACGGGAATAACTCACAATTGAAACATGGGCACCACTAATTTCCATTCCCAGCTCTTTCCCTTCCTTCCTACCGTGTCGCAGTGGATAGCACAGCGTTCTCTGTGGGCATCATAGATACCTGCCCTTGCACTGATGCCCTATGACCTGATATACTTCTTCCTCCAAATAATTTCTATAGTTGCTCTTTTCCTCCTTTAAGAGTCAACACCCTCCTCTCACGTCATAAAAGTCTCCATATACCATTCACAAGCACAGCACGTTGTAAAATGCATCTGTGCTTTTTCTAATCAAATTCCTTCCCTGTATTTTGCGTCTGTCTACCAGCAACCAGCTCCACCTTTTTTCCTAGTATCTGGCCTTTTCTTCAGGGCCCTGCACAGCTCCGCTTCCGAACGCCTGCCTTCATTCACATCTCCTCTGCTTTGGTTGTCATGGCTACAACACCAGCCTCACATCCAGGCTTCCTTTTCCCCATTGGCAATTTCAGGCTTTTTTTCAAGATACCCAAGATATTTGAAAACCCTTTAAATATTCAACCCTGCCTAACGACCAACATCTATCGTGACATCTATAAAAGTGTGTCAGATTTTCAGTTTCGTCAAACGTCAGTGAGGATCTTCTTTGATTTCCTTTGAATAATGGGTCTTCAGTGAAGTCTCTACGTTTCTTGCAGACCACCCAACACCCTGTCACTACAGTCATAGCTCAGAACTTTAGTAAAGCAATAGGGTCTTGTGTATTTCTTGTGGTAGCCTTGGAATGAAGTTTGGAAAATGGGGCAGAGGTGTGTGGGTGTGTGGGCTTTATTTTCCCCGAAATATTTTCAGATCAATGAGACTCAACAGGCAAGCCTCAGGCTAAATTCAAACCACAAGACATGTCCATCCAGGTCACAGCATTGTATCTTGTGGAAAACAGCTACTTGGACAGCAATACAGCAACTACCTTCTTCAGAGCTCCTGAAAATGACAAGTTTCTATGAAAGCAGAAGGTGGAAAAAGAAAAAAAAAGCACCCCCTTCGTTTGCACAGCCTGCAGACTCTAAAATACCCAGAGAAAGATCTGCAGCAGATCTTGCAGCTACTGGCATGAAAGTTTTAGATTAATGAGAAAATGATCAACCTATGTCATTCTGACATCATTTTTGATTTGAAATTTCACCACATGCATCATTTTTTTTACATGGTTTCTCCTGTTTTTTTAATAACATCTCTAGTTTGACTTACAGCCCTGATGCCACAAAATATTAACAATTTCTAAAGAGATAAGATGCAGGCAAAGAAATCATGGGGGGTTTTGTGTGTTGGCTAAAATTTTATTTACAGGGATATTCTCAATTTGGATCAGTCATTGATTTTGTAAAGAAAACGTGAAACGATAATTCACGCTGGATTTACTTGCTCCTCACCTTGGTACATCCATTGCTGCTGTTAACATGGCATCAGCTATCAGCCTTCACCTTTCAACAGTTTTCAGTGGAGGGAGCAAGAGGAAAGGGGCACACATACATTGTCATCAGTGGCATTTTTCAACATTATGACAGGTTCTCACTCGCAGGGTGGCAGCTGCACTGACGATAGGTTGTTTTACACCTGGTGTTTTCTTGAGGGAGAATAACCCAGTGACACTGGACAGAGAACAAGTCACGGCAGAAGTGGTGGCAGCCTGTCCCTCTTACATAGGCATGGTTGATGAATCAGAAGAATTGCCTGTAAAGACCATAAGGCTGTGACCCTTAAAAGTTGCAGTGGCCAATTAGTTCTTGGGATTTTTATCATTCTGTTTTCCTCAACATTTTTTCAAGGCTAAGCTTTGATGCTATGGGGAATGGCAAAACAAGATTTGTCGTTCCTTATTTATTGTATAGAGACATGGAACAATTGCCGCCTAACCACTTACTGGTTCAGCACATGGGTGCGTAGGCACAGAACAAAGATACCTCCCAGTCTCTGGGGAGGTTCAGATCTTGAGTTCTGTTGCTGGGGCTCATCTCAACTCACCTCTACCTTGTTGTGAAAGTAATGTGAAATGACAACGCTTCCCAAACAAACACAGACTCCTTTCCTTTGTTATCTTCAAACAGTGCAGCAGACCAAAGGATGAAACAGAACCCCTATACTTTATGGTTACTTTCCTCTCTATTTTAGTCAAAACCAAAGAACCTCTCATGTTCTGTCAACCCAGGCAGTGAAATACATGTATCACAAATCCACTGTACTTTGCATGGTGTTTGAGTCCCACCACACTGCACTCGTGGAAATTTAGCTTTCCTTCCAGGCTTCAGCAGTGTCTTTCTTTGGCTCTCCATCACATTTTGTGTGTACCTCTTGTAGTTCAAGCAAAGCCTTATTCCTTTGGTTTATAGTTTTCATGTCCAGGGATATATATTAATCTAAATGTATAACTCCAGGATTTCCTCCCTTAGCATATCTCTTCTAAATCATGCAAAACTGCTTTGGTTCTGGTCAGTCCACCCAAGCTTATCTCTGTCCATCTTCCCCTCCAACGCTTGGTAAGGTACTTTCCATTTCCTTTGACAAGACTTGATCGGAAACAGTTGGTTTACCTCAGCAGATAACTCATTTTTTGAAGTAACGACCTCATCAATTCTTTTCTATTTACATTTACAGGGTTGTTGCCATGTAAACTGCCACTGTTAGTCTTTGATTTCTGGCCCGATGTAAAGATGAAAAGATGAAAGTAAATAGATGTGCAATCAAAACAGAAACCGATACTTATGGGGACTCTGTAGCCCTAAGAAAAGTTCAAATGTTGTTCATGGACGCATTGGCAATTGTCATTGCATGCAGTGTAGCTCTTCATTCTGGGTGCCTAAGGATGGTAACTAGATTTTAGATAATGCATATATATCTCATGTAATGCTATATTTGGACAGAACTCTGTCCAAACATCGGGCAATGGGAAAATACAACAGTGTATCTTTGCAGTATTGTTTATCTTAGATGAGGTCAGGAGAAGGATTGTGATATTTGCTGTGATATTTACTGCTAATATTTTTCTTTTTGTACTTGCATCTGCCTCTTTTCCAGCCTCATTCTATTATGTCCCAAGTTTAGTTTTCCTTGGTAAAGAGGTCCTTTTGGACCTTCCTGCTTCCTCCACTGGTGTCCCTAGCTTCCCTGATGGCTCTGCTTTCAGAGACCAGTTGCAGTTCTGTTCTCCCTCATGCATCAGAAGCCACCAATAAACACGGCTAAGTTCATTCCTCCTTTTACAAATCTTAGTGCTCTTTATAAGGAGGTTAGGACAGTTGTAGATACATTTGGTAACAAATGAAAAAAGAGAAAACTCTTCCCAGATAAGCAGACAAGATTGCATAGGATATCAGAGCTCTCTTATGCACTCTGAACTTCAAAATTCCCCAGCACCTTTTGCTGCTCTTGTTCCCTTCTAATTAATTCTTTGAGTGAGCAATTGGAGTTTGATCAATATAAAATCTGTGATTTTTCTAATTGTGATTCGTTCCAGCTTCTCTAAAGTGGTTACTCTAAGAATAAAGACTAACCTTTTCAAACCTCTCATCCGGAAATATTATGATAATGAGCAAAGCCTGAGCTTCACACAAAGGATGCCTACAATATTACTATACTATTGAACAGAGAGATCATTTATAAAAGTAAAAGGTTGCTTCCAGAAAAGGCATCTTTATGGAAATGTTTAGCCCTCTTTAAATTAACAATTTTTGCTTTATTTCTTATTTTAAGAATTTACGAGAAGACCACCTAGAGGATAACATTTGCTTTAGAAATGACACACTACTGTTTAATGCAGAGAATAGACACTTATCTCTACTCCAATTCATGTAACATTTTTGCAGAAATAGTTTATAAAAAATTAAGCTTCCCAAAATGAAATATATTTGTCTACGTGTGAGGAGTGTGGGGTGTAAACTGCAAACCAAATCCTATTTAATCTAGTGCAATTTATATGAATGATCTCAGCCACAAAATAAGTCCATGTTCAAACACTTTAGTGTTAGGTATCCAACAAATATTAAAAATGGCATTTGCACAATACACATGGATGTTGATGTTACAGAATAGCAGACACTCTGCTTGAGGTTTTTGGAAAAGAGAATTTACAAACATTTATTTTATGAGGTCAACAGTGCATTCTCTCTCTTGAACAAGCTATTTGTGATGCTATTAGGCAGCATTATTTGCATACATCTATGCTTATTAAAGATTTTAAAAAGCAAACTTTAGTTTGAATCTTACCCCAACACGGAACATAATTTTTTCTTTTTACTTTCAGAATGAAGTCTTCGAGTCAGCTATCCCGTAATGTCTGCGCAGTGTCATTTTATGGCACTCATGTTCCGATACTCTAAAGCACTTAGACAGTATTGTTGACTCCAGTGCAACAATTTGCATACTTAAAGTTAAGTATATACTTTTTGGGACCCGGGCCTAATACTTCCTTTCATTGTTTGTATGTACTGCAAATGGTTTCTGTTTCCTTCTGGATGCGGGATAGCTAATTATGTTTTAGTCCCTGGGCATCCAGCAAGCACAATATAAAACCACAGGCTTATGGCTGGTTCTTACTGCAGTTTTGTCCCAGCGCAGGCTGGCTAAAGGTGCAGTTACAGGCTCCCACTCCAGAGCAGCTTCCTCCCAGTACCCAAGGAAAGTAATCTCCTGGCTATGCTAACAGTCATCCAAAAACCTACCATATAATCTAATTGAACTATCGATTCCCAAGCTAGGGCTTCTATTTAACATTCTAGAGAGAAAGAAGAGAGAGAGCAATAGGTTTTACAGACACAGTAACACAATGCTGCACAAACCTTCCTTAGCTTCTGTTGCTTTACATTCATTTATCATAAAGATTATGCAAAAAATATAGTTACAATGATAACAATCATTGTATTCCCCCTCCTTCTCTGAAATATATTCTCCTTTCTATTTCAAGCTGCAAATTCTTAAACAGGGAATGTACATTTTCCTTAATAAGAAACAGTCTAACTGCAAGGGAGAATAGAAGAATGGAAAGTGCTCCGTCACAGCGTCACCTCACATTACTTATGCGTCTAGACAGCTGGTAGTACTATCGGTATGACAGAATCTTTCTCAGCTTTTTTTTTTCATTTGGTTAGTTTGTTTGGTTGGGTTTTTTTTAATTTAAGAGGAGAAAAAAAGAGGCACGTAGTTTGCATTTTAAAAATTCCATCAGAAACCTACTTCATCTTTCATTCAGATTGCAAGATCAACAGACTCCCTTGACAATTATTTCCTATGAATATTAATTAAGTAACTACTACAGTGTGTTTACTAATCTTTTAGGAATAATGCAAGCATTATGGGGACAAGATATTAGTGCCATGAAATTAGAAAAATATTTTGAACATTTGACCAACCATAGAGGTTCCGTTCTGGCAATTCTGTAAGTGCAAACCTTACAGCTTTACCAAAAGCTATGTATGCTGATAGCAATGTGTGACATTCCTCCGTATTTTTGATAAAGCAAGTCAGGATTATTCGTACCAATATCAAAGGTACTTGCTTACAGAAGTGTTCTGTATTGCTATCTGATCCTAGAATATTTAGTTCATACGACTGGAATAATTTAAATAAGAAAATATCTTCATTTATCTAAATGGCATTATGAGATTTGTTCTTTCTGGTCAAAAAATTTCCTTATATTGTAACATATTTAAAGTGTTAAAAGCACTTCTCAATTGTTTCTTGGGCAGATTTATATATTTGGAGATCTTTTAAGTCATGAATTAAGCAGCTCTAGGAAGGTGAGTTCTTCACAGAATAAGGTAAAATCAGCTCCGAAAGAGTTTCTAGTCTGATTTTTAAAATGTAGTTATTGACAGAAAATAACACTGGGGGTTCCTCATACTATGCCTCTTCGTGACTAGTTTGTAAGTTATAACAAACCACTTCCTATCTACCAGCCCCTGAAACTTCTCTAAATACTAAACCAACGTGTTGATAGTTAAGAGCTACAGTTTACTCTAGTCTTGTACTTTTGGTTTTGGGCAATGAAGCTGAAAAACAGGCATTTAGCAACAACGTAAACTAGTGTTGCTCCTGCCTATTTTCCACTGGGATGATAAGAGTGGAAATTTTAATCTTATCTAGGACAGTGACAAATCTTCAAGGGACAAATTTCTTTCTACTGACGAGGTCCATATACACATCAGGGGAACGGAGTAACATACAAGACCTAGAAGAGAGTTCCTCAGAGAAGGAATTACTTCCTTAGGGTCCCTTTGCAAGCTGCAAAGAAGGAGCAGTTGTGTGAAGACAGCCAGGAAAAGCATTGCACCAGGCCGTGGCAAGGCAATGCAGGGAAACTGTTGTAACTGCAAGAGTGGTGACCCTAACTTTTGCAGGAACCACTTTCAGAGCAGCCCAGGGTTTGGTGTACAAAAAGGAAGCAAATTAAACACCATAACCCCATTTCCTTCCAACAGTCTTAAAAAATCTTAGCCCACGTTTTCAGTGAGGACTGCGCACCAAACACTTTGCCCAGCTTAAAAGCAGTGATAGCTTCCGAAGAGTAACCACTGGGTGAGGAGGAGCCTGAGGGAAAGAACATCCCCAACGCCGCTGGCCAAATGCCAGCCTACATCAGCCAGAGATTCGTGCTCCAGCCAGGGCAGAGAATAGCTGAAGAAGAAAGTGTGGGAGCACAGACACACAGCATCAAGGAATCGATCAAAGGACAAAAGTATATGTATTGCTGGAAAAATCACCAACTCATTTGGTGCTATTTGAATATTTACTGCAAAATAAGAACGTTGCTGAACCCCAGGTCCTCGTTTCTCTTCAGAAATGGGGGTAGAGATGCCAAATTACTGGCATCATTGGTGTAAAAAGGGCCTTTTCTTCAGTGTTTTTCCATGAATAACAATCTGTCCTTGACTTTTTGTGTAAATTCTAAAACTGGTGTAGTAATACACAGG
This sequence comes from Chroicocephalus ridibundus, assembly GCF_963924245.1. NCBI lineage: Eukaryota > Metazoa > Chordata > Aves > Charadriiformes > Laridae > Chroicocephalus > Chroicocephalus ridibundus. Next base: position 59,331,983 of record NC_086288.1, read on the forward strand.
CAAATGTTCAGGTCTGGCTCTCATTCCATCACATTTTCTAGCTATTTACTGATAAACTGTATTAAAATTACTCTTATTCTGTTGGCAGCAGTTTGGCCTAACCTCACTAATGCGTCTTCTCTGTGAGAACTGCCCATAATATGCAAAGTGAAGAGGACCATATGCACTACTTTTAGCATTTGTTCACTGCTAGAAGTGGTGACGCAAGACTGCTAAAGCCCATGTTGCTGAAGATAAAGAACATGTTTAATTTCTCCTGATTTACCCTTGTTGAACAAAATCTATGGGTATTAGCGGAGAATTCGGATGTCAAGCCCAAGAGACTCCTTCAGAAGGCTACCTTAGCTTTCATTCTCTGCAATAGCTAACAAAAATCATGAGATCATCATCTAAGCCCTCCTCCATTAACTGTGCATTTGCATTCTTCTTTATTATTTTTCCCCTTGCCTTAAGGAATCATCAAGACAAACTCATTATCAGCTGTGTCATAAAGCTGATAAAATACATGAATTCTACATTGTCCCCCCCATAGCTCAAACTTTCAGAGCTTCGCCATAACTGTCAGCACCACTCTTACTGATAAATAAAGAATTAATAAAATATGTAAATCCTGAGTGACTCAACACAACTTTGCCCTATTCAGTAGGAAGACCAGGAATTTTCACTCGGGAATTTGGCTGAAGTGAAACTGTATCCTGTTCAGTGGAGTACAGAGCAACTGTCTGTAATGTTTCACTCATGTTTCAGCAATACAGAAATTTCTTGGCCTAGTCATGCTCCTTCACCATGTTATTCTACTGAAGTTTATTGAAATGGGCTCTGGCATGAAATGCTTTTGCCCAGCTAGTCCATTTACTAGAAAGTGCAACTTCATCTCGTGACTACTAATGAGGTATGGTTTTTGTGGGATATGCTGAAAAGCATCTTCAAAAGCACTTTCTAAAGGACTTAGGCTGCAAGTTCGGGCAAGGAAAACAAATATTTCAGCCATATACAACCTTGTAATTCGCTTCTCCCTCCTTTACAAGGCATTATGCTCCACTGACACCCCCAAAATAAAACATACCAAAGGGAATTTGAAGTGCACCTTTCTCCTCAGCACAACTGCAACAATTATACACACTTTACAACGGCCCACCATCATTATGAATCCGCTTATTGAGGACATTTGTGATGTCCATCATATCAGAGGCTGTCAGGCTACTTTCTGGAATGTGACTACGTAAAACCAACTCCTCCTTTGGAGGCAGTCTCGCTCCTCTGTCTCATTTCTGTGCTTGCAGGAGAAGGTGTAATTGAAGGTTTTCAGAGCTGATAAAATCTCGGAGATTGCCAGTGACAGAAAGATTCAAGTATTAGTTCCAGTGGTGGAAGCACAGTTCAGTGAACTGTTTCCCCTTAAACAGCTCATAATTATGTTTCCATTTTATCTTTTTCTCCACAGTTGCATAAATTCAGAGAACCTGTGCAAGCGTAGGGTGTTTTGAAAGGAACAATGCATTTAAGGGGTTAAAATGGCAATATTCTATTAAATCCTCTTTTCAGAAGTTGACAAAGGTCATACACTATGTGGTAACAATGCTTCTAATCAAACTGGTGAATTCTTTTTAGGCAATCATCTGAATGGGAAGTAGAGAAATTCTAGCTTTTAAAAAGTCTTATATTGTCATATTTATTTCTTCTGAAAATTGTTTTTTTGAAAAGGTGGAAAGTTGAGCTGCCTAACACAATCACACCAATCAACAAACATAGGATTTTGACTGTATCTCCTATTATAATGCTAGAACTCAGTCCTTTATTGCTTATTTTCCTTTTCTTCTTCCAAAACTGCTTTGTGACACCTTGAGTATGAAAGCAGCCAAATAAAACCTGTCAATTCTTTCCAGTCTTCTGAAAATACCTGAATTATAAAGAAAGAGGATGGCAAAACTTCAAAAGGTTCATTACATTATACTGATTGTCTATAAGGGCTGCTTTACTTACTTCTGTTAATTTGGCTTTACAGTGTGCAGCCACAGCCTTGCAACAATAACCTGCCCACCGCAAAATCGTCATTTCTACACTGAAGCGGTATTGCCTTTTGGTCACCCGTCCACAAGCACATGAATCATTAAATTTTCAGTCAGAAATGATACCTGTATAGCTGGAGAGTTGGCAAAGAAGGAAGTGCAGAGGAAACTCTTGATAGCAAGAAGATTTTTTTTCCCCCCATTTGAATTTAAAAAGGAACAAATTTTGTTTGCAAACAGCTCGAGAAGAACAAGGTACATTTTGCCCTACATGCAGGATTCTTGAGCAGTAAATGTTATTTCCCTTTCTAATACCACCTTTTTTCCACAGCCACATGCTTCCATTTATACATAACACACAAAAAGAGAATTCGCTAACAATGTACATACGCTCACAGATCTACAGCAATTTCTTCATCTGATTTCTCTGAGAGTTCATCTCAGAGGGTTACAAAGCAGCACTTGGGCTGCAAATAGAGAAGAACCAATGACAGCCAGAGAACCATGAGGCCCTTCTGTCTATCAGTCAAGTTGTCACTGCCCTTCAACACAGGTGAAGAAATGTCAAATAATATTTGCAGCAAGTTAAGCACTCCCATAAATGTTAGTGGGAGTGTATTTGCTCCAGACACCTCTTCTTAAATTTTTTTTTCTTCAGCGAGAACAATCTTAGCAGGAACTGGGAAGGCACACAGCTTGTGTGCCTTTTTTCCCTTACGTGACTGGTTTCCATCAGGACCTGAGGTAGAGTATGAAGTATTATGGGGCACTTGAGAGACAACAGGCGTCTAATGCAAATAGGTAGTAAGTGCAGGGCTGTCAGTGAAGATAGTAACACTGGCACATGAAATAATAGTAGTAAGGAATTGAAGCAAGGAAAAGGAGTGTCAGATGAGACAGCTGAATTGGCATGTGAGTCTCTCATGAGATATTGAGACACGTTGGTTTGAAGAATCAGACTCTCTTCTGCCATCATTTACAGAGTCTCTTTCTCCTCCACTTAAATTGAAAATAATCAGACAGGTAATACGATGTCTAGCATCACTTAAATTTAATCTTGGTGATCTGCAGATGCTCCTGCTCGCTAACATTAGGGCAGGGGCTGCCTGGGTGAAAGTTTTTTTAACCCTAATGCCCAGCCTGAGCTAAAGTTCTAACAGCAAGTTATGTTTGCTTCTAGTATTTCTTCTCCTTAGATAACATGTAAAATTTACACCACTACCTTGTTTACACTAGCAGCTTAACATATACCAGGAATACATTTTATAGGGAATCTCTGCTCCTTTGCACAGATAACCCTCCAGTCTTCGCCCCCATGAGCTTGGCAGGGAGGTATTCAGCAGGGAAAGTGGGAAAGAGCCCTCTTCTTCTCAGCACCCTTTGGTGCCAGCCCTGCAAAGCTGATCTGCTATCACAGCCAGCAACCGAGCGCTGGAACAGTCTCTGCTCTTCTCCGTGTGGGAGATTCCCCACACCTAAATCATTTCCTTCACAGCGCTGTGCCATCATGCTGCACGCAGAGAGTTAAATTTCTACACTGGCACCTCAAAGCCAGCTCTCGGTCCAGGAAAACAAAATTACATAGGTTTTGTGGCAGACAGCACGCTTTATAACATGAGGAAAAGAAGTAAAATTTTGCCCACAAGGGAAAAACTGCAAGGGAAGCAACCCAGGAGATTATTTTGGGTATGCAGTTATGAGGTAGTGTTAAAATTATTAAATAAATGGACCAGCTAGTATATAAACATGACTGAGGAAAAATAAATATTCAGAGAGGTTCAGCTGCTTCATTATTTCCCCCGATGCTTTTCAGACATCTTCACTCTCAAGCACTTAAAACACATACCAAAAATATTTGCTACTCCCTTAAGCCATTTTTAGCCTACCTGCCTAGTGCGCAAATACAGTTCCCTTGCAACAGCAAGCTGTACTATTGTGTTAATAATTTTTTCCCCCAATTCCACTGAGATACCCAGAGAAACTTGAAAGGAAAATCAAAAATTAAAAAGGCAAAGGGATCTTTTAATATATACTGTCAAACAGCTGTGAGGCCTTAAACCTAGATCCTTTTTTCCTCCTTCCATAACACCTACTCAAGATTTTTCTGTTCAGCAACAAAGAAGGTGCTTAACCTGAAAAATTAATTTTTACAATGTGCATTTTTAAGACACGGTGATTTGAACAAAAGTTCTTTCACTGACTTCACAACTTTGCCCAGAAATCGTATTTTACAAACTTGATGAGGAAGTGACTTTCGGCCTGTTACCCCTTAACTCCATCGCCTGCCACCGTTCCCTCCCTGCGGGGCATTTTTTCCCAACGCACTAATTCAGAACTGTTGCCAACTGGTAGTTCAAGCCACATTTTCACTTAATCCTGACGGACCCAAGCTGGAAGGATCTTTGAGCAAGAAACACGTAATTTATATTTATGAAAGCTATATGTACTTATTCCGCTGTATGTACAAGCTGAAAGCCAAAGACTGTTTTTTAGTGGGCTAAGTGCCCCACATCTTCCTGATGCAAGTGGGGACAGAAAGCACTCCCCAGTTTGCAGAACACACTTTAGAGGATGGGAGACTGGGTGTGTGCCCATTTTAAATTTCCTCCTCCCTACAGGTGCACATCCCTCTGCATCTTGACAGAAAGAATCAGAATCCAGGTGAAATGACAGAAAACAAAAGATGACCATGGTGCTGATTTTATTTCATTTTTTTCCTGCTGGACTTAGGAGGCAGGTAGGAATGTTTCTCTTATGATATTTCTATTAGCCCTTTGTGTTAATTTATCATTCACTCCAGTAAATACCAATACTGTCCTTGTCTATATAGGGACAAACAAAAAAATTAAACCAAATTAATATCTAATAGGAGTAATTAAGCTAAGTTTAAATAGTTTGTGTGAAAATCATACTTTAAAAATAAATAATGTTTTCCTTTAAAAAATAAACCTATTTAAAATTAAATTTCAAGTTATGACAATCTTTGTGAAAGACCTAAGAGTAGGGTTAAAGTGTCTCATTAAAACCTTAATACTACAGTTTTGTTTTCAATCACAATTTAATACAATAGCCTCTGAAGACCAGGGAGAGGGGATATTCTCTTCACTTCTAGTTACTCAACTAGCAAACTCAGTGATTAGATAATGAAAAACAGAGCAACGACCTATAACCTGGAAAAGCATAAATTTATTTTCCCCCTCCAAGATTAGGGCTACAACTAGGCATTAGTGAAAGAGAACTACTGGTTCTAAATCCTGGCAGACTCAGTCCCCAGAAGGTATTACATCGGTTCCTTCATTGCAGAAAATATTCATTTTGTTAGGTAGTTGTAATTTTTACGTGAAACATATTTTGATAGACTTATTTACTTATACATGCAACGTGTTTAAATGAACTGATTTTTTTTTTAATTCACAGTACCATTTTATATCTATTAACTGAATTTCAATCACCTCTAAAAAGTGTTCAAAATACAAATCACTGGAATAGTAAAACATTCAAGGCTTGAATCTACTTCAGATAATAACCTGAGTATATGCTTCTTTCTTCTAAAATACCTTAAATATTGTGTACAGGGGTAACAAGCAAGTGTTTATTTTATTGTAAAGACAATATTTTGCAGCAAACCAACACTCAATGGCAACTTCAACTTTCAAAATAGAAATTCATAGACTATCAACTGATACAAACTAACTCTTCTTTCAGGAAGCAGCCGAGAAGAGGGGGTAAAAAATGCCTCTTAAAAGTCTATTACTTAAAACAGGTTTTTCCTGCTTCAGGCTTTAAATCAGTAATAAAAATGGCTATTTAAATTACTTTCATGTCAATCCATCCACCATGATCTGCAGAGAGCTATTTAAGAAGACAAAGAGGCAGACTAAAGAATGTCTTCACTTGTGTTACTGTCAAACCTGGTATGGTTCATATTTTTCATGTTGTACTAACATTTCTTTAAACTCATATTTTTACTGCATTGAGTATTTCAATGGAGAAAGATATATACATTATTATAAACACAGAGGATTGTTTATTTCCCAAAACAAAGGAAAAAACTTACGTATTTGAAAGAACACATTGAGGAGATGACATATGACTAAGAGCTTCCATTGTAATAAAAAGATATAACAGCAACAGTTGGCAACCAGCAGAAGCACAACAAATATATGATTACCCCTGACTTCTCTGAGACAGACAGCAGGATAGAAATCAACATGAAAGAAAAAATGTATTCTGTAAATCAATTAAAAACCCCGCCAGTGCCACATACTTTTTACTGTATAAAAGTAAAACCTACTCAGGTTAAAAAAAAAACAAAAAACAAAAAAACAACAACAAACAAAAAACCCAAAAAACACAACAAAAACCCCACCAAAACCAAAAAAGGAACTACTAAGATATCAGTAGAATAATTTCCAGTGAGCTCAAGAGCCTGAAAACCTTTCAGAAAGCTCTCCAAGGCCCAGAACGAGATGTGCTCTGCTGATGCCCTCTGTCTTTCTCCTCCAGCCTTCCCCCATCCTTTAAAATCCCCTCCCAGTAAAGGGACATCAGAGGATTTTATGGAATATCCATTGGACAGTCCCATGCCTGTCTTACTTAATCGGGAACTACCTAGCAGGTACAATACCCTCTGCAAGAACCACAAGCAAAGATTCAGAACTATGTTTGTCTACACTGGATGCTTACAGTTGACCAAATTAACAAGAGAAGGCGTAACCTCTGCGTTCCTGTGGAACGCAAGTGGACATTAAGAGACACTTGGCAGTGACAGAGAGGACAAACTACTCTTGTACTCTTGGGTAACTATGACAGGGTTATTACTGTTAAAAACCTAACGAATAAACGAACCAACGTTAGTTAACATAGAGATAGGGTTGCTCCAGAGCACTTCCTGGCGACTTTATTACCAATGGAAAACCAAGTAAAATCCCTGTTCAACTAGTGCCAAAAACCATTTGTGTCACTAGCCAGGCTCCAAAATTCCAAATATTCACCCAGGCTAGCTCTGTACCAGGAATTTCCTTATACTTTCAAAATACATTTGCCAGCAGCACAGAATTCAGTCAGATCAGAAAGTTGTAGGTCTGGTCTCCTCCCCACAATGGATAATGTGGGACATCATTAACAACAGGCCAGGGCCATCAGTGATATGTGGGTATCACCTATTGTAGTGCACTATTGAAAATAATTATAATCACAAAAAATAGCCATGTAGCAACACCTACAGAAATCAGGGATTAAACTTAAATTTGTGCATCCAAATAACCACACGCTTTAGGGCAGACGCAAAAAGCAGTTCATTCTTTAAAAAAAAAAAAAAGGTGTAGTATATTTTGGTTTTATGATAGCTGGGTGAGAGGTGACAACAGTGTGAGATCTATTTGGTCTGAAGTCTTAGCTGAGGATTTTCTCTATTTTTAGCAACAGCAACAATAGCAGGAGGATGAAGAACTGCAGGTTTGCATTACGCCACAGAATAACCATGCCACCCCTTTCTATGAACTGCCAAGTCTTCCTTTCATCTGGACATGCCTTTCCATGTGAATTCGCCCACCTAGATACATTAACCCAATTCCACCTTAAAGGTTTTATTTTTGAATAAAAATATATATTTCTAAGCACTAATATATAGAGAATAGGGGAAAAGTATAATTTATCACATCAGAGTACCTGAATAGATGGTTGGGCTGTAAGTTTGTAAATCTGGCTAAATCCATCAATTTGTTTTGACGTATCCATTCCTTTATGACACATGAAAGGAACAGTTCATACCTTACATGGCTTACGTTTCAGTATTTAGACATCTCCAAGACTCACAGAACCACAGATACACAGACAAAGACGGACCAGCTCCGAGAAAGCTGGCACATTTGGGGGTGGCACATGTTTCTGAAAAACAGCAGACATGATGCAAAAAAGTCCCCCAGAAACAAAGGAATCCCGAAGGTACTGTTAAAACTCACGTGCCTGAAAACAAAATAGCAAGGACTAATCTGTGTGTGAAGCTTGGAAATTAAATTCCAGGACGATGGATGAAAATTAAGGGATGGATGGAAGAACGTTTTCAGACCAAAGCAACAACTACCTTGCCTCTCTGGCCACTGCAGCCTAAGCAGGTCTTGCAGGGAGCAAGGCAGAGTGCTGCAGTCAGATTGCTACGCTTAAAAATCTCTGCACAGCTACTCAGCACCTCCACACCATAGTAGGACATGTGCAGGAATGGCTTGGCAAGGGGAGCGTGTGTCGCACCCTTGGCTTTTTCACTTGAAATAAAGTCAAGTTCCATTTCGGAGAATGAAGCTCTTCTCAACTGATGTATAAAATCTGCTGCTAAGATAGGGGACTCTGTCGATAATCAAATTAGACATGAATAGGGGGAGGGACATTTCCTTCTGCTGTACTTAGATTTGCCAAATTTAGGTATATTTGTGACATTTTAGACAGTTAGAGCCATCCATCAGCATCTCTGTCACTAGCTTTGGGTTTGCAAAAATGGAAACAAGATGTTGCCTTGGAATGCAGCTTTGCGAAATTCTGCAGATTAAAAAACACCTCACTACAAATCCAAGATTCTGTGTGCAACTAGAAGCTACCGCTGTAACGTGATAAGCAAGATAGGTGCTACATTAAATGACCATATGAATGGTCATTTAATAAAACGTTAATAGTAGGATCCTGAACTTACTCAGATTAACTTTCCTATTATTTACACAGAACATCGTTAGGCTATCAAAACATACCACACTGCAGCCCAGAAAAATAAGCAGTGTGCTGGGGGGTGGAAGGAATCAGCATTCTGGTGCGGTAATAAAGGTTTCTTTCTCCAATGATAATCAACTCTGCATAATTAAAATAGCTCAGACTGCTGAACTAATTTTCAGACTGGAGGTTTCTTCCTGTAGCAACACTTACACACAAAGTTTCTACTGCGGCTGAATTTAATCGTGAGTCTAATTACAATTTTAATGAATGTCTTCAACACTGCATGTAAACTTGCACTTCACAGTCTTGCTATCAGAGCATTTTAGAAGCTTTCTGCATTTAATATAATGGATTGTTCTGAGAGATACTCATGGTAAAGCCAGATTTTTTAAAAGAAAGCTTAAACTATATTTGGCTGAGTTGAAATAATGTTTAAAGTTGGTTTAAAATAACTTTAAGTTTTAATGTGCATATTTCAGAATATTTTTACTATACATTTAAATAACGATGAGCATTTAGCCTATTTCTAATCAAGTTTTAATTCAGTATGGTCCGAACAGTATCTGTTGAATTTCCGTTCTTCCCTTTCACTGCTTTTTGTAAATACTTAAGTCTTACTTGGAGATTTTCTCACCACACTGCAAAAACCAGTACAGGAAATTCTCTATTTATTCACAGGAGAGAAGCCAGATTTAATAGTCAAGGCCTAAAACGCGCACCAATAAAATACCAATTCTATCTAAATTGCCTGATTTTTTTATGTAATTCTAGCGCAGCGAACTAAAAATTCTGTAGCAGCCTCACATAAATCAGAAGCTTTTTAATTAAACATGAAAACTGACTATTCACCATGGAGTTTATTCTTCTATATACAGCTTAGTTTATTTTACACTCCCCTCAAATTTGCAATGGCCACGCTGGTGTAACATTTCCGTTACAGCAGCACAGGTTGCCGGTAAAATAAAAGTGGCCTGGTGATCCAGCAGTTTGCAGATTACTTTTCTAGGTCCTAGGCAGACGTGATAGATTCAAGATGACAGGATATGCGCATTCTCTAGCAGTTGTTGATATATCCATCAGTACTGAAATCATCAATGCAGAATAAGCATTTTTATGCTCCAGAGTTAAACTTCAGATACGGTTTCTATGAGGAAGCCTGTTCAGATGTGCTGAAGGGTTTCTGGGGTTGAGTTTCTTCCCTTCTCCCCATTCCGCCTATATGTTTCAATTGAGACAATGTCTTTCTTGTTTGCTTTAGAATTTTAATCTAGCAGGAACATCTTCAGTCGCTGAGTCCTATTCCCTGCTTCTACATAATAACAGTATATAATCACTTTCATAGATTTATAAAACTTGATGTTGAAACCAGTTAGGTTGTCCCACTAGTCCTACTGGGATGCTGTTCTAGAATCCCACTGATTTACTGGTTAGAAACCCCCTTCAAATGTCACCTGTTAAGTTGCTGTGCAGGAGGATTTCTCCTCCAGACCCTGTCGCGTTGTCCCCTGTGGTGGTGCTCGCATCTTCTGCATTCACAGCTCAGCACAGAGGCTTCTGTCTCCAGCTCCAGGAAACCCCTACACCAGGTAATACCACTTAGACCTCTGACTAGCTGCGTCTCACGTGTGGCCCTAGAAATAGGCTGCAAGATTATGAAGCAGACGGGGTGCTGCGTTCAAGGGAGTCTCATGAGAAATGTTGCTCTCCCCAGCCGCAGCTGGGACTGCAGGTCACAGCTCTTCCCACCATGCTCTGGGTATCAACTGCCTTCAGAGACCTGCAACTTCAGGTTAAGGAGAAAAGAATTCAGAACCCCAAAAAATGTGCATTGCATAGTAGATTTTAAAAGGGGTTCAGAACAAAAAAAATCTTTTTTTTTTGTTTTCCTTGTTTCAGTTCAAACACCCTAACAAAACAAACCACAATGGGTTTGCTTTTGGTTTTTTTTTTCTATGACTTGCATTTAATTTCATGAAAAGAATAGTAAAAAGACGCTTTTTAAAATCTAGAAGTGTATTCAGAAGCAGTGGAGATCTAATGTGTGCATTTCATGGATAAATTCAGCAATGTTTCAGTAGAAATGGGAATGCTTGAAGAAAAGAGGTTGTTTTTTCATTTATTTTTCTTTACTCCGGAAAACAATCACCTCAGTGTTGGATCATGTATATCTTCAGCTGGGCTGTAAGGATCAGGGACAAGAAAGGGAAATACGTTGTTTTTCTATGAGTCTTTTCCTTCTAAATATGCCCTATCAGACAAATATCTCCAACCTAGGAGGTAACACAGGTAATAATAATTTGCCTTGCTCTGGGCGTCGAGACCATTTTTATACAAGTACCAGTACAAAAACACTGTCCAGAGTTTAAAAAAAAAAAAAAAAAAAAAAGCTCAAACCCAAGAAAACTAAAGCTTCTGAGGTATGAGGTATTTGCCAGTGTTAACTGTGCTTTAGCTTGTAACAGTCCGGAGTCACTCAGTGAAGCGGTGATGCTGCAATGGGAAGCACAGCCAAACGTCAGCCAGCGAGGGAGTATGTTGTACCTACAATCCCATGCTGTGTAACACAGAAGCAGCTGTAACTGAAACACTGGCTGACGCGGGTCTGTAGGTGTGATTTTAAGGTTAGCTTAAACTGACCTAACTGCAAACCAGTGCAGAAAGGTGCAGTGGTTTCCCCCTTGTTCCTCCCCAGATGCATGTTGCCACCTCTTCCTTCTGCCTGTTCACCCAGAGAGTCTCACTCATCTAACAGGAAAATGTGAATTTCTTAGTTATCTTTCAGTCAGACTGGCAGGCAGGTCTGGCTGACTGGGTAGCTGTACGCTGGTAATACAACAGGACGGCTGCAGGGCTGTGGAGCCCAGCATCAGGGATAAGGACAAACTTCTCTGAAGGCGGCAACTTCTTGCAGTCCCCCTCAAACTGCTGTGATACCCTGTGCTATGCCCAGAAACTTGACTCTGATTTCAGGCTAGCAACTGAGGCAATGACGACATTTTTGTTTTTTAAATTACTCACACAGCGGAAGAGTGAAGTAACTAAAAGCGCGATGAGAGCTGGAAATGCCTACAAAAAGGGAAAACATAAGGAAGTTCACACAGCACTTCAGATGTACTTGCAAAGAATAGGAGCCAAAGAATAAGAAGGTACACGGGAAGTGGTCTGATTTTTCACATAGCACTGGCTGGTTCGGAGCACAAATGTTTAATAGTTTTCAGCTATCGTAGGCATAGAATTCTAACTATGAAACCATACTAGAAATTCGAGGAGCACTGCATTCCTTGTAAAAATGAAACACATGAAGTGTGTGCTTTTAATCAGGGCACAGAAGAATGTGAAATTACAGAGGGGGTTGTGATCAATCTAAGCCAATTTTGCAAGTCTAACTAGGACCAGATATGAGATAAGATTGTAATTGAGATCTGGAAAAAAAACCCGAGTGTTCACTGGAAAACACAGAATTAACCCTGAACTATGCAATTAGAATTTACAACACAACCATCGTTGCCCAACACGTAAGGAAGATTATGGGATTGTGAAAGGTAAGCAATTCTCCAACACTGAAGTCACGAGTAAGGATACACAGCAGAAGAAAGGTGTCATGAAAAAGGTTAGGGGGGAGTTGCAAAGTCCATACCTGTTATGGAAATTAATGTAAGCTGCAACAGCAGAAAGAGGTAAGAAATGAAATTAAATAAATGAAATGGATTTTATCCCTTTGCAGTAGTTTGCAAGTTCCAGCAGTGTGGGCTGCTCAACAGGAAAACATCACCTCTGCCAGTTCACTGCTCCGATACAGGTGAATAGTCTATAACCCTATTTTAATCAAGCAGGACATTCCTTTCTTGTACATCAGCCCAGCTCATGCACCAGGGAGCAGGTAGGAACAGATAATAGAACATAAATGGGTGAAAAATGCAACTAGGAGGGAACTAAGAACTAAACACATGGGTGAGAAAGAAACTGCAATAGCACCAGTTAAAAAGATGTAATTGTTATCACGTTAAAAACTCATCCTGCATTCAGTCTTATCAAGCAGATAGGCCAAAATGATTAAAGAAGAGTCTGAATCAATCTTCAGAGTTCACCCCAGAAAACCAAACATAGCTAATTCCACCGCCTGTAGAAATGTTGCTTTCACCTTACAACAGAAGCCAAAAGAGGAGCCCAAGAGACACATTGTTCTGGGCGCACAACAGAGAAACAGGTAACGGAGCGAGTACACACACTGTGCATTGTTTTAAAAATAGAAAAAAAAATAAAAGAGAGCCAGATTGAGATCATATTTTATCTACGGCTAAGTTACACAGCAAGGAGCAGGTATGTAAAGAAGGAGCGTTTTTAGCACCCGCTGAACAAGAAATACTGGCAGAAGGGAAAGAATGTAATGTATTTCAAATATTTTTCATGTACAGCTACATTGTTGTATATGATTATGTTATCATAATAAGTAATGTATGAAAAAAAAATCTCATATCCATGTATAACAACAAAAAGACCCAACCATTTTTTCATACTCATATGTGAATTCCAGTCAATACCCAGTTATATCTGAAAACACAGAAGTTTGATCACATAAAGGATAATTAGATTTATTTAGATTATCTTTTAAACTGGGGAAAACCAACAGAAGAGTATGACTGGAAACTGTAGGTGATTTTTGGCAGAGGTACAACTAAGACAAAGCAAAATGACAGAAATATAAATCCTACATAACAAAATAACAAATAGGAAAAGTATTAACTTAGCAAAGCACATAAGCAAACTGGAGTAAGGTGAAAAATCCACAGGGAAAACTGTTTGATGTCATACTTTTAAACATTGGGATAAAAATTCTGACACTTCCTTTTGTTTCTTCCAAGTCCCCTTGCTTTTTGCTGGAAGGTATTGTGGAATAGGGCTGATTCTGGCTCAGGTTTTCAGGATAGATCACTGAAGGCTTTCTGAATTGGTCGGCAGTAGATTTTGCCAGCACTCATCTCAAACTTCCCTAGCTTCCTCCAGGGTGCAGAGTAAGCTGGATCAGGTTTCACGTTTAAATTAATTTGGAATTGCTTTTTTCCAAGGCTGCCTGGAGTTTGCAAGTTTTCCTGCTTTCCTTTGCTAGAGATGAAATATTACTTTCTGCCTCCCTACTTGTCAGAGTCAGAGTCTCCAGCATTTCAGCCTACCTACACGACTGGATCCTTCTTGCCTTCTACCACAATTCATTTGTGTTCCGTTCTAAATTTTTCCTAACCAAGTACAGTTCTATTCCTGTCAGGTTTACCCAGTTCTGAGATCCCATCTGCTTGGCTATATATTCTTGAACAGATTCTGTTTGCTATATGCTGACCTAGTTCAAAGTTACATTTGCTCATTGACTGTTCTGTACTCCACCTTCTCCCATGTTTATTTCACCAGAAAATTGTATGGGTTTGCAGTTAGGTTTTTCACCTAGGGCATTTTTATAGATTAGAAACAGTACAAATTCAAGTATTGATCCCCGGGGACCCCATTTAATTCTTTACCTAAATTGAAATAGCTCCACTTACAATCACTTTTTATTCCATATGTGTAACCACTGAGCTATTCATCCAATTTCATATTACTGCACCTCTTGAATCCTTGAAGCTCTTTACTGTGGTCAGTCCTGTGACAATGCTTGCTGCTTAAATATGCCACATTATAACCCTGCGGTGAATATCTGAAGTACGCTGTGTGTACTAGTCTAACGTTACACATCTTGGCCCACCTAATGATTTTTCTTTTGCTTATGCCAGCTTTGTTTATCAGAAAAAGGAAGTGATTCTGTTCTTGCAGTGGTAACTCTGTTCCTATACTCAGGGAAAATGCAGTGACCAAGACTGACTGCCTTTTTTTGGCTATTCTCTCTGGCATGTGAGTTTGGTTGCTCTACTCAGTACACTGAAAAGTGTCATCATAACAAAATGCCTCACAGACAGATATTAAGCTAAGCTGCATCTCCTTTTTGAAAGCTCTACCATTTCCTATAAAACGGAGTTTTACTGGTCATTAACGCAGAGCCCACATTGAGCAAGCAGATCTGATACATTATAAAGGCTCCAAAACTCCACAAGGATTCCTGTGCAAGCTCAGGCAGGGACAAGCTAATCTAACAATGAGAAGAAAAGCTCCAAACCTAGCAAAAATTTCCATGCTGACTGGAGGGGTGGAAGGGAATTTGTGACAAGGCGAGCAAGGTTAGTGTAGTTCCGTTCTCCAAACCAGGCTCCCGGACATTGACACTTTTCTCATTGGAGGGGAGACTGTACGAGACAGAAGCAGCAGCTCAGCCTTTTAAGGTTCTCTTCTCACCTTTATCTGGTTCTTGTTGGGAAAAAAAAAAAGGTCCTTTCTCCTGCCCTCTCCAACACTAGGGCTTAATGGAGAAGTTGGGGATCCTAACCACTTCTTTAAGGCTTTTCAAGGAATTGGAGAAACCTAGGGCCTGAAGGAAAAGCAATGATGAAACTAAAAGTGGCAATGCTGAAACAAAGAAATTAATATACCGGAGAGGGGAACGTAAGAACTTTTGGATCTGGAAATGGAACTGATATGGGAACTACATTGTTTGTCCATAATAAGAGAAGCTTCAGTCCTCTCAGAATGGGCACCAGGATTGAGGACAGGCAGATGTCAATTCTGCTGCAATGATCTGCAGGTTGGGAGAGGCACAGAGTTAATTATAATTCTGGAAGCCTCACAACATCAGGCCGACCAAAGCAGCTGATAACCCTGTCAGACTAACACTTTGGAGTTAGACATGGATATTCAAAATCAAAAGGCACACCAAAATAAGCCAATACACCTAAATATTTGAAATATGTGCACATAAATTCATATTCTCATGTACATAGGTACACACATACCAGCTAATCTCATGTCTCTTTGGAGGTTTGCCTCAAGATTTTTAATTGTGGGATTTGGCAATCTTGCACTTCTAACAGGGTTATTTGTTAAAAGCATACGAAGTTCCTTGTTACCCTGCTAAGAGCCTGGCTGTAGGGTTCAATGGAACTAGATAGGACCTTCCCTTCTTCCTAAACACAATTCAGAAACTTAATCATATTATTTTAAATGTGGCACTAGATCATTATGTAATATTTTTTCTATCTTTATCTGATTCATAACACCCATCACCATTTCCAAATTCTTCTGTTCACAGCTGAGAGGACTCCTGGACTTGATCCATTAGATCAGCCTATCCTGCCCATTTGATATCTGTTCAAATAAACACCTTCACATTTTTTCCAAGCTACTGCCCTCCCTTGGAGCGGTGCCCTTAAACATCTGCAAGATTGCCTCATTATCCTCCTTTGAACTTTCTTTGCATCAAATCTTACGCTGAGGTGGGGTGCGGAGGAGAGGACAACAGGAGGTAAGAGCAGGTCCAATGCATGTTACCCTCTGCAGAGCTGCAGCAGAGGCCTGAGGTTACAAGTAAAGAATAATTTTGCTGCTGTTCAGGAAACTGAAGGATTCTTTTTCCCAGCATCCACGAAATAATCCTACATTAAGTTTAGCTATAAAGCCATGACCCTGGAGAAAGGACTTGGCTCTAAGCCAAGTGTTTTTCATATTCAGTTTCACTTTCCTGGTATAAAATATTTAAGAAAACATAATTCTGCTTAAAATAATTCTATGAAAAAGTCATCACATTCTTGTCTTTTTTATACGTATCAGAGACAGACATTTCAAAATTATTTCATCCAGCACAAGGTTTCACCCTCCCTTATGCTGCAAGTGATCAGTACTTGTGAAAGCCTACGGAATTTATTCTGAAAGGCAAGCCAATAAAAAAAAAAATAAAACTTCTTAATGCGTTAAAAACCTCCTTCCTCTGATCTGAGTGGTGTTTGTACTGTCACCAGCCATTGGAGAATGTGAATGTTTCTACATAAAACAGATTAGTGCTAATGAAGTCTCTGGTAAACCATGTGGAATCTCTGGCCCTTCTGTCTGTTGAGGCTGTGGAAAAGCTCTGCTCTTGTTGAGATTTTAGAAAATTATGATTATTTAAGAAGCGTGAGTGCCTGGTGTTGTGAGTGACGTTCTAGTTTTGATGGAAAGATTTTGTCTGATGGAGAGGGTTTAAAGCCTTTCTTAAAGATGGTCAGAGTTTCAATTCACCTAATCTCCTCTGGAAGTTCATTCCGCAGCCAAGATCTTTTGTCCCCAGCCTTTACTTGTGCCTCTGCATAAGATTTGTGATGCATTAAAAAAAAAAAAAAAAAAAAAAAAAAAAAGAAGACACTATAACTCTGAATCTCTACAAAGTAAAAAGTGGTCTAGCTAAGAACAAAATATTGCAAGTTTTATAGTCCAGGCAATTGTTTTTGTTAACCACTAGAATTTATTTCATTTATCGACCTATTTAATTTGATTTTTTAAATAAAGGTTTTATATAATCTAAGTTTTATATAACCTAAATTTTGGCCTAAATAGGTTTCATAACAAATGCATACTGAATAGCAAGGCATATTAGATCCTTCTTTTCAATCTGGTATTTCTGAAATATTTAAGATATATATGGCAAGCAACCAAACTACATTCGTGTTTAAAAAAAGATCTTTAATGCTGCAGTCCTGAATGTGCAGCTGTGGAGGATGCCCCCAAAGAGGAAGTTTTTCCTTCAGTAACAGTCACAATGCTTGGGCCTTTCTACCATATGGCTGCCCAGCTGGGCAAAGTCTGTGAAACTCAAAGTAAGTCACAGGGTGGTTTTTGGGTTGCTTTTGTTTGTTTGTTTTTTCTTTTTTTTTTTTTCCCTGCATTGCCAAAGAGGCTTATCGATTTTCCACAGGCTGGCTGCAGTGGGGCCTTTTTTCTTCTGCTCAATCTGTTTTAGTGAGGTCAGTGAAACCACCTGATGTCTGATTTAAACAGGGAAGGAGAAAGAAATTCAAAGAGACTGCAAGGCCCAATATTTCCTTAACAGTGTGCACAGGAACGAGAAGGAACCAGAGATCACTCATCTTCTGATGTCACCAAGCACCAGTAATGTCTCCTTTTTATTAATTGAATTAAGAAGTCAGTATACGTAGCAGCTGAACTTAGTAGAACAAGAGCTTCACATTGGTTTCCATGAAGAAGAGTGAATAAAGATATCTATCCCGCCAAAAAAGGTCACAAAAATTCCTTCAGTACCACGTAAGTCCCCAAAAAATCAAGTCCCCTATTATGCGGGACAAAAACAAGGAAGCAGATTACTGCAGGACAGTGAATAATTTCCTGACCTAGAGTGGTCTGCTGGTGATCTTCCCTCTCCTCATTTGCGTCTCAGAACTTGCCAATCTCTGTTCTGCCAGCAAAAATTGTCCCTCACAGCACCCAGGTGCAGCCCTCTGATGCTTCAGGGCCAGAATGCTCACATCCATTCAGAGAGACTGGTCTCACGGCAGTCTTCTTTACTAAGGTTCTTCTCATTTTTAGAACTGTTAGAAAAAAAAATAAAACCCCACTTCATTCTTTGAAAGTAATTAACCTTTTGGAGAATAAGCATGCTGTATTTCAGAAGGTCAACAGTTAAAGGATGAGTGCTTTGACTTCAGCTCACCAGGCAACACATACTCCCTTTGAGACCACAGTGTATTGACTCAAGACTTGGGTCAGTTTTAGCGGTTTTTAAATGCAGTTCACTTTCCTGCAGCAAACTTTAGCTCTTTTTTTTTTATTTTAGTACAATACTTCATGCTCAGACTACATTATAGGGTCAAGCACAAGAACAGTTTTGTGTATGCCAAGGCATTTTGTAATGTTAACATTTGCTAAGACCATCTATTAGCATTTCTCATTTGGTCTGCGCTAAGGCAAACTGGCAGAGATGCTATTGACCCCATGAATGTAAATTGATACTCAAGCTACAGTTGGGAATGCGTAGCTTATAACATCATGTAAACAACAGTAGCTTTGACTTCAAGGTAAAAACTAAAGACATATCTCTGTACTGGAATTTTGTAAAGAATTACTATTTATACAATTTTTTATGTTTTGAGAGTTTTTAGCTCCTTTTCTTACAAGACAAATACACACATCATTTCTAAATACTACAGACATACCAACTTTACTGTTACTTCT
Source organism: Chroicocephalus ridibundus (assembly GCF_963924245.1). Classification (NCBI taxonomy): domain Eukaryota; kingdom Metazoa; phylum Chordata; class Aves; order Charadriiformes; family Laridae; genus Chroicocephalus; species Chroicocephalus ridibundus. The sequence continues at coordinate 59,350,774 of NC_086288.1, forward strand.
GCCTTTTTTATTTTAGTTTCTCTTTAGTTTTTCTTCTTTTTTAGACAAAAGCAAACTACAAACTGCTACAGAGTCTGCCTTTTCTTGCTCTATTTTAAACATATTTGCAATCACAACAACAATTCACTGAATCTGTTCCTTGCATTTTACAGCTGACGGCTGAGTTGTTCACTGAGTACTGGGGGTTTGTTTACTGGGGACACTGGGGCTTCCTTAAAAAAATGAAGTTTTACCCCTCCAGATCAATTACTTGGATTTTTTTTTTTCAACTTGGTTGAATCCTAGTCCATCATTTCCAGTCAGAGTCTACTCTACTTGTGTCCCAAAAGGAGACAGTCCCTTTTCTGGAGTTAATGACCATAATGTCAATACCTAGATTTATTCCTTTGACTCTTAGTTAAACTGAGGTTTATCTCTTCTTGTTCTTGATCAGATTATTTTATTAACCCACCCTTACCTTGTCTCAACCCCATTTATTTCAATGGCATTATCTTCACAGAAAGGCAAAGCTTATGCAGTATAAGGGATCTGCAAGCTGGTGACTTAGCAGTAAATTATTAGCATCCTTAGCACTGATGGTTCTGGTTTGTGCATTATTTTGGATTTTCATTATTTTCTTCCTTCCATTTCATTTTAGACTTTTAATCAGTCTTCATCTGTGGAACATTTTCTTCTTTTAAGATTTGCTTGATAGAGTAGCTTTGGAAGAAATTTTTTTATTAGCATTTCACAGCAATTTTGTTTTATCTTTAGTTTATGGTTGAGTATAAATTAATCCTTGGTTAAGGCACTGTGTGGCTCCATGGGGCATTTTGACATGCTTTTGACCATGGTTCAAAATAACTAGTCATGTCCATTCTCTCTCCCTTGGTTTATCTCTCTCTGTCACATTTTAAATAAAAAAGGCTCTTTCAGGACAAAGTCCTTGTCTGTGTCAAACAGAACAGGGGCCCAGGCATCAAAAGCATTTACAGATGTTACATGATGTTCCAGGCAGTTCCATGTGGGAACCTTTTGAAATTAACAGGTTACATTTTGTTACTGTTTGATGAATATTCTTTTTCTTTTTGCAACAGATTATTTAGCGCAACGATTTTATATATGACGTTTGTTATGCAGCAGGACTTAGCAGCAAAAATATGGTTCGAATCTCTTAAATTTCAAACTGCATAATAAGCATTCAAGATGAAAATCATTCAGCAGTGACTATTTTCTGAATTACTTATTCAAGTTAACTATATATGTAACGAATTCTGTCTCCATAGTACCACATGCAGACTTCTCTCCACGACGAAGATTATTTTAGTAGTGGAAAAAATGAACATAGACTTAGATTCAGATTTTCATATTTTCTAAGTTTTCTTTCAATTTTAGAAGGGACAAAAAAAAAAAGGAGCTATATTTTCTTGGATTTTCTTCCCTACTCCAAACAAATGATTGTCTTGAAACTCCAATATGTTGTAGAATTTTCTGTTTCCTTATTCATAAGAAAAGAGTAGGTGTTCATTGAAACTACACTGGTCTTGACTTAATTTCCATCTACTGAGTGACGGGGTTATATTTGGCCTTCTAGAATAATGGTGAAACGCACTTACAGCAGAGGTCCACCTACTCCTGTCAATATTCTGACCACAGCCAGCAGCACAAAAACATGTAGTGTTAATTTTCGAGGATATCCTCGAGCCTCTTTGCATTTGCTACTGAGAGACAGAGGTACCGGAATTAATGGTGGGTGTTGCCATTAATTCGTCCAGTCAGTATTTAAATCCATTAAGTATGCATTTCTTTACATATGCATACTAAGTAATATACATGTACATATATATACACACATGCGCACACAGCATACAGATATGAAAATTTGAGGCAAAGCATTCCACAGATACTATGCATCACTTTTACTTCAGTTTTAATGTGCTCCACCCATAAAATGAAGAATCAAGGCTTGTTGATTTACTTAGGATCACTCTGGATTCCTTAAAAGTCAAATGTCAGTCTGAGTTATTTGTAAGTTCCCCTTAGAAAAATATTTTTAAAGCTAAAAAAATTTAAAATTCTAATAATATGGTAATCAACAGAAATACTGAGTGGCTATACAGCATAACTACTAGGTCATTATTTTGTAATAACACTCTAAAACTTCTTTCAGCTAATAGAAGTTACCCCATGTTGAGCAGATAAGCACCTTAGCTCTACACAACACTATACCAACGGGAGAGATCTTCGCATCTAAAGTGTTATGGACAATGCCTGTGGATACTTTCATGTCATATTAAAGATTCCTTCTTGTGAAAGTTCTGTAACAATAATGTAGCAGTAAAATCTGATATATGAATGCACGGCATGCTTCACCAATAGGTAGGTTTCATCCCCAAGCCTGAAAGCGATGTCTCAGGGCAACTTTGCTATAAATGAGAGGGCAGGAGAGGGAAAAAGCATTGAAGCTGATCTTGCCTTTGAGCTACGCTGACCACCGGATCAATAGCTATCATTAGTAGAGGTCCCTTAAAGGAAGCTTGCTGCCACAGTGCTGACATTTAACCTGCGTCAGGTGGCACCATGTGCACGCAGCAGGCAACTTCAAGTTTAGAACTGGAAGAGACAGAAAATGAAAGGACGTTCCTAAGCTAAACAGCAACTCTGCCCTGGAATTTTGAGTGGTTGTTGAGTTTCAGACAAAAGCAATCTCTTGTTATAACAAACGAGTGAAGATAGAGCTAATTTTTATACTAAATTTTAGACTTTTCAGCTGGTTATGTGTACTTGGGATCACTGGAAGAGAGAGAAGAGTGCACATCTACATAAACCTCATTATCAGTTGAGGGCATGTCATACTCATTTGATTAATCTTAAATTGCTAATGAAACTCATTTCATTCCGAACAGGTTGTCATTTCAACTAATTTAACTGAAATCCACCCCCCCGCCCGAATAACGAACTTGCCAAGTTTGGTAAATGCACTGCTTGTGTTGTTTGTATCGCTGCCTCAACCGACAACCCTCTCTACAACGGTCTGTATCTTTAATATTGTAGAATGATCACAAAACACTGAACATACAGATAGCATACACATGTCCCCAGAATTAATAACAAGATACAAAATAAAATTAAGACTATATCTGCATATATATACAAAATGCTTTTGTCTCCAAAGGCACTGAGGAGGTAAAACCAGACTGTACCTGAATACTAGATGACTTCACATATAACAGCACTGTCTAGAAAACCCTCTGGAGAAATGGATTTCTGATAGTTTCATCACTGTGCAATCATCATAATAAAAGATAATCCCCTTACTCCAAGAAAGTTATAGTCTGAATAGACAAGACAAAAGGGGAAGAATAGAATGAGTCACAAAAGAAAAGTGAAATGTCCAGAATTAGATAAGACAGGGTCTGTCAAATTCTATTCTAATACCTCAGTCACCAATACTCAGATAACACTACGCATATAAGCAGTGTGCTAACACATACTGTTACTGTTGCTTATTTAAGGACCATCTTCCTCCACCCAAGCAACAACGTTTAGGAATATTAGACTTAAAAGTGCAAAAATACAGAAGACAATTTTCACTGTAAGTTCAGCCCTTTTGTCCTGAAAGAATGCCAAACAGGAAAAATATTGGCTTCCAAATTCTCTCTAAGAATCATGTCCCTTTCAGACAGCAGTCTTTCGCTATATGAGGCATAACAGAAAGCGTCTGCTGTGACCAACACACTCAAAAAAGCAAACCCTCACTGTATTCTACAGAGGAAACAGAAGACAGAATAATTTCAAGCGAATTAAAGATCTGTGATATCTTCCAATGAGAGAGAAAAAGCTTTATACGTTTTTTGCAATTAATTTCTGATGCAAAACTAGCCAAGAAGTCTTTGTCTTGAGGAAATGAATATAAGTTTCCTCATGTCAGGGAAGCCCATAACCTTGTAAAACTATCTTCATACCATGCTGTGGCTGATGGGAATAAGATAATGAAGAGTTCTTGATCTCTCTTCAGAGAGAAGGAAATCCTGCACAGTTAGGTCCCTAATCTCTGTTTAGCTCCACCCACGCTGGTAGCAACACCATGTCACTTTCCAACTTCTCCTCGGTTTCCATTCTCCACTTGTACCCACCCAGCAATTGCTGACAACCTTGTCTTCAGCTTTCAAATCCTTTCTCCTCAGTGCCTTAGAGCCTCACAGAAAGGAGGCCTAGAAACTCTTAGTAATCCTGGTAAATCAGTTAGCAAGCTCCAAGCCCATCTTTTTATTCCAATAATAGGATGGGCTTGCTTTGATCTGTTCTGGTGCACACTAAGATTTTTCTGAGAGCAACAGCTAACAGCAATGTCTTCATGCTGTACAGCTCCTGAAATATTCCTTTTTAGCAGTAAATAATAAAAGAAACTGATGATACATTACTGCCTTTTTTTATGCTCTCATCCCCATCAGAATTTGTTCATGGTGTAGCTTTGTACTTCTGGTGACTGCTAAACAGTTAAGATAAACAGCAATGCAACATTTGAGAAATAACTGCTGCATCCAGTGAGAGATTACTTTAACGCAGTCCATCCCCTCCCCATTTTCCTTTTCCTCCTTCAGACACTGCCCATCCCATAGATGCTTTTTGTTTGGCAACAAACACAGAGTTCTCTTTTTGTGCTCGGACTTATTAGGACGTCCACTTGAAAAGAAGGATCTAGCCACACTTCCAGGGGCTCTTTGGTGGAAGTGCTCTGATATCTCAAGCTTTCACAAAACCTTTCTTCTTACTAGGGCTACACCTTTTGTGTACCCCAACTCCCACGAGCCATGCTGAGCTACCACAGTTACTGAGGAACCTGGGTAGAAGCAGCCAAGAACTAACCTAGAACCAAAACCAGGAAAAGATGGAATTGGCAGTGTGCCAGACCTGAGGAAGCAATGCCATTCTTCGGTGAGAATGAATAGAATACAGACAAAATACATAAATATCTAGTCAGATCAGAAGTATGTCTTTTCCTAAGTGGCTTTAAAGTGTTAGGGGTTTGATTTCACCAAATATAAGTTTAGGTTTTGGTTTTTTTTTTTTGCTTCTTGTTCCTGAAACCTTCAGGTATGTTTGAGACAACCTTTCTGCTGCAATAATGAGAAAGCAATAACAATAATTCCCGTAACTCTGGGAATTTGAGATAAATATAGTGACATTCCTATGAAAGCTGCTGGAGCTGACAAAACTGGAAGAGTAAACCCAGCAGCTTGGAGAGAAGTCCACTCAAGAGCAGGTATAATTTATGTGACTGTAAAGTTCTGAGAATGTGATAAATAAATACTTTTGATTTTTTTTTTTTTAAATAAATTGGAAAAAGATAATGAAGACAAATTTTCTATTTCATCATTTTTATCCATAAATAATAGTAACTTCCTGGGCTACAAGTAGGCTAACAAGCAAGGAATGTATATCTTTAGCAAGCTATTTAGAGGTAAGGATCAGCATCATCTTTCTTTCATGCTCTTCCCCTATCCCTTTTTTTCTTTTAAATGTTTCCTTTTGGACACACAGAAGAGATTTTCATTGTGTTGAGGAAAAAATGAAAGCCTCAAAATATAAAAACTAATTTTACTAGAAAGCTAATGACTGCACCATAACCCAGATTTTCTATGGTTATTGCATTAGGGAGAAAGAGTTATGAAACTTCATGCTTTTATACATTTTGTTGAGCTTGCAGTCCTGGCTGAAGGAGAGAGCAAATTCTCAGGTGCTAAACATCAAATTGCTTATTGGAACAGCTGCTGCACTGAGCTGAGTAAGCAGGACATGCAAGGAGGGGCTTTTTCTGGGCTAGTCTTTGACCAGCTTCAGTGCTAACACTTGCAAATTAAAAGGCATACCTTACAATTACAATATTGTTATCACCATTCCCCTTCCACTAAACGTACAGATACAGGTGTTCTTTTTGCATCTCTTACTCTTGGTTCCACTGTTTCTGTCCCACATTGCTTAGGCTCTGCAGTGTGTATTTTACCTGTCCTGTTCTCCAAGCTGCAAAACCTGGAGGCGGGTGGGTGGGTGTGCGCGTCTGTGTTGTGTTTGGTTTTGTTTTGGGAGGGTGGTGTGGTATTATTGAACAAACATGGCTTCAAGTGTGGGACTGAAAATACAAAATCTTTTCCTTTTTGAGGACCAGTGAAATGCACTGGGGCAGAGCTAATGTTAGGAAACTGCATACAGTTTCCAAAGGAAAAAAAAAAAAAATTATAATGGCACTAGCACAGGAAGCCCTCCAAAGTACAGATTTATTTTTTTTCTTTGAACACATTACAAAGAAAAATGTTCACTGATTTTATGGGGGTTGGGCAGAGAATGTTAAATATCATGAAATAATACTGATTGGAATGTAGATTATTCAAGATTCAGACTCTCTGACTTCCAGAGATGAGTTTGGGTCCTTTTGTTGACTTAGATGATGAATTGAATCATTTACTTGGGAGAAGGTAAGGCTGAGCAACTATTAGTTGCTCTGTGATGGAAACAAGATTAATATTATGGCAAACAACCTATTTTGGTTGTCAAGGCGGAAGCAGGGGAATGCTGGAGCACCTTGCACTGCTGACACTCTACATTGACAAGCTCTGCAAGCAGGTAGGAGTGTCTGAAGTAAAAGGCATGATTCTGCAGAGCAGGCTCCATCAGATCTGCATTAATACCCCTCCCCACCCCCCTTCTCACTTCCAGGCTTTATTTCCTTAACCTTTGCTTTCACTCTTAGTGTTTCTGCATTTTTTATTTTATTTTTTTTCTCTAGTGAAGTAGGGGTTCAGCTCCTGCTGGGGAATAAGAAGTGCCACTCCTGAAATCTCCTGCTCACTTTGAACAACAACTTCCCAAGAAAGTCAGCTTCTGTTTCCAGCAGGTTCCAATTCATGTTAGAAGCCTGCAGGAAATGGGCACATTGCAGCATCTGATTAAAGCCTTTCATTGCTTAGATTAATGCAGGGTCAGCTGGTGAAAAATCTTTCTTTAATAGAAAGCAAGCTGAAACAAAACTAAAAAGCCTACTCACTTAAAACACAAGCACAAAACCAAATATTCCCCTCTTGAAAAAGAAATCCTAACAATTATATGGATGTTTTGAAAACTCTCCTAGAGCATACTTTCTCCCCAACAGCAAAAGGGTGTCCATATTCTAAACACAAACCTCCACATTTCAATAATTAGCGGGAGATAATTATCTGGAGATCAAAAAGCAACTTCCATACTTTTTTATCCCAATTAACAATAAGCAAGTATAAAAACACCAGAAGTTTGATTTATTAAAGTCCAGAAGATGCATTCTAGGACACATCCAGGATGCAGTCAGGCCATCCCTCTTCACCAGCGGAGTCAGAACTTCCACATTTTCTGAATCCCTACTTTCCACTAATTTTCATCACAATCCTCTCTTCAAGCAAGGAACCTGCCAATCACTACCTTGATTCATAATTCTGATGCTTCATATGGCCTCAGTATATCAACAGTCGCCTTCTGCCTTCCAAGTTGTCAGGTTCTCAGATTTCTTGCCCTTTTAACAACCCACTCTGAGATTTAATCTCCCAGGTGCTTCCTGTTTGCAGATTGTGGAGCAATAAACAGCAACATCAGTAACTGTGCAAGCTTGCTATGTCTTGCTAGTTGGGAGTCTAGAGGTACAGAACAGGCCTGAGAGGAGGACGACGATATTTATGCACATTGTTCTGAAAGCTTAGTAATGAGCTATGATTCTATTTGGTTTCAGTGGAAAGTGTCAGAACCCAGACCTTTGTAAATTCTCATGAGCTAATTCACAAAAAAAACATTGTCATTCTGTTGACCACTGCAAAAGTTGCCCTTGGGCCATTTAACTTCTAAATGAGCTACAGAGGAAATACAGGGGAGTCTGATGGAATGTTTTCTGAGCAGACAGTTTTTAAAATAGGTCTATGCCCAGCTTACGCATGCCTGTAAAACAGGTCTCTTGTCAAAGTAAGTGTATGCTTACTTTCCCGTATAATTAATTTAGTAAAACAAATTTTCTAGATCACACCTTTGTGTCTATTTTGCAGCCGAAGGATACTTGGTGTCATATGCTTTAGGGGACACTGACTAAAATGGTCGGAAAATGGAACTTTTTGGCGTTCGCATCAGCCACTTGCTTTCTCAGAGTCTTTAAAAAGCTTAGTCCAAGTGTCTCCAAATTGCTCTGGTTTCCTCCATTTGAATTCTATAGTCTTTATTGTGTTTTTCTAATGAAATAATCTTGCAAGTCTTGAACACTCTGAGGGCCTTCAAAGCATCTTGCTGCAGCGTTTCATTTTTAGTGGCATGTCAATTAGAGGCAACTTCCCAATGTTGGTGTGGACAAAGAGGTGGCTACCTCCAACTTCTTCTCCAGACTTGTAAATAGGCCTCTTATTTTTAGTTCTCATTTTTCTGATTGTTTACTTTCCAAAGGCAGACCACCCATCTTTGCCTGCAATGCTTTTACTATAACGAGTAGGTAAAACTAAGCACACAATGTTAAAATTTGTATGTAGCAAAATGGAGTCACATTGTAATTTCCTACACAATCTGTCTTCTCTTTTTGAAGGGTGCCATCCACCAGTGACTGTTCATACAGATAGAAGAACCTAAAGCATACCCTTTTCCTAGATGTATTTGTCCGAAAAATATAATTTTTTTTGGTCCCTTTTGGTCCCAAGATATTGGAAAGAAATATACGCAGATATGTGAAAAGAAAACAGGGCTGTCTTCCTGAATCTGCCTGCAAGCTGTTGTGACAATGATATGCTGCTATTACTCAGCATATTCCTTGTGGAACAGGGGACCAAATTTCAAAACTGATTAAAGTCTCTGCTATGAAAAGGCCACAGACCCCAGCTAAGAATCCAGCCAAGAGTCTTCAAAAATTGTCCCTACAGCAGCTTCATGCAAAAATAGCAGAAGCATATACTGCAGTTATTTATAATGAAAAATGACTCGATAAGGATTGACATAGCAGTCAGAAGGGTTGTGAGGGACCAGTATTTATTGGCATAGCATGAAAAAGATGGCACTTCTCTTTTGCTCTTTCGAAGTGCATATGGGAGGTGAGGGGATGAAGCAGACTACCCCCATGAAGAATTTCACACAAGGTTATGTATTCATTCTTTTTCTAGTTTTTATGAGAATGACTTCACATTGTAACAAAGAGACAAACTGCTATCGTGATATAGTTCAAACATACAGAAGCCAAAACTCAAGATGACTTAGCTAAGCTACAAGGTTGTTGACAGAGCTTGACTATATAGGAAATTTACTGCTAAGTGAGCTAGAATACAAATTTACAGCACGTTATTCATTTCGAACAACTTTCCTGTGATGGTGAAAAGAAGCTTTCCCCAAATAGAGCAGACCTTGTGCCCTACTAAAGGCTGAGAATACTATGTTGCACTTGCTCTTCTCAGTAAGTATCTGGATGATTTGGTAGCAGAGACAGGCTATTGGATTGTGGATCCACACCCTAGATAACTTCAGAGTTGTATTCTGTGCAAGACATCCTCTGCTTAAACAGAAGATGGGAAGATTCATTGGAACTCTAGAGGATCCAACTCTATCATACAAAGAAGGGTAAAGTTTAGATTTGTTCAAGCATTATCATTCACATAAGCTACTTCATTGCTACATGTCATTTCATTTTTCATTATCAAAGCCTGGGGCGTAAATTTAAAAGGTCTGCAAGATCTCTCCTCTCAATTTGTTTGCTGCTGTAGTTCAGCAATATTTAGCACAAATGTGTGTTGGCCCTTTAGCACTTCTCTTCATCTTTAACATAATTTATCAAAGAAAGTAGCAAAATACAAGTTGATCAGTCTCTCTGGTTTAATTTAACAAGGCAGGTCATAAAGGCTTTGTTCCTTGACCAGCCATGGCAAAGTGCTGCTTTCACATATTAATGTGACATGACTTGTACAGTCATAATTACTATGACAAGATAAAGGGAATTAGTTAAAACTTAATTAAAATCACATGCCTTACAATTGTGACACTGTACACATTTAGTAACTTTACTTCTTTGTTCCTGGTTTATCAAAAGGGGAAGGGGTCCACATGAATTTTCCTGGTATTACAAGTGCATCAATTAAGAAAGAAAATTAAACACCGATCATAAATAACCAGATAAGAAACAAACCTGAAATAAGACAAGTACTCTGATTCATGGTTAGTAATGAATTTCCTCACGTACTAGACCTACGTACTAAAGCAGCAATAAAGGACAAACAGCAACTCCTCTTCCAAGGGTATGAAAAGAATTGATCAGTGCAGAGGTAGGGCACAGAGATGGGAATCTGCAGTGACTCTGTGCCGCGTTATTGGTAGCCCTTTCAAAACAGGCATTACTGAACAGCACCATGAAGAATAGAAATAAGGCTTGTCTTTTCACATTACAAATAAGTGCAATCAAAAGGAAACAACAGCTTTCTGTGGATTATCATTACACTGTACAGCTCTATAGAAAGGTACAGCTCTATAGAAAGTATAGATGGAAAGTAGATAGCCTAGTTTAAAACTGTTTAAAAGTTTAACCCTGTGCAGTGTACTATAATAAGTCAGCAAAATCTAGTTACGTGTGCTTTGCTGTAGCAGCTATACCATTTTCCTATGAAGAATTCAACTATACAAATGCTCTGTTGTCATTTGTTGTCACCTTCTCTTTTCTGTTAGGCATTTCCCCAAGGGCAAGACCATATTATTGTGGTACAACCCCTCCACAGCATCAGAGCAAAACATTACCCTTTCCAGGTTTTGCCTGCAGAATAATCTATCTATTCTTCTACTATTGTAGAAGTCACATGCTGCTTTTAGTGCAGACATTCTCAACATGATCTGGGCTCCATGGTGACAGGTTCCCTTCACTTGGATTTGACTGTTTCAATCGGCTTTATGGGCTTCTCATTTTCAAAATCTGAATGAACTTTGTATGTCTCAATGTGTTTTTTAACCCTTGTTCACCAGAAGAAAATAATGGCAGCTACGGGGAAAGAGAAGAAAGTGAGAGTGGGAAAACTTATTGCCCCAATGGGACAATTGGCTCCTTCTTGATTAAGGTTACAGTGGTGGCTTATCTCCCACACTAGTGGCACCTAATAAGCTCTGGCTCTTAACAGGTTTTGCAGCTGTTTATAATCCTGCTCTAACACACTTCTGATGAGTAGTGAAATAGTTAACAGCACTGACATTTACAGTATAACTAGGTATCAGCATTAATACTGCTGAAATGAATGGGCCCGTCATATCTGTCAGAGCTGTGGTTTCAGGTCCCTGCACCCAGTGCCCGTTTTCAAGGCTAACAGCCAGTGGCTGACTTTCGTATTAAAACAGAAAACATACCAGCATGGGGAAGAGGGTGTCTGCACCAAAGAAGCATCTCTGTTCTGATGCACCCCAAATCGGCACTATCAGACCTTCACTACTATATCCTAAGGCTGGAAGGGTGTGTATCCAGGAACAGTGCCAAAACATCTAAAGATCTAGGAATTTAAGAACATTCACAGGCAAAATTTATACAAACACCTTTCTGGTTTCCTTTGTAAAGGAATGCTGCAGAAACAGCTCACCAGACTCCTCGGACCTACAACTGAATCTGGCTCCGGGTCTGACTGCTTTGTAATGACTGTAGCTCTTATAAGCAGCCATAAACTATATTAAAACTAGCTAGCTCAGGTGTCACCGGTAACGTAGCTGCAGCAACACAGAATGTGACACCACCTACCTACTTATTTAGTCAGCATCTCGAGGGTGAGCCGTGGCGTGAGCTGCCACGATCACACCTTTCTACAGAAAGCTAATGCAGGCACGTAACCCTTTGTAGGGGGACACAAACCATCACAATAGCAGTCTGATTCTTCTGTTCACATTACATGACACAAAGAAGAGTTTCACAAGGATCAGAAAAGGATGCAGCAAGGTTTTACTGCTGCCCAATATTTTGGCATTTTCTCCAAGACTTTTTGGTGTATAAGTGCACTTTATAAACACCTTTTTAAGGGGGTTCCACCTTTCCTGGCTGCTGGAGAAAGGCAAGTTATACGAAATACAATACTGAGATTTTAAGGTAGAATTAGCAGCTTGTGACTCATAAAAGTAAGAATAATTAAAGTGAGAAATAATCCAATCAATGAAGTATAATCCTTGCTCTCCCATCCTGGGTGAGCCACACTGCAACTGTTTCAATCAGAGCATATCTACACATTCATTAGAGCATATCTATATTAGTGTTATATAAAGAGGTTATATATGCCTATATACTATAAAGTATAACATGCTCTATACCACTGTAATGCCTCTAAAGCAGATATTGCTACATTGCTACATTGACAGACTAAATCTAGCACAGCCTCATCCTCACAAGAGTTAAACAAGTAGCACTAATAAAAATACATTTTTTTAGATATGCATATGTACATTTTTTTCTCAGGCAAAGAAAACAGCTGCAATGATTTAAGACTTTATTGCCTGCAGTTCTTTACCTCACCCACCTGGCAGAGGTAACTGCCCCCACAGCAGAGGCAACACAAGCAAACTCCAGTTCACAATTTAGCAGAAGCCTGTCCTTCACTAGCAATTTAAGCAAATATAGCAGAATGTGACCTGGAACACCCATAACAAAAATACTTGTTCTTTTCTGCTCCCTCTGCTCACCTGTAGCAATGGGGTAATGTAAAAAAATTAAAGCCAGTAGCATCATGTCTCATTTCAGAGAAATCCAAACACATGAGTCGGAGCGGGATCAGCCAGCAGAGCACAATTTACCTGGCTAACAGAGCTATGCCAGCAGAAGTCCACCATATAAACATGCCCTCAACAAATTTAGAACATTTCTTACATAGTTACAACTCAATTAACACTGGAACTGATATGCTGCAAGTTGCACGTAAACAGAGTAAAAAAACCTGAAGCATGATCTATCTTTAGCTTTAAAGGCAGGTGTCCCTTAGTGACTAAAAAAATCATCAACATCTCAAATCAAATATGAATGTTAATAAACGAGAATACACAATTTTGTGCAATCCCGTGGCAACCACTGGTATCTGCACATTTGTAAAACAGTGAAACCTCTTTTGGCACCACATCATTTGCAAATGTGGAAGATGTGAAAATACATGGTTTTGCCCCAGCAGTAATGCATCAAGTGTAGCACTAAAGAGAATGTTTCAGACAGCAAAACTAACTATTTGAAAGGCAAAAATATCAAGAACAGAAAGGAACATTTAGGGCCGTAGCAAGGCATGGCTACTTTGAAGACTGGGATAAACAAAAATCCAAATTAAATTTTCTATTTTTAATTTATGAAACAGTCCCATTTTGAGTTGCTTTATATGGTGTCATTTACTTACTGAAAGCCACAGTGACAAAATAGACATTCACAGTGACAAAATCCAGACCTTAAAAAATTCAGGGAAACAAGTACATCTAAGCAGCCAAAACCACAAAAGATACCAAACACTTTCTCAATAAAAACATGACAGTGTCAATGGATACCTGAGAAACAGGAACATGTATGTAAGCCATATAAACAAGGGAAAATTTCTTTGCTTTGAACTTCGGAACCTACCAAGTTTGAAGTAAGTTGGAACTACTTACCTGCCATTTTGCAACCAAAATCACCCTGATCCTTGCAACTGCCGAAGGCTTCCCTTATTGCTCAGTCTTCCCAAATACAGTTACTCTGTAACCTGCCAAGTACTGCATCCCCTGTGCTTTCGTCTCAAGAACTATGACAAGACCCTCATATGTGTTATATAGATTGTAACCAGAGAAAAACCACAAAGAATTGTCAGGGGAAACCTCCCTTACACCCAGTCTAACATAAAAGCACAGGACATGTCCTGCTGGGTCAAGACTATCTAGCCAGCCTCTGTCTTCAGCCACATCAGAGACTCTGCTCCTGGCACAGGAGAGCACGTCAGTCTGCCCACCACCTGCAGCTCATTCCTCTCTTGCCCTCCCAGCAGCTGCTGTCATTGGATTAGGGATCTCAGAGGTTCACCCCGGCCCTGTTGGTCAGGAATTTCTCCAAGCCCCTTTTCCACCTGATGATACCATCTGTCTCCTCTCCACAACCTCCTGTGGTAACAGTTTCACAAGTTCATTATCCACCATGTAAAAATTTCTTTTTTCCCCTCCTGTTTTTATCTCTTGCTGTTTTCACCGAGTGTTCCTAGATCTACTGTTGCCTCATTTGTTGAATAACAAATGCATTTTTTGCAAACATCAGGTGTATCATATTCAGTTTGTACCTCTTCCAGGTGGAAGGTCCCAGCCTTTTTAGCCTGTCCTTCCAATGCAACAGCTGTCACTCCATCCATCATTTCAGTTGCCCTCTTCTGTAGCTCCCATGGTTCTGCTGTGCCATCTACAGAGACCAGAATGGCACACTATACTTCAGATATGGTTTCTTTAAGGTTTTACATAGCAGCAAAATGATACCCTCTGTCTCGATCTCAAAACCCCTCCTGATGATGCCTGACGTTTTGTTTGCTTTTCTGTCTGACACTGCGCATTGAGCCAATTGCTTCAGAGAATTGAAATCAATGACAACTCTCAAGATCTCTTTTCTGAGTTGCAACTACAAGATCTGCAGTACGTACGTTTTAAGTCAGATTTCTGCAGATGCATTACTGTACATTTATCTATAATGAAGTTCTTCTGACACATTTTTGTCCCATCACTCAATTCTGCAAGGTCCTTTCAGAGTTCCTTATCGTCAGTGTGGCGTTTGAACACCTGAAAGAGCATAGTATTGTACAAGAAATTGGACATTTCACTGCACATTCCCTTCTCCAGGTCACTAATGAAGGTGTTGAACAAGAATGGTATTAGCACTGGTCTCTGGGAGTCTCCGCTACTGACTTTTCCTTCCTAAAGTGACCTTAAAACCCAACCATCTGCTTCCTAACCTTTAATCAGATTTGAGTCCTCAAAAGGACCTTTCCTTTTGTTTCTTCAATAACGCCAGTTCTCTTGTCCTCCAGGGCTCTAGCTCGTACCAACAAAAAGTAACATAGAAATAGTCTCAAACAAGCAATAATGCCCATGGTTTCCTTCCTCGAATCCTTTGTGCACTGGAAGATGCTTTTCTGGGTTTTCCTTAGCTTTAAAGGTCTCTTGCTACAACCTTAATCATTTGCCTGTCCCCTCCTTTCATCTCTATCTGTTACATTTTCCTCTTCTAAACAGTTCCACTACTATTTGTACCAAATCCCATCTCTCCGACTGAAATAATCTTTTTCCTTATTGGACCCTATCAGTCGCTTTACTGACTTGCAGTGGATTAGAGGGGGTGCATTTCTTTTGTTTAAGAGGTACATTACTTTCTCAAAAAAATATTTGGTTAGCTTGCTCCAATCTTCTATATATTTTCCTTAAAAAAACATCTTTATATCAACATTTTAAAGAGTATTTAGCAGAAGGGAAAATTGGGTAATAATTTCATAAGCAACATAAATGTCTAAGAAATTATCTGCCAATTTGTGACTTGGTTACACTTTCTTTACATAAATGATTTACAGATGAAGTACTAAACAGACCCCATTAAAGGGTTTTTTCATCTAGCTAGCAACTTGCTGCTAGCTAATCTGGTACAGCAGGAACCATGTCAGAGGGGAATGATCAAAGTATTGAACTAAAAAATAAAGTAAAAAGGATTGGGTGACAACAGTTTGATGTCTCATTGAGGAGCGAGTAAGGCTCGGAAACAACTTTTAACATTTGGTTGTACATTCAAAATTCAGTTCCTGTGTAGCATACAGCAATTAAGAAAGGAAGGGATATTTGCTAATACTATTTAAACTATTGCTGTTTTTCTGGTACTTATTAGCACCTACTTGTCTACAGTGACAAGTGAATGTTTTGGATAAATGAAGTCTTTGTTAAATATTCAATACTTCACTTCTGGCTACATACCTCATGATAAACAGAGGCCAGCCAGTTAAGACAGGTAAGGCTCTCCCCAGACTCAGTCTACCCAGCTGTGAAAGGGTATCTCATAATTTGGGCTAGGAATCAGAAGTTGCTGTCTGATGATGTTGATAAGTCTGTTCTCATGTGCTGCTAGCTACAGAAGTTTACCTAACTTGGTTGATTTACCACAGTGGTATTTAAAGATTCACAATCTATCTGGCCTTACTGTAGATATTTTCTATAAAACTGAGGAAGGCCAAACACTTCTAACACGAAAAAGACTTCTTTCCCCTCTTAAATGATCAAAGGACGGGGGCAAAGGCGTATTTTAAGTTAGAAATAAAATACAGAGGAAGAAAAAGAGAAAGAAAAGAGAAAAAAAGAAAAATCATGAGAGATTTTGGGATCTCCTTTACAGATCTAGACCTATGCCATCAGGAGATAAATAGGCATAAAAGAGATGAGACTGGCACAAAGTTATCAGACAACTAACTCTCACTAACAAGGTGCTCTGTAGAGTCTATCAATTCGTTTCTAGTGCCTTCTTTGTTTTCCCAGTAATTTCATTTTGTAGACTCTTATACAGAGGCAGGATTACATTTCTGTTTATATTTTCTTGTAACAAAATAAAATACTGATAGCTAGGCAGTTTTTATTGCATTGCAATTCTAATATGTTTAGGCTAATGCAAAGGGTAGCAATAAGCCTTAACCACTTCCCTTGTGTTTCATATAGGTGGATTTTGTCTTCCAATTACCATGTCAACATGACAAGAATCAGAACAGGGCTAACTAACTAATGATGAACTAGAGCAAGTCAGTTACAGATACACAGCTAATGTTGAGAAAGATCACTTTTATTTTTCCCTCTCTGCTTTTCCCTAGTTGCAAGGAGAGAAACTACAATCCCTGTGAGACATTTTGTCGTCAGGTGCAGCACTGAGGAAAAGAATATTAAGATGTTGGATCTTGGTTTATACTTTTGGAAAGCATCAGCTGGGGGTTTGTTGCATAGACAGAACTGAAAAAAAAAAAAAGAAGTTAGAGGCCAACCTGAAACCAGAACTCCAGGGAATTTTTTGACTTAAGGTGTTCATTTCAGGTTAAATGAAATGTTTTGTTTGATCTATGATAATTTGGGGGGCATTTTTAGTACATGGTGACAGCACGGAAATGAGATCCTGCTTGTGCCTTGAAGTCCAGCATTTAGACAAACGATTTTAGGTTAATTTTCCTGAAAGAAATAGGCCTGGGCACTGCCTATCTTGTCACTGTCTAACACTAAGCAAAGAAGATTCTGATCTTCAACTTCTTAGTCCCTGGCAACAGGAACTATTAAGAATCACTTTAACTTTTTCTTAAAGATAAAATGGAAAAAACAGTCAAAGCACTGAAATTGTAAAAGTATTAACTCACACTTTCACATTAACTACCCCTTATTCCTCTGCCCTTTACTGGTAGTGGCATTTTTAAAGGGAAACAGTCCTGGTAATCTTTCAGGTAACATTAAAGATGGCAAGAACTGTCCTTGTAGCAACAGTGGATATGAGCGGGAATTACTGTTAAAGTTCAGCTTTGCTTCTTGAAAACAAAACAAGGCAAATATACATCTAAAGGTGAGACAAAAGAACAGTAAACAACAGGGGCAGGAAATGCAGATTTTGTTGACAGCCTCCCTGGTGACAAAGGCAGGCACTGCACAAGTTCTTATCCACTACTACGGGACTTGGGTGACCTGTACCAACATCAACCAGCTTAAGACATTGTGTTCAGTTGCCTTCTAAATTATGACTTCATGGCAGTGTCAGAAAAGAGGCCTTTTTAGCCATAAATGTCAAAACATAAGGCAAAGAAGAAAAGGAGGGGGGAGGGGGAAGGCCAAACCAGACAGAGATAATAGGAGAACTAAATACCGCAGCCAAGGTGTTTCCTCTGGTTAACATGTTTTGTATAACCACGATAACTGCTCTTTGGAATAAGGCATCTTAGTAATAAGTATTCTTAGTAGCAAGGTGCAGCTATGATGGCTGAGACCCCTGAGTTCAGTCTGGCTGTTGTAGTAGACCTGGCACTAGTTGGGATGTTGCAGGGAGCTTTTCATCTTCTTGCCTGCATCCAGTCGTGAGAACAAAAGCACGTGGCAAATAGAGAATTACCAAGAGAAGGCAAGGTTCTGTTTCCCAGCAGTTCATGTAATACAGCTTGTAGGTTCTGTCAGTAGGACTTTTGGTTTGGGAAAAGGTCATGCTGTGGTTATATGAGACAATAAATGTAACTTAAGGATTCCTAAGTAACCAGATCAAAAATGCTGCGTCTACAGACCTTACATAAGAGCTTAAACTCACTCTGGCAGTTCATACTTGTTCAAAAATATTTGTGTTGCCAGGCTTTATTCTGGATCAGATATCACCTGTCTTTCTACAATCAGCATAAAATCAGTGTAAAAGTAAGAAAGCTGGCACAAACTTCATGCCATGTTCTGACTCGACAGAAATGCAGTTGTGTGCTTGTGCCTGATCCAGATCTAATTTGTCTTGCTGGATGATTCCACAGAACATCCAGATCTGGTATTAATGATCACGCAACCATAGCTATAGTCTCTTTCTGTTGTTTTGGCTTTTGCAAGCAATTTTATATAAAAACTGTGTTGGATGCCTGTTACCTCTGACAATTTCAAGTCTAGGCCTCTGTTGAGTGATGACACAGATTTAAATTCTCTCTGTCTGATTTAGTATGAGGATTTCTATCAAAGTCTCCAAGCAGGTTGTACAACACTGTTCTTCCACTTCTCGCAGATTGAATCATCTTTGTAAAGCTCCATTTTGTGGAACGTTGCAAAAGGCCACTCACATTTCCCTGCCATTACTCTTACTTCTCTTAAAGGCTGTGTCTTCTTTTAGTTTTGGGCAAAGTTTCTCTACTTGACAATTGAGTTGAAGACATATTAATCTTGTTTCTGTTGTCTGCCCTAGGCTTTGCAAAACCATCCATGACATCCTTAGGCCTAAGATTCGGGATTTCATGGAAACATCTGCCAAGTAACCTATCCAGCAAGGGTAAAATGTCCCTGATCTTTCACCATTTTATGGGCTCTACAAAGACTACTAAAAGCTTTGTCTTCGAGAATGAAGGCATTTTACTATAGGCAGTGCATTGTGAAGGCACTGGAGTATCTCTCATATGAGGAAAAGCTAAGAAAGCTGGGATTGTTCAGTCTACGGAAGAGAAGGCTCAGGGGGAATTTCACCAATGCCTACAAATATCTAAAGGGAGAGTGTAAAGAAGGAGCCAGTGGTGCCCAGTGACAGGACCAGAGGCAATCAGCACAAACTGAAACACAGGAGGTTCCCTCTGAACATCAGGAAACACATTTTTAATGCGAGGGTGACTAAGCACTGGAACAGGTTGCCCAGGTAAGTTGCGGAGTCTCCATTCTTGGAGATATTAAAAAGCCATCTGGACATAGTCCTGGGCAGCCTGCTCTAGTTGACCCTGCTTTAGGAGAGGGGTTGGACAAAATGACGTTCAGAGGTTCCTTCCAACCTCAAATACTTTTTGATTCTCCGCATCTGCAAGCCGTGCTTGCCCACCTGTAAAACTGTCTGCCCTTTGGTTTGCAGGAACAAACTTTGGAACAGCCTTTGGTACAAGGGATGTTGCAGCAGTTTTGTACTGCTGTTACCTTTCCTCCCAGCGGACTTCCTAGTGCCAGGCATTTGTGCCAGGATTTATGCCAAAGAAAGCTGGCAGAACCCCACACAGAACCTCACCCAATGTTTTATGGAGTCTCAGAGCCAGTTGAGGGAGTTTGTTTTTCATGTGCCATCACTTGTTATGGCAGCACAGCATAACCAGGCCCAAAAGTTAACTTCTTGGAGGTCAGGTATATAGTGCAAAATTCCTCCCCATTTGAAAAGAGCTTATATTAGCATAGCTGAGGAAACTGAAATATATTCATTCTCTCCTTCACCCTGACCTCTTCTTTGAATCACTATCCTTGTTATACATCCCAGCCCATCATTTCTAAACCTAACACCGCACCTGCCCATGTCACTCCATGGATGCTCCAGTTCCCATTATGGGAAGTACAGATTTGGCATCTGGAGGATGTTTTTCCTTCTGAGGACTGAAAAAAGCAAAGCCCAAACGACACTGAAAATCCTTGTGATTTTGCACTAGTTATGATATTGAGATGTCATCTGCTTATTTATTTTCCTATTCCTGTTCTTTAAGAGCTGTTATTTTGAGAGAATTTGAACTTTCATTAAAAATAAAAAGGGAGAAGGTTGTCTTTTTGGCAGAGAAATTATTGAAACACATTCTGAATATATTCTACAGGCTCAAAACCTAAAAGGTTACTACAAACATCTCACCTTTGTTAATTTAATATAACCTAACAGGTTTCAGGGGGAAAAGTCCAGTATTTTTCTAGCCGGGAAAGATAGGAATACTGTATCTTTGGGCTTCTCGCCATACTATCGTTGTTCTCAGTTAACCCCTAGGCAATCCGTGCCTTCCTTCTCCAAGAAGAAACACTGAGCCGGGAGACAGTCATACAAAAGTTTATTTCCTGCAAATCAAGCTCTCCCTACAGGGATGACATTTACTCTAGGAAGCAGAAGAGGATCCAGTAGGAAATCTTCAGTTACCTTACCTCCCTGCCACTTTGAGATTGTATTTATTACATGACAAAGAATTTTGGCATATCTCTGAGGATGAAATATGATCTCTTGGTGAACCACCATTGAAAAAGGAGTTTGGGCTCAAGTCTTCTTTGGTCAGATTTTACCTAAATCAAAGAATCCTGATTTGCCCCAAGCTGGAGCCCATAATCACAGGGTAAAACATTCCTAACCTCTCAGGTAGAAAAGGACAGCAGACTAGCTACGGTGCTTGCTATGGAATTAATTGCTTTCCTATTCTGCGGAGACAGACTTGATAAGAAGCCTTTTAGAGGCTGAAAGATGAACAGCTGCCTAGGGAAATACAGTGGCCAAAGTTTTGGAGTAGTTTGGCAGAAGAAGCCAGTACAGAACATCAAGAACTGGAGTCTTTCCTCCTGCAAAGCTGCAGTCAGATCTAAGGGCCTGAAGAAACATTTAGCAGTCCAAAGAACAAAGGTGAATACTTCCTGGTGCTGCAAATCTTAAAAAAAAAAAAAAAAAAAAATCTAACAATCAGGCTTTGAAGAATCTGGAATTAAATATATGTGTGTGTGTGCATATAAATATATATATATATATGTCTTATTAGAAATCTAGGATACCTACGTCACTGAATCCAGGTCTTCACAGTGACAGGTAATCACATAATAGATGCTTAGTTCAGAAGAATTCATGAACACGCACATCTTGTCACTAACTGAGCTCAGCATGCGCCCCCACCTTCCTGTCTGAAACTTCACAAAACTAACAAAAGCCACGTACAACAATGTTAAAAAGGAAAAAAGTAGGAGAGTCAATTTCATAGGCCCTTACAATAGCAGGGAATTTCCTCAGTGAAAATGTGTAGTATCCTACGATAATCTCCTCTCCATAGAAAAGGAAGGCAAAGTACCTGTGCAGTCCAAGTTAGTCTGACGTGGGGGGAAATTACTTGCTAACTCCAAATATAAGACTGATTTATCAGTCTACTACTATTTGACCCAAGTGAATCAGGTACTGAAGACACAACAGATGCTCTCACTCATGAAGAGTTTACAATCTAAAGATAAGTACACTTTACTTTACAGTCTGATGAGCTGATCAGATTGACATTGACAAAACTTTCCATCTAATAGGAACAAATATTAATCCCTACTAAACTAGGCAGAAATTAAAAGAAACTGATTTCTACCTACTGCCAAAATAGCCCAGGAACTCAGTGCAAGAGGAATTTTGTGGATGCCAGAAGTATGGAAGTATTCAAATAGTGATAAGACAAATTAACAAAAGAAAAATGTGTTAAGGATATTAAATTTAAACAATTGGATATAACCTAAGGTTCAAGAAGTACTTAAGCTGCAGTACCATAGGAATGGAGAAGGCATGGAGAATAAATATTATATTATACTGACCTGGTTTTTGTGTTCTTTTCTTAGTCATCTATTACTGTCTATTATGAGGGTTGTCAGATGAGCAAATGGGTCTGTGGTCTCACTCAGTAACTTTTTTCTAATATTTTTATGTTACTAAACTGGGGGACAGAAAGGTGAAAGGCTCTACAGCTCATTAGCAGTGTCTTGTGATATAAGCACTAACTGAAATATTAAACTGAACTAACTTAAATATTAAACTTTTTTGGCCTTTACAGAACTTAAAGAGGCAAGTGTCCATTCTGCCGTTGCACTGATAAAACTTTATCTTCTATACTGCTCTGCTTGTTGAGCCTACTAAGCCTGCAGCACCCAGACTGTGTACTTTTGAAATTATAAACATTAAACAAAATACAAATACTTTTGAAAAACACATTGCAAACCAAATATTACTGCAAGGGCTAAATTATTTTTTGAGTACAACATCCAACAATAGAAAGCCATTCCAAAAATTATTTCAGTGATCCTTTCAGTAACCCTTTCATAGCATGCTGTTGGTGTTTTTCGTACTTTATCCCCTGTGGCCGTAACAAAACCAAGGGATTTATCTCAAAAACTTCATAATCACAACTACCGCCTCTTCCATTCCAGGAAAAAAAGAGGTAACATAGAGAGGAATGAGTTATCACATCTCTGTGGACTAGTCCATATAGGAGATCTGTCCCTACATCTACAGGTCCTCTTTGCTGGTGGCTTACACAGTACTGCAGCAGTGCTAGCAGATTGCAGCTACTCAATTTCTCTTCCTGGTTGTAGGAAGAAATTGTGATATAGTGTTTACAGGTGTTAGAAGGAAATAAAGAAGTGTTTGTGTTTGGATCACAAAAGAAGACAGAACTCCAGGCCTCTAGATAGAAAAAGCATTACCATTCCCCACTTGGTTAAAGCAGAATGTATAAGCCCCTACACCTATAGCCAAGAATGGCCAAGCTCTCCCCACCTTCCCAGCTGTAAAATCAGAAACCTCTGTGCAGGTTTAGACGTTGTCAAGTGACAGAAGCATAAAATGGCAAAGCAGACAACCATAGATCAGCTTCTTGGAAAGCTGGGCTCTGCCCTTCACTTGGACAGCCTTTCTCAGATTCTCATTTGAAACTATCAAGCATTGCCACATGTGTCCAGGTATGAAGCCTAGAAGCACACAAGGATGGTAAGGTTCAGATGTTTTAACACAACTTCATGGGTGATCTAGGAGTAGGCAACCTAGTCCCTAATTGAACATATGTTCCACTTTATAAGGCACCAGAAGGTAAAGATGCAGGGTAGAGCTGATTTCTCTCATATCACACTAAGGCTGTTGGCTTTCACATCATGCGAGACTGCTCGCAAAAGGGAAATAAAGTTTGTGAGAGAACAAACATTCTTGAAGATAAGACCTTGTGGACACATCAGGTTTGTAGCACAAGAGTGTCCCAGGGCACATAAGAGGAAACTGAGGTGCAGTCACACACATCCTTAGTTTGTCTGGACTGTATTACACCTCTCCATACAAACAGAAACCATTTATCCTAAAGGAATAAGTGGCAATTATCTTGGTGTTTAACTGAATAGTAGGAGTGCAGTGTGGACTGAAGCATCTAAGCAAAGGAAACACCACACAGCCATTTAAACAACAATCCCTTAAAAGAAGATTTGCCTTTCCCCCTCTCAAA
Source organism: Chroicocephalus ridibundus (assembly GCF_963924245.1). Classification (NCBI taxonomy): domain Eukaryota; kingdom Metazoa; phylum Chordata; class Aves; order Charadriiformes; family Laridae; genus Chroicocephalus; species Chroicocephalus ridibundus. The sequence continues at coordinate 59,374,416 of NC_086288.1, forward strand.
AAACATGTTTAATTATTTTCCTAATAGTTGGATTTTTTTTGGAAAATATTTGAAATAATTGATTTTTAAATGCTGCAGTGAGCATTTCAATTACTATTATCCACTTCCTCTTCTTTCATGCTCAGGGACTGATGACAATCAGAGAGCCCGGATGCCAGTCTGCATTTTGTAGCCTCAGACAGGGTATTTGGCTCCTTGGCAAGATCCACAGGCAGTTATTCTGGCAGGTCTCAAGCTGTCCCTGACTAGCAAACCACTAAGGCTGTTGACTGACTGCTCAGACTACCCTGTTCTGGACATCTGGGCTTTTCTCCTCCCCTTACTTGTAGCAGAACAGCTGTTCTGTGCATGTACTGCATTTGTGCAAGTGTGCATCCCTTCATTTATTAACAAGGAATCAAGAAAAGCATGTTTATTTGGGTCCCTTTTAAGTCACAAAACACATGGTTATCCCCTATGCTAGGATGATTTTCTATAAGTTAGAGAGAAAGTTACCAAACAAGTAGACGCAGAAACGTACATGAAAGGCCGTGGCTGGGAAAAGGTCTCTATACACATGTAGGTCTACAGCAGGCAATGCATATTGCCTATTGCTTTCTGCTGGAATCTGAAGAACACTTGTTTTAACATGTGCCTCAGAAAGTTGCCAGAGTCTCTGTAAACCCCAACTCTGACCTTAGCCACCTCTATGACTTCCTGCACAAAATTTCCTCTGCATCAAATGGGCCAGAAACACTCCATATGTGGCTGATCTCCCAACAGCATTAGCCTTAAATTATTTATTATTTTTTGAGTGCCACCAAGGTATCTGAGGCTGTGCAATACAGAGGGAAAGACGTGGTCCCCGTCTCATGAGACTTAATCTAAATGAGACAGAATGCTTAGTGCAGACTTTCAAAGTAATACCACACAGCATGAACAGATGAAGGGCCAGGCTCAAAATTTCATCACTCAACTCTGTTATTATCTAACATTATTGCAGAACATGTGTGCTTTCAGTAAGGCCAGGTGTGCATGTAAAGATTTTCTTAGATTACCTACGTCAAGATAGAAACTGATAAAAATCAGATCTGTTTGACATAATCATTCTGTCCAAAACCTTAGCATAGATGGAACAAAGTCACAAGCAAAAAAGTCTCGTTGTGATTTAGCTTACTTTGTTTGGTGAACAAGTATAGGCCGTTGTAGCCGAAGAACCGTTTTGTTGGTATAACCTGCCTCTACGTCATGGTTTAACCCCGGCTCGCAGCTAGGACCATGCAGCCACTCACTCACTTCTCCCCACTCCCAACCCCCCAGTAGTGGAGGGAGAAGAGGGAGAAAAGGAGAAGAACGGAAAAAGACTTGTGGGTTGAGATAAAGACTGTTTAATAGAATAATAATGGAAAAGGAAAATTATAATAATAATAATGGTAAAAGAATATACAACATAAAGTAATACAAGACAAGTCACTCTCACCACCCAGTGATCGACAGCCCAGCCTGTCCTGAGCAGCGATCGTGGATCCCTGCCCCCTTGGCCAACCCCCGTTTATGTACTGAGCATGATGTCTATGGTATGGAATATTCCTTTGGACGGCTCGTTCTGCCTATGCTCCCTCTCAGCTTCTATGGGAAGCTGAAAAAGTCTTTGACTAATGTAAAACATCACCTGGCAACAACTAAAAACTATATATGTTATCAGCATCACTCTCACACCAAACCCAAAACACAACAGCTACTAGAATGAAAATTAACTCTATCCCAGCTGAAACTAGGACACTCTATTAGAAGGTTTTGATGCCACTGCAACATTGTAAAATGCTCATAATGTACAAAGGCCTAAAACTGCTCTGAACACCAGGTATAATACTGGACATGGTGGCTAAATGTTTTGAAGAAAGCTTGAACTAAATACACACGGAAGGTACATATAATTAGATATCTAGCACTCAGTAACTACTTCCATGCCTGGTCATATTTGGTAATGCACATGCTTAAAAAGGTAAGAATTTGGAGTAAAATGACTTATATTTACAGCCAGGAAGAGAATGCAGATGGGTAGTTATAGGGGTGCAGCTGACACACTGTAGGTTTCCAACCTAACCTACCTCATGGCACTTTGTGTGTACACCAACATGCTTTGAGAAGTAACTTTACCCCAGTAAATGGGCAAGAAGATGATGTGGAAAGAAATGAGCAGAATTCCAGGCACAGCTGGAATCACTCACAGTTATGACTGCAAGGAAGCTGGAACAGAATGCAATAGATATGGGAAAGTCGTTAAAAGGATTCAAAAGCAAAAAACCCTAAAGAGTCAGAAGGAAAATGGATTGGCTTGGTAGGACAGAATGAATCGAGATATCTGAATGTTGAGATGGGTGAAGTATTTGAGCCAAAAACTATTTCTGTCAGATGTCCTGTCCTAGACTAGCTCACTGAGAGGATGTACCCTCTGCAACAGGGCAAATGCTCAAGATACCTAGTTTGGATGTAAACCTGAGGATAGCCTACCCAGGCGTTTTGCTTTTTACGCTTCATGGTATTTCAAATCCTGGTCTAAATTCCCATAAATGAAGAACAAACATGACTACTGACTGCCTACACATGCCCATCTGTTCAGATGGCACAGCTCCCACTAACAATTTAGTTGGGCAGTTTCACTGAAGTCTAGGTGCCAAACCAGCATACGTTTCACAAAGATAGACTGTATGACACTACAAGCACCGTTTTCTTCGCAAGATTCCCTTGTCTGGGACAGGTTTGAAGATTAGCCATCTAATACTTCCCTGTTATCCTGGTTTCGTAGGAAAAAAAGATTATGCAATTGCAGCGTGTCTCCTCATCCGTCAGCCTGCCCCCTTCTTTCCTACAGAAGTTTGGCAAATCTCAACCAGATTTGACAGAAGGGCAATGGTTTCAAAGTTATTATTTTCCTATACATTTCATTAAAATGAATAGCTGGTTAGAGGAGACCTTACCAGTGAATTTACTGAGGCAAGTTCAAATGTGTGAACTAAATCCTTACACACAACAGAAAACCTACACAGGTGAATGTTGTCTTACCCATGGGAAAAGCTACTGTCAGAACTTCACTGATACCAGGCAGAAGGGAATCCAACCATCAGACACAAATCCATAAGAAAGAGGACAGCTGCTCACAGAACAACTTGTATTTGATCACACTTCTCAAAGTATGTGACCAAACCAAATACCTGGAGGCAAATGCTGAAGAATCCCAAAGAGTTTACAAACATTTCTGGCCACAGCTCAAACACTCCATGTGCATAGCAGAATAAATTGGCGGCACACTCAGCTTGCACAGGACAAGCACAGTGCCATCCACCTACACGTAGCAAAAGTGCATCGGAATATCTGGTGGGTTTTTCAGATTTTGCGAGTTCCTCAGTAACTTCCTAATGAATGTTACAGAACTCACGTAAGCGCTCTCACGCTTTCCTGACTGTTCAGTGTTGTCCATCAAACTCTTGGCCGCAGGAGAGAACCAATTCAATGAGCAAGTCATCCATAGACATTTACAGTACAAAAGAAAAGCCTATGTGATAGCTTCCTCTAGCTGGTACAGTTCAGTTCAAGTACCTCAAGCCATTTTGCTGATAAGGCTATTTACAAAGTTGCACTGTTAAAAACTCTCAGTCAAAGATATGCTGTACTCTAAAGACCAACAGCAGCAAACCAAACTTGTTTTCTGCCTCAAAAAACAGCAGTGCAGCATACAATGAGGAAATACAGGATAGTTTCCAAACAGAGTGATAACAAAAACTGACCAATGCATACTGGTCATGAAAGAGGACAATTGTTTGTCTTTTTAGCTTCAAAAGAAAACAAAATCCACAAAACCCAATATCACCGTACCCACATCAGCTCCATAAAAGCAGCTAGCTGTAGTGAGGGATGGAGAGACCTACCAGATTTGTGCTCATAGTGTTGATGCAGCCACACAAAAATCAGTCCCAGCTGTCCTGGCTAAGAACAAGGAGGCTAAGGACATGAAGGGAACTGGATTAACAGTATTGGGGGAGATGGCCAGCACCCGCAGCATGTAATTAACGTCATCCTGGCATGAAAAAAGGAACATCATCCCATTTCCTTTCAAATGTACTGTGGCCCCAGATGATCCACCTCTACCAAGAAGTCTGTGGCAAAAAGCAGAATTTAATCTAGATGTGTGAACCGTATCAGTATCAATAGTATCAGTGTTCCCACCATGAGACCTGCCCTGAACTGGAATCCTCCCAAACTAGGATGTTACTATCAGAAAAGGCAAACCACCCTCACAAATCAGAATTCATGAACAGAAATATTTTTTTACTGAAACCCTTATTTGAAATTGATATTTTGTACAATAGCATTTTTATTTCATTGTTTCATTTAATTTTTTTTAAGTAATAACAAGTATTTTCTTTGGCAAACCTAACTAAGATTAGCATTACTCACACTGATACTCTATGCTGGGAAGAACATTTCTCTTAGAAATGGTGAATTTCGCATGTACATTAATTGGCCCTCTTGACCTTTTTGGATCAAATACAGCACAGTTTCTATTTACAGGTGGTTGACATCCAATAGAATAGCTTCACTGCAGTTCTGCGTGTAGAAAAGTGTCCCTAACAATGAGAGACACACAAATAAAAAACAGACCAACAATTTATAGTTTGATTTTTCTAACTGTAGTTTAGGACTAAACAAAAGAAACCATTCCTCGTGTTTTCCAAGAATCTTTTACTCTCTTAGATAAAATTGGTGAAGGCTTTTGAAGGATACAATTTTACTGGCAGTTACTCCTCAAACTAAATCAATAACTCTAACAATTTTTAATAGCAAAGCTCTTTCCGTCTGAGTGGCTGCAGTGCATGTGCATAAGCTGCAGTGATGTTTATTGTATATCAAGATGGAAAAGCTAGACTTTAAATTGTGTAACTTTCCATAACACAGTTTTCCTGAGGGCTGTTCAACTCAACAAGCAGCCAAGGAAAAGGGAGGGTGAATGCAGCAGATCTGTTCCTTTCCAGCTTGAGATGCAAAGGAGGCCCCACCCAGCAAACCAAACCTTTGGCATTCATCCACATGATCCTCCAGGCTAAGGAAAGAGGAGCCACAGAACAATATAGCAATACAAGCCCTCCTCACCCTTCTCATTCTGGTGCTTTCTTTCTCATAGAAATAAACTGCCCCTCATGGCAAAGCAAGCTGTCAGGTTCATGGTGCTCCATAATTGTAAAGTAGTCATGTAAATCTTGCTTCTAATATGCTAGCTTTTGCCCAGTTTCAATATGCTAGAAACAACAGATTTTTCTTCCCTGTACTGTGCCCATAGTACTGGACACAAACAGGGTACTCTTCAGTATGGAGCGAAACATGTCCTTCTTTCCAAACCTAATTATCACTGAAGCAACGGAAGACTCACTCATGTGAAATTTAAGAAGTAATCAGAATTCCCTCAAACTACAAGATTTTTACTGCAAGATCGATGTACAAATAATTTGGTAGAACATCACCATCTGGTGGATACACCCACTGACAATTTGGTTTTAATTTTTTTCTTTATTTCGCAGATAGTTCGTCGGCTCACTGAAGAATATTGTATCATAAGGACACACAAAAAATACACTCAATCCATTCAATAGTAATCTATAGCTTCTCCATGGGACAACATACAAACCTGCAAAAAGAGGGGGGAAATTCCTATTTTCATATACCATCATAGGTGGCAGACCTGTTAAATAAATAGAGGGAGTCCAGCCTTACCTGGCTGGACTCTAATCAACATCTCTTCCAGGCTGCCATGGAAAGATCCCATCCTTTGTGGAAAGTAACAGACACTTCCTCCAGCCAGAGAGCAAATAGTACTCTGCTACCAGTTGGTTAAACAGCTCATTCCTCACCAAAGCTAAGACATCTTTTTCCTTTTACTCTCAGAACTGAGCAATTAGTCTCATTCTTGATGGAAATCATTCGCTTTGCATAGTCCCTGCTCCCCGGCATGTCAGCAAAGTGCCACACTTCACAAGCTCTAACTGGATAACGGAGAAGAAGGGGAGGAAGGGAAACAGAAAACATCCATACTGTCCTGTGAAGGCAGTCTGATGTCAATCAAAAATCAGGTTGCCTAAAAACACTATCTGCCCTTAGACCTTGCATCTCATGTCTTTGAAACAAGATGTTGAACATGGTATTTTCTGTCTGCTTTGTTTAATTTTTTTTTAACCAAAAGCCCTATCAAAGGAACCATATATATGGTAGGTTTGACAGTCTCCTCGTAGCATTATTAAAAAACAGGTTTTTTCAGTTTACTTCCTACTTGTAGCAACCCTCATCCTACAGTTTCATACAGGCCTCGTGGCAATGTGCCTTAAGTGATCATTCTGTGTTTATGTCTCTGTCTGAAAGTCCACCTCCTTCTTTCAACCAAAATCTGAGAAAAGGTAGTGGTCTCTAGATCCATTATGTTGCGGTCAGTTCCATATAACTGGGCTGATACACAAATAATGGAATGGAACTTATACACCTGGGGAGACTTCTGCAGCACACAGACTGTACAGCGTGTGGAGCTCAGATGCCCAGAGACAGAAGTGCCCCAGTCACTGAAGAAGAACTTAGACAAGATCTTGTGCGACAATTCAGGCTTCAGTGCTCCCAAACTGCACGCTAAAACCCATAGCCCACTGTTACAGCCTATACCCCACATCCTTTATATTGTTTGTAACTTACTCTCTAATTCCACAAATCCCTTAGCCTGGCACACTTAAGCACTACATTATACTGACAGCAGTAGATGCTTGGCAATGAAAAAGCATAAAAATCAAACCCATTTCAACAGAAACGTGTGTTGTGTGATTTATATCATAACATTACACCAATATTAAAGCAGAGGTAAAAGTTGAGAAAGGGACAGAAAGTGGTTTTGGTGAGATTTTACATAACAACATAAAAACACAGACAATGCAGCTGCTTCCTGCTGTGCTTGTCAGGAGTTTGTATCATAAATTTCCCATAAAAACCTGTGAGGAGCAGTGACACAGTGAAGTAAGGCTCCACAGCCATTCACATTTATCCCACCCAAGACAACTCGAAAAAATGACAAATAATGTGTTTAAAAATAATAATTTTTAGGGACTACCAGGAAAAAAAGATTTTAACACATATTTCAAAAAACATAAAACAGTACTAAAAAATGGATACAAGCTATCACTAGAATGGAAATTTGAGAGTTAACAGCAAAACATTCTCTCTTATTTGTGGGTGTGGGAGAGGTCCCAGGGCAGTATGACATGAGAGAGAGCCCTGTGTTTCAAAAAATTGTGAAGTCTCAAGGAGAATCAAAACACCTGAACAGTGGTTGAATTACCTAAAGATTTTGTGATATATTTAAAACAAAAGATCTTTTAAACACAGCCAAAATACATACTCAGAAGACGACAGGAAAAACAGGATCAATAGCAGATCAGAGATAAACACATCCTTAAGACGTTGTCGATAAAAAGAAGTACAATTTGGATTCATTGTTGTAGCAAAAGCCACTTTGGAGAAAAAAAATGTTTAAAAGCAATTAAGCAATTTTACAGAAATAGTCTGGGATTTTGTGCAAAGGGAGAGAGACTCCAGGCTTGCCTCATCTCCTAGAAGCATCCCATATTCTTAGATGTGACGTTGCCATGACAACCACAACTTGGTGACCTCGTTATTTCAACCTAATCCTGCTTTGAAATTATAGTTGCTCCACCCTTTTGCCTGGCTAGCCTGATAACATAATCATTGTAAATGAGGATGGAAAAACACAGCAGGATACCATTCCCCTAGTGACATGGGACTAGTCTCACCTTATCAGGGAAACAGACCAACAATTAAACTGCACAAATCTAAAAGCCCAAAAGTAGATTTTTTTTATTTTTGTTTGCTATTCTGTTTTGCAAAAAATCTAATAGCTTGTCAGTGCAGAAACGCAGTTTGGAATAGGGGCTTTTGGGGAAATTCCTTTTAATTTAATTTAACGTCTTTATCAGGAAATTAAACAGTAATAAGGGGTAGTTCTCCTTAATTATGCATTTGTTTTGACTAACAGCTGGAGGAAGATTTAGGATCTACAAAAGAGTCAGGACAGAACTTGTATAGCAAATCAGATTGGAGTTTTTAGGTTCAGGCTTGCCTTGCTTTATTTAAACTGGTTAAAGCAGCGAGCATTACAAAATCCCAGCTGTAGCCATTGTGGAAATACTTACTATATTTGCTCACATGTTACAGGAACATTACTGTAATTCTGCTCTTATTAAACACATGGACAACAGTACTGTTGCTGTCGCAGATTTAAAGGAAACATTTTCTCGGCTCCTTGGGGAGGGACATCAGAGTTTTCTATGTACATAGGACATATGAAAGCTAGAGAAGGAAAAAGTAGAGCAAATACCTTTAAAAGAACATAAATTTGGAGCTATTGACATGTGAGCCAAGTGAAGCTTCGTAGACTGTAGTTCACAAAATCATTTTGTGACATACTTCTGTCTCCCTCCCTTTTCTGGCAGAGCAACCTGATTTGTCCCTTTCTCAGTATTTGCATGTTTTAGGATGCGGGGGCAGATCTTACCCTGGAGGGTGTGACATTGCCTGAGACTTCTTGTGGGAACAACATGCACACTGAGGAAACTAACTTTGTAAATAGCGGTCATTATTAGGAGAAGACAACAAAAAGGAAGAAAGGGAAGCTACTTTGACAGAGAAGTGCAGAGAACTGTTAGCTTGTTCAGTATGGACCCAGGACTTCTGTTATGGTTCTTTTCAGAAGACTAACACAAAGATTTCCTCAATTCTAAGCTTATGTGCCTCAGCCAGCAAAGGGGCTGAGTCAACCTCTGAGAATATGAACCCCTGATTCTAGAAAGAAACTCTACATTTTAACATTTGGAAAGGTGTAGCACTTTATCATTCTTTCTGGCTTCCATGTCACAATAGGGAAGTTGGATGGTGCCCTCTAAAATAAAGCAGCAAAGACTCCATGCACAAGCAAAGGTACCTGTCAGGCACCCACAGATTTACTCGGTGACAAGCCAGGGAAACTTTACCCAGAAACTGTTTTATTAACAGTATAGTCACAAATCTGTTAGCAGTCATCAGCTCTGAGATAGCTGATGAAGTAGCAGGGCAAATAAAGTGATTCTTTTCTGGTAAGGCTTTACACCAAAAAATCCTTTTGAATACTGCTTCAGCAGTGCTTTGGGATCGTTTTCCTCAACAGCCAAAAAAACCCCAAAGTGCTATAGCCATACATTGCTGGTACAACACAATGAGCTGAAAACTGAGCTCTCTCCTCTGTGCCATGAAAATATCTTTGTATTCAAAAGCGTCTGCAACAGGCAGGGCTAAACCACCACCTGCCTCCATTTTAAAAACTTTCCACTCTCAACTAGAGAAAATTAAGCCACCGATAGCTTACACAGCCACCTTTCACCTATGATTGGCACAAGGTGTCTCAGGCACATAGAATTTAGCTTTTCCTCAACAAAAAAAGAAAAAGTGAGACTGACAAAACACATAGCTTCCTCCACGAAGGGATCACTTAACATCCCCCCGGCCTTCCCCTTCAAGTGGGGCATTTTGCTGTCAATTGCCGATCATTAAATGATTAAAAGAGAAGAAATGTGAATGTAATCATTAGACATCTATTTCTTGAGGTGTTCAGCAGGGGTTAGAAATCAGTCTCCATTAAAATATTTTTCTTAAGCTCTGTTGAATCCCAAGAGCAGAGAATAGACATGAGTAGGAGATGTTTATACAGCACTGCAGCAGAGGAAGCAGGTTTTCCTTCACTAAAAGGCCAAAGTTCGTTCTCTTAGAATAGCAGCATACATTCCAAAATGGTGCCTCACATTTACCAAGAGCTATCAGTGAACAAGATTTATGTTCAGATTCAGATTTAGTTCTGCTACATACACCAGCAAAAGGCCAGACCATTCAATACCTAATCAGGTTTTGAGTCTGATTTTTCCAGCTTGTTTGAGATCACCATGTATTGTGTGTAGCCTGATTAATCCTTCTAACTACTGACTCTAACACACCAACAGGAATCCAGAAGCCCCAAATGAAATTCCAAGCAGGAAGCATACTTTGACAATTGATTTTTTGCACATAGAGTCTGACTTCTTAATCTGTTGCAACCTAGTTTTCTGTACTCTTTTCAAAAAAAGGTAAAATAGTGTCCTTTTTCCAGTTACGGTCCTGGATTTGAACACCAGCTAGAATTATTCTGTGTTAAAAACAGCTAACATACTGGGGAAAAAAAAATATTCCTAACTCTTTCTTGTGTAGTTAAAAACAGATAGCAGACTTTTTGCTGAAGTTGGGGAACACAATGACTCCTTACCGACGATGCTATGGAGTCCGTAGTTATGAGTTTTTATAGACAATACAAAAGTTCTTATATACAAATGATTTTCTGCTTTGTACAGATTGAAAACAAAAATAGAAACAAAGCTTTGCTTTTCTCCTAGATCAGTAGTGACACCTAGTGACCAAGTACTAAAGGAACAGCGCTTGAAGACGACCGATTTTCACAAAACTGTGCTGGACTATGTTATAAAAAATCACGTTGGCTGTGGACAAAAGCACCACCACAAAAACCCTAGGGTGTGGCAGGAGGAAGTAAAACAAATAAATACTGATATTATCTATGGGATGATTTAAGTTTACGTAGAAATGCTACATCTGCTTTAAAGAAAAATACACTGCAGTTCAAAAAGGAAGGGATGCATTTCACAAAGAGGGAAGAAACCATTTGGACAAGTAGAATGTAATTTCCCAGTAAAAACTGGAAAGAGCATTCCTAAGCATAGGACAGGGAAAAGTCTCTAGTTGTAAGAATCACAGTTTTCCATCTCATCCAAAGAGGATGACTACCAGAACAGAGTGCAACTGCTCCAGTATTACGCTTATTCTGGTACAAGTTCTTGCTGATATAGATAAGACTCGCTAACATAGCTATATTAGAATAAGTTATTCCACTCAACCTACACCAGATCTCTCTCTGTCTGGACATACTACCCTAGAACAAAAGTTATTTGGTTAACGGTAATTATCTGGATCAATGACTTGTGGATGCAGAGGAATGCTGAAAAGACTACAGTCTTCTCATAGGCTTTGTCCAGTGTTGGTCATACATTCTATCTTATGCGACGAGGGAAGAGCTATGCAGGTGCATATGTTCCCCAAATAGGCAGCTAGCTCCAATCTGCAAGTCACCTGTACTTTGTAACATGCCGTCCACATAGTGATCTTTTCCCAAGTGGCAGTAACACAGAAGCTCGGCAAGCTGCAGTAATGCTGATCAATGTTATGGAAACAGTCTTCGCTTCAGGGGGAAAGGAGGCCGCTTTCTTCCCAAGAATCACTTCTTTCCAGCCTTTCACTAGGTTTTAAGATTTGTAAAATGCTCTGTGTTGCACTTGAAATGTAAAAGGTTAAAGAGATGCCCAGGAGTAAAGTTAGGAGAGTTCCCACAGAAAGAGATTAGTCAAAATAGAAAAAAGTTTAACGAAGAAAAATCTGGGCAAACTCCATAGTAGAAGAGATTAGCAGAAGGTGTAAACTCTAGATCAAAAGACAAATGTACAGTTCAAGAGCAAAGACACCAATTTCTTCCGCAATAAATCTCAGATTATACTTACAGTGGAAGAAAATTATTTTTTTTTTAGTATCATAGAACAAGCAGACAGTGGAGACATCAGTCTAAGGGAGACATCGGTCTCCATTATTTTCACTTTGTATTCATTTCTCAGAGAAAGTGACTTCAAGTTTAAATAGAGTAGAGAATCAGGCTTGTAATATCCAAACTGGAGAAATCATGCTGATTTGTGCAAATGTTTTCACTTGCACAAAACAGTTAAAATCACAGATGGCTAAAGCAGCTGAAAAAGAAATTGAGTGAAAGGAGAGACATCCATGACCAGCAGAAAAGAGACCATTAGCCATAAAGCCAGAAAAGTTATACATGCTCCTGGCAGTATTTAAGACAGATGTACTAGGAAAATTGTTCAGAAATACAAAAGAAAACTACTCGCTTTTTGATTTTCTGAGATAAGGAATCCGGGGACCGATAATGGAAAAGGCTTAAGAATTTTGTCTTACCAAAGGATGACAGCTGCAGCTTTGATTGATAAAAATATCCAGCACAGTGACTGGCAGTGTCAGAAATGTGTGGCTCGTTACACCCAAAAAGAAATCCAGCTGTGTTACTTCTGCTTGCTACAAGCAGTTTGTCCCGTAACTATACCATCAGACTTCACTTGTACTCCTATTTGTAGCACCAGCTAGTATGAGGTCCCCTCAAAGAGGGAAAAAAAATCCAACCAAGACCAATTGATTACGCCAATCAAATAGCCCTGGAGAAGTCCTCAAAACAAGCCACACCGCACCAAGGTCAGAGAAAGGAAATGTCCCATGTTTCACCCATTAGGTCTTTTCCTCATTGCCAACAAGATAACTCATGAGACTAGCCAGTTACCTGACCTGGTTTATACAGAACGTAGATCAGTTTGTAGAGGAACAGAAGTTTTTTGTTGATTCAATCTACTGGCAAGACAGTGATTACTTTTAAATGGAGAAACAGCATAGATTCCTGAACTCAAGAAAACCACTCTGTTTGTGACTGGCCTTTGATAAGCAGTTTTCACCCTGGCCCTGAGTCTGTGTAGTATTTCTAACAGATCCATGGGAAGTGAAATATAGCCATTATTTGACCTTTGTGAAATTTTGAAGCGTCAGAATCACTGCTGGAAAACCTTTAGGGCTCCACAAAAAGGAACAGCAATGAAAACCATTGCCTCAAATTGGCAGGTGTTCAGTTTTGTTCCCATCTCCAATGCGGGCTGGCTGTGACCTCACAGAAAGTTCAGTAGGACAGGTTTGACATTAAAATAATCAGCTGTATATTGTAACATCTCTAATTTATACCTTAAATTGAAATGAACTTAATTTTAACTTGTATTAAGATTTGCTACCTTCTTCATGTGGTATCTTTCTTTATAAGTAGTGAAAGAAAGGTCAATATCTATTCACAGCATAATTTATGTATTTGCTAATTACCGTAGATTACATCTGAAGCAAGGTGATCGCACACTTGTTAGCTCTAATTACAACAGAAAAATCATTAATCGTAGCTTTATAATACAGAATAGGTTTTGTAGGTATTAAATAGGTATTTAGCTTAGTGCTGTGAAGATCCTATAGTATCAATGTGAATACCCTAAACATCCAGAGCTTATAAAACACTCTGGAATGCCTCTGCTATTTTACAGAGTTGTGATCTGAACTGTTGAATTGCCAAAGAAACCAGGTGCACATGCACTAGGATGTGGAGTGGGAGGTACTCTTGATGTTTCATAAAATGAAATGTACATAGTTTAATAAGAAAACCCTCACCTTCATGTAAAAATTCAATTTTTTCCCAAAATGAAATGGAACGCTAAGATTCAAGAACATAACCTTGTAAATAGACCTATTATTTCTTTGCATCAACCCTTAGATACTTTCCTACACGGTTTTGCCTAATGATCTTACTGCTAAATTTAACAAAATTGAGTGTAATGTACTGAAAATACACTCAACTGATATTGAACTTGTTGATGAGGAGTGTAGACCTGTTAAAATTGACAAATCTGACAAGTTCTCTATTGCCTTTTATTTTATTGCTCTTTTGGTTCAACATGTGGCTTTGCCAGCATAAAGCCTTTCTTGCTTGCTGGTTGAAAAGTCATGCTCAGGACCACATTTTGTTAGTCACGATTCAGGCTCTTCTACCAGTTTTCCTCTTTGCTGTAAATTCCGATTTGTTTATGGTACCTAGGTACAAAGGTAAAAATAAAAATATTTCGTGGAGTTCTAGAGAATATCACTGGCCAGCAAAGGTCAGAACTCTATATTTATACTATGGAGTTTTTCTTAAAAACATTTTCTTGGAGATACAGTAGCAGCAGAGACATCAGTAAAAACACTCACGCTTTCGTTTTAGTGGTGTAATCATTGCTAGATCTAGTGCTAAAATGCAGGGATTGCTACCCAGAATTTTTTGGCTGGTAAGCCACTAGAAGATTTGGTTCACAACACGACCCCAAACCAGCTGCGTTGGCAGCTGCAGTTAGTGATGTGGCAGAGGGTAGGCATATAGAACTGCAAACAAAAAGCCGAGAAAGGATGATACGCTGCCTAAATCCAGAATTTCAAAACCATATTTCTAAGCAGCAAAATTCTACTAAGCAAGTCTGCCCTAACTATGGGACTAGACTGTGAACAGCATCAATCCAAAAAGGTATTTGGTGATCTGTTTCAACAGTTAGGACTATAAGTAGTCATATAAGCCCAACTGAGGGAATTAAATTTGGATAGAAATGAGTGAATTGATCAAGGGAAGGAAATGCTTAAGCCAATTTAAAACTAACAGAACTGCCAAAATTATTTTGCCCTCCCTGACACTGACTATGTTTTCAGGGCCATATCAAGTTATATCCAACAGTCTGTGCTGAAGCCAACTCTCAGAAACAATTCAAAAGCACTTCATTCATTAAAAAAAAAGTTAAATATTAATAATCCAATAAAATGCTTGAATGTAATATACTGCACACAAAAATACAATATAACTAGTGCATAAATACCTAGGGTCTAAGTGGAAAATATCCAAGGCTCTGCCATTTGTTACATATTATACTAGTCAAAAGAGTATTTTACCAATTGCAAAACCAGGAACCTCAAAATTAGAAAAGCCCCTTTGTACATTCCAATTATAATAATGACATTAAATCCCTGTTCACGTACTTTTTTTTTTTTTTTTTTTTTTTTTACACCTGATCCTCATCAGCCCCTTTCCAGTCCAACCAGAATCAGCATTACACACTTTCTCTTCCATCCCTAATCCTCACACTTTCCTTAATAACAGTCAAAGATTGGTTCTTCACTCAAACTCATTCGCAATAGGGCACAGGAAAAGCTTCAAGGGAGAAGTCCTTTAGTTGCCCAAACCTTTCTTTATCGGCGCCTTTCCAGACCCACTCCGACCAGATCTCTAGGCTTCATGGGTTGATTCTGCTCAGCTTCAAACAGGGACTTTCAGGATGGACACTTGTGCCTCATACCTGGCAAAATCTAAGTGTTCAACATTTCCTAAGAGAAAAGCAGGGCACCAAGACCTCTCGGATAATTAGGACTTTGCTCACAGACCTTCCCACCTCTTCTTAGCATTGACATTATCTTTGACTTCATACAGGGAAAAAAGGAATTGTCAGAAATTTTCAGACCTTCAGAATACCTTACTTCAGGTGGATCCTGTGAACTGCAGTGACACTACTAGTTTTGACTAAACTATGCCTGCAAATCCACTAGAAAGGTTTTAGAATGAACTGTTACCAGCTTGCCGGTAGATGTGCTTTCCACTGATTTAAAATAAAGCACCTGTGCCTAGTTACCCAGTCACAATCAAACCTTGAATGAGGGCTAAGTTTCTGCTTCCCAGCTAATATAATTCATAAGTAATATTTATGCCTGCAGGAAATGTTATGAAGAAACCACAAAGTTGCCTCCAATTTCAAATTAGGAGATACTTCTGCATTTAGTTCAAATAGATTCACATGAGTGACATCTAGTCCAGCATATGGCTGCCTACAGATATCTGGAGATGAGTGAAATTTTTCCCCTCCGATGCTTCCTTTGCAAGGCCAAGACCTCTCCTTTCAGCTGTAGTTCAGACTGCAGTAATCCATTCCTTCCTCACTTCTAAAATAGATTACAACACACTACTCGTGTCCACTTGAAACTGCAGCTCTGCAGCTGCTCTTCTTACATTACTCTCACATGCAACAAAAGGTACTTGTGCTCCTCACATCTGCCATGGCCTTGGATTTGTTTGGATTAAGAGAAATTCTGATCCTGTGGTTAACACCTAGTTGTATCACTGTGATCCATTCAAGTAGCTGAGGAAAGAGGGAGTCCTCTGGCTTGCAACCCTCAGCTTTGATTATTTTTAGACTGAGGATATACTTGGCTCCTGATCCTACTCTTTGTTCTATTTTTCCAAGAGGGAGAAAACCCGATGAACTTTAAAATATAGGCTTTTGCATATCTGCTTCTAGTACTGTTGTGTTCCCAGGTGATTTACAGATTATTTTACATAAATATGTAATTTTTATACTTTATATCCACCCTGAATGCAATCAAGTACATTGAGAAAAGTATGTGATAAAAAACAAATACAGACGACTGAAATAGAAAGTATTATTAAAAAGCAGAGCCAGCTGAAAAACTGAAATTAACATCATAGTTTTCAAAATAACACAATATTTTCCATCTAAACTATTGTTTTGTGGTCTTTTCTATTTTTCATTTCACATTTCAAGTACGACGAATATTGATTTGTCACAGACAAGTACACCCACAAGAACATTACATTTCATGTTATCCCACTTGCTTTGCTAAAACTTTTGGTATTTTTTAGGGTTTTTTTTCCTTATTTTTGTCAGCTGGGTAAGGGGGAGACACAACCTCAAATGAAACAGGAAGTCCTCCTTGTGCTATTTATACACTATGGAACATAAGTGCCTCCCAACATTGCAGCTGTGTGGCAGACAGGCAATGCAATTGTTTAATGCAATTTAGTCAAGAACAGCTAAAGAAGGAAAAATCTGACTGAGGAAAAATTCGAGACAGATTCCAGCTCTGCTCATTAAGGTTTAAAGAAAAGTACTTTATGTGCCTGAATGACTGCCTTAGCATGGTGTGCTCCTTTCCAAGTCCTGAATTTCATGCTGCTTATTGTTCCTAAAGCTGAGTTCAATTTTGTACAGCATCCATTTAGAATGACTTGTATGTTTTTAATTTCTCCTTTGAATACAGAATTAAAACAAACAGGTTAGGCTGGGTGGCTTTATTAAGAAAAAAAAAAAAAGAGTTTTGAAAATGAAAACTAGGTATGCCTAGTGCACCAAAAATCAACTTTTGTTCATTTACTCCTCCTTTTCTTCTGTTATCTACAATAGGATAGTTTAGCACTCAGCTTTCTCAAAGACGTGAAGGAAAAAGAAGTAATAAGAGCACCAAGGATACTGAAGTTACATATCCATTTCGTGCGGAAGTCTTAAATTAGAAGAGAGCATCAAATGGACTTTGTTGTTTGTTGCAAAAGAACTAGGTAAAGGTCAAAGTGAGTCCAAGGCAAACGGGAGACAAGTAAAATATCAAAGATTTCAAGAACAGAAATTTGGCTGCTCTGGTATTATGAATACATCCAAGGTTTTTTTAATGCCCTAATTTGTTCTTTATTCTTCAGTACTGCAAGGCAAGACTAATTTATTACAACAGCATTAACACCACTTTAGAATTTCAATTTATTGGCATAGAACAAAGGTAAGTTTTAAAAATAAAAAAGATAGAACTATGTGCAGATAAAACCCTTGAGGACGTTTAGATTTGATATTGGGGTCTCCTAGTTTCTAAAATCTTGGGGTCTTGGTCTTACCATTGAAACAAAACCCCTTCAACCATACTCAACTGACATTAAAAGTAGGACTATGTGTGCAATGGAAATAACTTCTGCATTCAGTTCACTTCAGTAAAAAAAAAAAAAGAAAAAACAAAAAAAACACACACACCAAAAAAACCCCAACTCAATCTTGTAAAGAAATAAGCAGGTTCAGCTCAGAATATGTGCATTAAACAAACATTTAGAACTTTCCATTGTTGGGGTCCTCATTTAAATATACCTATGCCTAAAACGGGTCATTAAATGTGTTAGAAATTGAAGCTCCATTAAATTCCTAGCTCCATCAATGTCAGCTGGCACTCTGCTGTTAACTTCTGTAGAATCAGGATTTCATCCAAGATGGTACAATCTAAAACAAGTTCTGAGAAGTTTCAGATGCCCTATTTCTCACAACAGGTATCTTGAAAATATAAAAAGTGAGGTTATAAAAGTTAAATTATTTTTGCTGCTAATGATTTTGATTACTGTGTTTATTGATAACTGTTGAATCAAACAACAATTACAGAAGTAGAGACTCCAGGCTTGCAGATTGTCATCTTTGTTGGATAACAAACTAGGAGTTCATGTTATATTCACTAGAAAAAGAGAGAGAAATAGAAGAAGAAGAAAAAAAAGAAACCTCTGTTCCTGCCAGTGTGCTTAGAACAAGGAAATAAATTCCTCCCCATCATCCAAGTAGCAGCCACCGAACAAGAGCAAATAGCCTCCAACAATTTTCCAGGAGTCCAAAGCATCAATTATTCCACACACAGATGTCAAATCCTTCTTCTCAACTTGTAACAACTTCCACAATACAGTTATGTGTTAGTCAAACAAAACAGATACAGCAATACAAAACCTCAGGCATAGCAGAGAGAAATGGCTAGCAGAAAGGGGAGTAACTACCAAATACGTTATAGTAGAGCCTCTGCATCCAAAAAGCTTGCTTGTATCTCACTCACACGCCTGTCATGGCATCAGTAGGTCTAACAGAAGATATTATCTTCCCTTAAAAACCTTAACTATGTTATCCAGTATGAAACAAATTATCCCTTTTGAAAACATAGTGACAGTAGATGGGCTACAGAAAACCCACTAACTGAAACATCTGCTTGCCTCCTGAACTGTTCCCTAAAGCAGACAGAAGAGAATCAAAGTAAAGTTGGAGAGTCCAATTTCAGTAAAGAAGCCATAGCTCAAATACTGACTACAACAGAAATTCTGGGACACGGCCACACAAATACCAGCTAAGGCAATTATTAGCATGTTTCAAATAATTGTATTGTAATTTCCATGCATCAAAGAAAGTAGAGGCAAGGACAACAGACGATCAGCAGGCAACAGACAGTGCCCTTGACTTCCTCTTTGCCTTAGCTTACAGGAACGCTCACAGTAAAATGATTATAATAGAAACCCTGCAAGAACAGAGATGTTTACATTGTGCTGTTTTGTATCATATGGGGCAGATTACTGATGCCACAGTCAGTGATTTCCTTTTCCTTTTCTTTTTTTTTTTTTGTTATTTCTCAGCAAATTTCTACTTGATGATTTAAGCGTTAAATCAAAATTTTCCTATTCTTCCCCCAGAAATCATTTGTGGATAAGTATTGACGTCCAGGTCTCCCTTTACATTGGTAACTGAACACTTTACAGTTCACATACAGATGTTTATTTTGCTCAGCCATCTGTTCCATCTGAAATACAAAAGAGATCACAGAAAATGAACTCTTACTCTAACTCTCTTTCTGAGTACACAGACAAACACCTGGGTTTCCAACAAAACAAGTCTGTTGTTTTTCACAGTGTGTCAGAAAAGATTGCACTTTACAGACAACTCAGAAA
Organism: Chroicocephalus ridibundus; assembly: GCF_963924245.1. Classification (NCBI taxonomy): domain Eukaryota; kingdom Metazoa; phylum Chordata; class Aves; order Charadriiformes; family Laridae; genus Chroicocephalus; species Chroicocephalus ridibundus. The sequence continues at coordinate 59,393,749 of NC_086288.1, forward strand.
GTCAGGTCCCCGATCTGAAGTGTGGAATCTTGGTAAGATAATTGTGAAGAAGTGATGACTGATGATGGGATAAGGGAGCATACAGATAACTCTAGAGGTATTTTTATTTGCAGGATGGTGTTCCGAGTCTTGAATTTCTTTTTTTTTTTCCTTTACAGTTATAGGTATTTGGTTCTTTTTTTTTCAGACGTGCACACAACTAAGAACTAGGTTGCACCAGAGCAGATGTAGCAAAGGGTGGTAAGCTGAGAGAAATGGATTTAATGAGACTTGAAGAGGGAACGAGGTGTGCAGTGGTGCAGTGCCAAAATAAGAGGGTCTATTTTCAAGTGCATGGAAGAGTCAGCCCATAAGAATCAAGTCACAAGAGAGCTGTCAGGTAAGAGGTACATGCAGAGAGGGCATGAAATGGGAATGATAAAGACCGGAAAAGATATACACATAGTATGCAAAACAGCAACAGGAAAGAAACTCAGTTTGCAAAGGCCATTAAGAAGTATCCAGCTTTGAGTCCATGACAGAAAAGGGAGAGAACTGTAAGACAGTAAAGTCTGTAGTGGAATCTGTTAATTGAAAAGAAAGTTCAGCTACTTGGGCAACTGGAAGACAGCAGAGAAAGGGAAAAGAAGGGTATAGCGGCTATAGTACTGTCAGAGAAGTGGTTCTCATGAGTACGAAAAGATTGTGGCTGCCTGGAAGTAGTGCTTACCCAGCCCTGTCTCCTGGTCATACGTCTGCATGAAAAACTGGCCCTTTATTTGTTTCCTGGTGCCTGCAGCTGTCCAAGGCTGTTTCAAACTTTGATCCTGAATACTAAGTGTTTCAGAATGCCTACAACCTAAAAACTGAGCCAGAGTGTGATCTGATCCCCCAATAAATGTACATAAGTAATTCAAATCTGATCAGAGAAAGCAACAGTAACACCTTGAGCCAAGAGGGTTCGCTCTAACTACTCACATTAACTATTTATTTCAACATATAATCAGTCAAATTTCCACACACTAGCCAGTTCTTACTACATGTTTCACGTGGCCATCATTACACTAGGTCATACACTCCTGTATTACAACAGATATAGGTATACCACAGTACTTGACATGAGGATGAAAATCTTTCATTTTATACTCTCTGAAATTAAACAACCAGACAAAGTATGAAGTTTCACGTGATGGAGCCCATCAAATTCATGTCCTGATTCCTGCTGTCAGGCTTTAAAACGGAATCATACTTGCGGACTAAAAGCCAGGCCTAGAAGAGAGCAAGTTACACAACCTTGCTTATTTTACATATAAAAAAAACCCCAAACAACAAAAAACCACCAAACCAAAACAAGCAAACAAACAAAACCCCAGCAATGACAATCTTTAAACCTGGAGTTTCTGTGGAGATATTCCTACCTTCAGGTTCCAAGTGTGGAGATCTACCTCGCACAACAGCCTGACTGATCTCCCTGTGGACCAAGTGGCAAGTAGCTGCTACATGAGGAAATTTTGTGGTTTGTGTTTTGGTTTTTTTTTTAAAGGGAAGCTGTCTGATATTACAGCAATAATCTTTTTTAAAAATGGGAAATTATAATTCTGAAAAATAAATGCATGAAATATATGCACTATAAAACCAAAAGTACAAACTAAAGTTTTGGCTGTAATTTTATGACATACTAAAGTATTTGTTCACCTACAGAAATAACCCCTCAATATTACATTTGAAAAATGTTTTGGTGTATTTGATGCACACACGGGTTTGGAAAATACGAGCGAGAGTAAGAGTTGACACAAGTAAGGTGATCATTGATAGATCTGTTAGCAATACCCACATACACAACCATCTAGAATTACAAAAAAAAAATAAAAATAATGAACTACATTCAGAGATATCCAAACTGGCACTAGCCAAACTGGATGCAGTTCACTGATGTTGTTATGGTATAAATCTACTAAAGGTGATTTATCTCATACTGAGCACAGCTACTGCATCATAGGAAGAAAGCTAAGCTAGCCCAAGAGGTGCTTTACCACCGACACTGCAGAACCAGCTTCATTTGCAACAGCTCATTTAGATCTAGCTCATGAGTCTGTGCACTGCACCGCACTGTGTGGTACAGAAAAAACAGAAATAGCCAAGACAAAGGAACGAGCTTTTGGATACCTTGAGATTTATATTCAGCCCTATTGCTTGTGGGTGAGTTTTTTTATCTGACCTCCTGCACTACAAAAAAATATTCCTCCTCTTGCACACGTGAAACTTTCAGCTTCTCTGTTAGAACGGCTATGTTTTATCACAGTGAAGAGGGTTTATGGAGCGTGCCTAGTGAGGTAGGACATCCAAGCCAAAGCAAGTTAGATTCATTCAAGTTTATACTAAAGGGAAATGGCAACACCTCTCCTATAGTCCTTTTATTAGGCCACATTATTGACAATGTGTTTTTTGTACTGATGCCTTAGGCATGAAACAATTAGGCTATGTCACATATCCAAAGTAAAAAGGGTAGACATCCTTTTATAGTAGAAAAGATACATCCACAGCTCTTCTTACTGGGCACTGCTGTTGGTATAGCCTGTAACAGCTGATCTCATGGCATAAAAAGGACTCTTAATAGATTGTGCTTCAAACACCCATCCTTTCTGATTCTCTTACTACTATACACGTCAACATACATATACACTCCTTACACATTAATCAGTGGGAGTTTACACATAGACTAGTCAAAACCACCCTTATTTTAGAAAAACTGGTTCAGTCACTGCCATTTTGCTCTCAGTTAACCTCATTCAAAATAATGTCTCTCTCCGTGCTAGCTTTGATTTGATATATAACCCTTTCAGACTCATTTCTGTTGTTGTTCTTGATGCATTCTGTTCCATTCTCTACCTGGATATAACCACATGGACTAATGCTGATGCTGTACTAAGTACAGTGACAGCATTATTAAAGCGCTATTTTGTTGTCCACAATAACCTCCCTCTTGTGCCTCTGGTGTTCTGTAATTAGGCCCCTTCAGACACACAGTTTGGTTATTATGGTTCATCAACTTATAATGCATTATTCCAAATGGCAGCATTTTCATTCTCTTTTTCCTTTTCTTTTTTTGCTGTTAAATAAAAAAAAAAAAAAGAAAAGCCAAACAACCAGATAATGGAGGTAAAAAGAATTACTCACCCTTCATCTCGATCTAACATAGCGTTCACAGGCAGCAGGGATAGCAGGAAGACTTTCTTGCAAAGAGAGGAACTTGAGCAGCTTTATAGGACAACAACCTAGGAAGAAATGACAAGCCAATACCCACTTTTACTGTTTGTAAATCTGAGCATTGATTCTCCTTTCACAAGTGGCTTTCATCAAATGCAAATCAGAAGCCTGGCATCTGCTTGAGTAACCAGGCAGCCCTGTCCCCCTTTCAGGGGAACAAAAGCCATACAATCAAAGGGTTTTAAAAGGATGGCAAACTTATTGTAAGCTAGAAAAGGTTAAAAGTCTGCCAGGGATTAAATATACCTCTCAGAACTCCCAAGTATGAAAGCACTGGTGACCTTTATGAATTTTTTTTTCTGTGAAATGTTTCTGTATATTTGAAACATGATAAAAAGTGACAAAACAGGAGAAAAACAAACTCATTACATGTCTCTCTTCCCAACTGATTTTGAAAGCTCCAGAAGGCAAATTTAGATCTTTTTGTTTATTCTCAGATTTCAAAAAAATCAACCAAAAGCACCCTGGCTATCGTAACAGGGCCTACATGCGCTCCCTGCATCAGTGACAAGTCATCTTCTGAAAAGATGGGTAACAACTGGAATTCACCCCAAACATGCAATTTCCTCGCCTCAGAAATCTTCACTAAGACTGGCACACTCTGCGAAACGCCTGAATCATATCTGGGTAGCAAAAACCTTTTTTTTTTTTATATATGCTGAAATCTTGCTACTTCTACTTACTTCAGTTAAAAGCACGCATTCTTAGCGCCAAGGAAAACCAGATTACTATTTCTCCTAAAAATCTTATGGAAAAATGTCTAATACTAATTGAACATGTGTATTTATTGTGAAAATAAAGCCCTTTTCTGTCTGGTAACAGCACAAAATAGGCATTTAAACAAAAATATGTTAAAAACACTTAACAAGTTCATCAGAGTGTATCTTTCTAATAGCCTTATTCGTCATTTACTTGGGAATAATCACAAAGCTCATCCCAATGACTATGAAGCTAAAAAACAAGATACAAAGATCTGAAATGAGCCTGAAGTGTCAGTTTAATAAAATTTTTGGCTTTCTGTTTAAAGATTGATTCCAGATTCCAAAGTACAGAAAAGAATACCATTTTGCACACAAGTTTTAGCTTCATAAGAACATGATTTGTCAATGCTATTAATAACTAGATGGATAATAATTCAGTCAGTAATGTCTTGAGGATCCTGCTGCTGTAAGGAAACCACTCTTTATAATTATAAGCAATTTAATTTAAAACAGGCCTTGGTTCTAATGGTTTTGAATACAGTCATTGCCTGACAGAACAACCTATGATTTCTTCTGAAGGAATCATAACTGTCCCTGGTGTTTAGAGACAGCTACAAAGCAAAAGCTGGCAATTCTTTAAGGCAAAATCAGAACAAAAGATTTAAATCAATAGGAAAGATTTTATTATTTTTTTTTATGTAGTATGAACTACATAAATCAAATTATGAAACTCAGTGTCAGAAAATGTCATGGAGCCCAAAAATATGAACAGATCTGAAATAAAAGTACGCAAAATAAGGGAGAAACCTATTGACCCCTATTAAACATGACAGTACAAGTGTTACCTCCAGGTCAGGACAGACTGAAAAATACCAGGCTTACCCTACACTTTCTGTCTTTATAATTCTATGGTTTTGGCATCTCATGTTGGCAGATATCTTTGTTGGATCACCCCAGGAATAAGCTGTCTTGAAACAAACAGCCTTGTCCCTGAAGCACAGAATCTGCAGTTCAAATAACACAGATGCAACTGACAAAAAAAAAAAAAAACACACACAAACCAAAAGAACAAACAACAAAACACAAAAAACCCCAAAGGAATGATGATTTAAAAATGAAGGATCCAAGAAAAAGAAACCAAGAAGCAGGAAACAGATTCTGTTATCATTGTAAACACAGAATGTAAAAGTTTACTTCAAGGAGGAAACATCACGTAGATGTAAAATACGAATGTTGATTGCAGGACTAAGCATCCTGCATTCTGACCATCATGACTCAAAGCCCACCCACGCTGCTGCCAATGGTGATTTCTCACAAACTCAAACTCCTTGCAGGGAGCCAAGAGAGCTACAGAAAACCAAACGGGGAGAAATCAAATGATCCCAGACTACAACAAATGAAATAAAGGAAGGGGTCAAAGCATCAAAAGTGGAAAAGCCAGGGAACTGGAGAGAGACGTTAAACAGAGCACTCCTAACAGTGACCACCGCCCCCTGACACTACCCAAGATGCTGATGGATGCTGCCAAGTGGCGGCCTGTCCAGGAGCAGAGACATCACTATCAGAAACAGGATACTGAGCTGGACTCTGCATCTGATATTGAGCTGGCGCTTCCATCTAACCGGCTAAGAAAGTTCTTAAGGGAATACGATCAGGAAAAGAAAAACAGAAGGTTCTGCTATGCTGTTTTTCCAATACAGTACCTCATGTTCAAAGTCGATCTGCACCTGCAGCAAGGCTTTCCCCACAAAGACCTTGTTTTAAGTCACATCGCAAGACCCTTTTCCTCCTAAAAGGAATGTGATTTTGCATAAAACGATGTGATTTAGGGTATCTATTCAAATACCTGTTTCAGACCCAGAAAAAATATGAAATTCTGTGCTGAGTCATGCCCAGAATCATTCTTACCTTCTTCATGACCCTTTTCAGATGCAGCTATTAGACACTGTTTACTGAGAAAGATGATAAATAAACTACTTGCTTATTAGTCTTGCAAATAAGTCACTTTCACAATATGAGCCTTGCACAACTTATTATGCAGATGACTATGTTAGATGAAAACAACTGATCTTCCCAGACCCTTCCCTGGAACCACAAAATGTAAGAACAAGTGTTAGCTGCTGGAGCAGCATCCTTACTTGCCACTCAGTTTAGGCTGTGTGAAACTGCTAGCAAATAGTTACTTCAGTTATTTAGCTGGTAAGGCTCTATGATACTCTTTTCTATACAGCAATTAGAAAGAAGGTTTAGCTGAAGATGCTCAGCAAAAATTTCTATACTTCAGAGTATGAACTATGTATCTGATTAAACTCACAGCTTGATGTACCTTGTCTTGACAGTGTTGAAGAGTGGTATTGTTAGAGATTAGACTGGCATGCTATGTTTGCTTAAGATAACTGTTCTAGAGTATCTGCAATGATGCACGTTGCACAATAAGGATGATAAATTTTACTAATGCTATCCAAAATGCTGATAGCCTAATGTTAAGTACAGTATCCTTGTTTATTATGTTTACACAAGATAGCCCCATGTAATATAAGCATGACACACCGTGATAAAATTTAATGTTAACATAGACATTAAACTAGCATATTATTATTTTCCACTTAATCCCCTGGTTTTAGCCAGATCTCACTTGAAGCTCTGAAATATTATCAGATAATACATGCTGATTATCCCTTGAAGTATAAGCCAAACTTTGTTTAAATGTTAGTTCTTAAGTCCCATTAAAACAATGGGTTATTTGTGTATAAACAATGTAAGCTCCCCACTCCTCAGTCTATACCTACGATAACACAGATTAAAGGTTAAAATCCTCCTAGTCTCATTAGTACTTTTAATCATATTTCAAATTTACTTTACTATCAGAGCAGTGGCAGTCCTGACCGTAAATTTTTCAAAGATTTTTCAAAACAAAACCATCAAATATTTAAATTGCATTGACTTCTCACCTTCTCTTCCATCCACGCTTCCACTTCTTTCTCCTCCCATACACACAAACACACGTGAACACATTCACACCCTCACAAAAAGCACTGAAGATTAGAAAGAGTCAACATTTTTAATGTGGAAGTAGAGAATATACTCTCATAAATGTGAAGCCACCGTGGTTTAAAGTCTAAGCATTCAACACGTAATTTGTAACTTTAATCAACACATCTCATTTTGCTAATGCATACTGACTGGATGCCTGAGTGCTAATGAGCGTCCCTGAATGCTAATGGCTCTGTGAAACTAGATGGCCTCTGAGCATCACATGGATTATCTAAAACTTATTTGCATCTCAGATTCCCAGCACCATTCAGCTTCACCTCCCTTTGACCTTGACATTTTATAAACCAGGGAGAATGGTTGTGTTATGAAAGAAAAGCCAAAACTAAACAAAAAAAAAAATGCAGGCAAGGACATATCCATCTAGGATATATTTGAAACAATTTACTGAGTTGAATATTCTGACACTAGAATGTGATCACTGTAAGATATCGTACATCTTATCTCATCATACTTTGAACTCTAACGTTTACCAGGACATATGCTTACAAATAGAGTTGCTGTAGCCAAGAAGTTTTAAGGATCTAAGTAAGACAAGGGTTGTGAGAAGAGATAATACCTTTTAGAACTTATTGATTTGCCAGCAAATAACGGTATTAAAGATAATACACATTACTGCATGTATTACTAAGAGGTAGCATAATAACACATACATCATAAATTCAGTGCAGTTGGAAAATCAGACAAGGTTTCGGGCCCACAAATCCTTCTTCAAATCCTATCCCATGTATCAAAATAATATAATCCCTTTTCCCCATCAAATAACATTTATTTGCTGACTGTCAGATGTGCTCTGTAACTTTGCAAAAGCCCCAGCATCCTGCCTGAACCTGTTCCAGTGAGCAGACACCGCATCGATGCCCTGCTTTAAAGGGAAGCCTGTACTCAAGGTATGATTTCAGTGCCCTGCATGTCACAGCTCTCTGTAGAAAGTTGGAAATACTTTCTCTGAAAGCCTTTTTTCTTTGTAAATTGTTTCCATGTACTAATTTTTCTGTGAAGAAATGCATATATATAAATATACATACACATTTACATATTTTCAGGAAAAGAAACTTACTTTCTTGTCTGCCAAGAAACATGAGAAAAATTATTATTGAAGAACACCATGCAAAAGTTATTTTAAAAGAAAATGTCTTTCCACCCTTTGTTACTCTCAGAATAAACAGACACATAACGTCCAGATAACGTTTAGATCTGTTTCCCAGCTTTAAAATACAGTGGAAGTGTTTGATGTATTGTTCAAGTCAAAACCCAGAAGAAGCCATTAGATCATCTGACGTGATCTCTGCAATGTACAGCACCTCAAACCACTACTCAATCACTTCTCCTATTAAACATAATTTCTAACATTAATTTTTCAATTTCTACTTCCAGGTGATAGAACCTACTGACATGTAGAAAAAAAAAATTAAAGATTTGTACACTTCTGTCTAAGCTTTTCAATCCATCTAAACATACTACAATTGGCTGCCTCACCCAACTTGTCTTTTTTTTTTTTTCTCCACATTTTCTCTCTTCTGAATTTTATCTAGTACTTTAGGATTTGTTAAAAGTTACCAGCTTACCAGATTTCTTTCTAGTTCTTTAAAGACTGTTTGGTACAAATTATCTGCAACTCTAAAAGTGTTTATCCTTTAGTGACTATCTGTACCCTGAAAAGTACTTTCTTATCCTCATGGAATGCAAACACATGGCTTTCCAAGTACAGAACAGAAACTCTTACTAAATATTTCTACACATTCTATATCATTATTAATGATTTCATTATCTCCAGTTAGTAATGGATCTATAGCAGGACTAGGACTTCTCTGACTCCTCATTATCGTTAGCTTTGGGTTTCTCCCCTATTGTTCTTGGCTTCCTTATGAGTTTTCTAGATTTCCTATCTTCCAAATGACATACACTGCTATTTATTTACACACAAAAAACCAAACAAAAACAAAGACAAAAACCAACAAACAAACAACTTTTCTGTAACTATATGTAGTTACGTGTCCTACAGGAAGAGAACTAACTTCATGAAACCCTCTCCAGAGACACTTATACAAAAATCAGGTTTGGTTAAGACTGAAGACAAATTTGTCAAAGGTGGAGCTCAGAGGATCACAGATTCTTCTGGGAGAACTCAAACCAACACCTGAAACAAATTCCATATCATCACCGAAATTAAAGTATTTTGGGGTCTTTCAGATAATGCCACTGTAAAATCAAGAAGCCTAAGACCCCTGCATTGAAAAGGTTGTGATTTAACATTTATAAAACACAAGTTAGTAATAAAAATGTGGTGAAACAATTAGATTTGACATTGTAAGGAACACCTTTAGCACATCCTGAACAAAGACCACAGGGTGTAATGTTTGTTATGGATGGACTTCTCCACACATGGTAGGTGCTAGCAGCTGCTAGAATCATAACAAGAATATATAAAGAAAAAACTACAATGTAAGAAAAAAAGCTAACATTTTAGCAGAGTTAAAGCTATGTAGGTGACTTTAATCAAGAAATTAATTGTTACGGGTCCACTCCTAACACTTTGCACAACTGATTTTCAAATACATCACATGGCTGGACAACAAACGAATGAAAAAGAAAGCATCATAATCTACAAACCCTTCATATCAGTAACAATCAAATGAACATATCAGCATCTTGGACTGATATATATGAGATTTATGCAGAAGATTCCCATTAATACCACTGAAAATTTACTAAAGCTTTTAAGCACAAATGGTAGAATAATATTTTATAATAAACTACATCATGTGATTTTGCAGTCCGAAATAGTCGCATTTCTATTCATTGTCTTCTTATGTTAACAACAAAAGTTTAAGGAACTGTAAAGACTTATTCTAAAAATGTTAACTTTAATGAATTTTATGACTTTCAAATAATTTGTTACTGTCTTAATATGATATGCAAAGATAGTATTATCAGATATTTAAAGAACTTTGAATTTTTAATTAGCTTGATAATTTGCAACAGCTTCTTGGCTAATACCACAGTATATACCTCACTATTTCCCACTTCCCTGTAAGTTGCCTAGATTTCACCGACATCAGACAAGAGCCCAAACCGCAGGCTGGCTTTTGCCGCAAATTGTGAATTGCTGTGGTGGGTTACGTCATCTGAGCAAAAGGACCCCATCAGCTACTTAATTGTCCACTGTTTCTGATAACACACTCAAGGCAGGCAAAAGTCAGTTCCTCAGTGCCACATTACCTGTACTGTGTTACTCCAGCACGCGCCTGAAAGAGTCCTAGCAGGTCGGTGAAGCTACTCCAGGCAGAGCCCATGGGGACATGGGGCAATTCACACTTCTCAGACCTACTATTCCAGGCTTTCTTCTGACGTATCTATTTTACTTCAGCCCAATTCGTGTTCAAGTTTGGAGGTTTTTCCTCCATAGTTACACACAGCTAACAATTTTAAATGTTAGAAGAGGAAAGGAAGAATTAGAAAAGTCAGTGGTATTTCATAAGGGGCCTACAGGAGAAATGGGGAGGGACTCAGGGAGCACAGTGATAGGACGAGGGGTAATGGTTTTAAACTGAAAGAGGGGAGATTTAGATTGGATATTAGGAAGAAATTCTTTACTGTGAGGGTGGTGAGGCACTGGAACCGCTTGCCCAGGGAAGCTGTGGATGCCCCATCCCTGGAAGTGTTCAAGGCCAGGCTGGATGGGGCTTTGAGCAGCCTGGTCCAGTGGGAGGTGTCCCTGCCCAGGGAAGGGGGTTGGAACTAGACGAACTTTAAGATCCCTTCCAACCTAAACCATTCTATGATTGCATATGCAAGAAAGGTATTTTCAAATTTTGTTGTTCTTTAAATATTTTTCCCTTTTTTTTCTAAAAACGTTCTTCCAATATAGACAACCCACAGAGATGAGTAAATTAACACTGTTTCTGAGCTAACGTCTGCCCAGGTTAGATACTTCTTGAGCTTTTCTCCCATATATTCACTGCTCATTAGAGTAGCCATCTAAATGTTGCTTTATAGTCCCTTGAAACATTTGCCTAGTTCTCGGGAAAACACGCAAGACTACGCTTCACCTTGTGTGGCTGACAAAACGAAGCTTATCCTTTTATTATTAATCTTATTATCTCTAATAATGGCTTTAGAAGCTACTGTCCAAATATCTTAAAATAACTCCATATAGCACATTTTAATCCTGGTTTAACACATCCCTTTACCAAGGGAAAGCAATCCTATTAATGATTCTGATAACTTTGTGATATATAGAAATAGGTGTTGTCTTCAGTCAAATCCTTCTCCTTTTCTGCTTAAAACCTAAACCAGAATTAAGAACCTGGGCAAATCTCTGATGCAGTAATCCACTGACACACCAAGCACTTCCGTGAAACACGTTACCCCACAACACTAATTTTACGTTTGCTGCATTAAACTATCATAGTCTTTTTTGAGCACTGATGCCATGTTTTCACCCCAAGTGTCAGTGCATTACAGGTGTATCATAGTTAAAACAATTTCTTTAGCCATTTAGTCTGTAAAGCATAAAAGCTTTATGGCCTCCTACTGCATCATTCTGTGCACATTTATTCTACAGAATGATAACTCTGAAGTTTAAATAAATCTTTGGGATACTTTTTCTGATTTTGACCTAACTATTTAATTTCTAGTCAGGTCTTATTAAAATGACAGGAAAAATACTGTCAAGTTTCTATATTTTAGCACTTTAATTAATTTTTTCATGTGTAGAAAGTATTATAATTTCCCATAAATTTACAAATATAAAAAAATTAATGACATATCATCTCTTTCCCACAAAATTTGAAAGAAAGTTTTAAGATCACATTTCCATTTCTCAAAATGTTTTCATCGTGTTCCTAGTTTGTAATATGAATTATCTAGAAATGAAGACAGTTACTTCTTAGCAGGAATAAGAGAGGTCAAGTCAATCTCTTTTACATACAAACAAAAAAAAATCCAGATCAAAATAAAACCCTCTCAGCTGCAGTTCTTACAGTAATTTTGTTGTTTTTCATGAGGTATTTTCCCCTGCCTCCCTCCAATGAAACAGGGATATCATTAATTCTACAGTCAGCAGCTGAAACCAGTTAGTCTGACCTCAGATGTTACTGATCACATCCCTTCCTGCTAGTAAACCCCAGACTACAAAAGATATATCGCTCTTCCTTTCTGACTAGAAATTAACAAAGCAGTCAGGCCAGAACATTATTCCTAACACAAACACGCATTATTAGTTAAAAATACACCTCTCTGAGTGTTTTGATCCAAAGTTCATGGCCCTATAAGGAAGAGAAGGTAGAACATAGAAGCCGTACTGAAAGCTACGTACTACTTTAACCTATATGACTTTCCATATTCAAATTACAGTAGCACGGATTTACTCAGTCATTTCTCACACCATCACAGAATTACAAAACAAGACCAACCCTCACTGTAGTTTAATTTAAAAGAAGCCTGAAAAACATGTTTAGGAAGTGTCTGTTCTCCTGACCAAGATCAAGACTACAAATCAGAAAAAGCAGTCCTGCTTCTCCAAAATGGCTAAACACTAAACAACTGCTAATCTTTAGACTTTATGGCACAGTAATTCACCAGCTCTCAGTGTCAGATGTAAGTCTGATGTAAGGACAGCCATTCAAATGGTAGGATCTGGGATCATTCCGGGCTAACTGTGTAAAGAGAGGACAATAAGCAAGACAGAGAAGAAAGCAAGAACGTCTCTAATAAATAATTTTCAGAAGGGGTTGACTATGCAGTGCATTGTCACCATGAGTCAAACCCATCTATCATATGGTCACTCTGCAGCCTTCTATAAAGCAGAGGGATTGCATCTTTTGGCTGCCAGTTTATTTAAGGCAGCGCGTTTCTGTGGATCCAAGCTTGACTGATTTCTCAGCAGCCTATGTGATATGGAAAGCCACTTCAGCTACAATATTGTAAATTGATTTTTTTTTTGTCACATGGTATTTTACAAAATTCTCACGGAAGAACGTGTGAGAGCTCTTTAAAATGCAAGATTCACCAAGGGGGAAACAGCGGTTAGCTCTGCAAAGGAAAAACTGTCACATGGCTGAACACATTCTCTCATTATTCCCAGAAGCTGAAGAAGTAGCTAGAGGCAGAAAACTGACAATAATTATATTGCCTAGAAACTGACAGCATACATAAATCTACTGTATTAAGCCTTTATTCATTGATTTACTTTCCAAAGCTCATTTCAGCATTAGCCCAGAAGTAACACTGTGCAAGACACTGCTCTTCAGTTTAAGGAAAATGTGGGTAAATTTTTCTTCCACATACTGTGATAATTAAAGTTTTGTATGGTTGGTCTCTCCATCCTGTGGCAACCTGAATTGCCGTGATTTTTGACTGTAATTTTCTTCCTTAGTAGATTGTCAGTAATACATGAAACAGAAAGCAGGCATGCTTAAAGGAAGCGTAATTTAGCCTTTGTTGAATTTGTTTTATGTACAGTGTAAGTCTGCAGTGATGGCAAGACAGCTATTCAGTCCTGAACGTCTGTTTATGTCAAATCACACAACCATAGTGCAAGCAATCTAGACCCAGCAGGAATCTTTTACTGAACTGATTTTGACAAAACACTGAGAAATCATGAATCAGAGGTACATCTCAGAGGGAAAAATAACAATTGGTGACGCTACAGAAAAAGTGCTAGCACGGTACTGGCAGACTGGTACACGTGTGTTGCAGTAATTATCTCACAGGCCAGCAAATTTTAAAATTTATTTCCCTTTATTTAGGTACCAGATCCAGCCTGCATTATTACTGATCCTTCAGAGATTTCTTGTAGGACATTGCTGGTGGGTGCGCAGGCTGAGGTGAGGAGCAGACTAGCCCCAGTGGCAGCCAAAGGAAAAAAGAAGTTTAAAACTTCCCACGTTTATGAAATCAACATCGCTATTTTGCTGCCATTTATTGCTTAGAGATGCCTAGCAGTCTTAGTCACTTGAGTAAACATTATACCCCTGGTATAAACAGATTACAAACACAATTATAAGTCTGGAAAGACATTCTATCAAATTAATTTATTACCTATGATGATCCTTTATTTCTCAGATTTTTGTGCTTTTTGGTATGCTTTTGCTTTATTTTGGATGCCTAATTATTAATATGGTACTGTATGATTTAATGACATTTCAAAGCCAGAAAGAGTATTAAGAATCCTAACACTTCTATAGCTACATCTACTGCATATTGTATATTAACAAGTAAAATGTGTCATTTTTACAGTGACAAGATCAATGCTTATTAATAATTTTTTCTCTTTTAAGTTTCAGGATATACAGTCTCCTTGAATTGATGTTGACATGTTTGCATATTGCTCATTGCACAGTTTGTGTTGTTTTTTTTTCTTCAGCTTGACTATGAGGCCAAATAACACTAAAAAAAAAGTAGTTTTAGGACCAGATATTTTCATAATTTCTACAATGTAACACAGAATAATATATACTGAGGTTTTTTCATGGAGAATATAAAAATCAGACCTTGGGAATCGCAAAAAAAGAATTGTGTCCAGAATCTTTCAGAACCTGTATTCTCCAGGGTTCTTGAACTTCAGGTTCCAGAGCTCATGTAGCTACTTAACCCTGCTCAGGGAGAAAACTTGCTTGCTTTTCCTTTCAGGGAAGCTAGCTAAGTGTCTACATGGTAAACGTACCAGCCCTCTAAAGCAGGCTTTTTGCCTTTTTAAGAGAGAGAACTGATATAAATCACACATGTATTCAGCAAATGCATAGTAAAATCTAGGGTCCAGAAGCAGAGATGAAAGGAAAGAGCCTCGAGGGACTCATGGAGACAGCAGCCAAGCAGGGTAATATTGCTGATGCCATCTTCAGGTCAATCCGTCCCTCTCACTGCCTGCTCCCGAGCTCTCCCCAAGCACAGGGGCCAGAAGGCACAGCATGTGCTGGGTAAAAACACTGTCCTAATGGCTTCTGCAGGAGACAAAGCAGTTTGAAAGCAACGCTTCTCATCACCTCCAGCCTAGCCAGCCCCAGTACCGCAGTGCAGGCACCGTTGCTCCTCCCTGCCTTTGGTGCAGTAAAATACGCAGAGTTCTTTTTGCCAGGACAGCTACACCTACACAAAGAGCTTTGGTCTGTATGTGCTAAGGGTGTAGTTGCTCTGCTGCTCACACCTTTCTGGGTGACTGTGGATATCTCCAGTAAAGGGGCAAAAGTTTATTTGTTCAGGATACGATAGAATCTATAGAATCATAGGGTTGGAAGGGACCTCTGGAGATCATCTAGTCCAACCCCCCTGCCAGAGCAGGGTCACCGAGAGCAGGCTGCACAGGAACTCATCCAGGCGGGTTTTGAAAGTCTCCAGGGAAGGAGACTCCACCACCTCTCTGGGCAGCCTGTGCCAGTGCTCTGCCACCCTCAAAGGAAAGAAGTTCCTCCTCATGTTTAGGTGGAGCTTCCTATGCTCAATTTTGTGCCCATTACCTCTTGTCCTGTCACTGGGCACCACTGAAAGAGCCTGGCCCCATCCTCCTGACACCCATCCTTTAAGTATTTATAAGCATTGATAAGATTCCCCCCTCAGCGGTCTTTTCTCCAGACTGAAGAGACCCACATCCCTCAGCCTTTCTTCATAAGAGAGGTGTTCCAGTCCCCTAATCATCTTGTAGCTCTCTGCTGCACCCTCTCCAGCAGTTCCCTGTCCTTCTTGAACTGGGGAGCCCAGAACTGGACACAGTACTCCAGGTGCGGGCTCACCAGGGCAGAGTAGAGGGGGAGGATGACCTCCCTTGACCTGCTGGCCACGCGCTTCTTGATGCACCCCAGGAAGCAAGAATATAGCACCAAGAGCAAGAATGTGGTCACCAAGTCCCTTACAAGTTCCCATTTACAGTACTGCGTATCCCCGATTTAAAAAATCTGCCAAAATTTGAGACTTGGAATAAATAAAGAACAAGCAAAACTTTGCATTCAGGATGGTCTCACCTAAAATTAACATCCGCCTTGCTCACGCAGTAACCAAGCTGAGGAAAAGAGATGTGTAATTGTTCCTTGAGAAATATATCGTATCTACAGCTTACGTTTTTAGGGAAAGCACTGAAAAAGAGAATTCCAGTATGGAAGATTTTCTGTCTTTAACTCCATGACAGGAGTACTGCATTCATTTTTCTCTTTCTTATACCTAGAGCAAGAACAAATGGGTATCTCTACAGAGACAAAGTTTTTCCTTTTTTCCAGGAAGGAAAGAAGGGTAAGAACCAAAGAGGCAATAAACAAACAAATGAACAAACTGAGAAATAATAGAGCAAACCAGCTTTGCTATTCCCTACTCGAATATTTTTTCATTATTATTTTAAATTCTCAGAAGAACTAGTATGCCCAACATACCTAAACATCCAAATATGGTACTTCTCAAATTATGATCCAAGAAGTTAGTGGGAAGCAAAAGGGACAACACTGTTTAATAACAAGGAAGCGAAAGTCATAATAGTATAGTTTCTCTAATAAACTCCAATCTACCCTATTAAACAGTTAAAAAAAACCCTTCCTCTGACACCAGTTGAGCTAACTTTTATAGAGCATTCGCTATTAAGCTCTACTGTTTCAACGTGTTCTAATATGCTAGCAATTAAATATTCGGTTGTGTATTGCTTGCACAATGTCTGCAGGTTTTGAGGAATAAGAAAATATAATAAATATTTTGGTTTACTTTTATTAAAATAAGTTATCCTAATTAAATATTTTCAGAAAATTATTTTCTCCTTATCATACATGGAAGACTTTCAAAATTAAGTTTTTAGGGGACAAGAATATTTTGGGTTGCGTACGTGCAGCCTACCAAAGCCAGTTAAAACTCCTACTTTCTAATCCCATAAAATATAGTGTCCACACACATTCCTTAGCAACTTACACCTCCTGCTCTGCAAGTACAGAAATATTGCTTGTGTCTAAATGAAAAATAATGAAGAATCACGACTAGGTGAAGAAGCAGGACCCCCTGGTGTCCCTCACTTATTCTGTGACCACGCGAGAGACAGGCACAGCCTTGTTCAGATTCTAAACAGCTTCCTTCCATTGTTGGCTGAATGGTGCCTATTAAGCCTGGCTAAAATCCCTCCCTTCTTATTCCGATGGTTTTTTTGAAATTTAGTGTAAAACAATGCTGTCCATACATAAGCTTCCATGTATCTACCACAAGAAAGGCAAAAGAAACATTCCTTTCTTAAGCAAATTGCAGGAACATTCATAAGCCTAAGGGGAAAAAATTCTTGTGGTGTAATGTGGATAAATCCTTTTTGTCTGGGGAGATTCTACAAGAGGTTTTACTCCATTAATCCCTCTTGCTAGTAAAAGCAACCCCCCCAATATCCACTCTTATCCATTCTTTCCTCACTTGTCCTTTCGCAGAGTTCCTTGGACCTAACTCTTTCATAGACAAAAAGAAAAGAGAAGTCAACGAGAAGACAAGTGATTTTGGAATCAGTGAAATAAAAGCCTTGTCTCATAACGCTCTACAGCAATGATCCACAATCTTTGCCGGATTATGGCTAACAACACTGAGCAGCAAAGAGAAGCACGTAAATTCAGTGAAATTAAGGAACCCGCTACTACCCTTACCAATCTTGCTACCACTTGAACGATGTCAGTCACATTGGTAATAGTGGGAAAGGTTCACATGAATAAACACTGTCAGGAGTATGAAGGAAAAAATAAGGAATGCACAGAGTTAGAACACATCTTCAATCCAGAGACAGAGCTTGTGTAGCATTTTGCTGCTGAGTGAATCTAAGAAAACTAATACTTTTATCTCCTGTGACTAAATGGTTTTCTTAAGTTGTCTGTAATTTGGTACAATATTTTTATTATGCAAACAAAAATGTTTATTCAGTATTTTTCTTCTTGTGTTTTATACTTAGCAGATTGTAAATGCACATTATCTTAATATTTCATGCAATCTTTGGATTGTCAACATTCAGATAAAGTGTATTTTTTAAAGAACATGTAGACTGGAAAAGCATTTGGATCTTATGTCAATATATTAATCACTATCACTGCCTTCCTCTTATGCCATGAAGGGGGGAAACTGCATCCTAAAGATGATTAATCTTTTGAAATAAAGAAGAAAAGCATTTTATGTTTTTTTTCCCTCAACTATTTCAGAACCAGTAATTAGCTCAAAAGAAAAGTTTCAGCACTTCTTGGTAAAACAGATAGGAATTTTTCCATCTATGTTTCTTATAGAAAAACAATTAAATTCCTCATTAACTATTTGAGGTTTTTACTGCATTTTCCCTATTTCTTTTTCTTTTTTAAAAAACAGGAAGAAAGAGGCAAGCAGCAGCTTTCCTCAGGCTGACTTACTTTTTTTATATACACTTACACACCCAAAACATTAGGTAGACGTAAAGGAAGAGAACAGATTTTTCCCTATCTGAAAGAACAGCTTTTCAAAGCTGTTAGATATAGTTTAATGTAGTATACATTAAAATAATTTCTATTTTCTCTAATTTCACAAAATGCACTTCTACTCTATTTACTTCTTTAAGTTAGCTTGAATGTCCTCATTACAGACTTAGTTATAAGAAAAAACCCAGAAATTTCGTTACATTAGTGCAAAAAAAATAAGACTGGCTGGTAATTTTACCTTAAATCAAGCCTTTCAGACATTACAAAGTATTACATTACCTTTTTTTTTTTTTAATGAGCTTTTAAAAAACATCTGATTCTATTCATGGCTTTTTTTTCCCCCCTCTCTTTCTTGAAGTAGACAGCGTTGATCTACCAAAATAAGTTGTCTTTTTGGAGGAATTACAAGTTAACTACTGAACATAACTGAATAACGGAGATGTCCTAAACCAGAACATCTGCCACTGCTCCACCGTGCGTTTGAAATGCAGTCAAATCTCCAAAATAAAACTTGAAACTTTTTATGTCAAAGGGAGATGTGTTCATCTCCCTTTTGAAACCTTTCAGTGCTCCTGTGACTCTGCCATTGTGTTTATATTATTTAGAGAATGGCTGTTTATATGAATATTGGTAACTTCATTTTTGTGATGATAGCAGAACCACCCCAGCTAAAGGATCTGATAAAGTCCTTATCAAAGACTTCTGTCTCAGCCTTGGGCTTCTAAGACTCTTATGAAGAAAGCTTCTTGCTTTGGTTCTGTCTAACTTGTAGACAATCAGTGAACCTTCAGTCCTGAATTATTGCTTTGAAATACAGTATAGTCCTCCTAGGTTATATAAATTAAGTTCCCACTTAACACTTACCCCAGCATCTCTGATCCTGCTCAGTTTGCCTCCCCACATACTTTTACTGACACATGATATAGAAAATAATGTCTTGGGGTGAGGTTTAGGTGGATCTGATCATTAGCAGATTAGATCTGTAGTTCCCTTATGCTGCATGGTAGCATACTAGAACACACACAGAATGAAAGCTCATTTCAGTCACCAGTAACCGAACAAGTAACAGGGCAATGAAAATTTGAGTTTCCCACAAAGCAATAGCGATATCTATCATCGAATTCAAAGTTAACCATGGCTCTGTAGTTAATCAAGCTTTATGTACTGGCTCTATAGTTAAGGAGGATTGTAGATAGTTACTAAGGAGTGGATCAAAGGTAATTGTTTGAAGGAACACCTGTAGCCTAATTATTTGGTCTACCTGGGACACTAAGACCTTAAATGAACATCTAATCAAACTGTTTCTACAAACAATGCCAATTTGTCAGTGAAAACCTGAGTCCAGGCATCCTTAACTGAACTATCTCCATTATAATATTAAAACACACACACAGGTCAAGAAGGCCCTTGCCCAGGTGAAGGCCCTTCATCCACACAGGCACAGCAGCTGTAGAGAATGACACAGCAGATATTATAATTGCATGTAAATTACTAACCAATCATCATAACTGGGAGTGTGCTACCTCATAACTTTTGTGTTTAAATATAAGGAGGAAACCAGCACAGGGTGTGCTGGATTTGTGGAAACCCACCGAGCACCCAGGCCTGACCAAAATGCAGTATCTCCCCTGAGCGTGAGAATTGGTTTATTGCACACCAGGCAACGAATCCACTTTTCAGAAAACAATAGTATCCAAGTAGGATTTAACTTCTCTGAATCATTACAAGAAGGTCTAGAATCAAACCTGTGTCCATTCAAATATTACAAAGTATACCTAGAAGAAAAAAATACGTGGCGAGTGGAACAGTGAGGCCCTGTCAGTCTCTAAGAAACAAGGTCTAGGATGAACACCTATCCACCACCAGTCCCATCCTTTCCACAAGAGTTTTAGGAAAAATTAGTCTGGAGCAAGGTGGGGAGTTACTGTTGTACACTATGAAAAGAAATCGGGGCTAGTTGATCATTAAACTGAAGAGCTATTGGTGGTGCCTCCCGCACTCCTCTAATCCATTGCGTGCTCAGATTCACTCATCCTGTCTTCACACTAGAACTTGTTCTATTCACCTGCAGAGACCATGAGCAAGATTTTCAGATCGTTAAGTAAATATAAAGGCCATTTGGAACTATGGTATTGTCACTTCAGCAATTTCATTTCCATTCATATGCTTTAAAGATCTTAGTTTGAGGGGGAATAAAGGCTTAGAGGGCTGTGCTAGACGGCAATTTTAGCCTCATAGAACAGGCTATAATTTACATTTATCTGTGTCTGACAAGGCTGCGTATGGCAGGGGCAAGGAAATGTTGCTGCTTGTCTCTCAGGCTATTGATAATAGAAGTGACAGTTAAAGAATTACTAATGAAGTAAGAGCAGCTTCTAGCTTTAAGGACTAGATGCAGAGAACTTAGATGCACTCCACCTGTGACTGAATCATCTGAACTGCAATGGTTCTCTTCATGACTGTAAGCTGTCACTCGTAACACCAGCAACAGCAGATCTGTTTCATGAAGAAATGCAAGATCTGCTAAATAATGGGGTTTGCTAATTACTGCAATTCTTCTTTTTTCTAAATTCCATCCCCTGCCCTCAGAAGAACATCCAGTTCAACCAGTAAAAAGCAGCACAAGACATGCTGCCTGAGTACAACGCAGCTGTTTACTCCACAGGCACAGTAGACATGCTGCTACAGTCGGATATTGCATGACCAGCAAAAACATCCTGCAGCAACAGAAATACCATAGAAATGTCTCACCGAGTCAAACTGATCAGTTTGACTGATTAGTCTACAAGTCTCAATGGTCTACAAGTTCTCCCATGGAGATCTTCAATACATTCTCTGCTCCCACCCCTTAAGTGCCTGCCCACACACCAACGACACAAGGCTACTCCCCACCATTCTTGGACCTAGAGCAGGTGTTCTTTGAAAAGAGAAAACCAGTACTGATTTCACATCAGATGTCACATCACATCAGAATTTCAGTTTCCGTCTCCTCCGCAGATAGAGCCAGAAAACAAAACAAAACTTTTCTGTGCTGCTGATTCCCCCTCCCTGCACAGCTCTGCCCAGCACTCCAGGAGGAAAGAAGAGAACAACAAGAAGCAAGCAATTGAAGGGGATAGCATCAAAGAGGCACATCCATTCAGAGGATTCATGCTGACGTGCTCTAGGAGAGTCAGCAAGAAGCACCTCAAATAGTTTAAACACTAAAGAGACACAAATTAAAAAAAAAAAAAAATCCTGTTTTTCAAGGGCTGTTCCATAGGCTGTGACCCCCACCTTTGCTCAGAGTCATCCTCTGCCTGTTTGAGTTGACAGTCTACAGGCAATGGAGGTATAGTCCTCCCCTTTATGTGGCACATATTTTGAACCTGTGCTTCATATCTACACTTCCCGCCCCCCCCCTGCCCCCCCCTTCAGAGGAAGCAGGGGGGAAGGGAAGAGAGACATTCCTAACAAACAGTTCGCAATTAGGTGGTGTGAATGGGAATTTCCCATTTCCAAGTTACAATCTGAATAAAAATATCAGTGCTGACAATTTATTTTGCCTTTTTTTCCCCCCTTTATATATGTGTCTAACATACTAGATATTAATGGAAACACTGGCTTTTTAGTCCTTACTCCAGCCAGCTACAAATCACGTGGCTGACAGTTAAAAGGCCAATCTAAAGATCCTGTCTGACGTTGCTGTGGCTTTGGCGTGCCCCAGGATGTAGGTCACTGTTAGTGCACAGCCTCCCTCATATCCTTTGCTCCCATGATGCATTTAGATGATGGTTCATTAATGTGACACTCTTTCAAAATAGAAGTCAAGAGATGTAAAACCTGTTCCCCACATAAATGATTTTTAATCTGTAATTTCCATGACTCTTGACATCTGCCATCAAATGAATACATCTTCTTGTTTTATCCTCAAGAGAAAGGCAGATTGTCGCTATCTCCACTGCCAGCACTCATCTCATCTTCTTTAAACAGCCTTATTCCTCATTTCCAGAGATGAAAAAGAGACTCCTGAAGAGCAGACCATTGTGGGGTTTTTGCATAAGAAATACTGGAATGAAGAATGCTCCTAGGATTAACAAGCATCGCCCCCCATGTCACACATGGTCACATCATGCAATACTTATAACGAGGTCCATCTTGAAGATAGGGCAGTATTTTACCCTTCTTTAATCCCACTAAGAGCAGCGTTACAAAACCACGTAGATCTAATGACCAGAGCCTTATTCTAATTTCTAAGTCGAACCTCTGTCAGTTTAGTAGCGAGATGTAAAAATGCAAAAAACGCAAGAACTAGCATATTACACCAAAGCCAAAGTCCATCTACTTTGAATTTAAGAATCAAATACGAAAAGAGCAAGGAAGAGCTACACTAACTGTGACAGAAACAGGCACGCTAACTCAAAACACTCATTGTCAACTGTAACTGAAATGAAAATTAACTGAATAACCGTATTTTCTTTGTCTTATTCCTTTCTGACCAGTCTAAGCCTCTGAGAGGTATTGTAGGGAAGAGTATTACAGGTGCATTATTATTAATTTTTTTAACTGTTTCTAAGTTGAGTAAATAGCTGAAGCTGAACTTTGACCTATGGTGCCTCTACTCATGCCATGTCCGGGTTAATTTAAAACTAATCTGTATTCCAGTCTGAAATATCTGGCTGGTTTTTGTGACAGCGGAGGTCACCAAATCACATTCAGGGTTAGAACCTATAGGGCCTTCAGGACGTTATATAGTAGA
Organism: Chroicocephalus ridibundus; assembly: GCF_963924245.1. Classification (NCBI taxonomy): domain Eukaryota; kingdom Metazoa; phylum Chordata; class Aves; order Charadriiformes; family Laridae; genus Chroicocephalus; species Chroicocephalus ridibundus. The sequence goes on from NC_086288.1 coordinate 59,416,866, forward strand.
AGTATACCTTTTTTAAGATCTTTGCATTTGGCATGCCTAAAGTTAGTGCCACTGGCTAAAAAGTATCACAGACATGACACTAACACTGCTAGAACCTGTTTTGAAACTTTTAAGATCAACTTTATCTTACACTAGTTCATTTGACAGGAGACGTCTTATTAGCCAAAAATTTACAAGTGAAATGTATAGTTTTCCAAGAGTAATTTTTCAATGAATGGAAGAAAACTCAGCTTTCAAATAAGGATTCCAAACAGCTACACAGACAGGGCTCTTGATACGATAAGATCGATTGTGGTGAGTAGCAACAAATTGGACATTCTGTAGTTTCATTTTCACTGCACTTGCCATGAAACACTTCACAACTTCAAGTTATTAAGCTAGTAGCCATGCAGAACATTCTTCTCGGGGCACTAACAACTCAAAATGCCAGTTTCATCACCAATGCAAGCCCTGAAACATTCATAGTTACATGCAGAGTCCTTCCCCATGTGATATTTCATACTGTTCATGACAAGTTATCTGAGTGTCTTCTGAAAAGTGGGAGGCTGAACTTCATCTCTTACACTCCTTAAAATAAAAGGGGGATGCAGAGAAGCAGAGGTAACTGAGCAGCTGTAAAAGACATAATGGGGAGGCTGCTATTACTAAAATAAGCCTGGAGGTAACTGAGAGCATAGAGGGAGGTAGAAGGCCGTGGTGAAAAACTGTAGAGGTGGATTTGTCTTCCAGCTCTAGAATGATCCTGGACTTTATCTCCCATTTTCCACACCTCTCCCCACTAGCCAATTAACTTTATAGGTCACAGTGTCCCAATCTTGGTCATTATCTTCTCTTTCTCACCCTCTCCTTCCACTAAGTCCTCCTAGTACCTCTATTTTCCCCACAGAAATTGTAACTGCCTGGGGTAACAGAATATGCTGTCAGTGAAAAGAACCAAATTTTAATTTCTGCAGTGATGTTGCAGGTGTTCCACCTCCTGGTACAAGCAGAAGGAGGTAGAATTCAAACCCATTTGTTTCCCCTGAGTTCAATGAGACCACATTATATGTTTTAATCCAAATCACAACTTATGCCACCAATAAGCACCTGACAGTCTTTTAATACTTATTTTGAAAGGTTGGAGAAGCTTCCCATCAAAATGGAGCACTGTTCTGCTCACACATGAAACACAGCTAGTGTAATTCATTACAGACATTTGGGAGATCTGCATTACTACAAGGCGGGTTTATTTCTGAAGGTAGCAACATGAGATAGCTTTGTTTGCTCAGGAAACACAAATCAGGGGTTAAAACATTACCTTTTCTGATTAGAACAGGTACATTCTTTCTATCACCTGGCTGATAATTTCCAGTGTATTGAAGATTGGCCTAGCTAGTACATTTTTTTCATGACTGCATAAAGAACACATAGAGTCTGGGCTCCCTTAACACAGAAAGAATCAAGGAAGAGAGGAAAATACCTTGTTAATACTCATGCCTGCTTTAGCCAAGTCTTAACTCAAAACTCACCTCCCTCAAGCTTTTTTCCCCCCTCTCTTGATCATAAATCCATGATTTGCATCTTTACCTAGAACACTGATCTTTCTGTATGCTGTTGATACCCTCACACCAAACTCCACCAATTACAGCTGATACAACCCCAGGTTCTCTCTGTTACTCAAGAAGAAAACAGGGGTGTTACACAGCTCCACTTCTTGCCATATACTGGTGTTCTGGGCTCATATTCTTACCTTCAACTTGAAAAGCAACCTCTCTCTTCCTCACATCCATGTTTGCTCTTCTTATTTCACCCGATCGTTTTATCCCGGTCTTTGGTTTCACCATCATCCTCCAGTATTGCTCCCACCTGTTCTCCATTAGAATTAACGGGGCTGTAAAGCTCTAAGCATGAGTTCACCCACACCAGCGACCCTCTCTTGTTAACAGTTCCACTTTACTCAGCAATCCGAAGCAACCTATAATCACAGTGGCTGGAATCATGCCTCACATAAAGTGTTTTTGATTGAGATCTCAAAAAAAACTAATAGGACAAAGAACAGTAAGTTTAACAGTGAGTAAGTGGAACAAAATGACTTAAGATCAATCCCCCTTTTCTCCTACTGAACTTCAAAATTACCCTGTGAATGCCACCCTCAGTGAAAAAATCATTATAGGGAAAAAAACCCTAAACATTAAGAATTTTCCTAATCATGACACGTTTAGCTACATTCAGAGTCTCTGCATGAAATCCACAGAATGCAGCCATGCACAAAGCAATTGCTCTGTTTTCATCTGTTCCCTGTTGACTATAGCTCAGGTGAAATTAATGTATTAAATGATGGAATGTAACTCAAATTTGCTACAGCTTTTAGAAAGCCTTAATCCTGAAGGCGCCTGCCTAAGTAATTTTTTTGTAGCAGATGAACATAACAGGAGATGCACCTGGTGTCTCTTTCTGATTAGAAAGTATTGACTTAAATCACTTAACAACTGCAAAACCAGAAGTTAGAAAAACAGGAGATGTAGCCCCTTATTTGAAGTTCAGTGTTTTTGGCAAGTTACAACTAAAAGCACAAGGGTCAAGGAGATGTTAATTTGAAAATTCAGCCTGCACTGGAAATTAATAGTGGGCAGTTGAAGAGTGGCAATTTTTGTTTTATTCCAATTTTAAACACTGTTTCAAAAGGTATTAGACCCTCATGAAAGAATTAACTATTACTTTGTCTGAAAATTCAGCCTCTTCCTCTCTGAAAGATACTTCTATCCATCTCTATGGCTTTGAATTTACATACGTTACCAGCAGGCAAAGCGGAGCAGAAAACCATTAGGCACCTCAACCTCCTACACTGCCTGACACCTCTCTGAGCAAATTTGGGCTGAGAGACAGTAATCCACAGGGAAAATAAGGGAAGCTGAGACTGGGGAAGGGGGGAGGATACACGTTTTTAGCGTCTGTGGGTCCTCATATTGCTAATAGCGTGGTTTCCCTACATGCTAGCTGTCCAGATGGTGTAAAGGTTTGCAGGGTAACACTTTGGTTGAAGATAGGCCTAAATTTGCAAACAGGAAGTTTTGGAGGGGGGTTTGGTCAGGAGAAAAAAAACTTGCTATTCACAAAAATTAGCCGAGTCAAAGCTATTTATCAGGTAATGTGGATGAAGTAGGTCATTAACACCTGCTGGATTATGGACTGCTTCGTTTGATTAGTGTGATATTCTATGCGTAAGGCACTTTAGACATACATAGCTATGCCCTGCTGCCTGGGATAGCACGCACTGATTTTGATGACTAGCAGCTGGCATTTTGAGAGTCTGGTCATTCTTCACATGGAGGATGTAGAAAAGTCTGGGAGTCTGAGCATATGAGAAGGATCTTAATAATTTGGAAAAAATACCTTCTTGGGGGTGAAAGAGACTCTTTTCTTCCAGGTGACGTTTGTGTATGGGCTTAAATAAAAAAAGCTGTCAGGCTGACTCATGTAGACCCAGAATCTAATCTGGGGCCCATTTGTACTATTTCCTCAGCCCTATCTCACTAAGATGTAAGGATACATCGATAGAAAGAGTAACTGGCTTGTTCAAAATTAAAACCAGCATTTTATTTTTAAATTCCAGCCGTGATAGTCACAAAAAATTAATGCCTGCTGTGCTGGACAGAAAATACCACTACCTACTATCAGATAAGTAAGTGATGTCCAAATGACCTGGCTGAGGTAATCTTTGGCGTACAACTTCTTTTGCAAATCACTGAATATGGCTGGTGACAAAGTGACATGACTTTGGCTTGTGGTCACAATTTTACATTCATTTCAATGAGACCAATGACAAAAGAGGTATTTTGAGCTTCTCTTGTTGCACGTACAGAGAGATAATTGTATTTCATTCATCTGTTCTGGTTTTTATCAGTAGATCTCAAAGCACTTTAAAATGGTCTCATAAATATTTGGAATATGAGGCACGGATGCAGACATATTCAAAGTCTTCCAGCAGACCAATAGCTGAAGCAGGAACAGAAACCAGGGCCTCCAATCTTAAGGTTTTTCTATACTTTTAATTTGTAAGAATGTCCTAATACACATTTAATAACAGTATTTAAGAGGAAGTTCATGCAAGGAAAATGCTGTGATTAGTGGTGTAGTTCCTATCTACAGGAGGCACTGGATAATATTAAGCTATAGGAATGACAGTCGTGTGGCTTGATACTGCTCGTTCCCTCCTAAATAACCCTTTTTTTAATATTATCTATTCCTTCGTTTCACAGGCAAAGGAGTTAAAACTTTCACATTTAAAACCCTATAGTAATTAATTTTTATGTCTCCAAATCCCATCTCTTTGTTAATACCAGTCTGGTCTGAATAGATGCTGGTTCTTTTGGTTAGGTCAGGAAATTCTTATAATCCTTATGCGCAGTACAGAAGTTAAATAATGTTTCCCTTCCTATTGTGTCCAAGCCCCTAAAGCTGTGTTACAGAATACTGATTGCTGATAACAGTAATGCTACGCCCTGCTGTGGGACTCCCTTCACAGCCTTGGCTTCTTTTTTTGTTGGTTTTTTTTTTTGTGCATTGTTATTGTTGGTTGTAGTTTTTTCTTGTTGTGTTGTGTTTCGTTTTGTTTGAAACAGATGGAAGGGTTTCTGGAAGTGGTCTATGTAATAGGCTGCATGTGCTTGGTTTAGGAAAGGCCAGAAAGCTTGGATTGAGGACAATAAAGCAAGAAAGGAAAATGAGCCACTCAGCAGAGGTTGTGGCGCGATTAAAATCCTCACTCCCAAAAAGAACAGTTACATATTCCTAGCAACAAACTCCCCAATGTATTGGAAGTCTCTGCCCTCTACTGGCATTCCTGAAGATCAGCCTCAACTCAGCGATGGGAGTCTGTGATCACATCCCAGAAGAGCTCTCCCAGACGGTGTTGAGACCTGCTGCATTTATAAAGCAAAATCCTTTAGAACGTGGTGTTTCGGGAAGTGCCAGAATGGCAGTGTCTGACAGGGATCTAAATCTCAAGTGACATTTGCTATTGACTTCTGCAATGCTTTTCGGATGTCTGCCTACTTCTCACCTTGTTCAACAGCACAAGGGTTAGTCTGAAGCATCTCCACATGCGATTACGGTCCCCATCTGTTTTCTTCCAGAGACCCAATACAAGGAAGAAGAAACAAGATAATGTTATTTTTTGTTGTGGTGGTGGTTTTCATTCCACTATAAAAAAATTGTGCTTGTTTAGCATAATGAATTATTTCAACAAAAGGTTTCAAAGTACATTTTTGAGTGAATGTAGAACTGCAACTGCTGAATGACTCAGCTACCATCGTATTTGGAAACCATTCCATCTGTTTTCCTTGGGTGCAAAGCATAATTTTAAACCTTCATTTTGTGGCAATTTTGTTAGCTAATTGGTAAAAAACTAATTTTCTCACAAAATATAACTTTGAAAAACTAATTAAGCCTGTTGGTAAAATACATGAATTTGACTTCACAGTGAAAATTGAAGACGTTTTGGACTCAGTCCTGCAGTGAACCAAAGGTTCTGCAAAGCAATAGGACCCTACATGGGTCAGGCTTTAACGGATGGTGGCCTCAGTCCAAACAGCAGCTCGGGTTCTCGTCCACTTGCGCCTGTGTATTGGGTTTGGGTGGCAAGGTTTTGGTAGCAGGGAGGCTACAAGGTGGGGCTTCTGTGAGAAGCTGCTAGAAGCTTCTCCCATGTCCGATAGAGTCAGTGCCAGCCAGCTCTAAGACAGACCCGCCACTGACCAAGGCTGAGCAATGGTAGTAGCACCTGTGGCATAACATATTTAAAGAAAGGTGAAAAAAACCCCAACAAAGCTGTGCGATTGCAGCCAGAAGAGAGGGAAGTGAGAATATGTGAGAGCAACAACTGCAGACACTAAGGTCAGTGAATAAGGAGGGGGAGGAAGTGCTCCAGGCACCAGAGCAGAGATTCTCCTGCAGCACATGGTGAAGACCATGGTGAGGCAGGCGCAGCCCATGAGGTTAACGGCGGAGCAGATATCCACCTGCAGCCTGTGGAGGACCCCATGCCAGAGCAGGTGGATGCCTGAAGGAGGCTGTGACCCCATGGGAAGCCCATACCGGAGCAGGCTCCTGGCAGGACCTGTGGACCCATAGAGAGAGGAGCCCACATTTGAGCAGGTTTGCTGGTAGGACTTGTGACCCCGTGGGGGACCCACGCTGGAGCAGTCTGTTCCTGAAGGACTGCACCTCATGGAAAGCACATATGCTGGAGCAGTTCATGAAGAACTGCAGAAGGGCTCATATTGGAGGAGTTCATAGAGAGCTGTCTCCCGTGGAAGGGACCCCACACTGGGGCAGGGGAAGAGTGTGAGGAGTCCTCCATCTGAGGAGGAAGAAGCAGCAGAAACAACATGTGATGAACTGACCACAATGCCCATTCCCCGTCCCCCTGCGCTGCAGGGGGTGGGTAGAGAAACTCGTGAGCGAAGTTGAGCTCGAGAAGAAGGGAGGGGTGGGGGGAAGGGGTTTTAAGATTTAGTTCTTATTTCTCATTATCCTACTCTGATTTGATTGGTAATAAATTAAACCTATTTCCCCAAGTCGAGTCTGCTTTGCCCCTGACGGTAATTGCTGAGTGATTTCTCCCTGTCCTTATCTCGACTCATGAGCCTTTTGTTATCTTTTCTCTCCCCTGTCCAGCTGAGGAGGGGAGTGATACAGCAGCTTTGGTGGGCACCAGGTGTCCAGCCAGGGTCAACCCAGCCTGAAACATCAAAAACAGATTCTTGCCCAGTGTTCATTTGGATTTGTAATGGTACTATTGATATTTTTCTGTAAAAGTCTCTTTTATACTTGCTTGTGCTTTATTAAAATCTATTTTTTCTAAATCCGTAGAAGAAAAAAATATTCATACAAATCAGACCTGTCTCAGCTCCCATGGTATTCTGGCAAAGATGCATTTTGTCTCTGCATGTTTGTACCCGATGCCACGCGTAACAGCCACGTGTATGAATTGCATCATGTTTTCAAAGACACATTGGCTCAGGTCTGGAAACATCCCTTTTCTACAGAAGGGGCAGACTGCTGCTCCTGTAAAAATGAGAATGCCAAGCACAAACGGGTTAGAGCATAAGAGCATGACTGATCTGCATGGCACGATTTGTGTTTTATTTTTCCCCAGACCTCACCCACCTCTTTCTTTAGTAAACAGTAGCATGCATCTTCAGAAGGAGGTTGTATAGAAGAGTGCCTTACTAAACTGGATCTACGCACGAGAATTTTTTAATGGCACCCATTGTACAGTCCTAAATAAAAAAAATGGTAAATTCAGATGCTTAATATATATAAGAAATGAATAAATATTGCATTCCTTAAACTAAAGCAGGATAAGCTTCTTACTTCTGCAGTATTACATTGTTGATGATGGTGCCATACAAACAGTAAAATATGCTGAATAATTCAGGGGCTCTCAATAACACCAGAGTGGAAATTCACCAGGTATTGCATTGCTGTAAGAAGCACTAAGTTGTCCCTGCCCACAACAGGGGGGTTGGACTAGATGATCTTCAAATGTTCTTTCCAACCCAAACCATTCTGTGACAATCCTCACAACAGACAAGCAGCCTCCAGTTGTTTAGTATGGATTGACTCCCTGCAGTTCCCACAGACTATGTGTTTCCTTCTCATCGCAGCACCGACAGATCTCTGAGCCTGCTGAAGGAGCTAGGCAACCCAGATGTTTCCAGTGCCAGGGTGGCTTTTTTTCCTAGATGATTACTTAACTGGAATGAAGTTTGTAGAGACACAGGATGAAACTGGTCACAAAAAGTGTCTTTTCCATCAAACTCCCCAGGTTACATCTCCCATCTCTAGCAGGCAAGCTTGACATACGACACCTTCATTCTCACTCTCAAGCCTCAATAATGCCATTTTCATATCTTTCCAAACATATCTACAACTGATAAGAGTTAATAATCCAGGCAACAGTCTTCCATTCACAATTCTGTTTTAACACTATTCATTGTTTCACAGTCAGCATATTTCACCACTTACATTACTACAGTCAACTTATTATTGTTTTCAACAGCTATATTACTGCTTCTTACCCAGTAGGCACCAGTACAAGTTGAATGAGGACACTGGGGCAGACACCTTTTATGGAACAGAGAAATTGCTCATGTTTTCTACCATCCTTCACCCTTCAAGCAAGAGCAGAAGGACAGCTCAGTTGAGGACAATGTCCCTGTTACTATGTTCACACTCCATTCAAAATGGATTTCTTCCACCTCATGCATTTATACAGCTACTCTGTCTTACAATAAACATAGCCTTTTGTTTAATTAGCTGGATGAGAGCAGCAGTTGAGATATGCAGAGCAGACCCCTGTGAGGCATTGGAACTGGCACTGGAGCTAGAGCTGCACACGCACAGCAGCACAGAGCGACCAGTGGCGCTGCTTCATGTTCAACTCTCTCCCAACACAGCTGTTCTGCTTCTAGACCTGTGCTGTGGCATTCACACAACATGACACAGAGGGAGACAACTAGTCAGGTTAGGTCTCCATAAGCTTAGCAACCCTCTCCTTAGCACAGACACCTCCCCAAAAAAAGCTAACAGTGCTGGTTCCATCTAAATCTATGCTCGGAATAGGCCATACTTTCACTCTGCAACCAAACTATATTTCCATGTAATGTAGCTGGATTAAAAAGCATTCGCTCCAGCTGAAGGCCTGCCTCTATGCATGGCTAGTAGCTCTTCTGCACCTCTACCACAGAAATGTATTTTATGCAGCACAATCTGAAGGAAATAAGTAAAAAAAGAAAGTCCTTTTCCATAACTGAACTGCAAGTTCAGTTAAACTGACTAAGATGTTATCCAGATATTTGGGTTACAGTGATTGGAGACAGCCCAGTACATAAAACAATATACATTTATTTAGCGCAAAAAGTTCCATATTCAAGTAGAAGTGTATATGCTCTTTCTGGTATTTCTTTACGGTACTTTGCTTTTAGAAAAATTAAAGAACCATCATGACTAAGACAAAGACATACTAATCATTTGGCAGAACAACTGTTTTATCCTACAACTGTAGGCCTGATAGCAGCTTATAAACTGTAAGGCAAATTAGGAACTCCTCCTCAAGTGAGTAATCTCTATGCAGTTCCATTAACTCAACTGGAACATTCACAAGAAAAAATATTATGAGAACAGGACATCATATATGACTGTAACATTTCCTATAATTACAACCAACATAATATGCAGGGATGGGGTTATATTCTCAGACTGAAGACAGACTACTGAAAGATTTACAGTAAGCTGCCAGAAGCACTTACTGACTGAGGAAAAATCCAACCATTATATATGTGATTATATGACACAATTAAGCACAATTCCCACTTCAGAGGAAACAGGTAAGTTGACATATAATGCTCAGACTTAGGACATCTACAAGCTTTAAAGACTGCAACTTTCATTTAGAGACAAATACTTGATACTTGTTGGTAAACAAATGCTGATATCACACAACTGACAGCACAGAAATTTTACTTGAAATCTGGTTCCATTAATGACACAATTACAATCACCGGATACAGAATACCATCTAATTAAACAGGCAGACAGATTTTCCATAGCTTCTCTTTCGCTGAAGTTCCACCGTCTTAAGTGACTGACATCAAAGATGTGCTGCAACTAGTTCAGTCTTCCCTCCTGTAGTTATCACCTGGATTAGACTGCCTGAGTTTGGTCGATTCTTTCCTGCTACCCAGTCATAAAATGTTCTGTTTTAAAATAGATGGATAAAACAGGGTGAAGAGGAGGGAAAAAAAAATACTGTTATCAGGTATATCAACAAAAAGCATAAAATAAAAGCCTATTACTTTCCCTTCTTTTCCTATTGCCCTCTCTAGTGATTTCTATGTAGCTTGTAAACTAGCAAAGCCATCACTGGATTCAGACCTTCAGAGTGGACAGTAGTCCAGAGAAATCCATAGGGCACAGACAGGATTTTCAGAACATCTCAAAGGAAAAGGCCAAGAGCTTCAAGCGTCAAAGCGACATGCCAAAGCGGCAAGTTTTTTTCCAAGTTAAAAAAAAATTTTGAAAACAGCTACTTAAGTTGCTTGTATAGTATGTATCAGGAACACAGATTTATGGGTAAAATAGAGTTGCTAAATCCATTACTCTACCAATAGGGCATTATAACACTTAGATATTTAACTGTGAAAGTGGTCTCAGCAGAAGCGCAGAAAGCCTTAAGACATCCAAAATAATGCTGAGTAAGATGGACTAATTCTAGGTAGCATACCAGCACACTCCTTATCAACGTGTAACATGAACTCCATACTCGAAATATAATACAGAAAGTGCAGTATATTTTTCAGATCTATCAACCCTTCCAATATTGCAGACATAGCAGGGTGTTCCAACATGAGAGTCACTATCTGATACAACGGCTTCCAGGGCACAAAATTAGAGTATCGTATGGGAAAAGATCTGCCACATCTTTCCCAAGATGTGGATGTTACCAACACTTAAAAACACTGGATGTTTTTCTTCCACAGCCATTGAGATTTTCTGTTTCCAATGCTGGACTTAAAGTTTAGGGAATTAGAACCCAAGAAACAAAACAAACCAATCAACCTATTTCTCCCGTAAGGAAATAATACTTAAAAGTTAAAATTTAAAAAAAGAATTTGTAAAACCACAACATCTGGCTAAGCAGTCTCCGAAGCACAATAAATTAAAGATCTTTTTTTGAACGTTTTTAGGCCAACTAAATTCAATTGATGGGTCCCTTTTAAAGAGCCACATCAAAGAACTGCAGAGGCTTATGGCAATAAAAAAAATAAAAACCATTTTCCACTCTGACATCCAACTTAAAAAAAAGGAAATCTAATGTCAGAACTAAACTACTCTCTGAACAATTAGCAATCAGTAAATGCAATTTCAGTGTCAGTTCTAAAGGACTTTAAAAATGTGCAAGAGTAAAGCTCTTACAATGTACAAACATAGACTCATCTTTGTTTTTCCTCAAAGAGACAACACAGTTGTGTCCTTATTTTCTGCCTTTTGACAGCTCACCCTCAGCAGAATCTTTACTCCCCACCACATCACAGAAAGCAGTACTTATACTGCACCTTCTCTAACTGAGAGGAATTAGAAAGAGTAAGCCTTATAATCTCAGCCTGCTGTTAAATAAGCTACAGTTGGAAGTTTCAGCATTTTGCAACATCACTCAGGACAAGTCTTTGTGGATGATGGGGGGAAAAAAAAAAAAAACTTGGCAAAATTCCTGCTCTTTTTTAGAAAAATTTAGTCAGGTGAGAGAAGTGAACTAACATACCATAGACTGAGCAGTGAAGAGTGTTTAAAACAAAAAAATCCCACCAAACTTTACCTTTAAGCCAGACCACTATCTCCTGCATCTGCTGCCTGCAATTTAGTTTGACTACAGGCTTTATGGGATTCTCTGGCTTCTAACTGCTTAAGGCTATCTCTCTTGTTGGAGTAACTGGTGTAGAGATGCTGAAGTTGACAGAGTTGAGCTAATTCTCTCCAGTTAAGAAGCCTGTGCAATAAACCCAGCGTGATTTAGAAACATACACAATAAGGGGACAATGGAGGAAAAAAACCCACCCAAATCCAAGACAGCTATTTAGAAAGAACATGCAATACGATGCAGCAGCAAAGGGGACAGTGAAGAATTGCTTAGTTATCACACGGATACTCACTCAGCAATGAATTCTAAGGGTGTCCAGGAGCTGAAATCTGCATCAGGCATTGATTTCCTGTTTGCTGGTGTGTCTAAGGTAACCCTGTGATTAAAAAAGATAAGCCTTTTATTTATACATCATGTTTCTGATGAGTGCCACCTGCTTCTATTCATTGCTGTAACATATGCTTGACTTTTATACCACGTGGTATGGATTTCCCTTGCACCCTCTACATGTGTTAACAGCATATAGCCATCAGTTTCCATGTATAGCAAAGGCCCCAATCTATAATCCCTCACCTTCCTGGCGCGCTGACGACATCCAGCCCATTAGGGTGATCACTTATCCCACAGCTCCCTTGCAGTCTCTCCCATGCAGACAGGGAATGGCAGTAATACGTTCCCATGCACTACACAGCATATACACACTACATCCACGCCTCACACCCACTGAAAATGCAGAGAGTGAGCACACAAGCATAGAAGTTTTGGGTTGATGATACGTATTTACACTACACACAGTGATATTAAGGGGTGAATTTCACACAACTCCCTCACTGAGATGCTGCTAACAATCCAAGGTATAATTACTCTCTCAAAAATTCACTCAAGAACAGAGTTTTTGCATGAGAACTATGCAAGAGCAAAATGCCCAAAGTCCAGTGATCTTGGTGTCTGCCTGTAGAAGCTCTGTAGAAGGTGATGTCAATTATCCAAACACTTTTAATGCTGTTGCTCTCTGACCTGAAGAAGTGTGCATAAGACTGTGTATATGAGGAAAACAAAGCAGGGAGAATTCAGGTAGTGTTCCAAATCCCTATACAGAACCCCTTACTCTTAAGTTTTAGGTCCTGAAGTAGATGTGCACCCGGCAAGAAAAATACTTTTAATTTTTGCAGCAGAACTGATAAATGTAGGGAAATTGAAGGACTACTAAGCCATCCACTTTTTACTAGCTTTCCCCATCAAAAAGAAAGCTGTGACAGGCTAAACTTCTATTTTCACAGATCCCCAAAGTGACCTAATTTTACTGATCAAGCATAGAGATACAGCACCTTATGAAGGAGCACCTTTAACCCAGTCAAAACTTGTCAAGTAATCCTTTGCTAAACTATTATCACACAGCTAAGTCTAAAACTCTGCTGAATAGCTCATCTCATTTTCAGAGTTTTGGCTATACTGGGGCAAAGGAAAAAAAAAAATAATCATGTTAATGCACAGCTATGGTTAAACTGGTTAAAAGTGAATAAAATTTTAATCCTAACATCCACTACTGTTTTGCAAAGAAAAGGAATAGTACTTAATCATTTCTACGGTGACTTGCATATCGTTTTGTTCATACATTCAAGATGCCTCCTTTCTCTATGAAACTCTAAATATGTCTGAGAAGCTCTTTGTGTACCGTGAACAGGACATGGCAAGAATATTCATGTGACTCTAGGTTACAGTAGTAATTAAATTAAACAACGCAGGCAGAGGCCACCATGCAGCCACTTACGGTAAAACAGCAACAGCAGCGGAACCGGATGGCAAGCCACTATTGGCACCAGCTAAACTCTGACAAAGCTGATGCACTGCTCCTTTGGCCATGCCGTAGGCAATCATCCCTACCAATTAAAAACAGGAAAATTAGAGCACAATCAAAACAGCTCTCAGTATGCGGTATGATAGCAACTCAAATTATTTGATTAATATTAAGTTTAAGACCACTTACCACAGCCAGAACAGAATCAGAGTTTTAAATTATACCAAAACATACGTATTAAAAGGAAAAAAAAAAAAAAAGGAAAAACCAAAAAGCTCTTACTAGACATCCAGAACTATCATAGAACTCAGTTTACTCAGCGCTATAGAAATAAGCGGCTTACCAAGTCGTGCTTCTACATTTCTTAGCTATCACTGTCAGATTACTTCTGTAACTGTTCATATAACTCTCAGTATTCTTTAATTTGCATTATGCGAGTCAATATTTACACATAGGAAAAGAAAATTCACACTAACAGCAAAAAAGAAAAAGATTCCTTCCATAATGACTGGTAGTAACAAGCCTAACAAATCATATTTGCAAAAGTTGAGTAACAACTCTTTCCCAATTCTTCCTGATGTTAATAAGTTGCATGTGTTTGCCCAAAGCACTGCTGTGTTTTTCAGAAAAATCCAGACTTGTTGAAACCAACTAGTTCAAAACATGAAAGCAGACCGCTGTAATTCCTGTGTTGTGCTCCCTACCTCCCAAAATCACCCAAACAAAAAACAACATGAAAGTTTGCCAGAGTTCACATTTTTTCATTTGTATATGGTCAGTCAGTAGTACACAGTAAATTATTCATCTACTTATTCTCATAAAACAAGCCTTTTATCTTCAGACTATGCCCAATGCAGTTGTAAACATAGAAGATAAATCATTAACTAGAAAATACAACATATTTTTCCTGAACAGTTTTAGATACAGCTTTCAGGAATATTCGTAAGTATTATATGTTGTAAAATGTTAGTATCTATGTCTCTTCAAAATATTATTGAAGCCAAACTAATAAAAGATTGGGAAATAAGAGTATTTGTCTCAAACTTTCCTTTCCCAGCCTGTGGGCTTGTGTGTCCGTGCCCTTTTTTTCTTTTTAAATTTTAAATTGGTCCCAGACTTCTTCCTCCATGTAGACCAACATGGTGAGAAGGGAGATGAAAAAATTAATAAAGTTCATATTAAATAGCTAGCAGAGGGCAAAGCCGAAGGTCAACAAGCTTATCTAAGTCTGAAGCAAAGGCAGACTGGAATCAGAACATGAACAGGACAAACACATTTAACAGAATTAGCTCAGTCCTCACCAATGGAAAAATTGGGCAACTAAGGACCCTGCCTTTCAGAACACAAATAGGAGATTAAACTCTATTTTAAAGACAGTACTTACACCACGCTGTGTGATTCTATTCTTATTTTCCAAACTTTTTTTTACTGTATCATATATTAGTACATTTCACCAATGCCTGTCAAATACTATTTAAACACTGATTCTATCTGTTTGCCCTCCGGCTTCAAGAGATTCAGTACTGCTACCTACAAAACTACACTTTCCTAAGTTCTTCAGCAGCAATTTTCCATTTGTACTAGGTGTCAAGAAATTGGGGAGTGAAACTGTTGCTTCACAAACAAGAATGCTCAGACGAACACATAGCTATAATTGCTGATGTCCCAGCAGTTACCATACATTGCATTTTACCTGGAGTTCCAGACAAAGCAGCTTGAGCTCCTGTCAAAGTCAAGAGGCCGCCTTCTTTCAGATGTTTTGTGGCTAGGTGGCTGGAAATAGTGGATGTCCAAACGCTCTGCTTCCACATCAGATCACAGTTTTTGTATAAAGCTGATTGGGAAGAGAATTAGTGAAACTAACTAAAAGATAGAAGATTTGTAACTCTCATTTCCTTACTGTCACACAGAGTCTAACAGCCTATGAAAACATGCTTTCTACCATCTTCTACTTCCACATTGGGTAAAACATCGATTTATGTCTTTCGTATCTCCTTTATCTTTGGAGTCTGAGTCCCAGCTCTACGGCATGTATTCCAGGTAATTATCTTTCTCACTACCAGAAATTAAAAAAATAAAATAAACAAACATGAGATAGTTTCATTAGTGGTTCAAAGATTTCCAAGCTCTTGAAACCCCTGTAGGGGTTGCCTCAATCTATGTCAAGGATCTCAAAACTCGCACATTAGCCTCATCTCACCATGTAGCAGCACGATCTGTCTCTTTCCATAACTTCCTCACTGACTGCAAAAGAGCTATGCTCCATTAGTGTGCAGATAGAGTCTCCAAGAGACAAAGGAGTTGAAAAAGAGGTATGTAGTTCTTATAACCAGATTATTTCATAAACCAAGAATCAACCTGCCTGTCTGACAGTAGTATGTTGGAATGGAATATCGAAGATGCACGCATCTGCACTGTACTAAGTGTGCATTCCAGTGCCCCTACGAACTGGAGCGCAGCCTCTGGTAAGGCAGCCTACTAGTGAAGGTGCACCAGCAACTTCAAATTGAGCAAAACTTGAACTCTCTTCACTGTTTTTTATTATCAATATCTGCATGGGAAAAGAGGAAAAACAATAACTAGCCATGTCAAAAATTTCAGTATTCAGAAAGAAGTGTTTCCATAAGACAATATGGAATAAGCATAAATAACTCTGTGACATAAGCCAACCACCTACCCCAAGATATCCTGCAATGCTGCCAATAACATTACTACAAATTATGGTTATGATAAATCACCTGATTTAAAATATGGTGCACACTAATAACAATCAATATAATGCAATTCCAGTGTAAGTGTGTATGCCTTTCCATATAGTCTCTCTTTAAAAAGTAATCTTTGCTTGTAATGTCTGAACTAGAAGAGGGGAAGAAAAGGACATATTTTACCAGATTTACTCCAGGCAGAAAAAAAGGCTTTTTTTTTTCCCTTGTATCTCTATACTAGTGCATAAAGTATAAAATTTCATTCTGAATGTTACATGTTTAAAAGGTTTTCTAAAGCTGAAGATTCTTTTCTGTAGCATGATCTCAGCTCATTAGACAGCTCCTTCCCATACTGTATTGCACAGTAATAGCTCAGAGAGCTGCACAAGGCAACTGAGGTTTTATGCATAAAGCAATAAATTAGGAAACAACATCAATGTTTCTACCCAGCCACTGTCCTACATAACTTGCCTGACATGGGTAAGCTCAGCAAAAGTTAGTTCATAGATAACAATGCTAAACTCCTTCACAAAGTGCATCAATATTTTTTCTGATGAAAACTCGTGCATCAAAAAGTATTACTGAGACTAGTAAGCACTGTAAAAATTTAACAGACAGCAATAATTCAGAAAAGTACTAAGAAGCATTGTAACTGAGCTATCTTGTACTTTTACACTCACGTCGTCTTCTGGACTCGGGAAGAAAGATGATCTCAAATACCTCTATTACTGTGATTTTTAAGGATTACTCTCAGATTTCGTTCATGTGTTCACTAGCATGCATGTACTAAAGGCTTACATTTAGCTTTGGCGCTGCCTCCAGCCCATCCGCCTGCTACACACAAGATTGCATCCACCTTTTCTTCACCAAGAAGTTTTCCAACCTCCGCTGTCACCTTCATTACATAGGACAAAGACATATTGAAAATACTGGACTGATCAAGTAAAGGAGTAAACATCAAGGCTGCCTTAAAGTTACTTATTTCCAGTTATGTAGCTAAGTAACGCAACACATAGCAATTTAAACAGCAGCAGAAAATTAAAAATTTATGATCTATGAAATCAAAACAAAATAATTTTGTTGAAAGATAATTATAGATGAAAGTCAGACCATACAGTATACGATGTCACTGGAAATAACTGATTTGAGCAGGACTGGAAGATCCAACGCTTACCTATAACATTAACAAAGTTTTTTATTTGTGACTTACTTTTTGACATGTTCTTCTCTGGGTACAGTGCTGTTTAATACAGGAAATGAAACTCCAGGTCTGACCAGAACTACTGGTGTCACTTTTGATGACAGTGCAAGAAATGAACAACTAAAGATTAGCCTTCTTATTGCTTCTATGTAGACCACAACCATCAGTTTGAGTCTGACCCCTAAATTTGAGTTTATATACTAGATATCCAGTATCTTTTTTCTCTTTCAAATGTAAGGCTTTACGGTTGGCAATTAATTAGTCAGCTATGAATTTTATGTCAAAGTGAAAAGCACATCTCTCTATAAAAGAAAAAAACCACTGTTTTCACAAAGGCTTGGTATTGAAAACCACACTGCAAACATTTTATATAAGTCTCTAAAAGCCTTAAGAGTTGTGTAGCTATAAAGAAAACATATTGGCTAGTGATTCAGTTTATCAATAAGAGAAATAGGTTCAAAAATTAAAATTTAAGAAAAAATGATCCTATCTCTCGAGAATAAAGCAAAACAGTTTTTAGGTTAGCTTTGATTGTCCCATGTTCACTTTTGCAGAAACCAGTGGATTCTCTCCGGATCCTATTGGGCCATGCTTTGAGTATACCATCTACCCTCACACAACGCATTTAGGAGTTAGGACATCGGAAAGAAGCACTGCCTGCTAAAATGTCCTAATCCATCGTCATCTGATTCAGTCCGTGACTCCGCGACTTTTCAAGTCACCGTGAGAAAAATAATGCAAAACTGCCTCACGTTCTGAACGTCCAAAACGCCAGATCGAGCTCTTTCTGCACATTCACGCATGCATGCGGTTAAAAGGAAGTTACAGAAAAAAGCAGCAGCGACGAACAGGAGCCGGGATGTTCGTGCTCACAACCGGCAGCAGGACCGACACCGCCCGGGCTCCTCCGCCCCACACGGCGGCTTCTCGCCTGAAGCCGGACCCATCCCCACCGCCGCCTTCCTCACTGACGCAGCGGCGGGCAAGGGGCGAACGGCGGCGAACAGGCGTGGGGAGAGGCTGGATGCAGCGCTTCCACAGCCCGGCCCGGAGAGAGCCGCCTCTAGCCCCCGGGCAGCGCCCGCCCCGCGCCCCGACGCGGACCCACCTGCTCGGCCTGCTCGGGGAAGGACTCGGTCGCCCCCACCACCACGTTGGCGCTGGCGTCCTCGTTCTCCGCTAGGTCGATGCTGGCCACCCACTGCCGCGGCGAGAGAAACGGCGCGTTAGCGGGCCCGCTCCCGCAAACGCCTGAGGCGGCCCCCAGCGTGGGACGCCCTCCCGGCGGACGGCTCCCCGCTGGGGCCGGCTCCCTGCCTCGCCACCCCCCGGCCCGCCGCTTACCCAGTTCCTGGACTTGAAGTACCGCACGCACTGGGACCCCAGCGCCCCTCTGCCGCCGTACACCAGCACCCTGCCCACCGCGGCCATGCCCGCTGCCCGCTCGCCCGGCTGTAGATCTAGATCTAGATGTAGATGCAGATGCAGATGCAGATCAAGCTCAAGCTCCTCTCTCCCCGCCCCGCCGGCCCCGCCTGCGCATGCGGACTGCCCCCGGCGGGGTAGGGGGGGCGCTCGAGGGGCGGCGGCGCCCGGCCATAGGGGGCCGTGCCGGAGGAGGGCAAGGCCCGGTGCCTCGGCCGAGCCCCAGCCCGCCCCCCGGGGGCTGACGGGGTGCTGCCGCGGCAGTTTTACCTCAGGAAGTCCCGCGGCTGCCCCGGGCCTTCAGCGCCTGGCTCGGGGCGAAAAGCCGGCCCCCCCTCTCCCCACCCGGCCTGAGCTCCAGCGGCGGGCTGTGCTACCTGCCCGCTAGGGATACTGCCGGGATTAATTAATTAGTGGTTATAAAGGCCCCTGCAGGTCTTGGGTAGCAGTAACCGTAGAAGCGCTGGTAATTACGGCCGGTTTCCTTTAGCGCTCCTGGATCGCACCTGTAGCTTCAATGGCGCCGCTCGCTGCGCTCCCCGAGACCCGGGGCCGGCCGGGCCCCCCCGGGCGGCGAGGGGCGGCGTGCGCCCCGTTCCCAATGCAGAAGGTTCATACGAGGCACCTCGGCAGCCTGGAACACGGCCTCTGTCCCTCCGAGAACAGCCTTGGAGAGGAAGGGCAGCGCTCGCAGCTCCGGCGGCGGTGACATTTAGACGCCGGGCGGGAGCGGGCGCAAACAGAAGGCAGCCGAGGCGCCTGCAGAATCCTGATACCAAATGATGTGTTTTTAATGCTTTGTCCCTTGCACATGGCTATTTACCTACGTTTTTAATAATCTGAAAAAAACCGGATTCTGCTTCTAATTTTCTTCCTGTGAGGTGTCAGTAAAGAACTTGATGTCATTTGAGCAGGACAATTAAACCTCCGATGAAACATTAGCCGGGCAATAGATATAGGATTACTTTCTGCAGAAACAAGCATCATTGCACTACAGCATAATGAAGCTGTTACTTGCAAGCATCTCAGGATGTTGTCGCAGCAAATTATATTTTCGAGCTTGATTTTTAACCGTACAGATTAATTTCTGTAGCTTCAAAATACAATGAGATGTATTTTGAAACACCCGCTGTTCATTTGTGGATTTTGGAGCATGAGAAAAAATGGGAAATGTGTCTGACTGCTGCAGAGAGGCCTTGGAGGTGATTCCTTGAAACCACGAGGATGCCTGGCTGTTTTAAAAAGACTTTATTTGCCTTGGCTTCTCTAATAAGTTTTGCATCTTTTATCTTGATTGTTGTTGCGATGGGGACCCCAAAGTGGACGACTGGAAAGATCCTTTGCAAAACAGGAGCTGATTTGGTCAATGCCACAGATCCAGAGCTGGTCAAGTTCATCGGAGAAATTTACTATGGACTGTTTCGGGGCGGCAAAATACGCCAGTGCGGGCTGGGCGGGCGGCGTTCCAAATTCACAAGTAAGTACAATTTTGGTTTAATCTTTAGCCTAATGTCTAGTTCAACTTTAAAAGCACTCTATTCTTTTTGTTTACAGAACCTAGAGAATGAAAATCATTATTATTAAATTTATATTTGTGGCTGACTTGCGGTCTTCATGGTTTGGGATCTAAGTGTGAATGTAAAATCACTACCATTTCAGGCTAGCTTTTTTCTTCCAGTTATATTCTGTAGTCCTGGAATCAAGATGGGGGAAAAAAAAAATCCCTAGGGCTAAACAGATGGTTTCCTTTTAGTCTTGTGAAGGGAACGAGAGTCATTTGGAGATGACCCTGTAAATCATACTTTCCCCTCAACCGACTCTTTCGTATTCCAAGCGTTGCTCTGCAATCTCTCTGTGCCTTCTTGCCGTCTCTGTTGAATGCCTCCCCTTTTTTTATCCTTTAAGAAATAGAGATTTATTTAGCCCACATTTCTGTGTTTCTCTAGCTGTCCTAATGCAGATGTCTGCCATAGCAGATACTCATAACTTTATTAACAGGTTGAAGAAATTTTTACCCTTTTTTCTGCTAACTTTGGAGAGACAAAATTGCTGAACTCTTCAAAAACGTAGAAACTCTTACAAATGTATTCCTTTTAACTTACAAGATTTTCTTGAGGTCTCAAAAGAACTTAGATGTTGATCTGTACTTTGGATCATTTCCAGTTTTCACACATCCTGTGCTGTAGTGAAAACGATATTTTCCATTGAAGATTTTCAGGGCTCTTCTTGATCAGCTTGTATTTTAGCGCTCTTCTTGATCAGCTTCTCTCTTTCCTGTCAGTCAGCATGTCACCTACAATTCCCTACTCACATTTCCTCTGATTCTGTTACTAAAAGGCTGCAGTTTAAACTGAATACTGAGGTGCTCCACACTTCCCTGCTGCTGGCCAATCTGGCCCTCCAACAAAGTAACTCTGTGAAGACAAATCTAAGAAAGTTACCATTCTTTAGAGACAGGCGAGTGACAGGCTACTGAGGAAGAGCTCATGCCTATAGGAAAACATGTGAGCACTTCGCATAAAGCTCACCCAACTGCGATACTTTACAAGCTTCCTACAGATGTAACTAAAACACTGCCAGATACCCACAAGAGCAGAAAGAGCATCTCACTAATGAGTAACCAAGAATGGAATCTGAAAGCGGAAACCTATGGGATTAGGAAGTATGAAATCAGAGTAGATCTCACTAGAGCCAGTATTAAAGAGAGGAAGAGAGTAAAAGAATAACATCATGAGGAAATAAACATGGAGTGATACTATTTTAGACAGCAAGGGGCTGGACAAGGAAACTGGGACTATCAGACTTCAAAGGGATGAGATTAAGAGCATGGGACAGGAATTAGAAACTCAAAAAATAGAGGTTAGGAGAGCAGAGGTGGAAAAGAGACAGAAAAGAATGCAGCAGACAATACAGCAGCAGAGATAAAGATATTAACACAACTAAATAAATAAAGCAGGACTGAAGCCTGAATCCTCATTCACAGACCCTGTGTAAAGGATTGTTCCTGTAGTAGAACATCCCTGGTTTGTCTGATGCAGTGACAAATAAAGCATCATGAAATAAGATGTGTGTAATTACCCGAATTGACCATCTCTGTAAAATATAGTCTTAAAAAGTGTAATTTAAGTTTGTAGACCCAGCACAGTGTGATGTTTACTGTTGTCAAGAAAAAATACACACTGAATAGATGATTTTTTTCTTGACAGTTTTCCCACACATGGTGAAAAAGCTGAATACAGGCCTGCACGTGATGATTATAATGTTCCTCTGTGTGGCCATTTTCTTTTCTCTGGTCAGTTTTGGATTCTGCATTCTTAACGCCATAAAAGTTCCTTACCGGGCTATTAAAGGTCCTGCAGGAGTATGCCTTTGGAACTTCCTTGCAGGTAAAATTATTTACCAGTATTTTTCATTAGTCGCATTTGTATAAAACGTTAAAAGTGCCTTCTCTTGCCTTACTCAATATCTTCCTGATTTAAATACTTGTGAATAAAATTAAGTTAGCAGCAAATTCTCATCTATCAAAACAGAACTGTCAGGTGGCATCTCGGTTTATTGTGCCTAGTCAACTTTTTACAGGATCACCGATAAAAGCGCTTTATTACAAATGCTGAAATGATGTTTGGCCTTACAATAAAAACTAAGCATTTTAAAGGTGTTTAAGCCATGCCTAAATCTACCCCTACTCAGTATAATGCTCACTCTTGTAGTCAATAAGCCTTTCTGAAGCACAACCAAACTGTCTGTCGTGATAACAATGGTGAATACTTCTTTCATTTTGTTGCAGGTGGATTTGTTGTACTTGCAGTCACCAGCTTTATGGCTGCTGTGAAACTTCATCACCTTACAGAAAGAATTGCCAATTTTCGGGAAATTTTTCAATTTGTTATTTTAGAAGAACGGTTTGAGGACTGTTTTTGGCTTTGTGTGGCAAGTGCCACAACACATGCAGTAAATTTGCTGCTAATAGCCATTAGTGGGATCAATTTCCCTAAAATTAAGACTAAAACAGAAGAAGCAAATGTTACAGCAGAAGATATCATGTATTAATAAATCTACACAAAACTACTTTGGTCAAGTGAACTGTCTTGATAGAAACAGCTTCTTGGCTCTTCAGCTTTTGATTTGGATGGACGATTTTGGTATAAACATGGGTAAAGAGGTCACTTGTGAAAATCTGTGTTATTTTTTAAGGTCAGTCTACATTACCAGCAATTGACATGTATAGGAAAGTGGGAAAAACAAATGCTACAAATATCATTATTCTCAAAACTGACCAGTATCTGCAGTGAACATATGCTGTTCACAGTTTTTAGAAAATTTGCATTTTGAGATATTTTAGAAAACTAAGGAAACACAAAATTTCACCTAAACTAAGTGTCTTTTTTGTTTAGAAAGAAAATATGTGTATCACAAATCTTTGATAATATAGGGTTACTTCAAAACAGACAGAATGGACATTTGCCAACTACCTTCACAGAATTATCTGGAAAATGTTGAGAGGGCCATATGAGATATGTTTGATGATGTTACACTGCATTGAAAAAGAAGACTTCTTCATCTGGGAGGCTAAAGTTAAGGGGAAGCACTGGCTAAGTATGTGTGAAATGTTTTTGGAACAGAAATTATCAAACCCATAAAGTAAAGTGAGAAAAGTAATGTTTATGGGATGTTAGTAGGCTATGAAAAAATTATTAGCTGCAAGATGAAGGTTTCATTGCAGCTTCTGGAAGTAAAGTAAACAGAATATAAGTAATAGTGCTTTTAGAAAACTTGGAAAATAATAATGTGACAGATTAATTGTCTTCAGAACCCTCTCGATACTTATGTCTATCTGAAATCAAGTAAAAGTGATGTATGATGAAACAGTATTAAAATTAATAAAAATGGTGAAATGGATGGGAAAGTTACTGTGTTAGGAACTATCATAATTTTGATAGGCATTCAACCAGTTCTTGGGTCATGGGTAATGAATAATTCCGAGAAAACAATATGCCATTAAGCATGTCATTTTTAGAATTTGACTACTACAGTGAACACATACTAACATATTAGCAATAAAACCTACACATAACTGAAGAATGTCTTTGAACGAATGAAAGAAGTTATCATCTAAATTAATTATTTTGCAGTCAGTTACTCTTCTTCAGACCACTAGGTTGTGTAACTCTATTCTTGTGAAAAGCTCTTTGAAAAGAATAGTAACTTTTTTAGAAAATGAATTCAAAGTGTTTTAAGAACATGTCAGGAAATACAAAAATTCCTTAATTTTTATTTGAAAAGACTTCTTCACAAAAATATTACTGTAAGGGTCAAGTATTTTCAGTATTATCACTGAAGTCTGCAGAACACTCGGTAAAGAAAGTTGCTAGAATGAGCTGATGTTTAACATGTTTGCTGATTAGGCCACTTATTTAGATATTTAAATAAGGACTTATAACTTGGCTTAAGCATATGAGTTTCATATCTTTGGCCCAAATACTTATTTTCCATGCTCTTTTTACTTTGTTTTCATCTAAAGACCAATGAAAACAGATGTTTTATGGAGTAAATTCTACTTTCATTTGGTATTCTTATGAAATCAGTTATGCTGTTGTAAAACTATTCAAAGTACTCTCAATTTACACAGCAGACTCAAATCACTGTGTTCACTAAATGCTTCAGCAATGTATGTGCAAGCTCTGTGTGAGGTAAGAAATGAAAAATATTGATGTCCTTTTCAGCACACATGCAGCAAGACCAGCAGACATTTGGCAGTCAGTGGCTTAGTTCCAGCGGAAACTTTATTAGCCAAACTCAACGTACAGATGCAATGAGTGGTGTCTGTTACTGTAGCCTGTACCATCTCTTGTTTTGGCCCTACAAGTTTAGGATTATGAACGAAGCAGAAATTTTTGAGGGTGCTTCTGCAATAGGCCCTAATAATCCGTGTTCTTCAAGACAGTATTAGCCACTGGTTTTTTTAGGAGCACTACATTTTTTCTTTAAAAGTCCCATAAAAATTTAAGAGACAGATGGAAAGTTTCGATAAGTCTAGAGCACTGTTACAATTTTAGCATAAAGGAGACTCAGTAAGGAAGAAAAAGTGATTCCTAATTTATACCACCAACTTACTTCACTGTTCTTCTAATTTTACTGGTGCTTTCCCTCAGTCTCTACCCTTGGCCACGGCTCCGAGCAGCAAACCAGCCCAGTCTATGAAGGTGTCTGAGATGGTAATGAAGTAGGGTTTAATATATTAAAGCTTTAAACTAATTGAAGTAGGTGCTTAATATATTAGAACTGTAAATTAGAGTAGGAGCTTAATTTAAGAGACTGGGCGCCTTAAGGCTGTACAAAGAGCAGATGCAACAGCTGTAGTACTAAATGTCAGAACGTATCTCCTGTTTTTTAAGAAAGAATGCTTTAGGTCAGTATAACCTTGTAGTAGAAGCTTACCTCTCAAAACAAGGGGCCCAGGGTTACTGAGGAATGCAGAGACTAGTCAAAACTAACACTTTTGATGCATCAGCAAGAACAAAGAAGTAGAGCAGAGGCCTGCAGTTCACCCAGAAGTCACAACGATGAAGAGGAGCGGAGGAAGTAAACGATGACCAGATGTCTTTGAAGACCATCGAGAGACTCTAGTGCACATGCAGGAGTGGGCAGTAACCTGTAATAATGAGTTAATGAACAGGTAATCATTTCTTGGAAAACTAGTGAATATACATACATAGTACGTATTTAAACTGTACATCTAAATCAGTCGGGGCGCGCATTAGGTGGAGCAATCCCCTGTGCGCCCGGCACTGCAATAAAGAATATCTGTTAATAGTCACCAAGGCTATTGAGTCTTAATTCAGCATTTCACAGCATCAGTAACAGCACAGTACTGTCCAGAAAAATGTCCACAAAGGCCTCTGTGGTTACACCACCTTCACCTCACAGAAAATTCTGAGTGGCTCTGGAATAGAAGACCTTAAACTGCAGTATAATTACACAAGTGGAAAATGAAATATTTGTCATTTGTAATTGTTCTATGAACATAAAATTTACAAGTAGTTGTACAGAAAGAATTATATTGTAACATGTAACTTAGCCTTTATTAAATGGAATTCTCTTTAGGAAGTGAAAAGGAAGCAGATTTTAGGACTGTCCACATAGAACTATTGCTTCAGAAATGCTTTTCAGTAGTACTAATATGTGTGTATTACAACACATTTTTCATACTGCTAAGGAACTGCTTAATGCCCCCCAAAAACTAGTTATTGGGTAAGAGCTGTGGGACTACTTAGGTAAGGACAAGATTAAAGATTTGTTGGACTGGATTCCTAGATAGGTCACAGTAGCTCCGAAAGAACCACTCGAGTACATTGTATAAATAAAGTTAAAGGGGGATAGCCGGGCTGATCAGCTTTTTAATTTCTTATTTTGAATCTATTCAACAGTGAAGCAAACTCTGCACTAACAGTCCAAAAGAGTATTTCTCACAGCAGATGCATGCAGTATTATTGTGGGATATTGTTGAATGAGTTGAATGACCAAATAACATTATCACCCAATGACCGTTTTGTGACTTGTGAGAAAACATTATTTTCAGTTCACTTCAGAGTGAACAGATGTATTACCATGCATGAATTAAACTGAACAAAACAGATATAAGGCTAAACTAACCTTTCAGCTGCACAGGTTGTCTCAGTTTAAGCCCTGCTAAGACACACCGATGGGACAATGCATAGAATAATTGCCCTGGGAAATTTTGTCTCGGGGAAAAAAAGGTTAAATGCAATCACATACAGTTAAGATGTGCAAATACAAAGCACGCTTTAAGGTTAACAATAGGTAAGCCTATCACTTAGACCTTTTCAGGTTTCCCTTGTACATCATAAAATACTTTCAGAAAATGTGGAACTTGATGTAAGTGTGATCTACTTCATTTACACGTTTTAATTTTAGTTATACTTCATATAGTGTATCTGATCATATGCATGCTAAACATGTGGAAATGAAGACCTTTTTGGCAGTACTTTTTACTTTGGAAGATCTGAAATCCAAAATGAGAACATTTATGAGCAATATCTGTCCAGAACTTTGAAGAGATTATGGGTTCAAATCCTGTCTTTCCATAAAATTAAAGGCAACTTCATATACCCTGAAAATGACCACTTAATTTGTACATGCAGAATATATAGAAGCTCCATGCAGGATATAGAGAAGCTATGGAGCCATTCCTCAAAGAACGAAGAAACTACTCATTATATCTAAGAGCCTCTCCAAAATAAATTAAGCTAAAAACTAATTACCACTTTGATTCTTCAAATAATGTTACGATTTAATGTTAAAAAATGTAATTTTACAAGATAAATCAAAATGGATGCAATTTCCCTCAGTATCTGAGTGCCGCTGTGCTTAATAAGATGTGTTATTTCTCTCAGAACCACTTAATGGAAAAAGCGGTTAGGTGGGAGCTGCAATATACTGTTGGCATATAGGCCATAAACATAAAATAGGCCCAGCTACCCTTCTTCGTCATGTTCTGCTAATCTAACAGTGCAAATTCAGTTACAGATGTATGGAAAAGCAAACTAATTGTTACACATAGTGTTGTAAGGTTTCAGATTCTCACATATAAAAGTGAATTACTTACAATCCATGTTTCACATTTCTGGGGAAAACAAAAAAGAAAGAAACAAAAAAAAATATGGCTCACTTGACATTAAAATCCAGTGCATGTTCTGTGCAACTGAAACTCTGGCTCTTCATACTGACGATACAATAAAAGTCAGTAAACTCCAAACAGTTCTTTTCTATACAGTGCTTTTGCTAGAGAAGCATAAATCTACTTCTGACATTACACTGATGACCCAGTATTTTGGTGTGAATTCTGATAAAATATAACCCTAGTCATTCTCATTGGTCTTTTATTTTCACTTACTATGTTTTATTTTATTTTTTATTGTTTTTAATGTCACTCTGGGATTTTTATTGCTTTCTCTTACAACCTAATCAACTCTTCCTCAGTAGTCATGGTGATATTATACCACCATCCTATATGGAAAATAATATAAATTTGTTTTGTCTTTGCATTTGCAATAAAGCTTTGATTATTCTTTCATAAACCATTTACATTTTAATCTTCACTGTGCAAATCCGATACACTGTATGCATAAGAGGACTGGTTTTTTAGCGTCTCTGCAAGCCCACAGGAGAAGTTATCTCATCCTCGGCATCAGCGCGGATACTTACCGGGAGCATACCACAAGAGGGCAAAAATCCACGGTGAAACCGACTCGCCCCCATCCCCGCGGTGCAAACCCCCGCACACGAGTCACCGGCCAAACACCACCTCCTGGTCCATCGCGCACCGGCTCTGAACGGCTCCCGCGTCCCGCCCCGGGCCCCGCCCCGCCGGCGCCGGCGGATGAGGCCATCACGGCGCCGGCTGAGGGGGCGGGTCGCCTGCGCCGTCTCGCCGCCTGCCCGCTCGCCATGCTGCTACCCTGGAGGGCGGCTGCGCGCCGCTTCAGCCGGGATCTGCCCCGGGCCTGCGGCTGTTCGGTCCAGGTGCCCTCGCCGCGGGGCTACAGCCGCGGGGCGGGCGGGAAGGTGAGGAGGGGGCGGTCCCTCTTGCTTGGGGTGGACCGAGGCGGGAGGGGCCCTCGGCTGTCCCTCGGCTGTCCCTCGGCTGTCCCTCGGCTGTCCCTCGGCTGTCCCTCGGCTGTCCCTCGGCTGTCCCTCGGCCCCTCCTGCCTGCTCGGCAACTCATGGCCGAGCGTGCCGGGCCTCCAGCTCCGGGGGGGCCGTGTGCCCCCCCAGGGCCAGCAGCTCCCAAACCTGCGGCTCCCTGCGCTCCTTCCGGGATGTGCCGGGCTGGAGAGCTGTCTTTGGGGGACAGGATGGGGGGAAAATCACAGATGGAAAGAGTTTTTGTCTACGTGTTAGGCAAAATGATGATAACTCTAGTTATACCGTTTCTCATTTGTCTTTTACATGTAAAAGTAGTTGTAGTTGTTTATCCTGGTTTACCAAAGTGCCACTCTCTGCATCACGTTGGGTGAATACATAAACTGTGATGAATATGTATATTAGTAGCTATGGTTTGAACAGTGTGCTTGCTGCCTTTCGGGTGGGCCTCTCAATTTCATGTTGTTTACATGAATGCACATCCTTTTTTAGGGTCTTGTTCTGGGAATCTACTCAAGTGAAAAGGATGAAGGTGCTGCCCAGTTCACAAGTGCAGGAGATGCTTTTGATAGACTTGTGTCTGGAAAGCTGAGGGAACTTCTGTCTGTGTAAGTGTGTGATAAATTTGTGAAATAGATTAAAATACCTACAAACGCCAATAAGAATTATCCTTTTTTATCATTATTAGTGTTTGTCTCTATACCGCTTTTCAGGCTGGTGTTTGCTTCTACCAGGCCAACCAGTTTGGAGGGGAACTCCTGTGGGAAAACCAAGCACTGGGGAAACAGATGCAGAACGTTCCTGGGGGCTGTGCTCTGTGAGTCAGCGCTGAGCCAGGCGTCCCAGTACAGTGTCGCGGAGCACTGTGTGGTTGTAGAGTGAACCTAGTACCATAAGATTTATCACCAGTAAAGACTTCCTTATTGAAAGAATCTTTTTGTGTCTTAGATGTGGGCCACCTTTGAAGAAAGGCAAAACACGCATGTTCCATGGTTTGCATCAGGTATGAACTTTGGCATTCTGTGTGCGTATTGATTAATGCGTGAGGTCTGCCTTTACATCTTATTTTAAGCTGAGTTCACTGCTGTGCTTGTATAAATGCATTGCTCTTTCCTCCCCACCACTCCCCCATCCCTCTCAACAAAAGATGTGGTTCTTACTGAAACCCACT
Organism: Chroicocephalus ridibundus; assembly: GCF_963924245.1. Lineage (NCBI taxonomy): Eukaryota > Metazoa > Chordata > Aves > Charadriiformes > Laridae > Chroicocephalus > Chroicocephalus ridibundus. Next base: position 59,446,230 of record NC_086288.1, read on the forward strand.
GTTGTGCTCTCCCTATGTTTGCGCGGCCTTTTGCACAATCCTGTACTCCCTCCGCTGCGAACTGGGAAGATGTAAACAAGTCTGCTTCAAAGGTGGTGCTCTCTGAACAACTGCTTACTGAACGAGCTGAAGCACAACAGTTTTTGGATCAGGCTTCTACTGTTGCCTTCTGTGTTCAGGAGGAATGAGTGTGTGAGTGTGTACCGATATGTACAAAGACCTTCCAGATGTGACAGTTCTAACACAAGGTAGTCCCATCATAGGCTTTAATCAGAGGTTTTAAAGTCATGTGTTTGAAACCTCTGAAAACAAGATGTGGGGCTGTTCTTCAAACAGGACTTTGTTTGCACAGACGTGATATATCACAAGGGTATGAGATGGGGATTCATCTGCTTAAAGTTAGGCTTTAGGTGCCATTATGCAATGGCATATATATGCAACTTCTCTCTCTATATATATAAGCCCTAATACAGGTAATACACTTACATGGAGCTGGAAAATACAGCACAACTATGCCTTTTTGGAGTAGTAGTTAGAGGCTAGGGAAGCGTGTAATGTGACACTAGGTGTCACTGTATAAGTAACTGGATTTTACCTTAGGGCCATTTAAATGATTTAAAACAAAACAATTTGTAGCAAGTATTGCTTACCATGTATAAATTCCTGTGCGGAGACTCCAGACAGGTGATGCCGCACTCAGTAGAAAGGCTCTCAGAAATTTCATGGACGTTGAATCTGACGAAGGTCCCATTATCCCATTCTGAATACAGGATGCCCTCTGAAATGAGTAGCAAATCTCTGCAAGAGAAGGCAGTAGAATTTGGCCTTACGCACTCTTCTAAGTGTGTAAAATAATGATAACAAAAAAATACTTTTTAGATCCCAGAATCACAGGATGGTTTGGGTGGGAAGAGACCTTAAAGATCATCTAATCCAACCCCCCTGCCCTGGGCAGGGACACCTCCCACTAGATCAGGTTGCTCAAAGCCCCATCCAGCCTGGCCTTGAACACTTCCAGGGATGGGGCACCCACAGCTTCTGAGTAACCTGTTCCAGTGTCTCACCACCCTCACAGTAAAGAATTTCTTCCTAGTATCTAATCTAAATCTCCCCTCTTTCAGTTTGAAGCCATTACCCTGTGTCCTATTTTCCATGAGATCACCTTGAATCACTGATCTTCTGGAAAGCTAACGCTAGTTTCAGCGTCTTGTGGACTAAAGACTTTACTGCAGTGTATCAGTTTGAAAGCTGACTGTTAGAATCTGACAGAGCAGCTATTTGTGGTGGAAGGGAAAGACCACGATTAACTTCATTTTTCTTCAGAGCAATAGAAAGTCTGCTCGCATATATAACTTTGAGTTTTATACAAATCTGACTTCATTCTTAAAATGCTCCTTTCATCTTTGTTATTTCTTCTTTTTTGCCTTCCACTTGCAGCTTATAAGGCAAGTGTTTAGTCTGCCGTGCTACATTGCTTTCCTGAGTTCTGGAGCTGAGTACCTCTGTACAGCTCTGATTTGGTACCTGGCAAATCATGACAGCTCAGCTCCGGCTCAGCCTTTGAAGTGATTTTATTTCCGTGAACTATGCCAAAAAAGGTTACGCTTCTCCAGCTTAGTGCTGGCCTTTGTTGCAGCTGGAAAGCTGGATCTGCTTTCAAAGGACTTGCCCTCAGAAGTATCAAGTTTTGTAGGTGTTGAGCATAAAGCGCTATCTGCTGTGATACACATAATTAACTATTAACTGGAAAACAGAACAACTAGTTGCATGCCTGTGGCAAATGATTGGGAGTGCAACATAGAAATGTGTGTAGAGAAAGTACTGAATGCATTTTATGCTGTGCTTGATTAGATTTATAAAGTAAAGTCTTTTTAATAACTCTCTGCAGCGACTGTAACAATGAGGAGAGTTAATCCATTTGTGTGTTGGCTTCATCTAGGACTTTCCGAGTGTGGTTGTAGTTGGCTTGGGTAAGAAGAATGCTGGAGTAAATGACCAAGAAAACTGGAATGAAGGCAAAGAAAACATTCGTGCAGCTGTTGCAGGTTAACTGTTTTGAAATTTTCTTAAGCCTTTTGTCTATAAAACTCTTGCAATGGTGCAGCGTGTTCCACTTTTGAAGAGTGAGTCTATATATGATTTTGTTTTGACATGCAGAAGCTACTGCATGGTTTGGTAAATGCGTTTGCTTGTCAGTGATATTCATGTAAGCTTTTGCTTAGTGAGGAAGGAGTTACAGGGCATGTAAATCAATCTGAAGACAGGTAACTGCAATTATTTATATCAAATAACTTTCCTAAACAGTGTGATATTAAAAAGGCACTTGTTTAATTACTACTACTTTGAAGCCTGAGAGCATCACCGATTCACTTTATGCTCATGCTGTACTTAAGTATGCACATGTATTTATTTTTGCCACTTAGTTTGTTACTGAGATATTTGTGTTATAAACTGGTATCTTTCACAACATCAGTAGTATGATTCAGTATGTTATCTGTCGTAGGCAGAGGAGGCCTCTCTATCTTAATTAAGGATGACTGCTGCATCTAAGTGTGTATAAAACAAGAATAAAGAGTTCCCACCGCTATAATCTCACAGATTATAAACAGAGTTTATAATCTGAGACTAGAGGTCAGTCACACATATATGACAGCTGTATGTGCTAGCCTGCATTGTCTCACCAGCTGCCAAAACACTGCTAAATTATTTAGGTATAAAATAGAGTTTATGGAATTTTTGTTTGTTTATAAAAGTGTGTATAAACTCATTTGGAAGATGAGAGCAGTCATATATTAGCAAAAAAAATAAATTACAGCAAATTTCTGATACCTGTAGATAGTCATAATCCATAGCACTCCAGAATGGTAAAGCTTTTCTTGATATAGTGTGAGCTTAAAGGAATCAGAATAACTGTGGACTTTCCTTTTTATTCTTTTGAAATATCTTAATCATTACAATTCATCAAGGGATATTTTAGTGAAAATTTGTCAGTATATGGCCATTAGCATTTTTAATTATTCTACCGCATGATCTTTTTAATTGATTCACTTATAAACTTAGATATCTTGAGTTAAAATTATTTTTTCGTTGAAATGTCATATTGGTCACTTCAGAAACCAGTTTTGCTGTTCTGTGCAACGCTCGGCCTACTAGTTCTGTGCTGTGTTTTTCAGTTGGCTGTAGACAGCTCCAGGATCTGGAGATCCCTTGTGTTGAAGTAGACCCCTGTGGAGACGCTCAAGCGGCTGCAGAAGGTGCTGTCCTCGGATTGCATGAATATAACGAGCTCAAGCAAAAAAAGAAACCCGCAGTTACTCCTCAGCTTCATGGAAGGTGATAGCAAAAGGAAAGCTTGCCTATTTGTTTGTTTGTTTATTTATAAAACTGTGTGCATGCTTGTGCATGAGAAAAACACAAAACTGAAAGAATAGGTTTTATAGCAGCAATATCCCTCTTAACTCCTCCTACTTCTTTGAATTTCCTGTGCCAACCCTCTCATCATAAAAGTCAGTCAAGTTGGTCAGGCGTGATTTGCCCCCCAAAAAAAATCTATAGTGACTGTTCCCAGTGACCATCTTGTCCTTCATGTACCTGGAAATGGCTTTCAAGATTACTTTCTCCATAAACTCCTAGGAGATTTAGTCTAGGATAACTGGCTTGTAGTTCCCTATATCCTCCTTGCCAGTCTTAAAGATGGGGGTTTGTCCTTTTCCAATCATCAGGGACCACATTGCGTTACTGTGACCTTTCAAACTGAGAGACCAGGCTTGCGATGCTGCCAGCCAGCTCCCTCGGCACTCTCAGATATATATCCTGCCTGCTACCAAGGATTTGTGTCTGTCCTGCTTTCTTAAGCAGGTCTATCTTCCTTTTCCATGGGTAGTACCTTTCTTCCCCAGACTCTGTTACTAAGAACAAAGAACTGGGGAATCTGGAAGCAGACCTTAATAATTATTAAGACTGATGCAAAGCAGGCATTAATGTCAGTCTTCTCAGTGTTCACTAGATTGCCTGCCGGATTTAGCCAGGGGACAGCATTATTCCTGACCTTCTTTTTGCTGATGATGTACACGTTGAAGTCCTTTTGTTGCCTTTCCCACTTCTTACCAGTTTCAGTGTCAGCTGAGATTTGTCTTCATAATTGCATCCCTTCGTATTCAGGCAATGTAGCTATATTCCTCCTGGGTTCCTTCTTCACTGTGCTGCTTTTTTGAGAGGCAAAATCCAACTTAATGCCCTGCTTTGTGATATCTTTTAGAGTAAATAAGACTTTCAGTAAAATTAAAGGTTTTGTACTGGTAGTGTTGCAAAGTAACCAGAGAGACATCTCCATTCCCTATGCAGGCAGCTCTTTGAATGTTTGCTCTGTCATTCATTAGTGAAATTCCTGAGTACACTGTTATAATTAATGCAATTACAAATTTTGGAAGGGATATTAAACCTTGTGCTTAAGGATTTAAGCCAGTCTCTGACTAGTAAGGATTAGGACAAGATGTAATGTATTAGACAGATAATTTTACATCTGTCTGCTCCAGGATCTTCCAGCTTTCTGTGAAGCATTTGGCACTGACTAGAACCAGGGATGAGCTACTAGACTAGATGCACCTTGGATTTCATACTAAATTCCTCGTAGTAAGATTACTATGACATTCTTAATTGCCCCAATTAATGATACCACATTTTCAAACAGGAGAGGACAGATGGATGCTGACATAATCTTACTTTTGCAAATATTTATGATCCTGATTATTGTACGGTGTTGTTTAGTGCTGAAAGTGAAGCCTGGCAAAAAGGTGTTATCTACGCTGAAGGTCAGAACCTCGCTCGGTATCTTATGGAGGCTCCAGCTAATTATATCACTCCAATCAAATTTGCTGAACATATTGAACAGAAGCTCAGAAGTTTCAGCAATGTGAAGGTCCATATAAGGTAAATTCCACTGAAATAATTCCTCTATAGGGTAAGATACCTTGTGGGCTATTCAAATCTGCAGTGTGCTCTCATTTTTACTCTGCCACTTCAGATGACAAAAGCAGGGGAAGTGTTTGGCACAAAGGTACGAGGGGCGCTCAGGCTGCAAGCTACTCTCAGGGTTAGAAGGTGAGCTTCTAGTTTGCAGAGTAAGCAAGATACTGTGACACAGTAAAATGATTAACTGTCAGTGAGTCGTGCAGGCAATTACTGCTTAATTGACACGTGCTGTGAAAGAGGAAGCTTGATGACGACTCAGTGAATAGGGGGCAAATACTGGATAACCTTTTTTCTAATACATTTTGGGTTTTTTTCACAAGTGGATTTTATACATACCTTTGCTTTTTTTTTTTTTTCAATGTGGTAATTAAACATCCTCCATTTACTGCTGTTATTGTTGGGGCTTTTTTTAACTTTTAAAAATGTTGAGATGGAGTCATAAAAGCCCTTGCAGTTGAATTTGCACAGTTAATGCTTCTAGCCTCGGCGTTTCTAGTTACTGCTCTTCAGTGGAAATGGGCTAACTGGTTGTGCAAGTGTTGGAGGCTGTTTTGTTGAAAAGCAAAGGATTGAGGGAAATCAACTTTTGCTTATAGTTAACCATCTTGATAGCAGAAAGCTAAACTGTAACCTGCTGCAATATTGTTATTCTATGTGCCTTCAGAGACTGCAGCCTACTGGGCAAGTGAAAGTTTCATGTTTCTTACGCAGCAGCTCTGAGGCCCTATTTTTCTGTTTCACAAAAAAAAAAAGTGATAATGGTTGGATTTAAATGACAGTTTCCAAAATAACTAAGATGGATTTCACAGTTCATGTACAAACCTTCAAGAATTGGGATTTCTAAACAAACAAACAAAACGAATCACCTTAGTCAAAGTGTCCAATTACCAAAAAAAATAAAATATATATTTCTATTCCAGACCGGAGTCTTGGATAACAACACAACAGATGGGAGCATTCCTGAGCGTAGCTAAGGGTTCAGCTGAACCTCCTGTCTTTCTGGAGATTCACTATTTGGGTGGTGCTAATACAAATGACCCCCCATTGGTTTTTGTAGGAAAAGGAGTTACATTTGACAGGTACGTATGCTAATCTTTTAATGACTAAAGGGGGGAAAATGCCTTCCTCCTATTCACGTTCAACGGGGAGATGCTTTTTCTTTGCTCAGCATATCTTTCAATGCCATTCCTGTGAACTTGCCCTGTGTAGTACTGTGCTGCGTTTTCTGGGGAGAAGACAAGCTTGAGTGGTTGGACAAAGTAGGAATTGATATGCCCTTGTCTTGTCAGGCAAAAATGGAAATTCAGGAGAGAAAAAAACCAAAGAACTTCCTTTTTTTTTTTTTTTTTTGGCCTGAGCAAAACTCTGAAGAATTTACATGTTTTGGATTGTAGTCCGTCACTGGACATCTAGATCATGCTTAAGAAAGAGAAAATAGTTCATTCTTTGCAGCAGTTCCTTGTAACTGCTTTTCATATCACACAACTACAGAATAATTTATCCGTTTGCTCCCCTTCCATGTGCTGATTTTACCAAGTGTACTATTTTGTTCTTGTTTTGTGCTCTTTTGCTATTATGAAGACCATTGAGTTAGTCTGCTGCAGGTTACCTGGGCTTTTATGCATCCTAATTATGAGGAAATAATTCAGAGATATCTTTTATCTGAAATGAAAACCCAAATACCTTGCATTCAGTATGCCTGTTATGGTGTTGTAGGAATATTTGAAAACACATTTACTGATACTTGGTGTTAAAACATACTGAAGGATAGAATATTATCAATGTATGCAACTTCGAACTCCTACATGTTGGATGATATTTGTGCTCTTTGTTCCAGTGGTGGCATTTCACTGAAGCCATCATCGGGTATGGATGCGATGAGAGCAGATATGGGAGGGGCAGCAACTATCTGTTCAACCATTGTGACAGCAGCAGCTTTAAATCTACCTCTTAACATAATTGGTAAGTATGTTTGTGTAAGAATCCAAAAATCTCAATTTTACAAGATTTCTTTTTGCCAAAGTCATTTTCTAGTGTCAGCACTGGTAACCGTCTTAGAGAAATGCCATGGACTCTTGCAGACTTATTTGTCTCAGCTTCTCTCCCATTTTTACTTGCTTATCAAAAACTATTTGCTTTGCTTGAATAAAACATTTCAACACTGAATTAAAATTTTGAACATGTGATTTTTAGATCTTAGGTGAGAAATGGTTGTCAATAAACTGATTTTCGACGGTTTTTTCAGAAGTTATGATCCTTCAGGAATGTGAATATCTGTAGAAGCAATTAAAAATGGAAAGGAGTTATCTAAGCTACACTCCATGAGTGTTTGCCACAGCTGAACGGGAAGAGGGATCAGCTTTTGTTTCCTTAGGTGAATATCTCAGCAGAAATCTAAAATAAACAAAAAAAAACCCCAGTGTACTGACACTATTTTTAAGTATGAGAAATGCTTATATTCTTCTGAAAAAATGTTGCACAGCTAAAATTAAATGAGCTGATTCAGGACCCGTGGCAAAATGAGTTGCTGATGACATGTAATCCATTCTAAGATAAGTTTGATGTTTCAGAACCTTGACTTTCAGGAAACTTAATATTTTAGTCACTTTTATGCTTCAACCAGTAGAGGGCAGCGAAACACATCCTCACGACATTCCTCACAAGTATGCAATGGGAAAGGCTAAATCAGTGGAGCAAAAATCTGTGTACATAATTCCACTGAAAAGAGGTGGCCCACAATTCGCTTATTCCTTGTGCCAGGAGCAGGTTTTTCCTAGGAATGGTGGAGTGCCGTTCATCCCATTATCCCATTCATAGTTGGAGTTCTGACGCTGACCCTCTCTTTTGCTCACCTCTATTTGCTTGTCTTGTGGTTGAAGTTCTACGGCGAGTCCTTGGACCCCTCAGCATTACACAATGTTTATTTACAGTGCACAGAACTTGAACGGCTCAGAGCGTTAATTCAAGAAGTTTTTAATTTCAGAAAGAAACCCCTTTTCGTGTGACTTATTCATATATGGAAGACATAAGACATTTGTTGCTCCTCTGATCTCATTTGTCTGGGCGTAAAGTAGAAGTAAATTCTACTGGTAAAATGGTGTAGGTGAGAGAATGTGGTGGTGCAACATGCAGAGGAATCTCCCTGATTGAAAACTGGACCGTGTGTCTTTCAGTAGCCAGGAAAATTCAGATTTTGAACACAAATTCAAGATGAGAGTAGTACTTAAGGAGGTGCTTGGGTTTTTCTAAGTGTTTTTTTTTTTTCCTACATCTTTTCTGAGGAAAAAAACCTAGTAATGCACTTTTCTTTTTCTCTCTGAGGTTTGGCACCCCTCTGTGAAAATATGCCTAGTGGTAAGGCAAACAAGCCTGGGGATGTAGTTAGAGCCAAGAATGGAAAAACAATACAGGTATGCATATGAAACTTGAATTTTGAATATTTTCAGTGAATTGGTTTAATCAATTGAAGTTAAATGACTGCAGTCAGAGTACGTGTTTGAAAAGACCCTTTAAAAAGATAAAAGTGCAAAAAGTGTTTTAAAAAATATAAGCAGCATGTTATTAATTAGAAATTGCTATCATAGGATTCTTTCACATATAAATATAGATTGAAGAGATTAGACATGTTTTATAAGTTGCTATGAAAAGCTGAAAAGTCATGGTCATTTACTGAACATGCTAGAAAATCTTGTTTTAGCACAAGAGGTTGTTACAATGCTCATAAATATAGGTTCTCAGGATGAACAATATACTAATTCAGCAGACCCTTCAGGACACTTCCTTGCTGTCTGGAGTAAAACATAAGAGTATTAGTTTCCTCCTGACGTAACCAAGGTCTTTACCCTGCCAAGCTGCTCTGTACAATCAGAACTCTGAGTCATAGGGGCTGTTGGTTCAAAGGAGCTTGCCCAAAATACGTATTTCATATTTAATCCAAACTGTTACATATTCATCTAATAGATTAAATGGTATTGAAAGTCATTGTGTTGTAGACCAATGATTTCCTGCAGAAGTAGATGGCTTAATCAGTATTTTGCTTTGGATTTCTGTGGATCTGCCACCTTTGACTTGCTGAACCTTCCAGTTCCTTGAGGTTCTTCTCCCAAAACACCCTGAGTTCAGTCACCCTCTGTTTTGAGGGGAAAAGACTGAGCACGTATTCCCACACCAAGAAAGAATTTGAACGAAAGTGCTAGTAGCTCAGAGCATATCATGCAATTAATCTTGCAGAATTCATCGTGAATTTTCCCTGAAAGGGGAAAGGAGCAAAGGAACTATTGATCATCTTTTTTTAGAGGGAAAAAGTTTCAAGATCAAAGGGAAAGCAGTGTAACAAGGAACTGTGTTTCCAGGCATCCATCTGTGCTTCTTTGTAGTACCCTCTCCTTCTTTGCAGTTTCCATGGCCAGATCTCTGTGCTGCTCAGAAGCAGCCCCTGGGATTCCTGGTGCTTTGCTGGGAATGGTAACCAGCCCCCTGCACTCCACTGGGGCACTTCTGCACCTCCAGGCCCTTCTGAGAAGCCAGCAGCACAGAGGCCCAGCAAGCAGAGGAGGCTGCAGTGATGAAAGATGACTTGACCTCAGCTACAGATATGCTTTTATTTTAAAAACATAACTATATCAATACTACCTTTTATCTTTTTTTTTTTTTAGTTTATTTTGTATATATTTTGATTACCTAAAGTTCTTAGAGCCTGTGACAGTGCATTCACAAACTGACAGGTATTTCTTAGAATCATAGAATGGTTTAGGTTGGAAGGGACCTTAAAGGTCATCTAGTTCCAACCCCCCCGCCATGGGCTGGGACACCTTTCCCTAGACCAGGTTGCACAAAGCCCGTCCAGCCTGGCCTTGAACACTTCCAGGGATGAGGCATCCACAACTTCTCTGGGCAACCTGTTCCAGTGTCTCACCGCCCTCACAGTAAAGAATTTCTTCCTAATTTAGGATAAATGTAAGAAGTAAGTCAGTGAAAGGGATGTTTTCAGTAGTTAATCTGTTTGTTCTCATTTTGCACCTGAAGGTAGATAACACGGATGCAGAAGGAAGACTGCTGTTAGCTGATGCTCTCTGTTATGCCCACAACTTTAATGCAAGGGCTATTGTGAATGCTGCAACATTAACAGGTAAGCAATCTCCCTGCTCGTTTTGCAAGTCAGTTCCTTGTTACTGTCGTTAATTGGGCTGTGGATTAGTTGCACTAGGTATATGAAGCCAACCTGAATTCAAAAGCAACTGAGATGGTTTTACATGTTGTAGGACAACAGCTAGCACAATTTGTGCTCTAACAACTTGTACAGCTGCACCGTGTCTCTAGGACTGGGGAGGGTATTGTCATGCAGGGTACACTCTCAGCAATGTAGACGAAGTTGAGCTGGCCCAGACAAGCTGGAACTAAGAAAAGCGGGAAAACCTAAACAGATTTGGATATTTGTGCACAACGTTTTCCAGTGCTTCCATTTCAGAGCTAAGCCCTCCCAGCTCCCAGGGCTGTGTGATGCAGAGATACTGGTGTGGTTGTGGAAAAATCCTGCCAGGTCCATGTGGCACTGGCCACGCTGGAGCCAAAATAGCTTCTTTGTGAACGGCTTCATGAGTGCCTGAGCTCTGACCAAGCCAGCACCAGTTCTTCCATAATGTGAGTTAGCTCAGGTCTCCGTGATTCTAGACAACGGAATAGGAGAGTCATTACCATCTTCACAAGAATTTGTTTGACCGAAGTATCTTTTATATGCAGTTCGCATACTTTCAGGCATAATAGAATGTGCTTCAATTGTTTCATCTCTACAGATGTATATGAATAAGGTTATAATTTTAAATTTAAAACCAGCATTGTGTATGCATCTCATGAACTGCAGTAACAAGCTGTCATGGGTGAAGTGACTGTAGTTGAAATGAGAGCAAACATGGGAGAGTAGTTCAGACAAGAGTCCACTGTGTTGCTTATGAATATGCTAAGCAAAATAATTATCTTTCTATATATTCTGTACTAACGCTTTAAACTATGTTCCATCAGTTTTACCAGTTCAAATGCTGTGGAAAAATTCAGTAGACAGAAGAGAAGACTATTTTAAGATTGTTGCCTTGCATAAAAGTATTCTCATATAAAGTGCATGATAAAAGGAGGAGTTTACTCCCACTATAAATTATTCTGTGTTTCGCATCCTTGGGCACCAAGCAGGAAGAAGAGCTCCCGTAGAAGTTTCTTTGACGTGTCATTTTGTTCAACTACTATTTTCCTTCCTTTTTTAAATCTCACTGAAGATTGAGTGTTGGCATTAGAGAGGCAGTTCTGTGGTATCAAATAAATAAATACGTATGTAATCCCCCTGGTTTAGGCATGGTTTAGTATTTTGATAAGGATTACTTCCATTTAAAGTAAATTCATGTATGCTGTGCAAAAATCTATGCAAGTGAAATTCACAAAAGGGAAAGTATCAGCTTGAAAATTGTAGAGGTCCATAAATTGGAAAAAGTCCACTCACTTATTTTCTATATGGAAACAGTAAAATTTAGAGTTGTTTTTTTTTCAGAAGACACTGCTATTGCTGAATACATTATTGTCCTATTGTAGACTATGTAACTGGTTTAATGTTTAAACTTTTAAAAATGCAAGTGTACTAAAATCTTTAGGTTTTGCAGACTTTTTAGAAATTACTGATAATGGGAAATAAAAATGGAAAGTTTTGTGAGGATGCAAAGGTCCACCTTTGCCTTCATTGTGTAACCTCGAAGGTGTGTTTCTGTAGGTGCCATGGATGTTGCACTGGGGTCTGCTGCGACTGGAGTGTTCACAAACTCATCTTGGCTTTGGAGTCACCTTTATGAGGTAGGCCATCTGCGTTATTATTAAATCATAATAATAATTCAGTAATAGCTGTTACTATTGAAAAGTTAGTGCAGTAATGAAAGTCTTTATGCAAATCTAAAAGTTATATTATTACATTTTGAAATCTCATAGGAATTGTGAGTACTGTATTTAATTGAAAATAATTAATTTTGACTTAAGTACTAGCTCTTTAGTGAGGTTTAGTATCATTCCGGAGACAGCATGCACATACTCTCAAGGATCTGCATGTTCTGATAACACTGTATATGCATAAGCTCTGGACCGACAGTAATTAGTTCACGTTAAAAATATAATCAATCGTGATTAACAACACAGGTACAAATTCAGAGAGGCCTTGTGAGTGGCTGAAGTGTGATGGTTAAAGGAAGTCTGAAGGGAAGGATTTGTGTTGCCAGGGGAAAAAAAGATTGGGGGGAGGGGAAAAAGCAGTCTGTTCAGACTTTTGCCTCTTGATTAACACTAAAGTACCTAAAAAGTAGGATTCACTGTTTTGTTTTGCAGTGTTATTTCCAAATACCTAATATTTTATTGGGATGAAGATTTTTAGACTAATCAAAACTAAACAAAAATAAGCATGCACGATACTGGGGCTTATAAATGCAGTTTAAAAAGACACCCAAACTATCACTTTCTTTTTCAGGCTAGCATTTTGACAGGAGACAGAGTTTGGAGAATGCCTCTTTTTGAACATTACACAAAACAAGTAACAGACTGTCCACTTGCAGATCTGAGTAACATTGGAAAGTACAGCAGGTAAGATGTAACAATATCCTCCATGTGCCCCTTTCATTCAGTGTATTCGTTTAATATTTGTGCTGTTGGTGTTGCTTTAGAAACAATACAATTTTTCTGCTTCCCACAGAGCTGGAGGAGCATGCACAGCTGCTGCATTCCTGAAGGAATTTGTCACTGCCTCTCACTGGGCTCACTTAGATATAGCTGGTGTGATGTCGAATAAAGATGAGGTGCCCTATCTTCGAAAAGGCATGGCAGGCCGGCCTACGAGAACGCTAGTAGAGTTTGCGGCTCGATTAAGTCAAGACAGTCACAGTACCAAATAAAATACTTCCTCTAAAATCATCCACTCTGCCTTAAGAAAAAAAATCTTAAAAAGTATTATTCATAAATGAATGCTCCAAGCACATTTTCACTGTGGCAATGAACTACCACTGCATTTTATAAATCATTATGTGGGTAAGAATATCTCACCTTTGAGATTTGTCGTCCCATATTAAGCAGTTTAAAATAAAAAAAATATTGTTTGAACTATTGAGATATTTTGTACCAAGACATGATGATGGAAAATATCTGAACTCCTATTTTATATGTAAAGTAAGCATAATTATTGCAAACAATAAATCTCTTCTTTGGGTGTGTTATTTTGATTGATAGGGAATTAACAATAGATGGAGATCATAACTGTGCCTTGGTTTTGGGTGAATTGTAGGTGGGATGAAAGGTAACTCTGCAACGTTGTTTATAAAAATGCTATTCTAACATTTTTTCCTCAGAAAAACTAAAACTGCACAATCACCTTTTACAGGCTGTTGCACTTAGTGGGATTAGCATGGCTTCAGCACCAGTTTATGTAGTGAGTCTTAAAGGAGTGCCAACAAGAGTGTATCTTGTTAACTATTTCACAAAAACTAACGAATGCAAGGAACTGCCTGGTGGTTTTTTTCGGCAGAGTCTACCACCATCTCCCATGAAGTCTGTCATCCTGCTGCTCCCCCCTTTACGGCTGTGAGGCTGCAGGCTCCCAGCAGGGACGGCATTCCCAGAATCACTTCAAACGTCAAACAGGCTTAACTTTCACAAAGTGGGGTGAAGTTTACCTGAGAATGTGTAGGATCCAGGCCCATAGGGTGTTTTTTGGTTTTTTAGGGAGGGGGTTAAGCGCTGGCGTGTAACAAGCGGTGCCGAGCTGGTGCTTACCCCCGCCGGGGCCGCGGGAGGGCTGGAGGAGGAGGAGGGTCGCGCTGGGCAGGAGGGCTTTGCTTCCTCCGCCTCTGGCGCGGGGGGCGATACCCAGCAGCTGGGGCCGGCCCCTGGTGGCATTAAGGGCCGACGGGCGCTGCTAACGGCCGCGCCGCGGCAGCCCCTGAGGCGCCGGGGAGGGGCGGGGGGGTGACAGCGCCTGGGCCCGCCTTCGCCTTCCCCCCCCCCCCTCTCGGCGCATGCGCGGCCTCTGCACAGCACAGGCCGCCGCGGCTCGCCATGGCGGGCGCGCTGAGCGGCATGTTCGCCAACCAGCCGCCAGGGCCCCCGCCGCCGCCGCCGGGACCTCCCGGCGGGCCCGGCCCGGCCGGCCTTATCCCGCCTCCCACGGGGCCGCGCAATCCCAACAACACGCTGGTGGACGAGCTGGAAGCGTCCTTCGAGGTGTGCGGGACGGGGTGGGGGAGGCCGCAGGCGGGCGGGCGCTGCCCTCACGGTGCCAGCCCCCCCCGCCTTCCTCTCACCCCCGCGCTTCCGTCTCTGGCAGGCCTGCTTCGCCTCGCTGGTGAGCCAGGACTACGTGAACGGCACGGACCAGGAGGAGATCCGCACCGGTGAGGCCCCGGGGGTGGAGGGGAGCGTCGCCGCCGTGCCCCGCGCTGCCCGGGTGCGGCGGCTCGGCTGGGCCGGGCCTCACAGGAGCGCTGGGTGCGGCAGGGCTTCATTCTGCGGGCCTGAAATAGTGAGGGGGCGGCTGGGGTTGCCGACCTACGGCCACCGACCCCTAAAAACTTACTATGAAGTTCTGCAATGGGAGGCTCGCACGGAAGGAAACCCACCCGGGAACGATCGGGCTCTTGCGGAAAGGTCCGAGTGCCAGCCGGCTCCTGGGTTATTAATGTACAGTTAAATATGTGGTTCAAAAACTAGGAAGCTAATGTGATGTACTATGGAGCTATATGGAGCAATAATAAAAGGTTGGAAAGAGAAGCCTAGATTGCTTAGTAGCAGCGATTTAAGGCTGGTGTGACAGGCATCTCGGTGGGAGGCATAATTAATATGGGTATAAACAGAAAGTTAAAAAACGGCTCTTGATGACTGTTAAGAAGTGTACTTTTTCCCTGAAAATTTTCCAAATCCTGACTCTCAAGTCCTGTTTCAAAAACAGCATAAATGCTTTTGAAAACTCCTCTCTGGATACTGGGTCACGTTCATATGCTGGAATGGGGTAGTTTTTGTTATCAAAACAGTAGTGCATAATACGTGAAGGCAGAATATTCTCCTAAATATGCCCATATTTTAGAATCTTCCATTAAGCTTGTTGCTTGGGCGTGCAGTGAAATGTTTTCTTTATTCAACAAAGTTCCACAAATTATTTTATCACTCTTTGTCATTGTCAAATATGTAATAAAACTTGGGGAAAAAAAGAGTTGTCTTGCACCTTTTAAAAGACGTTCTGAAAGTCTGCAAAGCAATGTTATATGCAAAATTAATGCAAAACCTGGTTTTGTAAATACGTAATTTTAGTAAATCTGAAGATTTGCTTTCTAGAAAGTACTGTGAAAAGTGTTTTTAATAGCGTGCAGACAACTACCAGTATCAGTCTGATAACTTCTTTTTTGGAACCTCTGTGTTGTTATTTTATATTTAGGTGTTGATCAGTGCATCCAGAAGTTTCTGGATGTTGCCAGACAAACTGAATGCTTTTTCCTACAAAAACGACTGCAGCTATCAGTCCAGAAACCAGAGCAAGTAATTAAAGAGGTATGTTTAAATTAATTTACCTGTTGCCGTGGTAACCAGGACACCTGTCTTGTGCTAGATGAGGTAAGCTGTGTACCAGTACAGTTGATCACCGAATTCTTAGGTTGGCAGAACTTAACAAAGCTCTCTCCCCATGAATCTGTAGAAGCTGATGCCTGCTGCTCTGTGGAGTATTGGAATACAGATGATAGTTGCATTGGAAGAAAAAAACTAGTCAGTTAAATTTTGCTGGAAGTAATCATGTCTGAAATAGATGACCTAGGGGAACAGAACTAGTGCATTCACAGTGCTTTCCCCTCTGTTTCATTAGACACTTTTCCATTATTAGAATCCCTATAAGATCGGCTTGAAAACTCAAGCTAAAGAAATTACATGCTCTTTATGTGAGGTGGTTATTCTTTTGAATACTGTCTATTTACTAATACATATTTTTTCATACGTAGGATGTTTCAGAACTAAGGAATGAATTGCAGAGAAAAGAAGCATTAATTCAGAAGCATTTGGGTAAACTGCGACACTGGCAACAGGTCCTGGAAGATATCAGTGTACAGCACAAAAAGCCTGCAGAAATGCCTCAAGGTCCATTAGCTTACCTAGAACAGGCATCTGCTAATATTCCTGCTCCAATGAAGCAAACGTGATCTCTGACTTTACGTATCTGAATATTTTCAACAGTGCAAAGCAGCAGTGTTCTTTTTACTTTGTATGCTTTTTGTATGATGTAAATTGTACTACAAATATAAATCGTTAAGACAATTAAGCAAAATAAATTACCTTTTTTTTTTTTTTTTTTTAAATACAGATTGGTTTTATATTTCAGTCGAAAATACGCCGAGTTGCTGTTCAGGATGCTTTCTGGTAGAAGGGTATTTTCCGGAATGCATCCTCTTTCTTCTAGAAAGGGTGGCCCTAGCTCTCTCCTAACTATATGTTTGCTGGTATGATGAAAACACTTGCAAAGATTAGTGTTTGCTTTTACTGGAAGATTTAAATATTTTGTGATCCAGTAATTACCCATAAGTACCACTGTAGAAGCACCCTTAGAATTGTCTCTAGGTCAGATTTTTGAAGTGAATTGTCTTATTTCCACGGGACTTCTGCTCACCTCATGAAGGGTGCTCAGGATGTACAAATTTTATAGGATGAAATGAAACTGCAAAATTACATACACCCTGGGGGTGTATGTCATGCAGACCCAGTGTTACTGGTGTTCTGTCTGGCAGGCTAGTGTAGAGATGGTCCAAAATACCTACCCCCAAAATAAAGACCACTCATCACCACTGTTCAGCTTGAAGAATAAGCTCCTACTGGGCTGCACTATTCAGTAATCTAAACGTGGCCAAAGAAAAATTTTGGAGGTAGAAACAGCAAAGGAATTCTGTCTCTATATTACTAGGCCACAAACTTAATTCATCTGAATAGGCAGGAAAGCCACTTTCTAGGGACACCATTTTGGGGACAGAATTAATTAGAATATTGTAACCCCAAAAATTAGAATTGGTAATTGTGTATTGAACTTCCTAGTGTGCTTTAAAAGTTTTTGGGGCAGAGTGGGTGAAAACTAATGAAAACCAGCTCTATACATTTTGGATATTCTCACGGATACTCAGGCACTCGTCAGTGTTACTTACTGTACACCATTTTATCCTCTTCCTGACTGCGTGTATAACAAGTGTCTTTTTGCCAAATCTGTTTGATACAAGAAGAGGTTAAGGTGGAGCTATGCCTCTGTACACGTAAAATTTGTTACATAGCTGGGCCCTGCTTGTTGAAATTAAGTGGGGATTCAAATCATACAGTAGTCGAAGATGAACTATTCTATCTTAAACACTAGGCTGCTGGTAGCACGAGCCCCTGCCTTTCATATTTGTTGATTAATTGTTGAGGGTTAATTTCTTCATGAGTGTCTTTCCTCCCAGTAATGAGTTCGCTAGCATGATCTGATAAATGTCATTCGCCCACTTGGCGTTTTGGTGGGCATAGGAACAATATTGAGATAAAATGTACAAGTACACAGTTCCCATAAATCTGGAACTCTGTACCTGACTCACACTTGAGCATACCAGGACTATTTTGCAAAACATGGAAATGGATTATTTACAAGCAAATTTTAATATTCATACTTACATATTAATCTAATTTATCAGGCTGATTGTTACATGTATTGAAGTAGAACAGGAATATTATATTGCAGGGCTGATTATACAAAACAGTTGATTAAACCAGAAAGTTTCTAAACCAGCCTGCTATTAAACATGCTATTCTTGGAGGTATACCACATGCTGTACAGCTTAAAATAAGTTTAACAAAAACCTATTAAAAACTTTAAAAATTACATTACTATATGCAGGAATTATTTTAAACAGCTGACGAAGCAAATATATAAACCTACAGAAATCACCTACAGAAGTAAGATCTTTTTTCACCTAGAGCCAGATTGACAGGACATATCAGAGACCAGACTGCATATTTCATGTAATGGAAGTGGAGTGGTACAGTCTCTTGATTAAAAAGTCTCTTCACATAACAGAATTTTCTTTTTCTCCATTTTTTACAGAGGTTGTTAAAAAAAATGCATTTTTCTGGAATCCATGCCTATAATTCCATAGTAATTAGATGTAAGAGTGTACAGTTGTTCCTAATTATTTGGAAATTACATCTTTTTTTTTCCTAAATCATATATTGGATTATCATTCCCTAAAAGAAAACAGGAATAGCTTTTCTAGTAATTCTGAGAAGTACCGAAAACAGTTTGCTTTAAAATGAAAAATATTTAGTAAACCATTCTTGATGCTGAGGGTCTTGGCTTTGATCATCTTTGGTTTGTGGTGATTCATTGCCATGTGTCCTGTGCAAACAAACAAGCATTAGCATCGTTCACTTACTTACGATCTTACCAATATTTAATACTTTTTTTCCTGGAAAAACTCATGATCCTATGAATGGATGGATCTGTGCTCACATGAACTGGATGAGGCCAAAAGGCGCCAGCTACAATTTCTAGTGGAAATCTGTGCTAGCCAGGTAGCTGGGCTAACAGCACTGGTAGTAACACAAAGGAAAGCATGAAAGAGAGATAAACAGCTATGGAGGAATGTTTGAAAATAACTGTTGACTTGACATCTCAAAATATATATATAAAAAAAGGATGCTTCCAGCATATGAAGTCTTGAAAATGAGGAAATCGCAGCTGCAATTCACTCTTAAAAATATGAAATACAATTTATGCCTTAAAACCATTGGGTTTTATTTGGAACAGAAAGATTTATCTGAACATTAACTGGCTTTTATAATCAATCCTATTACATAGTCCCTGATTTTTCAGCATTCAGGAGACTTTTTTTAACATATTTATTTTGGTTAGCTTATAGTAGAAATACGACTTCACTTAGGATCGATTGATTTAAAAAAGTAAGTAAGTAGCAGCTAAATTACCCTTAACCTCCCTGTACGTTCCCTTTAAAATGCAAATCTGATTTGCCTTGGCAGTCATCTGGCATGACACAGAATGCTTTTATTTAAGATATAAGAATTGCCAAACTGGATCCAAGCCCGTGTCCCGGGTTATCGTCTTTGGCAGCAGTCAGCACCATCTGCCTTCAATGAAAGAGCTCTCTAGCACACAATTTACAGGATAACTAATCTCCACTAGGAGATAGGTGAGAAGGCTGGCTTTTTCCTGAAGTATAGTGGGTTTTTAAAGTATTTATCATTATAAGTATAATTTTAACTACATAAATTTTTAACTATTTCTTGAAGAGACTCATAAATTTGAAGTAAAATTCAAACTTTTCAGAGAAAACCCATCAAACTAATAAGTTTTTAGTTAAGTATCTGCTAATCAATTTTTAAGTGTTTAAACCCTTTGCCAAAAGATTAGCCTAGATTAATTCAAATATCTCCTAAAATAAAAATATGTCATCTACATCTACCAAGTCCAAAGTGAGGAAACAAAAGTAAGAAGGAAAACACATCCTTAACAGAACCACTGATACATGCCCAAAGTTTTAAAGAGCTCTGTTCACTATTAGCTACATTCTTAGTTAAATACTTGCAACTCCTCTTTTTTTGTACCAGGAGGGGTTGCAATCATAAGTTTTGCTGGGTAGTGATTATAGCCTACTTCTGCAGTAAAGTTCTGGGTCTGTCTGTAGAGAATTGAACACATGGAGTTCAGTGCACAACAGGAACCTTATGTCAGTGTTTATTTCCAAATGTCTAATGTGTTTGAATTGCCTACAAGATTCTGAATACCAATTAATTTATCATCTTACAAGCCACTGCAAAATGGATAAATACCTTGTGGCAGCACTGCTGTCTGAGGACTGTGGTGATGGAGAGCCCACCCTGAGGCAGCCAGGACTCCGGTCTAAGCTCGTAGATTTTGTTATTTGAGGAGTACTTCTTTTTGATCTCAAGTCACAGCTCAAAAAGCTCTTTGCGTAGGAAGCTAAATTCGGCACACTGACAACACGACTGGGCACCTCAACCGTTTTCTTCTGCTGCTTTTTATTGTAACAGAAAACTTCATTACACATGCATTATTTTTTTTTTACACTGTATACTATAAAACCTCAAAAATACCTCATTCATAGGTATCTTGTGAGGAGCACTCAAAAATGAAGATTCTCATCTTTTTCTATAGGCATAAATTCTCAGGGTATGCTGTGAGGATCCAATTAGGTAGTCCAATTAAAACAACTTATGTATTTGACCTTGAGGTTTCAGATACATCAAAGCTGATAGCTTTGCAGAGCTCAGTTAGGTGCTTTCCACCAACTTGACTTCCCTTCTTCCCATGAATATTTATAGACAGTATCATGCAGAGGGGCTGGAACGACAAAGCGCAAATCCTAAGCAGCCCAAACACAATAATTTTCCTTGATGCATGCAATATCACAAATGGCTGTGCTCATCCCAGTGGAAGACTGATGTCTTCAGAGTTCTAGTGGTTTGTATTTGCTTAAACACCTGTATCTATGTGCATATATACTTCTACTGAATTTATGTTATACTCAGCACCTGACTGTAGGTTGGCTTACTGGAAAGAATTCTACCAAGTAACATTACCATAAAAAAATTAATAGTACCTTTATTGTCCTGAACATCTGTATGATTCAAATAACAATAAAACATCGTGATTTGCAATTTTAATTGCATTGCCCATCTTACCTTCACGGAAGGAGTCAAGCATCCTGTATTAGGGTTGAAAGAAAATGACCGATTCCTGTAAGATTCAGTGTTGGCTAAAAGTGAATGCTGAAATTTTCTTCCTTCCTGAGAGGAGAGAAAAATCGTGTATGGGGACATCCATTTGGTGGAAGCTGTTATGGAAACATATATTTGTCAAAGTATTCCAGAACAGAAAGAATCGGTCTGAAGCAATGTGTGCAACACTGAATAGAGCCTTCCAACAGATTCCAAAATATATATGTACGTATAAAAGGAAATCTTACCACCAACTGCTTGATAATCTCTTCTCTCTCACTTAATTTGTCTTGCAGACAACTTATAAGGTATGTATCTTCTGGTCTGGACTCCCAGATTCTTGACTTTTCTTCTAATTCTTTAAGTCTGTACCAAAGAAAATGCAGACTGGAAAAAACTTCCTCAGACCAAGTTCAAGAGATACTTGGGCTTCCTTCTGCCCTAAATTCCAAGCTTAAAATAAAGGGACATAGTTGGGCCTTTCCAATAAAACAGCATTTTTGAAAAATGGGCATCTGTATATGGATTACATATAAGTACAGAATGTTGTGGAATTCCAAAATAAATTGCCACCAGGCAATATAGGAGGGTTGATTCACAACACCTGTCCAGTGTAAAATCAAGCCCCTGTAAAATACTAGGGTAAAATACTAACAAGCTTGCACATCACATTGCTAGTCTAGTTTCCTAAAGAAAAAAAAATCTGTGTCACAGTATCCATGCATGTCTGTATTCATCTATTTGTTCTCTTTTCTGACCCAATAACTTTAGAATCCACAGGCTAATTCCAACCATATTTGATAGACGCCTCAGAAATACTCAATTCCTATAACTTTCATGAAAAGAAAGGCTTGGATATACATCCTGCTTTAGTGAACCCTCTAAGTCAAAACCTGTAGTGCGAGTCCAGCTCTTTAAATGGCTTAATCAGGGGAAAAGATTCAATTGAGAACTTACACCTTCCTAGAGATGGTGTAGAAACATACATTTGATTGACCCATGAGAAAACAAGTCATTATTTCATCAGCAAAGTTTATTAATTTTGCTGCTTGAGAAACTGAGTGCTATGAAGTTCACCTGCCATACTGAGAAATGTATTAGAGAATACAAACCACCACTTTGTGGGTTTTTTGGTGAGGACGTTCCCCCCATTTTATACTCTTAATTTAGTGTATCTCAGAGTTCAGATAAAAAGATAAATCTTAACATCTGAATGGTCTGCGACCTGCTTACATGCAAGAGACCTCTCTTCTGGACCTATGCCACACAGTTGGTATCAGAGAAAAGGACAAGGGATATATGTAATCACAGAGATTAATTTTTGACGGCCCTCTCCTGTACAGTCTGAAGCACTGCAGAACTACTTAACTCTACAGGGGGCTGCAAAAAAAAAAATTTATTTACATGAGTTAGTGTGGGCTGTCCTGGGAAATTTGCAAGGGAGGGAGAATAAGCAGGAGCTTAACCTCAAAGATGCTGCTCTGTTGAACCAAATGTAGTACAAGATCATGCCTCTGGTATCATCTGTGACAAAGACTTCATAAAATTGCAAGATGCTAAGTACAGGTTTTAATTTAGCATTGTAAAACTTTATGCATAGTGCTTTACACTAAACAATATTCAGAGTTTATTGCAGTATAACTAGGTCTTTCTGTGTTTGCAAAGGAAAGTGATCGGCACTGGTGAGGCCTCACCTCGAGTACTGTGTTCAGTTCTGGGCCCCTCTGTACAAGAGGGACCTTGAAGTGCTGGAGCGTATCCAGAGGAGAGCTACCAGGCTGGTGAGGGGTCTGGAGACCAGGGCATATGAGGAGAGGCTGAGGGAGCTGGGCATGTTTAGCTTGGAGAAGAGGAGGCTGAGGGGAGACCTCATTGCCCTCTACAACTACCTGAAAGGAGGTTGGAGAGAGGTGGGTGTTGGCCTCTTCTCCCAGGTGAATAATGACAGGACCAGAGGAAATG
This sequence comes from Chroicocephalus ridibundus, assembly GCF_963924245.1. Lineage (NCBI taxonomy): Eukaryota > Metazoa > Chordata > Aves > Charadriiformes > Laridae > Chroicocephalus > Chroicocephalus ridibundus. The sequence continues at coordinate 59,468,925 of NC_086288.1, forward strand.
GTCTGAAGCTGCGGCAGGGGAGGTTTAGGTTAGATATTAGGAGGAATTACTTTACTGCAAGAGTGGTCAGGCACTGGAACAGCCTGCCCAGGGAGGTGGTTGAGTCACCATCCCTAGAGGTATTAAGAAACGTCTAGATGTGGCACTTCAGGGCATGCTCCAGTGGCAGCGATTGTAGGGGGTTTTTTGTGTGTGTATGGTTGGACTTGAACTCAAAGGTCCTTTCCAACCATGAAGATTCTGTAATTCTATGAAATACCTATACACTTCTATTTCAGTGCTTATAATATTCTACCTATAAGCAACAAAAAAAATTATACATAACTAACAAAAATAATTTCAAACCGAACTCATTGCCAGTATGAGACAGTTTATTTAAATGACATAGTTTCTAAGGAGAAAATCTTTGCTTAGAGATGTGCCTGAGTGCTGCTGAAATCAGATAATATGTTTTCACTTTCCTTCCAGTGATCTTGTTTCACTATGTCCAGTTCTTTTTTATGCTTGATATTGAGGCTTTCTACCAGTAGCCTTTCATTGGGATTAAAATATGTCTGAATTCTCTCATTTCAATACTAGTTTATTGTCATTGGTCAAAGCACGCAGTTTTAAGGTCTTTCATTGACTACAAAGGTAGCTGGGCACAGCTCTGGGCTTCTGCTTACTTATTTGACTTCGACACCTCAGTTGCAATCTCAAGCAGAACAACACTACCACCTAGGAAGGGGAAAATTATTTGGAGAAGTACTTGACCTCCAGCCTTCAGGAAACAGAGAGTCTACTCTGTATAGTAATGCTGTTGGTATCCTGACTGGTTAGTTTGTACATCAATCTTAATGGTCAAACATGACAATAAAGTACCATAGGAACTCACTTGTATTAAGCAAAATTATTTTGAAATCTCTGGAATTTCAACATGAGGCTCTCATGCTCTATTTCATCACATCATGGCACCAGAAACATTTAATACTGCCTACCACCATCCTAAAAATATATTTTTTTTAAAAGTGAGGATAAGAACCTTAACAATGCCTTCAACTACAACATTTGTCTCTAACAGACAATATATTTTGAAAGATACAGCTGTTTGATTAACACCATCAACTGAAAACTAAAAGTTGCCTAACACTTTTTCAAGCCCAGCCATAACATTGCTTTCTGATACCAACACCAAAATCAACAGCCATCTATTGAAGAATCGTTGTTAACTTGTTGCCTTTTGTTCACTAATGTTTTGTTAAACCTTTGAGAAACTTTTCCATTAAGTCAATGCAGAGCCCATGTTCTGTTGTCTACTGATTAAAATAGAGAGGTTAAACTCAGCAGATTAACAATTGTAATTTTCACAAAAGATATTCAGTTTACCTTTTTTTTTCTTTTTCTTTTTCTTTTTTTTATTTTTAAATGTATTTCTAAGTCCTTTCACTTGTTTCTGAAATGCTTCGGGAAAGGCCAAAAGGCCCATAAAAGGGTTCTGCCCTTGAAATCAGAGCACAGTCATGGGAGTGATTGATTTGGCACTTGGCACAAAATAAGAAGCAGAAGAATAAGAGTGAAAATGGGAGCAGAATCCCTGAAATGGATCTTCAGAGGTAGAATTAAAGCTCTCCTTCAGACATTTTGGGACTTGTGCTCTCTTCCCATAAAAAAAACATTGTCTGCTCTCATCATACTCCTTGCAAAAGGTTTCTGTACTGGAGGTGGAATTCACACAGTTCAAGAGAATGGATATGGGAATGACAACTTCAAGTAGATTACTGGTTTTGCTTACTTGGCAACAGTAGGAATAGTAATTTTAAATAATTGGTTATAAAAAAATGGCACATGCAAATAACAAGCCACTATCATCTCTCAAATCAGAAACAACTATATAGCATAAGACCAGGTCACTGTTATTAAAGTAACAGTAAAAAACTGTTATTTATATGCACTCACCAATTTAACTATTCCCCTACCCAAATTATTTGTCCTGCAAAAGCAAAACAAGAGCTGCGAGTTAAATGTTCCAGATCTTCCATGGGTTAATTTCAGAGCAGCCTGTATCAGGTGCCTAGGACCATTTGAGCTCTTTGGTTCTACCTCCTGTTATTTGAAGGATTTCTCCTTACGTAATTTCCATTAATGCTTCCTTCTCAAATGCATACTGTAGTAGAGCTACACCATCTATCCCCTGTAAAGATTATCCTCCAGCCCAACAGCTTTAGCATTTGAAGCCTTTTAGACCTCATCACTGACATGCGAATAATTGTCTCTTCATGAACAGAGGCTCTAAATTCCTTCAAGGTAGCTGGAGGGCACTGATGAAACTCTCTGGTTTGCAATTCTTTCCATTGATCTTGCTTCAAAAGCTTGAAATGAAAGTCACTTTCAAGTAACTCTCCAAAGAGTGCAAAGGCAAAAAAAAAAAAAAGTTTCTTTCTCATTCTTTAAATGTCTACTGACTGGTAGACAGGAATGGAATTATTCTGGCCACTCTGACAGTCTGCTGAAAGACACTGCATCCCTTGAGTGCTTTTCTCTAGACTCTATAGGACATATTTTTAAAGATTCCTTTAAGGCTATACTCTTCAGAAATCCTTTATATATATGGCTTGAGTAGTTAGGGTCATACATTCTACACCACTGCAGAAATGAATTGAAGGGTACCCATGCACCAGATCCCTCAGTCTTTCCACAAAGAGAATGTATTAAGTGTGATCATCCAGAAATTTCAAAGGATTCAACAACCATACGAATGCACTGCACAGTGAACCCCAGTTTTGCCTCCCTTGTAAAAGGTAAATCCTGCACTTTTTCTGCATGCGAACAGGAAGACTGCTATTACTGCAATGCAACACGTGCTCCGAGCCTGTGGCTGCACTAAGCGAATGCGGTCCACCTTCCACAGAACAGCCAAGACTACAAGTCAGCTCTGCCCTCCTATGCCCTGACAGCATATTACAGCTCCAGGCTTCCATCAGCCCAAAACCACCATCAGTTTTCGCTATTGCTGCTCTCACTCCCCCAGTGGAAAGCTGGCTGTTACAGCCAAAGCAAAGTCTCACAGAGTACATACGGCCTTTTCAAGTGTCCCGTTTAGAGTTAACAACCCGTTGGTTTCAGCTACAGAGAGCATGTATAAAAACCTGATATTTATTTTCAGAGACTTCTACTTTTTTTTAATAGCTCTTGGGTGAGTTTGGAATTTGTTTATGTCTTCCAGTGCCTTTCAAAGGCTGACATTATGCAGATTTTTTCAGGTCACTCCTGTGGGGCTACACTGGACATATTTCTCTGTGACATATAATGACCAATTAGTTCAAATGCTTTTATTATGGCTGGAGAGAAATGTGATATGAACTACTGCTATTACAACACTCCTAATCTCTAAAACTAGTACTTTAGAGAGATTGTGACACTCATCGCATTTAGAACACCTCTGATGTCGGCATTATTATTAACTCTCTAGATAGCACTGTGAAGTCTGAATTTAAGGCAAACCTTCTGTGCTGTTTATCCCTATCCTGAAGCTGTGCAGCTTCTTGCTTCTGCGACTCCAACTCAGCACTGAGTAGCTCCATTGTGTCCTTCAAAAGTAAATTCTCTTTCTTGAGTTCGGAAATTTCACTCTGACATTTTTCCAGTTCATCATGAAGAGATCTGATCTGGCTCTGGCTACTTCCTTCCTAAGAAAAAGGCCAAATTTAGTTATTCACCGCTGCTTATTATTTAATAAGAAGATCTCACTGGAATTGTGTGCATGGAATTTTTGTGAACTGATTTTTCCATTATATGTGCAATTCTATATGCAAGACAAAATCTGTGATCAAAAATTCCTGAACATATTTTATAGCCTCCATAAAATGTATTTTATTGTAACATTCATTCATTTACTTGTGTTGTAGATTCTGATCTTTAAATTGAAAAAAAGCCTGTCCATAGAGAAAAGATGATAAACAATACTAACATTTTAAAGTGGGACGTAAGGGAAGGAAACCCATTACACTTCTGTAAGAGACGCTGTAGACTTTTATTATCTCTGAAGAGAGAAATTTGATACTATTGCTTTTGCAAAACACAACATGGCAATGAAGTAGGAACTGGATTCTTGCCTGTTGCATCTTCAGTGTCCTCACACTTCTCAGCTCCATTTGGAGTTCTTCTATTTGTTTCTTGAGATTAGTGCACAATGTCTGTTGCTCAGAGAGTTCCATCCTTAGAGATCCTAGTAACAATCAGACAGACAATCATTAACACAATCAGAGGTCAGCTGGATGGGGAAGGTAGACATAGATAATGCAGATGAAAACAATGACACATTACTTCTTGCTTTGTCCCTCAACTCCTTCACCATTAAGTATAATAAACGCTCTGGTAAAAGACAGGCCTCCTACTACTAGAGAAGTAACTCAGTTGAGCAACCGTAAGAATATACGGAGTTACAACAGGAACGATTCAACATTGGAATCAGAGATGTAATTCTGTGGCAGTTGTTCTGCAGACTAAATCACTACAATTGTTTCTTCTAACCTTGAACTTTCCTGGAGCACCCCTGAGCTTCCCTGTTAAGTTCACTGGTGTTTTATAGAGGGCCATAAGGCAGACTGAGGAGAGCTCTGGTTGTGTTAGAGAAGTACGACATTTATGTAAGCAGATCTGTCATAGACTGCAACTTTTGTGTATATTGGGTACAAGTTTTGTGATGGGTCAAATACATGGAGAAAGAAGTTTTTCTCTCTATTGTCTCCCCACAATTTTTCTTGAATAACAGAATTTATCTATTGAATATATAAACTTCAGAGAGCAACACATCTTTCTAGCAAATTCAAATTACTGAAAAAACCCCCCAAGAAGATAATTCAGTTTATGCTTCAAGTACTTTCAAATCATTCTATCTTTAATTAAAAAACCTTTTATAGATGAGCTTTAATAACCAGAGTTGACACATGGGTATAGTACAGGTCCTCCTAATGCAGTGTTCTGTTTAGTTCTGAACAGTTTAGAGAACTTTCTAAACTAACTAAACAGTACGTATGGAGCAACTGATCTCCACTGCTGAACGTAACAGAACAGACTTGAACCACATATAACAATTCTTCACATCATAGAAAAAAAGAGAAAATTCATATACACTAACTACAATATTCCAATTTAATATACCTAATAATGCATACTTGAATGTTGTACACCATACCACTCTCCTAGCAATGTTCTGCTGCTGACAGTTGAGAGCTAGGTTAACAAAGAATAGTAAGTGTGTATTGCTGAAATTGCAGGGTATGGAAAAGGAGATTGACAAAGACCTGAGTTCCCAGAAGACGGGAAAGAAAATTAATGGGAGGAAAGCCAGTGCTTCTCAGCATATAATCAAGCAGTAGGAGCCATGCGTGACATGAGACGTCATACCTAGCAACAGGGCTTGCTGCTTCTGTATCTGCTCGAGTTCATCATGTAATTCTTTCTTTGCTTTCTCTTCCAAGGTTTGTATTTCCAGCCTATGAGACTGATGTTGGATCTTGAAAGTCTCATTAAATTCCTTTTTCAAACGTTCTTCTGCCTCCTGTAAGCAAAAGCGCCCCCCCCACCCCCGGGAAAACAAAGTAGTTGGAGCCTATTTATCACCTTGTTGTTTTACTTGTAATGCCAGGATGAATCTGGTCTTTCACTGTAGAACTTTTATTTTCATCACACGTTTACATGATGCTTCATCAACACAAAAATAAAAATAGGACAAGAGAAATTATCAAGAGATCATCTATGAGATTTGTTGTACATCATGAAATAATAACCCTGACATCTTTGCACTGTTTGATATTAGAAAGATGTTTTTGTTATTCAACATACAAAGCCCCCCAGATTTGACCTGTATGTCATTACTTATCACAGTGTGTCAGATGAAGGCTTCTATCTTTCCTTGTATCGTTCTTGGCTAAAACTTCCACTGTCATTAGAAGTGCTGCTGATATGCTGTAAATGACGAAGCAGTTGCTCTGTAGTGGTTCTGAAAGTAAACTCCTATCCTCAGTTTTATTTTTAATAGCTTAGTGCCTTCAGCTTGGTTTTGTTAAAGCTGGGATTTTATTCTGAATATGTAAGCAAGATTAAATTCTACTTAGGATGGTTTTACTGCATATGTTTTATAAGGAGGTTTTCCCTAAGGTGTGTGATATCAATAGGGACATCTGACCACCACATCACAATCACACGTAGATTTTTCAAGTTGATTTTTTTTCTCAAACAGCAACATTATTTAGAATCTCAATATATTGTACTAACATTGCATCACTGACATAAATCCACTTGAACCTTTAAAAGCTTTGGTTATCTACTTACAGAATTGATTTCTTGGAGGTATCTAAGGCAATACACACCATTATATGTGTCTTTTATACTTCTTTTAAAGTATTTATGTATAAATTAATAATGGATGAAAAAGAATAAAACTGAGTCCTGTTAATGATGCACTTAGGAATTCCCTTGTATTTCTTAAGCAAGACCACAGCTAGAGGAGCTTGTATTAATCATAGCCTAACTGTAGAGGGTAGGCTATATTATTTTATGAAACTATTTCATTCACACTGTGATCTAAGTTCAAATGTTAAAATTCTAAAAAAAAAACAACCTGAAGATAACGAGGTTTCAAAATCACAGAATAATTCATTATGTGCAACAATGGCAACCCATCATTAAGATATCTGACTCTAATTAGGATAGTTTATCCCACAAATACAATTTCTTTTAGACTAGTATGTCACAAACTGACCTTGAGTTCCTGATTTTTGCTTTTCTCCAACATTTTTAAGACTTTTTGATGTGATGCCTCCAGCTGCAGTTTAACATTCTGGTTTTCTTTAATGGTGTTTTGAAGATCCTGCAAAAGCGTCTCTTTTTCTTTGTTGGACTGTAGATTATGTTTCTTCAGTGACTCCTTGAAATTTTTTGCTTGTTGGTCTAATATTTGCTTCAGCTGAGCCACCTTCCAGAAAAGTAAGTCAGCAGGATAGGATTAATGGGTGCATTCACAATGGAGAGGAATTATGTAAATTTGAGTACATTTTATGAACTTGTGTTGCTCTATGAAGAACAGCAAGATGCTTGTTTCATGCAAGGAGCCCTTTTTTTCAGTGAAAAATGACATCCCTTTTGCATATACTGTCTGTTGCCCATTAAGTACTTTCCTTAAGTTATTTCTTTTCAAATCATCTCCATCTCATACGTACAATCCATAGTTCAACTTGCACAATAATTATGTCACAAGCCAGGAGGCAGGCCTAAGGCTGTGCTTATTGTCATCCTGGCGATGTAACACTGCAGAGTCCATTTATACAAAGGAGTAGATAAAAATCAATGGAAACAAGAATTCTGCACATCACACATCAGATTTATTTTCTCACCCCACTTAGCTAAATTACTAAATACAGTAGACATGTTTATAATGGCTGACATAACAGTAACAAAAAATATCCGTTTATAAGAATATCTTGGTGGGGTAATTTTTTAGTGGGGAAGGAAGGAGGAGCCTGTACTCTTTCGTATTTTGTAGGTTTTCTAAACTTTCAGCAAAAAACTGTATTTGCTTTTCTTCTTAAATTTGCCATTCCAAACATTACAGCTGTGAAATTCTGAAAAAGTGCGTTCTGCATAGGAGGAGCATGCGTAATTAGTATGGCAAATTAGCATTTCTGCTGCTGTGTCTGGGCTTCCAATTCTGCTTTTTTGCTGTGCCATGCCTCCTTAAAAATCTTTATGTCTCTTGCCTTTTCTTTTTGGAAGCATGTGAAAGAGGACAGTCTGCTTTCCAATTTTTATATACTTGTACTTTCCAGCCTTAGAGAAACAGAATTCAAACTATGGAAGGAAGAAGTTAGCTTCCTTAGAATTTCATGTGACTTTAAATGATTCAAATCATGCTGCATGCACCTGCAAATTGGATATGATACAGATTAGAACCTGTGACTCTATCCTATCCTTTTCTCCACACTAATACATGTTCTTTTTCTCTTCCTCAGTGTTGCCTTCATTTTTTCCATGCATACTGCAAACAGTTTGTTAGTTGAGGAAGCACTGTAGCTTTATCTAGCTAAATAGTTGCTTGTAACTTCAACTGCACTCTGGTGGTTCTTTCTGATGCAGAACAACAAAAGCTGGATGAAGATTTACCAAGTGGGCGAAGGTGTCTATATCCTTTCATATTTCATTCTTATAGCACTTTCTGGTATATTTTGTGTTACATAAAAGAAAAGGAAAGGAAACATGCTGTGCAAAGCCCTTACTTCTCATTAACTTCATGGCCACGGTCAGCATTGCACTGTCCAAAGGGAGATACTAATGAGCTATGCCAGATCTCTCCAAATCACAGGAATCCTTTCTATAATGGCTAAATATACTCTTGCTAGTTCATGGCTCTGTTCTTTCTCACATTGTCTGAGCATGCTGGCTTCTCTCCTCCAAAGGATGTGTTTTCTCCTTTCCCTCTCCTGAGGCCCTTCTCCATTCCCAGATGGATTTCAGCTCTTACCGAAGTACTTTCTAAGCCTCTACTATTCTCACAGGTTCCCAGCACAGAAGTGCGCCCCGAAGTCTCAAAGTGTGCAAACCACAGAGCTTGTATCAGTTCCCAGGATTTCAACTCCTTTTGGAGAGAGGACATTCTGTACTCTGAGTTTATGACCAGAACCTTCAACTACATTGTATCTTGACTTGTCTTGAATTCTAGTCACGATTTCTGCTTTTGCCATTTCTTAGCATCTGTTCCCTTCTCTCTAGAATTTATACAAGTCTTTATGTCCCAGAAATGAAACCTGATATTAAAGAAGAAAAATGACTGTGAACCTTTTTTTTTGAGACACTCACAGCTTAGAAAGAATTATTTCTTCTTGATCAATTTGTCCTACTTTAATTGTTTTTTTCTACAGAGCAACTAAATAAGGGCCTGAAAACATGTATAAACTTGCTCTATTTGGTCTGCTGGTAGTTTATAATTTTGAGTAGAAAGTTTGTGTTCACAGAGTATCAGATGAAAATGATTTGTTTCTGTGTTTTTCACTATTCACGTGAAACACAAATGTTCATGGACTTCACGTGCTGCAGAGATAACTCCAAACCTGTTACTTGAAGACACACATGCATCATGAGAATGACATAACTTCCTGTACTAAATCTAGTTTCTGTACCTCTGTAAGCAGCTATAAGAAAGAATTACTGTTCCATTTTTAAGTACGTTTATAGCTGCAGAACTGCTGTTCCTATACATAAGTCAGTATACTGTTATACATTTAAATAGAGTTTCTTCAAATCCACAAGTCAGGTTTCTTTTCCCCAATTAATTGGTGGTGGTCATTACTGATCATTACTGATCTTGTACTTCAGTTTCCCTCCAAACCGCTTCCAACAGCTTACTCAGAAAGGGCTATACTACTATTATAATTGATGTGGATTTCCTTTACCAGATGGGGTAGTGCGCTATGTTTGAACTTCAAAGGTCCTCAGCTCTATTACTGATGTTTCACTTGTTCTGAGATCTACAACAGTATCTGTAATTTAGATGTGACAGAAATCTGCAAGCAGAGATGAACCTTGTTTTTTAACTCTTTAGCAAAGCTACCAGTTTGGGCAGTGGAATTCCTCCTATTTGGTGGCTAAACCAAGCAACCAATAAAGCTTTTAGTCAAATAATCCAAAGGAAACATTTTTGAACGCACACATCAAAATGAAAAACTATAATATTTCCTCCAGACTAAATTCAATGTTTTTAAACCTTAAATTATTTCATCATTTGCAAGAAGACAAATGACTTCATTCACAGAATGAAGGGAGGAAGAGATGGCAGTGGTGGTTCTGCTTTGTGTGCATGAGAGGGAGGAAGGAAGCATGGAGGCACAGAAAAACCGAGAGAACAAGAGAGTATGTACGTGTGCATATGAAGGTAACTGGGACACTTACCCAAGTGATGAAGGCCTAGGTTGTCCAATGACAACTTAATATACAAGTGAAGAAGTGGCAACAACTGACACACTGTAGCTCACCCTGTTTTATCCTAGAACCCAGTGACAAGGGGACTCTATAAATGGTGAGAAAGCTGACAGAAGAAAAAAAAAAAAAAACAACAAACCAAAACAAGCCCAAGTCTCCCACACATCATGGGAATGCTAGGTTGGTAGATAAGAAGAAAACAAACATTCTTTCACCCAGTGTTCTGTGAATCAAGTTTTTTATTTTCTTCTAAATGCAAGAAAAGTGCTTCTCAAACAATTTCAAACCAACATGGTACACTTGAATTTCACTGAAGCTATCCAATCAAATTGATTTGAGTTAACAAATTTGAAAGAGCACCTAGCTTCAGCTCCCCCAAACTGAGTTTAAGTTAACTAATCATCCAGTGGTTTCTTGGCTTCTTCCATTGTGTCATCCGATTAAACACAAAGAAAACTATCTGTCTGAACAAACTAGTGAAGAATAATTGCTAAATATTATTCCTAATGAATAACATTTAATGTGTCTGTGTGATGGGATCTATCTGTGGCCTGGATACATTCCAAGAACAGGCAGATGCCAGAGGCACTTGACAACTATACCTTTGTTTCCAGAGCTGCTGCAATTTTGTTTTTTTTTTTTGAAAAACAAGTGGTAAATCGTAAGATTTAACCAAAGGGGCACTTTGACATTTACTTTGTCTTAATACCTATTGAACTCAAGCCAGTGTTTTCCTATATAAAGAAAGGAAACACTGAAGTTTTTAGGTGCTTAAATTTACATGTGAAACACTTAATCAGTTTGTATCAGCTGTTGTAATATTCATTAGCATTACTAAACTCAAGCATGCATTTTTTTTCCTGGGCTTCCTGAAAGTAAGCCAGTGAGTAAAATGGATGTGCCAGAAAAGTAGGCTGTATATTTTCTAATAGAACAATTGGAAACAGGAGAAATGTTGCTTGGAATATTTCTTTTGCAAATTACATATTTGTCTAGGCAGGGAAGATGAAGTGTATATAAACTTCAGCTGTGGTCACAACATTATTAACCTTCCAGACTCTCTTCATAGACAATTATTGGTTCAAAGCACTACTAACATGAAACATAAGATAATACTAACTAGAAATAGACTAAGCAGCAAAGTGGTAGCAACAAAGAATATAATGTAATAAGAAATCAGATGTAAAGGTATTTCTAAAAACATTATTTTCCAGTGATTTAGGGAAAAAGACCTACACAAATATATCAGGATACAAACACACTTTCTCATGAATCCTGCTACTTCTAACATATTAGAGGGTAAGAAACAAACACTTCCATCCCATCGGGTTTCCTCCTCCTGTCTTTCAATTAAAAGGGCTGTCAAATCCGCCAGTGCAGATCCTTCTCTGGAATATTTTGCAGTGCCCAGGCATTTTATTATGTTTCATTACTTCAAAACAGATAGCCAGATCCTCAATTTGTTTAAATTCGTAAAGCAACATTTAGGCCAATGAAACCATGCCAACTCACATCAGTCCAGAATCTACTTGGCTCCTCTTACTATTAACAAACCAGCAACATAGTGTGATTTTGTGTTTTATAATGTCTTCCTGCTGCAAAACAAAACTTGAAAAAACTGTACCTCTAATACCATTATTAATTAACTTTTATCCACCTGAATTGCCTAAAGTGGTCTTAAAAGATGCAGCCAATACCTATCCACAGTACAAACTCTAGGCAACAGTATTTTTCTAGGCTTGCTGAATTCTTTTCAAATTTCAGGGTTATGTTTGTGCTTGCCTTTTCTTATGACAGCTGATTTTGTCTACCACAGTCTTCCAAGTAAAGAAAAAATGAACAACTATTACTAAAACATGACAGGTAAGTTTTAAAATATTTCAAAAGTCTTTCAAGTTTCATTCTTTTCTAACCATAATTACTGTCCTTCTGGGGAGGATGGCTTGATTCTTTTGAAGAAGTACCTCTCAGACTTTGATAGCCCATGGGTAAAAATACTGGGCATGTATAAGGCTGTGCCTGCCCTCACGGTTGGCTCCCCCATTTGACTTCTGCTTTGATTATTTTAATTCACTGTGCTTGCAAGCACTATGAATTCTTGAAGTCTATCTTATATCTGCTCTCCCCTTCTTTTATTTATCATATGTAAGAAGTGTGAAATCTCAAAGGCAAGATCTAAAGTTGGAATCAGAGAGAATATTTTGACTTCCTGTATCTTTTAACTAGAAAGATCCGAGTTTCTCAATGCATTGCTAGTGGATGAATTTATATAAAAGACTTTAAACTGCCCTTTGATGTATTATAGAAGAGTCAGCACAATTGAGAATTTGTTCAGAGTCAAAATAAGGCACCCAAATGCTACATACTATGATCCTATTACATCAAAACAGTAACATGGTATAAGAAGTAACAACAAAACAATGAAATTATATTTTACTGTTGTCTTTAGGCTTATTTCACAATTAATTCAGTTAAGTTCAAAGTTAACTGCTTTCCTAAACTTACGGCAATTCCTGACTGGAGGGACAGGTGTGAACGTATTAGGCACACCTCTACTGCTCCTATTTGGTGGTGCCTCCAAGATCCATCAAGGCTCTTGGGCATTGCTGTGCTAGCAGTGTTCAAAGATGTACCATAACAAGGTGATGCCTGCACTTCCATTTTATGTACCTTCTAATTCCAGAATAGCCCCTTTAACACATGTTGAAGAGACCCTGTAGTGCAAAAGCAAGGAACTGGAGGACTCTAATGAACTGGCATTTGACCCACACTGAATTTTACATCCTTCCTTCCAGACAACCAAATACGTGCGAATCCGATTTCTTTATCCAGAAAAATCTCGTTAATACAGAAATACCGCCACATTGAAGTGCATCCCCAGAGAGATGGAATTATCATGATCCTGTCTACTCTGCAAAGTGCTCTAGCTATGTCAGCCCAGACAAAAACGTGTCTTATGCAGCCAAGGAACCTATTTTTAGATCTGAAATTGTATCCAGGTTAGAACTGGATTAGTAACAGCACATTGCCTAACCTTTGAGGCGGAAGCTCTGGGCTGAGCCATTGCAAAGGTTCCCAGCTGGGAATCATGCCCTCGGTGAAACATAATGTTGTATAGTAAATGGTGGTTTCTTGGCTGTGAATATTCACATATTTATAGAAGGAAAGTATTGTTAGCTGAAATTAATTCACTTCCCTGGCAATACTGCCAAGTAATTGGTTCAGAAAGTAATTTACAGAGTACCAAGAAAAATGCAAAATTTCTCTTCAGAGGGAGCATTTCCTCATGTTTGGGAGCATTGCTAGATTCTAAGATACACCAAAATGTTTCTTAGTGTATCTGTTCATACTTACCATGGTGTTGTGAACATAACATATGGCATGATATATATTATTTTATATTAATTTATGTCTGTAGTGGCAATAATTTCCCACCAACCCTTGCATTTACCATGATCTCATGATATGAGAAGACTAGCCGTTAGTAAACACAAGTTCCTTTCCTATTTTTCTCTCCTGAATGTATGACTTCAAGAAAAGTAATTTTATGACTCACTGCCTTACTTTTTCCATCTGCAAAACCTGAAGAATAATTGCTTCACGTGATAAGCCTTTTGATTTCTTTGAGACCTTTCAGGGGACTAAACCACCTGCATGCATATACACAATACGATGAGACCTGACAGTGTACCACTACTCCTCCCTTCCATCTCTTCCCCTCACACCTCAAACCAGTATAACTTTCAGGCATTAGTCAGGGATGCCAGAATATCATGGTAAATTTTCATCTTTGAATGGACTAAGATATTTTTGTAAAAAACTAAGTTTAGGGAAACTGGAAAAGAATAAATGTGACTAATTTCTGAGAACTCATGTTTTGCATTAGGAGCAAAGAAGTCACTCAGCATAGGTCAACACAGGTTGGATCGACCTGAAACTCTCTCAGAGAAGAACCTGTAAAAAACGGTGGCATGCAGAAATGTGTAATGAAACCTAAAAATGTGATTTTGCCACAACTTAAGAGCTACACTTAAATTCTATATTTCTAAGACTGGGAAATGTATGGAATGGGAGAATGCAACTGTTTGATACCAGAATGTATAAATCTGTTTTAAAGGAGAAATGAAAGTGAAAAGACCATGCTTCACTCAGAACTAGTATAGTTAGTATGGCATGAATGGGAGAAAAAGCATGTGCCACATAGTAAATGACCACAACACATGCCCCAATTGCTGGAACATTCCACTCCAAGCAGTAGTAATGGCATGTGGGAAAGTGGACGCAGGTAGCAGAGGGGGGGCCAACATCTTGCTTAGCCCCCTGATGAGCCTATCTGTCCTTTTTTTTTGGTCTTCAAACACTCAAAAAGAGCTTATTATGGCCACTAAGAGTCTACAAATGCCAGCTGAGAAAGATCCAGGTCTTCAACTTTTGTGGAGCTGTTGCAATGCAAACTCCTACTGAACTTGCTGGAAGTGAAACTGGTTAGAATCAGGGAAGATATAAAGCAACGAAAATTATAGACAACCAGTTAGAACAACAGTGGCTATCTGTAATTCAGTAGATCCACAGTGTGAGCTACCTAATTCCTGTTGTTCCTTACTTTTTCTTGAACTAGACTTAAGAAATTTTGGGAATGTCCTCATTTTGCTTCATAAAATATTGCAGTCTGAAAACCTGGACTGGCAGGAAAAAGCCAAAGAAATGAATGACAAATTTGCACGGTGAAAACATGTTAATTCACCCATAATCTTACAGAAGGGACAATCACAAATCATTAATTGTTCTTCTGAAAAAGGTACCAAATGCAATGACATACTTGGGCTAGAAAAATAAATGCAGCACTGAGCGTCATCAGAACTTTTCACTAGGGCATTGACTTCAGTTCTGTTAAAGCAGTTGTTTTATAGCTTATCCATGAGACAAAAGCATCAAAATGTTTGCAGGCAAAAACTTCACATGATCACACTGCAAAAAAGGAAATACCCTGTACATAACATTTTAAAGCAGACAGCATTTGCTGAAAAGAACTGAACACCACAAAAAGGGAACACCTGTGAGGAAGAAAAGGTGTATTTACAGTTGTCAGAAATTTCAAAGGTGCAGTGTTTATGTGGGTAATTAAATGCCTTGCAGGCGTTCTGCTTTTGTTTTCTCAGAAAATTATTTATCCAACCTGTTACGACTTTTCAAATAATGACACTTTTCCTGTATAAATATTTTGGCATATGTACTAATCTGGCCCGCAACTGACTATACATTACAGCTGTTACAGGTGGATAACCTAATACATCTCAGGTATCTATTTCCAGATTAATCCATGTCCGTAGATTTGCATTATGACTTAGGTGCAAGCAGAGTGGGGAACAATACATAAGCTATGACATTCTCAAAGCTACTTTGGGGTCACAGTGCTTTCTCTGTTTCATTCTTGATCTTGAAACAGAGGGAGGCATACCTAACTACTAATATATACTAAATTATTGCACATTCCAATCTGCTTCAGTTAACATGCTTACTTTCAAGCAGGCAGAACAGACACAATGATCTATTCGACCTTTTTTCCATTCAATTCTCTTGCTCAAGGGAGCAAGCAAGCAGGCCCTTTTCCAAGTCTACACACCCACCCGCACACACACAAAATAATCAGAAAGTCAACAAGACCTATAAGGAAGCCCTGTATACAGATGAACAGAGTCACTATCCAACCCTGAAATAGCCAAAATCCTCACCAAAAAGCCTTAGTATATCTCCAAAGAGTTATATATTATCAAAATAAATAGGCTTGTCAAAATCTTCATAGAAGCTCAGGAGCAGTAATTTCTGTTATTTCTATCTAGAGTCCCTGCATATTTTCTTGAATTACAGTCACAGCAAATATGACTAAAATGTAATCAAGAATCTCTCAGATGAGAGCAAAAATTAAGACCCCTTTTATTACTGGGTTACATTTATGCCCAGTTTACCTCAAGTGAAGAGTTCTGAAGTTTCCCAGTTAAGACTTCTTTCTCTTTCTCTAGTTGCTTTAGTTCACACTCAGATTTTCTTTTAAATTCCTCTAGCTGTGTCTGGAGCTCCTACAGTAAAAAAAAAAAAAAAAAAGAAAAAAAAGAAAAAAGAAAAAAAAAAGAAAAAAGCATGCAATAGCTGGGACAAAACATGCAGCATGGAAAAGAAAGGACATTTCTTCCACAGTAACCTAGATAATAGAGCAGTTTACACAGTAATACATGCTACTGTTTACACAATACATGCTACTGTCTTTTAATGTCACTCATGTATTATTCAATCAAAGAAGTATTAACAGTTTGTTTCAGCTCTTTCTAATACTAGCATTAGACAATACAGTTCAAATAATCCTAATCTTCTACTGAAAGCACCCCTGAGGTGGAAAATTGTACAGCATGAAGAGTCAGACTGTTTTGCCTTGAGTGGTGTTAGTGTTCAAAAATAATTTAGTATGCAAGAGTCACCCACAAGATCTGAAAAAACATAAATATACATTGACCGTATAAATAACCAGATGACTAATTAGTGGGCAATTAGTGGAAAAGGGAATCAAAGGAAGCACTATTTTATAGCATCCATAAGGAAAATCCCAGTGAGGCAGTAAAAATCATTTTAAGTATACCTGTACAAACTTATTCACATAAAAGAATATACTATTTAAAAGCCAAAGCCTTTCATAAGGCTTATACTTGATAGTGTAACTGTGTACCTTGAAGCACCGCATCTTTACGTACTGATCAAATGTCAGCACTTTCACAATCAGATAAAATAAGTTACTCACACAGGTTCCTTTTTGAGAAATGAGATTGCATAAATGTATAAATTCCAGCAGTTTCATAGGCAGAAATTAATTCTTCTGACAACCACTTAACTTAATTCCTAGTCTCCAAAATCCAGAAGGTACTATGAAGCTCAGCATCTAGTGATAGGATCTGCCTGCTTTTTATGACTTATGATTTGATTACTCTCAAGTAAATGTTGAACTTGGAAAGGTATAGCAGCATTAAAACTGGGAAAAATGGATAGAAGTACATTCTTATCACCAAGAAGGGTCTAAAGAACACTTGACCTGATTTTCCAATTCTACAAACTGCTCTAATAATTTTTTTTTTTTGTCTAGATGTCTGACAAACACATCAGTACATTAGGAGACAGAAATTAAATTCCTCCTTAGTTTATGCCCAAATTTGGCAAATCATTTGGGCATGCACTGAGTTGTAAGCTTCACTAAGCATCAAAGCATGTGCTGAAAATGTGTTTCAAGGTTTTCCTCCATTTCAATAGATTTCAGCTCACATTTACGTTCCTACTGCACAGAAACATTACAGATAGAAAATCTCCTGAAGCCAAAGGATTCAGCCACAGACACGGTTCTCATGAAAGTGAAATTCTCTGAAGAATCTCTTAAGCCAATTACTGCTAAAGCACACCAAGAAAATAAATTACAGCCCAGCCACTTAAAACACATTGAGAGAAGGTATCGCTCAGGCAACCTGTCTGGATCCACGAGAAGATAAGCATACTTCCTGACTAAGGCTAAATAAGGATATATATATGCATGTATTTGCTTGTAACTAGTCGTCATTTCATTGGTAACACCTGCACTCTGAATCCATTTACCAACACTTTGCAGAATTAAATCCTCTGCCTAAACAATGCAAAATATTGATTAAATCAATGTATCTGAGTATTTCACAGCAGCAATCCATGGAAAATTAAGTCAGAAATTGGAATATACCTACAATACATTTTTCATCAGGAGGGACCTTATATTAATCACTCTGTCACATGCAAAGCATGCAAGGATAAGTGTTGCTAAGAAGGCAGTTTATCACATCAAGGCAAAATTCACCTTCCTGCCTGTGGAGCTTTTCACAGAAACACATCAGTTTGACTTTTTTTCTCCCCATTTTTTTTTTTCCACTAAGACGGTAGCAAGAAAATCCTTGCATTTCATGTTAATTCAAAGTGCCTCCAGTGAGGATAATTCAAATGATGTCACTGTGACCAATAAGATTAAAACCAGATGAATCAGAGCATCTATAAATAGAAGAACATTCCTACCTTCTGCATTTTTTTTTTCAGTTTCCATTAAGTTTTAGACTGGCTTGATTTCCTTTGTATGCTTCATTACAAGATCTTCCAGCCCTTTTAATGGCTATTCCTTCAGACAAATCTTTTCCTTATGGACCTGATGCTTGCCTTTACAAAGCAAGTTCTCTGTGTCTTTTTTCATACCCTCTTTTTAAATAGCTACAGTTTATAAAACACACTAGCTCTATAATATGACAAAACCAGGGAAGAACTCTGGGGTAGCAGTAGTCTATTTAATTGGATATACTCCTTTGAAAAATACTGGCTTTATTTTAATTAACAATGTAGAACTGTAGTGATTCAGGGCGGTATGCCTCTTCTGCAGTCTAGGAATGGGGCTTTTTTGCTGTTCTGGTTTAAATTTGGGGGTGTAACTCACTTCCAACCATGTAGGCTTCCTCAAGGACAACCTTAGTTCTGTGAAAAAGTACAAAGGACAGTTTGATTTTTCTTATGTCTCCGATGCTAGGTCTAATTTTCCAGAATGCTAGCATAACAACGTTGTAGGAGAATTAAAAAATATAGAAAAGATTTGGGACTGGACAATTGTTTAAGGGGAGACATTGTACAGAGGAAACTCTCAGGATACTTACGCTCCTCATTCCTCCTACTGAGTTTATTCCTGGTATTATTTCTGCATGGCTTTTCAGAAGAACTGTTTTCTATATTTTAAAAATATAAATCGGTATTCCAACTTGACCTCAATAGAGGAAGTCTGCCTTCGATCTTGTTCTCTTTAACATTTTAGTTACAGAAGAAGTTGAACACTCTGTCTTGTTCTAGCTCAAGGATGTCAGTAGTTTCTTTCCTATCATTGCTTCTCATGTACTCATGTACTTCAGGTTACGAACACAAGTCATTGTTCCTCTGGATGAGGTCAGAGATCTGGAAATTTTACAGGACTGACTGCTGTAGAATAACGCCAAATCCATTAATCTTAAAAGAAAAACGACATTGATTTCAGCACTTTTGGCATGCCGTGCCTTTGAATATTTGAGAGCAAACCACCTATTTAAGGTCTTGCACTTCTGCAGAGCCACTCTTGTTCTGTCTCTGTTTAGTAGAAGTCATTTGCTGCAGCTGTGCTATTTGATGTTTCAGTTCATCTTCTTTATTAACAGCTTTGTTTTGGGAATTAAACGTAGTTTCCCTAGCTTCTGTGGTATAAAAATTTACATTTCAAATAGCATGAATAACTTGCAGAATTTCCAGCGTGAGTGACTATTAACAAGGGAAATACTTCAGAATGACATTAATGAGCATCTTACCTGCTTTTGGCAGGATTTCCTTCTCTTGAATTGTGCTTCTCTCTTTGACTACACTTAGATCTTCCTCCACTTTTTTCACTATACTTTTTGATTACAGAATTTCTTGTTGTGTTCCCATAAGCTACACTTACAAATCCTAAAATATACATGACATTACTTCTACACTTAATACATATGTTCTTTTTTTGTCATCTGAAATAAATGGTCATTTTCTCTCTTGGTGTAGATTCATGATAGAAATCTTTCACCTCCAGAGTTGCTTTATATGCATTTTTTGCTCTTCCATACCCTTAAACTGTTTCTGCTGCCAGAATATTTGTAATGTGGCGCCATTCCCTGAGATACAGTAGGCATGACTATAAAGTGAACACTCATCAAGAATTACCATCTAAAAGATACCCGAGATTATCCTAAACTTGGAACACGATATACATCCATTAATTTCACAGCAACTTGTGCTAAAAGGTAATGAATATTAGTTTGGGCTTTTTTCCAGTTGATGAAGTACAATAGTTCTTAACATAAGCCATAATACAGATGCCTAAACCCAGAAAAATCAGCTCCTACAGACTTTGCTGTGAATTGTCTGTCCATAACTAAAGGCAAAAATTTGAACCATATTTAATGTTCTGTTTCTGGATGTTCTAGTCTCAGCTTCCAGTTGTCTAACATAATACTGCAATATTCACTCAGACAAAACTGCCATTTGTTCCTGTATGAATGTTGAGTAAAACCTCATGGGTTAAAACTAACTTGTTGTTAACGATCTCTGTACTTGAAAACTTAAAGGTAAGCTTGTTCTTTTTACCTCTGGCATATGCCAAAATTCTTCCAAAACTAGACTGAACAGATCAGACTTAATGACTTGTCATCCTTTGTCATTACTCTTCCACAGTAATAATAATAATAATAAATGTGCACTAATGTGATTTAAAGGTCTCAAATCTCTTGGCATACACTGAGAAAACAGAAAATTCATCTTGCTTAAACATCTGTGCTTTTATCTTTCAAGCCTTACAATAGCTTTTCTTGCTAGCATTTACTAATGATCAGAGGTATTACTGATGAAAGAAATGTTTCTGTTTCCCAGTCTGCCATTGTCCACAGGATTCTGAAAAAAATGTAGTATTTAATGGCATCAGAAATAGATAATTTGTAAAGGAGAAACTTCTGCTTCTTTATTTAAACTGGAAAGAAACAGAAAATAACATTGTGTCTACATGTTTTTCTTCTTCCGGATTTATCCTGGTCTGAGGCTATCGCTTTAAAGACTCAAGGCAATATGCTCTGGTGGTATGTAAATCAGCCTTATTCCATAGACTCAGAGGATCTGAAATGTATGAGCTAAGCATATGTCCCTCAGAAAATATTTCAGTTTTATCCAGCTGATCCTGAATTTGAAAATTAAATTGCTAATGACACCAACTTCTTATTTCCTATCATGTTTTACATTATTTATTCTTAAAAGACTGCGTTTCTTATACCATAAATCAGAACAGTAAATCACGTGCATAAATTTCGACGTCTCCATTCTTCATTTCTCATGAATGTTACTTCAAGTACCCACAAGAAATCAGGATCTTACTTTCCCTCTTCCCCTCTATCACTTCAAACTTCTACAGAGACAGGACACTTCCTTACTGAAACAGATATTATGCATTTCCCTGACTAAATTTTAAAAAGTCTCATCTGCAACTCTGCCATTCATTATATCCTCTACACTTTTCTGCAGAAGATAAAGGTTGTTCTGCTACAGATCTACACACTGAGAGAATGCAGTCTGAATAACGTGAGAGAAGGTGTATTCAATTCACCCTCTAATCTTGTGAAACAAAAAGGCAGCAGCTGTTTTGAAGGCTGAACTGCTCAAAGACAAGGCCCAGAACTTTGCACCATCAGCGAAATGATACTGACAGGCAAGATGTGAGGGCAGATGGTGAAATGAGTCAGAGTTATCTTGGAGGAACACAGCTGACTGGGGTGACCCTGCTCTCTACAAGATTCTGGGGTTCTCTGACCTTAAATGAGCTAAATCTTCTGTCCACCAGGAAACAATTACTGCTATTCTGAAATACTCCAAGTCTAGACCTTCAAGGTGTTTTCTTATCTAACATGCAAGATTGCCATCATAGGGCTGGGGACAGGTCTGGTAGGTGAGTTTATGTCATGGGAAGGACCAATAGTATTAAAAGGAAGTGGAACTGTTGAGCATAGAGCATGGCTGGGTGCTTCAGCTTCAGCACAGTTCATCAGTGTCTCTCCCACACACTGACCTTACGTACCAAATGCAGCTGGCTGGCAGATTGCCCATGATCTACCAACCTCTGAAACTGAATTTGACATGATACAATTAAGCAGAAAGGGGCTGCAGAGCTGTGCTGCAAATATATGTAGGAGATCTACACCAGCTAGAGTAGACAGGCACAGCGTGAGGTGAGAACTAATGGTGAAAGTCTCGTGGGTCAGCACATAGAACTTCACAGGGGTAAAGCACACTTCATTAAATGTCACTTGGTCCAAGCCACTGTTGCAAGAGTCATACAATACAA
Source organism: Chroicocephalus ridibundus (assembly GCF_963924245.1). Classification (NCBI taxonomy): domain Eukaryota; kingdom Metazoa; phylum Chordata; class Aves; order Charadriiformes; family Laridae; genus Chroicocephalus; species Chroicocephalus ridibundus. The sequence goes on from NC_086288.1 coordinate 59,490,796, forward strand.
AGCACTTGATTCCTAACCTGACAGACTAGGTCTCTTATCTAACCCTGTACATGGATAATCCATGCACTGAGTTGTTGGCAACCACAAGGGAAAAGGAGAATGTGCTTGTAAATACTTATTGCTACATTAGCGCCTGTTTGCTGTTCTCTTCGCATTTCTGGGCAGGAAAGGCAAAGCTCTGTTCAGTCAACAGACAAATTTTACCTCACTCCTCCTTCAGGGTATACAAAGTCTAGTGTTCAAAGAGTTCTAATGAGTTACTAAGAATCTTAACTCTTTCTTTAAAACTCTCGGCACTATATCCCTCCTATTTCTCTCTAAGCCTCTAAAACTGCTTTAGCGCTTACAAAGCATTTGACTCAATAAGATATTTAAAAGACCCCTCTTCCCTCAAATTTTGAGGAATTGGTAATTCGCACTTTTATAGGCAGAGACAGGGATCACAGTATCATACTCTACCTGTATTCTCTCCTTCAGCTTCTGAGAATGCTTCTTCCTCTCATTTATCTTTTGGCTTTTCTCCTCTAGGTCTGCCTCCAGCTTCTTTACCTGCTGCAGCAAAAAACCTTCTTCAGCCTCTGAGCTCTTCCTTTGCTCCATTTCTCTTTGCTGACAACTCTTACTTGTTTCTGTCATAGACTGCTGCATAGCCTTTTTCAAAGTCTCTTTTTCTCTCTCGTAAGGGGCTCGCAGCTTGCTTGTTTTCTGAGTATAGTCTTCAGTTGGTCTCTTGTTCTCACTCTTCAGGTTTTCCATGTCATTCACTACAACTTGTCCTTCCACACTGTATTTTTCATCTAAAATTACTTTTTTATCTAAATTTTCTCTCCTAGATGCTTTGCATTCATTTAGCAGTCCATCAGAATCCTGATTTAAATGTAGAAGCTTCTCAAAGTCTGCACTGGTATGTACCGTGTCTGTAGCAAGGACTGCCTGTGCTTGTTTCACTTCTGTTGTCAGCTCCCTTTCTTCCACCTGCTTCTTGCACAACGTTAACTCTGCCAAAGCTTCTTCCTTTAGTCTCTTGTGTTGTTCTACAGCAATTTCAAGGGCCTGAATACGTTTTCTCAGCAATTGTTCTTCTTCAACTTTGCTTTTACACCGGAGAATTGTTTCCCTTGTCTCCGCAAGAATGCATTGAATTTCTTCGTCGTGAGCCTCTCTCAGAGCCTGTATACTAGCCTCATGTTCATCATTCTTCGTGTTCAGGGCATATATCACCTATTGAACAAGAAAAATAATAGGAAATTAAAGTATTTGGTGAATGGTAGTCATTAATTCAGTTACTGTATTTATCAAGGTGTTAAAGGCTAAAAGAGAATCACTGCTACAGTTTAATCTTTTGTTGTTGTTGTTTCTTTGTGTTGTTATTTTCACTAGGAACAGAAGGACAATTATAAACTGCAAAACCTTATAGGGAAGGAAGATAATACTGTGAGAAGACTTCTTTTTTTTTCCACTTTTTGTCAGAAATTTCCTTTTTTATTCTTGGCGAGTTGTTACTTCATGACTCTAGTTTGATCTCTAACACAAGGAATTAAATAGGAACCCTTCTCTAGCTAACTGACTCCATATTTATAGTCCAGTTCATCTAGCCTTCAGTGCGGGTGAAGTAGCTGCCATGTTGCCTTTAGCATTAGCAAGTGCTGGGGACCAGTAGTGGCAGATCTGTAGAGTGAAACCTGAAGTCCTGACATCCAGTTCATGTGGACCAAAATCACTCTGTGATGTAAACGAAAGGAAAGTTTGCAAGGAGGATTAAATTTCACACTCCTGACTGAAACTAAAACACAACTGAAGATGTACTCCTGGAAATCATATGCCTGGCAAGTTAGCTTGGTCAGCATTTCAGGATAGGTATTACTTGACTGCAAGCACCTTTTGCCTTGATTCTGAGAAGTGTTCAGGCAACGGGGTTTCTTCCTCACTTCAGTAACAGCTATAAATCTCAGAAACCAAGTTTTAGCAGATTTGAGTGAGCCTCTGATGACAATAAGCAATTTTTTCAAACAATTGATTTAAATCTTCTGATGCTTTATTATCTTCTACAAAATGCAGCATAATTCTCATGACTATAAGACATATTATTACCCCAAGCAGGCTTCATCTGTTACCCGTGACATACACCAAAGATCTCTCACAGAAGCTGTTGTACAAACATGCTACTATTGTTTTGAAAAGAAATTGCTATTAGAAGCCCACAGTAGACTGAAATGAAAAGTTGATAGTCAAAACCGGTAAATGTGCATGTTAAGCTTCCAAGACAGTTCCATATAATTGCAAAACATAGTAACTGCCTTGAAAAGATGCATGCTTGTATTACAACACATGGGAGCTGATCCAGTTTCTACTGGACATAGTTACCTAAATCAAGGAGAACAACATGTTGTGTATTAACATGTGTGGAGGTTTTCCACTTGTTTGATTGTTTGGAGTTTTTATTTTTAGAGAGAAGTTATTCATCTACACAGCTAGGTTTGGAATTTGCGTACAAGTTATGACAGATACTTCTGAGTCTGGCCTAAACCCACAGAGGTTAATCTAAAGATTCCTTGACTATGTTTGAGAAAATAATAGTCTTAAGTACATAAATAAGTACAGAAGCAAGGTCACAACTAATTCTTTAATTATACTAGAATTTTGACCCTGTAATCTTCAACCCTTCCTCAGGGAAAGCCTCAACTGAGAGACCAAGAGGCATCTAGAACATACTAAGTGTCTCAAGTCTGTGGTCTGTGTTTATAAACCCTGAGGATATCTCCACAATTACTGAATTTGCTTAGCTATGCCTAACCATTTTTTGTGCTATCTGTACATGAATAACATATTAAATTTCAGTCATCCATAAATGAAAGTAAACACACAAATATATCTTGCGTGTAGTAAACTTTCTCCCTGGTGGTGATGAATTAAGTACAGAAGTCTTAAAAAGTCACAAATGCAAAACATGGTCTGGATGTATTTCTGGATAAATGTGTGACAAAAGAGAGTAACAGAATCATATTACAGACGACAAGCAGACAGGAAGTCATTGTCTACATTTAGATATGTATATTTTTGGGCCTTAGATTACATGCTATTAATTCTTCTCTGTTATTTTTAATTATTTTTCCTTTAAAACAGAAATAGTCGCAGCATACTGAGCAGATTCCTTCTCGCCACTAACTAAAGTCATTCTATGAACCTTTCTTAACTGTTCAGGAGACAGACATAAAAACTAAAAGGAGAAGATTAATTTTGCCCACGGGTTTAGAATGACCAGTAATTAGTTTGTGCAACTCCTCAATTAACTAGGTCAGATGTTGATGATCACATTTCTGTGTTTAATTCCACCGGCAAAACAGAGATGAACATTCGGACTTTGTGACTAAAGACCCACTCTTAATGATTAATTTATCTAGTAAATCACCACTGCCTATCTCATATTATGTTCTGTTCAAGCTGCCAATGGAATTTCAGTTCCTCTAAAGTCTGACTTCATCATAGAGATTTCCCAAATTCCACTGAGCATTAGGCCATCACCAACATCTTCAGTGAGTTACCTAAAAGAATGGAAGAAAGCGGCCTCCCTGCTCTACGCTTCTGTTCAATAGTGGCTAGAACCACAGTGAAGAATTTTGACTTGAAAATGTACGCCCTTAAATTTAATCTTCGAGCTTGAGTGCTGAAACTGATTCCTCAGTATCTTAACCTTCTTAAGAGATTTAATTTTTAGAGGGTTGCTGCTCCTGTACTTTATGAAATTTAAGCCCCTCACACCTGCCTTTCACCCCCCTACCAAATATAGCTACCATATTCCTCTTCCAGATACTTCATTTAAGAAACTGGAGTTATGCGAGATGAATCTGGGACTTTATGTGCTGGAAGGAAAAACACTGAAAAATTATTTCAGCATCTGTACTTTGCAAGTGCACGTACTGCTGGCTAATGTGGTGTAAATCTTTTAACAGTTGTGTTGATAAACAGCTTTTTAAAAGCAGCTCTAAAATTGATCAGTTTGACAATACAGACAGAATTGCCTTCAAATGAAAAGAGCACTGTATTACTCTTTGAGTTACTAGCATAATACCAACGACTACTGCCTCCTTACAGTTCTCCAAAACTGAATGTATTGGGAAACTGTACTGATTTTACAGCAACTGAGAGTTATATGACAGGTTGGTAAAAATACTATTACACACATACACTTGAACATGAACAGTGCAGTGAATATGAATACATCTTATTATTCCTATTTTATCCCCCATATAAAACACTATTACACACACTTCAACATGAACAGTGCAATGAATATGAATACATCTTATTAGTCCTATTTTATCCTCCAAATGCTGTAAATCTAAATGGCATTTCCCTTCTCCTTTTCTTTATGGTAATGTAAAATAACAAAAAAGAAAACATTCGACTGCATCTCATCAGTGAGGACAAAGCTAATGCATTCAAACCAAAGACGACTGTTCTATCTTCCTACCTTACTGTTAAACACTACTCTTGTACGAACCTGACAATCATAATGAAAAAAATGGTTCTAGCAGGCTTCTTTACTATCTGAATAAGAAGTGAGACGGTTTGGTATGGAAGGTGAGGGCTGACGATGATAAGAAGAATCAAAGAAAGGCGAAAGATCATAAGTGTTCTTCCTTCAGGCCCAAGCTAGTGGGCACAAATTGTTAATGACGGAAAAAGGAAAAAAAAGAAACACAAGAATGAGAAAAGGCCCTGGAGGGGGGTGCCAAACAGGCTACTCCTGGCAGCATTCTAAACAAAGCAGGGAAGGAGACAAGTTTGGATTGCTAATTAGCTTGCTTCAGGCTCACTGAGGCCAGGCGATCGCATCACCTCCTTTTTACTAGTAGCAGTAGTATCTTACCTTCACTGGCAGGTGAAACATGTCAACCTTAAAAGGGTCTCTTAAAGCAAAGGATAGAGAAATTATTAAAAGTAAGTTCAGTTATCGAAAGAAATGGGTCTATATCCCTTAGCCTCCTCTGTCACTGTAAATATACAGATTAGAAAATAAAACCAACTCCCACAATTTATTAATTAATACTTTAATAAGTATCTTTTGTTCTTTCTAACACTGAATATGGAAGAATGTCTTTTAATTAAGGTACAGGCCGAGGCTAGAATTAGCTACAGTGCTGATCCAATTTTACACCTATGCTTATTTCAACTGAATGATATGGCTGTAAGATATGATCAAGGACCTCGTGAAGTCTCAAATCTCTCCTTCTGTCCTCTGTGGCTTCCTGAAAGCACAAGAATAATTTTATGCATCCAAATAGTTGCAGCAACTGTTGATAACATTACCCATTTATGTATTTATATGAGAAAAGCCTTAAAAAACTTGGCATTCCAAACATCGAGGAGTGTTTCAAAACCTAAAATTACAAAAATCTCTTTAAAATCACATGGATTTTTTTTTTTAATTTGCCTTATGATTTTTTAGTCTTCCAGGTGTGCCTTCAGAACCTTGCAAAAACACAAGCTAAAGTAATTTATTTCCCTCCGAAATGAAAGCTTAGCTCCAGATGAAATAACTTTGTTTTCAAAAGCTGGAGTTGTGGGGAGAAATATCAAAAGTTTATTTTGTGAGCTTTCAGATTACATAGCCTGCTACCATTCCACCCATTAGAAAAATGTTATAAAGTACATTTCTTTTTATAAGAAATATAAAGTTCATGATTCATTTATCCAGTCACTATGACAGTACATTAAAATTATCTTGAATCAACACAGACCAACACAGTATTGACTGTCACTTATAAAACAACGAAAATACCTTCTTTCAAGCCTTTTGCTGTCAACAAATTACTAAAAATATTTTTCAAAAATCTCTCAACCCTCAAATTTCTATCTATCCACACGTAGCAGGCATGGATAATGAATGAACAAAGTCAGAGATGCAAAGAATTCCAGGCCAACTTATGTTCAATGGAGTTACTGAGCTCAAAGTCAGAGCTGAGAATCCAGATACAGCTCACAGTGCCAGCCTCTCGCTGAAAACGGTACATCTGCTTTTAGCTCTGGAAACTATAACCAGAAACAAATGAGATTTGAAGATACAAGTTCTATGAAAAGCCAGATCAGATGTCCCAGCATCATGCTGCAAACACATGCAACTGGCTTGTCATAGCCTTAGCTCAAGTTCAGGAAACTCCATCAGCTCTCCCCTGTGTTGGCTGGCCACAACAACCCAAGCTGGTTTCCACAGCTCCTCAGGCCTCAGAAGAGCTGCATTACTTGTGTCCTGCACTGGAATGAATCCTAATTACTGTACTAAAAAAGGATTTTGCTTCAGGAGATTCTCTGTTAGTGCAGGGTCAATCTAAATCCTTTCACCCATTGCTTCAACCACGTTAATAAAGTCTTTCAGATCCTGGAGGGGTGGAAGCGGGGCACAGCACAGAGGTAGCCAAAGGCTCTGTACGAAATCTGCTTGTGTTTAGATGATCTGATGTCTCTCAGACAGAAGCTCACTGTGCAGAGTCTCACCCCCCTAAATGTCCCACATTATCCATAGTATTTGTGGTTTTCCGTATCTAGAGATTCACACTAGGAAGAGGGAAAGTTGATTTTACATTCTTAAAATTTGAATGTATTGCCATTTTTCCTACAGCTACCATGTATTACAGTCAGTCCAAAATTACACTGAGATATTAAAACGTATTAAGAAACTACAGGCATAAAATCTCTATAGGTTTCTAATGTCTTTTGGCATGTTTTTTGCCTCTTTCTGCCTCTCCTTTTTTTTTTTTTTCCCCTTTTAGTTTAAATTTTATACAGGGAAATCCCACAGGCACATTTATGCATTCCCATTTTTTACTTTTTTATTTTTATGCCTAGTGTGGTGCAATACCGAACATAGAAAACCTTAGTTTAGCAGTCTACGTATTGCACTTGATCTCTCAAGTATGATTGAATATAAAATTAGCCTTGGCCTAAATTTTACTAAAGAGACATCCAGCTGTCCCTCATTTATCATAGAATGGTTTAAGTCGGAAGGGACCTTAAAGATCATCTAGTTCCAATCCGCCTGCCATGGGCAGGGACACCTCCCACTAGACCAGGCTGCTCAAAGCCCCATCCAACAACTGGTTGTTCTGAAACACAGCTACCACAGAAGAAGGTCAGAGGAGGCCACTGGTAATTACTGCAAGGAAATGAGAAAAACCCTGTGCATTTCATTCTCAGAAGGATGTATCCTGCATACAAGAGATGGGATTCATCTCACTTAACATCATCCAGTTCATCATTACACATCTAATCTAGGTTAATCAATGGAGAAAGACAGGTGCCTCCAAAGGACAATGTTTCCCTTTCCAATACAGTTGTCTAAATCAGGTAATAGAAGTGAATTGCTTCAGGTGTTTGACTGGTTGTTTTGTTATTTTTTCTTCTGCAGAGCCAACTTCCCAGCTCTTCCTTCCTCTGTAGAGCTAAAATAGAGTCCCATACAGAGGGAAGAGACAAGTTTTAATCCTCAGAGGCTGAAATGGATTACTTTTCCTCTGTTTCTCTGTTCTCTGGGGTTTCTTCCCATCCTGCAGTAATGTCTCACTTCATATTGTCTTCATTTCTGTACACCCACTTTATGTTGTTTTGCCAACACTTTACAAACCAAAACAGATAGTGGGCATACAGCTACCATGCACATCAGCTTTGATGCAGGATTTTGGAAAAACAAGCTTTTTTCTAAACTGAATGCAGTTTATTTTGTCTTCCATCTATATTCCTTTTTTCTTTCCATCTTGTTTAGGTGTTTATGATTCCCCTTGAGTTAGTATCATCTGTTAATTTTAATATGTTGTTTATGTTTACTTCCAGATCATTAATTAATATGGGAAATACTGCAAGCTCTAGCCCAGATCTTTGTAGCAGCTGCCTCCCTACAATATGTTATAAACCTTTTGTTTAGTTTCTGATTCATGTTGTATCTTATCTGCCAAAACCCTTTTCTCCATAACTTTGAAATAATTTTGCAAAACTTAAATATCAAAAGCACCACTATTTTTTGTAGATTTTGTCTGCAATTAAAAACCAGAATTAATGAAATCAGTCAGCATGACATTGACATGAAATATATTTCTATTTTTTTGTTCTCCCGGCAGTGAATCAAATTCATCCTGAGTGTATTTACCAGGTTAAGTGTATTCAAATGCTGACAGAGAGGATAACATTATTTTTCAGTAAAAGTTAAATTAGGTAAAATTTCTACCTATTAAAACACACGTAACTAGATGAAAACACTTGAAAAGATTATGCTTATTCATTGATATAGTAAATCAACACACACACATACGCAGACAAGCAGAAAGGCCAAACTGACTTGATTTCAGAGTCCTATCTGTTGACCTTTTGTAATCTCTGTCTTGGTGAAATTCTTGCATAGCTCCTTAATATCTCAAATATGCCCATAAATCTTTGACTTTTACAGTCTTGGATGAGTACAAATCCATTTTAGGAAGCTGTTTTAGATAGATAACATGCAAGAAATAGAAGATTTGTTAAATACAAGTCACATCTTTATCTACGCCCTCTGTCTGTCCATTTTAAGGTCATTGCAGTCCAGGTGAATTTTTAGTGCAGAAGTGAAGTCAACAATTCTGTGTCAACAAAAAGAATAAAAAGGCCTTATTTCCATGTAATTCACTGGTAATTTAGCTGTCTGGTTTTTGTAACATATCTAAAATATATAGGACAGCTTGATAGGTTTATATCCCAGAAATTTCACCTCTATTATGCTTCAAAAATATGAGCTAATGTATCTCATAAACCAGATCAAAATACAGTGGTGACAGAATTCATTTGCCAAATAAGCATGCAATTTTGTGAAAATGTTTCATTATATCCCAGAATTTTTAAGATCTCTAAAATTGCAGAAATATGTTCAATGCTTTTAAAGGGTTGAGTTGGGGTTTTTTTACGATTCTAGATATTTATCTGAAACTTTATTCTTCCAAAACATGTTTAAAAACCTTGTTACAAATTATGATAAAGCAACATTGTCCAATTTTACAATAAATGCAGTAAACAAACAAATTCATCAAGTAAGTTCTCATTTGATTCCTGTTTTTCAAATATTTCCTTACTTTATATACAGTAGAATTTGGAAATCTTGCAAATATCAACTGTAGAATCATTTATTTAATTACAGCCCAGGGTGAAACAGATTTTCCCAACCAAATAAATCTTTTTGTGGAGAGAAATATTATAATTTATTTAAAACACAATGTTTATTGCAGGTTTTGCCTTTGACGCAGATCTGTGATAAACACAGATAAAATGAGGCCTGTTTCTTCCTAATCCAGACTAAAGCATTATACAGATTAGATCAAATTCTTACTCTCCTGTAGTTTGCAGGTGAAATTCTGACAGAGGAATTTTTAAAATTTAAAAATATTTCTTTATATGTTCTACATACTTTGCTAATTAGGAAATGAAACCATCAAAACCCTCAGGTACCCATAAATTAATAATACCGGTTTCTACTACTGCAGGCACCAAAATTTAAGATCTTTGCTGCTGTAGGCAAATTCAACAGTGGGAATATATGTGAAAGTTTCACAGACCCTCTGCTGCAGCTATGTTGACAAAGGATTGTCACTTTTTTCTTCCCAGTTTATTATGTATACACTTCTAAGAAAGAAAAGCGCAGTATTCTAGGGGCTGTGGAGATTTCAATTGCCTTGCAGTTTTCTCATTCTAATAATATGCAGTTCATACTTTTATTTTGTTACAACTAAATATATTCTCTACTCAGAGAGAATAGTCAGTTTTCATAACAGACATCATGAATAGAGTCTCTAGAGTGCTGTACAGCTATCCTACTGAATATATCCATTAATATTTTGAAAAATAAATTAATATCAAAAGTGATAGTTGACTACAGGAAGTTGCAGAAGAACCTCAGTGAATTGAAAAAAGGTATAGTTAAAAGCAACAAGAATAATCAATCATGACGAAAGCTTCCATGCAAGAAGTAACACAATAAAGCATGACTTTCCACGTCTGAAAGAGACACAGCTAAGAAGGGAACATGAGATAACTTTCTTAGACATTAAAATACTGGGAGTTAGGTGTTCACTGATGTGCCATTTGTGTAAACTCCCATTATAGTACACCAACAGAGATCCAGTCAGTAAAGCTGACAGAGACCTGAGAGCGATTCAGCTCACTGAGGCAGACACTGATGTCCTGACTCACTTGCCTAATCTCTGAGATCTGGTGCCATTTAAGATGCCATAGGCACCTGAAACATCCACACAGGAGTTGACAAATATGCCACACGCTTTGCAGGATAACTATGCTTTTCTGGAACCAGGCAGATTATGCTTAAATCTCAAATGACATTAGTTTTAGACAGTTGATGAAACTGAGTTCAGTCCCTAATGGTTGGTCTACTAAATTACTCTCTAGGCTCTACTGATTACACTAGCAGCTTGGACATACAGTACACATAAAGAGTGTTAAATTAAAGTATCTTCATCTCAAACTGAACCTCGGCTCTGCCATCCCTACAGTCAAAAGTATAATGGAGAAGGTAAATACCAAATGATCGCTCATCACCTTTTTCCGTATATAAACTACAAAACAGCTACGAGGTGGCAGGTCAAAACAAATGGAAGACAGTATATCATGTTATATTCAACTATGTACAGACATCCTGTACATAGGACATCTGTAATACTAAAAAGTCATATGGTTTCAGGAAGTGATTGGACAAATTTATTGAATAAAAATCCAGTCAGGGCTATTAAGTACTGTCGTTGATACTTTGGTAGTCTCTGGAAAACTCACACAAATCACTGGAGGCAGGGAGAATACTTTACATAAGTGCACTAGAGGCATGCCATAGTCCTGTAACTCTCTGGGCACCATCAGAGACAAGCTGCTGGCTCAGATGGACCTCAGCATACAATATTTTTTAAAAGACATTTTTCTTTCAGATTCTCTCCTCCCTTTCAAAGTAGTATCATAGGAACTGGAATAAACACATTATTATGTAGTTAAAGGGCTACATAATAATACACAACACAATACCACACCATTACTCATGTAACTATGTGATTTTTATGCAATGGATCTAGACTGAATACAGCCACTACTCACATTCCCATTCCAGGATGACATTCTTATTAAGCACATGCGTATTAAGTATATGCTGGACACCTCTTGAGATTGCATCAATGATGAGAAAACCACGACAATTTAACCAACAGAAAACGTGGAAACAGTCTGGGAAATTTAAATTGGTCTAAATGCGAATAGAGCAAGTCTCTCAGCAACCTGATCTAGTTGAAGATGTCCTTGCTCATGGCAGGGGGGTTGGACTAGGTGACCTTTAAAGGTCCCTTCCAACCCAAATTATTTTATGATTCTGTGATAAGGGTCTAGTCTAAATATTAGCGCTTATGCTAATTTTTAATTATGCTTTAATTTTAAATTTTTAAGCATTACAATTTAAAGCTTTAAGTCACACAAGTCTTTGACAGCACCATGTTTATATCATGAACAATGACTCCACTGGATGACCAAGAGGCACTTGTCACTACTCCGACTTGACTATACTCCCTGGCCACACTCTGACTGCATTCACACATCTGGGTGCACAAGTGGGCAGGGAGCTGTAGTGTTCTCCCCTACACATCCCTCATCTTGAAAATCAGGGGACAATGACTGTAACGTGCATTGCCAAGACTGCCTGTCCTGTACTTCTGAGACAATAACTTCTTTTTTATAAAATACTAAGGTATATCAACATCTTAGTAAAAACATTTAAAAGCGCCAGCTATTGTTCTTAACAGTCCTGTTATCAAATTCTAGTAGTTCTCTCCTCCTGAATGAAAAAAGCAAAATATTAAACTGTAATCTGATATTTACATCTGTAGGTAGCTCTTATATAACCCTCTAAATGTCAGTGCATAGTCAGAACCAAACGCTGTAGCTTCCAAAGATAATTAAAACAGCAGACCTTTCTGACAGAAACCTGTTTTAAGTTAAAACTGTGTTTAAGTGCCTAAAGGCCAAGTCATACAAAGTTCTGAATGACAACTACATTAAAAAAGTACAATCTTACTTCAGATGAATTTCACTGCAGTCATTAACTTAAGAAAAAAACCACACTATTTGAAAAATCCCAATTATGAAATAAAGACAGTACTTCCTCAGTAACAGGGTTATATGTGTTCTGGTGCCTTCAAGCCCTTTGGAAGACAACTGAATTTACATTAAGTAAAATGCCAAGTCTGAAGCAGCACAGCCGTGCCTGAGCTACCGTGCCCCACTGGGAGGCAGGATAAATTAACTTAGCCTTGGTACCAGACCAACTGCATTCACACACTTCCTGACCGCGTTAAGTACAAGCAAGAAAAACTCACATGCCTGTCTGTTCCTACTAAAAGCACAGGTTAAGTGGTCTTCAGCACCACATAGAGACAGCCTGGTTGTGTACATGCAGCAAAAACAAGTGAACTGTTACAGTGAGACAGCTGATGTGTTTAAGATCTGACTGTAGAGGTGGCAGTTCTACCTCACTGTAACAGCTGTTTTATTAAAACATAAACACTCTTCTACCTAACAAAGACATGACTTCGAGGAAAAAAGAACAGGATACTTTACGGAAAAAAAGTATTTTATATACCATACACAATGCTGAAGTGCTCAAAAGTCTAAATAAATAGCTTTAGAAAATTTAAGTGAGAGTGTCTTAAGCTGAGTTGGCACTGACTTCTAACTGGGTATAATCTTCTCAATTGTAAAATATTGGCTTCTACATACTGCTTAAAGAAAATGTTAGGAAACAGGTACAGATATAGTGTCACTGAAAATGGTACTTTTATACATTACCCATGAAGAAAAGACAGAACATGAAAAAACTATAACCTTGCAATTTTCTTTTGTGCAATTAATGTATTGCTAAATATTTTATAACCTATTGCCTGTAATGCGCATAGTAATAAAATGCACAATATTTTGTATATAAACATTAACTAGGGTTCCTCGAAAAGGTGACTTGAAATCAGTTTCCATTATAAAGTACCTTTGAGTTGTTGGTTACTAAGGCTGCCAGATTTTCTGCAAACTTGGTATAGTCAGGGACAAATTTGTAATTCCAATACATACATGTCATTCTTATACCTTGAATTAATTTAAATGACAACATCTAGCCATCCAAATAATAAGATTCTGGGTTCATTCCTAATAGAAATAGTAGTTTTAATACTGCTTTTGACTAGTTGATCAACATAACATTGCACATGGATTTCATTATCCAGGAATTCCTTTTTAGTTCTGTAGGGAAAATGTAGTGATGACACGTTAAGACATCTTAGTCTGCACATTTTTGTCAGCTGGTAGGCAAAAATAACGCTAGCCTTGAAATCCCGACAGAAAATTGTACATAAAAATCATGAAAACAAATACATCATAAAGTGAAGTACATGGGAGATACTGATAGCTGACTTTGTTAGTCTTGTTAGTACATAATTTAAGCAGCTTTATAAAAAGATTCTCTCTCTGCCTACATGAAAATCAGTTTTTATATTCCTTGCCCAAAGGAAAAATATTGTTGCTCCAAAAGCACAATCCTAGCTTTTATGCTGTTCCATTTTGCTTCATTTCTGTAGAATATTGAATACCTCTCTAGAGAACTGAGATCAAAAAGCCTCAAGCACACAGGAGAGCTCTAATAGCATAACAACTAACTGCACATCAGCTGAGCCACTGTAAGCATTGGTTACTGAGTACAGTTAACACATCACAGTAAATAAGGTCAATAAACTTAGCTTAAACTATGTGAAAAAGGCAATGTATTTCAACTAGGAACATGAGTAGACAACAGGGGTACTTCGTTCCAGTTGCTGAGCTGATAGGTGCTTCCAGAATAAGCCATTAGAATTTGATCATATTTCATTCCTAAACCTATCAACCATTTATTTTAATGGCAAATAAACCAGGAAAGGTTAAAAGATCTGCAACCATGCTGCAAGACACTGGAGTGGAGTAAACAGTCTATGCCCTCACACACATACCAGGACACTTGCTAATTCTGTAAATTTCCACCCATACAGTGAAGCTAATAGAACTAAATATGAGCATATATCTCATACACTCCTTTGCAAAAGTCAGACATCCTTCCTTAAATAACTAATGAAAGTGGGTTTTGCTTATCTGGATGAATTTCCACTAAAGCTTATTAAATATTTTTCATATTTTCTACCCTGCTGACTGAGCTGAGGGGCAATAAACCTCCTGGGTGACTGGTGGTGATAAGCAGCGGAGTGTATAGCTTTTTCAACTGCTCCACATAGAGTTATTAAGGAACATCTGCCTATGCTGCTGCTTCGAGGAGAGGAGCACGCTCGCTCCCCTTTGACATTTCTTTCCCCTGAAGGAAAAAAGGTTCTTAATTGTGTTTTACCAGCAACTAACTTTTCCCTGTGTTGGCACTCTCTTCCTCTGTTAAGACTCACAGTATCCAACATACATATACAAAATTCTTGCCAGACTGCTTGATTTTTTGACTAACAATCTACTTGACCAGAAATACTGCAATTTAAAATGTGCATCTTACAACAAGGCTCCCAAATTCCCAATATAGAGTCAGATGAACCCCTAGGGAAAATGAGTTTGAGGGTAACTATCTACTCTCATTAAAAACACTCCTCCATTGGTATCCAGGAATTTGTCTCTAAGAAGGAAACAGAACTGTTTTGTGGCTTCAGTAGCTCTCTGATCACCAAGTAATGTCACCATCTTAGTTATTCATATTAGGCTTGGTTCCAGAACTGCAGTCCAGAACAGCAGGCTTGGTTTGAGCCCCTCTGGCAGAGGTCTGAAAAGAAGCCTGAATAACATGGATATCTGCAGCATATCTAGTTCTTGCCAGCCCTGCCTGAACTGCCTTTTCAGTGAAAGCTGATCCACTCTCCTCAGCACTCGTCTTCAACAGTTCATTTGAATTTCTCATCCTATCTCAAGTAAAAAGGACTGTCCTGAGAATCCATAAGCACATGAAAACCACATACTAGCAAATGGGTGTTAGAAATACGTAGCTTGAGGCAGCAGGGAGTGACACCCAACACATCTTATAGAAGTCCATTTAAACTCGATGTTATTCCTAAACAGATCAGAAATACAAAGACCTTGCAAGCAGAAAACAGCACACCAAGTGTCCAATGTTTGATGGAGAAGTCTAAACTTAATTACTGGTACAAAGTCATGCATTCTGCTACAATCATTAAAATACCCTAACTTCAAGTCCCTATTAATTGAATGCACTAGTGTTGCAGAAAGGTACCTACCAACTAAATGTGTGATTTGTATATGTGAATGACAACTACAAATGGACATTCCCATTTGCAAGCAGAATGTTTCCATTTTAATTTCTGTAAGTTCATAAATCAAAGCACAGCTCATCTGGAAATAGCTGCAATGTTATCTGATTTTAAGGTCAAAATTCAGAAGGCCTAAACAGCTCTCATCCAAACTGACTAATCCTACCAGGGCTTTTAAACTTTTTACCTGCATCCGTGGGAGCAAAAAAAAAAAATCGGTTTGCCATTTTTAATATACCCCTTTTAAAATATATCCATATCTTTTCAAACAAAACCTCGTTGTCCCACGTGTTCATTTAGCACTGTGAGCTGAGGCTTTAAAAGCAAAACCTCAACTGTACAATTCATAATAAAACCTGCCATATTTTCATTAGTGTACTTCAAATGTGGGCAGACAGATGTCTAACGGTAAACAAGGATCTGTGGCCAATTCTGCCTTGAAATGCAAAGGCCACCTTACTTTTGTGAAGAGTGGGGCAGAGCAGAACACGGAGCCTAACTGAGCTTACAGTACATTCACTGGTTTTGCTCATTGTGATAGCTCTATGTGGAAAAACAAAGTATGTTCTACAAGTCAACAGTGGAAAAAGTCAATCTTTGTGAAAAGGGCCAGGCATCTAAAAATGCTGATAAATGGGCTACAAAAAGCAGTAGTTTGCTGCCCAAAGCAATTGAAATATTTCTAGAGGTTTGTATTTTTGCTGCCACAACCAAAAAGGTGCAGAACAGAAAAATGCATGACTGAAGGTATGAAAGCTTACTATTATTCTACCTCTCTAAAAGCAGAAATAGCAGGACAGTAGCATGGGAAAATCTTTCGGGATCTCTGTGTCCCGATTACCTATGGGGGTTCCCTGTACCAACCCATGTCTTACAATTTAAACAGCGCTTCATGCAACAATGGAAACTCGATCACTTCAACCAGTTTGGTTCTGCTGTTGATGCCTTTGCACGCCCCTCCTTTGCCTTTGAGAGTAGGAGGTGGACACTACTGACTATGTAACAAAGAAACAGAATGTGTAAATCAAGCTCTGTATCCTGTACCTAATTTAAATATTTTGTATTCATTTCTCCTGGCACAATGAGGAGTGGATGAGTAATTAGATCATTATAATCATTATATCCCCATCAATGAAAATCTAACATCACTGGGACAGGAAGCTGCAGCTGCATAACAACAGACAGCAGTATTGCATACTAGCTTAGAAATGAGAAAGGAAAGCACTAGAGGCAATTTAAAGTTAGGAAGGATTTTCTTATAATCATCCTGACTGCAATATAGCCAAGAAAACGGTGTTTTGAAAGGGAGCTCTCAAAGTTCCTAGGTCCAAAATGATTATGACAAATTTTCCATATAGCCATTTTTCAGCTAATCTGGTTTCAGATTTTACTTCTCAGATGTTTGCTGTTGGTACAGCATTAGTCTACGAAGAACTTAGAAGGGAAAGCTTATGAACAAAATTCCAGTTCTGCCATAAGTTCTCTATAAGTGTAGTGTTATTGCACAGAAAATTGGTTCTTAAAGGCCACATTCCAAAACAGAATTATTTGCTTTTCAGAAGTACTTTTTTGAGCTTCAAGTATAAATCATCTTTATTTCAGATGACTGAAAAGTATCCAGAGGGGAAATTCTATTAAAAGAAGTTACCCCACCCACATTTTAACAGTAGAAATTTAGCAAGAACATCTGAAAAAAACACCACAATAAAATTTTTCCAAGATCCCTTGCACTGGGTGATTTTTTCTCCCCCTTTTGCTGCTAAGATAGAACTTTCTTCCCCAACTCAAAGACAAGCTTTGTAAAGTAATGTAAGAGTTTTCAGAAAGGATATTTTTTCCTCAAAATTGAGTTGCAATTAGAGAGGCTTTAAAAAGAATCACTTTATATAAAAAGGAAAGCACAGAAATCTCTACAGAAAATTAGTTGCTTGAGAGTTGAAAATTTTGAACAAGTGTTTCTTTGCACAGATCTCATCAATATGCTCAAAGTCTGCTGTTGAGAAATGGATCACCCAGAAAGAGGGAGCTGGTGACTCCTCAACTCTTGTAACTGTGACATATAGGCTATCTATTAATAGATACGGCCATTGCTTTTCTATTGGAAAAGTTAATACTGTGATTTTTTTGAGTGATACTTACAGACAAATATTACTTAATGGGCAAAACTGATCAAAGATAGCAAGTGAGTACCAGACAGAAAACAAGGGAACAACTCAGGACATCTTAATCTAATTTGCAGTCATCTTTCATGTACTGTTCACTATGGTTGAAAAATCAGGAATGTTATCAATAAACAGAAAGTGCTTCTCTCTAAGAATTTTTACAGACTTAATTGCTCAAAAATATCTATGATCAAAATAATAAAAACAATTGACGTTCATTTGGACAGTTTTCTTTCAATTACTACAGTATGAAAATGTACCTTGAAGAGTAATGTGTGCATTCATAGGCAAAAAGTAAGGATCAGATTGTGCACAAATACTATTATACAAGCAAAGCACCGGTAAAGTAAATATTGATATAGGACAGTAAGTACAATATAGCAAGTATATGTGTAAATATAGGTAGCACTTGTGTATGTATTCATATACATGATATACATTATCACATACAGCCATCATTTGATGAGAATAATGTTACTGTAACTAGTAAGCCATTCTAACTTGAACATCTTAACGATTTCTTATTGTTTGACATGTATTTTTGGTGTTTTTTTCATTGCTAAATTGTCTTGACCAATTGCAGTGAGGTTACAGAACATGTAAAATCTGGACTAGCAAGTAGGAAATAGCTTTTTCTCACCGACAAAGGTGCAGCATAAGAATAGCTTAAAAAGTAAGTGCCACCTCCTACAGATTTTCTCTTAGTTCTTAATATGGTGTGAAAAATGTTAAAAATATTTAGTAGTATAGCTCGGTATTGACTAAAAGTTTTACTACAATATACTACGTAATGTCCTGCCTCTTCTCTAACTCCGGTCTTTTAGGAAGGTCATTTAAAGTATCTCCTACACGCATCAAGAACAAATAAGTACAAGACAACAAGTAATACTGTACTTTAGTACCACAGTTCGCCTGTAGTTCTGCAACAATATTACTCGAGAACCTATAAAACGCAAATGAAACTGCCGTTTTTGTAATTCTGGAAAAAAGCGGATACCGTCAATCCCTCTGAGCAGCATACCGACAAACCCTATGTCTTCGCAGAGTTTGAGCTCATCTCGCTATTCTTGCACGCTAATTAGAGCGGTTAAGTGCGAGACGTCGGTCTTCAGCAACAAAGGCGAGCCCTACGGTTGTAGCACCCCAGGGGGAACCGTTTGAAAGGAAGTTTGTGCACACCGATGTGTTCAGGAACCGCCTTAAAAGAGAGGACCGGTTTCTCTTCCCTCCTCTCAGGGCCATCAGAGCAGGCAGCTCGGTGCCAGCGCCGCCGCCCCCGGCCAGGGCAGCCTCACCTCCCTGGGAAGGCTGCAACAGCGAGACTTACCTTAGTGAGCTGGGCAATCTTCTTGCACATTTTCATGTGCATTTCCTGATTGCATTCCTCTGCCGAGCTGCTGCGAGCGGCTTTAGATCCATTGCAAGTCCCGGGCTGATGAATCTTGTTTATGCCAGAGGCCATTAGGCTTGAATTTTAATCAAGTCTGTGTGCGTACGCTCCGGGTAGCGCGATCTGTCCCTGCCGCTGGCCTCCCCCGGCGCTCTGCAGGCACTCAAACCCCCATAGCGCTGGAGAAACTTCAGCCCCAAACAGGGCAAGCTCCAGCCGCCGCTGCTCTCCCTTCTGTGCAGACGTCCTAGTCCTTCAACAGAACACCCAGGCGAGGAGGCAGAGAACAGCATGTGCAAACATCCTGATCGTTTTTTTTTTCCCTCCCCTTCTCTTCAAATGGTTGAGCTTCCGCCAGGAGAAGACGCCAGTGGCTGGATGCTACAAATTCCCCACAGGGGACGCTGAGCCAGCCATACAGGCAGCAGCACAGACGTTGCTGGGGATGTGATAGAGAGATCTTCTGCAGATTAAATCATGTTGCTTTCTTGGGCTGCCAAAGGATTGCAGAGGTCATCAGAGACGACGGTGTTGGCACCTTTTATAAGCTCTGTTATTTTGGCAATCCTCTCTAAGTCCGGATGGACCAATAAAGAGATGAAGAAGACCTTGTTCAATTTTTGCTGCTCAGCTGAAAGCAGATTGAAGCAGTTCTTCCAGCTAAGAGGCACACTTGAGCACAGCTGAGCCCGGGAGCATTGTCCAGGCAGGAACCGGTCTGCCTGATCCAAGGAGACTGGTCAGTTCCCCTCAGTTACACTAAAGGCACTGGAAAGGTGCCAGAGGAAAACTGACAATATTACAGGTCACGTCTTTTTCATCTGCAAGTCATTTCCTCTCTTCAAAGAGACTAGGCTTCTATATGTAAAAAATAAATAAAAGGGCAGAAAAGGCAGAAAAAAGCGCACAAAAAAAAAAAGGCAAGCTATTAAGGTAATGGGATTTTTAAAGAAGAATGCTTCCGTAAAATGTTATGCAACAAGAAAATGGTTAGTGGACACGTTTAAACAAGTCTAGAAGAGAAAGGGGAAGGAGGAGAAGGCAAAGTAGGGTGAAATCAGAGAGGTGGAGAAGAGGAAAAGATAAAAAGAACATGTAAGAGAAGCTGAGAGCTGCTCAACACCCCTTCGATGTGTCACTGTAGCCAGCAGAAGAGACCCCATGGAGCAGGCTGAGGTCCCCATCTCAGCTCACACTGGCTCACAGCCCCCTCTGAGGCTGCCTCTTCCCCCCTGCAGGTTGGGCAGCTTTCCTGTCGCACCTCTGGGCAGTACGTTCCATCCTTCTCTAGCAAGAAGCTTCCACTTTGCTAGTGGTGGGTTTGAAAAAGTGTTTCCTCAGTACTATCAGAATTGGAAAGGAGGATTATCCTGTGTCAGGTAAGGGCATGGAAAAAGGGAAAATCCTCAGCAAGAAAGGGAAATTATTGGTGAGGACAAAAACAGATAAAGCGCTGTTAAGAATAAACACTCCAAGAGGAAAAAAATAGATCAGGGCAGAAGAAGAATGCCTGCAGGTAGTGGAGAGAAGGAGGAGTGAGAAGATGTAAGAAGAGAAGACCTTGGAACAGAGAAACCAAACCCTTTAATTGCTGGGCAAAAAGGAAGGACTCTCAATCTTCGGAGGCAGAAAGAATCTTCAGAAGTGACAGGAAATAAAGACTGACTGAGAAGCGCAGCATAGGAGAAGGGAAAGGCCAGGAAAGAAAACCAAGATGGTCACAGTTGCTGGGAGATGCTAAGCAGGGAGAAGTTTAGCCCAGGCAGAACACGAATAAGAAAAGGTAGGAAACAGAGCCTTGCACACAGGAATGACTAAGTATAGTTTCTTCATTCACTGGTATTACTGTCCAAGATGCTGCTGCCTGTGACTGAAACTTTTTCTATGACTAGAGCATAAGGACATGCCATCGTCAATTGTCTGGTGTCTGATAAGACACGCACTCACACTTAAGTTTACCTCAGTTAATATGGTTATAATACCTTCTCTACATAGTCATCCATTTGAGAAAAGAGTGTAGGAACTTAATTATATGTAAAATTTTGATAAAATTGACAAACTTAGTAGGACAATCAAGAGAACACAAAGGCATAGCACAATTTCCTAGCACCTTGTTTTCTCAGAAAAAGAACAAAACTGTGTGAAAATAGAAAGCAAATAAAGAAAAACACAAAAGGTTTTAAAAGTACTTACAATAAGTTACCTGTGTTATTGCTCTACTAGACAGATAGTAACGTTCATGTTTTTCCTGCTGAGCAGGATCTGGACACACTGGATCTGAATGCATGGCTGGACAGAGACTTGAGACACACAGGCATAGAGCAGAGGAGCACAGATCTTCACTAGGAAAGGAATAATCCACTGAGATATTTTCAAGCAAGCTGTTTATGTATTTTGGGAGGTTAGAGGGAAAAACTCGAGGTACAAGATTGTGTTTGAGCAGAACATATTTTATCACTGGTAAAGTATTCTCAGTCCAGACAAGACTTGTCAGTCAATACTGCAAACATTGGAAAAGCTTCAATTAGATCTCATGCACCATAAAATGCAACCACAGAACATAAGTTCATAGGTGACTCAAGTTCATTAGTTCCACTACTCAGAAACCCACTTGGTTTCAACAACAGAATTTCAGCAGATAATGCCAGAGCTTTTCAATGAGAATCTAACCTATTTTTTTTTCTTCTAATTGATCTAGGGATCACCTACAGATAAGACAACAAAGCAAGGACAACAAAAAGCATAATTTGTGTACTATACGAATGTGGGTTTTGTGAGAGCCACATGGAACACATCAGTAGATTACACAATATTCTTGAACTTGGGGCAGTATGTGGCAAAGGTAGTTTAAAATAAGAATTAGAAGTCTAAACAGAAAACACACACACTTCTGCTTCAGTTATTATTGCTGTGTTAGTTTTAAGTAAATTATGAGAAGGTGGTGATGTCAGTCTTTATACTGACATAACTTCATACTATAGTAAGTCTATGAGTAACTGTACACAGGTTTATAGCCTTACTGCTCAGATGCATTAACTAGCTTCCTTTTATTATAAAAAAACCAAGTCATATATGACTAAAAGACTATAAGCCTTCCATTTTTGGTACCTCCTGCTTGTTGAATATGCAAACTATATAGCTTCTGAAATCTTCAGACTAGCTACTATTAGAAGATCCACACACCCCAAATTCCAAGACATGAGGAAGATATTTCTGTTGCAAATGTTTAATACATAAGTTTGCATCTTTGTTTAACATATTACAAACAGCTTTCCCAAAACACAATTAATACAGAGCCCAATCCTTCCAATTCTTTGTCTGGATTATCAGTACTACTGAAGTCGGTTGGATTTACTTATTTTAATATGTGAGGGCAAAGTTAAACCAATCCCCTAGATTATACTCTACTGCTGTTTTGCATTACAATAAAATTTGCATTTGAAAATGGAAGAACAATACAGTTAGTCATCAACTATCATGTTATGTTTCAAATGACAAAGCCATATCAATAAAATGAGTTTAAAACTTCTCAAGCTAGTGTCCCAACAAAGGACAATGCATCCTTGAAATTATAATTTAATTCATAAATCACTGTTTTCATTATTGATGTCCCCTAAATTCATTTTGGTCCTAGAGTAGCTTTTTGACCCCAAAATATAGACAAACAGGTTTTGAGAGTCCAATTGAAAAACCACCAGAAGGGCTACTGATTTCCTCATTGACTAAAAACAGTAGCTATTCAAAATGTACGTGCAATTTTATAGCTGACTTACATATACACAAGTTTCGGAGGAAGGTGTCAAATAGAACCTCTGATTACTACTGCAGAATGGTAGCCCAACTGTGGATGAAATATTACTGTGTTTATATTTTTAATATGGAAACCGGAACCAACAAGATGCATCAGTTATAAAAGCCTTTGAACACCTACTACATATGATAGCAACAGCTATCATATTTTTTTACCCAGTGACCTACATCTAAAATTACCACAAAGTAATTGGCATGCAGCAAGTTCATCTTACCCTGCGGTGCTGTATATTTGCTCACACAACAGAACTGACAAAGGAAAGAGAGAGAATCTAGAACAGCAAGTCAGAAGTAGAAAGACACCCAGATGTAGACCATAGCATAGCAGATAAGCTCACTATTTCAAAGGGCAAGGAAAAAAATCTTGAATTATTAGAGCACGTTTCGTTCTAGAGCACCATCCAAGGTTCTGAGTTTCATCATTCCTTTCCTTTTCAGATAGGACTGTGAAACCCACAATCTCTTGGCCTGTGCTACTGGTGAGGTCCTTGCCCTCCCGGTCAGTCACTGTATCCATCCCTCAGGAAGCAGCTGGCCCTGAGAGCTCAGAAAAGAACTGAAGGTCACGGCTGAGCTGATATGGGTTTCCTAGGCCCATGGGCAAGGGGTGTGGCTGGAGGCCCCAGGTGAGGCTGTGTAGGGGCCATTAAGCCTTATTAGTGCAGTCAAGGCCCTGAAACATGACCTGTAAAAACAATTACAGCAAACACCTCTATCAGTTGAACAAAGTATCTGGTATCACTGGGAGACTTATGCTCTATGCAGAGCAAAGTCTAAATGGCCAATATTTATGATCTTGCTTCAGCACGTTATATACCTACACATGAAATACCAATTATTATACTGAGAATCTGGATCCCTGTGGCATATTTACCCTGAAAGCCAGCATGTCTAACTGGATTAGACATCAGTTTGTCATAACAGAAGCCTGACTTCTATTTCTACCTAGAAATACAAAGCCTAGTAGAAATATTTAAAGCAGACTGGAAGAAATAAATCTTACATCCTGGTTAGAATCCATCATAAGGGACTGCAAAGTATTCACCAGGGAAAATCCTCATCTGTAGATCTGAGAGGCAGGTAAGCACAAATGGGCTGCCAACCATATGTGAATCAAAAATAATTCATTTCACATTATTAGTTTCACTTAAAGTCTTGGGTTTTTAAAGCCACAAGAATCACAAAGTTTTACCTGCTCTTCTCCTCCTGTTTCCATCCTCTTCTCCGCATCCTCTTCTCTTCCTGTTTCCATCCTTTTCTCTTCCTATAGTGGAAAAAAATGAGATTAAGTTAATTTTCCAGTAAAAGTATCTTAAATAGAAAGATGGTTACACATTGTATTTCCCCAGAAAATATAACCTTCCAAAAAACCCCAACTCATTTAGCATTTGCTGTTGATTATAGTGTTTTTGGAGAGTGACTGTTTCTTCCATGTAAAGTAAAAACTTTTAGAAAAAGTTAATATATATGATTCTATGTTACTATTGTGCATACAGAATCCATTTCCTGCTCTCTAGAAGCAGAATGGTCAGATCCATACCTTTTGAAAGTTAAAATGCAAACGACACCTTTAAAAAGCATGTATCTGTTTTAAACACGCACAAATGTATGATAATACAATACATCAGGGAAAAACCTCTCCGCCACATTTATAAGTGATTTTAAAATTTATTTTTATCTTTAAAACAGAACACTTTTTTCCTGCTGCTGCCCTCCATTCTCCACATACAGCTCATATACTCCATAATCTTTGACACAATTGTAAAGATAAAAGCATTCTATTATTTTGTCTATAAAAATCGGCTACTTAAAGAAAATACCGTGAAGATTCAGATCTGGAACAAGACTGACCCCTAGTGCTTATTTATTTTATTTTTAGGTGGTTTTTTTTCTTAGAAAGCCGAAAATGACCCTTCTTAATGATGGGTTCTGCCTCTTTGACCTACTGTCATTTGATGGTATGTCATCTGTTCTTACTAGCTAACTATCATCACTTGAGGCAATTAGACACTTCTTTTTAGAGCCCAAACACATATAGACATCAAATACCTTAGGTTCCTAGTGTCCACAGTTAACTACTGCTGTTCACATTTTTGAATGCTGTGTATAACTCTGTAATTAATATATGCTCAGAATGCTTCCCTTCAGCTAATCATCCCCAGCCTTGCTTCTCCCTGTCTCACAATGTGTTCTGTAACCCGTAACATGTCTCTGGAGCCCAGCTGGAGCTCAACTTGGCCACTAACATTAAGGACAATAAAAAAAGCTTTTATAAATACATCAACAAAAAGAAAGCCAGGGGGAATCTCCATCCCTTACTGGATGCTGGGAGGAAAGTTGCAACCAAGGATGAGGAGAAGGCTGAGATACTTAATGCCTTCTTTGCCTCCATCTTCAATAGTCAGACCAGCTATCCCCAGGGTGCTCTGCCTCCTGAGCTGGAAGATAAGGATGGAGAGCAGAACAGCCCACCCATAATCCAGGAGGAAGTAGTCAATGATCTGCTTCTGCACCTAGATGTACATAAGTCTATGGGGCCGGATGGGATTCACTCAAGAGTACTCAGGGAGCTGGCGGGAGAGCTTACCAAGCCTCTCTCCATCATTTATCAACAATCCTGGTCAACAGGGCAGGTGCCAGATGACTGGAGGGTGGCTAATGTGACACCCATCTACAAGAAGGCTCGGAAGGAGGATCCAGGGAACTAAGGCCTGTCAGCCTGACCTCAGTACCAGGAAAGATCATGGAGAGGATCATCTTGAGTGAGCTCTCACGGCAAGTGCAGGGCAGCCAAGGGATCAGGGCCAGCCAGCATGGGTTTAGCAAGGGGAGGTCCTGCTTAACCAACCTGATCTCTTTCTATGACCATGTGACCCACCTTCTGGATGCGGGGAAGGCTGTGGACGTTGTCTATCTGGACTTTGGTGAGGCCTTTGACACTGTACCCCACAGCATTCTCCTGGAGAAGCTGGCGAATCACGGCATCGACAAGTGTACTCTTCGCTGGGTTAAAAACTGGCTGGATGGCTGTGCCCAGAGAGCTGTGATTAATGGGGTGAAATCCTCTTGGCGGCCGGTCACCAGTGGCGTCCCTCAGGGCTCAGTTTTGGGGCCCGTTTTGTTTAGTATCTTTATCGATGATCTAGATGAGGGGATTGAGTGCACCCTCAGTAAGTTTGCAGATGACACCAAACTAGGTGGGAGTGTTGATCTGCTTGAGTGTAGGAAGGTTCTACAGAGGGACCTGGACAGCTGGATCCATGGGCCAAGGGCAACTGTATGAGGTTGAATAAGGCCAAGTGCTGGGTCCTGCATTTCGGTCACAACAATCCCAAGCAACGCTACAGGCTTGGGGAAGAGTGGCTGGAAAGCTGCCCGGCAAAAAAGGACCTGGGGGTGCTGGTGGACGGCCAGCTTAACATGAGCCAGCAGTGTGCCCAGGTGGCCAAGAAGGCCAACAGCATTCTGGCTTGTATCAGGAATAGCGTGGCCAGCAGGAGCAGGGAAGTGATTGTGCCTCTGTACTCGGCACTGGTGAGGCCTCACCTCGAGTACTGTGTTCAGTTCTGGGCCCCTCTGTACAAGAGGGACCTTGAAGTGCTGGAGCGTATCCAGAGGAGAGCTACCAGGCCGGTGAGGGGTCTGGAGACCAGGGCATATGAGGAGAGGCTGAGGGAGCTGGGCATGTTTAGCTTGGAGAAGAGGAGGCTGAGGGGAGACCTCATTGCCCTCTACAACTACCTGAAAGGAGGGTGGAGAGAGGTGGGTGTTGGCCTCTTCTCCCAGGTGAATAATGACAGGACCAGAGGAAATGGTCTGAAGCTGCAGCAGGGGAGGTTTAGGTTAGATATTAGGAGGAATTACTTTACTGCAAGAGTGGTCAGGCACTGGAACAGCCTGCCCAGGGAGGTGGTTGAGTCACCATCCCTAGAGGTGTTTAAGAAACGTCTAGATGTGGCACTTCAGGGCATGCTCCAGTGGCAGAGATTGTAGGTTGTTTGGTTGGACTCGATGATCTTAAGGGTCCTTTCCAACCATGAAGATTCTGTGATTCTGTGAGTTTGAGCTTAGTTATCTTCCCTGTTTTTAATGAGATACAGAATTTATTACTATTCTCAAGTTAAAGGATTTCTGCGAGAACATTAGGTTCACAACAAATGCTTGAAAATTTGAGGAAAATTTCTAGTAGTAAAAGATTCAGTCTGGAAAGAGCACAAATATGCATTCCAACAAGTCGGTTATCCATACTATCCATCTTTTCAAACTCCCTTACAGCTGATACAAAACAGAAAGATGTCCCAGTAAGAAACACAAAGTCTGCAAGTTGGATTCAATTTAGGTAGTTCACCCAGGGAACTAAGTAATCAGTTACTTAGCTGGCTAACTTAGTGAACTTAACTCCCTTTGTTACCTTAATCTTTAAACTAGGCAAAAGTGAACTTTAAAATAGGTAAACATATCTTGCTCTAGATACAGTAGCTGAGCATTTTTTTTGTCTCATTGGATAATCATTCTCCAAAGGGCATTTATTAATCTTAAGACACAGGCAGAGCTTTCTTGTTTTGCTATGCCAATGGCTTCAGCGTAAGGCTCCTGTTTACAAAATGCAACTACACTAATTTTTCCAGATGATCACGCCCGGAGAGGACTTTGGGAGAGCGGCTGAGGGCAGCACCAGAGTTTATCGACTTTTTTGCAGAAGTTATTCGACTATTTTGCAACTAGCGTACGTTCCGGAAATCCTCTTGCCCGACGCTTCTCCTCAGCCGCAGCAGGGCTGACGCCCGGCCTGCTTTGAAACAGCCGCCCCTGCCGCGAGCGCGCCCCAGGAGGCGGAGGAGGCGGCGGAGGAGGCGGCGGCGGAGGCGAGGCCGGCCACAGCCCTCTCCCTCACGGCCCGCCCCAGAGGAAGATGGCGGCGAGGGGCTCGCCGCGCGCGCCCGGCTAACGGCCGCCCTACCCGCCACGGCCCGCCCCGCCGCCAGCGCGCGGAGACGAGCGCGCGCACACCCCCCCACCCCCCCGTCTCTCCGATCACCGACTTTCTCGCGAGACTGGGAGCGGCACTCGCGCCTAGTTTGAAGCTGGGCGCGCGGGCGCGGCGGCCGTTGCTGGCGCGCGCGGCGTCGGCGGGCGGAGGACGGTGTGTGGCGGCGGCCCCGCGGCTGGAGCGGGAGGCGAGGAGCGGCTGGGCTCAGCTCGGCTGTGGGGTGGTCGGCTTGCGGCTCTGCCGCCGTTAGGAGCGGCCTTGCCGCTGTGGGGAGCAGTAGCTCTCCGCTTTCCCACGGCGGCTCTCTGCGACGCGAGTCTGGAGCGAAGCGGGAGGGGTGACCGTCCCCTTTCCCTATAGCCATGGGGGTGAAAAAGAGAGTTCTGCAAATCAAAGAAGCCTTTCAACTGGCCCAGAAATCTCACCAGAACCAGGCGAAACTTGTCGTGGATTTGAAGAGCACCTATAACCAGGTAGGGCCGCCCTCGGGGCGTGCCAGCGGCGGGGCGGAGCGGTCAGCCGCCGGGCTGAGGGGACAATGAGGGCGCTCAGGGTCTGCTCGGCTTTTCCTTCGGAGGGTAGGGGGCCTCTTCGGTCTTTTTTTTCCCCCCTAAAACAGGCGTTGAGGCCAGTATGACTAAGAAAAGCCCTGCGACTTAAAAAAACAAGACTCAACCCACACGCTAAACTACTATACACTCTTGTCTCCTGCGATCATGGGTGTAAGAACGGCCTATGGCAGGTATGAATGATGCTGGAAGGTGTTTGGGTACCCGACAAGTAGGTGTGACACAGGTGATAACGGACGAGAGTGTCGATTGCCGTTCTGAAACCTGTTAGCAGGTAAATGTAAACTCCATAGCGGAGCCCAGCGGCCAAGAGATACGCCTGCTGTGGAGTTAAAGCAAAATATTCAGTGAAGAGTGCACAACAGCGGGTGTGCCCTAGCTGCTGGCTTTAGCGCTTTAAAAATTTAAATGGAAGCAGTCAGTTATAAAACAATTTATTTTATTTTTCTGTGGTACTGCTTTAGAAAGATGAACCAGGTAGTTATCGCTTGTTGTGGTTTGATTTTTACTTTTTTTCAGTTGGAAGATACGGAAGATTTTAATGAAAAATTCATTCATTTCCTTAAGTATGCTATGATAATCTACAGACGGGAACCAGCAGTGGAACAAGTGATCGATTTTGTGGCTAAATTTGTTACTTCATTTTATCAAATGGAGAAAGAGGATGGTAGTGAGGAAGAAGAAGATGATAATTTGCTCCTGAATTATGTGCTTAACTTTCTGCTTAAGGTATAGCAACACTTACTGTTAAAGCTTTAACATAATAAATGGAAACTTCATGCAGCAGAAACTTACTGGCGCTGGAGATGATACCAACAAACTGGAACTTAAAAAGTGAAAGCAAGGCGAAGCTAGGGCTTTACGAGTAATACCTTCCCCCCCACCCCCGGCCCGCTGCCCCAACAACTGGATTTCAAAAGTTAGGCCCGTGAGAAAATGTTAATTGCTTTTTTATTTGGCTGTCAGACACGTTAGATGCTTTACTATAGGTGCATTTATAAATGTGAAATTCTGGAAGTGTCATGAAAATAAATTTATACTCTTTCTTTGATAAGTGAAAATACTAAAAGGTCTTTCATATGATTGGCATATGTATTATTCATTTCTGCCTATTGCAAGTGTTATATAAAAAGGAGATGGACAGTTCCAATAGCATGAAAACACAAGTAGAATTATATTTTCTTAAACTAGTGTTTTGATATGGAAAAATTATTGGTCAGGCCAAGATCACAATCATCATGTCTAGCACCTTTTTTTATTCCTTCTAATGGTTTATGGAGGGATAAGTTAGCTAATGTACTGTAGTCTGCATTGAGTGGTAAGCATGTTTCTTCCTTTGTGAAGATATGGCTAATTATGTAAAGTGCCACTGATATAAGTGATGGACTGTGTTTTCCTTAAATAGGAAGAGCTTTTGAAATACATATTTCATGTACTGTATAGAGTATTAACTACTTTAGCCTGGAGAAGAGAAGGCTGAGGGGAGACCTTATTAATGTTTACAAGTATCTAAAGGGTGGGTTTAAGGAGGATGGAGTCAGACTCTTTTCAGTGGTTCCCAGTAACAGGACGAGGGGTAACAGGCACAAGCTGGAACATAGGAAGAACATATGAGAAAAAACTTCTTTACGGTGAGGGTGACAGAGCACTGGAACAGGCTGCCCAGGGAGGTTGTGGAGTCCCCTTCTCTGGAGACTTTCAAGACCCGCCTGGATGCAGTGCTGAGTGATGTGCTCTAGGCAATCCTGCTTTAGCAGGGGAGTTGGACTAGATGATCTCTAGAGGTCCCTTCCAACTCTGAAAAATTCCGTGATTCTGTGACACTTATGTGTGCATGTTAATAGCCTTATGTTGTAAATGAGAAAAGTGTGATTATAAGAATGCTTTTGTTTTTTCTTTCCCTAAGTCTCACGATGCGAACAGCCATGCAGTTAGGTTTCGAACATGCCAGCTTGTTAATAAGATTTTGGGAAATATGCCAGAGAATGCCCAGATTGATGATGATTTATTTGATAAAATTAATGAAGCTATGCTGATTAGACTTAAAGATAAATTTTCAAATGTGAGAATTCAAGCTGTCTTGGCCCTGTCGAGACTTCAAGATCCTAAGGATGAAAACTGTCCTGTTATTAATAGTAAGTAGTATTGGATTTTTCTTTTGTTTAAGAACAACATTTGTTGCTTTACATTATTTTAAAACATTTTAAGCATTTTCTTAAGCATTGAGTAAACAAACTTAGAGGGTATTGTTGTAATAATTCATGAACTGTGGAGCTTCTTGCCAGAGGAGGTTATAGATGCAAGAGTTGTGTATGTTTAAGGGGAAAAGACAGAACTGCTTGAAGGAGAGATCCACTGTTGATTAAATGACAGACAAATCATATTG
The DNA here is from genome assembly GCF_963924245.1 of Chroicocephalus ridibundus. Classification (NCBI taxonomy): domain Eukaryota; kingdom Metazoa; phylum Chordata; class Aves; order Charadriiformes; family Laridae; genus Chroicocephalus; species Chroicocephalus ridibundus. The sequence goes on from NC_086288.1 coordinate 59,521,441, forward strand.
GGCTCGGGCTATTCTATGAACTGAATGTAACGGAGGGATGGTGAGAATAATGCCATGGGGATATGATACGTGCTTGCTCAGTTATTACCCTCTTAAGGACCCTTTTGTACTATTAATTGAAATGAACTTCTACAAAAACACTTAGAGGAGTGAAGGTGATAATAGAAAAACTAATTTTGTCTCAAACAAGGGCTGTTTGCTACATGAGAGGCAAACTGGTTATCGACATTGTTGACTTATAACTTTTTTGGGCCTTCTCCAGCCACCCCTCTCCCCGTCCCGAGTCTCATCTTGTTCATGGATCACTTCCTTTAAGAGGTTGGCACCTCTGTAAACCATGTTTCTTGATGCTGTTTTTGTGCCGATTGTGGGTTTCTTTGTGTATGGTATGACTCTTGACTAAGCCTCTACTTCCATTGCCTCAGGGTAGAGGGTCTGCAGGTTTGTGCCAGCACAGCTGTTATGTAAATTGTGCCCTGATTAAACTTTACGTACTTTCTTTTGTGAAGAGAGTAAGTTAGTTGAGGTTCTTTTGTTGTTAAGCAACCTTCTTTGAAATTATATGTTCTAAGTGTTTGTTTACAAGTTCCTTATTTAGGAGCACTTAAATTTCATAGTTAATCATTGTCTCACAGAGCAAGAAGGTGAATTCAAGTGTTCTCTTAAATTGTTTTTGTTGTTGCTGTTAATTAGGGTCAAGAACATAACAAAAAGCATTACATGAGATTGACTATTTGAGTTTTGGTAGGAGATTGCAGTTTTCCATCTATAGGAAAATTTGAGAATCTACCCCAAAGGTAATGAGGATGTATAGCCAGTGAATAGAGGTCTTAAGGAGCTGACATTTGGAAGCATTTTATTTTTTATTTTTATTTTTTTTGCCCCAAAAATGACAAAGTGGCTATTTATAGGTGGAGTCTAGGGTAGCAATTTTTGGAGTTATTAACTGAGGATCCTACTTATTGTTGCAAATATTATTTTTCCTAGTTGAATTTTTTTTGAGATCATAGCTCAGCATGTAATTGCTGTGAAATCTTCGGGTTGTGACCCTAAACTCTTCCCTAAATTTTTATGAGCTATGCAGGGGCAGAGGAGGGGTTTTAATAATAACTGCTGATTTTTTTTTTTTTTTTTAGTATTTTCTGGTTTTTTGTAATGTTTCAAACTCTTATGAAACTTTACTTTCAGTCTACAACATATTACTTGAAAATGATTCAAATTCAGAAGTGAGGCGTGCAGTGCTGTCGTGTATTGCTCCATCAGCAAGGACTTTGCCAAAAATTGTAGGCCGCACTATGGATGTAAAGGAAGCTGTCAGAAAGCTGGCATATGAGGTAAATTGGATCACTTAATATTCATTTGAAAGACTGACTTAGGAAAAAGGCTTTAAAACTTTTATTATATGTCATTGGCTAGACACTAAGAATGGTTAAATAATTTATTTTCACTTGCCATAATTTTGAGGGGGATTAATTTAATACAAGTTTTCAAGTTAAAATCCCTGAACTTGACCACAGAAATTGCTTGATAGAAATTACTTTCATGATAGAACTTGGATCTTCAGAATCAGACATTAAAAGTATATATTTTGTATACGATCTCTTTTTTCTATCTATGCATGTTGTGATGTTTGTGAAGTATTTTTTTCTTCTCTGTTATTACATATTAGATAATTCAGTAAAGTTAATATCACAGCAATACTAGTGTAAAAATTTACATATTTTGGTATTCCAATTTTGAGAAGCATCAGCCATTACTTATGCTTATGTGTGCTTATGTGTAGGTGTAGGGGCAAGAAGGTATGCTGCCATGTATATTTCTTGTACAGGCATCTTCAAACAAAATGTTTGGTTTTTTCACACAGACCCATCTTCTGTGCTTTCGTAATTTTGATTAAATTCTAATTTTTAACTGAATCTGTGTGTTAGTAGACTTTGAGAAAAGTACATACTTTAGTTGTTTCATTGCAGGTATTCATTGTTCTTGGAGCTTTAAAGAGAATAATTTTCATATCCAGGTGTTGCATTCAAGTGGAGCTGCCGAGCTCCTAAGCTCTTTGTTAACTTTATTCTTACTTTATTTTACATTTGCTTCCATGTGCAAGAATCTGCTTGCTAATGTATTGGTATGATGCCGATGGTATAGGTATTACAGGGTTTTGTTGACTTACGGTTTCTATGGATGGATAAAATTGAGAGTTTAAACCCACAGGTAGTTAATGAAAACAGTTGTTATAATTTGTAGAAATGTATTTAATGTCTTAATTTTTTTTAAGGTTTTGGCAGAAAAAGTTCACATGAGAGCTCTGTCAATAGCACAGAGAGTAAAGTTATTGCAACAAGGACTTAATGACAGATCTGGTAAGAGATCATCTTTCTCAACATCTTAATATAAATGCTTGAGAGAATACTTTCTAATGTTCTGGGGATGATTTATGTCTAAGCTGTAATGGCAATAATGGAAATGTTTATGCAGAAGAAATTCTGCTTGCTGCTTTGGTTTTCCAGTCCTTTTATAGTGGACAAACCAGAAAAGTTTTGCACTTTCAAAAAACTTGAAAGACACTGAGCTCTAAAATAGGACCAAATGCTATTAAAATTAAAAAGCAACAATGTAATTTAACACAGAAGTAGAAAAATGTAATTATTTAATCAATGTATTTTGAAATATGTTTCATTACAGTATTTTTGTAACTAATATATTTAATAATTGAAATATAAACATTAATATAATTTTGATAATTGTTTGAAAATGTTTCCTGTGTGTCTTCGGAGAGAAATCTTCTCAGCTGTTTAGTTTTTCATTTAACTAGCTTAAATTTTTTTTAATGAATTTTTTATTTGACCCTCATCATGAAGCAGCTTTATTGTTTTTGATGTCTTCTGTACTGTATCACTTTTATATAAAGAGCCATTCAGAATATATCCATAATTGTATGTGGTGGTGTTGCCAAAAGATCAAAAGGTCACATGCATCTGAGTGAGACAATTCTGGCCTGCCTACATAGAACATGGCTTTTTTTTTTTTTTTGCATGAATTTCACAATAAAAGCTGCCAGTTTTACTAAATGTGCTACAGTGTTATCCACATACTTTGTTTGGAAAATCTGTACTAAGCCCTGTTGAATTTTACTCTGAGAATTTTCTTGGCTTAGTGGTGTACTGCTTGTGAACTGTGAGAAATACGACCTATGCGGATATTCACTTAAAACACAAAAGTACTGTGTTCATTGGTAACTGGAGCTCTTACAGGTGTGTCTTGTATGCATGGGGTTTTTTTGATCTGCCTTTCTTTTTGGCTAGTTGGGGATCATGTTAGCAAAGGAAGAGAGGATCAGCTGAGTGCTGTCTTATGCAGTATCGAACTACAGTTAAAAGGAAGTCTTCCTTCTGTATAATAAGTTTTAATTAGCATTGTTCCCCACCTACCTTGAATTGTTCTGTACTAGTCTAATGAAGTTTGTCAGGTTTTGTTTTTGAAGTCCAGCACTGAAAAACTCATGTTTTGAATTACTATTTCTTATCAATAAACTAGTTTGCTGTTTGATGAAATAGCTGCTTCTTGTCTACTGGCTGCATCATTCTTAGGACCTTAGTTTACCTCTTTCAAGGCCTTTTTACAGTTCTCTTTGAACTCTTGATTATATTTAAGTCTTTATTATCGTAAGTTACATGTAAGAGGAAAGATGAATGTTGTCCAGTGTGTGTGTACTTTGTTTCCATTATATTGGATATTATTTTCTAAAAGGTTCTAAGAGCATACTTGTATTGCTCCCTAGTTATTATGGTTTTTTCATACACCAGAGTATTAGCCTTTCTACTTCCCTGCTTAAATCTGTGTGTATGTGTGAATGACATATGTATTCTAGATATTCCCATAAATACTTTTTTCCTTGATTAAATAGTACCCTACTGATCCAGAAACTGTTCATTGTGGCAGTGGGGAGGAGAGACTTAATGTATCTTTATGTAAATTTTATAATCTAGTTAAATAATTGAATTAACACAGGAATTCTGTGTGGCAATTCAGACTAAAGGTCTGTAGAGTAGTATCCTGCCTCCAAAAGCAACCAATTCCTAAATACCCGAAACAGAATAAGTATATAACAATGCTTCCCCAGAATATTTCCTGCTCTACAAGAGTTCATGGTTTGTATATTTTCTGGGTTGAGGTGCTTTCTTTAGATGTAACAGTTTTTGGATAGAGGTTGGTTGTTTTTTTTTTTTATTTTTTTTTATTCCCTGTGGGGAAGAATACTGCCTCAAAAATGTAGTAGTGCTCCATAGGTAGTTCTTGTTTAACTGTTGGTTTTCTTTCTTTTTTTTTTTTAAGGTAGTGTTAAGTTCAACTATATAATAACTTCTTTCCCAAAAGCTTTCTCTAGAAAAATGATTTATGAAAGTAAGTTGAAAACTTGGTATTTTTTGACATTTAATGTTTTAAAACATTTAAATTCCTGTATTATTAGATGCTGTTAAGGAGGTAGTGAAGAAGAAGCTGCTTCAAGCCTGGTTACAATTGACTGAAGGGGATGTTTTAGAATTGCTTCATCGACTGGATGTGGAAAACTGCCCAGAAGTGGCCATCTCAGTACTAAATGCTATGTTTTCATTATCTCCACTTCATGACTTTGTTCAGAAATGTAAAAACCTTGACAGCAGGTATGCAGATAGGTTTTCATTTCCAAAAGATGAATATTTTGTATAAGAATATTAAATTAAAGGCTATATCTAAATGGGGAGCAGAGCAACTATTACCTGTGATAAAAGGCTGATATTGTGGTTTAAGCCATGATGTCTCTGGTGTTTCTGTACATAAGTGCTTTGGATATGCTTTTTTTCTTCTTTAAAAGATCTGTGTTCACCAGCTGGAAACAATTGTGCCAGATAAGCAGGAGGAAAAAATGAAAAATATCTGACTTCTTGTCTCCTGAACACCCTAAAAACCACACTCTTAGAGTTTAAGAGGAGGCAGTAAATGAATCAACTAAACAAGCATTTGTTTTATTTCCTGTATTGTCTGTACAGCTTACAATAAAGGCAATGCTCTAGTTTACCCCCACAACTGTAATTTCCTCTCTTCTTTTAACCTGTGGGACTGAAAAGCTCCTTTTCTCCTGTTCCTCCTTCCTCTCAGTAGTGCTTCTGTTTTTTCTCACGCGTTTCCTAGTTCTCGTTGGCTTCCCTCTGTCCTTTTTGCTGAGATAAAGGCACCACAATTTGAGGCTGGTTCAGTTATCCATGAACTGTTTGGAGAATCAATCAGAATGGAATTATTGGGCTTGTGTTTCAGTCATCTTTTGGAGGTTTTTTATTTGTATTAACAGAGCTTGACATAAGCTGGTATCTTAGAAGCTTCTTTTCCTGTGTTAATATTTGGTAGAATTTGACTAAGTGAGTTCCTAAGCTACAAAGAAGATGGTGTGATGAATATTAAGCTCCATAAAGCAAAAATGAAGGGCAAAAGAAAAAATGAAATTAGAAGTTGTAGGAAATTGCTAAGGGAGGCAAAAAGGTGTGAGAAGAAATGGCTCCAGTTAATTGAGGCAACCAGAGTACCGTGATTATTAGCAGTTGTAGGAGTCTAATCTCAGATGATAAACTTAAATGACAAATTGTCACCGATTAAAAAGTGATAACAAAATTTTATTCTGTGTTTTTGGGGGAAAATGTGTAATGTCATTGTATGGAGTGTCTTGCATTCCAGTGGTAGCTTATGACAGATGTTTTGAAATCAGTAGATGCTACATGCATTGCACTCCAGAGCTATAGATGTGGGCCTGTGGCTTTAAAAAGCAGCAGTAACGGTGAAATAACTTTATTATAGCCTCTGGAAATGTGCCAATATCTTAAGAGGTTCAAAGGAAACATTTATATGGTTACAGACTTGTCCATATATTTGTATTATTTATGTATGTCCATATATTTTTATATATATAGTTAAGAGCTTTGATTCTGCACAAAATGAAGCTTTTTTGTTTTCTTTGTTTGCGTGTGTATGAAGGACCTAAAAGAAAACCATAATTGTTATTGATAGTTTGCAACTAAAGTGGGATTCAAGGGAATGAAGAGTGATACTCTCTTCTGTCTTGAGGTAGAATTAATGCACAACTTGATGTTCTGCTTCTGAAAACAAAGATTATATGCCATACTTAGGATGGAAAAGACTATGATTATAAAAAGGAGTGGGGGGTGTATGACAGGTAGACAGAGGAAGAGCTTACAGAGATGCTGGGAAGCAGTTCTATTACTTTTTGCATTTGACATACTATGATTCCTACTTAAATATTGTGTGAAGGTCTTGTATTAAGAACGGAAGAAACAATTCATAATCAGGAGCTGAAAAACAGTTTAATGCAGTTGTTGCATTTCTGCAGATTAATGGAGTTCAGTTTTCCAGACCTGTACAGTAATAACAGTGTTTCATGGAGTTGAAGTACTTGGGTGGTTGTGCTAGGAGGTCTGAAGGGCTGAACATAACCTTTCTGCGAACTGATATAAGCAGCCTTGATTTAAAATACTGAAAAGTGCAATGTAGTGAGAGGCTCAGGGAGCTCCGTGTCCTCACTTAAGGAAGAGGAAGTTATTTTTGTCGGTCTTTAAGTATTTCTGTGGGGAATAGCTTTGACAGGATTTTATTTTCATTTTAGGAAATAGTCTATTTCTGTGCATTTGTTGTCTTTGACCTTATTTTATTTAGCTCTATTTATTTTTGTTTAGAAAACTGATTCCACTGGAAGACTTAACAGCTGAGAATGTGTTGTACTGGAGATGTCTTTGTGAATATCTAAAATCAAAAGGTGAAGAAGGTGAAGATTTACTAGAACAGATGTTGCCAGAACCAGCTATATATGCAGATTATTTATTAAGGTACATCGCATTTAAAAATAAATCTAAAAATAGATTTATTTTTTTAGAGAAGAGAATATTTCTTTTATTCGACTATTCAGGTTTCCTCCAAAGCCAAAGTTGTGCTTGAACAGTGATTTTTTTTAATTTTATTTTTTTTTAAAACTTTTTAACATTTTTCAGAGGATTTACTTTGTTTAAACAAAAACTGTAAAAAGCAAATTTATAACTTGAAAACAATTTTTGGAATGTCCTTTCTCATGAATTATCAGCAAGATGGACTTCTAGAACAATAGCATATAATACTTTGCCATTTAAGGCAATAGAATAATTGCTCTGTAGTATGCAGCTATCCTTTGTCCATCTGTTACTATGTAGCTTGCTGTGTGTTTGCAAAGAGTTTGCAGAAAGAGGTTTTTAAAGGTTGCAGAAACCAATACATTTTTCAGTGTTGTAATTTGTGAATATAAAGTAAAATTCGGCTGCTGTCCCCAAGAGAAGTGCTTTTGAAACTGAAAGTTCATTCCCCTCGCTTTCCCCTGCTCAGGCAGGCATGCTTCCCAAAAAGTTATATTTGAAGGCAGTGTCAGCGCTGTTAAATGAGCCAATTACAGAACACTTAATAGGGGGAAAAAAAAGGAATGTTTTCTTAAGTCAATCTTTTTACCAAAGTGAAGAAAGGTAATTTTTTTTTGTCTTAGTGGGATATTTTACTCTCAACATAAAATTTTAACAGAATTTATGTTTGTGAGCATGGAGAATGCTGAGAAATCTTAACTAAGGTATTGTACTTGCAAAATGTAGCGTGAAGCTTCCTGAAATGGTTGTAAATCAGATCTGCTGAAAAATGCATTTTTTGATAGATGTTTCCAATTAAAAATATGTGTATTTTTTTCTCAATTCAGTGGGTGTAGTATTATAGTAGTACTTAGAGAAATCATTGCTACTTTTCAATGTAGAATGAGCTAACATGTTTCATAAATTTTTAATAAATGAAGCATCTGTGCTTCCTTAATTTTGAAATGTGGATTCAGTCTGGTGGGTGTAAATTTATTCGTTCATACTTAATTTAAGAATCCATAAAACATTTGTTCTCCAAAAAAAAGATTTTCTTTTTTCCATCCGATCTTACTCAAAATGCCTTCAGTTATCTTCCCCTTCAGGAAGAGGGAGAGTAAGATTGATTAGGTTTGCTGGTACTTTTCAGTATCAACTGTTAAACTATTCATTGGTGAGCTGTGCCACCAGTTGTTTCAGGTAAGATTTACAATTGTACAATCCGAGTCTCTGTTTGCACTGTGAGAGTATCAGTTAGGAGGAGCAAGAAATTGCAAGTCATTGATACTTAAGAAAAAATGTAACATTGTAAGCTTCATGTAGGTATTTCACTGTTATCTGGTGCAGGTAACATTGTTAAATGATCGGAAACAGCTGCCTACAGTATTGTAATTTCAGATGTTCTTAAATAGTAGCTACATTTTTTTCCTAACTTTGAAGAATTTTTTAAATTTTGCTAAATTTAATGAGCTGCTGATGAAAAGTATCTGGAAAGCTGTGGTGAAAATAAACATCTTTTTCACAGCTCATATCAGTATTTGAATTTTATATATTACATTATATTCAGTATTGAATGTTGTACACAATATATTTCACTCCAGATTTTCTGAACATGCATGTTCTCACTGATGGATAAAAGAACGATGACTCTAGGAAAAAAAAAAAAGGAGCAAACTGATTACAGTTTCCATGTGATGTGTCTGAGTGTATCTGACAACAGATTGTTGTTCTTCTGTGATAGCATACTTGATTAGATAAAGAATTATAAATTCACTGCACACTTTAATGATTTTCTTGTATTTTGTCTTATAGGCAATATAACACTTCTGAACATGTAGAAGAATAAATAGTACCTAAATACACAGAAAAATTCTAGTTGTAAATATGAAAAATGGTACATGTATACATTTATTCCTAAGATGCCGTCTTTATGCAGGCGTGCAGAACTGAAAACACATGTACAAGCATAACTTGTTATTTTCTGTTTCTTACTGTTTTGCATTCTCAAACAAGGAATTTTTTTAAAGAAGTGCATTATTTTTAAACTGTTCATTATTTGGTAAAAATAACTTTCTGGAAAAAGAGAACACAAATGTTAATTTTAAAGGTTTGTAGCTAAGGTAACCACTTGTTTATGCAGGACAGGAAAGTGGTAGGGGTTTGCAGTTGTGTGTTTTGGGGTGGGGGGATTGTTTGGTTTTTTTTGTTTTGGGGGCTTTTTGTTTTGTTTCTTTCCAACAATGATTCTGAATGTAATTATATCTGTTCTATTTGGATTCAGTTACCTTCAAAATATGCCACTTCTTAGTGAGGAAGAAAGGGAAGACTTCACTTGTTTTGAAAACCTGATGACAAAAGAATTTATAGGCCAGCAACTGATTCTTATCATAGGCTGCATGGATACCATGGAAGAGGGAGGAAGGTAAACTCAAATATAAAATTTGTGTTATTAAGCTTATGGCATTCATGCCTGTGGATAGACATAGAGTCTCTGTTGGGAAAATAACCTGATCAAACGGACAAAATACGGTTCTATTGCTAGCTGGAAAAAAAAAGACACAGTCTCTCTAATGGAATTGTTCCCAAAAGTGTGCCAAATGTATTGTCTGCTTACTTTTATGGAAAAATGAGTTTTAATGCAGATACAACATTGTGTGGGGAGAACAAATTCAGTTTTTTTCATAACGTATTTTTGAGATTATGAAGTTACAGGACTGTTCGTTTGGAACATAGTATATAAAAAAAAAAGGAGATAAATGGAGTAATTCTCAGCAGATGACTTGTAGTAAGTAGCATGTGTGTTTCTTATGTTTTTAAGTCCAGTCTGCTGAAGCCTAAAAGGTTACAGATGTTTTAGATACCAAGCTGAATTGCACTGTGTTAACTGTGTCATTCCTATAATTTGAACAGCCTTTTGACATGAAGAAATAAGAGTGAATAAATATGGAAGTTCATACCATCAAAGGCATTTTGTGAAAAATAGCAGTTATGCTAGTACAAACACAGCAATAATTTCTAACTCTCATTGGCATGCATTATATGTATGCCAAGCTGGCAGGATAGTTTAACTTGTAATTTCTTTTTTAGTTTCCAGACAGAGAATGTCTAGGAAAGCATTCTACAGTACTGATATTCTGACTGTTTTCTGCTGGTATGACCTTTCATTGGACAGTAGTGACACCTGATTAAAAGAGTCAGCATTTTATATTCAAGAGAAATCAGGTAAAATTAGGAAAAGACAAAACACTGCTAAGTAAGAAAATCCATTCAGCAGTTAATATAGCTATAGAGAAGTTTTCTTATAATGTATTATAAAGTCTTCAGCACACTAACTCAAAGTAGGTAAAATATTAACTCTTATGTCTTCCACTTTCTTGAATAAGCAAACAGATTGATTGGGTTTTTTTTCTCTTCGATGCAGAAAACATCTCTTAGTTACTTTACAAAAGACTCTCATTTTACCTGCAACTTCAACAGCCCTTGTATCCCTGCTTGCGGAAAGATTACTCGGTATCGTTAAGGATGATGACAGGAGGATTCAAATTGTAAGTAATTCTAAACGCTCATTGTTTTCTAGGCTCTGCCCTCCCCAAATATCAAACAGCCTTTATGAGACGTTCTAACAGAAATATCAGGAGTTAAAATATTAAAGTATATAAATTAAAAATATTTTATCTTGGAAAAGCATTTATGTTCTGTCCCCCCCCCCTTTTTTTTTTTCATAGCTGCATTTTGTGGTTATCTAAAGATCTTTATCTTTAGGAATTTGGCTGGTGTTGTAAATATAATTCTCAAATTAAGAAAGTATTGCACTTCGACCGCCTGTTTTAGAATCCTTTGTCATATTAGATCCAAACAGTTTTCACTAGAACAGAACATTCAAAGTGAGGATAATATATATTTCCAGGTTTTAGATTTCTCTTCATTCCTTTTAGCTGAGATAGGTACTAAAAACCTTTACAAGAAAAGTATTTTATATAGTAGAGTCTTTATATATAGCATAATTATTTAAACTTGACTCCTGAAAAATAGACACTTGGTTTTGCTCAAATATTTTAAAAGAACCCTGGACCTAAGAACAGAGACCACTTTTGTAAAACCTCAATCCAGTTGGTAGAGCTAGGGTATAGGTTTGTTACATGATCATGATGGAAGAGCTGTGGTAATCTTAGCATTATAGTACAATAGTATAGTAAATTGTGCATTTCTATTCTAGTAAAATACACTGATTCAATGCATTCTGTTGATTTGGTACAGCTTGAGAGGAAATTAAACTGAGGTGATCTGATACAAGATAAATCAAATTAAGGCAATCCTGTCTCATTCAGTCTTTCATTTTACTCATGTTTCATCTCATTTTTTATTAATGTAATGGGTCTGACTTTAAAGAAAACCCCTAACCAACAGAAAAACTCTCAGCCTAGTTCTGCTTCTAGTTCTATGCGTGTATTTGGCTTCAAATTAAATTACTTGCATGGCTTCTTATACTACACATGGTGGTTTATAGACCTTAAATGATAGTGTTCTTAGTTGTATTTTGATTGAAGTAGTAGCAGATGAAAAACTGCACTCTCATTATCAGTAATTCTTTTTAAAGCACGTGTTCAGATCTAGAGGAGATGGTGCCTGTGAACTGTTGGCATAGAAACTGCTTAACTTATTCATGGGTGTAGAGTCTTCTGTTTTCTCGCTTACCTAGCTAAATGGTAGAAAACACTAGACTCTATTGTCAAATTGAGAATTTATTTGCATTGAATTAGCTGTTAAGGGAAACTGCACAAACGTTCAATACTTTTTCAGAAGGATGGTATTTTAAATTTGGAAAAGATAAATGCTTAGTATCTGACATCTGAGCTGAAATTAATCACACTAATATAACGTTTGTAACAATAGATTGCAGAAATTATATCAGAAATTCGTGAGCCAATTATTACAGTCGACCAGCCTATTGATGCTGCTGAAATAAGAAAGCGGGAACTTAAGGTAAGCAGATTTTAGTTAATGAGAAAAATATTTTTTAAGCATATTCACCTAGTAAGAGTTTTATATAGTAGTGTATTATTGGCTAGTGTCAATAGTGTATTGTTGGCTAATACCATGAAGGTTATGGTATTATATTAATTCTCTTTTTACTTTGTATTTCAGTTGGCTGAAATAAAAGTGAAACTTTTTGAAGCAAAAGAAGCTTTGGAAGAATGCATTACTCTGCAGGATTTTAATAAAGCATCAGTATTAAAAGAGAAAATAACTGAGTTGGAACACAATAAAAGCGATCTGATAAAAGAAGCAGAGCAACCTGAAATTAAAGAAATGCGTGTGGAGAAGGTCTGTTCCCTTCCTGTATTCCCAAGTGCTGGTTATGTTTTGTTGTTTATTCATAGTTTTAAAAGAACTGTAGTTTGGCCTTGTATCATCTAAATTTTTAAAATTGAAAATGAACACTTATGATATTAGTATTCTCTTTTGTTATGTATAGAAGCTGATGGTATGCTCTAGCAAAAAATTAATTGCAGTTAAACTGCTCTTTTGTCCTTGAGTAACTAACGAATTCTTCAAGGGTCTTGTTTTTACTAATTTTACTCTTAACTGAAAACATGAACCTGAATCTCTTCATCATAGTTTATAGACAGATTTTGATTAATATTCTTGCACAACAAATGTGTAGTGGACAGGAAATGTTTATTTGGGTAGGGAAAAATTATTAATGTCCCCATTCTCCTTAACTCAGCCACCATTTGTATTAATAACATTTTTCTCTTTTCCCTGACCCACTTGAAGAACGATCCTGAAACACTGTTGAAGTGTCTGATGCTGTGTTATGAGCTTCTGAAGATCATGTCCCTTTCTAAAGGAATCGGTCCAACCATTAGAGAAATCATCGAATCTCTGGTATGTCGGAATAAATACTATTTACATTATAATAAAAATGGATACATCATAGCTAGGCCTTGGGTGCTGGTAGGCTGGTTTGTGATTATTTCACTCTCACTTTGCTGTATCTGTAGTGCTGTGGCTGGTGCTTTTAAGCCTTCCCAGAACCTAGTGTCTTGGAGGTGCAGTCCAGATATGCTGTTCTGAGCTCCTATGCCAGAACTGGTTGTGACAGAGAGATACTAAAATAAAACAGGAATATGGTAAATATTTGACTAATGTATGACACTGTTGGACAGTGCTGAATTATGCTGTTCTAATTGTGGTGCTTAGGCATCTGCTGACTGCCCTTGCTGGTACTTTAGTTACTTGCATTTGCTATCAGCTGAAGTTATAAGATTGCTAATAGAGAACTTTAAGATTTATTTTTTTTCGTTGATAGTCAAAAACTTTTCGTCTAGGAAAGACTGGAACTCATATAGACCTTTCTTTCACCCCTTCCATGTGCAAGGAAAGGTGGGAGCAGCAGTCAGGGACTCTGGGGCACAGGTAGTTTTTTCATCAGTCCTCCTGGTCAAAGGGAAGGGGTTTGATAGGGCCAGTCGAATCTGGCAAATCAAGAAATGGTGACAGGACTGGTGCCACAGCCAGGGGTTTGGCTTCTTAGACCATGGGACTTGCCCTGAGAAACTAGGTCTACTGGGGCCTGATGGGGTCCACCTGTCAGAGAAGGGGAGGAGCATCTTTGGTCAGAGGCTTGCCAAGCTTGTTAAGAGGACTTTAAACAAGAGTTGCTGGAGGAGCAGAACTGCAGTCCATCCCACTCCTACCAATATGATGCCAATACAAGTAACAGATGCCCAGAACGTGGAGAAGAGTTGCAGGTCATCAGGAGAGCACCCAGAGTGCAGCATAAAGGAAAACTAGCCACTCCATCCAGTAAGTTAGTTTCATCGAGGGCCCAACTTAAATATCTCTCTACAAATGCAGGTAGCATGGGGAATAAACAAAAAGGAGTCAGAGATGTGTGCATATCTGGTCTTACTGGCATCACGGAGCCGTGGTGGGATGGCTCCTATGACTGGAGTGTTTGAATTGAAGGATACAGGCTCTTCAGGAAGGACAGGCCAGGGAGATGAGAAGCGGGTGTTGCCCTCTATGTCAAGGACCAGCTGGAGTGCATGGAGCTCTACCTGGGAACGGATGAGGAGCTGACTGAGAGCTTATTGGTCAGCATTAAAGGTAGGGCAGGGACAGGTGACATTACAGTGGGGGTCACCCTGCGGGGGGCATCACAGGCCACCCAACCAGGAAGACAGAGCAGATGAGGCCCTCTATAGACAGACAGGAGCAGCCTCACTCCTGGAATGGCTTCCTGGAATGCATTGATGAGAACTTCCTTCTCCAAGTGATAGAAGAGCTAAAGAGGAGAGGTGCCATGCTAGGCCTTGTTCTCACCAACAAGGAAAGGCTGGTGGGGAATGTGAAGCCCAAGAGCAGCCTTGGCTGCAGTGACCATGATATGGTGGAGTTCAAGATCCTTAGGGTGACGAGGAGGGCGCACAGTAAGCTTGCTACCCTGGACTTCAGGAGAGCAGACTTTGGCCTCTTCAGGGATCTCCTTGGCAGAGTACTGTGGGATAAAGCCTTGGAGGGATGAGGGGGTCAAGAAAGCTGGCTAATATTCAAGCATCACCTCCTCCAAGCTCAGGAGCGATGCATTATAATGAAGAGGAAGTCAGGCAAAAATGCCAGGAGGTCTGCATGGATGAACAAGGAGCTCCTGAACAGAAGAAGGAAGCCTACAGAGGATGGAAGCAAGGACAGATAGCCTGGGAGGAATACAAAGAAATTGTCCAAGCAGCCAGGGATCAGGTTAGGAAAGCTAAAGGCTAGATAGAGTTAAATCTGGCCAGGGACGTCAAGGGCAAGAAGAAAAGCTTCTATAGGTACGTCTGTGACAAAAGGAAGACTAGGGAAAATGTGGGCCCTCTCTGGAAGGAAACAGGAGACCTGGTCACCTGGGACATGGACAAGGCTGAGGTACTCAATGAATTTTTTGTCTTGGTCTCCACTGGCCAGGGGCTCTAGCCCTTGGAACTTGAAACTGGGTGGTGTTTCTCTGCAAGAATGCTCATACCTTTTATGAAGAAATGCGTAGGTTTGTTGTGTTTGTTGTTGGGTGTTTGTTTTTTTATTTCACAAATTTCATAATGAGTGGTCAGTTCAATTTTGTTTGAAAACAAATATTTATTAAAAACAAACACAAAGCAAAACACTCGTGTAATTTTTGCCATTATTTTACTACTGCTTTGAAACGGCCTACTCAATCTGCTTCTGTTTGTATCTAGATAAACAGAGTATATAGTATCTATCACTTTCCAATCTTGTATCAAAACTAGGTTCTTTTTAGTTTCAGTAAGCACATCTTAGTAGTTGGTTTCTTATTTTTGACTTATGTATTTCAACTGTAAAGTCTAATACTGTTGTTTCCAGATACTTCCTGGCATAACTAATGTCCATCCAGCTGTGAGAAATATGTCAGTTCTGTGTTTGGGTTGCTGTGCCCTTCAGAACAAAGAATTTGCCCGACAACAGCTTGCATTGCTGTTACAGGTAAAAAGTCTGATGGGGAATGGAAGGGTGATCTGTGTGACTAAGTAAATAAAACTAGTCTTGTATCTGTAACAAGCTATTCTATGTAGTTATGTTATTTGAGCACCAATAATTCCTGATTTCCTAAAGATCTGGATCTGGAGACTGGTTTTATGTGGGTTTTTCTGATGTCTAATAATATTCAAGCTTATATGGTGTCTTGGTAGTAGCATGCCTTTCCTTTGTTGTCTTGAAAGTTTGTAGGAATTCTTTTCCTGTAAGGTCTCACTTTGTCTTATGGATTTGGATGAAAACTGTCATGTATTTATGTTATTAACATGGAAAAGAGAAGCTGTAGGATTCTGTAAGCCTTCCTTCCTTGGGAAACCAAACTAAAAATATGACTGTGATGGTTTGTTTTTAATTTCTGTTACATACTTACCTGTGATCTTGTGTGTCCAATTTAATTTCTGAATTATTAATTTTGTATGGATTAAGTAAGAGTTGTTAATTAGAGGATAAAGCAATATTCAAACCAACAAACAATAGCATGGCCAAACATCTATGAATATGGAACACATTGTGTGCTGTAATACCCACATCTCCCACCTTTTCGGTAAATGTTCTGATGCTGAGCTAATTATATAAAGGATGACACTACTGTTAACTTTTCAGACCCTGGCTTTAAAAGAAGTTCAGGGGGCCATTGTGCTTTATTAAGAATGTGTTCATGTACACGTTCAAGAGAACGGATAGCAGGCCTTGAGATTATATACTGGGCTCAGACAAGATGATAGAGCTGTCAGTCACCATAGCAGGAGAACTTCAGCTTCCTAAAAAGTTAGCAAATCCTACTGTTTTTAATCTGCCTTTGAGTATATCTCATCAAAAATCAGTTTGTTTAGGGAGGATTTCAGTTGTTTTAGCAGCTTAGTTTAGACTTAAGTAATTAATTTCTGTAGGTACTAAAAGCCATATTCTTTGTGTAGGCTGCCATCAAAAGCAGGGTGTTGGGCTGAACACATCTAGGATCTCATAGATCACTATGTATGGCTTTATTTGAACGTTAATTTGAACTATAATACATATAGTAACTTATGCAACTTTGACGTTTATCACTATCTTGCTCCCTGCTGTCTTTTTATATACTCTTTATTTTAATTAAGCTATACAGTATTTCAGTGCAGGGATTGTCTTATGTATTTTTTTCTGTAGTGCCTAGCACTATGAAGCTACTATAGGCAAATAGACTTTCTATTTGTCCAATGTCTGTTTAGAAGTTTGAACGATAAAATTATATCTCATACATGCACGCTCACTCTGTGAGTGAGAGTCAATTGATTTTATGTAATGGAAATTGCATAGGTGACTCGATAAATTCTTTCACAGACTGTATTATAAATCTAGGTTTAAACACATATCACACCTTCCTAAAGTCTGAAATTTGTCCAAAGTATTATAAAAAGCTTCCCAAATTAAACAATCCTACTAAAGCAAAAAATTTTATTATGCTTAATGTTAATGATGATTGGTGATCTACTGTAAGATGATGTATGTATTTTCCTTATTAAACCTAGGTTTTACAAATAGATAATATAAAGGTAAAGCTCAGTGCTTTAAAGGCAATCTTTGATCAACTAATGCTGTTTGGGATTGAGCCATTTAAAGCTAGAAGAGGCAATGACTCTCAAAGTGAAGATGCACACATTACAGCTGAAAATTGTGAGGAAAAAAGTAAAACAATAGAGGAGGAAGAAGAAGAAGAGACGGCCACGGTTCACAACCTCCTGCAGCTTCTTTCAGGTTTCTTAGACAGTGAGGTAAGAAATACTATAAAATTTGCTTTACTTCTGTTTTAAAGCAACTTTTGCAGAAGGTTTGCCATCCCATTAAGTTGCATGTGAACGTTACATGATGTGTAATTGATTAATGGTTTAATGTTAAAATAGTTGTCCTAGAAAATGACCAGAACTTTTTCACCGGTAAAGACTAATGTTAATCTTGAGTTAGCTTTGAATTCTGTTCAGGTGCAAATTTGTGAATGTAGGGAACTGATTGGCAAAATAGGATGTAGACTATTACTATGAAGTATTAGTGAAAAATGCTGTTGTTGCTGTGTTGTGTATATCATCATCAGTTCTTTCTTCAGTTTTCAGAGCTTAGGACAGAAGCTGCAGAAGGGATAGCCAAACTGATGTTCTCTGGGAGGCTGATTAGTGCCAAGCTTCTTTCTCGTCTTGTTTTGTTGTGGTATAATCCTGTGACTGAAGAGGATACTCGGCTTAGACATTGTCTGGGAGTTTTCTTCCCTTTATTTGCTTACGCAAATAGGTATGGCCTTTGTAGATTATGTGAAAATATACATTGGTCTAGCAGCTTTAGGAACCTCTTTTGATCTTGCGCAAGTAGAAATAGCACAAATGCAAATTAGACCTAATGCTGTAGTTCTCCCTCCTGGGCGTATTACTTTTGAACGTATATAATCTCAACCTATGACTATTCTGAAGACTTTCCATTAATTCCCTCTTACCCCTGTGGCCTTCCACTTTTTTTCTTTCCTAAGCCTGTAATTGAAACTGTTCTTCAAGATGCTGAATAAAAGATTAATTTAAAAAGATGTGCTTTACTTATTTATGCTGTTGAGCACTACAGGTAGACTTTGAAGTGTTACTAAAAAGTAGCTAGCAAGAATGCTTCAAAAGAAAATAATCGGTGCACAGCAGATATCAAAGCAGCAGGCTGGTTGGTTGTGGTTTGGGTTTTGTTTTTGTTTGGTTTTTAATGAAATAGTATTCCAGTCTAAATTCACAGGAGATTCAAAATCTCCTGTTTATTTTGGTAGTGGACAAAGGAGGTAGAGAGGTTATGTAAGGGGATAGGAGTTTAAATAGTAATTCTCATCTCCTTTTACTTGCTCAAAGGCAAAAAAATGTTTAACTTGCTTTTGTTGATAGTGGGTTTAGCTAGTCTGAACTACCTGAGTTTTTATCTGCTTTTTTATGGTTAAGATTTAATTTAGGTGTATTACATACTACCTTTTCTATTTTTCCAAAACAAATTGAATTACATTTTTTGTGGCTTATAAATTGCTCTGTTAAGAGGAGTAGTTCAAAGAGGAGTTGGTTTGGAGAGGAAAAAAGACCAAACAAATGTGGATTTTGATGTTGTCAGGAAAAAAAAAAAAGGAGGAAAATACCCAGTCTCCTACAGAATGGGGTTTTCCTTACTTAAATGCTTTTGAAAATAAGTAACAGAAAAACTAATTTTGTATGATTCCAGTATCTCTGATATCAAGTAATGAATTTAAGCTTTTATTTAACATTGATATTATTTTACCTATGAATGTTGTCTTCTGACCCAGTGAGTATATATTTTATTATTATTTTTTTTTAATTATAAGTCCTAATGATTGCTCATCTGAGTAATTCTATGTATTTCAAAATCACTTGCAAATGAGGGAACTCCTTCTGGCACTTCATTAGATTATCTTTTTCTTGAAAAGAAAAACAAGGTGTATGCTTTCAGCAAAAATCAGAAAAATGGTGAAAAAAAATCCTAAATCTTAGTCTGGCCCATTGATTTGGAGTCTCTGTTTAGTTAGGAAACCTCATTGATTTTTCTCTCTCAAAACATTATCCGCGTTCTGGATCACAAACGATTCATTTTAAGATGAATCATGGAGTGTCTTTGGTTACCAATGCTGTATTTTCAGACAAGAATTATTAATTACCATGTGTAATTCAGAACTGTCTGCAAAGTTGACATTTAGAAAAGGAAAACTCGGGTTATGATTGAGATTTTGCAGAGTTTCATACCTAATTTTGGTGCTGATCTCTCACCGAATTTTAAAATTCTGTTTGTTTTCTGAGTGTTGCTCTGTTAACCTCTTCATCTGGTCACAGATATAATCAAGAGGCTTACTTTTTAAAATTAAGTATTTGAACTCTGTGAGGGGAAAAAATGTTGATGGTGACTTCTATAGATAATCTGTCATGTCAGTGCAGTGGCATGGCACACTAACAACAGGGACAGGATCCTGTAACCAGGGAAAAATTCTTATTCATGGAGGGTTTTCTGAAGAGTAATAAACTTTGGCAGCTTAAGAGGAGAAACTTCTGCCTTCTTCCTGTGCCTATATGCTGATAGACTTCTATTTATTTATTTAATTTACAGGAAATAATCTGAATGATGCTTCAGTTATGCTTGAGCCAATCTAAAGCCTTAAAGCTGCTGAAGGGGAGAGTTCTTGGTCCCATTCTTTCTTGCCCCAGTTTTAGTGCTCAAAAGGTCTTTTTGTCAGCTGATCTGGCTCAATAATCCAGCAGTGATCAGTCTGCTTTTTTGAAGTCATTTACTTTCTTAGTTTTTTCCTGAATCTGTTTGGGTTCCAATAGAAGGTTAACAAGTATCAGAAACAAAAAAGGCTTAACTTCAGCAACTAGTACCTTGTACTTTTTGTTTTTAGACAACTTGCTGCAGAACCAAGTGTAACATGATTTTTAGACTTGCTTGGCAGGAGTTATTAACTCTTCTGAGAAAAGAAAGCACAAGTATTTCTTCCAAAAATTTTAGCCACTGTATTTTTTTTTTTTGCCAGGCTTCCTTGCTTTCTTACACAATGAGAAGTATCCCTAAAGAAAAATGCTAGCAGGAAGGAGGAATGAGCAGAAGAAGATTAATCTAAATAAAAGATTCATAGCAAATGTATTTCTGTCCCTTAAGAGACAATATATCTATATAGGTCGGTTAGATTTTCAGTAGTAAGGGTGAACTTTCAAACTGTTCAGAGGCAGTTAGTGTTATTTAGAACTTACTTGAAACACTGTGTGCTAAAACTTAAAAAAATTGGTTCTGTGAAGCAGTTTTGATGTCTTGTTCCTGCTGGCTGTCTCTACCTAGGTGGCTGCTCCCACTTTGCTTTGACTGATGTGTTGTAATGGGTTTCTGAACTTTCATCATAGAATAGAAAATTTAGAGGTGAATTGAGGTTTAATTTTGTCTCATTATGCTACTTACGTTTGACTCAATTGAAACAGGTCTAACCAGGAATGCTTTGAAGAAGCTTATCTTCCAACTCTGCAAACACTGTTAAATGCTCCTGCAACTTCACCTTTGGCTGAAATAGATGTCAATAATGTTTCTGAACTGTTAGTGGACCTGACCAGACCAAGTGGACTGAAACCTCAGTCTAAAAAGTCTCAGGACTACCAGGTACAGTGTGTTAAACTGGAGGAAAACAGTATTTTTGTCTAGAGATTAAAAACTAACCCCTTTCACTTACTGCTAACTATCTGAGATCCTGTGACTGTTCAGGTAATTAAATCTTTTATCTTGAACTCTTCCCACCACCCACCCGCAATTTCCCCTCCCTCCTACAATTAAAAAATGCTAGTAGAAACTTGCATAATGCCTAATTGTCTATATTTGGAACAGTATTTATAGTATTTATAAAAATCTGTTGGTGTATATACTCAAAATACTGCATTTTAAGAAAATGTTTACTCTCTGAAATTAGTCATTAGATGCTTAAATCAGAATTATCTCATTGTTGTCTTTTATAAATAGTTCCCAGCAAAATTTCTGATATCTGATTTCTTTCCTTTACAGGACTTAACAGTGCATGATAGTTTAGCAATGAAAATTTGCAATGAAATCTTGATGGACCCAACTGCACCAGATGTTCGTATTTATGCAAAAGCTTTAAACTCACTAGAACTCAGTAGTTCATCCACAGAAAATCTTCTGGTTCTCCTCAATGAGATTCTACAGGTAGTACATAAATAACATGTTTACTGTTTTAATCACTAGCAATCTAATATTCTGATAAGCTTAACGATTAAGTGCCTTTTGTTTACTGTGGCAACGTGACTGGAATTTCTCTCTTAACCAGTCTTTGAAAATTAATTTTCGATGAGTCATTTACAAAAATCTGAGCTGATATTACTGGGTGATTTATGTATTTCAGCTACCATAGATAGTAAAACCAGCATAAAACAGTGTGCCTAACTTGATACATTTCAGTAGAGTTAAGTTCTTTTGGTAGCTGTGGTGTAGTTAATTTTACTATGTTAAAACTAAATTCAATATTAAGTCTTTTTACAGTTTGGATAGCTTATCTTCAGTTAATTATTAACAGCTGAATTTTTATGCCTAAACTTACATAACTGTAAGATCATTAGGCAACATGAAAAGGGTGCTCGATTTAAGATAAGTGGGAAGGGATTACAAGGCTGATGTGAAAGTTTTTACATTGATGCTTTTATTAATATGAAAAAAATAAAGTAAAATTTGGGAGTGTGACGGAGGAAGGCAATGGTATATTGAAATGAATGCTGATCCACTATGGGCATATCATCCAGAGGAAGCAATGCTCTAGGAGTCAGCTGGAAATGTCCAGTTGCTTTAATGTTTTTTACGTTTCCTTTAAAAAAGAAAACCAAAACTTATTTTGGGTTTTTAGTGCCTGGTGTTGATGGGGAAAGTGTTTCTCCTTTCAGCTTGACTAATCATTTTCATGTCACACATTGTGTTCTTCATACAGTAAATTTAACTAATCCTATCAGTGGGTAAATTTAATGTATAAAAGAAATAGCTGTAAAATTAAGTAGCATTAAATGTTTCTTCTCCAGAAAGTGAAAGATAAACTGTGTCAAAGAGCTATTGAGAAGATCAAGATGAACTTGACCAAAGACCCTGATGTGTGCAAAGACCACTCTGAAAGGACACAGGAAACTGACATCACGTTGTCTGAAAATACTTTTCAAAATGAAGAAGGTAAGTCAGGACAGGTGTAGTTTAGTAGAAGGTATACAGTTGAGTGACTTGTTTAGATGTGTATGAAAATAAGTTTTAGTTTTCCTCTGTTACATTAATCTACTTTTTGAAAAAAACGGGGAAGGTAACTTCTAGTAAATATGCATACAGTTTAAAATATTTGTACTGTTCTTGTTCTCGATATTGCTGTAGTATAACCAGTGCTGTATTTTGAGTCTTAAGGTCTGCTCTGCAGCTCTTTCTTTTTAACAAAGATAGTATTAAAATGGGCTGGTTTTTTCAGCTGTTTAGCACACTCACGTGCCTGCTAAATGCTATTGCTGAATACCTCATCTTTAGAATATGACTCGCTATCTTGGAAGAAGAAACAAGTACTTTGTGGGGTTTTTAGACTTTGGAGTTACCTGGAGTTTGCCCGTGCTTCTTCCAGACTGTATTAAAGCAGTATGTAGCTGTTATCTTTAGTGTTGACACCGGTCTGTCCTTGTACCAGCTTATATGTTGGAGCCAGATTTGGTTTTATTGCTACTTAAGAGCTTGAAGTGGAAGTAGCTGGAAGACTTTCCACCACCTGCACAGTTTATGCAGCTGCACATGCCTTTGCAGTGTACATTACACTGGTGGCACAGAAAGCCTAACATTTTTCAGCAGAAAAGCAATTGGATGAAACTTAGTTCAGTTTGCTTGCAGCAGTAAAGCAAAGATATTAACATGCAACTGTTTCAAGCAATCACCTTTTCTTTTAACATTTCTTTTAATTGTTTATATTTTACAGTGGATTATTTCAGGGCTTTAGTCTGTTTCTGGATCTTCTATGTTTATATCTTCAAATATTGATTGGATGGGAAGTTGGAAGTATGCTTTTGAGAAAATAGTTGTACTGTTTTCTGTACACTGCTGACTCCTGTGGAGCCCGCTGTCAACCAGCACCCCCAGATCCCTTTCTGCAGGGCTGATCTTGTGCCCAGCATTACTCCATCCCAGGTGCAGAATCTGCCATTTGGTCTTGTTAAATTTCATGCTGTTAGTGATTGTCCAGTGCTCCAATCTATGTAGATCCTGCTGTGAGGCATCTTGGCCCTCAAGAGAGTCAACAGCACCTCCCAGTTTGGTATCTCAGCAAACTTGCTAATGGTGCATTCAACTCCTGCATCCAGATCATCGATAAATATTGAACACAACTGGCCCTAGAATTGAACCCTGAGGACCACTGCTGGTGACCAGTCACCAGCCAGATGTAACCCCAGCCCTTTGAGCCCTGTCCTTTAGCCAGTTCTTCACCCAGCGCACTGTGAAGCTGTTCATCCCACAGCTGGACAGCTTGTCCAGAAGGCTGCTGTGAGGGATAGCATCAAAAGTCATCCAGAAAAACTACATCTGCCGCTTCCCTTCATCCACTTGGTGGGTGATATAGAAGGATATCAGATTAGTTAAGCAGGAATTTCCCTTTGTGAAGCCATGTTGACTGTGCCTGATGATTGCATTATTCTTTAAATGCCTTTCAATAGCACCCAGTATAATCTTCTCCATAATCTTTTCAGGAACTGAGGTCAGACTAACCTGTCGGTAATCCAGGTCCGTAGTTCCCTGGATCTTCCCTCACACTGTTCTTGTAGATGGGAATAACACTGGCTAGCTTCCAGTCAGTGGGGACCTCCCCAGACTCCCAAGACCTTTGGTAGATGATTGAGAGGGGTCTTGTCATAACATCCACTAGCTCCTTTGGTACTCTGGGATGAATCCTCTCAGGCCTCATGGACTTAGAATCATAGAATCATTTAGGTTGGAAAAGACCCTTAAGATCAATTGTAAACCTGACATTGCCAAGTCACTAAACCGTGCCCCCAAATACTACATGTACATGTCTTTTAAATACGTCCAGGGATGGTGATTCAGCCACTTCCCTGGGCAGCCTGTTCCAGTGCTTGATAACCCTTTTGGTGAAGATATTTTCCTATTATCCAATCTAAACCTCCCCTGGCACAACTTGAGGCTGTTTCCTCTTGTCCTACTGCTTGTTACTTGGGAGAAAAGGCCGATCTCCACCTCTCTACAACCTCCTTTCAGGTAGTTGTAAACAGCAATAAATGTCTTTCCTGAGCTTCCTTTTCTCCAGGCTAAACAACCCCAGTTCCCTCAGCTGTTCCTCATAAGACTTGTTCTCTAGACCCCTGACCAGCTTCATTGCTGGTACTCATGGTACTCTGCTTTTTCTTCATTCTTATTAGTCAAGTGACTATCTTCAACAATTATCAGTCCAATGTTTGGGTTTGTTTTGGGGTTTTTTTTTTTTTTTTTAGATCTCCTCTTACTTTTAACATACTTTAGAAAGCCCTTCTTCCTATCTGACAACACTGGCCAGTTTCAATTCTAATTGACCTTTTGCCTTTCATGTCATCTCCCTGTGTACGTGAACCACAGCTCTGTAATCTTTCTCTGAAGGCTGACCTTGCTTCCAGAGATGGTACAACTTTTTCCTCTTGAGCTCCATGAGGAATTAGCTGTTCAGCCAAGCTTGTCTTCCACCCCTCTGGCTTGACTTCTGACACAGGGGAAGGGGCTCAACAATTGGCAGGAATAGTTTACATGTCACTGACCCATGTTGAAGGCAGGGTTATAGCCGCGTGGTGACATTTTAAGCTTCCTTCTAGCCTTAAGTTAAAGGAAAAAGTGGGGTTAAAACTGTGTCTTCTTTATGTAACAGCTAAAATTTTAATTACGGGTACTTAAGAGAAATTAAAAGTTGATTATGACTTCTGCATGTGCTGTTCTGTTTGACAGAAAATAATAAAGATGCTTTTCATACTCCAGTTAATGAAGTTAAAAGTAAAGCAACTGCAAAATCAAAATCCACAAGAAACAAAGCTGGCAAAGGTATGCACTAGCTTTCTCTGGCCATGATACTAGTTGGTTTTAATAAAATAATTTCATACTAACTTTCTGTGAACATATAGATATAAAAACCATTCAGTCTTCATACTCTGTAGTTTTTAAAATTTTATTTGTTAAAAGATTAAAATAGTTTATTTTGTCGAAATTTTGGGGCTATTAGCCTCTCCCAACAACACAGATTTAAAAAAGAAAAAAAAAGTTCCAACTACAGGATTTCAAGATAATTTGGCCACAGTCATTTACAGTAACGTACAGGTGTTTATGGGAGAAGTGATACATTGCACGTTTTTTGTTGTTGGTTTTGTTTTGTCACCACATTCTGTCTGTGGTGACTGCGTATTTATATGTTTCAATGCAATATCAAACACTGAAGACAGATACAAAACTAGTTTAAGAAAAGAAATGGTATCATGATATGAAAAGAGACTTTTGCTTATACTTAGGACCACAGAAAGCAGCAGCAGAACTGAGGTCTGTGAGCAGAAGAAAAACTGGCACAACTGTAAAATACGGTAGTGAAAGGTAAATCCTTTTCTCTCCACTATCAGAATCATGATGTCTGTTCTAGCAAGGAAATTTAATTCAAATGTTTTTCCTTCCCAAAACCTGCATCTTTAATATTCTGTATTGCTAATACACAGATAGATGTTTAAGGATAAAAAATATTATTTGAATTGGTACTTCTGAAACAATAGCAGGTTTGACAGCTTCACATTTTATCATTGCCTAAGAGCCTGTAATTCTTTTCTCTTTTTTTTCACATACCATTTGTGCGTAGAGTTAACATACGTTCTAGCCGACAAAAGTTAGGTTTTTGGCTTACATTATTACTCTTCCAGTCACTTTTTCCTGCTTTTTTAATAACTGTTCTGTGGAGGAATCAAACTCTTTATTTTTTATTTCTTTTTCCCCTTCCACGTTTTTGTTGCTTGTTTTTCAACATGCAGTTGATAAGCTTCTAGAAATGACTGATAAGTGAATATACGCAATGCATTCCTTCCCTTATGATCTTGTAGGATATAAGCGTTAAAATCACATTATCTTTGTAATTTTCAGCTGTGCTCACTCTTTCTCAAGCAAGTAATCCACAGACTTTAGGGAGACCAGGGTCAGTTGTTCCTGTTTGCCTATTGGGTGTGTTTGCTTTGGTACCACCTAATCTTTTGGGGGTTTTGTTTATTTTGCAACTACTAACACTTACTGATACCGCTATATCACTTGGAAAACATTTAATATATTCTTCTCAAAAAATAAGGAGTTTATAACTATTAAGAAGTACTTTTGCTTTTTAAGACCATGTTTCAAGTTTTTGGCCTTACTTTAATTTTTTTACGTTTCAGTGGTGATGAAATTCCAGAATCAGTCCCAATGTCAAGTTCAAGGCCTTCAAGACGAGCAAAAACAGCGGCACTTACAAGACTGAATCTTTCAGGACTTTTGAACAGGGAAGCAGATCAATGAAGACAAAAGGAGAGAAAGTGTCCTTTGCTAATGCTGGTAGTTCACATTAGACTTGAAAAATAAGATTTGGTTTTTTGTTATTCACATTTAACTTTTCTTATATTGCGATAATTTATAATTCTAGAATTTTTTTTAAGGAACTTTTACTTTTTTTAAATAGATGCTTTTGATGATTTTACTGATATGAAGTCCATCATTCATGTAATACATCATTCATGTAATTAAAATATTACCTGAACAAAACTTGTTGGTGGTAGGTACTTAATAGTTAAAGCTGTTTTGTTGCTTAACATTATTTGGACAGAATGTTTGACCTGGAGTGGTTGCTTGTGATGGCAGCAATTTTGAATGTGCCTATCTTTAATGCACCTCCTTTCTTCATTTATTAGCCTGTGCATCTGCTGACCAGGTTTTATTGCTCATGTTAATGTAAAATAGAATTCACAATTAAAATTAATTCTGCTTCCTGCAGGTATGTATCCATTTTATTTTAAGTAATGTCAAAATGGTAAAACTGAGTCACTGATTTTACAAACCTAAGTCTGCTACTGATCTTGACACTATTATATAAAATCAGTAACCTGCTTTTAGAAAAGCATAAAAATATTTGTGGTACCAAGTAAAATCCAATAAGGAAAGGAATACTTAAGTACAGAAAGGGCAAAAGATTAAATACTTTAAGGTTTGTGTGTACTGTCTTTTTAAGGTGACATATAATGTGATTTCTTTGTAGCTTTGAAGTTCACAACACTTTTTTTTAGACAGAGCTAGGAATAGTCATGAGTTTTACAAATAAAAGATCAACTTTAAACTGCATGCAGTAGTTGGTGACTGAGCAGATTCACTTTGGAAATGCTAGTTTTTTGGTTTGGAAACACTTCGTCAATCAATCTGTCAATTGTGTCTGTCTCTTACAACACAGGTAATTTCCAAGGCAGCCAGAGAAAACTCGTGTTGATTGCTTGACATGCGCATCTCAGCTACTGGTGCCAATGTAGCTTTCTAAGGAACTCGAATTTAAAATAGGTAAATGTACTGTAAATGATCTTTGGTAATTCTCAGAAATGGCTTAGGGCCTTTTCTTTCGCTTATGAAAAGTAGCCCTCCCAAAGTGTAATGCCCAAACTATTATACTGTTTTCAAGCTTGCGTATAGAAAACAGACAGGATTGTGTTGCTTTTCCTCCCTTTCAGTTTTTGTTGGTAACTTGTCAACCCACAAAATGCCGTGACACACTTTTCTGCTGATATTTGCTATTCAGAAGCTTATGTAACTGTGGTGAATTATTTTTATTCATCATTTTAAGCAGAATTTTGAAGCCGTGAGCTCCCTCTCTTGATAATTCTTTTCTTCGGATCACCAACTTGTGTTCTAGTGTGTTTGCGTACACGCAACCATTTGAGATCAGAGACACTGTCTGTTCCCTTGAATGCAGCCTGAACATAGTTCTAAAGGGTGAAGTATGTATTTCAGTTTTTCCGAGTTGATTGTCAATCAGAGCGTCCCTTGTGCTTTAAAGTTGTTTGGTTTGTTGCTTTTATTATTTCAGTTACAGGTTCCCCTTCACCCTCACTTTCATTAATAGTTTGCTTTTTCTGCCACTAATACACTTTCAACAACTGCTGCTAGTCCACTCTTATTTTTGGTTAAAATGAGTTCTAGGAAAAGCAAGAGCAATAAAATTTTATAAAGATTTCTCTGGGAATGCCTTCCTGAAAAAATTGAAGACCTTCAGTTTTGTCTTCTTGCTGGTCTGTCGTGCCTTGCCACACGTGCACATTCTGTCTCTGGCATCTCTTCAGGAATGCTGTACTGAAAAGATCAGGTTTCTGAAGTCACCTCTCTATCAGTGGATGTCTCTGCTGTGGATGTGGCTTCACTGGTGTGTATTAATCAAAGCCAGACACAGACAAACTGGAGTGAGTTCCGTGGAGGCCCCCAGGCTGGCCAGGGGGCTGGAGTGCTTGCACTATGGGAAGAGGCTGAGGGCGCTGGGAGCCTGCAGGTTTTGGGAGGAGCCCCACTTACCTACAAGGAGTTTGTTGAGGAGATGGAACCAGGCTCTTTGTTGTTGTGCATGATGGGAGGATGGAAAACGATGGGTGTAAGTTGAAACTCAGACCAGAATATAAGGAGAAAGGGGCAGCGGAAGAGGTTGAGAACAGTTGGAACAGGCTGCCCGGACAGGCTGTGCAGGCTCTGTCCTAGGAGGTTTTTAAGACCTGACAAGGTAAAGTCCTGAACAACCTGCTCTGACCTCACAGCTGGCCTGCCTTTGAGCACGATGTGGACCTGTGGGCCTCCTGAGGTCCTTCTGTGCCTGAATTACCCTGTGATCCTCTTTCAGGCTAGAAACATCCGAAGGTGATAAGGAGCCAAGTCTGGAAGTATCTTACTATCTGCAGTGAAAAATCTTGACTTAGTAGGCATTATTCTTTCTAGCTAATATAATGTTGCTGACTTTTATTGACTTCAGTTCTATCGGTTGAAAGTACCTAACTTCCTGGCTCCTTAATTAAGGAATAAAACTTTAATCCCTAAAATATTCTAACTGACTTAAAAACAGTCTCTTTGTTGCTCTAAACCAATTACCGTGCATCCTCTCTTTTTGCTGTCTAAACACAACAGGATGTCCAGAGTGCATGAGCCAAACAAGACCTAGACTAGATGACTTGATTCCGTATTAAATAATGACAAAATAGCAGTGGTCATTTGTTGTCGAACTTAAAATCATCTGGTGCATGTTCCTACACTATTTTTGTTTATTAAAACCAGTTTTGTGGTGATTTTTGTTTGCTTGCCTAACTGGTCTCTTCAGGCTATAAATGAAAAGATTTTTCTCTTGCTAAGAGTCTCCTTTGGCTGGTCGCTATCTCCAGATGAAGGGTGAGTGCTGCACCAAAACCATTTCTTTTTCTAGTTTTGTTGTCTGTTGTGTGACTTAGGGAAGTTGTTGGTAAGCTTGGGTTATGCCTGTGTCTGACTCCCATCTGAAAACTTTTGAACTCCTCGGCCAATTGAAACTCAATATGACACAAAGGAAGGGATCCTAATTGTTAAAAGCTAATGAAAACAGGCAGCTGCCTGGAGGTGAGACATGCCTGTAACAGAATTCTGGTATTTAAACCATCTGAAATGAGAAAATCCACATGGCATCTCCTCTTTCAGGCACACAAACAAGATACCAGCTGCATTAGTTCCACTGTTTGTAAGACTGTTTTTCTGTCCCTTTTTGGATAGCCCCGACTCCTAACCATTCCTTGTGCTTTGGTGGGGCTCCACTGAAGTAAATGTCAGTCCCTCTTCCCCAGGAAGCTTAATTATCTTTTTGGCTTTCTTGCCCTATAAAATCCAAATGCATTAAATTGTTGAGATACATAAAGACCCTCTAGGCAGTGTGGAGTGATGATGAATGTTCATTCTTTAATCATGTTCTGCGCTGTCTGACACTTCAGTGACTCAAAATCCTTGTGGGATCTTGTGAAACTTTGTGGAATTCACAACAGTCTTTTATTTCAGTTACTGGATTGCACCTGCAAACCAACAAACTTCTTTACAGAAGAACTGCATCTTCATTTTGTTAAGTAAGATGATAATTTTAAGTGAACCCTTAAAACCTTTCTTTTATAAAATACAGTATTCTAAGGACATTTCCTTCTGGAAAATTAGCTCTAGGCAAGTAAAGGACAGATACCATCTTAAGAAGTTGAATTAAGAAGCCTCTACTCTAGCTATCGAATGTATGACTCCAGAAAAGAGAAACAGATCATACGGTTTTATTCTAACAATTTTGTTATAGCTCTATTAATAATAAAGTTTTGATGACGTACATGAACCTTGCTAAAGCCGATCTCAGCATGGAATGTCTACAATGGAGTCAGCTACAACCGTTTACTACTTCTTTGAGTAGAGTTTAAAATTTTGATGTTTACATTGAATTTCCAAAGTACACGTAAAAAAAAAAAGAAATAGGAAGAGCATTTACATCCATTTTAATTGGTGTCAGGCATAAATTCATAAAAACAAAAGGGGAAGAAAGACCATTTAGCAGAAACCTCAAAAAGTGCAGATACAGGTTCATTGAATGACAATCTTTCAAGAGATTCTCCTGTAGGCTTGGCCTTTCTTTTAGACATTACGGTCATTAAACACTGTCACACAAAAGTTCTCAAGATAAATGAAGATGAAAGCATACTGCAGAAACAAACTGCTTGTTCAATACATTTCAATCCGTTTGTGAAGATCTCCTCAGATAATTTACCTTTTTACTGCTTTGCTTCGAGGTAGTCGGTCTCCACCTGTTACAGATTCGTTTGAATTGTTATTACCATAAATCTTTACATGGTGACCTATGCCACAAATTACATAGTATATTAACTTTCGTGCACAAAAATAAAATTGGGAAATAATAATTAAACTTAAAGAACATAGTAAAATCACAATACTATTAAAGGGGAACATCTGAATCTGATGTAAATTTGTACTGCAAGAATTTAATGATGGTCAGATGTGAAACTTTAAAAAAAAAAAAGAAAAAGTACATCAAAATGAATAATGCTAGTAGTAATATAAAGCCAAATCACACAAGATCATTTCAAGATCAATGTAATAAATGCTTATTGTTCAGCAGAAAAAAAAAATCAGGAACAATGTACAAAATAATAGTGCAAGAACAGCTGCAACCTATTTGTTCTCATCAGTTTTGAGATTTTGGTTAAAAACTTTACAGCTGGCGAGAGATGCTGCTGAAAAACTCAGATTCCACTCAGTGGGCTGATTAAGGCACATCTTTATGGACTTCAAATGTTCATTTTCTGTGTTCATGTCTATTGAATTCTGCGGCTCCGAGACTTTCACTTGTAGCGTGCTGTGAGAAAAGAAGGTGGGGGTGGGAGAGGGAAAAAAAATGAGAAAAAGTTTAGTACACTTCTCTCTTCCCCTGCAAGCAAGCAAACTGGTAAGAGGCAAGATGAGGTGGTGGCAGATTGTGTACGCTGTTGGGGTTTTTTGTTGTTTTACTGCGCTGTGTTCCAGAAACACCAAGATCAGAACCTGGCTGTGCTGCACTCCGTGCTGTAAAAGTCGATGGAGCTGAGGTCCTGGTGAGGCGCAGAGACTGTCCCAGGTCCCTCTCCTGCTGGCGCTATGGCTCTGCACAGGAAGAGGTGTGTTCTGCGGGCTGGCCTTTCTTAATTTGCGTCTAGCTGACTACTGTAAAAACATAGAGCAGGAACTGGGCAAGAATTTGAGGTTGGGTTTTTTGCTGACACTGTTAATTCAGTACAGCCATGAAAGGACTAATATATAGACAGTTTTTATTTTGTTTCAACTCAAGGAAAGTAAGTAATACAAGAAGGGAAGGAAACTCAGCCCTTTGTGGGGATCACTAAACAGACTAGGACGGAAGCGTGGATTGAATCATACTCTCATTGTCGCCATGTAGAATCACAGAATGATAAGGATTGGAAGGGACGCTTAAAGGTCATCTAGTCCAACCCCTCTGCACTGAGCAGGGACATCTTCAACTAGATCAGGTCGCTCAGAGCCCCGTCCAGCCCAACCCTGAATGTTTCCAGGGATGGGGCATCTACCACCTCTCTGGGCAACCTGTGCCACAGTTTCACCACCTTCAGCATTAAAAATTTCTTCCTTAATATAAAAAGCACTGTGATTGCACACACTCGGAAGACAAGAAGGTAGAGTTTGGAAATCCTAATTTCAAACCTCTCCATCCCTGCTAATGGTTTGATTGTTGCTTTTTTTAACTGCCTACCTCCTGCAGTGATCTGTGTCCTATGTGCAATTCATTGTTTCTCACCATCCTTTTTAAAGATTTTAAGAACTGCAAGAATGATACAAAGTTGGAAATATTTCTAATTACTGAGATAAAAAAAAATTGTTCTGTGTATTGTAACTAAGGGTAGGAGGTAACCATCATGCAATAAACTACCTCCACACAATTTCTTCTATAAAAGGGATGCTTAAGTAGCAAAAATCTCTCTTAATGGTTCTGACTTGCTGCATTTCAGGAAACCAGGTCCACCACAGGACTTGGGTGCAAATTCTCAAGGACTGAATCTGCTGAAGTGGGTGAACAGTCTAGCTGAGGACATTCAGTAACTATAAGACTATAACCTAAAACACATTAGCTTGTGTTACTGAAATACTATTGACTGACTTTGATTAAACCTTCCAATGTCATGGCAAGAGGGAAAGAGCTTGTGTAACACTGAAGTGACAATTCATTGTTACTTTTCGCAGAGCATCTGAAACACAATTGTCATTCTTTTACATTTTTATGCAAGCTCTGTAGAAGACAGTGTGCCTTTCTGACATGGTAGTAAAATGCATTTCTAACTTAGTGACCCTAGTTCCTAACCTGCAGTAACAGAGGTGCTGCTTCCATAACCTGCATTTCCTTGTGTCCTTATTCTTCTGCCTCTATCTTTTATCTTGTTTTTGCCTTGTACCCTTTTCCTTCATTCTCTTCTTGTTTGCACACACTCTTGTTGCTCAGATCTTTTCCTTCCCGTAGGAAACACAGTGCAAGTGGAAGTGACAGCAAGGTTACTTTCTGGAATTTACAGCCTCTTTAGACTTGAACCTTTGCCCTCACTTGCTGCGAGGAAAGTCAAAGCCTTTTCCTATGACCATGGGATGAAGTGTGGATATGAGATGGTGCTAGGGCTGACTCCTGAGGTCTTGCAGCTTTCCTCACCCCTGCTGCTTACGTGCTTTCCAGGCATGGCCAGGCAGCAAAACTTAAACTCTTGTCAAAGAACAGAAATAATCAACAGCTAAATGAAGAGATAGGGCTGGAATGTTGTTTTGTTTGGGGGTTTGTTGTTTGGGGTTTTTTGTTGTTGTTATCTGAAAGGAACGTAAATGCCTTGGGAATCAAGAAATTCCAAGCTATAAAGTAGTATATACCTGCAAAGTACTTTAAAGAACAGTACTTCTGCTGCATTTAAAGCAGTAGATACATAAACTGTGTTTAATGCTGGGCAAGTGCCAGACAGAAAAACCTAAAGGTTCAGGCTTCTGGAGTGATTTGGCATGTTGCTCCTGTATATAAACTAGGAATTGTACTAAATGGTTATGGCCCATTTTCCAAACACTGCTACTGGTAACAGAGTGTGTACTAGGATTTGCTGTAGTTTTCTGTACAAGGCAGGACTGAATTTGCAAAACTAGAACTGAAATCTTTGCTGGTAATTGTCATGTAGCAATCTACCTCTTAGAGAAGAACTCTAGGAGACTCGAGAGTTTGGCATGTTGAGAATGCATAAAAACAGGAATAGAAAAATGTTAAATTAATGTTTTTTTTCAACTCCTGAGCATGAGTAACATCAACATAAAAAGCCTAAGAATCTTAGGAAATTTTACCTTGATAAAAATCATAGAATGGTTTGGGTTGGAAGGGGCCTTAAAGATCATCTAGTTCCAACCCCCTGCCATGGGCAGGGACACCTCCCACGAGACCGGGCTGCTCAAAGCCCCATCCAGCCTGGCCTTGAACACTTCTGCATTAATATATTTGTTAACCAAGAAGAACCACCTAGTCTTTAATCTCACTTTTAATTCTTTTACCTGCAGTGATTTATTTTCTAGCTGTTAATGTAACAAGGTATGCAAATGGCGTATTTAAATAGTATTTTTAAAGCAGAGAATGTAATTAAGGTGTAAAATTAAATAGAAGCAGTTGAATTTCTCCACCCAGATGCATCAATAGATTCTACTCTAGATTTTGTTCCGCTCTGCTTACAAAAGGTGCACTGTGCATTAAGCATTCCTACGAAAGAGAGATGTTCCATACAACAACCCTCCTGTCAGGAAGAACTGCCGGCTACAGCCTGATGCTACCAGAAGCCATGAACTCTCTTTCGGTAGAGCTTGGAATTAAGCTGTCGAGTATCTGTACTCCACATCTTCCCAGAGTGCACCAGTAAGAGGACGGCGGTGCCTTTAACTTCCCAGACAACAGGCATTTACTCATCTTATATAATGGTCTCTAAAAAGGTTAAAATTTCCAATTCTCAAGCCATCTGTTTACTATTCCACAATTATAATCTATTTTGTTTTTATTCATTTGGGATTGATGCAGTTAAGCAGCTTCCGTGCATGTGATTTGTGGAAGTCAGCTACAGGTGCTTCTGTAACACGGGATATTCAATAGTTGTGCTTTCACTAGTGAATTTGAAGACAGACTAACACTGCTAAAAGCCTAGTAAAAAAGAATGAAGTAGTCTTTATTTTTTTTAACTTCTTTGTATCATAAACTAGTGCTATTTCTTCAAAATTCAAATGATTTTCTTCATCTTTAATTACACTACCCTCTATGCCCTTGTCCTCTTAACTGCTCTTCAAGTGCTTGAAGAATATTTACTGCTTAATTTAAAAGATTTCATATTTCAGAGTGTACAATAACTGGATTAACCATAACATGCATAACCGAGGCTATGGACACACTAAGGTCCTGTACAGCGCCAGGACACGCTGTTTTGTCAGTGCAAACTGAGGATGTCCTCGTGTGCTCTTGGCTTTCTTCGGATGCTGCTGCACCAAAACCAACGTGTCTGGACAACTGTCAGCGATGGCTCCAGGATTTTTTTCATGTGTCAACTCTCAATTCCCAAATCACCGTTACTGAATCATCTCTCAATTTACTATCTTTCAACAGCGTAGGAAGAAGAGGCAATTGCATATGTTATTCTAACAAATCATAGCAGCCCACTCAGAATAATGCTGATGGATGCTGAAGTCCTATCTAGTCTCCCCTGGCTAAGCAGACAACCCTATGTGTGGTAAAGTCTCCAGGCCTGCTAGGGCCTAAAAGGATCATCTCTCTTCATAAAATTTTCCTCGTGTCATTAAAGCAAAGGGAATTAAATACAAAGTTCTTTGAATTCAATCATCTTCTACTAAAACAAGCAACAAGGGCCCTTCCCATGCTCCAAAGAGCTAAAGCAAACCCTGCTCTTTTCCACACTTCCAGTTAAAACTGCTTGAATACAAGTATTGCTTTGTGTCATTTTGTGTGCGTTTCTGTAGTTTTACCCCAATCATTGTTATGATAACAGAAATACTGCTTTTTAATAGGAGGATGCGAGAGCAATACTGGATAAGTCGATAGGCTGCCAAGCACAAAAAGAAAACAACATGCTTTGAGCGTCTTGTTTTCTGTACAGTTTGAAACTGTATTCTTCAGGAAAAAGAGGAATTTGACACCTGTTTTATGAAAAGTACAAAGTTAAAAAAAATGTGGCTCTTTTGCTGAGTTAATCTGTGTCTACAACATGTCAAGGCCATGCAGAAAAAGTAGGAATAGGGATAAATGTTTCTTATCTGTCACCTACCAAAGTGATTGCCATCAAACATCGTGTGTTTGTATGCTGTAAAATTACTATGAAAGTACCACTGTCAGGTTTCTCTAAACCTTTTGCAACACTTATTTCATAGATAAAAACGTCTCCTTCCCAACCAGCTGAGAACTTGGTCAAACTGCTTTTTACCCCTCTGTCTGATAAAAATTCTGCAAACTGCACTTGTTAACCACCACCATCAATGATGTGCTAATGGATAGCTCAGAAAGCACAAGAGCATTCGTGATATATAGCACTGATTTAAGGCTTTTACAGAAAGGTTTCAAAAAAATACTGAGAAGAAATAATAAAACTTCAGCATCATAAAAAATTTTTTTCTGTACAAATTACTCGAACATTTCCCAGGAAGGGAAATAGTGGAATATATTAGGTTAAAGTCTACGGTGACTATAGTAGCCTCAGCATGCTTTCCACCAGAGATTGATTTGATAATGCAACATACATCGTTGAAATTAAAGCAAACCAAGCACGCACAGAAAGATATATTGTCTCTCAAATTTAAACTCATCTTTCCACAATGCCAAAATGCAACAACAAAGAAATCTACAAAGAAAGGTCTCACTTCCATTTATCAAATAGATTCTCTCTTCATAATAAGAAATAATATTTTTCAGATGAGTGGGTGGAATCCCATTTGGGAATCAGAGAGAAAAAAAGAAATGCCCTGGAAGTAGATGGCGTACTCAACTAGATCAAAGCAGCTGGGGAGATAAGCTATATTCAGGGAGTCTTTTAAAAATTAGACATAAGAGCTGGGATTAACACAGCTGGAACAGTAAAACAAATAAAACAGTCTGCAAGACGGAACCAAGAGAGGAGGTGGACTGAATGGAGACAAAAAGACAGGGTGAGGAGTCAGAATCAGCCACAGTCCCAGACTGAAATTATGGTGGAAAAGTTTCTTTTGCTCTTCACACTGACTCAGAAATGTTTTCCTGGGTTGAGGGGGAAAAAAAAAGGGTGGGAAGAAACAAGGATATAGGAATGAAATACATACATACAAAACACATGAGAAATGTGACTAAAAGAGGCTAGTAGGAATTTGCTGAGCACTTGTGGCACATCAGTGAAAGAGGATTACTTACTGGTCGCTATTTCCTGAAACTACATATTGAAATAGCCACACGCTGTTGAAGCTTTAAGCGTAACTTGCACAGAGACAAAATTATATAGCGGTGGATGCTTGTTGCACCTTTTACATCAGTAATTCCTTGTTGAAGAACACAGCAGTAAAACCAAACAGCACATAGCACGCATTTTCAGGTAAAGCTTTGGCAAGTGGAACAGATGACGACAGTTTCAGAGTCCAGTCACAGAAATAACATGACTTTCTCCCCCAAACCAGTCAGCTACAGAAAATGTTTTCGCTCCCTTATATATAACAGATCATAGGCAACATAAAAGGTTTAAATTGCAACTTCACTGCAGAAATGAGGAATTGAAACAAGTACTAAAAAAAGAAATTAATCAATCAATCAGACTTGTGCAGCCACAAAGTACAGAGTTCAGTGCTGATGGCTCCCCAGAATACGGGACAGATTTGAACGTATGTTGACAAGTTGAAGTATAGACAATGTTCCTGCCCCCTTTTAAAGTTACAATTATTTAAAGCAGCTTGACTTCAAAAGTTTTGAAGAACTGTGATCTTTTTGACAAATATCACTATGTTTCGTGGCAATAGAGATTATTTAGCAGTCCATAGAAGGCACAGGGTTCTTCAAGAACAAGGAAGCAAAATATTAATGTGGATGTGATAAAATTTTAGGGCATAATTTACTAGTGACACTAGTATTATACCTGTTAAATAAAAATATAGCCCTGTGATCTCAAATCGTTCATAGCATGCTGTCTTTAAAGATCTTGGAAACAAAAAAACAGCTAAGAATCTATCAGTTAAAAGGAAGCATCATTAATTTTATGATGAACATCATAATTAATTCTTAACATCTAGGCACCACCGTGAAACAGGTCTGCCTCTGACCATCAGTTCCATGAAAGAAAACTCCCTAATTTCTACCCATTATTAGAAGCTAGTAGCATGCAAATAAATTAAAAAAAACCCCCTAAACACCTGTTGTGCAGATGAGAAGTGTCGCATTTGCCTTAGAAACATTCTGTAACAGAAACTTTTTTTTTGCTATTTTTATTCTATTTATTCATAATTAAAAATGGTTTTCAATGAGGTACGGCTTGGAGGTTCAGAACCAAGTATGCTGGTTCGGGCTGTTCTCAGAGGAAACAGAATGCCACCGTCTCAATACTGTGCTGAAGACAGCCACGTAAATCTTGTCATTTGAGCTGAATTAATCTCAAATCTTCAATTCATAATAGTTTTTTGACATTACAAATGCAATCATATTATGGAGGGAGATCATCTCAGAAAAATGATGAGACAGTCCCTGGGAGGTTTATAAGCCACCAGACTTCTGAATTAAGGAAGGTCAAACAATAATTTGCAAATAAGTCATTTCCTTTTCTGAAATTTCTAATACTCAAATATAATTTAACAACAGCTGTGAGTAGTAAACTGATAAATATGAAATGTCTCAGGAACAAAGATGATATACAAAAGAATTTCTTCAAACACACAGGTCTCGAACTTTAAACTAGAAAGATGGGTAAGAAACACCACCACAATTTTAAGAATGGATACCTTAAGTATAGCTTTTAAATTTATATTTGTATTGTAAATAAATTTATTATAATTTAAAAATAAATGATTGGTACTGAATGTTTTGAAATTTATGCTAAGTAAGTGCCCCAATAAGAACATTGAAACGTAACTTTACTCTTTTTCTCCAAAATTTAGGCTCCATTCCAAATGGAAAACATGACACAGATAAAAAAGAACCAGCTGAGTGAGAATAAGACAATATTTTTGGGGATTAAGAAAAACATAAGTACACAATGACAAATATACAGTAAAAAACAAAAAAGAGAGTGGAACTGCGCTGCCCTCATTCCGCAGGGCTCCGAGAGCATACTTTGGCACGCACAAACACACAGCTTGGAAAAAAGAAAGCTGATGCGTGATCGAGTTTGATACTAAAGGAGAACAAAGTCTGAAGAGAGGATGCAGAGACGAGGATGTGGAACAAACAGAGCCTAATGGTCTGAATGGTGGTTCAGACATGGCTCTGAATAAAATAAATGCATAAAAGCAATGGTGTGAAATAAACAGTTCGGCAGGGACCATGGCAAAGGACGGATGCAGGTCAGGCAGTTCTGTAACAAAGGTGTAGGTGGCTGTAGTGGATCACATACGAAGCAAAAATCAGTGCTATACTGCTGGGATAGCTACTAACATTGGAAGACGTAGCCAATGACAACGGTGTAACTTTTATTGTGGGAGCTCAAGTGTTATGAGAAGTTAGACATCCTGTTTGAGCTCATCAGCCTCCCTGAGAACTTTCTAGGCTTCTGTGAGAGACCTGCTCTGGCAAGGGGGTTGGGCTAGATGATCTCCAGAGGTCCCTTCCAACCCCCATCATTCTGTGATTCTGTGTGAAAAAAAGGTAGAAAGGAAAACAGGTGGTCTGCCTTACTAAAGTAAGCATTTACATAAGAAAAGAAGTCGGTCAGATGAAAGCTGGCAATCCGATAAAGAGGAAAAAGAAATAACAGACGGAAGAGATACGAAAACTGAAGTAATTCAAGATGATACCTTAGGCATGGAAAGGAGAAGATGGAGAGAGATGTGTCTCAAGAACAGCATTATTTTATCGAGGTACACTGCAACCAATCAAAACATAATTTTGAGTCATAACCTGGTTAGGAACTTGATAAAAACGTGTGGAGTACATTTTAATTACTGCTCAGTTACAATAACTTCAATATTTTATTTGACTAGCACTGAAATAATTTATATTTTCTTTTCTATCTTTTTAATAAGGCGCTATGAAAATAGTAACTAAATAGTAATTAAAAATGCCAATTAAATTCTAAATTAGGACCTCAATCTAGGTTCTGTTTGCAGTATTTCAAAGAAGTGTTTTTCTCTTAAAATGGTACATTAGAAATGTTCTCGGTTCATAGGTAGCAGATACCCCTATACAAATACACATAGGTATAGGTCCATAAATCATACATTTCTATATACTTGTATTTGTTAAAAAACATAACTTGGGTTTCCAAACATTTTCTTCTGATTTATTTTAAAATATCTCATAATATCTTTTAAATAACAAGGAAGTAAACTTTGTTAATGAGGACCCCATAACCTTTCTTTGCTGGATGACACCCCCGAGAACACCACCATGTTTCCCATTTGACTGAGGCCACAGAGCGTGACACCACCTCAGTTACCACTGAGAGCAAAAGCGCCAGGCCAGGACGGTGCAGTGGTGCGTGCACGTGAATGCAAAATGCTGCTCTAAAAATCTTGGGCTTCCCAGATAAAACAATGTCCATTCAGATACATCCATCTAATTAGGTGTTGATCGTTGTAAAAACATCTGGCTTAATTGCAACCTGAAGGCTGTCGACAGCTTTCAGAAAGGCTGAGCGTGCCAGGGAACACCCAAGAGTCAAGGCTGTTTTGAAGGGCAGAGTGTCCTTCATGTTGACCATAGGAAACACCAGAGAAAAAAAAAAAAAGCCTTATGATAAGAAAATTCTCTTCTTATGGCAAAAATCTCATTTGTATTGAATTAATATCCTACTACCAAATGAATACAAGGAAGAAGGAACATAAAAAATGAAATATAATTTCTAACAGCTGCCAAATATTTACCTACATTTGAAACAAAATTTTTGGGTAAGTTCATAAGATTTAAGATTTAACACCACTCTGCAAAGCCCTACAAACAAATGTGTAGACTTTGTCCTGAAATACTTTAAAATAATGAAAACACGTCTATTAGTCTCAAATCTTATTTAAAGAATTACTCTAAGGCACAGCTGTGTAAGTATAGCAAAACAAACGGACACCGCAATCAAAAGGATAAACAGTGAATAAATGCGGCATTATATTTGGCTTGACAATCTGAAGGAGGTGTCAAATCATCAAAGGACAGGCTATAACTACCTTTTGATTGACTGAAAGAGGAATTAGGGAAGGAAATTTGGTGAACATCCGCCCCTTACTACTAGCTTTAGCAGATAGCAATAGAGGAACACAAAGTGAGGCAGAGTACACGCGCCTCTAGGAATTAAAGCATCTTCCTTGAGCAGGAATACTTTCCCAGAGCTCAACACCAAAATGTGGAATATTTCATAGTATAACTATAGTTATATAGTTATATATATAGTGTATATATATATACTATATATATATATATAGTATAACTAACCTGCTTTGTGCTGGTCAGACTACGTGAATACTTTATTTACAAGTTACAACACAGGCTGTATTGATCGACCTCTATCCTTTTCTATCTAACATCAATCAAAGCTCCTCTTTAAGGCAATAAACTCTTAACAGAAGAGAGGATTTTAAAAAGGATATGTACTTGTCGTATTTTCAAAAGCACTAGGCAGGCCTGGGAAAACTACCATTTTCTCTTCTAGAGAAAGGCTTAAGCAAAAAGACAGAAGCCTACATTTATATAGTATTATCAGTTCCCTAAAGAAAGCTGAAAAAATTAACCACGTCCTCAGGACTGAGAACAAATAGGAAAGCAATGAATATGAGTTTCTCAGTTTTTGAGGAAAAAAAATGAAAAAGAGATAACTAAACAATACTTAATTAAATGATGAAAAAACCCACCCCAGTTATGTATAAAACACAAAGGCAAAATGATCATGACACTACGCTACAGAAATTTCCTTGCAGGTAGAGAAAATGAAAGACTTCAGGGTTGAGTTCTTTGAAAGAAGTCTACTATTCAAAAAAGCAAAAGTTCCTTAGCTCAGAACCCCCAAAGAACACGAGGAACAGCATACCCACGGCAATATGTAAATGGCCACAGTTTAAAACAAAACAGCACCCAAAAGAGCGAAAGACAAGGGAAGGACAGACTACAGAACTGCGTTCGGCAAGTGGAATTCCAGAGTGTAACCAAGATGGAGTATCAGACTGTGGTACTGGGGCTGCTCTTGGGGCATTAAGGGGAATGAGGCAGAGACCATGAAGTTCATTAAATGGCTCAGGATTTATTATGCACGTATAGTCAACTATATATCAAGTTTACCTTTCTGCTTTTATACTTCTGCGTTACAAATGGCCCACTTACTGAGAACAGTCATTCATTTCAATATCATTTCTACATTTTCTATTAATTTTCTTACTTTGTTTTATGACTGTCTGTGAAAAAATAACTTCTTGTCTGGCAATTACAGTTATGAAAATTTCAATCTGCTTATTCTGCATCACAGGTGAAACTTACTCTGAACCCAAGTAACCTTCTGATGAAAAGCCTTTGCGAAAAGAGCTAAGACGTGGCTGTTGAAAAGGATTTCTCAGAATCAACAGATACAATGACTTACAGTATGTCTCTCTCGCATTTTACCTAACCCAATATTTTAAATCTGTTTCACGTTAGGAGTGTAGAAAGTGCTCCTTCAAGAAAGACAGAGGTGGAGACTTGCTAAAACCAATCTTTTTTTGTCACTAGGTCATTGGTGTGAGACTAACGTCTTCCACAGGAGTAGGAAAGCGATTCCTATTGTGTAGCCTTATCGCCACTGGATTGCAACAATACTGGAATATTAATGCCATATTAATGCCATACTAATAGCGATATGTAAAAAGAGATCGTAAAATTTTCCCTTACGATTTTAAGAAAATTTATGGTAACAGAAGTCAAGTTTAAGAAAAGTTTTGTCTGTTGTATTAACATAGGTGTTATTTTCCACGCACAACTGAGAGACCAATTAGACTCATAAAAATACCAACTTTTCAGTTAGATTCGTAACTCTTGTAGTAGTCAACTTTGAAATTATTACAAAGATTAGCAAATTCTCATTTTAAGACCTGCACTAATTTGATCTCATTAAGATAGCATTTAAAAACAGCATTCAAACAGAATGAAAATTTAAAATTGAATTTATATTCCCTGCCAACAAATACAATAGATTTTCTTCTAAAACTCCAGACTACTTGAAGAAAAGCCAAATTGTAAGGAAGAAAATGGAAAAGTTAATCTTAGATGAAGAAAATATCCTAGCTTCAAGTGATCGGAATTGATTGTTATTTTTAAAAGCTTTTCAATGGGAACTCCCACCCTGATACAAAGGAATGTCACGTCATCACAGCACGCAGTACTGCCTGCTACTGTAGTAGGCGCACAGCATCCTTTGCATCTCTGATAAATCCACACCCCTGAAGAAGATTGTTAAAACACTCATTACATTGTAAATTCCTAAAATGGAGTCTTCAATTGTGTCACATTTTATTGTTGGATAATTTCTTTTATTTTAGCTTGGGTCTTTGGAAGCCTTTTTGGATCTAGTTTGGCCAAGTCCAAAGCACGTGAATGTGATCTTCAGTCTTGTGAGGAAACACACTGAACCACCCTCATGGAGAGAAATACGCTTTCCTGAAAACACGTTTACGTAATTTTCTTTGACACCACAGACAGTAATAATGTTTCGGTGTTGCTAAAGAAATTAAAATGGTCAGAACAATGGTTTACAATAAAAGGGAACCGCCCCAACACATCAAATGCATTGTTGAAGCAACAGCTCAGAAGTCAAGTATTAACAAACAGCATACAGACCAACGGATCTACCATCCACCTTATCTTGAATAAAACAGGCAATAGGAAAAGGCAACTAACTCTCTTCTCTCGCTACAATGAGCACGACTAGTTTGAGTTGCTTGATACTACCTTGAGCTGTAAAAACTCAAATGCTTTATTCCCACTTGCACATTCTAACAAAAATTGAGTATACATGAAAATTCAATAACAACGTTCTGCCTACCTGCCACAACGCTTTACAATGAAACAGCATCACAACACCTCTCTCTTTGAAGAATATTTGATAAGACACCAAGATCAGTAAAACTTGAAGAAAAACTTTAAATATTGACCATAAATGTATATATAAGAACATCTCAAGCATGACAACAGAACAATGATATAATTTATGATACCACATCAACAAAAATACAGTCCAAAGAACATATGAATGAAT
This sequence comes from Chroicocephalus ridibundus, assembly GCF_963924245.1. Taxonomy (NCBI): domain Eukaryota; kingdom Metazoa; phylum Chordata; class Aves; order Charadriiformes; family Laridae; genus Chroicocephalus; species Chroicocephalus ridibundus. The sequence continues at coordinate 59,565,398 of NC_086288.1, forward strand.
AATGATGTTTTCATGTGCATTAAACTTCCAGATGCAAGAATTATGTTTGAAAATGCATGCATGCACAGCTAGAAATCATGTTCCTTCTTTTTAGCCAGTAGCTACACTGTAGACTAAAAATGTTTATATGATTTCCTTGGCTAGTGCAGACACTACACGACGTTGAATCAACCTGCCAAAACAAGATATCCTTTTCTATTTCAATCTCCCGATAGTGCAACAGCACCCCTAAAAAAGATTTGGGGTTACAAGTGCGGAGAAAATTCCAGAACCATCATCCTTTGTCTTTTAACATTTCCTTTATCAATGAATTTTTTGTCATATCTTTTCTAAAGACAACGACTGATATGAGAAACTATGAGTAAAAGGGAAAATAACAAAAATTATAAATGAAGTAATGTAAAACAGCAAAACAGTTATCAGATTTCCTAAGGATCCAAAACTAAAGGAGGAAAGTTATCAGGTAAATAAAACTGAGTCCCAATTAAAACTAACATGAGACCGTATCACAGTAATAGGTCTTAGATTGCCATAGCAAGAAAAAGCTTAAAGGTAAATATAATTTGAATGCAAAATTTTCTCAACTACAGTCAAAATTATGAAATAGAAGTATGAGAGAGCTCTTTCTTCATTTGCAAAAAAGAAACAGATAGATGTTACCCTTTCCTTTTCTAGTTCTGGCTTTTTTACAGCAATCTTGTGTCAAGTTTTGAACTCCTTAAAAACAAGCTTTTTATACTGAGCGTGGCCCCAAATCAGTGAATTTAAACACAAAATAATAGCCTAAAGATAAAAAACAGTGTATTGCAGAAAAGCAGGGTTACAGTGAATGAGCTTAATATGAAGAATTTCATATATCACATAAAGCACAAAAGAAATAAAGTATACAAGAGCCATAATATTGTTTATATTACAACTTAAATTAACTCTTCAGTTTATTATTAGGGATAGTTTTCCACAATATAGAATACAAAGGGGGACATAAGATTTTGCTCTGATAATTTGAATATTTTTTTTATTCTTCAGGCAATATAACCAGATTAGCTAATACAATATTGTTTCTAAAAATGAATACTTCTGCAGTAATTTAATTCCTATTGCAGAACTTTTTTTTTTTTTACTTGGTGAGTATTTCACACCTTAGTTATTTTATTGAAACGAATTGAGACTTCTGTTTTAGGAGACCGCTTCACCCAACAGAAGAAATAATTCCAAAAGTGTACCCTCTTTGTAAGTAATATAATGGCCTTTCTGAGATCACAGTTGTATTACAATGTATTATAAATATCTACCTTTAAAAATTGATTTAATTTCACACTAGCCTAAAAAGATTCCAAGCCAATGCACTTAGCATAGTAACCGTATATTGTACTTGTCTAGAATAATTTTGTATTTTAAATTGTTCCGTAAGGATTCAATGCACAAACCCTTTAGAGTCAGCAGATTTCATTTGGCATTGAATGGATACTAAAACGGATCTCTGAATAAATACTTCTCAGAAGTTCGTATTTTTTACTATAGAATTACAAAAGCATTACAGATTTACATTAGAAATCATTCAATGACCATTTATTTTTAAACAACTATATGTTAATACACTGATTTTCTGTTTCATTTTATAATTTATCCTTCCTCACAATATGAGAAACTACACAGTGGAATGAAATTCTTCCTTTTGAAGTCAATGACCAGCAGCAACTGACTTCAGATATGTCAGAACTTGATTTGTTGTCTGTCTGTTCTATATTAGTTAGCTCTTTTTCCTTCATTTTGGTGTGTTATAGCCATAATAGAACGTAACACACCCATTGCAGGCAAAAAATTTGTGTAAAATGTTATATATGTTTTGAAATGGCACTTTCTGCATTATTCTGATGTTATACAATGTTTAATTTCATGACTTCTCTGAAATTAAAATGAGTATCATGCAATTAAAAAAAAATAAAAAAATCCAAAGTGCTTAGTTGTTCGACTTCTCCAATTTTTTTAGGATTGCAATTTTAAGATGAAGGTGGAAACAGGAACTTACCTACTTGGTACTTTGGGTAATAAGTTGCCATTTGTCCACTACTGCATGATTGTCTCTTTAGCCTTTTTCTTATATTTGTATCAGTGGTCTCCCATTGTGGACTTTTTCTTTTGTTTATTCTGATAAGAACTTCAGAACTACCAGCAGGATTATCATCATGGTTTACACCACTACTTAATTTTCTGCCGTGGTCCAGCCTTTCAGTCACTTTAGAAGAATTAGATCCTTTAGATGTTTCCATTTCATTTTCTTGTTTCTTTAATGCATTTTGCTTAGAAGAATGGGACCTTAAAAGAGGATGTCTTTTTTCTTCCGTATAGGCCTGACTGCTTTTACTTTCAACAGCTTCAGGAGAATAAATGGCATTATTTAACTTAAATGAATTGTGCTGCTCAATATGGTTGATTTTTCTCAGAAATATTCTACAATCTTTAAAGGTTTTGGCTTTCCAAGTATTTTGAAACAGTTTATCTTGGCTTTGTTCTTTCCTAATGTTTTGTTGGCAACAAATTGTTCCATTTGTCTCTGCATGTGACTTAAGTATACTTGCTAAACCAGGATGTGGGTTAAAGTCAGAAGATCCCATCATCTGTTGAACAAATGCATCTCTGGCTTCATTTTCAGTTGGCAAGAGGCTACTCTGAGATTCTACCAAAGTCTGAGTGGGCTGGACTTCTACTGTATTTTTTTCCTGGAGCTTGAGTATTTCATCATTGGTTTCCCCACTTGTACTTTTAAACAACTGGCTTTGGCAAAAGAACTGTAAGTTTTTCTTTTTTGATTTCCAGCCTCCGGGAGCCTGATTATAGAGCTTTTTCGTTTGTCCCCACCTATCACGCGGTAACTTCTTAAACTCGTTTCTTTTTAATCTGGCTAACGAGAAATTGCTTTTCATATTTAAGACTGGAGACCTCACCATGTTATGCAATATTTGTAATTTCCCTGCTGGTTTTGAAGGAGAGGATAGTGCAAACTTTTTAAAGTGCTTTCTGAAAGGGCAAGTACTAAGGTCAGATTGTTTAGTTTCCATCTTTATCTCTCTCGTACTAACTACTTCTAAAGGATTGCGAGCATTTGCCTTCCTCACTAGAGAGAGAGACTGTGTTTCTGTAGTTTGCATAAACCAGGTGCAGAGTTCATTCATATTACACTTTTTCTGAAAAAGCATTTTTATAGGTGATGTTTCAAATTCTACAAGGCAGGAGTCTAAAGGGTTTGACATTTCAGTATTACAGTCTTGTTCAATGGGATCCCTTTTTTCACATATACATTTATCGAACTCATTTCCCCCCACTCGCAACCACGTATTAGTTATCCGTTCAAATCTATTATTTAGTTCTTCCAACAAAGTGTCACTTGAAGCGGAAGTAGCCCACCACCTGAGCGAGGGATTCGAGGAAAAAATGGGATCTGATGATACTTCATTGATGGGCCCAAGTTCACCATCCTTAAGATCCTTTTTTGCATTTCCTGAATTTCTCAGTTCTGAGGTATCTTGGGATGCTGTGCTCCGATTTGATTGCCTGCGTTTTTCCTTTCGATCTTTAGCTTTTTTCAAATGGAGTTTGTAAGATTTATGTAGTAAGGCACTTCTACAAGTTAATGCACTAGACGATGCTAATGAGTGTAAAAAATGCAGTGAGGGTTTTCTGTCTCTAGCAGAATGTCTCAATGGAATTTCACGTTTTCTTGACACTGTTGTCATAACATTGTTTGTTCCATCCTCTCTAGAATCTTTCTGCATGCTCTTTACTTGACCCATATTATTGCACAGTTGATTTTTTCTCTCCTGTGGTATGTTTTTGTCTAACACATTCTGCTGTTGTAAAGGAGCCAAGCAGTCGCTAATACTCACTTTTCTCTCCTGAGGTGAAACTCTATTAACAGTCACTGATATGCCAGAGATTTTTACTTTTGCTGGTCTACCAGGTTTTCGAATGGTGGTTAACGGTTTCTTAATTGGCCGTATGATATTACTGCAAGGATGTGGTGATGCCAGGTTACTCTTGATAGGTCTGACATAGTCATAACCAGAGACCTCGCTTTCAGTAGAAGAATTCTGTAAGGCTTTTACTATTTCATTCAAAGCATTTTCAGTTTCTGCATTGTGCCTCACTTTGCTGTGGTCATTGGCAAAATTAGAATTAATGTGTTGTGCGGGCAGAATGCCGATTACATTTAGATTACCTTCAGAAACATGTCTCTTAGTTCTTCTTGACCTTCCAAAAACTACTGTCACAGTAATGTTTTTGTTGCTGTTAACTTCTTCCATTACCGCTGCACCAGATTTGGTACCTTTACCATCACTGCTAAGTCCAGATCTACATTCTGTGCTTTCAGTCACATCTATTTTTGGTTTTGGAGGCCGTCCAATAGGTCTCTTAACCTGTTTAACAACTTGAGGACCTATTTTCTTTGGTCTGCCAGGTTTTCTTTTCAAAACCGATTCACTGCTGCTGCTTGATTTCTCCACAACTTTGTCATTTTGTTTCGAGTCAGTTAAGTTAGTTTCACCAACCGGACAAGAGCTTGTAATTGCTTCCGCATAAACACAACTCGACTCTTCCTTGGTATCATTTTCATTGTAATCACAATCTTTGACACAGATTGCACGAGGAGGATCTCCTGTGGCCTGCTTGTCTAACAAAGTGTTTGCATGCCTCTGAAACAAACAAATATCTGTGCTTCCTTTCGAAGATGCAGCTGCAGATGTCAAAGTATATTTGACTCCTTCACTACTACTAACCTCTGAAACAAACATAAGCTTAATAGGACTAGAGTAGTTTAAGGGAGATGAGATCTCCTCAGCTTCTGAAGTTGTATGCAAGTCCCCATTATTGGAAGTTGAACTGGATGAACCAAAGGTTAGAGATTTTAGAAGGCCATCATTAATTTCTTGATCTATAACCATTTCTTGTTTGTTTGTTGTCACACACACAGTTTTGGTTTTACTGCCACTTGGCACATGTGAATGCGGAAGGAAGTTTTGTCCTGTATATCCCATTTCACTCAGAGTGAAAGGTAAGCCTCTTCTAGCAGCTGGGTTCATAACCTGCTCATAAGCATTATCTTTTAATTTTTGGCTTATTTTGTAACTATCCAGCAATGAGTTATTAGTCTTTCTGGCTAAGTTTATTGTATCTTCTAAACGCTCTACAACAACTTGCAGATTTGTGTCTCTCACAATTTTGCTTATATTTATATCACTGCATCTTTCAGCATGAAGTTCTTTATTTATTCTCATTTTTTCCAAACTTTCTAAAGACTTCTTTGCATTGGATGACTTTCTAAATACAATATTGTTTGTTACATACACTGAGTACCACCCAGGAGGCACAATGTTACGTTTAGTTCTGCTCAAGATTCCATTACTCTCATCCTTTAGAGGAATCTGATCAGTCTCTTTTAAGGTTGCACAATCTCCTTGTGTTTTTGTGAGTTTCGGCTGGCTGGCTGCAACAGCACTGTTTTCTGAAAGAACTAGAAAGCCGGAGCTGGTTGGAAAATTAGTAAGAGGTAGTTTGAAAGACTCTGTTTGGCGTACTGGAAAGCACATTGGTTTGGTTTGGCAATTCAAGCATGGATTACTTTCAAGATGTTGCAAAGCCTCATCTTCTACCACAGTACAGCTGTGTCTTTTGCTTGGATATATTTTATCAAGATGTTTTGTAGATTTCTTTGCATTTCTCTCAGAAATTGACTTTTTTCTCACAAGAGTTTCATCAAGGCTTGCAAGCTCCCTCTTGATTTGCAAAGACTGTCGCCGAATGAATGGTGAATCAGGAGAATTATACATTGCAAATAAAGTTTCCTGACGCTTGCGAAATCTTGTTTGGATAATGTTATTTTCCATTTGTTTATCATGTTGGCGAAGTAATTCCATAAAGCTGTAATCACTTGCCTTAGCATTATGCAAAAGAGAGGTTATGAAGTCTCCTAATTTGACATCATTTTCTGGTGCCCTGTCACTGCTAGAAAGTTTTACAAGATTTGTTGCTATATCTGTAGTGTCTATTGATTTTAACTTTTCGTTAATGCGGTCCATTAAATCTTGAAAAATGGCAGAATGTTCACCTTTCTCAGACATCTCAGAATTTATATAGTAATTGTTGCTTTCTAGGTCTGTAGATAGCAACGTTCCATCTGAATGTTCGGTTTCTCTTCCTCTGCATGTTTTACCTGCATATTCCAATTCTCCTTCGCTTCCTTCAGCTGGCAAGAGGGATGGAGGCTGGTTGATGGATATTTCAAGCTTGTTATTGTCTAAAGTTGGAAAATCTATAACTGATCCATCCGATGATTCAAATTCTTTACTCTGTACAGGTGATAGTGGAGGCGGTGATGGGCTGCGAGATCTATTTGAATTTTTAATGCTGTTCAAGAGATCACAATCCTTAGTTGAATAAGTACCTGCTGCTGCTTTCCCAGAATGCCTGTTACAATTTTGCGACTGTTCAGCACAATACTTATGAGAACTACATGCTTTGTTCACCATTGTCTTAATACATCCAATTGCTACAGCTTGGCATGACAAAGAATGGAAATCTTTAATACAGACAGACAGAGGTGGTAAACAAGTGTTTGGTCTTTGATTTTGTAAACAGCACCTTTTTGTCAGCATATGTCCATTGCAATTGCAAAATGAAATGTTAACATCCTCTTCAGTAAGGGAACTGGGAGGTTCAGAGTGGACCAAATGTGTTTGCTTGCAACTGCAAACTATAGGAACGTTTTCATCTTGTATTAAAAATTTTAACATAGCCAAAGTCTGTTGCCAGTGATATGAACAAAAAGACTCCAAAACCTTGTTTAAGGTTGATTTTCCTTTTTCCAAATTAGCTGTTTCCTCTGAATTTGCATCAGTTGTTGAGCTTGAACTGAAAATGAAAACAAATCAAAACAAAATATAAATTACAGTAAAACACCATATCTAATGTTTGTTACAATGGTTAAACTCAAGCCTAAAAATCTGAAGTTTGCAAAACAGTTCTGTTCTATTTGCACTATTCAATCATACTTGCCAGTGTCACTAACAATGATGTGCATCTTATTTATAGAAGCGATAGTCCTACCATAAGAAAAATAATTACGAAGAAATTAAGGGACAAAAAGAATAGTCTGAAACAGCTTCTTGTATCTAAATGCAATTACAATAACGTTAACTTTCTGATATTTCAAACTACCTTAGTAATGAACGAAGGAAAACCTCACCGTGAACCTGGTACGCTTAGTGTTACTCCCATTTCACACACTGAGGCACAGAGAGGGTAAGTGCCTTGCCTGAGGTCACAATTCAAGGTTGTGGCAGAGGCAAGAATGGATCCAGCTCTCCTGAATCCCACCCTAAGATATTCATATACCAAAGTGTATCGAATGCTCTTCAGGATACTCTTAAAGATCCTTCTGAAGACATTTTTATTTAAATATTTATTTTTTAAAAATACTTAATAGGCTAACAGAAAATGGAAAAAATAGCCACTTACTACTGTTACTGTTCTTTGCAGATAAGTTTCCCTTCTAGTATTTAAATAAAATGCAGTGGTGCATCACAGGCTCTTCATTGCAATATATTACACACACATACACACACACGTGCGCACGCACATACACACACACACACACACAGATTCCCTCATTAAACAGAAACAGAGGTAATCACCACTGGAATAAATAACTTCTGTGATAAAGATTAATATTCTTTAAATCTCAAATACAGGGTAGGCCTATATCTAAATAAGACTTCTGAGCAGTTGTTCTCAAAGATATTAATTCAAAATAAAGGAACTTATAAAATACTACCTTAACTATTTAATTCTTATAAGTTATTAAAACTAATGTCACTACTTACCTAATCAATCATTTATATTGAAAAGCTGAAAATTTCCCATGGTAGAAATTAATACAGATATTTCTTCAATTAAATACAAAATCCTTATGCTGGATAGCAACTATCAACAGATAGTTAACATTTCAAATGTTTTACTGAAACCAATTGCATGCGCAGAAAATGTTACAAGAATTCTGTTTTAGAAAAGTATGTATTGTTTAAACATATCACCAAACTCTGAACATGACACTAACTTTTTGCCCTACTATTATCTCCTATAATTTTTTTGCATTTAAGCCTGTACTTTGGAGAAATTTCATTTTGATTTGGTTTACAACTGTATTGATCAAGGAACAAATTTAAAATTTAATATGTTGTATTTATATGAAGTCATCTATTCATTAATTAGATCATACCCAATGTTATTAGCATCAATAATAACTTTCAGATTCAGGTTTCTTACTGGAAGTTATACATTCAAATTTGTATTTTTGTTGTCCCACGCAGATTTTAAAGTTTAGAGCTTAAAACCAGCCAACTATGCTTAATAATTCCTTATGTTTTCTCCTTCTCCTCTAATATTTAGTATGAAATGGTATCTATTAAAAATCTAGCATCTAGATGATATTAATTCACAAAAGAGCAAGATAATTATATGATGGCGCTAGTTGAAACTGCAATTGTTTAAACTGAAATAACTGAAGCCTTAATAAGAAAAATACCCCCTTTTACTTGCAATTTACTTGCCATTTAAAGTAAAACCAGCTTTATTCAAGGGCATGTCATTGTCAGGATTTAACTGTTTTTGAAATGCCACTACACTGAGAAGAATCGGAGTGTTACTCAGTCCAACAAACTCAGGAGTCACAAAGTGTCGAAATGTATCGCTACACTTGTGAAAACAAAGCTTATCCTAGTAACACAGTTATGGGTAAAAACTAATTATCCTCCCTGCTACCACAACTTTAAATAAATAATGTTTTGAAAGGCTAGACAGAGAAAAAATGAACATGGCACTAGGTTTTCAATATTTTGTTTGTAAATCACAGTAAATTTGTTAAAATACTGACTTGCTAAAAAGATTAATATAGTACAGTCTTTTTAGACTGAATCTTAGACAGCTGCTGTTTAGACTTACGAGGTACGTCTAATGGAGCTTCACTGGAGAGCTTTAATTGTAGAGAACCTGTATCCATAACGCTATTTAAAATATGCTCACTGCTGGAAGAAACTTCCAGAGACTAAGAGCCTTCCTGAAGTCAGTTACCAAAATTTCCAAAGGCCTCAAAACTGCTTTGAATTTGCTATGTGGAGATCAACCTGCTGTATGAAGTGATATGCTGGTTATCACAGACATACTGGATGTTCTTCTAACACAATTTCTTTCCTGGTTATCTACCCTTGTGTAACATCTATAATCTGCTTTCCTTAGTGTGGGTTAGTTTCTAAACCTGACAGACAACTTAACTTCATCTATGCTATTGTAATAATACCACGCTCCAAATGATCTTCCAAGTTTGTGAAAATACATCAACCCTTTACTCGGTCGCCATTTGGGAACAGAACTTACTAGGCAAAAAAATTAAAGCGTTAAAGCAACATATTTTCTTTAAAGTGTCTCCCTATAGAGATGTTTATTTAAACAAACTACATTTTAGTAGCTTTTCAATACAATTATGGAATTATATTTAAGTTTTCTGTGACTCCTTCCTATAGAAAGCCCTTTAAATTTGTGTTGTCACACAGTAGTTCAGACTATCCTCAAAATAAAAGGCTTAAACAATAATTCCATAGAAGGAAGAGTTATCACTTTCACAACTGCATACTTCCTTCACAGAGCAGTCTTTCACTTCCTACAAATCACACACAAAGAGATGGCTAGAGTGCATGGGTAGGAAATGGAGGGGTTGAGAGGTGAGAGGATCAACGCGCTGCTCCCCCAGTACCTTTTGTGCACACTATCTCTGGAGACACAAGTTAAGCATGGAATGACATTATTTCCCTGCTGGAGAGCAGGGGCAGTTAATACCATGGAGCCGGGATTGACTGGAGTCCAAAATCGTCAAAAAGGCTAAGATGTGATAAAGTTACGTACTAGCCTTTCAGCATACCATTTTATGTCTAAAAAAGTAAACCTTTGCCTCCTCCACAAATCAAAAAAAACCAAAACACCACACACCAAAAACCAAAAAACCCCAACAAACTATCAGGAAAGAGCTCTATCAGAGGACTCCCAAAAGATTTCCTTCCCTAACATTCTACCCTCTGTTGCCTCAGGCACAGACAAGACAGATCAATCCAGCAACTTCTTTGCAGACTGGGAACAGGAACAAAACTGGGAACAGAACATCCTTTCAAGTACTCATATGAACAGCATAGAACTATTACAGAAATATGAATTTAGCTTATAGAAATGTTTGTTTTCTGAAGTTACTAAGTAAATAAACCCTTCAAAAAAGCTATTATGATCTGTAATATATAATAGATAATTTTTAGCTGCAAACTGAAGGATGTAACTGTTGTAAAATTAGTTTTCCAAATTTCTTCGCATTTATGAGTAATGCATCAATTCTGAGAAATCATCCTTCCTTAAAGCTGCTGTTTCTGATATATAAAATTCTCATAGTAACTTAATTGTTACGTGCTTAATTTGTACAGTTCTCGATCTTATGCCACTGCTAATGAACTTATGCCTCAGGAGTAAGTCAAATGAGTCAGTGTACAGGTTTTTGTTTCTTTCTTTTTTTTTTTACTGAATGAGCAAATCAATCACACATCAGTGTTGTAAATTTATGTGCAAAAGCATTGAAGTGCTTTACTACAAATTACAACGTAGAAACACGTTAACTAAACAATTAAATTCATACAATCAGATTTAGGAATATAACAACACAAAGAAGAAACAGAATTACAGTACATTTACAACACAAGACAAATACATGGAATTCATTAGAAAATATTGTAATAAATAATTCATGAATTATAGTGCAATTGATTTATGCATAAATATAACTAATTGCCTAAAAATCAGTTGTTAACAAAAATCTGTCAAAAATCAAGGCAGCCACAGAGTTTTACTAAATTACTGCGACAATGGAAATACTGCAATTAAAAAACAAATACAAGTATTTGTACTGTAAACAACTAAAAAAATCAGTCTCACTAAAGTTAATATACAATTTAATATAAAATTGTCGTTAGCTACCAGAAATGGTTTAAACAGCTTTACTGAGCAGTAGTTCTAAAAACAGAGGCACTGTTTTTTAATATAAAATACTTGAGAAACATTCAAATAAGTAGAAAGCATGTAGGGCTTGCTTTCGCCTTCATTTAAAATTCTGCTGAAACAGGAATTTTCAGAAATTGTCAATTACTAAGTAGTGACTGGCAACTGAATTTATAAAACAGTTCAAAATGTGTAATTTAAATGACATTTAATGGAATACATAGGGGTTGGGGAAGGAGAATCTACACATTTCCCTGCCTTTCCTTAGTTGTGTAATCAAAGGTTAGCCTAATAATTAGAAACAAATAATTCTGTTCCTTTAAACACTTACAGGTTGAGTATCATCTATAAACTATCAAAAAATATTTTAATATACTATTTCTGACCAAAAAATAAATACAAGTACTAAAATGTTGAAAATTAATTATAATATTACATACAAAACTACTGAGTACTGTTAAGTCAATAGTAAAATGATCCCTGATTTTATGAATCCTGTTAACTTTTTGGTCAGGTCATCTTTTAAATGATATAAAAAGAGTACTGTAACTTGCCTTCAGTATAAACTTCTGACTCAAATTTATAACATTGTCTGAGGAGTAGAAAACATCAGTATGGTACAAATATTAGGCAATGTATTGAAGCCCAAAATTTTTGCAAGTAAAACTGTATAAAGACAGATCTTGAAACATTTGAAGTTTTCTCAACTTCATTTTTCAGAGGGGGTATATTCATAAATTAATCCTTCTGGCCTTCACAAAATATGGCTTAATTCTTTTAAAATGAAAGATGACCCTGACATCTGCTGTTTTGTGACCTCCTTGTTATCAGGTACAGTTCTGCTTAAAAAAAGGATTCATTCTGTAATATGCAAGTAAACCTTAATCACTGAAGAAGATTCAGTATAGATCTGAGAGACCAAAGAACTGAGACACTGGTTGTGCAGTTTCAAAGGACTATTCCGTTTTAAAATGGAAGTTGTTATTTTTCAGTAGAGTTAATAAATACAGGCTAGATTTTGCCATCAGTATTGGAGTATGCTCTCCACTGAATTTAATGGCAAATTTACTTATGAATGAAATTACCCGATGTAGCCCATATGAATCTAATGTCCCGTTTCCTTTAGATAATTAACCTATATACATGCAAATTTAAGTGGGGGAAAAAAAAATGTCTTTTTCTATGCCAAATTAGATGCATACAGAAAAAATTACATTTTGAGAGGAAAAGGGCGTTGATGTTCAGTATTGAATGTATGAAGCAAGCCCCCATTCTTCATATGTAGACATATGCTTTGTGATATTAGACAAAAAAATTAAGTATGATATAAAGTCCAATGTGAATACTTTAAAATCACGTAAAAACTGCAATATGAAGGTAATTGGTCTCCCTTAAGTTCTATTAAAAGTTACGTATTTAAAGTGAACTGCCTAACTTCTAACTACCAAATTTATAAAGAATTTATATTATCGAAAGTTCAAAACAGCTTCATTGTTTAATATTTGTATTTCTATCAAGACCCTGAACTGCAAATTTGGTTATTAGCAAAATGATAATGTAACTTGGTATTCATTTTGATAAACTGAAAATGTTTTGAAATGTCACAGCAGCAAATACATTACAGTTACAGTGAGGTTTTTCAATAGGAGTGTGACACAATCCTTAAATAAATTTTAAGTAGTCATAACATCAACTAACCAGCACGTTTAAACAAAAAAACCCAAACAAACCCAAACCATTCTCAAGCTCATTCTGTGCATATTATGAACATGCTCTAAGTTGCATTCCAACTCTCTTTTTAAACCTTACAAGTCACCTTATTTGTCAAACTAAAAAGGAAAATTATGTTAAAGTTTAAATTATTTTATGCTCTTAGTACTCCATCTTATTTCATATTTAATAATTCTATAACTACAGTAATTTCTCAGATTTCATAAGTGTACACTTTGTAAACACCAATTTCTTTCTAAAACCAACAACAAAATTTTCTTAAAATGATAAAAAATGCAGTTTATGCCTGCTAAACACACATTTTTAGTAATGAAATGTTTTTCTTACTTGTATTGGATATTTAAGTAATGATGAACTCTTTTTTCTTTCACAGAATGTACTATATCCTACTAATACTTCACAAATCCACTTCCTCGTGAGGAACTAGCTTTTCAAAAAAATCCCTTGACTTGTATGATCTGAGTTACTTACAATTTATGGCAAGTATTCTGTGAAGTATAAAAGTCTGCTAACCCTTGGTTGTGTATTTCCATAATAAGATGGATTATTGAATGGGTACAGTGGTTCTTCACCAATTAAAAATTATGCTTCACATGACAAATACTTGTTTTCCCAAAACATCTTTATGCTATTGACTACTAAATAAAACCTGAATCTTTTCACCTATTTATACAAGGATTATATTAAATACACACTATCAGAATTAAGTGAGCAATTCTATAATTCTGTCCACAGTGAAAACCCTGAATAAAACTATTTTTCAAAAGGCATGTATGTGGTTTTTGAACTGTATAATTTCACGTCTTCTGTCAGAGTGAGCATATGTATTTCTCACACAGTGTGTGTATATAGACATACATACACACACACAAAACAATTCGCTAACAATTATTCTACACAGGCTTGCTACTATTTTTGCAGCTGCCAGTCCCTGAATCTGTCATATTAAATAAGCCAGTATCTGGTAATCGGAGTTTCTTCTTCGGCGGAGTCTTCAATGTTCCAGATCTTTCTTTTACTTTATATTCTAAAGTGCTGTGAGGTACCCCATAAATTCCTTGTGCTTTGGAAACACTCATTTTCCCACTCATTACCATTGCAATTGCTTCTTCCATTATTTCATGATCGTACTGCCGATAGCGGCCACGTTTTTTTCTTGGTTGCTTATTATCTTTACGATCCAAACTATCTTCTGTATTTTCTGAGGTTCCATCTACTGTCCCATTCTTAGCATTAAGACACAAAGGAGAGAGGTCCCCATGCAGAAAGTAGGAGTCAACACTTGAGTGAGTTACAGGTCCAGAACATTCAATTTTGTTCTGTTTAGGGAGTATATTTTTCAATTTTTGAAGAGCTGATCCTTCTAAGACTGAGGAGGTTTTAGAAACGTGGTACATAACATCCAGAAGACCGGCAGTATCAGACTGTGGTTTGGCCACAGAACTTATTCTTAGCTGAGGAATTTTTAATTGTACAGTAGGACTTGAAGTTTCATATTGTAGATTTTCACTTTTTTCTTTAAACTGAGTGACCATTCTCTGTAGAGTTAACTGGTGGAGGTAACTGGAAGCTGTTGGGAATTTTAATTCTGAGGTTTCAAGTAGACTGAGTTTACTTTTTTCTGTGCGCTCTGCTTGAGCTCTTGCCCACAAGGCTACTTTTTGTAGGACTGCACAAGTTTCTTTACTGTCTTTAAATGAATAACTATCATTGAAATCTCGAGTTTTGTTTTTAAAAGGTGCAGGCTTTCCTGCTGGTAAGGCTTCTAAGTGGAGAAGTAAAGTTTTTTGAGGTATGCCATAAAGTATGCCTGCTTTATTTATGTCCAGTGCTCCAGACTGAATGTCTTTCAAAGCTTTTGAGAGCAAACCATCTGCAAACTCAGCACTTCTTTCCACATAGTCCTCTCTGTGTCTGTGTAGTCTCCTGGATGGATGGAATGAAACGATGGTAAACTGATGTATGAGAGACTCTCACACAGCTATGGAAGGGAAGGGTCCACTCCTTTATTATACTCCTTGCTTCGGTAACATCACTGCTTCTGATACTTTTAAGCCTTTGAGATGTGGTAGTTAATGATTATCCTAGCAAAATGTTACAGTTCTGGTAGGACAGCGCGTCAAAAATCATACGGTGGCTTCTACAGCAGCCCTTCCAAGAACTTTATATCCTAGCTCAGTATTTGATAATATTCTCATGTGCTTGCTATATTCCCTTGTTCACATGCTTGCAGAGCAACACTGTTATAATTTTAATTATACAATTAACGTTCCATTAAATACCCAAATCCTGAAGGAGTTTTTGTTAGTAGAAACGTGACGTTACCGCTAAACAAGTAATAAAAGAGTCAACCCCCTCATAGAAAATTTGCAGCAATAAGTACATAACTACACACAAACATCCCAGACTTACACAAAACTAGGCTTACTACAACAATATGATAAAGTGCTGTAGTTAACAAGTCCATTTCAGCAAAATAAAACACAGTTTTAAAAACTTCTAGCCACTAATTCCATCTCTCTACTTACAAAGTCGTATTCATTTTAAAACTTCTTCAGATCAGCAAATTAGTGAAATGCAATTTTACATCATTCAACAAATACTGCTATTGTAGTCCTATTCATAAGAAGTTATTCGGTGAGACGTACAGGTGACAAAAAGGATCCTGCTATGGCTAGTGGATGGGAGGATGCCAAGATCATAACAAAATCCAACAAAACAATGCGTTTCACTAGTTTTGTGGTAGCTTTCAGCAGCTGCAATAACGTTTTTCTTGCTGAATAGAGAAATTTAACCATTTGCCACCACACACCATAGTCAGAACCATGATGTAAGTATAAGTGTGATGATTAAGAGCTCTCTCTCACGCGCGTTTGCTCGCTCTCTCTCATATTAAGGAATATTATAGATAATAGTCATTTAACTTGTTCATGTTAGTTGAAGAATATTTTAAATCTAAATATTAACATGGTCTTTTTTGTCCAAAATTGAAGTTTCCTAAATAAGCTCTGAAAGAATATATTTACATTTTCTTCTACTATCCTATTACTTTTAATGTGTTATGTAATCAATTTTCAGTTCATTTTTAGTAACATGAACTAAAGTTTGGTGATTGTTCTGATAACTTTTCTTTAAACAGAAAAAAAAGGAAAAAGACAAATGAAACATATGATATATACATAGACACACACTTATGAGTGACAAAAATTCTTTCAAAAGCAAAATAGGAACCACACGTGTGTGCCAGTATATACAAATATGTTATGAACATAAAATCTGACTTCAGAGAAGAGAAACCTGGATTGTTTTTTAGATAAGCCGAAGAGAGTCCTAAACGTTGCTTACCCAGACACTGAGTTTTCAGAACACAATGGATCGTATTTTGGTTCGTCCAACCTTGCGCTTTTCTTTGTAGAGAGATCTAGCACTCCATCCCCTGCAAAGAACGAGTAGGGATGACAGCAGTTGCTTAAAGATGATCTCAGAAATTTTGTTAGCAAATGTTTGTACCTGTGGCACAATTTTTAAGCAGTTACTTTATCTTGTAAAATTTCTGACATCTTATTCCTTTAACAATGTCAGCAAATGGTTTTATATATTTGATTTGTAACAAAAATTTTAGAATTAGAATCAAAAATAAACCCATCAGAAATAATAAAATTTAAAAGAAGAATCTGTCTTAAACAGAAACATGCATCTGCTGTCCTAAAAATCACATAAGCATATATATTGCACTGTTTACTTTCAAGGCAACCAACACAAAGTACTTCACATTATTATTAATATTACTATAAGTGTATTCATATTTACATACTGTAAACAAATAAGCCTGATACTGAAGTTAAAACTGACATAACTAAATCATAGGCCTAAAGGATAATTTGGACTACTAGGGATCTCAGGATGTCTCTAGACCAACCTCCTGGTCAAAGCAGGGTCAGCTATGAGACCAGACCAGGTTACTGGATGAGAAAGTAGTACCACAATAACTGGGAAGAGAGCTTGAGCCCAATACAGATTTTTAAGCATGAGACCTATGTCATTAAACGTTCTAACAGTATCTTTACACATATGCCCCTGCCGTCCCCACATATATGTAATAACAAAACTAGAGAAATAGAAAGACCTAAACTGAGGTGGGAGTCTGCTTTGTTAACTTGCTGGCAAATGTTAAATTCAAGATTTACAATTGGCTGTTGAAATCTATGGAGTACTGGAAATAGAAAACCATGTTTTTTTAAAATCCATATTTAAGAAAGTTGAAAATTAAAGAAACTAATTAGCACCTGAAATACTCCTTCTAGTTAAATTTTTTTCTTTTTTTAAAAAAAATCACATTTAAGTTATAGATAAAACCCCTAAATATATTTGATTTCATACCTTTCTTCCTTGGTTCTCTGTTTCAAACTTGGACTGTTTTGTGTGTCTGAGCTCTGTGAATCCAATTTTGAGTTTCAACATCTAGATCAACATTCAACTCTACAAATAACCTTATGCTAGCCCTTTTTACATTAGTGTCATTTTCATCTTAGTGTGTGTTATTTCTAAAACAGCAATCAACTGTACGTATTTTCCCACAGCCTCAGATGCAAACATAAAGCATTGGCTGAATAGTCCCAATGCCAACACTCAAGTAAGTCGTCAGAAAAATTGTTAGGATAGCTCTCCTTTATACCAATACTCCAAAGAAAGAGAGTTTTGTGCAATAATCAAATCCAGCTATTTGCTTTGGACTGTTTATAACAATTTTTGGCTGGTTTTCCCCAACTATGTTTTATTATTTAAAGAAGGGCAAAGAGAGAAAAAGTAGCATTATAAGTCAGCATAATGGGAAAAAATACTTTAAATATGCCACTTGTCAAAAATGCTCCTTTTCTCCTGAATATGTTCCTTTAAAAGTCTTCCTTAACCCTAAGAAAGTTAAAGGAAGGACTAGTTAATGCTAATCAACCTTTCTGATGCAGTGATGTTCCAGAAGGAAAAGACAATTAAAAACACTACAGAAATATTCCACAGGGACTATTTGGCCTACCCAGCTGTTAGGTATTCTGAATCCCTAAGCTCACAATGTCCCCGAGTCCTGTGCAGACAGATTTTGTCTGCTGTGTTCTGTCAGTCATACAAAGTACATCTCCCTTTCTTAAGTGTTTGTGTGTTCCCTTTCACAATAGTTTCTCCATCTTCAGTTGATATTCATAGGCACTATGATAAAAAAAAGTTTATAAGAGATCACTGGACAAAGTCACAGGAGAAAAAAAACACTTTAAAGTTCACAACTCATCAAGTTATGAAGAGCTAATCATCTTTCTGTATTCCATCTACAAAAAAATTGAAGCTAACTAGATTTTTAGGAAAAAAACCTCCCAACAAACAAACAAACCCCGAAGACTCTCACAAGATTCTCTAATAGAATCTAACTAAAATAATTTTCATTTCTAATATTTGAGAATTGACTTTGACAACACAAGGCCACCAATAAGTTGAAAAATTACTAAAAAGAACACAGAACGGGAAATGCTGTCTCCTGAAACAAAATAATTAGATACACTTTAGGCCTCTAAAGGGTAAGCAGAACTGAAGAGTCATTTCAGGTTCAAGACAGTTGGTGCTTCCAACACAGTAAATGTATTCATTCAGTAAGTATATGACGCTTCCCTAAAGACAATGCTTTATGGCAAGATGATCCTCAGTAAAGAGAGTGAAAGAGAACCATGCAAGAAATTTGATGTACATACAAAATACCATATAAAGTCAGAACACACCAAGCTTTTACTCAGTGATTTCACTCAAATTAAAAAAAACAAACAAAAAACAAAAAACCCCACACAACCCAAAACCCCAAACAAAACAACACAAAATTGATGCAGGAAGGGCTGATAAATTAAAAAGATTAATTAAAAATACACAGTAGTTCCTGGGTTTGGTAGATCTTCCTGCTTTGTAGTTAGTATCAATTGTTATTATTATAACAAAGGAGCAGTGGGAAAGTGAGAACATTTGCTATAAAACTTTAAGACATAATGAAATGCTACCTAATGAAATGAACATATGTATATATACACAGCAGAGACATTCACTTTGGTTCATTAGGTACAAGATGAAAAAGTTTGCAAAGAAGCATCCTACAGGTGGACAATGAACCTTGAAAAACTGTTACTTGCAAAGTATGAATAGTTTCTGTTAAACTGAGACAGAACTTTCTATTACTTCTATCAAATCACTCAAAATAGGTATTAAGAACTGAATGACATCAGGAACAGAAAAACCACTCTGTAAGGTGGTTTTAATAAAAGACGTGGAATTACTTCCCTTCTTCAGCTGAACCCATGACTACTAAGATGACAGTCTTCATAAACAATACTACCCAACATTGAATAACACAGAAAAAAATATTAGAAGTTTTTCAGGCCTGCTGCTTGATGGCCTCCTAATGAAGTTATTTCTGTGCAAATTAAATAATTTTCATCTTCAAAGAAATGGCTCAACCTCTGGCCTTTGCTTCGCAGCACCAGATCATCAGGTGCAGCAATACCAAGATATAACTAAGCGTAATCAAAGGTCATCTTCAAAATAATCAGGACCACAATCACTTGAAACTGCTCCAGAGTACTGATGGTAGAGAAGCAGGGACAGAAGAAAAAGTAACAGAAACTGTATGGGTCACCCTTGAGTTCCTACAACTGGTATTTCTGTACCTATTCTAGCAAACTTTTCAGGTTTTTTTCTGGGTTTCCGGAAACCTCTCACTATGAGAGGCTATTATGAACCGCCTTACTAGGTCAGACAATCCCCTCTACCCAGTCCGCAGTTTCCAGGCATGGGCAAAACTCCATTCCTAGCACAGGAGAGCACATCAGCCTGCACGCTACCTGCAGCTCATTCCCCTCCTGCTCCCCCAGTACTGGTATCATTGGATTAGGGATCTCAGAGATATATCCTTGCCTACTCTAGCTTTAGTTCTGGCCTTAGTTCTGTTAGCTGGGAAGTTGTGCAAGACCTATTTTGAACCTAGCGACACTGTCCATCTCCACAACTTCCTGTCACAGCAGTTTCTGATGTTCACAAACTGCTGTGCAAAAGCTGCCCCATATCTATTTTTCCCTTCCAAGAAGTTTCAGTGAGCCCTGCCTGGTTCTAATTTTGTGAGATTCAGTAAATAACAAATCTTCCTTTGCCTTATCCATAATACTGTGGTAAACCTTGATAAGATTTTTCATAGTAAAAAAATGACACTGTCTTGCCTTCAACAACTTTCCTGATGATGCCTTGCCTTTTGCTGGTTATTTCCTGTGCTGCTGCACACGGAAACAATATTTTCAGAAAACTGTTGGAAAGAATGACAAAACCTTTTATTAATTCTTAACTACTGCTTTGACTAGCCCCCTTTTGCTGACCAGATGTACTATTTTGTAAAATGAAAAACTGCCAGATGAAAAGTATATAGCTATATATACTATCTGGACTTCTGTAAGACCTTTGACACAGTCCCCCACAACATCCTGCTCTGTAAATTGGAGGGATGGACTTGATGGGTGGACTGTTTGGTGGATGAGGAATTAGTTGGATGGTTGCATCCAGAGGGTAGCAGTCAATGGCTCAATGTTCAGATGGAGATCGGTGACAAGTGTTGTCCCACAGGGGTCCTTATTGGGACCAGTACTGTTCAGTATTTTCATCAATGACATAGACAATGGGATCAAGTGCACCCTCAGCAAGTTTGCAGATGACACCAAGTTGAGCAGCGCAGTTGTTACACCTGAAGGGCAGGATGCCATCCAGAATACCTGGACAAGCTTGAGAAGTGGCCCTCTACTCTGCTCTGGTGAGAGCCCACCTGGAGTACTGCATCCAGCTCTGGAGTTCTCAGCACAGGAAAGACATGAACCTGTTGGAGCAAGTCCAGAGGAGGGCCACAAAAATGATCAAAGGGATCAAACACCTCTCCTATGAGGACAGGATGAGAGAACTGGGGTTGTTCAGCCTAGAGAAGAGAAAGCTCCAGAGAGACTTTACTGTGGCCTTTCAGTACTTAAAGGGGGCTTATAAGAAAGATGAGGACAAACATTTTTGCAGGGCCTGTTGTAATAGGACAAGGGGTAATGGCTTTAAGCTAAATCAGGGAAGATATAAAGATATAGACTACATGTAAGAAATTTTTTACTATGAGGATGGTGAAACACTGGAGCAGGTTTGCCCAGAGAGGTGGTAGATGCCCCATCCCTGGAAACATTCAAGGTCAGGCTGGACAGGGTTCTGAGCAACCTGATCTAGCTGAAGATGTCCCTGCTCATTGCAGAGCGGTCATACTTGATGACCTTTAGAAGTCCCTTCCAACCCAAACTATTCTATGATTCTATGTATTGGGTACCCATGGCAAGGTCTTGGCAGCATCTGTGAGGAGAGGCCAGGGGCTGCCCTGTGCTGGACACAGACATTTCTAGGCAGTTCCAACAGACCCACTGCAAGGCACCGCTAAGTCCAGCAGACATTTGGGGGGAACCTAGTCAAGAATGGGCAAAAAGTGCTGGATGTAGAGAGAAAGGGAAGGGAAAAAAAAAAAGGAATGAGAAAACAGCAGAGAGAAGCCCAATGGCAGAGAGAAACCATTAGGTACAGACTGTCGACACTCCACACTCCTTCCCCTTGGACCACAGAGGGGGTGGTGGTCACAAGGGAATGTGGAGTGAAGCTGAGCCTGGGGAAGGGGGGAAGGAAAGGTGGTGTTGTACTCTTTTTGTTTCTACACTATCTGAACTAATAATTAAATATTTATATTAATAGGCAATAATTTAAGTTAATTTTCTGCAAGCAGAGTCTGTTTTGCCCACAATAGCAAGCAGTAAGCAATGACCATGTCCTCATCTCAACTCACAAGCTCTCTTTCCTGTTCTTCCCACTTGCTCCCCATGCCATTGAGGGGGAAGCAAGCGAGCATCTGACAAGGAGCTTGGCTGTTAGCCACCATGGCAGCCAAGGAGGAAATAAACACCTTCAAGGAGGTAGCCTTGAACACCTCCAGGGATTGGGCATCTACAACTTCTTCAGTCACAGTGACAAAACTACAAGATAGCTGTAGAAAGTTCATGCAGCAAAATGTCACAAATTGCCATCTACCTTCTGATGTCTTCAAGTCTGTAACAGATCAATGAAACAAGAAAATCTACGCAAATTCTCTTGCATTTTTCTGCTATGTTTACACACTGTCATTGTTCCTAGAAGACAGAGCAACAAGAATAAGCTTGTGTAGCTAAACTAACAGATTATTTATTTGTACAGCCTATACTTCTGCCTCTTGTAAGTCACTTTGCTCAGCAGCTTGAGAGTGATCAACTGTCCCATATCTATCAGCGGAAAGAAGCCTCTGCACCTAAGTTAGCTGCTGCTGAGAACGCTCTCCAAAGATCTAGCATCATGACTGCACAAGAAAATAGTAAGTTGCTGCAGGATACTCCAAGACTGTTCCTCTCTCAATGTTTTATTTTGCAAGGATGCTGCTTTTCCATTGGCTTAGTTTAGAGGACAGGTAATGTTGCAAAAATACACAATACCACCCTTTTTTTGTTAAATGCAGTGCACACAAAATAATTTTTCTTTCACTAGACAGAGTGACCTTTTCAAAGTCTGAAAAGTCTTAAAGTTACATGGGTTAGGAAAAAAGAGTAAGATAAAAGCATTACTGGAGACAGTTGCTTCTAAGTGACTGACAGTGAAGTAACTGTCTGATTAGTTACCAGCAAGGTGCACAGGAATTAAAGCACCCTGCTAAGTTACCATACTTCCACATGTAGAAGAAAGCAGAACATAATTTGGGACTCTGCTATCAGTCAGATGCCAGCTAGACCTACCTGGATGCCAGTGCTTAAATACTCAGTACTAAATGATTCAGTACCAGGGGTGCCAGCAGCTAAACTCCCACCCAGCCCCTCTCTCACTCCTGCCTCAACAGGGGTGGGGAGAAATTAGATAAGGGTCATCAAGATATATACAGGGAGATCACTTACTAGTTACCATCACAGGCAGAACAGACTTGGAGAAAATTAATTTATTGCAAATTAAGAGAAAATTGGATAATGAGAAAGGAACAAAAATTAAGCACCTCCCCACCCCACCTTTTCTCAGGCTCAACTTCACTCCCAACTCCTCCACCTCTCTCCCCAGTTGTACAGTCAGTACAATTCCTCTCTACAGCTCCTTCCTCCTCACACTTTTCCCCTGCTCCATTGTGGGTTCTCCACAAGTCACGTTTCCTTCAGGAAATACCCAGCTGCTCCAATGTGGGGTCTTCCATGGGCTGCAGTGTGAACATGTGTTCCAGGAGCTGTACAGGAATACCTGCTCCACCATGGTCCTCTCCATGTGCTGCAGGGAAATACTTGCTCTGGTGCCTGGAGCACCTCCTTCCCCCTCCTTCTCTGACCTTGTTGTTTGCTCTGCTGTTTCTCACTCCTCTGCATGTCTGTCATTTTTGCTCTTTCTGAAATCTGCTTTCACAGAGGCACCACAAACCTCACTGATGTGCTCCACTTCGGCCTGTTGTGGGTCTGTTCCAGAGCTGGCTGTGCCTAGCTCAGGGCGGCCCCTGACCTCTTCTATAGATAGCCACCCCTGCAGACCTCCCCAACTACCAAAACCTTACCATGTAAGCCCATTACACAGGGGTACCAGGTCTGGAAGTGTCAGACCAGAAAATTTTGGGAGTACTTCAGAGATGTCCCACAGATACTGGAAGAAAGTAAGAAGCTTTCTTAAATGAAGTCAAGATCATTTGGACATCTTCAGTGGCAGAATCTTTTTCCAGTATAGAGCTAGTAGTACTTAGCTCGGATCTGCTCCATGCAAAAAAACGGTTCTAGTGATCTGAAAAGTAAAGCTTACTCCTTCCTCTCAACTTAGAGTCCAAGAATCATTGCCATAGCAAAGGAACAAGACTGTCTATTTTATTATTTAGATCATTCATTTTAAAGACTAATACTGTAAATACAAAGCACCTACCTAAACAGAAAATGAGCCTGAAGTATTTATATTTAGGTCATTATCTACTTCAAAGGATTTGAATTAAAAAGATTTCAACTTCAAGGATCCATCAGAGCAATGTACAAATTTGAACTTCCTACTCCGTTACTGCCACTTCATTTGGAAATTGTAACAGGAATTATAAACAGCAATTAATAAAAAGAGTTGCACGACAGTTAAAAGACTACTAAGAAGGGAACCACGGCATAGCTTTTATGAGTCTCCAGACTCTTAGACACAGCATAATGTATTTTTAAAAATTATCTAATTTAAAAATTTCACAATTTCCCACTGTAAGCATGTAACACTTCAATATACGCAACATTTTTTTTGGAAAAGGACAAAAGTGAAGGGCAGGTAGAATAATAATACATTTTCCCTGACAACAGCTAATTGAAAGAACTTTTAATGAATCACTGCACCTAGAACACAATGCAAATAAAAAGAGCAGGCTGACTTTTTCCATCTTGATCTTATTTGCTTGTGTTGCTACCACTACAGTAGAAAGTGAAGATAGCTCAAAATTGCTACGTTCGTGGGAAACAGGAAGTGCCATACAGCTTCCCTGGTAGATTAGAAATCTTTCTCCAGCTACAGTCTTGTTTCAATACTTCCTCTCAATTCAGTAGCTCTAAACTTCACAGTAAGACTAGTATCTACCACGCACTCCAGCAAACATGGCAGTGCAAGTTTTGAGAATCTACAGTATCTTGCACAGTATACAAGTTTTACATAGTAAACTATTATTTTAGCCTCAGATGTTCTGATGAAGACACACAGTTCTAAACTTGCCGTCTACCCTCATTGTAAGAACAATTCAAGTGATAAAAAAAAAAAGACTGAAATACCTAAATCTCTCTATACTTCAAGGTTTTTTTTGGACAAAAGATCAATGGATTTTTAAATAGCTGAGGGTGGCAGCAGAACTTTCTTCCGGTCCCTGCCCTATTCACCCTCTGCCTTGCCTTTCATTCCTCAAGGATTTATTTGGGTTCAATGAGGACCAGAACCTGTCTTTGGGGACTTTGCTCCCTTAGGAACATTTTAAACTAGTTCCTCTTTATAACCAGCTGTTGAAGTAAGCAACAGGCTACAGTGCTGATATCAGTAAAGTACTTTTTATTACCCTCGCAAAAAAAAACCAAACCTGCTTCAACCTGGCCTATTAGAAATCTCTAAAATCTGTAATTCATCCACAGCAGAGGAATGTCAAAGCACAACAGATATTTTCTCAGGATTTAATCTGCACAAGGTATTCGCTAAACCCAGGCATGAACTGGTTTCTGCTGACCACAAAGAATAAAAGCAGGAATTCCACAATTTCTTAATGCTTTTGCTGTCAAAGAGAACAAATGTTTAAAATTTAATCTAGAATAGGTATGTTTAGCAAGGTAAATCCATGCCAGAATTGTTAATTACACACATACAAAATCTGCTTTCTTCTGACCAAGGCACATTTTTTAAAAAGAGTAATTCTGCAGTTCTACCGTCTTTTAACTTTTTTAGTATGGTACATGACATAAATGTAAACTTTTCCCTTTGGTCTGCAGTATTACTGGATTAACATGGATCCTTGTATCTGTGAAAGACAAAAGCTTTTGCCACTGCTTTTAGTTGTGCATGACAGTCATAATCCTTCCTGAAAATTGCTGCTACTCCAAATCAAGTTCAAAGTTCAAAACGCTCTCGTGATTATAGTGTTATCAATTTTAGATAGCAATATTCTTCGAGGCAAAGAAATTATTTCCTTTTTGTAATTGATAGTGAAACAGGCTTTATTTTTCTTTTTCTAGTTTTACTCTCAATTAAGAAACTTGCACCGATCTATAATGACATGAGGTATGGAAATTTCCTCCCAAATTTATTTTCTCTTTCCATCATTCTAATCAGTCTGTATTTAAAGAATCAGTGTCCATGAATTGACACAGACAGAATGACCTTTGCTCTCTGAAATTCCAGTATCTTTCTCTTTTCTCAGAAGGCTTCTTAACAGCCATTTCTTCAACAAAATCTTGAACCACTGTTACCCGTGACAGAGACAGGTGAGGTTGCTTAGATTCAGTATTCTAAAGCTGAGAAATTCCAATGCCACTTATTTAACAGAGGCACTCAGAAATTAGAATATTTATCCACTAACACATAATATGAAAAGTTTTTTAATAAAGAATGTGAGGGTTTTTTGTGTGTGGTGGTTTGTGCGGAGGTTTTTTTGTTTATTTTTTTTTAACAGTTATAACATTTTTATTGGTGTTTAAATGAAAATGTGTGAGTTTATAAAACGTATTAAGTGTTAACCTGATGCAATGCCAATTTTCCTTCAACCTTATTTTAATCACATGGGATAGTTTTCTTTCCTATATACCGATAACTACTTTGGAAAGACAAAACATATAGATATTTGACACAGAATTTTTTTTTTTTTTAAGGGAATAAGATGTAATAAATGGCAACAAAACACATAAAGCAGATACAGAAGTTTACCTTGCTGAGTATTCTGTTCTTGAGTTCGATTCACAGTGAGGTCTAGAGGGCTATCCTGTTCTTCCTGAAGGGAGTTTTCCGTTTGGTTCATTTGGATGCTTTTACATATCAGACTTGGTTCAAACGATGAACCGTTTCTGTTCTCTTGAATTTTGCTACTTTTTGAAATGTACTCAATCGCAAACTGACGGATCATTTTTTTCAT
The DNA here is from genome assembly GCF_963924245.1 of Chroicocephalus ridibundus. Classification (NCBI taxonomy): domain Eukaryota; kingdom Metazoa; phylum Chordata; class Aves; order Charadriiformes; family Laridae; genus Chroicocephalus; species Chroicocephalus ridibundus. Next base: position 59,591,910 of record NC_086288.1, read on the forward strand.
TAATTCCTGAGCAACTAGGGGAATGTTAGGATCACAGTTCTGAGGAAGATCTAGGAATAAAAAACAACAACACAGGCAACAACTGTATTAAAAAAAACCCACAAACTTAATTATTTTCTTCAAATAAATGTCTCCTATAAGCACAATAAATGTGTGTAATAAATACACGTGTAATGAACATATTAATTCAGATGTCTAGTAAGTTTTTTCTTGTGAGCATTCTTAACTGGACATCACTTGGAAGAACATGTTTAGCATCCATCAGTAATTTTTACCTTATTCCTCTGTCATAGCATGCAGTCAAACTATGTGGGTAGATAAATAACGCAAGTATGGGAGTCAGAATTTGTATTTATTGTTGGTAAATAAGTTGAATTTTCATTTGCAGACTGTTCATAAAAAAATGAAAGTTAAATAAAGCTATCCATTAATAAAGAAGTTACTTTCAAAGAACAACTGTAACAAAAATAATTAAAGTGCAGTTCTACAGATCAGTCCTGTTCATAACATAGAAGAGTTGGACTTTGGAGGAGCTAATGTTAAAAAAAAAAAAAAAAAAAAAGAAGAGAGAAAACATTTGTTTCACCTACATATTACATTATAATCCCCATCGTAGATTCAGGATTGCAATGTCAAAACTGATATGATGCTACTTGAAATGTCCCATACAAACTGTACTAATACAAGCCATTGAATTTTACAATAAAGTTCTAAATTTTTATTATAAAATCTTACAGGATTTTCAGGACATTTTCAAAGTTCTACCAATGAAAACAGCTGAGAGAAAAGCTTTATTTCCTATTCTAAACAGTACGTATCCTATTTTTTGTTTGTGTATGTAACAGTCCCATGAAAAGAAGCGTTTAATTTTAAAAACACAAAAATAATAGAAGTATCAAGCATGAGATATCTCTGACTTTATTTTACTATATTATCTGTCAGTTAGAAAAAAGTTAAACCTCTTATTAACAAGCATAGCTGAAACTACATTTGTGAATCACTAAAAAAAGAATCCTAACATAAACAGAAGTACCAGAAAGATCAACAAAATAAAGACATGTAACTTAGTATAAATAACAATGCAATTAAGAAACTCACTTAAAGTAAGCTGTGTTACTCATTAATGCAATACTGCATTAATGACTGCAATACCTCATTTCACAAGACAAGCACAAATGGCCCATACTCAAAGATCTATGTTCTTCCTTAAAGTGGCAGCACTAGTACTCATTTCACTATCCCACTCTTCCTTCTTTCCTTCAACTCTACACATACACACACACACACAACACAAAAATACCCTTTTCAGTGTTTTAACCACTGCCCATCCTTGAGTTCACAGGTAATGAGTGAAGCAGATTTCATCAGGAAGGGACAGAGATTTAAAGATTTAAAGTAAGCATGAAAGTGATACAAAAGAATCATCTTTTAGGTCAGCCTTGATTACCTGAAAGAAATGCCAAAGGACATAGTGGCAGGTACTTAAATTAGCCTGAAATGAGAAGACAGACAACAAATCGAGTTTTGCTTTCATGGAAGTGGAGAAACTAAAAGGACAGTATCAGGCAGATGTTTGCATGTAAAGTGTAAATTCCCTAATAGGTAATTTGCAGGATCACACAGCATATCTGCTCGAGCATTTTATGTCAATGAAGCTTTATCCATCTACTGGCAAGAGAGTGACCACTGAGACAGATCAAAGAACGCTGCTCAAGTTTAGGATGAATGCATATAAGATTTTTTTGTTTGTTTCATGTTTGTTCAAAACCTATTCTATTTTGAGAATTCATTTTCACCAACAGAGTATTGCAAGGAATTGCAAACACTCACATATACGATCTGCTGTCTAAAGCATACGAGAGGGCTTCAGATATCAGACTGTTCAGATGCTTCTTGTCAATACCTTTTGGTTGGCCTTTCAGTAATGCTTTATGAGATAAGGGGAAGTTCCAACATTTTCAAAGACTGACTATATGCTAGACATCTTGGCTTCAAGAGACCTTATGCAAGGCCTGACAAAATAAGCCTGCTTATGGTTGAAGCTCTATCTTCTGAAATATTTTTCAATGGGATCTCTACCAAAATTTCTAAAATTGATAGGAGTTTCTAGAAGAGACATACGAGGTGAAATTCTAAATGATGGAGGATACCCACGAAGGTATCCAACATGTAACACCCAGACACAGATATTCTTTGTTTATTGGTATTTCTCGATTTTTAAAGAATGGATCCAATAAATGTCCAACTGGAATTTTATCATCCTAGAGACCCACTTACAAAGAAAGTTAAAATTCAACAAAAGATATTGAGGCTGTAACGCAATAGGTGTAAAAATGCTAATGTATATGCAAAAATGACAGGAGAAGAAGGAAAGTTTAGAGATGGATTGAAAAACTGAATTATCTAGCAACAAAAGTAAATGTCTGCATGACAGAGAAATTGTATCTTTAGACAACAGAAACTAGTGATCAATATCTTAGCTTAAAAAAAACTAAAACAAACCCAAACACAAACAAACAAAAATCTGACAGCCAGTAATCAAGAAACTCATACAAAACAAAATACCTGGTAGACTGTTCAGAGTTGATTTGTGTATCTGGCCCGGAGGGACCCTGCTTATACAGAGAAATCAGTTTGTTGCATGTACCTATGAAAAGCTTCCTTAGAAGATTATTGGAAAACAGGTGATGGGAAAGATGGTTATTTTACATCCTGGTATGATCTACACCTTTAAAAAGCAAAAGATCACAGAGCACAGGGGAGGCTGTTTTCCATTTGCTGGAAAACACAACAGCCTGCAATAAATTTCTGCTTATTAATCTCCATCCCCAGCATCAATTATTATAAACTGCAAGACAGAACACCTTCAGAACTGCCAAGTTTCTATTGCCTTTCTATTCCATTTTAGACTCTTCACACTGGTAATATCCAAGCATGAATTGCTTTTAGACACTTGCAGGTGAAGCTTGCTTTTCCATTAGGAGCAAAGTCATCTTTTGACCTAGCTGGAATAACAAAGGATTTATTTTTTTGCTCTTATAATATTTTTTTTAGTATTAGTTTTAATTTTTTCCTCATAATTTCTAAGTGCTCCCTATGGAAGAATAAATGCAGCAAAATTTCTCACATATTCAACTGCTACAGCTACTGGCAGTTTACAGATTTTAAGTTCATTTACTCTGAAAAGCTAATACTAGGGAAAAATAAAAAAGGTATTTTGGAGCACATAATCTGGAAGATGTGCTCCAGGAGCGCATCTGAAGTGCTCTTGCTGCTAACGCATATTCAATCTACAGGGCTAGACCACAGTAAAGTCTAATTTTAACTGCCATAAATGCAAATAGTGACACTATCACATCTTCAATATCGACTGTTCTATTGTCTAAGTCATTAAATCTTAATTCGTGTTGGAAGGACCTTGAGAGGTCTCTAATAGAACTGCTTGCTTAAAGCATGGTTGACCGAGATCAAATCAGGTTGCCCTGGGTTTTATCCAGTTAGGTCTTGAATACTTCCATGGATTGAGACTGTACAACCTTTCTGGGTAGGCTGTTCTACTGCTTGCCTTTCCTCATTTTTTCTCACATGAAAAAGTGCCTCTCTTCTATGATGAGGAAAAAGTAATTTAGAGTACTTTGAAGTTAGAAATAATTCCCTACAGCTCTCCAAATGACATACGGAACAGAAATGAGAGATGTTACATAGTCAAAGGAAAGAAGAAAGAGTTATATAGTTTCATATACAATTTTCTTTTTGCACACTGTAGATTTTTGAAAGAAAATAAATTTTAAGGGTAAACGCAACTTTCATATAATGCTGTATCAATATAAGACTCCTCAGTGATCAGAATAGGGTACGCACACTTGAAGTGCATTATATAAAGTCCGATTACTTACATTCAATGGCTGTCAATCTGTATTATTATACAAGTATGCAATGAAAACATCTAGAGACCTGTAATTTTAAGTTCACGGTGCTAAAATTTCACTACACATGGAAATTTATAATTAATCATATAAAATTTTTAAATGTAATTTAATGCACTTTGGGGTAAGAAAAGTATTAGGTTTCCTCGATTAGCATCACTAGCAAATATTTCTTAATTATTATCAGCAGATGGCACCAGATATACTTTGTATGACCTAAAAAATTTTTATTCTAAGATGTTTTATTAGGAGTTATGACTATAGCTACTCACAGTTTTAAATCTACATGCTTATATCTGTTTAAATTTCTATTTTTCACATAGTTGATTTACAGCACAAGGCAGCTGTATTTACTCCATGGATCATGTACATATATACATACTACTTCAAACCCAGCAGAACAGTCTCTTGGGATTTGAAGTAAAGGTGGCTCTGATGTTCCTCTAGTTCCTCTCTGATCACTGTAGACCTCCTGATATTATTAGGATAAGAGAAGGCTAAATTACACGTTTATAGGATGTAATCTGATATTTTCTGCTTGTGATTGTGAAATTTCAGTCAGAATGCAAGAGAAGGCAGTAATAAAGATGATGTATAATCATGACTAATTGCAATAATTTATTTTCATTCAAAGTTAACATTCAGGATTAAGACTTCCTCAGTTTATGCACTGCACCACCTTGTAACTATTCAAATCCGTATTCTTAACTATTCTGCACATCAACACTATGTGTGATTGTTAGACTGCAATGCACAAAGTAACGACTGATTTAACTGATAGTTCAGACTTACACGTATATTTGTCCGGACATTGGACGAGGAGTTAAAAGCTCCCAAAATAGTGCTCCGCAATATTCTATTTCTTGAACAACAGAATTTTTTTAATTAAAAAGTGAAAAAAATAACTTCATTTCTCTTCTGATACAATTCCAAAAGGCAGTGGAAATCAATAGGGAATCACAACCCCCCTTGTACCTTACATGTATGAGTTGGCATGAGCAGAACTAAGAACACCCAGTTGCTTATCAGCATGTTTCCTGTAGTCACTCCAGCTCTTCTTGCCTCTTCACAAAAAAGCCACACGTTTTCTACAACGACCCCACCTCAACAGCCACCAAACTGTCACAGCAATATTCTTAGCTCTATGCATAAACTTGTCCAGCTCACCATCCAATCACCAGCAAGTTAAAAGCAGAATACAGCAATTTATTCTGAACCACGTATCATGATTAGTTTAGTTAACTTGACTGATCAACAAACAGAAGGAATAAGGGCCAAGTTCATTCTAGTTTTCTGTTCTTGTAAACATTCAATATTTTTCTTTTCTCTACTCAGATGGTAATGTGATTACCCTATATACAGTAATATCTCTAAGGATTTTCTTAAATGTAGTTGAAAATGGCCAAAAAATTCAGAAGTCAGCGAAGACAGTAATACTAGCAGGCAGGCAGTCAACACAAGAAGTATGTTTTATTTCCTTAAGAAAGCAGCTGAAATCCTAAACATTCTTTCCTGATGAACTTGAGGAAGAAGGATAGCAAGGATGTCATACAAGTTTACTGCACAAGCTTTGACAGAGTTCTCTGTTCTTACAGAAAATCTTTCAGATTTTGAAAGGATAAATTAGATTTCTTAAAATTATTACTAAAAAGGAACTGCATGTATTGGACCAAGTAGTTTGTACACCTCAAAACTACACCTCAGAAAATACCACCTTTTTTTTTTTTGTAGTCCGACATTATGCGTGCAAGATTACATTTTCATAGGTTGCCAAGTTATACATACACTGTCCAAGTAGCATAACCAGCTCATGATATAACTAAGCAAAGAACAGGAGAACTCAGAGAGTTACATGCAGGTATATGGTACGGTGTAAGAAAACCAGTTATGAACGTAGGTGTTTTAGAATACGAGACATACCTAGAAACAAGGAAGAACGTCAAAAAGGCTCACAGGGAAATTATTTTGGTATGGAAAACATGGCACTGAAGAAACTTGACAGAGCTGCACAGAGAAACTGGAAAGATTTGAGTCATTCTGACCCATTTTACTCCCTCTAATTTTGTGCCTCAATGCCTTAATTTCTACAAAAGCTTTACAGGTTTCTGTCTTCTCCTGGTGGATCATGTCCTGAAGATAGAACTTGATCACGGTTTACAACCGCGAATGTATTTAAATGACCTTTCATTTTGTTTTTGCTTAAAGAGGTCCCATTAGTATTGCATGGGGAAAAAAACCAAAACACACTTCAAGAACATACAATGTAGATCACTAGAAACCCAGAAAGTTAATAATCCATGATCAAAATGTCTGATCAAGCTCTCAAAAACCCCTACGGTTTTGCCATGTAATCATGATCACATATGCCACATTCTATAATATTCATAGTAAAAAAAAAAAAAAAAAAAAGAAAAGAAGACTAATGTATTTTTTTAAAGCACATCACTGTTTTTCCTTGTAACAACTTCTTTGACAAAAGAAAATTGATGTATTTTAATGTTATGTAGGTGGAAAAGTCTACTCTGCTTACAACACCAAATGGGTAAAAAGAGATGTCATATCTAGGAAGAAAGCATCTGTTTTTCAGAGATATTTTTTAATAGAAAGAATCAACGTTTGAGGACCAAAATTACTTTGAATTTACTGAGGTATCTGTCAAGGATAGTACTTTCCTACAGACAACCTACCAAACCGGTCATTCACTAACACTTTGTTACTTATAGGCTCTCAAGAGTTTACCCATCTTGGCAGTAATTCTATCATCCTCTTAAAAGGAAAGAGAAGTCATCTTTGTCTAATATTCTACAGACAAATCCTCACTGATGAATGCCTGAAGGTTGTATGCTGTAGACAATATAACATGGCTGCATGTTTCAAAATCTTCTGAACTAATTTCCTGATGTCAGAAAAAAACCAAACCACCAACCCTCAAAATCAGTCTGCAAATTAAAAAACCCAGTCATATACTAACTTGTTCTAAAATAAAAGGATAACAAGACCAATAAACACAACTCTCAAATGGGCTTGCTAGTCTTAGAAGTTGTTCACAGAGGCCCTAAATGAAACTGTGTTAATTACCATAGTAAGAGACCGTATATGATCTTGAGGAGTTTGCAATCAGAACAAGCAAAACAAGTGTTATTTACATTTTAAAGACAAACAACAAAGAATTCTAAATTTTTTTTGACAACAAAAGGGCATCTGTTTTAGTACCAGGTATAAGAACTGTTCCTTAGCTAAACAATTTCTTGAAAATTTTTGATTCCTTTTTTCCAAAGCTGATAACTGATCTCAAAAACTTACAAAAATTCAGAGAGCAGACTTCGTACTTTCCTAGTAAAAACCTCTTCACCTTGCTCCTACAAAGCCAATACCTCATCAATTGGTTTCACATGCCCTTTGCAGATAATTTTTTCCTTTTCGCTTCCCTTAATTTGCACAACTTAAGAGACTTAGCTGGAACCTGAACTGAAGCAATATTCTTAGAAAACTCTTCAGCAAAGTACCACTTACCCAAGTCCTTCAGAGAATCACAAAAACAATCGGAAGAGACTTTATTTTTGTTTTTCAATAGACAAAACCTTTTTAACCTAGCCTTACTGATTTGGCAGATCAAAAAGTCTAAGGAAGATGCTAAAAGCCAAATGCTCTTTGTGAGAAACTTCACAGAAGTCAGTCACGTTGGTAAGGTGAGGTCATGCCAAGTTTCACTGCTCCCATGATAAAAGTTCCTCTCAAGGAGAATCAAAAGACTGCATCTCTAGCAGAAACATAAAGCAGGTGAATGTTGAAAAACACTGCACATCAAGACCAAGAAAAGATCTGAGAAACTAGACATCCGAAGGAATTAAAATACCTGTCTAGGAAGATGCCATGTAACTGGGCCTATGACGAAAATATAGTAAGAATTTTAGAAGTGATGAGGTGGCAACTTCACTGGACATTTTATTTCGAAGGGAAAATACTTGGTTTTAAAGAAAGCTGAGAAAGAAAGATGGACTCAAAATGCTGTTGCACTCCATTCAAAGTTCTTTAAAGCCTCAAGCAAGAGGTAGGCTGAACAGACAAATGCCAGAAACAGAAAAAGATTCCACCTACTGGGTTCAAGGGCATAGTAATCTCTTCCTGCTATATCAAGGTAAAGGAGTGAAAATTAATTTTGTTTTCCTCCTAGCTATGCAAAGAGAATGTATCTGACTCTCTAATTCTTTGTTAGAACAAGAGAGCACTGTCACCCTAGTCATCCTCTGCTATTTTGACAGTCAAGTACATCTAGTAAACCCAAGAAAAACCTGTGGAAGTTGAAGTTACTGAATAGAGCTGCATTCATATTCCTTACACAGAAATTTAATGAGGAAAATGAGTATTTTTGCTGCTGTTGACAGTGACTGGCTAAGTAACTTATAAGAACCAAGCTGGCTTGTCAGTCACTCATGTACTGCTATAACTTGCTGAGTGCCAAAGAACAACGATACTGAAAGAATGAATGAGTTACTAAATCCTATATTTTGACAAGAAGTTTCAACCTCTGACTGGGATGTATTTGAAGTAGTACCATTTGTGCAAAAAGATACCAAATCCCATTTTGTAATGTGTAAGACACATTCTCTCACCTAAAATGGTCTTCCTGCTGAAAACTAAAAGTGAAAGTTTTGGAACATAAAATGTCTAAAAGCTTAAAATTCCACAGAATGGCACCTGAAGGTGGCATGAAAACAAAACAGCAGCTCATGGTAAAAAACCAAACAATAAAGTATAATGAATAGGGATTTAAGAGAACACACAACACAATAGCATTAACAGCAATGGCAAGTAGGAAGAATAGTGCTTCATTTGGCAATTCAAGCAAGCAAAGAAAGAGATTAAGGAAAACAAAAGGAATAAAGAGAAGCAGCATTCAGTAGATAAATAAAACCTACTTAAGAATCAAAATCAACCCTAAATCATTTGATTCTTCTAGATTTGTGTCAGATCTCTTAATATAAAAGACATGCTTTTATTACCTTTCTTTCGAAAGAGTGCATTTAGATAGTTTTCTGCTTGGCATTCAATCTTATCAGTGTTGGACTGGCCCTGAGATGACAGTTCCTCTGTAGGCGTTGACTGTGAAGAACCGATGACTGATGCACGATCCTAGAAGACATATGAAGATTATAACATCTTTCAGAAGTTAGTCTACTGGTAGTACTATATACAATTAAGTTACTGAGCGAAAAAGAACCACTAAAAATACATTTACTATAAAGCCAAACCACCTCATTCCCTCTCGTAGCCAAACCATCTTAAGTCAAAAAGCAGTATTAACCTATGTGCAAAATTCAGTTCTCTGATTCTTACTTTCATACCAAAAATTGGGTGTTGGGGAGTCATACTTGGTATCACGTTCATACTTACACTGACTGTTTCTTTGTGTAAATTACAAAAGGAACATTTCTCATCCATAGACCAGTCAGTTAGCTCTTCTGGCTCACAGTCTTAAAAGAAGAAAAAAAGCTAGATGTTTTAAACAAGTAAAAATGGATTTTGAGAACAAAATACACATCCTACAAGTCTCTTAAATAACTTCCATCATAATCCAATAAGCATTTATTAGTACAACGTAGTCAGCAGTATTCAATTCTTCAGATATTTCTAAAGTCGTCTGGCACACGTGGCTCAAATTACAAATAGCAGAGGGCACCTTTCTTAAAAGGAAAGGTAAACTCATACATTTCAGTTGATTACTTATCGCAGTTACTGGGGGCATCTGAATACTGTAAATCAAGCTCTGAATTCTGGTCATCATTCCTTTTAACAAAGGTGCACAAACTTGTAGCAAACTAAGCTAGGAATTAGTATACAGACTCCTCGCCGTTTGAGCTACATGTGTTGTACTTAGAATACTTTAATTTATTTTATAGCATCACTACAAGTTAACTAAAAACCTATACTCACTTGTAAAACTTCATTTTTTTAGAAAACTTTAAAATAACTTTATATGTTTTATCAGAAGACATAATTTGGTGTTGAGGGAATACAGGATTTCAACAGATTGCCTACATCAAATCTGGTCTTCTCCTAGTGAATGGAGACACGCCATAATGTCATTATCTCTCCTTTACGCTTCATTTTGCTAGGCTAATCTAGGCCACCCAGTTTTCTCTAATGAGATTCAACTCCACCTTTTCTGTACCATTCTCATTTGAACACCCGTTTCCTGAGCGCAGACAACTGAGATCTCAAGATGATGCCTTACTTTTACAATTACATCAGACTTCCTTAAACTGTAGACAGTACTTTTCCTACAGTTTCCTAGTTGTGCATGAGTCTATCACAGCTGCAGCATTTTGGCAGGTGAATATGAACCCCCGATTAACTACAACACCAAGGTCTTTCTCCATCCCATTCATTTCCAGTTCATGCACTTACAGCCCAAACAACTTCTTCCCCCCACTTAATAACCGCCAAACATATTTCCTCCTTTTCTCTGTCCCACTAAATTACAATCGCAGCTCCATTAAGAAGGTTCTTGAGGTTATCTGCTTTCAATAACACACTGTGGTGGGTTGACCTCGGCTGGCTGTCAACCCCCACCCAGCCTCTCTGTCACTCCCCCCTACTCAACAGGGTAGGGGGAAAAAATAAAATGGAAAAACTTGTGGGTCAAGATAAAGACAGGGAGATCACTTACCAATTACTGTCACAGGCAACCCAGACTCAACTTGGGGAAAATTTATTTCATTTATTGCTAATAAAAATTGATTTGCATAATGAGAAAGGCAAAACTAAAGCTACCTTACCACCCCTTCTTCCCTGGCTTCAACTTCACTCCTTCATTCCTGACTCTTCTACCTCCTCCCCCATCCCAAACGGTGCAAGGAGAATGGGGAACAGGGGCTGTCCTCAGTTTATAACAGTTCCTCTCTGCTGTTCCTTCCTCCTCATGTTTTTCCCCTGCTCCAGCGTGGGGTCCTTCCCGTGGGCTACAGGCCTTCATGAACTGCTCCAGCGTGGGTCCTTCCCACAGCTGCAGTTCTTCACGAACTGCTCTAGCATGTGTCTTTTCCACAGGGCACAGTCCTTCAGGAAGGCCACAGTTCCTGCCAGAAAACCTGCTCCTGTGTGGGATCTCCATAGGTTGTAGCTTCCTGCAGGGCATCTCCACCTGCTCCACTGTGGGGTCCTCCATAAACTGCAGCGTGGTTATCTGTTCCAACGTGGTCCTCCATGGGCTTCAGATTCTACCTACTTCACCACGGTCCTCTCCATGAGCTGCAGGGGAATCTCTCCCTCCAATGCCTGGATCACCAACATCTCCCCTCTTCCTTCTCTGACCTTGCTGTCTGCGGGGTGGTTTCCCACTCCTCCCCCCAAAACTGCTGAGCTTTTACTCTTTCTTAAATATATTAGCACAGAGGCACCACCAGAAATAAAACGAATCTGAAAAAAAATTAGGTTCTTGAGCATGAACATAAACCAAGTAACTCTGTATTATTACTTAAATCTATTTTACTCAGCTCTAAAATGCTAATTTGGAACGGAATCCTGCATTAACAATGTGTTAATATTGCTTCCAGGGATGCAAACCAGCAGTTTTGACAGGTTGGGCAACTGATGATCAAAAACAACAGGGGATTTTCCTTGACTGGACAAAAAAAAAAAATTAGTTATTTTTGCTGAATTAATCTAGCTGTCCCAGCCTGTTTGAGCTATTCCTTTAAGATGTCCACAGATGAAAAAAACCCACACTATTCTTTCATAGAAAGTTCATGTTTTCATAGTTTTCCTTGCAACCAAAATAAATCTACTTATGAATGCTGGCATTCTGCACATAACTACAAGACAGGTTTTATATTTTCAGAGAAATTCTTCTGCCTTGGAATCCCAAAGTTCCACTGTTAAAAGTCTAGCTAGAGAGCAATCCTTGTGTGTCACCAAAAAAGCAAACCTTGAGAAACATCATCTCTAAGTAACACCAAATTTATTCAAAGTATAAACCACGTAGAACTTAACATATTAAGTATGCCAGTGAGCTAAGCAAAACTGTCATCAGATAGCAGATATATACCAGATACATCAAATGCCAGGCATCCAACAGTTTCACCTCACCACCACAGGAAACATACCAAGACCAGTATTAAGTTTTTAACTACAGATAGACAACCATACTCTCAGAAAGATCAAAGGCACGGATGGCACTTTAAGCAGGACAAGCTTTTTCTTAGCTGCACTCAATTTAGGATCACGATCATCTCCCCTCCTGGTTTTATCTTCCTTGTGGTCAGCTGATGAAAGATGTGCTGACAACCTGCAACACTAGCCAGCCCATGAGGAAAAAGTTGTTAAGACTGTGCAAAGTGCATTTAAATACAAAGCATGGTACAGATTATTACTTGAAAACAGTCATCCACTTAGTACAAAGCTGTTAAACCTATTTCCACCTTTTAAGAATAAAACAGTGAACTTTGACAAAAACTACTACCTTTTTTAATTTCTTAAGCCATTCAAATCTTCATTTCCCCAAACCATTTTTCCCAGAGTCATGCTGAATTAAGCAAATTAATAGACATCTGTAGTACTGAACACTCTTAAAGTGTGAAATAACTGCCTAGTAAATCTAAGTAAGAGATCACTTAAAAAATTGAACCCTTACTTTCCAGTATTTTCTGCATTATTATGATAATGTCCTAATAAATTTTCCAGCTATTTGTCGCAATTTTGAGCAAATAATCCCCTTCCATTTTATATGGCATCACTGCTTCCTAATAAGTACATCAAAATACCTAAGGTGTTTTTCATGTTCCTTCATTTTTTTTAACTTCATAAAAACTTGAACAATATAGAGATTCATGTTTCTAATACAAGTTTTCACCCAATTACTTTATATATGAATAAATATTCCAGAACAACCTAAAGAAAAATAGAAAACACCTGAAGTAAACCTTTCATCCTGTATGAAGAGGCTTTTTTGCTGGCAAAGAAAGAATGAGAGCTCCTTTTCTCTCAAAAGACACTGTCTTCCTTCTGTCCACACAGAACCAGTGTGTAATCCCCCCCCAAAATACACACATACCAGATGATTAGAGGAAAAGTTTTCTACCAGTTTAGCTAAATATCTGTAAGTAGAATGTAAAGAGTAACAATTTAAATGTGAATCTACTTAACTGAAAACGGGTATAAGTAAAGGATTAGAAAGCCCTAAGGATGCAATGACACAAGAAGCCTCCAGCTTGTTCAGAGCATGACCAAGGTCAAATGCCAAGCTACAGAACTTGACACCTTCACAACCAGAAGCTGCACCATCGAAGCAGTCGGGGAAAAAAAACCTGGTGCTGAATAACAGAGATGATGAGAACCATTTAAGCAAGCCCAAGGTAAGTCCTACATATGCATCATATAAGAATTTCAAGATAATGAAAAAAATCTTGCCATCTTCAGGTAACTGTTGTTTGTGGGCGGCTATTATAAGTTAATTAGTTTGGCTTCTCAGCAAGATCATTTCTGAGGTTTACAAGAGATCTTCTTTGAAAAGTAAAAAACGTAGTAAGACTGAAGCGTACCTTTTACCATTTACATTTGTTATTACCATTTATTATTCTCTCAAGCAACTTTGAGAGAATACAATACAATAATTTAATCTATACTTCAAATACTATTTCAAGACAGAAATAAGGAGGAAATATATCAATTAACACACTCTTGTTACATTTTTTGCACATTTTTTTTTTCTACAAACAATACATAAAACCAACAATGTAAGAGAAAAAACGGTATTGTAGCTAAGTGGCATGTACATCAGCAGAATCTCACACATTTCTGGGTAACAAAGCCATATAATTTCTTGAGCTATGTTCAAAGAAATATACACTCCTCCTAATGATGCATAACACTGCATGTTGACAATACTGGTTCAGTGGTTACGATGGGAAAAATGGACACCTTACAAGATGCAGTGATTTAGGCATGTTGCTAGTCTCAAAATTTGGGTTCTCATTCTACCAACTTCATATTTTGTTAACTAAGGCAGATTATTTACTTTGTATCTTAGTTTCATTATCCTTAAAGTAAAAGTAGCACTTCAATTCAGACCCAAATTAGAAACAGCCTTGCATACTATAAGATCTACCTCTACCATTGCACAAAACATGGCAAATTCAAACAGGATTATTTAAGTTACAGGTACTATATCTATAAAAATTAACCAAAAATAGTAAGGTAAGGTGGGCATCCCAACCTAACCCTCCTTCATTTCTTCTGCAGTTGCTCCAGAAGTCAAATCAATTTTATAGATGTGTCAAACATGGAAATATGCTTTAGCCGTTGAAAAATTCAGGCACATGACTGACAGATATTCTTGCAAGTTTGAAAAAAATTAGGTTTAAAACTTTACATTTTATATAAACACAGATTTAATTTGCAGGATAAAGTCACTGGGGCATCAGATATCAAAGACCTTCTGCAAGCAATGGAAATCGCAGATCTTAACAAGTTTACAAGAAATCTTCACTTGCATGAGGCAAATAAGCTAAAAATTTTCTTGTAATACAGCTCAAATATACAATGCAGGAACTCTAAAGAAGCAATATAACACCTTATTGTGAACTATCAGGTTCCTTTAACTGTAACACGTATTCTGGTCATTAGCTCAGTACTTTCTGCCTCCTTAAACAAAACAAAGTGTCCTGAATTCTCTTTTGAAATGTAAACCCTTTGATGCAAAGGAATAATAAAGCTGTAATTGCTGATCAGTGTAAAGCCCAATACATAGCAATCCAAAAAAACAAACAAACAAAAAAAAGATACTGTACACTACCATAACAATGCCCCATTCCCTTTCCAGACCAGTAATGTGCTTGTATATCACATCCGATTCACTACTCATGAAAATAAGCTTTAACCCAGATTTACACATTTCTTAAATGTTTTTAAGCCTCACTAGTAGCATGCTGAGCTTTATAAGCGTCAAAAAAATATTCCTAAAACACCAGTAAAGTACTATTTCAAGTTCTCTCCCTTTCCCTTGAAAATATTGTGTTATGCCTATGGTACAGGCCAAGGAACTTGCACAATATTAATAAGACAAAACCATAACCAAGTTAAAGCAATCATTCCAAACCTATTCTAAGCAAACATAAACATCTTATGACGCTCTGCCTCATGTACTACCAGTATATAAGTTACAAATTTTACAAATTATACTGTCAGATAATAAATTGTAAATAAGTTAAATGAAGCATTTTGAAGGTTCGATAACAGAAAGAACATTTTTTTAAAGCCATGAAAATTAACTCGATAGAACACTTCAAAGCAATTTTGTGCTGGATTTTCCTCCTTTGCTTTCGCTAAAGACAGATGAATCATTTCTTACTTAAACAATTAAAGACTCGGGTGTTATTGACAGTTATTCCAGCAAAATCAAACCCATTTGGAATAAGGCTAGGTCTTATAAGGGTAACGGGAAAAAAATAATTTTTATATATATATATATATACACACACACACTCTCTTAAAACATAGATATATTTTTTATATATATATACACACACTTATATAATAAATATATAAAAATAAAAAGCTTAATTTACATACATAAAGATGTAAAAAAAAAGAATAATAAAAAGCTTAAGTTTTCTTGACAACTGCAAGAAAACCAAACTAGCAATCATTACCTTCCTTTTCCCAATTAATGTCGATAGGAAGCTGAGCAGCTTGTCTTCCCTTTCTAATGTCCAAAAAATTAAGTAGGAGATGCAGTATTGCAGAAAAGTAAATCTTTCTCACGAGAGTTCCCCAGGAAAGCCTAAGTAATCCAAAATTTCCCTGCATAGGAACAAAATCTATGTACCATTTTACCTAGTGTTTTGCCTATATTGACAGTATTGACAAGAACACGATGAGATTAATGTTAGAAAGAAAAAACAATTGATTATTTCCTTTTTAGAATTCAATATATACTTTAAACTACCTTTAAAAACTAGTAAATTAAGGTCATTGCACTAAAAGCTGGCTCGTTTACCTTCAAATAAACTGAGGTCTCTTCGTAGCCTTGGTCCATAAAGCCCTTCTAAAATACTTTCAAAACCTGGAGACAAAAGAAACATTTAAAACAGTAAATCAAAAGTTTCTTAAAAGAAATCAAATTGGAGAACACTGGCAACAAGTATTCCCAAATTCTGAGAGCAATTCCAAGAATTGTTACATTTATCACACAAATATTTACTCCTTCCACTATAGTACTATTCAACAGAATCAGAAGATAAAAATAAAACAAGGCAACTGCCATCTGCACACAATCAGCCTATTAAGCCATGGCCCAACAACCTCATTAGACTTAAAATAACTACCACAGTATCTTAAAGGTGGGAGGATTAGCCTCATAGCTCTACACAAGTGTAGTCTCTCTTACGCTGAGAATTAGAATCGTGTATGGAGGGCAAAAAAGATAAAAACAGAAGGAAACCTTCAAAATCAGAAACTTCTCATTTATGAGCACCTGAAGTTACATAATCTGCGTAGGCTAGTATTCCTACAAACATAAAGAAGAAAGCTTACTTTGCTTCTGATATCATAACAGTTCTCTCTAGCTCTCCGTATCTGTACAAAAACGTTTTAAAACTGAGGATTAGATAAATCCAATTATTTTCCAGATTTACCAGCTAGTCTGTTTACGTTTTTGGTAAAATCACTTACTGTAACAAGGGAGAAGAGACACAGAGCAAACCAAATGATTAAGAAAACCCCAAATCCCCCAAAAACCCAAACAAAAAAAAAACCAAAACAGAACAGGAAATGCATGACAACTGATGAAATATGGTAATTTACATCCTCATCAATATAACAGAAGTTTTGTTCAACACAGAAACAGTTTCCAAGTGCCCCCTCTTTTCTCCTTACAAATAATAAGCTTATTTTCAACTAAGAGGATAATTCAAAGCAGCATTTGAAGATCCTCATTCTTCATACTCGAGACCTGCCTATATTAAAGATGTAGCTATTTTACAGTACTTTGCAGAGACTATTTTATCATCATGCCACGTAAAAGATACCAGTATCTTCAGGAAACAACTATCATCACCGAAGAACATTTAGAATCAAAAGTTTGCTCATCAGCTGTGATGCTCTCTAAGACAATAAAACATACTGCTCTCTCATCAAAAATGACACATACTTTTTAGAGCGTATGTACACTAGTATAAGGAAGAATAAATATGTACCATATCTTAAGTAGCATGTTAAATAACACTGGAATCCTAATGTAGACTAGAGAAGCTATCTTAACACACAGAGCTGTTCAGCTTGACAGGTCACATTTTGCTAAAATTTACCTTTCAATTTTGTATTATTTTATAACTTTAAGATATGAATTATATTTATATTATCAAACACAATTGATTATAATTATACTTGCTATAAAACTATGCTTTGAGCTATAAATGTATTTATATCTGTTTTAATTTTCCACTTTTCTTTGTAATAAATACAGTCCTATATGAGAACACAAATTAAGGGACAAAACCACCGTCCTCTCACAAATACATATATACACACATGTTTTAAACACAGTCTACAAAACCTAGAAAGCAAAAATCCAAGGCCCAAGCATACCATAAAAATTACCTTAAAGCATTATCCACCGACTCTTAGATTCAGTGTAATATAAACTCACATCATATTAGCATTGTCCAAATTCCCAGTTCTTTTGGCTTCAAAGAGTTGTGGACAGAAAAAGCAAGAGAGATGAAGAAGTCTGAAGTTAAGACAGCAATTCCCCAAACACAACAGTCTAGAAATATAACACACACTGTGTGTACTACTATGATCATTAATGTTATAAACTGCAAGCCACCTTATCTCAGCAGCTAGCAAATACATAGGTTCTTGCAAGTTATGGTCACTGGGTAAAGACAAGAATGGAATGAAGTATCTCTTGGAGACAGCTGTACTTATTCCAAAAGAACAAATACTTATCTCCCCTTTCTTAGCACTTTGTAAATCAAACAACAGGACGCTTCTTTACCATTCTAGTCAGTACCCAAAACTACCTTCTTTTTTGGACACCTACCTCCCCCCAGGGCATGGAAGGCATTACTGGTTTCTGTCTTTACATTTGTGCTTACACATATCTCCTTGCCCTAGTGCCTGCTCCTGCCTATGCAAAAACGTGAGCACAGAAAACCCAGCTCTGTGAAACAGCAGCTTGTTAAGAATGCAATTTCCAAACAGACTTCTATACAGCTTGTATTAAAGATGTCAAATAGCACATTGTGGGTTTTTTTCCCCTGAACCCTGGGCACACCAACCCACTTCTCTGCTAATCCTTCAAACTTAGTTCCATCCCACCCATTCAAAGTGACACTTACAAGTCCTCCAAGAACTTCCCCATGGATCCACAATTTAGACTTACTCAATGTGATCACTTCCTTCCTCACCTTTGGATACTGGATCTCTTTCTTTTAAAAGGTTTACTTGTACAACCTAACAACATAGAGAGGATCTTTTTCCAGCCCCTATTCTACTGTTTTCCCAGAAAACACATGTACTACTTCCACTTTGTGCAGTTTTTTTTTTACAAAGTTGTTCTGCCCCTTTTCAGCAGGATTGATACAATTTTAATTTAGCCTAAACAGGAAGATACACTTCAGTTTCCATTACAGCTACTGATAAATACGTGCTGGCACTGTTTCATAAAATATAACCACCTGAACCCAGGCATTTCAATAAACCTTTGTTTTATTTTATGAGATAGTATGCATAAACAAATAGTAGTAGTAGTTTTGGAACTCTTAAGAACCTGAAAAGCCTACAGATACCAGTCAGAAATATATTTGCTTATACCTCTTGTGATTCACCAATAAAAAAAAGTTTGCTCTAAATTCATTTTACAGAATTTTTCATGTCTCTTGGCAGCTGATTACCTCCTTGATTCCAAACTACCTTTCAAAACTACTTCAGCAGTCTTCCAAAGCAGAAAATTATGATACAGCTAGTCTCTTAACCCAGTTTAAAATTTCCACAGTTTGCTTTCCTGAACAAAGTTGGGAACAGTTCTTTTGCCCACTTCAACACTCACCATCCCCACAACCACCCTCTACCATATCTATTGCTTTCCTCACTTAGGGCTTGGATGAGGACTCCCAGACAGGACAGGCTGGAAGTTGTGACCTCCTGCAAGAGGAAGGAGGCCATCTTTCTCCACTGCTAACCATTCCAGTGCTGAAATGGCATGCAACCCAGGAAACAGGTGAGGAGGAACAAATTCTGTCATGTTTGGCACCTAAGCCTGATCCATGGGTCACAGCAATGTCGCTAAAAGGAAGCAACGGGTGACAATAATTGCAGGCTCCCAGGGCAATAAAGGCTTCTGCACAGCAGCCAGACTGGCTGTCTTAAAAGCTCTGCTGCCCATCTCTGCCATCCATCTTCATGGACACCATGATATCACCAAAAGAGATCTTCAGCAGATCAAAGCTAACTACAGGAGTTCAGGGACAGTGGTGAATGACACCAGAGCCCACGTGTTGATTCAGGGGAAAAGCTTTGACAGGAGCAAACACATCCTGTGGATCAACATCTGACTACATAGCAGGCAGGACTTCAGCTCTTAAGACATTAAGATCCTCTGAGAAACAAAGAGTGCTTGAGAGAGACAGGATCTATTTGATAATGCAAATCACCATTGCTAACAGGCTTCCCTCATGAAGAGGGCTGCAAAGAGAGGGACAACACAACAGTGAGGAACTTACTGTCATCCTGGAAAAGTGGCATAAGCAGGGACACATGTTAAGTAGCTGTACGTGAATGCATTCAGCACAGGAAGCAAGCACAGGGGATTAGAAACCAGAGCACATAACAATCTCACTGGGAATATGTGTTATGGTGAGATAGTTCACACAACTGGAGAACTGCAGTGGATGGATACTGGCTTTTAAAAACGCAGAAGTGAGAAAGTTAAGGAGGACAGTGCTTAGACTTTATGCAAAGAACTTGAAGAAATGGAGATTTAGTGTGGAATGGGATACAGAACAGCTGAAAATCCATGGGTCAAGATTCAACCAGGGGAACATCATGGTGAGCATCTGTTACAGACTGCCCAATGAAGGGTAAATAGATGAAGACTTAAAAAAGAAAAAAAAAAAAAAAAGAAAACATGCACAATCACAGGCCTTAGCTCTCATGAAAAGTATTCGTTAACCTGACAGCTGATGGAATGCAACATGGCAGCGCACAAGCAACCCAGGAGATTACTACGGTGCTTGAAGGACAAACCCGATTGAGGTGGTGGGACAAGCTCAATAGGGAAGGCACTCTGCTAGACCTACTACTCATTAAGGACGAACTGATTGGTGGTGTCACAGTTAACAGCGGTCTTGGCAACAGCGGCCATAAGATGGAATTTAAGATCCCAAGGGAAGCAAGGAACTTGAGTAGCTGAATAATGACCCTGGGCTTAGCAGTCACTGATTTACAGGGGCACAGTGTAATGAAGCTAGGACTGCTGTACTACTGTCTTGTCAAAACCAGGTAAGTCTCAAACAGTCCAAGGCCCTATGGCAAGATTTTTAGAAAGAGTTAGCAGGATAGCTCACCAAAGTCAAGGAAATTGAAAAGGTAAGAGTAGTTACCACTACTGAGCAATTGGGAAACCATTACTTTGTGAATTATTTCCAGTATGTTATTTAAGTGTCTCTACAAGTTTACTCATATTTAGAAGAGTACTACAACAGGATTATTAAATACAAAATAAGTCTTTAGACTGCCTTCACAACTTTTAGTTAAAGTCTTCTTAAAGAAAAACTACCCTTCAAGTGCTCATAGAACTTTATGATTTAAGTTTTCTGTAACATCTTATCACTGTGAACTGCATAGTGTCTGTCACACCTTAAAAGCCTATCTACATTAGAAAGTGTATGTTGCCAACTATCAACAGTACAGGCTGTAAAAGTCTTTGTTATGAATAAAACAGAATAAAGATTAAATGGATACATTCCATGGAAGCTTCCCAGGTTGGGCACTTTATACAGACTTACAGAGGTATTCAAGGAACACACGAGGACTCTTCCTCACTGCGTGACCAAATACAGCCATTTTTCATCTACTTTTCAGCAATAGTGTGGCCATATATTATGACGGCCTCTTCCATCCAGAAACTAATAAATTGCTAAGCTGGACCTGCCACTGTGAAAGCTATCTATAGAGTAGATTCTATGTTGCACCAAGCCTAGAGAAAAATCACAAGGTGCAGACTTAGAACTTTTAATACAAGGTTGGCCTAGGTTAACTTTGGACAGATGTAACTGAACAACTGTACAATACAGATTGAGGTCAAACAGGTTTAGTTATAGATTGGCTATGGTTTTTCCAAAAGCTGCACCTCCATAATATTTCCAAGAGGAAATAAGTTATTTCAGCCTCACAGTTGATCCCAATTCAGTACCTTCACAAACCACCCCTGCCCTCCTTCCCCCCCCACATTCTCTAGGTGATCACAACTGAGACTGCAAGGAGGTTTTCAACAAATTTGTCTGAATGACTCAGGCTACAGGTAAGGAGAATAGCCAAAAAAGAATAAATATAATGTATTAAATGGAAACTGACATTTGAGTACTGCTTTCAAATGTACTACTTGGCAAGTTTGAAGATAGGAGAGGTAATTACTATACAGTTGGGAAAGAGAACAGTATTATATGCACAGGTTATATGAAAATGTTTTTGATAGGTTTAGCACATTCTACATCATACCAATTTCTTGATTACCCTAGTCTTGTTTACAGCCATATTAACTGCAGTATTTGTATCTTCTTTTGAAAAGAAAGTCCATTTGATAAAAGCAGATATATTTCCATTCACCCTTGACCTTTTTTTTTTCCATTTACATGTTTCTGTTTCAGGAGTAATCCAATTCTAGGGCTTTAGCTACAAGTCTTTTTTCCCCCCTTTGTTAAAGTCACTGTATTTGAGACCTTTTACTAAAATTTAATCCTTTTTAGTAAAATAAATAAATCACTTTTTCTTTGCGCTCTTCCTGAGTGCTAAAACACAAAACCACTAAATCTCAAGAAGGGGTCTCACAAGACTTAGGCAAACTATGATAATTACAGTTGATGCAGAGGCATATTGAGGTACTCGTCTAGCCACTCGTAGCAGGACAACTGGGAATCCACGTAACTAGCTACCACACTGTAGCCACTGAGTTAAAAAAAAAATTGGTGAAGAAAAACCCTATAACTCAATTTCTCATCACACCTATGGTCTCACAATAAGCCACCTAGAAAACCCTTCACTTATACTTGCTTCCCTCTCCCCTGATCTCCTGCAGCTTTTTTCAGTTTAGGAAGGTATGAGCTGATGAACTGATAAAAAGCTTTCAGTGGAAATATTTCTAAATAAATTCACTTTTTGGTTTGATATTTTTCCAAGCCATGAAGACTGTTTTATTCATATCTCTGGATACATACCAGAAACGGCAGATGAATGTTCCTTACATAGATAGACAAAATTTAAATGGAAGAGGGAAATCTTAATAATACTGCTCATCTGATTCATATTTACTGCTCTATTTTTCATCTTAATGCTGAAAGGCTCCCATTAGAAGGGATCACATTGTTCTCTCCAACTATGTGTTAAGGAATTTGGAAAATAACGGGTGCATGCAAATTAAGTTCTGCTTTTTCCCTTCTTCTCCAGCATATCCTCAGTTAGTCACAGGGTAAGACCGCTGCACAATACTTTAAAAGGACGGGGCATGCATGTGTATTTTTACTACAATGAAATGAAACTTTCAGCTTAAAGCACTACAGTCTGTGGAGGCACTGCAGGAAAAAAAAAAGAATCTTGAGGCTCTGTAAAACATACCTTTGTCAACCCACCTAACAAAGTTAGCAGAACCAGGTATCAGAATCTTCACAACTTCCACATGCCTAAAAATTAACTTATCACAGGGACTTCCATCACCCTCCACGTTGTGGCCTACTATACCTAGAATTACATCTGAATTATGGTAGTTCAAATTGTTTTACTTAAGTCCAAATCACTTGTTATTAATTTATTCTTAAGTAAAATCAGGCCTCACCCCTCCTATTTAAGAAAAAGATGCTGTTAATTAACATACATCAGCAAGGAAGATTCATGTCTCCTTGTTTTTTGCAGTTATTCAATATTCTAAGCAGAGCAAATGGAACGAAAAGTTACAGTAGTAAAAAACTGCACATTCTAAGCCCTGTGGAGTCTAGACCATTAGTGCTGCTTTTTAAATCAAAACTGACGTGAAAGTAGGTTCGGAATTGCTGATTTCAATTCTTAGAGAATTGTAAACTTTAAAAAATGGTCTTTAAAATGTAATTAGGAAAGTCCAAAGAATAGGATTACATTTAATGAGATTGGGCATAGTACTGCCAAGACATGGCATTAAAATGAAACTTCCTTCTTTTATTTTTTGGTGTTCTGTAATAGTAGTTAGTGTTACTTTACCTCATTGTTAAAGAGACTTGCGTACGAGTTCAGTTCCTGCTTCTGCATTTTCCTTTGACCACAGGAACATTGTTACCTAGTTTTCGTATAGATTCTGCTCCCATTCTGAAGTCACGCAACCCATATTTTGAGGTGGTGTTTCTTAATTTATGTAATTCTATCACATTGTATGAGGAGTCTCAGAAACTAAAAAGTCACAATGGAAAGAAGTTATGGACAAGTAAGGACCAAAATACAGATCCTGCCCGCACCAGTTTATTGCCCTAACCAACAGGCTAATCTCTGTAACTGCTAGTCTCCTTTGTCCCATACACTTTTATTTAAATAGCAGTAACTCCATGGCAAGGTACAACACACAAACATGCAGTTCAGAGCTAAAACTCAACAATGTAACTGACATTACCATGAGAAGTAAAAGTTTCCCTTTGTATGAGAAAGAATATATAAGCAGCTAAAAACTAAGCTTTGTTCTTCCACACCAGACCAATGACTTAAAGGATATATTTTTCCCCTTCTTTGCCCTCTTTCACTGAACTAAAAAGTGATCTCTTCTGAAAACTACGTGTAATTCGATAAAGTATTATATATAAATGGCAAACTTCAGTTCTACTTCTCCCCATCTATACGGTTTCACAACTGCATTATTTAGTTTGGCTCAGTACAGAAGTATATCTGAAGGAAGTTTTGTGGTTTGCATTACTAAGTCAGCTATCTTGGATTTAAACAATCATACCACAGACAGAATTCAGCTTCATTAGTTTCATCAAGCATTAGAACCGCTTTTAGTGTTTTGGTTTTGTTTTTTAACAAGTAACCCAGGCAGACAAAGCACCAAGCCCCTAATTTCTCTGAAAAAAACCCTTCTGCTTCTCTTCGTATTGTCTCTCAGTAGTACTTCAATATTTATTTTAAAATACAGGTGCAGAAGTTGGAAGCAGTATTTTGTTTAGGCTTAATTAAGAAGGCAAAGAAGTCACTTGCCTTTCTCACAAATTATCCCTTTCTAAAGAAAGGAGCTCACGTTCAGTCACCTTTTATTTTCTGATAATATAAACTTAGAACCTTCTGAAGTATATGCCCCCATTTTACAGGTGCAGCTTGCACTCTGTGTTCCACCACGTTTGACACTGTAAAAGGTTACCGGTTCCCCTGAAAAACGGC
Organism: Chroicocephalus ridibundus; assembly: GCF_963924245.1. Classification (NCBI taxonomy): domain Eukaryota; kingdom Metazoa; phylum Chordata; class Aves; order Charadriiformes; family Laridae; genus Chroicocephalus; species Chroicocephalus ridibundus. The sequence continues at coordinate 59,616,443 of NC_086288.1, forward strand.
TATCTGCTTGTAAGTTTTGCAGTTTTTTGTCTCCAGATAAAGAAATGGTCTCCTGCTTCCAAGTGACAAGAAAAAAAATTAGTTGCACCAGAAACTCAATCCCCTTTATACTATCTGTGTTTATTACTCAGCCATCACCAAGTTTCTTTGATATGTCAGACCACTCTCCATTGATTTAGAAAGCATCTTAGAAGTTTTTTTGTAGCACTAATTCAAAATTTTGAAAAGCATTAAGTAGTTATCTCAATCTTTTTATTACACCTAGCTACACTTATCCCACCACTACGATACAAGCAGCAACTCCCTCACAACTTCTTAAAGGAGACTATTCTGTAGAGAAGGCAGTTATTTTCTTATTTATCAGAGTAGAACAGAGCGCTTAACAGAATAACTTGAATTATGCGTTAACTTCTCCGTCTGTTTCTTCTGCTGCTCCCTTCATTCCACAGGTCAGCAGCTGTCCTCTCTGCCCCTGTCGTCCTGTCCCCCCCACCTCAGCCATAGACAGATTCATAATTCATTAGTCTTGTTTATATATTGGCATCATTCTCAAAGTCCCAGGGATTTTGTTTTTGCTGTTGGTTTGTTGTTGGGGTTTTTGGGTGTTGTTTTTTTGTTTGGTTGGTTGGGGTTTTTTGTTTGTTTTTGGTTTGTTTTTTTGTTTGTTTTTTTTTAAATCTACTGTAACAACAATTTGGAAAGGATAGACCAGGTTATGAAACCTCTGAAGCACCGAGTTAAAAACCAAACAAACACTCAAACAATCACCTTTTTGCCATTTATACAAATGGTAAGAAAAAATAAACTAGCTAGCTGGGCAGAATACTCAAGATATGGAACATGACAACAGAAGCAAAAATTAATAAATCTTTATCCAATTGTTATCTTTTTCCTGTTTGTAATGTCACTACAGAATATCTATTCAGTAAAATTCATTATTTGATAAAATGCCGGCCAGATTATCAGGTGAAAAACTGGTCCATTTTTCTTGGAGAAAAAAATCTTGCGACATAATTTAGAACAGAGTTCACATATGGGCAGGGTAGGTAGGGGGCTTCTGTTGATTATCTTGTCTAGCTTGAATCTACTTTTTGCTTATAAGACTCAAAAAAAAAAGTATTCTCATAACAGAAAGTTCTAAACATTTAACTTAATACACTCATTTTCTTTACCATATTAATTCAGATGCCTGAGCAAAGAGGAACGAACATACCAGAGATTCCAATGTGAAAGGGAGGAAATCCTCTATTTAGACTCCAGTGCAAATTCTGAGACATAGCTAAAAAAGATTCTTGTCCTGCCCTAATGCAAATCTCGAGTCCAAGAATTAATGTAGTTGAGGACACTGCTGCTGCCACTGAGAAGAGACAGGGTGACCAAAAATTGAAAGGAGACTACAGAAGAGCTTCAGTTCTAATTGACTGCTTTTCACTTAGGATAAAAATCTGTGCTTTCAACTCTCTACGCTGTGCTTTATTGAAGGGATGCAGACAGCAATGAAATATATTTTCCAAAACGAACGTATACATCAAAAGAACTAGCTATAACATTAAGCAGTTATAAGCATTAAGCAGAATACAAAGAGGGAGTAATATTCCAGTGCTAGGAAGACCAAAATTGGCAATACCTCAGTGGCAAAACAAAAAGAGGAAATATCCTGCCTCCCCCCCAAATTGTTTAACAATTTTAAAGAAAAGGGTGGCAGCCAACAGGGAAAAAAAATAAAAAAATAAGATTTGTAGGTTAAGTAAAGACTGAGGTTAGCACCAACTCAGAGTTCAGGTCTATTTTTTCACGTACTTATTTATATAAGTAACAGTATGAAAAATAAAGCTCAATAAGAAAGGAAGTATCTCACACTCCAAAGTAATCTTCTATGCCAGTAAGAATCCGTCCTTATAGACTTGTAAAAAGGAGAGCCCATGTGACATCTTTTACCGCAGCTTCCAGACACTGTCAAAATTAAAATTAGATTTCTAATGTAGTAGCAAGATATTTTGAGAGATTTGTGTTATTTATAATTTAAAAGGCATAAGGAAAACAATTCAGAAGTGACTGTGCTGCTCTGTGGATAGGGGGAGAGAAAAATGCTTCTAAGTGACAGTTACTAGAACTAAATTTCTGTTCTCTCTAAAAATTTCTGTCTTTGAACAGTGATGTAATCCCAGCTGTCACACAGGGACATTTAGATATGGAATTGGTGTGAATATTGGTGTTCTTCAGACAATGAAGTTTATCCTACTGCCTTTCTTTTTCAAGATACTACATCAAAAAGTTACCTAGATACCAACTGTTACTCAGAACAGTTCTGGCTATAATTTGGGCTAATTTATAGTTTGTATCCTTACAGAAGAAAATTCAGAGGGAGTAAGTCACTGTAAAGGAAGATAACATCCAGCTTGGAAAAATGCTTGCAAGTTCCTCACATGGTATCAATTTACCATTTTACAACATGAGTAGAATAATGCCCAAGACGAAAACATAGAAACAACTGTCACTTTCAGAAGACCATGTGCCTGAACCATATTCTTGTTTCTTAACTATAATTTTAAGATGTACAAGAGGACTGAAAAGTTTGGCTATTTTACCTAAAAAGTTTGGGATTGCTAGACAAAGGCTGCTTTTCTACATGAAGCCCTAGTCAGATGTTCACTAAATCATGGCAGAAAAGTGAAGTCCACAGCAAATCTGTAACAATTAATAGATCACAATATTGATTTACTATTCTGTAGTCTCACACACTTAACCAGCACCTAGGAGAAAGTCTAGCAGTCAACTAATGAATAAACAGGACTGGCACACTTCACAGATTATCAGAATCAAAGAACATGAAGTTTTCTGATAAGAAGGGAGAACTAGCTGAAAGATATTAGAGAAAAATACTGTTATCAGAAAATGCCAGTTCACTGACCCAAAAGAACATTTAATTCAAAACATTCCTAGCCTGATGGGCTTTTAGGAAACTGAAGCTTAGGATTCCGTAGTACTGTGCGTCTACTACAAGCTAATGAAGTTGCAAGCCTTCAGGAGAGTTCCATGAAACTAATGCCCGACAGTAAGTTTAACAAGTAAGTGGAATTTCCTAAGAGATTCAAAGTTTCATGGGAATTTTCAAGAGGTTTCTTTTCAATTATCATTTCTGTGTCATTCAAACAACCTGTCTATTTCCCGGAAACTGGAAACTGTTTTGAAATGATGAACAAGAGAAAAGTCATTCTTATCTCCCAGTGGATCCAACTCCTTCATATTCAGAAACTGTTGGTTTCTATTATTTTTTTAAAAACATTTGAAATTGAATTAAATCCTGCATCTAGACTGCACTAATACAGTGGTTCCCTGAGACCATTTGACATTTCTCTCTTACCTGCTGAAACTACAGAACAAAAGGCATCTTGTGTGTAGATGCCAAATTATAACACAGTAAGTGAACTATCAACCCAATAAACCTCAGTGCTGCATTCTTCACAGTACTTATTTCCAAACACGTTAACACAAATGCTGAAACCAGTTCACTAAAAAAAATTTTAATAATCCCAGGTATATCCCAATTTTACCAAGAAATGTGTGCAACATACCTTTAAACTATCAGTTAATTATTTAAGTTTGTTTTAAGTTTACTTTTCTGCATTTTATAATACTTATGCCATGTAGTTTCACCTTTAACTTACAGCTTATTTTTATAAATACCTCATTTTAAAGAAATAAACCGACAAAACCAAGACACCCAAAAAACATCCAGACAGACATAATTTTTGTATCCAGCCAAAACTTGGCTTGGCAAATCAGACCAAAGTTAGAGCTGGCAACATATCAACTAGGTCAACAAGAACTGGATACTCTTATCTATGTAAAAACTTCACTTGAAATAAGAAGTATTAACCATGCCTCCTTTCTCTAAAAGATTTTCTGGAATTCAAGATTAAAATTGCAAGTAGCTCAGATGCTCCAGTTGGGTTCAAAGAACTCTAAATTCAGCTGAACTATGATTTCAAATCAGTTTGTAAGCATGCTCGGTGCATGAAAGAAAAGATTACATTGTTCGAAGTAGGCAGGTAGTGTATCTCAACTTATATGTCACAGACAACCAACCTGTATATCTACATGTTCTAAGCATACTTCTATTGAATTTGCATAATATACTGAAAAGAACACACATAAATTTCTAATCTAATCCAATCCTTTGATTAAGAGGGTTGAATTCTCTCATTTCCCACTAGAAATTGAAAAAGCAGAAATATAGAAACAGAGACTTTGAATACAAATTTTAGCTTCAAATTAGGCACTCTCATCAGATAAAAGATGTCAAATATAAGAAAAAAGTTAATTAGTCTCTTGTTTTTGCTTTTAACAATTGACACAATTCAAAGATTAATCAGCTGTGTTCGGGTGGGTTTTTTTTTTTTGTTTGTTTTGTGTTTGATTGTTGGTGGGTTTTTTTAAAGTGATTAGCACATATCTGTACAAACTTTTGAAAAACTTCCTCCCAATCATTAAATGGCAAAAGACAAGGGACAAAATAGTAAGATTCTAAGTGTGGGACTCAGACTCTTATCTGCTGTAGAACAGAATTCATATATTACTCAAATGAAGCCATATACCAGCTCTGAGAATTTATTAGGAGATAATAAATTTTTGTAATAATTCTGTAATTAATTTCTGAGTAATGTCAGTTTTATAGAACATAATAACAACCTGACTTGGGGAGCAGGAGCTGGAACACCAGAAAGGAAAAACAGGTATGTATTTCAAGCCCCTAGTGGCAAGATTCTGAACACATTAGTCACATGTAGAAAAGACAAGAGCTCTTACACAAGACAGACAGGTTTGAACAGAGGGCTATCCTGTCTTAGAAACACTCTGTTCCTTTTGTATTCCAGCACTGGCGCTTCCTTAGCGAACATTCATTATTTCCAGACAGACATTGATTTTCAGTTCTAAATTTGTTAGCCTGCTTTAAAAATAACGAGAAGAGATACCTCTTCATTTTATTTTTACCATTTCATTTTCAAAAAAAGAAAAAGGAAAAAAGTTATGCCCCCATTTCAATCCTTAAAACAAACAAAAACTCGGCACAAATTCTGTCCTGAGTTTACACAGATAAAAAAGAAAACATTTGAATCAGATAGGTTTTTGTTGGCTTTTCCCCCCCCCGCAGAAGAACCATGAATTTTAAGATAAATAGAAAACGGTAGAATCTTTACCAGACTTCACTATTCCATTCACAATCTAGTGAGTTTCTTTGATCCAAGACAGCCATATCCTATTGCTTCCCACAAGTCTCAAGGAAGGCAAAACAGGAAACTTCAGTACTTTGAGCCGATCTGTAAGTAGGGCACCTTTTCCCCTCTTAATGAAACAATTCAGAAAGACAACAGCAACCACTTAGGGAAGCCAATGGAACTACAAGGTCAAGAATACAGGAATAGTATTTCTTAAAAGAAAGGTGTGATTACAGTCTGCATTTCCAGCAAGAGGGAAACTCCTGCAGGAACCAGATAAAATCTTGCTTCCAGCGTTCTGGAGAACTTCATATGAAGTTACTTACCTGGTACCAAACTTTTTAATCAGTCTCATAGGTCAATGTCACTCATACCCCACACAAAGAGCATAACAGCCTTTATTCCTAATCTGCAAGGTTGAGAATGAAGGAGGGAAAAATGCCAGAGTACCACTAGAGATGTACAACTGACGGAAGCTGTTGAGTATCCAGTTCGTAGTTGTTCTGTATGCCACATAATCAGGTCAGCTGGTTGTTAAAGGGCAGGTGGAGAAGTACAGCAGCACACAGAACAAAGGACAGTTCACAACTCTTCACCACCCAAATCACTACCAAGTAGCTACTCTTGCAGGCAACAGTAGATGAGGCTGCTCTGGCTCTTTTGAGTTTGCAATGCTGGTGGTCAAATGAGGCAGCCAAGGTGTGCAGAAGGTGTGCAATCCATTGTTCCTACCTAGGAAATTAACAGCAAGGCCTAGAGAAAACAAGCAGTTACATGAAGTACTCAAAATGCTACTGTATTTGACAAACTGAAGCAAGGGCCTTACAAAAACCCCTTTCTGAACCACCAGACAAGTATTCTTAAAGTCACCAATTAAGAGGCATATTCATCAAGTAAGACCACAGGTTTCAATAACTGACATTATCACACTAAATAAGCAAGTTTCCTCAGGACACAGTGCAGTGGGTTTCCCTCATGGCTTTTTCTCCTGCAGAGTCACTGCAGAAAGCAGACTAGTTAAATAGGAAATCCATGATCCCTTGAATTTTCAGTTCACTCCCTAAAGGTCTGTGGGACGAAGAGTGCTTGCCAGAGATCGCAAGAACAATTCAGACATGACCAATTTACAAATGCTTCCTCAAGAACTCTGGTATCTGTAGGATTTATTAAACAGTTTCTCTCTAATGTGAATTCTTCAGTGAAACCCTCGTGTTTTGTTGAGAAGCCCTAGTTTTAAGAAAACATCCCGCTCTGTGCAAGTTGTGAGGTACTAAACACTGAAGTATCCAGTAATCTACGATTGTTTCTGAGGACTGCGCACAAAAGTTGATCTACGGTCAGTGCTGAAGTGCAGTTCTTCACAGCAGCACTAAGCTCAGAGCACTCCGGACACTTCCAACATTTCAAGATAAGAACTCCTGATGCCACAAGTTATAAATGGAGCATTTCTTACTAAATCTCATTTCCCTAGGGTAGAACAGACTTGTTCAGGAGACAGTAGACTTAGGCAATAGTGCAGACATGAAATAAAACTACTTTCTGATATATCCTAACCAGTCTGGTGGTCTTGCTGAAGAAATTCTCTCCAAGAAGGTATAACATTTGGCATTCCAACAGAGAAGGCCAGTATAATTTTTGGAGTTTTTTGGATGTTGCCGCTTAAAAAGTGGTAAGAAATAAAAATAAACTATGGTAAGGCACCTAGTGAAAAAGGGAAAATCAAGAGCCACCTCACATCTCTCAGCTCCATGTTAAGACAGCCGAGAGGAGCTGATGACATGGAAGAGGAGTGCATGTTTTTGGAAACCGCTATAGCGGACTGGTATCAAGTGCCTATGGCGTATACATCAGTTAGAGTTAAGACAGACATATGAATTGTCATCTCAAGAGAAAGCTTTGTCAAGCCCGAGGGGAATTTGCACAACACATGTAAAACAGTCATGGAACTGACCAAAAAGGAAGAAAACAACAAGCAACGCTGAAGCAGATGGTCCAGCCTAGAAAAGGGTTATTAGATCATTACCTTAGGAGTAAGTTTTACCTTGCTAAATGCATTTTACCAACAATCAAAAGAAGCGTACCACTATACCTGAATTTCTGACTGATTGCATCAGCGCAGAATGTGATGTGGCCTTCAAAGTTAAACACATGACATTTCATTTCACATCTGATTACATGAATTGTAGGAACATACACCTGGAAATAAGTAGAGAACCTACTAAGAGCTACACAGTTGAAATTACTTTGACCAAAGGCTCTTGTTTACTGATAGAGCACAGGACAGTTATAAGTCATCAGTCAGACAATTGCTCAGATTTAGGCATGAACAGAAAAAGGTGTAGCAAGACCTTAATCAGGAGAGATTTGAAACAAAGCCTTCTGAACGTCTTCCTTATAGCAAAACTCTCTATACGTCACCAGAAGATCTCTGACCTCAAAAGCCAGGTACCACAACAAAGTAGAACACACAACTTAATGGGTGGCAGAATTCCGAAGCGAACAGGAAACATGTTTCGCCAGCAGACATTGTACTATATCACTTCCAAGCTTGTTTTCAGTCAGCTAAATATTACCTGCGAGTTCTGTACAGCCTCACCTACAGAAGTTCTCATTTTCAACTCCTCAGGCCAAGCAGCCAAACCTTCTTTCTCTCCAATCCTTTTCCACCGTCCCCATTTAACTTGCTTGTTGCCGTGATCATCTGCTACATCTTATAGCCACTAGGACTTTCCCTCTGCCAAGCAAGTTCAGTTGATGCCAGGGAAGGAGCAGCCTCTCCTGCTCCTTGGAGGGCCTACCCGATTTAGTCATACTCAACACCAAAGGACAGGAAAGGGACAACACAACAATCGACAAAAAACAATCAGCAACTGTGTATTCCTATCTTGTAGTGGCCTGTACATGCCTACCAGACAGATGCCTGCTTAGAATATATGCCAGCAAAAGCATACATAGACTCATTTAGGTTGGAAGACCCTTAGAGATCATCGAGTCCAACTGCAAATCTAACACTGCCAATTCCACCACTAAACCATGTCCCTAAGCGCCACGTCTACACCCCTTTTAAATACCCCCAGGGATGGTGACTCAACCACTTCCCTGGGCAGCTTATTCCAATGCTTGACAACCCTTTTGGTGAAGGTATTTTTCCTAATATCCAATCTAAACCTCCCCTAGTGCAACTTGAGGCCATTTCATGAGCCAGCAAGTCAAATGTTCATAACTGGGCAAATAAAATCCACAGAATAAAATTCCAGATGCATAAAGAATTGTAATGTATTACTGAAGATCCAATACAACTTCTGTGAAGGGGGAGTCATACTTCAAACATGACTGAGTTATTTGAAGATGTCAGCAGGCATGTAGACGTGGGACACTAATAATAAATCAAGATTTCAAAAGAGACACCTATTGACATCCATCTCCAAAAGCTTTAAAAACTTCACATGCAACAGAGAAGTCCTTCCATAGATAAGTAACTGGTTAAAACACAGAAGTAAATGGTTAGTTTTCACAGCCGAAAGTCGCAAACAACAATGTCCTAGGGCTACCTCTGCTCTTCCATTCAAAGAGGTTATCTAATAAAGTGACAATCCACTGCCCAGTACAGTCTAGTATTAGCAAATAAAATCACGAGAACATCAAGGGAACTTCAAAATATTGAAGGTGGTAAAATTGAAGTTGATTACCAAAAGCAAGTAAATACTAAGCTAAATAGTGAAGAAAGCACATCTTCATATTACAGAGCCAACAATGGGCTCTGAATTGATTTATCACTCAAATTTTATTTTGGGGTTAAAATACATAGCTCTGTGAGAGGATGAGCTCAGTAAAGTGCATCTCAAACTCTTTGACTTCTTAAAGGAAGATCTTCTGTGTTGTTCCCTGGTCTGCCACCACATAAATCCACACTAATGTGATCTTGAATACGTGTAGTTCTAGTTTCCCATCTCAAGAACAAAGCAGAATTAAGAAAATACAAGAAAGGACAAAAGAATGATCAAATTTAACAAACACCCTTTCCACAGGTAACACATAAGAACTCTTCAGCTTGAGGGATGGCCAAAGGAAGATAGGTCAGGTCTTTTGAAAAAAAGAAAACTGGAAAACCCCCACAACCACATGAATAGGAAACACCTTTGCCATCCCTTGCCTTTTTTAAGTAATGGTTTCATATGGTGCTTTCAATTCTTGTTTTAAGACAAACAAAAGAGTGACGTAACACAATATAACCAGGGGACACCAGAGACCCACTGAAGTTTATGTTGCTTCAAAATCACTCACTCACACAAAATCAACAATAACATAGTAGAATAATCTAGTAAATTAATTATAAAAAGCAAGAACACTGTTTTTCTCCCAAGGATCAAGACAGGTGTCACTGAAGGCTGGAAGATATTTCAGAAACAAACATCATTATGTATTAATATTTTTTCCCTAGCAGTCCATCAACTGGCTGCAGACAATACATCCCAGACTAGACAAACCTCCTCTGATCTAATAGAGCTGTTCTTATCTGATGATGCAAGGACAGATTATTATGACCCTCATTCAACACGGTCCGTTGTTTGAAATACTTTGTTTGAAATACTCTTTAACATGACTGTGTAAAACCCATTCAAACTGGAACAGGAGGAAAGGAAAATACAGATCACAAGAACAGAGAGCTTACTATAGCGTCTACACTGTAACTGGGATTGTACCACAGTGCAGATAGTAAACTTTGCACAATAACTGCTATTAACTGTTTGCACTAGCTTGTGCATTTGTAGATACATTTTTTCCCCCACTTGTCTGTGAACCACTTGTTTAAAATTCAAATCCACTACAGCAACTTTTGAGCCGTTAGTGCTCATTATCCATTAACACTCAGTTTTTACTACATTAAATAAGCAATAATATCTGAATAGGAATAAACATAGAAGGGGAAAACATAAGGAAAAACCCTAAATGACAGTGTTGGCACAATATATAAACACTGTGGATAAATTAAGGCTATAAATTAGGACACTTCTAGCCAGACTGAGTTTGGGATACATTTCCAAAGAAGAACAGTTAATGGCTACGGATTGTCCAAACGGCTACTGATTAGCATGTGAAAGTCTGATAACAAGGTAGTAGACTTCTTGATCTAGCAAGACTGTTGGAGACAGGAGACAGACATTTCCTGAATAAGGTGATAGAAAGACACATACACCCCCCCTTTTCCTCAAGCACCATGAGAGGGGATACCTAGCAGCAGTACATGTAGAAAGATGGGATTAGACACTGAGGAAGACAGCACACAAGTCTCCCGGAGCGAAAGATGGAAAGTATAATTTGCCTTGGTGAGCATGTTTGTGATGTAATGCAAGTCAATTGTGAAGACACTCCATATAGAAAACATATAAAAATCAAAAACTAAGAGAAAACTATTTGTGGGCACAGATAAGGTTGTCAATATTGCTTTAACATCACTGACAATAAATAAAAATAAAGGTTTGAAACCAAAGACAAATGGGTGGTTATAAGGAGAATTCAAAGACAGAAAATGACCGCTTATGAATGTTGAAGGATGGAGAGGATAGGGTGGTCCATAAAGAGTAAGAAAATTGAAGGAGCATGAAGCAGAACACAGGTAAATCCATAGTCACCACATTGTTCAGCTGGTAGTACAGGAAACTTTTGAGACAGTTTGACACAGTTAGCACTAGAGCCCTTATACAGAGCAGTCTAAGGCAGCAGTAGACCTTAAGCAGATCCTATTTTTCTTCCCCCTCATCAGATGGCTAACACCAGAATGACCTGCAGCTGAACTACAGGTCACAAAGCAGTAGCCATTTGATAATCCTCCCCCATACTCAGATTAGGAGGCTTAATAGCTACACTTAGGTGAAGTCAAATGCTCACATTTAACTGGGCCTTGCCGTGGCACACTTTCTGTTCTGTGAGCCAAACAGCTGCAATCTCAAATTGGAGTCCTTTAAAGCAGTCTTCTATAATCTACATCATGTACAGCAGCAAAATTCATTATTAATCAAAACATGTGCAGCAGTTTTGCACCAGTATTTTAACCTGACATTATAAACTTGTGTAGTGCTTTCAGAATGAAAAATAACACTTTTAAATAATATGCACAAAGCTTTTTGACAGTAGTTATGAAAAGCAGCAGCATATTCAACCCTAGATCAATTGCACTGCCCTCTGACCTATTAGTGGCTCAGCAGACTAGAAATGCACTAAAGCTAGTTTATAAGGCAGTGGAATTATGATGGTGAGAACTATTATTCATACATAAGATTTTAACTAGCCTTTAATTAAGATGAAGAAGCTGGGAATTGTGGAATGAGGAAGATAAATATTTATAATCTGAAAATTAAGCAGTTTTAAAAGCAGTTGGTAGCATTTTAGAATAAAACACATTGCAAAACAACAAATATTTCCACAGAACAGCTCTTTAAACAGGAGTGATCAATTCCCCAGGTGCCACAAAAGCTAAGATGTCTCATTGGAAAGCAGGACCCTACCAAGTTATACAAAAACTGAAAGCTGAGGAACATAGTTAAAGAGGTCACAAATTCAGTGAGCTTCCATTTACCAACAGACATTAAAAAAAAAAAATTAAAAAATTCACATGTAGTGACATTTACCCAACTCTCACTCCTACAAAAACAACACATGCTGCTATGGAGATGCAAGCCGGGATGGATGTTGAGAACCAAACACAATTAAAAGCAGCAGCTGAGACTCCAAAAGAATTTTGCAAAGAACAGAATGTTTATCTAAGAAGGAGTTAATCCAGCTTCTCAAAATACTACACAGGAACCTAGCCTGTGCCAGAAGTGAAAACAAAAAGAAAGATGACAACCTGACACATGGGTCTTTGATCTGCATGCTGCTGACCACACCCCAAAAAAAGGAAGTGTACCTCTCAATGCATTTCTACAGATTCTAAGACCCTTTCTCTGCAATACATCTTCTACCCCTTCACAGGCTCAAACAGATGAGCCACGACCATCCATCTTCCCTTCCCTTCCTACTCTCTCCTCCCTTCTTCCTGGCTTCTCCATGCCTCTAGTGGACGGAGGATAAAGTGATAGATTAGCAGTGGAAAAAAAATTTTTATCTATCTCACATAATAACTTCACACCCTCAAACAAAGTTGGTTTGGTTTGATTTTTTTTTTGTTTGTTTGTTTTAATGTATGGTAGCTAAATTTGTAATGCCATCTATTTTTCAGGAGGTCATGCTAGACATGAGAATCACACAAATTCAGTTCCATTCCAGCCTCTATCAGTGTTCCAAGCTATCTTATCAGAGTTCCCTCCAAGCACATCAAAGAGAACAAGGTTCAAGAATAACACAAAAGACAGTGGTCCTAACTTGGACAAAAAATATTAAGTTAGTGAAGTCTATAAAGCTCTGGCTGACCTCTACACTTTACCATAAACACACTGAACTCTAAAGGTTAGAATAACAACCTTGTTTGAAGCCCTAATACTTGAGTCATATTCAAGAAGAAGGGATCCGTTGGAACTATCTATTCAAAACACCCATATAATACAGACAAAAAATAAAAGAGGCAAGGGCGGATAAGGGGAAGAGGTACTAATTTTTCCCATTTTAGCTGTAGGCAGTACAAGCCCTGGCTACTTGCTGCTATTGGAGTACAGCTCCTCAAAAGCATACACTGATCTAATAAATTGATCAGCACACCACATTCCTATTACTCTTTTCCTTACACAACTACTAGTACTTATTATCTCATCAAGACAGTTCAGGAGACTCAACTAACAGAAAACCAACACAGAGCAACAACAACAAAAAAAACACAGTAGGCCCCCCAGACTAAATTAAAAAGGGCAGTTCACTGTTACATCACACAAGTTCCACTACAAAGGGAGAACAAGTGGAAAGATGTTTTGTTATTCTTACTCTTGTCAACAATCTTGTTGATTAGGATGCTGTTCAGCCAACTTAGTTTCCAGCTCACTTAGAACCCCCCAAAAAACTGTTCTTAAAATAGGCAGTTACTAAAAATCAGAAGCCTTGTTCTCTCCAGTAAAGCTACTTACACTTGACTGAGGAGAAAAAGCAGGTATGTAGTAAACCTGATTAGGAAACTGATCCAAGTTAAACTAGATCTGACCTTTTCTTTCCTATTCTTCCTCTTGCCACGTTCCCCCTGCTGTTTTCTAGGTTAGTTTTCAGCTAGATTAGTTTTACAGTCTAGTTTGTTGAACTGTTTAATAATAAATGAATGCTCATACCAGTCCACAGAAATCATCAGGGTAGCTACAGCGAGTCCAGAAATAAAAAAGAACAAAATTATATTATGTATCAACAAAAAAACTAAAAGTTACCAACCTCAACCATTAGTACAGTTACTGAATGCCAATTCAAGGGAAGAACTGAGACTGAGTTGCCGTGACAATATCTCTACTCATGGTTTTGGTTTACACAAGCTCCAGCTTAAGTAACTCCTAGTGCCTACAAACTATCAGAGTTTAAGCTTCTCAACTCACTATCAGCCACATAAAAAGTAAACAGCTACCATATAAGAACATACAATAAGAAAGTTCAAGCTATGCCTAAAAACATTAACAAAGATTACAGTAGTTCCTGGAACACTTATAAATTGAACTACTTCCATATACCAGTATCTAGACATAAAGAGCACCAAAAACAATCACAGATTTTATCAACACTGCTGAAGATACGCATATCTACTTGTATGCTCTGCAACATGTTTCTGTTCTGATTGCAAAGAATTCAAACACAGTATTGCTTGCATCCCACACGGTCCATGAATTAGTCTGTGTAGCAGGTAGTTTTATCTTTCATAAAATTACACTACATGCATGCTTACAATTGCAGATTCACAAGAGAACAGTGAACTAGTACTGCATCTAGGGCTAGACACACAAAACTTCCTCCTTCTGCCTTTTAAACTAAGTCTCTGAGTGTCATTACTCTAACTTTTCTTACACTGTTTTCCCAAGTAAAAATTTCTCTCAGGAGTCAAACATAAGATATCCCTTCAAAAATACATAATAACAGCAGTAGGCAATTACTTCGTGGAGAAAAGCTGATGAGTTGAAACGGATTGTGAGAGGACACGGAAAAGAAGCTGATTTAACACTAAGTATTTGAAACAAAGACAGTCCAACATAAGCAAAACAAACCCCATGTGTTTTCTCTTATTTCAATCTAAAGACAGTTAATGTGATACATACACCGCAGCAACTTCCAATGACACATACTAACACACTGACCATTTTTTCCTCTTTTCTTAACCCGCTTAGTTCAGGGGAGATCAGGATGGTATGTTTAGGGCTGCGTTCCATTCCTGGCAGCTGACAGTGCCATAGGCAGCTAAACCAATCCAATGGCTTATTTCTGCTAATACCCATCCTGCTTCTGTCATGCAGTCCCACCCCCGTCCTTGTGCTAGTACCAGCATCCACTAGATTTTTTTTTTTTTTTTTTTTTGCAAGACCCTACCTCTTTTCAACAGACAAGTGACCAGCTACCGAGTTAAAGCAGATCAGAGAAGGGTCTGATCAGTGCTGATGCAAGCATATGAGCAGCAGGAGCATGCAGTTATGATTGTGAATTCTCTATTCTGGTAATAGCTCTGTGAGACTTGATGATGCAATACGGCACTTCACTGTTTTCTTAGATTGTTGGTTTCATATTAAGTGTTCAGTGCTAATGCCAAGTTGAACACCTGCCTCTGTAATGCTAGTTTGAGCTATTCCCTTACACTATACCATCTTTCCCCATTGCAGCAAAAACCACCTGTGAACCCGTGCTGTGATTCTGATCTAGATTTAATTTCTGTTCTTCTTCCAACATTTACAGTAACACAGCGATTACTTCCCTGATCTGTTTTACACTGGAATCACACCAAGATTTTCACATCACAGCTCAAAGCATGACAGATCCACAAGAACACATTACACCAGTATTACTGCCCATCATATTGGATGACGGCACTATGGCGATAGCAAGCTTGTTTGCCGTTTAAAAAAGCTGGAGTGCCTAGGAAGCAAAAGACTTCAAAGCATGTATAATTTTGAAATCATTCTTGCATACAGTCTATTAGTGGCTTGACAGGTAACAGAGCAGAGACATCAAAACAATCACAGACAGACAAGAACACTATAGACGTACAGTAAA
This sequence comes from Chroicocephalus ridibundus, assembly GCF_963924245.1. NCBI lineage: Eukaryota > Metazoa > Chordata > Aves > Charadriiformes > Laridae > Chroicocephalus > Chroicocephalus ridibundus. Next base: position 59,631,823 of record NC_086288.1, read on the forward strand.
ATAACTAGTGCTGACACTACTACTGTGCGACTATAGAAAAATCACCTAAACCAGCACCAGTACTACAAAAAATGTGACACTAACGTACTGCAAAGTACTTACAGCCACAGTGAAAGTGATAACACTTCTGCATATTGTGGGAATAAAGATACGAAGTAGTTAACGCAGGAGCATTGCAAGCCTGGGGATAACACCAAATGCAGTAGCTACAAATCTTCTGTTTGGAGGGGAATTCCTCTTCCTGGAAAAGTGCACTTGAGAGACAGATGGTTCAAAAATAGTAAGCTGGAGCAGGAGTTCAAATACTTAAAAATAAAACTGAAAGTCTAGATCCAACAAAACAGAATTAGATGCCCCAATGTATCCTAGTTTAGCGGGAAAAATGCCAGAAAAAAATATAACACAAGTAAAGGAGTATTTGTACACTAGATCTCACAAGCATACAAAAACGGATTTTCACTTTGATGAAATTTCAGTTTTCATAAGAAAGCCATACTGAAGCTATTTCCTGTCAAATACGTGCCCTTGAGCTGCAGCAGAGGAACAGTAAAACTTCTACTCTTCCCCTCCCCCAAAATAGCAATGCATTTATTTTTTTTAAAAGTAGTTGAGATAATATTTTAAACTTTCATTTTCACAGCAAAAGATTTATTCAGAGTCTTTTATATTTTCACAATATAATGCAAGGTCCTAGCAAGAAGATTTCAACTTCCACAACTGGAGTTACCTGGCACTTCCCACTAAAAAGCCTCAAGTTACTGCTCCAAACTTTACCCTAAGGATACCATCATAACATAGTAAAAAGCACCACCTCATGCTGAAGCTTTTTCTTGCACCCAAGCAACTACTAGGTCTCTCCTCTGTGCCTATTCATGAAAGTTATGCGGACTCAAGGTACTTGCCAACACTCTACCTGTAAAGTTCAAATGAAATTGGTCAGTGGGATCAATGACTGCTTGGAAAAACTACATAAAACCTGTTTCTTAAGGCTGACCACAGTATGAATCTGGACTTTTATAGCTCCATACTACCAAAGCTGCTCAATCCAATGGAATGCATTTAATAAATTCACATTACAAAGTTTTAATCAGAGAACCAAAGAACCAATTTTCAACCATTCTAATATTCACCTCTATAAAATAACTTCAGTTTAAACCACCACAGAACTCAGTTGCTGGCTAAGGTACTTCAACTCTGAGCTTTCTGCCACTTTCCCATAAACACAGAATTTAGAATTAGGGTATTTTGTTTGTTAGTTGTGTCACAAAGACTATCCCTAGGACAAAACATACCAGTAAGTGCTGCTGTAAACAGTAGTTGTTAGCACGTATTATGCATGCTGTAAGAACAACAACAGAATCAAGATCTTCAGGTGCCTTCTAAGAGCATCTAGTTTTGAACACTGATTGAGTCATGCAAGAGTTAGGTACATCCATAAGCACAAGTCTAGGCATCTTAGGAATATTAGCGCTCAACATAACACACACAAAGATTACCATCTGAACAGCGATTTTGTGCTGAACACCTATTCAGAAATTCTGTGAATATATTCCATTCATTTACAATGCAAAGTCTTTCATACCTTCAAATATGTTTAGATAACAAATAAGAGAATTCTCAGTAATGCCAGTGAAATTTTATCGCTGTTTTTCTTCTCAAATTCTTTAAATGCTTGAACATTTTGACACGAGACTTTAAATTATATTCCACAGGTCACAAATTAACGTAACAGGCTGGCAAAACCCCAGCTTTTAATTCTAAAGCCCATGCAAATATTCAAGTCTGCAACCAGGTTTTGACAAACAATTCAGCAATCAAGCCCTCTGAGCAGAAGTCCCTAACCATCACCGACCCTCAAGAAAACAGTACACTGCAGGCAACTGAGTGTTATTTCTGTCTCAATATTGAGGATATGAACAATCTATTAACTAGAAGCCTCAAGCTGGACAATCACTGTCTTGGAGGTACTATCTCTGTCTCAGTTTACCATTTCCATAAAATAAAGTGAGTGAGAAATCCTTTACAGATAAAGGATTTTAAAGTGCTCAAGTGATTATACTACAGAAATGCAAATATCAAATCTAGTATCAACACAGTGATACAATACAAGATATCAAAATAAAGTTATTAATCTGAAAGGTTTAGCAGAAACCATATAACATGTTCAAGGAGTCTGTACTTTCCCAGTTGACGCTCTGAACATAATGCTTGACAAACGATAGTCCACAGAACCATATCACCTTTCAAAAAAATTTTTTTTCTTAATTAAAAAATGCTAAGGGTAGAATGATACAAGTTTTTTGTCAGTGGTGGTTTTTTTGTTTGTTTTAGGTTTGACAGCAAGCTAGTTCAAAAATTGGGGTGCTACTACTTTACCACATGGTTTTCCTCACTTCACTGCAAATGTATGATTCTTGGGAAGGGCAGAGAAAGAAAAAATAAGTTGTGCCTACTCCATCATATTCACTACTCCTCCCTCCCACCACGTTGCTGTTTCAGCCATCAACCGGACAATTGCTCAGGCCTTCCAGTTAATAATAACTTTGTTAGACTCTTTGAATCCTTAGGAATACTCTTCCAAATGAGAACAATTAACCATTTTTACTTTGGAAGTTAATTTCAGCTAATGTAGGAGGCTATTTTACAGAAGTTAATGCTAAGAATTTAAAAAAAAAATAAAATCAACTAACAACAACAAAAAAAACCAAAACCCAAGCCAAACCTGTTAAGCGCACTCTATTGTCATTATCCAGACTACTCACTTTCTTGACACTTTGTTTACACTTTCTCTCAGATAAGGGCTGCTCAACAGGCATGCCAAGTAACAGTTCTTAACTCCTGACTATTAAACCAATGTCTTTCCTCCTCAGCAGTTGCTAATCATTTCATGGCTCCTTTCTATTAACTGAATTTTGCCTCATGAACACATAAAGAAATCATATCCTAAATAATTTTTATTCCAAGGGAAAGAAAACTGAGCATGAAGCAACACCACAGCGCAATCAGTGTAAAATATAAGTCGTATCTTATGGTTTTACACTTTGAGACTCTCAGTGAAAAAGCAACCCAAAAAACAACTTTGAAGAAGTGGAATTTAAGTGAAATTTTGTCTTACGGAGCATTCATTACATTTCCTTGCAGTCCGTGTCAGCATTTGTCATGCTGCGCAACTGTGTTTCCAGAACACATCTGGCAGCATATCATTACCACCTGTACGTCCTTTCAGCTATTAACTGTCAAGCAAATGTTTAGGATTTTAGTTTAAATTTAACACTTAAATACCATTAAATAACAGGTAACCAGAGGAACAGCCATTTATATCTTTTGAGTGATATCTGTCAATCGGACTTAACAGTTTAACACAGCATCTATGCCAATGAACTAGTTCTCCCTATATATTCTAATTAAACTGCATTCTTTCCACAAGAAGTGTTACATGGTGTATTAGTGTATGGAAATCCATAATATTGTTTAGGAAAACAACGTTTATAACTTGAAGGATTAAAAAGACAGCGCAAGCATACAGAGGTATCGCAATATATACACAGGTGTTACAACAGATGTTTCAAAGTGTTATTGGGGCAACACCGCAAGAACAAGAAGTCTGTGTGCACAAAGAAGCTACAAGGCTACTGAAAATATGTAAACACCCTGCAAATCCGGACAAAGCCAATCGCCTGTAATTATAAGCGCACCTACTTGTCCGATATTTACTCCTCACTGCGATCTCGCCTCAAGCAGAGGCAAAAACACTGAATGAACAGCTGCTGATGCTGCTCAGCCTCCCCGTTACACCTGGATGCGCTTCCAGCGCTCAGCCATCAGGGCGGGCAGGCACCGACCCCACCGCGCTACTTGAAGATCGAGGATTTGATCTCTTTCCCCGAGAAGGGAAACGTCTGTTGAAACGATACAAAACGAGCGGCTCCCGACAGCAAAGCGTTCTCCCCCCCACACCCCGCGAACAACAACAAAAAACGCCCCCGAGCCCAAGCGTCCCCCGCCCTGAGGTGGCAGCGCGGCGGCGCACGGTACGGAATGCCAGCGCTGGGAGCGGGCACGGCCGGGAAGGGGCCGGGAGGGAAGGAGGGAGGCCGGGCAGAGACGCGGGCCGCTGGCGCGGCTCCCCACCCGCCCGGAGCGGCCCCGTCCCCCTTCCCTCCCCAAGGTCCCCCCTCCCCCGGGCGGGAAGGCCGCCGGGGACCGCGCTCCCCCGCACCGGTACGCGGGGAAGTCACGTGACCCACCCCCCCCCCCCCCCCCAGGAGTGGGAGGGGGAACCCTCGCGGCACGCGAGACACCGGGGCAGCCCCGGAGGGGGGAGCGCGAGGGGAGAACTGCCGTCGCCATGACAACTTCCGCGCGGGGGGGCGGGGGGGGGGGAGGGAAAACTTCAAATCCCAACCGTCAGTGCAGGAGCGGCTCCCTCTTAAAGGCGCAGACACACACATACACGCACAGGCGGGCTCCCTCCCCCCCACCCCCCTCCGCCCCCCAGGCGCTGGCGATGGAGGAGGAGAGGAGGGGGGCAGCCACCGGCACTCGCCGCGCCAACGGCGAGAAGCCGAGACAAAAGGACCCCAAGCCCAGAACGGGGCTCGGTCGGCGGCGCGGGGAAGGGACCGGGCGGCTCCAACCGAAGCCCCGAACGCCCACCCTCCGCTGCCCGCGGGCGGCTGGGCACCTTCGCTCTTCCCCTCACAGACCCCTCTCCGCTTCCGCCCTCCAAGAAAGCCGCCCCCCACCTCCCCACCCCATCCGCCCACCCGAGAGACCCGGGCTCGGGGCGCCTCAGACCGCTCCCCCGCCGCCGACACCCCGCTCCCCTCAAGGACCCCGCTGCCCCTCGGTTCCCCCCCTGCTACAGCCGCCGTGTCCCCCGTTTCCCCCGCCTCACCACTACCACCACGACCTCCTCTCTCTTACCCACACAGTGCATGAGCCGGTGCCGCCAGGAGTCGAGTTCTCGGCGGACTCCCCTGCGCTCCGCCGTGCAGCGGGGGCTCCGGCACTGAGAGGCAGAGGCGGCGGCGGCGGCAGGAGGAGCGGGAGCCGCGGCGGCCATTCTGTCTGTTCCCTTTTCCATCTGCCTCTGACCTCACGCCCGCTCATTTACATACGGGCGCGCGCGCCACCCAGCACCGCCGCGCGCGTTTCCCCCCCCCCCCCCGCCCTTTGCCTCGTCGAGCGCGTGCACGCGCACATCCCCCCCGCCGCCCCCCCTCTCCATCAGCATCCGGGGCGGGGGCGACGCGGGGAGCGGGGACACGTGTCAATCACCCCGCTGATTGACACGTGTCCCCGCTCCCCGCGTCGCCCCCGCCCCCATGGACTACAAATCCCATAGGGCAACGCGCTACCTCGCCCCGGGCCTGCCAGGGGCCGGCGGCAGCAATGCACGCCGGGAGTTGTAGTTCGCCGTGGGGAAGGCGGCCTTCCGACGGCCCCAAACGGCGTACCTCGAAGGTAAGAGCATTTACATTTAAAAATAAATAAATAAATAAAAAATTGACGTCTCGCCCTCACCCCCGTGGGGCTGCTGGGAGCAGGGCTCCCTCACAGCCCTCCTGCTCCCCTGCCTCCGCTCCCAGCCTTCTCACCCACACCTGAGCCCCCATCATAGAACCACAGAATGGTTTGGGTTGGAAGGGACCTTAAAGATCACCAAGTCCCAACCCCCCTGCCCTGGGCAGGGACAGCTTCCACTACACCGGGCTGCTCAAAGCCTCATCCAGCCTGGCCTTGAACACTTCCAGGGATGGGGCATCCACAGCTTCCCTGGGCAACCTGTTCCAGTGCCTCACCACCCTCACAGGAAAGAATTTCTTCCTAATATCCAATCTAAATCTACCCTGCTTCAGTTTAAAACTGTTACCCCTCGTCTTATTGCTCCACTCCCTCATAAAGAATCCCCATTATGGCAGCCCATTCCCCACTTCCACCCCTTTTTCCATCACCGGCCATCACACAAGAGAAGGCGCAATGCCTTCCTAATTAGCTCACCAAATCAATTTTCAGAGTTCTCCTTAGCTACTGCTCAGTTCACCAGACTCTTTCTAATGGCTTTGCCTTCAGCCTACTTTTCTATAAGGGCATTGATCCCATGGAGTTAGACATGGAGGTGACCTGGGAGCTGGCCTCACACAAAACACAGTGTTGTCTCCCACCCAGCCCACCCTTTGGAAGCGGCTGGCCTGGAAAACAGGAGCACAGTCGGTTCAGTTCAGTATCAGGGCACGCGCCTGAGAAAGCTTACTCTTGTACTGCGAAGGGCTTTGGAACTAAAGTCAGATTCAAATCCCACCGAGAAAGTTAACACAGACGCACACGCACGTCAGACGGGATTACGCGGAGCCCATGGCGCTGCTCGGCCCACACAGTCACCCCCGAGCTGTGCCCCCGCGCTCCAGCACAACACAGACATCCCTCAGCACCCGCCTAACGTGACAGTCGCTACCCGGGCCTTGCAAGAGAGCAATTAGTAGTCTTGAATTCCCCAGACAGAAAAAAAAATAAATTATGAAGATCTGGCAGTTTTCTCAGATCCTGGTGTGTCTTTGAGGGCTTCCTCCTCCCCCACAGCCCCCACCTCCCAACAGTCTTTGTGTGCAGCGTTACTTCAGCAAGAAATGGCATTTTCTGTCCCTATTTGCAGGTCGTGATAGAAAACATCATTTAATAAGGCTGTAGAAAAGACACCCTTGTTTCTTTCCTCCCTCCCCAAAAGAGCTGAAGGAGCAATACTGGAAAGAGTCGTGTCACCCCGATCTAGACACAATTTTTTTTTCTTGTGCTAGAGGATGAGCAGAGCTAGGAACAGCGATACTGTATCAAAGCTGCAGAGGGGCTTCAACTTGAACAAAGAATGGGAAGCCATTCTCCACTCATTCATCCCTCTCCATATCTGTGCAGAGCGTCAGTGCAACCAGACGCAGGGCTATTTGGGAATAGAGCCCTTACCACCATTCAGCGGAGCATTTCAGGAGAATGGCAAGACTGGAAGTGCAGGTGAACAGGCTTCCTCTAGCTCTTCATCGCAGCAGCCAGCACTACGTAGCAAGCAGCAGCTTCTCAGCCTCCTGGCTTCCTCCTTCTTCACCTCAGATCTACTGTGAGTACCTTGGCTCTCTTATTTGCACTCGACTTCCAAAAAGCAATAAAGATTACCTGCCTTATCTCAGAGAAACAGCAAAAACCAAGGCAACTCCAGTAAGGCATTGTCAGAGCCCACACAAAATAAAATGGAACCTTATTTGGATAGAAGGCATCTGTTTTGAACTAGTAATAGACTCCATTAAAAATATTTCTTTTTTGCCACAAAATAGGCTTAAAAAAATAAAATCATGGAATGGTTTGGGTTGGAAAGGACCTTAAAGATCATCTAGTTCCAACCCCCCGCCCTGGGCAGGGACACCTCCCACTAGACCAGGCTGCTCAAAGCCCCATCCAGCCTGGCCTTGAACACTTCCAGGGATGGGGCATCCACAGCTTCCCTGGGCAACCTGTTCCAGTGCCTCACCACCCTTACAGTGAAGAATTTCTTCCTAATATCTAATCTAGATTTCCTCTCTTTCAGTTTAAAACTGTTACCCCTCGTCCTATTGCTCCACACCCTGAAAAAGAGTCCCTCCCCATCTTTCCTGTAGGCCCCCTTTAGGTACTGGAAGGCTGCAATAAGGTCTCCCTGGAGCCTTCTCTTCTCCAGGCTGAACAACCTCAACTCTTTCGGCCTGTCTTCATAGGAGAGGTGCTCCAGCCCTCTGATCATCTCCATGGCCCTCCTCTGGACTCGCTCCAATAGATCCATGTCCTGTCATGTGTTTGTTTCTCCTGAAAACCTTCCATGGTGGATATTTCCTTCTGACATTCTTAAAGATATTCTTTTTTTGTGGGTGAAGGACATACTCAGGGACTGCCTGTAGAGCACAGCCCTGAAAATCAGTTCTTTATTTTCATAAAATAAACTTTGTCACTTCTGTAAAACAGCTAATTGAATTCAACGAATTCAACACACAGGAATTTTAAACACTATAAATTTAACTGAATCACTGAGGTTATCTGACGTGAATCAGTTTTGTAGGGACACAAATGCCCTGCATCGGAAGAGTTTTGAGATGTCTTTGATTAAATAAAGAGAAGAAACTACACCACCCCTTCATTTTGTTTATTTAACACACTTTTTTTTGTAGTTTCAAGGTTCCTTACATTTGAAAGACTTCTCCATGCATGAAAGAAAAAATAAGTAAACCTGGTGAACAAAGTTGGTGTGCAGATTTCAGGGAGCAGGAGGAGGAAAGGGGAAAGAAAGAATTTCAAACTGAATTTTTATAGTTGCTTAGAATTTGAACTCCTAAGCCTTCTGAAAATACTGCCTAGACATCAGATGCGCTCTAGAGACTAGGTTTTGAACCACTCTCTCCGTTTGAGATTTTTTCATTCTTCTAAACTTAAAACTGAACCAGGCAACCCAAGGATCCTCCTTTGTAAACCACTGGGGTATTATTTTTACATTAACTTTACTGGTTTTTCTTTATGAAAATGACTTTCCAGCCAAGAGGTCACTTCTTCTGTGGATTTGTACTTGATTTTATAGAAGCGATTCCACTTTTCTGAACAAGGGTTGGATCAAAACTCCAAGGCTGATTGAGGGCAGAACCTGGAGCAGTGAGAGATAACTTCGATTTAGTTAATTTTAGCTGCCTCTCCTAGCTAATTTTTATGGGATCAGAGATTCAGTTACTTAGAAATGGCTCTGGAGGCAAAGTCCAGTACAATTTTGTTTGAAGCTACAGGAATTATTACTGCTGTTCTTTCTGTATGTTTCATCTCTTATTAATTTTGAGGTAAAGAGAAATTCAAATAGTCACAGATGCTTAAGGTTTGATACCACAGCCCCATCAAAATCTGACATTTTGAATTAATTTTTTTGAACACACATTGGGGAGATTTAACTATCTTATTGAAACATTGCAAAATTGTTCATCACCAAAACCTCTTTATAATTAATCCCCAAAGGTGAAATTCAGTCCTGTACAGACAGCTTTGCACAGTTCTTTGTCGCATAAGTACTGCTGTGCGGAAACTGGGGGTAAGGATGAAGTGTAATTAAAACAGTCTAACTCAAACAGTCAAAACCCTGTAGTAAGCTTTTTGCAGATGCTATCTTTAAGTGAATACATCCTAAAGTGGTGAGCAGCTCCCTGTCTCACATGAACAGTTTCTAAACCTGGAAATTGTCACTGTTCTTGGTAAAACAGAAAGATTTAAATGATGAACTGTGTGATAGCTTTATGAGTGAATATTGCAGAGAATCATTCATACCTGAAAGAGATACCACGGCAGAAAATAGAAGGGTAAAAAAAATAACACTAGAGGAGATTTCACTGTAAACACTAACATGATCATTTAGATAGAACATGTAGCCAAACTGAATAAGGGTTATTTAGTAATCGGTGTGAATACTGGATTGCCAATATATGGCTACTTAAACTTATTTGCAATATCCATTTTCTAACAATTTTTCACATTATAAAGAATTTAGAGCTCATGCTCATAAGATATACCACTTTCTTTTGGAGTGTCAGATGTAGGAAAAATGTCATTTTAAGCAATCCATTATATAGGCCATTTTCCCATTTGAAAAAAAATAAATTAATTTTTCCTCACTGATCACTGAGGACTTAATCTTAAAAAATGCTAGGGGACTTAGCACATAGCTTCCATAGAAGAAGCTCCGAGAAGCAAACCCTCCAGTTGTGTTCAGCGATCTGCATACGCTTTTATTCCTGCTTTGAAGGCAGAATCCCTGTTGTCACTCCTAAAGGTGCATTCATACAAAGTATTTAAGTTGCTCTAGAGTTGCCTGCATAAAGTGATCTTCAAAGTCAGGAGCTGGGAAAGTACACCTATTCAAAAGCAACAGGATTTTTCAGGCACAATCTCACCCTTAGATTCAGGCCGTGATGAGTGGACAGCCAGCATACATAGCAGTTCTGTGAGAGCCTGGCAAGATGCAAAAGAGCACAATCCCATCAGCTAGAATACCGTGAATTTCAGAGATTTAAATGGATACACTGTACTGTAAAATGCTGTGGCTGAACAGGTTGGCAACCTCTAAAAGAGAGGTAAGCACAGAGAGCTATGGAATGATAATTATTTTGCCACTGCAGCTGGATTTTTACGGTTTGAGGCATTACTGCTCCACCTACTATTTCACCTGCTGCCAGCAGATACCTCCACTGTTCCAAGTTTGATATACAGCCTATTCTTTTTCCTCCAGTGGAGGAGGAAGGTAACCTCCAGCAGAAGCTGGAGTAGCAGATGTAGTGCAGTACAGCAAGAGAGCTCTAAGAGCGGTGCCATCCTGCTATGTACTTCTTCCCCACCCATGGTGGCAAGTAACACAGCCCAGCCGAAAAGATTATGCCTAATCAAATAGTTTTGACTTTGAATTTTCATAACGGCCTCAATCAATGTTTTGTTTTGTTACACTAAAATACCTTTAAAAAACAGAATTATTTTAAAAATGGCTAAAATCCTTCACAGTTAGTTGCAAACATCTGGGTTAAGGGCTCTGTGAGCCTTGAAACTTAAACCCAAAACATTTCCTTGCATTGTCATCAGTTCTAGCAAGGAAAATGAAAGCTCAAGCTCAAATAAGAACAATTGGAGAAGTTTCCATTTCACACACAGGTGAAAGAATGATCTTTTTAACAGGGCAGAAAAGTCAGGCAACTTCAGGTCTACTCATTGGCTTTTAGATCACCAGGAAGAAGTAAGATTTGCAAATGTTCCAGGTTCCTGAGTTTTAGGCCTTTTATCTCCCTGTGCTCCTATAAAATTCAAAATAGCTCACAAATGGTGATGTGTGAAGTTGCTATAATTTAATACCAAATATCTTACAGATGAAGAAAGAAAGGTCACTTTTTTACATCTGAAATCTTGGGGTATAACATTTGGTGTTCAGTGACTGCGTATTTCAGCAATATCTGCAATGAAAAGTACTCCTGTCTCTTAATTACAGGGTCTGCTTTTGTGAATCTCATCAGCATTAGTTGATATCACTGTCTTTCAACATATGTGCACAACTGTATCTATGCACAGGTTAACAGAAAGCTAGCCAAAGTGAATTTCTAAGTAAGTGCACAATAACATTTTTTTTTAGCCAAACCCTGCTCCTTAAATCTCTACCTAGAGAAAAGTACCAGGAAATTAATGAAGTTTTCCACAAGTAGAAAGGCAGCACTAAGCCAATCAAGTCAGCACTGTATTTGCATCCCTGTTATCGACCTAATTCTAAGTACATGAAACATATTATGGCAGGCACATGACCATTTCCCACAAATATCTTTATCCCTTGTACAGGAAGGTAAAAAATGGGAGAATGCTTCTTACCATATGTTCTAGCAGTAGTGTTCTTAAAGATGTGAGGATCTAAATAAGCAGAACAAAGTTTTTATCCAAGGGGATGTTTTCTTATCAGACCATCTAATTAATTTAGCAAAAAGCAGCCAAGCTTTCAAGAACACCAATATTCTTCATGTCCTGTCTACATTAACGATACTAGATGATTTAATAGAGATGTCACTTCCATGTATCAAACTAGCCTTGTTTGTAGCAAGCAAACATTATAATAAAACTCTACAGTAAATGTTTATAAAACAGATGCACTCTGTTTTACATGGGTAACTAAAACGTGCATAGAGCTTTCAGTTCATGCCATTTTAGGATACACAGTGAAATTTTCATAGGTTATTTTCAGATCTTTGTTTATCACTGCTCTTTAGAGATTAAGGGTCTGCTGATACTGTGGCCAAAGGGCCGTGGTCTCAACACACACATGATCTGCAACACAAGAGCGCACATGTATGAAGGCTCCATTACATTTAGACAAAACTCTAGGCTAGAAGAAAAAAAAATAAATCATGCAACTTTTATGGTGGGCTGAGCACATTTGATCAGGTGGAATCCAAAATGTTACTTTACAGAGTCACTCCACAAGGCAGAGCTACATTTCAGTGCACGGTAAGGTAGAGAAAATACAGCTTAAACAATACAGGCTTGTAAGCTGAAATCAAATGCTAAACTGCAAACTACAGGAAAGACTCTATGGTTTTAGCTTATAAAACCAATATTTTTCAACTAGAAATAGAGAAACTTTTGTTCAGTAGTAATTTAAAACATTTATTATTCTTAAAATGTTCTTATGAGGATGATACATCCTATGTTTCAGTACTAGCCAGGCAGAAAAAGGTGCGTAAGTGAAAGGAGCCAGCTTGAAATGCCAAAATATAACAAATTAGTCTTCTATAGATTAGACTGCTGTTTTAACATGTCATTATTTGACTATTAAATTTAAATTTAGAGGGAAGGTAAAATCCAATATATACTCCTAAGTGATGTCTCCATGGCCCTATCTGTCAAATATGGCTGTTTTTTCCTTCCATTTAAACTGTTATCCTATGTTCCACACAGCTGAATAATGTCACTCACTCTCTCTAAAGTTTCCCAAGTGGCCAAGGAATTTAAGTATGCCATCACCAGAGCAACTCTGCAGCTGAAAATATACTGCTATTAAACCCAGAGAGAATAGATCACTAATTGCAGCTTAATATTAGAGATAGACATGAAATACCGAGCCAGCCATCAGAGCATGCGCTGGTAATCCAAACTTACTCTATTATTGAAAAGACAAAGAACTGTTTACTGTCTTCATGAATGACTTTCACAATTACACTAGCTAAGTACTTGCTGAGCTAAGTAATACAAGGGCTGCTAGTTCTGCTATAGACCACAGATTAATTACCATGTAAGCTAAAGAAGAAATTTTTCCCCCCAGTACTGCTCCTCCTTGTGTGGAATGCCACACTGGGTGGGTTTCCCTGCATGACAGTAGTGCCAATAGAGCATGTGACAAGATACAGCCCACATGGAGCATCAGAGGATGTGGTTCCTTCTCCCAGAAGGACTGCAATCTAAATAGAGAGGGAGACTATCGCATAAGTAACACCCAGTTCACAAGCTGACTGCTCCAATTGAGTCATTGCCCGGGAAGCAGAGCACAGGGTACCACCTCCTGGGTCTCTAGCATCTCCCCAGGAGGGGATGTGTGTGTGATCCTGGGAGGAGGAACGTGTATGCCTGTAGCAGGTTTGGGGGGGGGGGGAGCAGGGGTTGTCTTTACTCCAGAAATTCATGTTTTGGACTCCTTGGCAACTGTTTCCAGCTGTGGTTTCCAGCATAGGCTGGAATTTTATTGCCAACCTAACCAACATCCACCATGGAAGGGCGGTAGGAAATGAGACTGAATGGCTCATCGGTCACTTGAGCAAAACAGTTTATTTCCTGTAACATCACTTGCAGAATTATTGCCTCTTGAACTAGAGCTCTTCATGGTTTGGTTTAGAACAACCATTTTTATTACATCTATAAGCTTCATTTTATCAATTTTATCTATAACCTTTCTTTTAGCAGAGTTGTCTGTGGTTTAGGTTATGTTATTTTCTGAACCCCCCACTCAACACCCTTCTACCTCCTCTCCCACCAGTTCCATCTCTTCCATTTTCAAGCTAAACATCTTGAATCAGGAAAAAAAAAAAAAGGAGAAGGAAAAGAAAGGAGGAATACTGTGGATGAAATTCACCACCCTTTTAGCAAAATAAGTGAAGAGCAACAGGATTTCCCAGACACAAAATAATTTGAAAATAAGGACCTGGTTATGTTTGAAATGCAGCTATTTTGCTAGATCAGTGCTGGGGGGTTTAGTTTGCCATGGCCTTCTATCGCTTCACATAACTGCATTCTTGAAATGTTTGGGGTTTTTTTTTTCTGCTGGTTCTCAATAGGTATCTTTTCATGTGGTTTTAATCAATCTCAGTAGTGCTGCAAAAGGACAGAAAATAACATTTCTATTTTGCAAAGGCAGTTAATTCAACATAACCAAGATATTTTCTTATTGTACCTTTTTTCATACTTAAGTTTTAAAATCAACCACATGGAATGATTTTTTGGTTCATGTTATTTCTCAAGTAGCTTTTTTAAAACTTGATTTTATTATTTTCTTACACTGTCTGACCATTTTCACATTGTTTTTTGACTATGTATTAGGTTAATGCAGACAAATTAACAGAATAATTATAGATTCTTGTAAAGCATTCCTTTTTGGGGCTACATGAAGTAATCCCCTCAGCTAATAAAAAAGAAATTAAGTCACAGTAGGCTGAATACGACAGACTGAACAGTTCCTCATTGGATTCCTGCTGAGAAAAGCAGACGGCAGTGTAGATCTACTGCAGATCATCATAAGAAAAAAATGTAACATTACTGTTGTCCTTTCCCATAATTTGATCATCCCTGGAAAGGCCTTTTTCATTCCAAGTATTCATGGGTCCAGATGCAAGCAGAATTAATCTTCTCCTTCTGTACCTTTCTTAAGCAAGTCCACTTCCTCTAAACCCCCAAATATTTGTTTCTTCCCTTTCCTCCCCTTGTTTAAAATTTAAGTGGTTAAGGTCCCACCATTTGCCTTGAAGGATGCTTTCACAGCAAGCTAGCTAGCCATATACCCTGGCAATGCCTCCCCACAGCGCAGAGCAAGATGGCTAAGAAACTGGTGTGGATCTAAAAGTGCTGTAACCACTTCAGAGCAATGCTGGGATCCTGCTCCTTCAAGTTTGGGCACGGTGCCACAGTGATTCAAATATATTCCTTCCCTATCCCGTCTCTCTATTGTATTACTTAACCATTGTGCAATTTTTCTTGCCTTTCTGCGTAGGGTTGAATCAAGGTATGTTTTCAACCTTTTCTGCACTATTATATGCGTAATTTCTTTCAAAGGAAAGCCAAGAGGCTCCTGTTTTCACTGATTCTACAGTCTTGCGCTTAAAGAAACAATAGAATTTATAATACAAGTGTGAGAGCGGACAATGTTTTGTTCTTTAAGGTAGGGACTTTATCTTAACTGTAGTGTTTTACTATTAAAAATGAAAAATTAACCATAGACTTAAGTTTTATACAAATATTGTTACAAGCCAAGGCTGTACCACCACTTCATCAGATTTGGTTGACAAGGTTTCATACTGAGTACTTTTCATACCCTATAACGAGCCCTCCCCACTTAGATTATTTCTCATCTTCTTAGGCTTTAGGCATTCTCACAATCAGCTTTTCTCAACATTTATCAACCAGGTGTTGCTGCCATAAAACAGATTGCAGTGTGATTCAACTAGTCATTCACACTGGAGAATCAAAGGAGGTGCTAGGAATGGCTTAAACCAACATCGGTTGCTGATGATTAAAGCAGGCTCTAATCTTTTATCATTATATCTACAGGACTATGAAACTGGAATAGATTTAGCTACAAACTCATTGTAGAAAGCACATAAGCTTTTAAAATCTAAGGCAATTTTGATCTTGATTTTTGCCTCTTTTAAAATTTTATTTATTTTGAAGATAGCAAATCTCTAGGGATGCTATCTCCAGTCCTCAGATTCAGAAAAGCTGTGAGGTCATACACTTCCACTAGTAATTCAGCTATTTCAATCTGGAATTCTTTTGGAACTCTAGTGGTTACTGAAGTCTTGGTGATTTATTTTTAGTGTTTATTTCAGCAACTTGTTCCACAGCTCTTGCATAGCCACTTTGATTTCAAACAACTCCTCTACCAAGTTCCCTCCTCCCAGAAATAAAAGGTCCAGCGTAAGGATCTCCCTAGCTTCTCCCACCTCCAACACTGATGCAAAGAACTCATTAAGCTCCTCAGCAGTGGCCTTGTCCCCTGTGAGTTCTCCTTTTATACATGGAGTGCTACTTCTAAAATAAATCTCAGCTCCATTTCCACATTGACCTTGTACAACTGTTTTGCATGATTATTGGCAACAGATTATTGGAAATAGCATCATTTCACTGCTCGGATCAATATTTCTTATCAGTGAAAATATTATATTTTAAAACATCATGCATGTCTTTTGTAGAAAAGGAAAGGATAGGAAGAACATACTAGCTGGAATATAAATAGCGTCTAAGTAACAGAATTTTCACTGTGCTTTCAGGGATATTAGGACTTTCAGTGGAGATGTGCTTCTGTTTGGTGTAGCCTTACCAGGTGTGGCCTGCAAGAGAGGAGCTTGGTCTGCTGCTGGGGAATTCCTCTGTAGCTCTGTATAGATCTGTAGGTCGCTAGACAGGAGCTTGTGCGTATGTGAAAAATGATCTCCCCAAAACTACCTGATGAGCCAAGACAGAACTTGACTTGTCAGGTAGAAACCAGTCAAGGTCAGCATAACTTGCTGTGACGCGCAAGTAACTTTACGTGTAAAGTGCTACGTAAGTGTACAAGTTCATCAGTGCAAAATCCCCGCTCCCTGGTATTCTAG
This sequence comes from Chroicocephalus ridibundus, assembly GCF_963924245.1. Classification (NCBI taxonomy): domain Eukaryota; kingdom Metazoa; phylum Chordata; class Aves; order Charadriiformes; family Laridae; genus Chroicocephalus; species Chroicocephalus ridibundus. Next base: position 59,648,196 of record NC_086288.1, read on the forward strand.
TGCTTATGAGGTTTCCCTTACCACAGCTTATCATGCTTAACCCTGGCTATCACCATCCTCCCCACAAAGGGTCCCTGGCTAGATATGTCAGAGCTTCAACAAGGTTTGCACACTCCAGCACTAGAAAGGTTGTGCAAGTAGAAACTAAAACTCCTCTCCCCTTATTTGCATATGCAGGCAATCAGTTGGTAGGGGAAACTGATAGAACATGTTATCTCCCAAACATTTAAGCTAATTCTGTGCTCAGTGAGGGGATAACAATAACGAGTTTCCTACCTCTGTGCAGTTACAAAACATTTCTCAAATTTGAGCAAACATGCCAATTCTAATCTTGCTGTTTCTTGTCTCTGCAGAGATAAATTCAGCCACAGCATTCTGTTTTTTTTCCTATGACACATGCTCTCCTGTTATTCTCAGCTGCTGAAAGCATTTGCTCAAAACCCCCATACTTTCTCATGTTAAAGATACCTGAGAGCACTGTGCTTAATGTTTAAACAGCTCAATGTGTACCCAATTATGAAAGCAATTAATTTAGACAAAGACTAGATTAACTGCCATCTGTGGCCTTATTGTTTGTTAAATTTGAGTACTTTTGATCAAAACTGCCACAAACTAAGTCTTATATAGCATGTGACCCAGTGACAAATCAATGTTGCCCAAGGACATCTTGATATGGAGAATCCTTGTATTAAATTATATAAATTAAATAAATTTATAAAAATATAAATTAAGTGTTAAGTATTATTATACCACTTCTATCACCAATTTGTACAGGGCATATTACTTGGGATGCATTTTATTTGTTTCACAGAAGTGAAACCTTGGAGTTTCCTAATAAAATAATGCTGATGTTAGTGATGTGATAGATGATACAAGAACCATGTCTACAATAAGATGAGAAACATATACACGGTAGAGGACAAAAAGCTGAGGGGAAGGTATGAAACAAAACCAAGCTGGAGAAACAAATGAAGCAGAAGCCTGAACTAAGATCAGCCCTCATGATAGGACCTTACACGGATATACAGCTAGTCACCAAAGTGGTCAGCTGTAAAAAGAAAGAGCACAAGAGCCAGCAGACAAAGCAAGCTTTGCCCCAAGCCCTCGGTGATACGCTAGCCATTAGGCTCTTCTCAGTACTCAGATATGTCTACTCTAACTTCCTAGGGCGGAGGATAACGTGCTTTGTGTCTCCCGTGATCTGGGTGAACATCATAGACTATTTAGGAGGGAAAATATGACCAAATGACAGAGCTGCCCTTTCCCCTCCTACCCCCTTGGACCAGCCTTTGTTAAAAGTGCACAAAGATGTCATTTCAGGAACAAAATTATTCAGTAAAGATTCCCTATTAACCACTATATTGTCAAATGCTTCACATCTTCAAATGAGGATTAAAAAAAAATATGCTATGTTTCTAATAAAACAATGTAACTCAAGATAAAATCAAATACAAAAGTATAAAGTGTCACAATTTATAAATTGCTCCCTTCTTATTTCAACAGTCAATAACTTTATCTGTGGTTTAATGTAGAGAGAATAGTAGTTAAGTAAGTAGAGCATTAAATAGTTTTCAAAATGTAAAAGACAAAAATGCTTTAGTGTAAAACACATGAAATTTCACTCACCATTGCAAGTCTGGGCTTCTGGACTTAATAATACTATGAGGTAAATAAATTCAATATCTGTTAAGACCTTCTCCTTTAAAGGTATGTGAAGTTTCTTCTCCCCTTTATTTTATCTCTCATTTGTCAAAAACTTTTGATGTACTCGAGATGTTTAAGGCATCACATCTGATTTGATTTTGTTTTTCTCTTGTGCACTTCACAGTGACCCTTTGTACAGTGTCTGATGCAACTGTTTTAGCCAACACAGGAAGTGGCTATACCATCTACAGCTAGAATTTACTCTTGGAAGCACAGCTATGCTTCCACTAGAAACAGAAATGATGATGTAGTAGGTCTATCTAAAGATAAAAATTTAAGTAATGGTGGCGACTCTGGATATGGGAAACAGTCATCCTTTTGGTCATACGTAAAGACATTTCCTCTGAGTTACAGAGGTATTCAGTCAAGCAATAACATGCCTTAGAGCAGGGAAATGCATTTAAAATAAATCTTCAAGAGCCAATATGCGTCCTTAAAATGCTAGTTTGTAACATTAAAAACAAACAAACAAAACAACCATAATGGTGAAGAAACATTTCAGCTCCATGCAGAATCCAGGTGACCTGTAACACATTTTTCTCTTTCAGAAATAAAGCCATATACACATATATACACACACACATCCCTATGTACACACACATAAACCAGTAGCAATCCCTCATCATGCAAGCAAAGTTCAGTGTGAAAACAAAAGTCAAGAGAAAGGAATATTGAAACATATTATTAAACAGTTTTTCCACTTTCACATTACTTCTTATAAATACGACAGAATTAGAGAGAGAAGGGAATATGCTCTTACCAATTCAGCAAAAGTATATAAAGAAAGGGTCATTATGACAACTTTTTTTCCTTCTGTATATCGAGAACAAATTTTGCTTCTTTGTGTGACAGGCAAGAGTAGATAGAGGAAGAGGTTGTAAGGTTTCCTGGTTTGAGGTAGAACAGAATCAGTTTTTGGTTCAGTAATTTTACTTTTCAGTTAAGCCTAAACCACAACATAAGGAAATTGTCTTGGTACAAGCTACACAAGCCTCCTAGCTATATAAGCTTCTTGAGATTTCATTTTAGTGAACTTTTTATTTCATTTTGATATAGCTTGCTTGAGGAATGACGACTTAATAATCATCTTTCCTCAAAACATTAAGTGATCTGGTAGCTATCTTGCTTCTTTCCCTGAGGAGGGGTAATGATCCTGGAGTATATGGAAAGGTTGCTTGAGGATCTGCCAACTTGCCTCTAACATATCCAATGCTCCTATCTCCAGCACATGCTGTCTGCCCTGTAGGCCATACCAGATCTTTGTTAAAATTAAAAAATAATAATACAGAATCAAAAAATTTTAATGTGCTATCTTCAAAGGAAAAAATATTAAAATACTCACCCAGTATGTGCACAGAATAATGCAAAACACAAGCTAATCACTCCCTAAACGAGGCCTATAAATCAGCACCTCTTTTTCTCTGAGATACGTTTCACAGCAGAAGACAGGACACAAAGGTTATTTTTATCTAACCTGCTCACCAAAACTTAGAGTTATAACCAGTCCTATTACGAGAGTCAATTGAACTTTCAGTTCACAGCTTATTGTGTGTTGTGTTTTGTTAATAAGTCCGTGGCTGGGCACAAAGACAGTAGCTGCCTACCTGTACTGCTCTGGCTGTTGCACTCTGAGCAGGTGATGCCCACAGGGGAGAGGGAGATAGTTCCCTTGGGAGCAGTTAACTGTGTTCACCTGGGAGAAGGTTTAGGTGTGAAAGAATAGGTTCATTACAATAAATGATTTCTTTACTACACAATGAGAAAAAAATCATGCCTTTTCTAGGAGTGTGAGAAGGAGTCTGAGGAAGAAGACACAGTGAATTTGCAACTGGAAAGAAATTTGTGAAAGAGTTAGGGTTAAGTTACGGTAATGTGAATGCTCAAAGAGTTAAGTCTTGGAAGGAATAGAAAGAGGTTGGCTTTCTTAAGGAGATCATGCAGAGTTTATTCAGTTTGGGAAACTTCTGTGTAAGAAAAATGGCCTGCAAGAAAGGTCATAGCCTCTAGGGGCTCAGCAGGTAGGGGACAGATTTGTTCTCAAACCATTTTTTAAACACATGTCTCAATATTTCTGAATTTGCTCTAGTTACAGGATTAGTTTGTTCTGCTTCATTATTATTTGTCCAATGGAACCTCTTTTTAGGGATTATAAATCTATAACATCTTTGGGTGAATTTATCTTTAAAAAACTGAAATTGAGCTTCTGGCTGAATTTGGGCTCATTTTTTGAATAAGTTTAGGCCTTGATCCTGATAGACAATTTATGTTGATAAGTGTTTGCACTTATACCATCTTCAAAAAATTCCATCCTAGTTTACTGGACCACAAATTGATGGATATACACATAGCTGAAAAATAAAGATATTTGTATTCTCATTTCATTACTCAGATCTGTATCTGCAAAATAATTATTTCTTTTGTCATTCTGTAGCCTTTTTTGTGACTTTTTCACAGGTGAATTTTTAGTAAAGCTTGGTTTAAAAGATGCAAGGCTGAGGCTATCTATGGTATCTTTTGTTCTGGAGAAACGAGTAACACCAAATGTGAAATATAATCTGCACAGGGATGGTTTTCCTATCCCTGAAATGAAACGCAGTGAGTATTTTACAACCTGAACAACAATTTTGGAGAATGAAGATCAAACTTTGGACTAACAGGTACCCTTGCTGAGGTTAGAACTGCATCTGGCTTGATTCTGGTGTGAGCAGAATAAACTGTGTTTTACTGAAACCTGTGATTTTTTCAGAATAGCTAACTAATGTTGTCTACTAAACATTCCCCACCATACCTCATAAAAAGCGGAAAGACAAAGGTGTGGACGGGGTTTTGTATGAATTCAGTGAACATAAAATATTCTGTACTGAATGATTATTTTCAAGAATAAATGTTCTGTTGTTTACAGCGATCAATAGGATTATACTAACTCTGGCTCATGTTTTCTTATTTGTTTTGCTTTTTTCATTTTATTTAATCATATCATCTTTATATATTTCTCATTCTTTAAAATTAACATTTTAATTAAACTGTACTGAAATTATTTCTTTGTAAATATTTACTCAGAAAGCTGCTTCACCAGGATGAGGGACAGGAAACAGCACTCTGCCATATACACTGAACAGTTACGGTTGGAATTATTGCAAACCTAACAACGGTATCTATTTATGAATAGAAGTAAGAAATGGTACAAATTGTTATAATTTGAGGGAAAAAAAACCCAGAGGGGGAAAGGAAGAAATGTTTTTCTTTCCAGAAATAGTCTATTGCTTAGAAACATATCAATCTCAAATGAGAAAAATCAGATTTTTAAATAAAGGTCAAACTGGTGTGACAGCATTAAGAAAGCCAACAAAACTAGCACACGTAGAATTTACTCAGCTTCATTCCCCTTCCTTTAATCTGAATACTTTCCTTCTCTGCTTCTGTATAGAATTATAAAATGGAGTCTACATAAAGATACAGTTATCGGTTATACCAGTGTATGGCTGTAATTCAGGAAAGCACTTAAGTAGGTGATTAACTTCAAGCATCCACTTACCCACTTTCCTAATTAGAAATGAACTTAAGCGCATACCAAAAGTTCTTTCCTTGATCGATTTTTAGGCTCTGCCTGTTGATTGCAGCAGAGCAGGTAGCTATCTGAGCTAGTTTGAAAGCAGCTTGCTCAGGTGCTGGGAAGAGTCTCTAACCACAGCTGCCTGGCGCTTGGGGGGATTTCACTGACTTGCTTGCAGAGCTCAAGCTGCCTTGGTAAAGCCTGTTAAATTCAGGAGCTTGCAGTGTGCACCTCCTTCTGTTGGTCTGCTCTGCTTTCTCCAAAGCCGTTGCCTCTCTTTGTTTTCCTAAGATCCTGCTATTTCTTTCGTAGGGAAAGTACTAATAGACTTCAAAATCAGAGGAAGCATAGTAGCTCAGATAAAAGGCTTATGATCATGAATCCTAAAATATGACACCAAAAGACCTCACTCAGTAGGTGTTTCACTCTAGATGCGCTTGAATGTCTGTCTTTGCTTCTTTGCCTTTAAATGTGCAAATGTGTCTAAACTTTTGTTTCTGTGCATGTCCAAGAGTGCTGGGGGCTTGCCCGTGTTCTACCTCAGCCTGGCAGCAATCTGGGAACTGTTTCTCTCCCAAATCCTCTAAGCAGCTTGATCTGGGAGGCATTCTCAGAGCATACCTAATACTCCTCTACGGGATTAGGCCCTTAGTAAAATGCAGTTGTAATGTTTTTTCAAAATCAGTTCTAGGGATCGCTTTCTGTAATGGCAGCTACAACTGTCTGCAGACTGTCACCGAGTATTCCTGTCTGTAACAGAAACGTCCTATTCAGTAAGTTAGAGTTGAGCTCTCTCTTTCCTGTCCAATTTATCAGAAATTCCTTTCTGCGTGATGTCACAGTGTCAGTAGGATGGATAGAGAGCACCTTCTCCCCCAGGTTGCCCACCAGTTTGTGGTTATACATCTTTCTTGAGAGGGAGAGGTTTAAATCGCTGCAGATGGAGGCAGGAGTAGAGTTTGGATCACCTTGTTTGGTTTGTTATTCAAGAGGTGAAGATGCATTGACAAGAAGGATTTGTCACAGATAACCTGGAAGCTTAAGTCTCTGGGATGGCTTATCGCTGGATATTTTGGGAAACCCATGGAGTTAGAAGCCGAACCATTGGCAAGGGAGGACATGATATTGCACTGAATTGTCATATACCTCTTAAAAAGAGAAAAACTTGCTGCTAGCTGTTTTACTCACCATAATGCTTATGATTTCTCTGAAAAATCTTGTTTTTCAGTGATTTATACATTTAAGCATCAAACCTCCCTGTGGCGTTTTTCTGGACCGAATGGCTATGTTCATATCAGCAAGTGGCTTCGCCCATTGAACCTGTTGGAGATACAGACTGGCGATCAGGTCTGATGTCCCCATTATTTATATTTTTGGAGGTTTAACTTTGGACTTGCTGTAGTCTGGCCCCATGGACTAGTTGTCTGGTCAGGAGTGGACACTATTGGGTGTGCTTCTGGAACATACCTTCTAGCTTGGTTTCATCTGAAAGTAGTGCAGTTTTTGCACTCTAAAAGAACTCTGTAATGTGAAGCAGAGCGTAGTACATGGCAATGAGTGGGAGGCGTGCTTGAAAACGTGCTTGAAAAAACTAACTTTTGATTGAACTAAAATGCTAATGTAGGTGGTCCGAATATAATTCTCCTTCAGTAAAGATAATGTTACAATTCTGATTTATTAATAGCAAAATAACTTGTCTGACAGTGTTGAAACATGAGTGTGATTTTACTTATAACCTCAGGCATCACTTTGATATGTCTGATGGTAACTCCATGCTATCTCAGAGCAAGTCGTGAATGAAATGACTAGAACATTGTTTTTTTTATTAGATGGGTGCTTATTTTCTAACGAAATGAAGAGACAGTCTTTTAGCATCTTTCAACGCACAAATACAAAAATATTTTTTTCTAGTAGATGTTCCTGCAAAAAAACCCCCACTCATAAAACTTTTGGAAAGCCTTTTTAAAGGCTTGTTTATGGCACTTAATGGTTATTTGGTTTATTCTTTGTTTTTTAATACTACACCACAATGGAGTACAATGTCAGCTGATTACATTTCAAACTAAATGACTCTGTCCCCTCAGAATTTGTGCCTGAAAATGAACAGTTGAATAAGATGTTCTGGATAATCTTTTCCCAGTTCCAGTGATCTGTCACCGTCTTCATGCTTGGCAATACTTACAAGTAGAAGGAAAAGCAAATTCAGGGCCATGTATTACTGCACTCATTATAAGTGGGTGCTTAAATCTACATTGGATTCAGCTGCACAAAGCATATACTTAAATACTCTCTTGAACGGGGATGTATTTAGCACAGTTAGTTTAGATGCCTGGCCAAACAGCAGCTAAAATGAAGTAGTAGGATTTTTGACTTCAATAGGATCAATAGGGTCAATGATGCTTGCACCAATCTTATATTAAAGAAAGATTCCGAACTGGGCTAAAATAAGACCAGTGCCCATCTGTTCCTGGCTATGAACACGGACAGTATTTATGTGAGCTTAATTTTAACCAAGTTATTTGTAGTCTTTTATTTCCATATTCTTGCCACTCTGCAAGAGCGAAGTGAAGCAAGCAAGTGAAACTTAAGTTTCACTTAAGTTAACAAGATATTTGCTCAAATATCCTGTTAGTGCAAACCCTACAGCTGTTAAAACCCACATCTGCTGTTTGGAATGGTAATTAACTCATTTAAAGCATTTTAAAGACACATAAAAAGTGGAAACTCTGAAGTCTGTATAGAAGTTTGACATGAGGATGGAGTGTCAGGATTAAATGTCAGATGGGTTATTGAAGATTTTGATCATATAATTGGGATTGTTTCAGTGCATTTTATTGTAGTAAATACGCTAGGGCATGCTCAAGTCAGTATGAATCATCAGTGTACTATCAGAAAGATATAAAGTAAATAAATACTCATATAAGTAAAGCTATAACTCACAGAAGAGACAGGTAATCGTATACATAAAAGTAACATCCTTGCTGCAGATTTGTCCCCTAGTCATAACTCCATTATTTCTCTCTCCAGGTTCTCACTAAAGTTATGAGGACATTAATTTTGCACACACTGTGCTCAATAATGCTGTTATTGTCTTCACTTGTATCAGATAATTGATTTGATTTAAAAGATTTCTGCCGTATTGTGCCGAAGAAATAGAAAGAACTTCACTTCCTATATTCTTGCTATTAAACTGATGCCAATGTAGTATGGGGCTGTTTACTGTTGCTTCCTCACTTCTAGTTTCAGTTCTGATAACTAGCAACTACTGTCTTTCCACACAAACTATAAAGTCTTGATTCTATCACTCATCTTGCATGGACTGTGTCTTGGTCATTCAATATCCCACTATATTTTTTATAAACATACATGATTGCATTTACAATTTGTGGAATATTACTTCGATGTTACAGTTTTGCATTCCTTTCTGATTTTTATTATAGGAAAATTCAGACAATCTTTCGAAATTTAATTGATTGGTGTTACAGACTAACTGAATTTGCAGTTAAGAAAAAAACCCACTATTAAGCTCTTGAAATGTGAGAATATGAATTGAGGATTTTGTTTGAGTTTTGGGGGTGTCAGTGCTATGTATAAATGAAACATTGGGTATATATTAAATCATTGACTCTCTCTTTAAAAGTATATTTAATAAAAAGGCACAATTTGTGTCTTAGAGCCATACTTTCACATGGGGAAGTTAAGTGTCAGGTTATGCCTGTCTGGTTTTCTGGCTTGATCGTAGTGCAATTTAATATAGTGCTGTGCACAAGCCAGCATATGAGTCTTTAGGGACCAGGTATTAATTGGAGATTGCCAGTGTGCAATATCACTCTCCGTCAGCCTCCTTACTTCTTTTTCTATCCCTGACAAGACCTACACATTTCGGCATCAGTGGTGGAAGGGGCAGAAGGGGCTAGAATGGAGGGCTGAATGGAGCTGACCTGGTCGTCTCTGGTTCCCAAAACCTCTTCCACGTTCTCCTAGCACGTACCAGGAAACTTCCAATGCATTTGCAAAACCAGGCGGCAAAGACCAAGACAGCGAAATGGCTGTTTATTATGTAAATTTATCTTATTTTTAGATATTCTTGCATCTTGTTAGGAGCTAATTCACAAAATTTTATTTGACATATGTCATTCTCGTTTAATCCATTAAACAATTAATGTTTGCAGAAATGAAGTTTAATCTGGAAGTCAAAGCATTTTATGTTGTGTCATAAACTATTTTTGTGGCAAGTAAAATAATTTTTAAAGATTCACGACCGTTGTTGTGAAATAATAGAATAAATTACTTATTTTATCTTTGAAAATAAGTGTAGCATATTTTACTGTGAGACTTCACCAAAAATTAAGCTTTGTAGATAGGATTTCATAGATAGTATTCTACTTCTTAAAAAAAAAAGAAAAGAAAAGAAAATACAAATTAATGCAGTATTTTGAGCTCGGTGGTTACGCATTATATTCTAATAATATTTTACAATTTTAAAGATGAAAACTGACATAAGTTGTTAAATACTTTAATTTTAACTGCATTTTTTGTGTCAAAAATAATTTTAATAGTAAAGGACAACTGTAGACTTCTAATGACTTGAATGCAGTTTGACTGTTTTCATGAAGTGCTCTGTGGGATGTCAGAATATTTAATTCAGGATGTTAAAAACATCCCAAAATGTCACAATAATTATATCACAGCAGGCAATTAAAACACTGGAAAATGCCAACTGACTAAGTGTGTTCTCTGTTATTTAGGAAACTAATGAGAGAGTGACACGTAAGGCAGAAAATACAAATTATAACCACAGAATCCAATATACATTATAATTAATTTTAATATAAATGTATATTAAAATAAAGCAACCTGTCTTAACAAAAGCAAAGAAATACTTATTTAAAGCTGCCATTTTAGCCTTAGGCTCTATAATTCCCCAGGCATAAGAAACTGTTTTTATGTTTCCCCTTCATAATTTAGTTAATTAGTTATATGTTTATATTATGATACTGTAATGTGGGCTTGCTCATGAAGCCCTTAGTAACTACAGTGGTTCCATTCACTGCACTGTAATAGTCTCTGCCCAATTCTCCACGTGTCCTTAAATTAGTCTAAGGGCAGCTAGGGAAGATCTGTGTGCTCGCGGGGTGGAAAATACAACTCCCTTCACAGTAGGTCGGAGGCACTGTAAAATCTGCATTGACTCAGGGAAGTTACAACACAAGTAAGGATGCTGATTCCTAGACAGAAAACAATAGAAGCTTGGAGGAGTTCTAGCAGAATTGTTGCATTTGAGTGGCAATGGGTTAATCAAAGCAGCAATGCAATGACAGAGATGCTTTTGATTTAATTTGGACAGGGATTTAATCCATAATTATTAAGCCAACATCCTATTCTAGCAGATGCTATGGAAATCAACTCGTCCTATTCAACTTAGGGGAAAGAAGTACTGTAAGAAACATGACTGTTTAAAAAAAAGAAGTAAAAGGAGGGATTTAATAAGGATGAGAATAGGCAATTATTCTCATTAGTTAATGAGACTGGAATAACTGTTATTACTGCAACTGGATAAATAATGGGAAAATATATGAACTGTCAGATAGAAAAAGAAACTGTGAGAGGTGGCTGAGGAGTTACCATCACTGATCCTATGCAAACCTACAGTAGGCAACAGTCTGTTTACTCCATGTTAAGGTTTTCTGTGGCAACCACTACCTGGGGATCCGACAGCAATTTAACTGGCATAAATCATTGTTTCTACTGAAGGGCATAGCCTTAGTTGTTTATTCTTGCCCCTTCCCTTGAGCAGACGTGAACATTCATGCAGTTGCAAGGTAGGCTTGATCCAGCACTGATCTGGTTAGAAACTAACTCCCCAAATGTAATTTTCACGGAGGTGAGATCTCTGTCTGGTGCACCATGTGTCTTCCTGAGTGCAAGTGCTAGCACAAGAGAGGGGACAGGAACTGGGAAGGGGGGAAGGAGACAGGCTCAACCCCTTCAACAGCAAGTGTGGATCTACACTGAATTAAACTAATTGGGGAATCATGACATAAAGCGTCATGTTGCATTCCTGATTGCAAGAGTTCAGACCGAATGAGTTATTGCTGCATTGACCTGAGCACTGGAAATGTCAGTACTTAGCACTCTGTTAAAATTAGTGCCCTTTTACAGTTCCTTGACATGAAATAATCCTCAGATTTCTGTAACAGAGCTTCATGCACTGAATGCCTGAAAGACATCTCAGGGAAAAAAAAAGTAACAGTTAATCTGTTTTTTGTAACCCCCATTGCTTGTACTTAAAAACTTCAGCAGTATTTTGCACTTCTTTGGTTGTTTTTTGAGTTTCAGCTGTGGTTGGGGATGATCCACTTTGCAGCTGAGTTTCATTTTTGTATCTGGCATCCTGTGGTGGTGAGTGATCACTTATCCCCTAGATCGCTTGCATTGTGTTATTTTGAGGTGCATTACTTTGCTTCCGGCTGTATATTCATGTCGTTCCTTGGGCAGGTTGTTGAGGGCTGATATCTGGCTCATTACACAGCCTTCAAGCACCACTTGTTGCTGGCAGGCCTTCAGAAGCAAGATTTTTGGGCCAACTGATTACTTGTGCTACTACTTCTGGGAAAAAAAAAACAACCCATGCTACTCTTCTGCCTAGTTTTGAGTCAAACTGAAGGGAAAAGATCGAAATCTCGTCTTACCTTATTTGATTGCTGTTAGATAAGTGTACGTATCACAACTTCCTCAAGGGTGATTCCTATTCTCATTGAAGTCCGACCCAGTGCCCTGAAAGAGACACCGGTACCCTGCGGGTCTAAAGGCTAAGTAGTTGAGGCATAAAAAATTATGTTCTTCCATGTCTTTAAGTACAGGCTAAATGAACTGTTTTCAGTGTGTCAGCTCAAATAAAACTGAAGCTCCTAATTCTGTCACTTTTATCTGTATAGGTCCTTTTTTTTGGTTATTAACACCTTCAGGAGCATTCTTTTTGAGTCATCCAGAAAGGTCTAGGAGTAGTTTGTCTCCTGGTGATAGTTATCTTCAGTAAGGACTTAAATAAATATATATATATTTAGCTAAGATACATAGAAAATGCTTAGAGATATTTATACAGCTATATCTCAAAGAATTTTTGCTTCACAAGAAAGGAAAGGTAGAGTGAGATAGCCAGTAAGACTACTGGCTAACTCCATCCCAGTACACCTTTTTGTTCCACAAAGGTCAATGTATTTCTCTCTCCGCTAGTTGCCACAAAATAACATTTTTACAGCTCAGATTAAGAAAGGGATGGTAATCAGAAATGCCCAAATGCCCAAACAACTCCAGACCGTAGGTGTTGGGAATTTAAGCATTTTGGATACACCTTACTCTGATTTACTAAGCTCCATATTTCAGTGTCTTGTTTGGTTTATTGCATTAAGGAGAGCACTATATAGACAGAGAAATACATACTCCATGTGATCTCTTAAAATGGCAGATGAGATGCACTTGAATGAGAACTCTGCAATGTCTTCAACTTCACTACCTGTTGGTAGTATTATAGATTTCATATAAAAACTGCTGAAGACTATAATTTTGAGAGATACGCCAGGAGCTTCTTTCGTCCTTCAGGATTTATTTTACATCTGTTCTGGTGTTGGGAACAACTATGGGTGAGGCCCACCTAAAGAAACAATGAAAACAGCAATCCTACCTGTTAATCTGTTTTTCCTATGTTTCTCTGTATTAATCAAGAAATGTTTCACTTTGTTTCACTCACTGAAGCAGAACTGACTTTCTTCCCCCTGAAGTCTGTCTTCCTGAACTCTTTTTTTTTGTTCCCCCTGCAGATAGTCTTTCAGTCTACTTTGCAACGATGCCAGCTGCTCCTTTTAAACAGGTTTATTTTTTTTTCTTTGCTATGAAAGGATGAATCTTGCAGAGCACCTGTAAAGAAGAGAGTTAAACCAATTTAACAGGTAGAAATTACCAATTTGTGATTTCCTTGAAAAAGAAAATCTGGACAAAGATTATAGCCATTATTATGAATCTCTTTTCAGTCAGAAAGGCATTAAAAAAGGTATTTATAGCTGACCTTTGAAGATTCATAATTCCTTTCAGTGGAGAATTATAGAATTTTGTACTAAATGTTTTATTACACTCTTATAGTTAAAAATGACACATACTTTTCATAAAAGAAGTTCTAAAACAATTTTTAGAAGACCACTGAAGCAATATCACAGTACATGAACAATTTCTATTGTTTAAAAAGATGAAAGAACTCTGAGGCTATTTTTATTCCATATAAGGTAGAAGATAAAATATTATAAATAAATAAATAAATATCATATGTTTCTGAGCTTGAACTTTGTACTTTTGCTACACAATAGAAATTTCTTCTTGTTGTCCTGAGGGAAGCAAAATGTTTTCTTTTCTTATAAAAATGTGTCTTCAAAGGTTTCTTTAAAAAAAGTATGGAAGCAGGAAATTATAAAATAATTATTGTTTCTGAGTAACCGTAAGAAATTTTAGCCTCTTTGGTTTAAAGAGCGCTGTGAAAAACTTTGATTTTTCAAAAGTGAACTTTTTTCCTTTATATTTTTTTCATATTTTTCCTTAGTTGAACCTTCTTTTCTAAAAACAAAATCAAAGTAGAGCACTGTGCTGCAAGCTGGTATTCTGCAAATGCAGATGAACAACTGTACTCACAGTAACTAAACCCCTTTTAGTATGAACTGGGTTACTCAATATAGATAAAATTATAGCCATTAGGCTAAAATAATATTTTATCAATATCCCACATACTTTTACCTCTCAGCCTAGGTGGCTATAAAGTAAAAATAAAAGCAAAAGCCCACAAACATTTCATCAGATTTACTACCTGCCTTAGGGAGTTTCACTACCTAAATGATTGGTACTTTACTATCTTTTTATCTGTATTAATCTTCTATGGTATAAAGAAATAATATGTAAAAAAAATTAAAACTGTCCTAAAAGGTTTTATAGTAAAATGTTCACTTACTGTTAATTATTTTTAATATAAATTCCCCAAATTATTTCCAGTTATTTTTACTTTATTTTCTGCCAAAATATCTATTAAAAAGAAAATGTTTAGCAGCATTAGACAATGCAAACAATGGCTCTAGTTCTTGAATTCAAAGAAATACATTTTATTAGCAATGTTGAAGCTGAAATTTGCAGTGAACTCCCCCTTTTCCTTTTCTCTGTATGGTCAGAACACTCCAGAATAAAGCATCTATATTTTAAAATTATAGATGAAATAAAAAATTGTATATCTATTTCTGTCATCTTCTGAAGAATTATAGTTTTCAAATTTGTGATTATTAAACTGTGAAACCAAGTGTGTTTAATCTAGGTGAACGTCTAACAGTTCATACAACGTTAACCATGGACGTGAACTGTATTTCAACTTTCCCTTTCATCATCGAGCTGGTTTAAAATTTGTCATCATAGTATTTTCCAATTAAAAATATTTCATTGAAATTACCACACCCTTATTGAAAAAAAAAAAAATAAGTTTTTTGGGAGATTTGGTTGGTTGGTTGGTTTGGTTTGGTTTTGCTAAGGGATCGTAAAAGGAATATAGCAAAAGAGAATAGCATTTTGGGAATATATTATTTCCAATATTGATGGCTTTCTGAAAGGTAAATTTGCAGATAAGAAAAACAAAAATTAATTTATGAAAAAAATATAAAGAACAATAGTACAGGTGCTGTTATTTCATGGTGTTGGGGAGCATGCAGCTCCCCAGGAAATCTCAGTGTAAGAAGGTAGAGCTTAGACAGTTGGAACATGGCCTGTAGGTTCCTATGGTCATAATTGAAATGCACAAAACCCAGTTAGCCCTTTTAAGGCTGAAAAATCAACACTTTCCTTAAAACATGACGACACAATATGTGACTGGGAAGACATCTGCATGTTCTTTGACAGACTTGACATTCCTACCAGTTTTACATCAGTCTCAGTCCTGATGTAATTTTCAGTGAGGACTAAACTGTTCATCTCAAAGAGGCAATTAATCCCTATAAGCAATGTGTTTTGTGTTTATTAGAAGCAAACATGGAAAGGCATGATACCTGCCTTTAGGAACCATAGACACGGAGCAGTGCTGTCAGTAGCTTGTTCTACACTTGGGCCACGGTCAGAGGATGCGGATCCTCAGAATTAAGGCAGTGTAATTAGATGTCAGGTACCTCTCTTCAAACCCTCCTAATCATTTGAAGTATAGATTCTGGATCTCTTTCATGTAGCTTGTACCTGAGAGTTTATTAATATTTAATTAGGAGTGTGCAAATAGTGACTACTTCATTTTGGGGGCTAAATGGAAAAATTTGATGGGGAAAAAGAAGTAATGTGAACAGTAAAACTAGTGGAGACTAGCTTTCAGTTGATCTCTCTCTCATCTCCCAGAACATCCTGATGTGCTAATGCTCCTGTTCTCTCTCCCTCTATTTTTTTTCTGGCTTCTAAATCACTTCCGTGTTTGGCTGGGCATGTAGCAACTCATGCAGAGGCTGGCTTAGTCCATGGATATGCTGCCTGGCTAACAGGCAGCTGCTGGAGCTACACTGTCTTCCTTCAAATAGGGACACGGGTCTGTCTTCTCCAAACAGCTGTCAAGTCTCATGTGCATTTATAGACATTTGTATCTTCATATAAGCTATTTTAAAGTGGTCAAAGGGATGAAAAGCTATTGGGAGACATGGGGTACAGATGACAATTGACAGTGCTATTACATAAACCTCATTTACTTGGGAAATTGGAATAAAATTGATGTGGGAGAGCTCAGGATAGAAACTGGGACATATGAAAAGTTTCTTAGGGGAAAAAAAAGCAAAATGATATTAGCTTGAAAAGCATTCTTTTATGTTTTTCAGGTCAAGTAAAATAGCTGAATTGAAATGAAATGTATGATTTCTGGGTTATTTCACTTCTTATAAATTGCTTCCGTTTCAAAACAAATACATCCCTCTTCAACAAAAATAACAATAATTCTTTCAGAAAATATCTGATGTACTCATTTCCCCCCCTATTTCTGATGTTTCATTTTCCAACAGATCTATTTATTCCATTGTCTTGATTAACTTTTTGTAGAATTTAGATTTGATACTGTAAGTGGTATAGTAATTGTTTCAGACATTACATTATCCATGCATAGATCATTTACTTGGACACTTTTTGGTGATTTATGAGACATACTGTATTTGCAATAATAATGTCCTTTGACTTCATCCTAATAAGAGTAATTGTCTGCTTATTTAGGGAGTAAGTCTCTGAAATCTTCCGATCTCATTTGCTATGATTTGCCTTGGTCTGGCCTCTTAACCCAACCTGCCTCTTCTGTTCTTCCACTGCTCATCTGTCTGTTGGCAGGGACAGAGAGATATGAAAGGCAAGAACATCGAATTAGCGATGACCATGGAAAGTAGGTCAGAAAGCAGTGATAGATTTCTAGTGTTTTTCGGTCTGAAAGCTATTCGACTGTGAAAACCTTTGTGTATTAGTTTTTTGGGCTAATTAATTTTTTAGTCAAAAATCAACCCTCTAATTTAATTACCGGTTCTTTCACATTTTGACTCTCATTCATTTCCTGTAACTAAGAAATCATCACTGCAGCTGTACATAAACAACAGGGAAAAATACATATAGCTGGGATTTTCCCTCCTGTGCACTGATTCCCTCCTGTTATTCCTGAGAGACTGTTGTGAGTTCATTACCTATTAAACCAAATCCCTTTCTGTGTTTTCTCTTTAAGTGATTTTAAATATAAAAAAGTCATAATTTTTCTGTCTATGAACTCCTGTTACAACTGATGATAATACAAATTTGACAAGCACTTATTTAATGTGGAAAGGTAAAGTTATTAATCTAGCCTTGAGAGGTTTCAAGAACCCTTTTCTGCCTTAATGTCCTCTCCTTGTGAACTGAAAGACTTCAGCCGGCTTCGGTAGCCCTGTTCTTAGGCATGATCTTTCAGTAGGGAACTAGCAGGGTTGCTTAGGAAAATGGCACAAATAAATAACTCTCACAGTTGGAAGACTAATGGCATACAGTGAACAATCATGAGAAAAAAAATCTAGTGTCAAGTTAATAACTGGAAGAAGCAAAGACAGTTTAATCCATAACTTCTGGTTATTTAAAAGGACCGTTTTCCCAAACTTTCCAGCAAATCTACTGGTATCCAAAGCATTACTTAAGCACTGAAATAATTCCATGATTTTCAGCACTAGAAGAACTAGCTCTGATTTTCTGTGCTGAATAACCTCTTCAGGCTTGATTTGTTTCTACTGTCACAAGCGATATTTCCTTGGCACTGCAAACTGTAAAACTGGTAAATTGCTGTCATTAAGTAATTGTGCTCTCTGTGTGACCAAGGCAGTCAGTTTCTAACCTGCTCCGGTCCCGTGCCCTTTCCCAGCTCTGTGTGACACGTGTCGTGCCAGGTTCAGTGATGGGAGCGTTGTCTGCTAGAATTTGGAGAAAAAAACGTCACTTCTTTCACTCAGGATAAATAGACAATCATTGATCTGCCCTGGATTCAAAAGGAGAACGCACACAAGGCAATTTCTGCCTCTTTCAAGCAGCCTTTTGAGACAATGAATGCTCGTGAGATATTTTAAAATGACAGTGCAGCAAAAAAGTGGAATGGCTCCTGCATTGCTCCTGGCAGGTTTGTGCTCCGTTCCTGAGCCTGTGTCCTCGTTACCCAGGGAACCGAGGCACAAGGCATCTCTGCTGGGCACCCACTTGGGCTGCCAGGTTGTTTGCAGAATTTAGTGTGGTGTCTTTTATAGTGATTGAAAACTTCCATAATTATTTTTTTTTTAATCTGTAGAAGAGGTTAAATGCGGCTGCTTTCAAGTAGTTTATGGTTGAAGAGTACATTTTGGAGTGCAGTTAGAGCAGAGTGGCTGGGGGATGGATGTGGTTTGGGTTGGGTCAATCACTGCGCGTGCTCAAAAGCACACCGAAACTTTCCTGACTGCTGTGAAAAATATTGAAATGCTATGTCCAGAATGCAAGTAGCAATGAAGAAGTAACAGTCTTTCACCCATGTGTTATTGTGGTATATATAGGAAAATTCCTTTACATTTGTAATCTTATAGGAAGCTTTGAGAACAGGCAATAGAGAATCTATGTGGCAGCGAGGGTTTTGTTGGGAAGGCTCTGAGTGCCCCAGTGCCTTTTGCTTGTGGCTCTCGCTCCAGTGCCATTATTAATATTTACAAAAGGCGGCACCTGCAACTTTCAGACTTTATAGGAGGCAAAGTCTTTGTCTGAAATTTATGAGCTGCCTCAGAGGAATTCACCTGTACTGCACATAATCTAATAGTGTAACTAAGAAATACTGTTTAAGCTTTTTTCAGCCTTGTAAATTTGTTTAGGTAGCACTTTTGTCTTTTCAGTCTGTGAAGCTATAGTACTTTATCAATGTAATAAACAACAGAATACATATACTGGCATTGACACAGTGGATCAAACCCATAGCCAGACTTTTTCAGTAGCCAGTGACCAGTAGTATAGCTAGAAGACAGTACAAAAAACTCCAATAAGTAGCTAGAGTAAAAAATTTTCCTATACGTTAAATGCCATCCTAACTTCGAATACAGAGTTATTGGTTTAAGCCAAAAATTTAGTTTTTTTTCTAGGTCTTTCAGTTAAAAGGTTTAGAGTATCTTTAATTAAGATATATTGGAAACTCTATCCCCAAATATCTAATCCTTTCTTGGATTTTTTTAAGTTGTACCTGCTGTTGTAATAAGCTCCACGGAAATGTCTGACTTTATTCTATCAGTTTTGTCATTGTTCTGATCAAGAAACCCCTTTCATTTTGTGACTTTTATTTCCTCTTTGAGGGGAGGACGGGGCAGGGGAAGAAAAAAAGCACTTACCCTGTAAATCTGAAGTGCTCTGTGAAAGAGAGAGAAACCATGATTCATTACTTTAGAGGAAGACACAGTGTGTGACAGTTAGAAATCTGCTTGCCTGCTCTGACCCAAGAAATCCCTAGCGAAATCTGCAGTACAGTTTGGCTGTTTATGTTCTGCCTTACTAAATCATGGTGTGCTCTCTGTTGTGAAATACAAAACTTCAAAATGGCTTATAAAAGGATTATCTCTAAAAATGCATGTTTTGATTATTTGACTGATGACTCTCTAACTAGGAGGTTTATTGCAAATGCTTTAAATGATTTGGGAGAGACTGGAATCCCAGTAGTCCAGTGCAATAATCTACAAGTTTCCAGTTATCCTCTTTTACAAGACAGTATGTTCAGAACAGCATGACCTAGCAGTGAATATTTCCAGACCTGACCTAAAATATTTTGAAATCTTTCTTCTGATACCTAGTGAAGGGATGGGGTAAAGAAGGAATTTACTTATATTTACATATGTATGGTATGTACACGAAGCTGTTAAAAGCCTCACCAGATACAAGATAGTGAATAATCTAGGTGAACGACAAACAGGCTCAAACTCTGAAAATGTAATAAAATACATTTTTCCAAAATATAGCATAAAAATTTGTGCTAGCATGTGTGTGGATGGGAAAGGGTGGGGAAGGAGAGGAATAAAGATTTTATTGGCACTTCTAAGAATGAGCTGTGTAACTTCTTTGTGAGGGACGTACTCTTCTCAGAATCACGGCTATAAAACCTTTTATTGTTATGTGTCCTGTACCTATTTGATGGTCCTTTCATGTCACTGTCTTTAATTGCATAAAATGGAAAAAGGTGGATGCAAAATAGGATGATGTAACTGTTCCACAAGTTACACAAGTTAATAGTTACACACTAGTTATACAAGCTCTGGATTAACAGTTTTATATAATTCATTGCTGGTGCCTGATTTGAGTTTCAAGAAAAGTCAATCTCAAATTATCCCATAATGTGTCTCTGCAGAAGAGCAATTGACAACTTGTCAGCTCAGTTGAAGAGCGAAGAAACCAACTTTGGCCAAAACTTTTTAAAGGAATTTGAATGGACAAAGAATTCCCGATGTGCCTTGTCCTACAGGAGCTGGTCTTTAGAAAGGGAGTTTGAGGCCTCCTGAAAATCAAAAGCACTTGATATATTTCAAGTTGGGCACCTGAAGATAAAGTACACTCAACCAGCTTTTGAGCTGTTTGTTGTTTGGTTGGTTTTTTTCTGATTTTTATTTTAGTTTTCTAAGCTTTTTGCATTTCTCCTTTTTGCTCTGCCCATTGCCTTTTAGGCAAGACGAAAAAGGTGTGGTTTCCACAAGGTGTCATAGCTGTTGTTTTGCACTAGTGAATTCCACATCATTGAAGAAAATGATTAATCACTATTTTGAAATATCAAGCAACATTTTGTCTTTGAATTGCCATGTTTCAGGTGTTCCTTGTCAGTTTACAGAGAATATAGATTATAAACCATCAGATGGTCATACTCATTTTCCAAATCCTCTTCCCTGCTGTGAACATAGTTTTGGAGAAAGCTCTGTTCTCCAGAAAGGTATGAGGACATTCTTTAAAATAAGCACGAACTTGGACTGCATATAAAAGTTTTTCTCGCTCAAGGTCTACAGACTAACAAAAAGATAATTCTCCGAGAGGTCATCAAGTATTAAAGGTGTTGTAAAGACTTACTAGAGACAACTGGAAGCCAAAAAATGAAGTATTTATTATGGGATGTAGCAGTGACAACTTTTCTTCTACCCTCTTTTTCTATGAACAAAAAAACCAGCTAGGCTTTTCCACCTGGCCTAAACTTTCTAGGAAAAAAAGGGCAGAATTGATGCTGAGGAAGGTCTCCAAGGTGATGCAGGGCAGATCTGAAAAGCTGTGATTAGGCAACATCTGGACGAGGTGAGAGCTTCAGTGAAAATGCTTCACCCAGGGAACAGCTGAGCTGAATCAGGATGACTGTAAGTGATCTGGGTGACTGAACTAGGGATCCAACCCTTTCATGAATTTGTAACATTCCTGGAGTAGGACTAAGGATATGAAAGGGCTGATTGTTTTCCTGCAGGGAACAATCCATGAGGTGCCCTTAAACATTGTGTTAGTGCCGTGTTGTTGGGGTTTGGTGTATTTAATTCTCCACAATGCTCTCTTCTGTTGCTGCCACTCTGTGGGACTCATTGGAGGCTTGTTCTGCTGAACTTATTACAGTAAGTTCAGTTTCCAGTTATGCTGAAAAAAATCATAATTTTATGTGCAGAGTGGTATTTGCTTATGGATTTGCTTTTTGCCTGACCTAAAGGTGTTGGGATGTGCAGGTTATGAGCAAGAGTCTTGTCCCAAACATCGGGAGGCATGCTTTCCTCAACCCACTTCCAGAACACCCCATTTTGCTTGTGGGAGTTTGTAAAACAAGGCCATAACTCTAATTCTATTTGAGATGATGTAATCTGTATGGACTGAATATACAGAGGCTATGAGTTTAAGCAATGACTTATGTATTTTCATAATGTGCTGATCATCATGAAGTAACATTTTCTGTGAGTACTTGCCTGTACCTTATTCTTCTCAAGAATCTTTCACAGGTGTACAGGATGAATATACCATATAAAATTTAGACAAGTGCCATCTGATGTCTGAATATACCTTAAGTAACTACAAGTAGAAATTGAACATCTACATAAAGCAGTAAACCCCTTTTGAACATAAAAATGAGTGCCATTAGCAGCTGGAATTTGCATAGAACCTTTTAAATCTAAAACCACTTTTGCTGCACTCAGAAACTGGCAACATATGGTGGCGGAGCACAGAATCAGGCTATATTTAGTCCTGTTTGACAGGTGTAAAAACAAATGTTTAGATGAAAGAGGATGGGCTTTTGTTGATACCATATCCTGAAACATGTATTTTTCCATAAGTGAAATGCTTGCAGATTTCTCTTTTGCCTAGTGAATATTTTCTTCCTTATAAGCAGAGAAATTCTGTGGTGATACAGAGCTCAATTTTTGCCTACAGCAATGCTCTTACTGAAGGTAGTTCAAAGCTTCCACGTTACCAAAAGCATTAGATGGCCCTTAACATTATAATAGAAGAAAGAAAGCAAATTGAAAAAATTGTTACTTTTAAAAAAATACATGGTAACACAGCTTAAATGTATAATTCTGTAGGCAAATACTGTGGAAAATCCATTACATAAAAAAAGAAGGAGTAGGCATGGGATCATTTCTGTGCTCTACTTGAGGTAAAAGCCTTCCTCGTGGCACACTTGAGTGGAATGTGCTGGTCCCTCCTAGACACTGGGCTCGGTAGGTTTAGTCTGACCAGTATGCAGTTCCTTATTTTAGTGCCGGATCAAGGCACCATTAAGAATTCAGACTGCAGTTTTACCTAGTAAGGGAGAGACAAAGGCATTCAGGTCTACAACACTGGCCATAGGGTAGGCAGTTCCAAGCACTCTGCAGCTGTGGAGCAGATCTGTAAATAACTGGTCTACATTTTGGTTTCTAAGCCCACAAGTTGCACCTGAGTCATGCATTCAATCATTATTTCGATTACATGAAAGCTGCAAGTCCCATTTCATGGCATCAGTTTGAGAGCTAAGGCTACTGAAAGTTTGTGACTTGTGGCAAAAGTGGCTGTGAAATTGTCAGCAATCAAGATCCTGTGCAAGCAGTGTATTGTGATTTCCATGGTATATTAGCAGTGGGGTGCAGTCTTGCATCTGGTGCTTGCTTTTTGTATGTTTTTCGAGTAGTCTTGCATAGGGTTCTTCAAGTGAATGGGAAAATTCAGCTGGTCTGAAAAGCAGTGTCTCTAAAGTTCAGTGGGAAGTAGCAGCCATTTTCAGTGTGCAGGTCTGGGTACTCTACTGAGTGTCAAAACTGGAAAAAAAAGCAAAAAAGCGCCTCCAAACCCATGCAATATAGAACATTGTGATGTTTCTCATAGAAATTCCTTGTGTTTGGTGGTGGGTGGAAAAGAGGGGCTGAATATGTCCACAGCTGCCACTAAAAAAGCCACTACAGCTGGTTACCCTGACCTGCCAGGTGCTTCCAGGCTCGTGGGCTACAACTCACTGCCCAGGGTCTGCCTCAAATCCCAGCTCTCATAGGGACCAGATTTTCCCAGCCTTGCCCAGCCACAAAGACTGACTGAAGTGGCTCAAGGCTGACCTGGTTCACCTCTTGGGTTTCTTCATTAAGGCTGGATGGCAACTGAAAAGGATTGAGAGTGTTTGGTGCTTAATCATCACCAGCACCACAGCGTCAATTGTCCAGAAACTTGAAACAAACTTACACCTCCCCTTCATAGATGTCTAATCAGTTCCTTAGACAAAATCCTATAGATTATAATTTTCATCGTGTGCCTTTTTAATTCGTTAGTTAATATATTAATATGCAAAACATGTACAAAAAACGTAGTCATTAGTAGCACCACACGTTCAGTTCAAGATATATATGTTTGAAAGCTATTTCTGGTATTTCCCAGGCTGCATGTCTTTCTCCACACAGGGCTACAAGTAGACTTTTACTTCTCCTTCAATGGAGTATGGACATCTTTCCTGCCAGTCTCCACTTCAGCTGCACAGCTATGATAATTAGACTTTGAATTTTTCGTGTCTTCTTATCATTGTGTTAATGACCTTTACCCAGCGTCACTTGAGCATTCATCTGGTCAACAGGAATCTCTTTACTCTTGGGATATAAGCTGGCAGAGATAAGGACCTTTCGTTACATATGTGTACAGTGCTTAGCACAGTCCTCAATCTGGAGCCACCAGAACCCTACTCCTGAAGTGTTTCAATAGCATCTGAAACTGGCAGCAGAATTTAACACCTCCAGTTTGTATCCAGTTGGCATTATCAATCTGTTTCGGTATGTGCCTGAGTGCTGTTTAAAGATCTGTAATAATCAACAAATTTCTATCATTAGAGAGCTGAGACTACAGCACTTAATTTCAAAATAGCAGCACAGGCTCACAATTTAAACAGGAATCACTTAGAAATAAGAATAGTGTTTCTGATTCCTTTTCTAGAATATGCCCATCTATTGTGATTTGCATTAAAAATAAATTATTTGTAAGCTAGGGATTCTTTAAATTATAATACATGTTAGTGTTGTGTATTCGCTGTGTGCAATTAAAAGTTTAGTGACATACTGTGACTGGAAATAAATACTAGAAATAAATAAAAAGTCCAGTTTTGCACAAAAAAGGACACAGTCCTGCTCTGCAAGCCACACAAAATCTCACTGTTGTGAATTGGGCATTTCTCTATTTGCACATCACAGTGAAAATCAGGGTCCTAATGACAACTGATAATTATTGTATGTACTATAATTAAATTATAGACAGCTTCCATTTTCTACTTGTCTCTCACTGCACGTGGGAATAGAATTGTATTTAATAATTTAAGCATCAATTTTTGCAAAACGCATGCCCTGATCCCAGGTTTTTTCCATTAGTACAAAAAGAGCTCAGGTCACAAAATGATCTGTAGTTAAAAAAGGAAAAAAAGTCGTAGTAGCAAAAAGTCAAAGACGTGAATGAATAAGGATACCTATAATAAGATATCTGGAATTAGGGTAATTTATGACATGCATATGGGAGGGAAAAGGAGAGGAAAACAGCAAATACACTATAGCAATGAATTACAGCATTTAATGACAGTCTTGGTTACTAAAGCATTTTACAAACCTAATGGTGTTCAGGACATTGGAATGAACTCTAGTTATCTAAAAAGGCAATATTTTAAAGCAAAGGTACCGTTACTAGTCCAACCACAGTATGATAAGAAGAGGAGAGCCTTCAGGTGCATATCTTTATTTTCCACACAGACTTTCAACACCATCCTCTGTTCCGAAGCGTTATTTCCCAAAAGAGCTGACTCTTTTCCAGCAGTTTGTCAATATATTCCAGTAAACAAATTATCTGCCTCTTTGAAGAATTATATATTTGTCATAAAATGAAGTGCTACTGCTAACTTTCAGTGTACAATTGGATTCAATTTGGATCAGTTTGGATCACAAGAACATAAATATATCATACAACTATTCAGGAGTATTTTGTTACTGCCTCCAAGAGGCTTTCCTTACTAAAAGCCTTGCTTAATATATTTGTGTTCCCTCATTTTTGAATTTAATCAGATTTCCGAATCAAAGGCTATACTGGGTGTACTCGCTGAGGCGCGGGCAGCGGGGCCCGCAGGGCGGCCTCTGTGAGGAGAGGATGGGGCTGCCCCGGGCTGCACACAGCCGGTTCCAACCGGTTCCAACCGGCTCCAACCAACCCACTACAGGGCACGTCTGAGCCCCTTGGTCATGTGTGGGGAGCCTCTAGATAAAAGTATTTAAGAAAGTGGATAAAACACTGCATAGATGGGGCAGGGAAGAACGTGAGGAACAGCCCTGTAAACACCGGTGCCAGAGAAGATGGAGGGGAAGAGCTGCTGCAGGTGCTGGAGCAGGTATTTCCCCACAGCCCATGGGGCACCCCATGCCAGAGCAGGCGGATGTTCCCTGAAGGGACTGTGGACTGTGGAGGACCCATGCTGGAGCAGATGAAAAGTGTGAGGAGGAAGGAACGGCAGAGATGAACCATTATGGGCTGAGCACAACCCCCCATTCCCCTCCCCAGGCCACACCACTCAGGTGAGAAGAGGCGGGAGTGAAGTTGAACCTGGGAAAAAGGGGGGAAAGGTGGAGTTTCAATTTTTGTCTTTGTTGCTCCCTATCCAAATCTATTTTAATTGGTACTAAATGAAATTAATTTTTCCCAAGTCGAGCCTGTTTTGCCCATGATGATAACCGGTAAACGATCTCCCTGTCTTTATTCCAGCCCATGAGCACTTCCATCTTATTTTCTCCCCCTGTCCTGTTGAAGAGGGGGAGAGACAGAGTGGCTGGGTGAGAGTTTGGTCCTTGTCCAAGGTTAACCCACTACAAACACTTTTATTTTCCTTAAGACAAGTGCGCTGTAATTTAGCTTTCCATAAACTGTAATCCAAATGTACATATAATTTCTGATTTGCTATATTTCTATATTTTTGCCTTTTAGTAAGAGAAAGCCATCATAAAGTATACTTTGTTACTGTATTTTATCTTTTCTTCTGGAGTGGAAGCTCAGAAAGAGCTGAGCAAACATGTCTTCACATTCAGTGATCCAGTTCATAAAAATGTTTTCATCCTAGTCCTGTTTTTCCTGTTTGCTGCACGGCAGAGTTCAGTTTCTCTGTGTAAACAGAATGTTCGATCTACTTTTTAATTTATGATCTATCATTATTTTATTAACATTCTGTTATTCGAAGAGTCAAACTGGGAGCAAAAAAAGAAGAGGCAAAAGTGTGTTCTGATCATTGCAAATGCCTGCAAGAGGGCACAGCTATTTCCTGAGGAGCATTTAGCCATTATCAATCTGCCCTCTGTACACCCTTAGGGTCATTGGAAGAAGATACCTTCCTTGCTTCTTAATTGCTGAAAGCCCTTTAAAAGGTTTTTCCCGCTCCACCTTTTTCATTATTATAACTGCTACTAAATGCGATTACTTAAAATAAATACATTTCTCCTCAGCAACGTTTTTGAATAGGAGCGTAGCCTGATCCACTGCCCTGTGAAGGCAATGTCCGTTGCCTCCGGCGGGCTGCGGAGAGGCACATTGTGTATCGCTCTCTAAAACCCGCCTTGGCGACTTTCCCAGATCACCCTTCATTCACATCTGAGTTCTGAATGGTTTTCAATTAATGTAACAAGACTAATTAACTGTATAAGAGTAGGGATTTTCTTAGCGTTACTGACAATGCATCTATTTAATACTACCTTGGAAATTCAGTGCTTCTCATTCTAAAAGAAAAGTACACAAAGCCAGTGGGTTACTGGGGGTGAAAATAAGGAACACGAATTTCTTTCTTTGCCTCTGAACCTGAACAAATTACAAAGTTACTAGAAAAAAGTAGTTTAATCACAATGAGACACCTTTTTGACTGGTTCTCCATCAATTGAACAGACAGCCTCTGCTGAAATCAGTATCCTATAGCATTGCTGTTTGGATTTCATAGCTGAAGATTATCCCTGTACTGGTACCTACCACGCAAGAATAAGAACTGTTAAAATGAGACATCATGTACAAAATAAGACTATCCCCTGGGCTTTTTTTCATGGCAATGTAATATTTTCGTGATGAAGTTCAATACCAGACAGCGTTAAGGAAAAGTTTCCTGTATCATTTTGTCATTTTGCCAAACCCCTGGTTTGGGGTAGCACCCCAAATGTTGAGAGATCAATTAAGCCCCTATTATTCAAGATCCTTACCTTGAGGTTGTCACCAAGCATGCCAGTCAGTATCTCTTTTTGTTTGGGGTGGGCGGGTGGGGTGGGGTGGCAACAGAGACGGACATCACTTGCTGCATGAAAGTGAAGTGTGACCCGGATTATATCAGCTATTAAACACCATCAGATGGTAACAAGGTCTGATAACCACAACCTTTTGACACTTGAATCATGTACATGAAACTGATAGAATACGCATCGATTTGCTAATCCTCTGAGACAACTGATTGCAGGTTGTAGGGAAATGTAATTTAAGTAAAATGTTTGAAGTATAACCTTATAAGGAAAGCATTTTAGTAACATACTGTACTGGATACTTCATACATGATTCTGTGCCTATGATGAGTACAATATATGGTATTGCAGTAAGTATGCTATCCAATTAATGATTCCTTACTATCATATTTATACATGTTTCTGGGTTAGGAAAGAGTTACCTTTATTATGAGAGCTAGTTGCTAATCGGTGAATAGGTTATTTTTTTTCTGTATTAAAGAATGCTCATTTTTTTCATATGAAACCTGAAAATCAGTAGTAAAAGAAGGAATGAGAAGATGAAATAAATACTAACAGTTGTTTATTTCATCTTATTGAATAGTAAACATCAAGATCTGGAAGGAACCCACTTTACTAAGAAGAAAATTTATTAATATCCAATAATATGTATCTTTCTAAAAATACTAGTCTTAGCTATTGCACTAATGTGTTATACTAGTATTTTATTTTAAAACCCTTCTACTTAATACATGAGTATTTTTTGTCTGCAAACAAAGAACGATGCCCAAATTATAAGTAGCTCCTACAGTCCAGACTGTTTAAGTGTGAGGAGGGAATTCTCCCAGGAGTCTGGACATATACAAACTACAGTCCTCACTGTGGGGGTTGGCTGGTTGTTTTTTTTTCAGTTGAGCTGAATCCTGAATTTTGTGGTCAGCAACTAAGAAGTATACTGTGGTAATGGTATTTTCAATTATTTCTTTATCATTCTGCAGTCTCATCTTTACAGTTTTCTACTTTTCAAAAACAACATTAGAAGTCACTGGGGAGTCACTTCTGCCTCTTAGAAGAAAGAGATTTCTTTGACTATAATGGAAGCCAGGGCTATTCAGGGTCCGATCTGAAGTTTATTCAATTAAATAGAAAGATTCCCGCTGATTTTACTGAGGTTTGAGTCAGACTTTTAAGTGGTGCACTGTGATCCCATGTGTTTTTAGTGGCGTTTATCTGAAGGAAAAGGTCCTGACTGTTTTGTGATGTTGACAATAGGTAGTTACTTTTGTCTCAATGAAAGTAACAACAGATGCAAAACATTACTCTTCTGATTCTCTTCTTTGTGCTGAAGTAAATATTCTACAAGATTCAAGGCAATGAAACATCAGACAAAGGTAGGATCAGAGAATAGTTTAAGGACAATAAACTGGCCAATGGAGACATATCTACTGAAGGGCAGAGCTCCTACTGATAATTAACAGAACACAAATCAATAAATCACCTCTGAAATGTAGCAAATAGCTCATTAGGAGCCACCTACTGAAACTGCTTACCTGATTAAAGATGTATAAGTAATGTGTTGTATATAGAATGAGGCTGTTATTAATGCTCCATTCATGTAGAGTATATGAAAACTTCAATTTCTTTTCAAACCACTTCTGAGGAGAAGCTCACAGAAAAAACTTAAACGATTCATTGTTGATCTATGTGATTCTTTTTTATTTTCATTTTAGAAAATCAGTTAGACAGAGATCAATAAAAGTATCTTGCAATCTGTTACTCTAAGTTAAAAAACATTGGCACAGGAGCCAAAAATTAGAAAAGTGGTATCAACAGCTTTGCCATTCCTGTCTTCAGGAACACAGCAAGCCATTAACAGTACAGGGGAATGACAGCTTAGGGACAAGAATGGGAAATATGAATTAAAAAAATGATAAATGTTTATGTTGCTGTCTTTCTAACAGCATTTCATCCCTTATCTTACACTCAAGTTGTCTATGCACTTGTTTTCCATCTTCCCTTTGTATGTGACAAGAGCTGTACCTTTTGTCATATAAAAATGAAACTCCTCCGACTGTAACTTCTAATTCTTCTGACTTTCCTGGATTCCTATAATTCAAAATCCTATAATTACCAAAATTGTTGTTAGGACATTAGACCTATTGAATACCAATGCCATAATTACTATTGTCTATTTTTTACATGGAAATATCCTTAACCGCACTTAAGACTTTAAACACTCAAATGCTCTAAATTAACTTAGACAAGTATTACATTTGTGAAACAGCATTTTCACATGTGCTGGTGCCTCTTTACATGAATTGTCGACTTTTTCTAGTTCTCTCAGTAATCAGCATTTAGGCATTTTCCCAACCATTACACACTTCACAGCATCCAAGAGTCACAGAACAGCAGAAATTGGAAGGGACCTCTGGAGATCTAGTGCAACCCCCTTGCTCAGAGCAGGCTGCTCAGCACTGTGACCAGTTGGGTTTTGAATATCTCCAAGCATGGAAATTCTGCAGCCTCTCTGGGCAACTTGTTCCAACGTTCAACCACTCTCACAGTAAAAATGTTTTTTCTTATATTAATAGTTTTTTATGCTGTTTAGCTAAGACCTGCTTTACTTAAGTGTCTGCATAGCTACCAAACACAGAAGTGCTCTTCAAGAACAAAAGTAAAAGAGGAAATCTACTGACAAGTTTTTTTCTAGGGCAGGACAGATGCACAACGATAAGGGTCAGTGAAGGCTACTAGTGAAAAATAGTCATCTTTAAACATAAATAAATTTCTAAATTTAAATATAAATTTAAATTCTCAAGTAGTTAAGGAGCATATCCATTACTTCAAATGAATAAAAAGCCAGATCAAGCCATTAACTCATAAAACATGTTGTTTTGGTATTTAGTGCCAATTGGGTGAAGGGAGGAGGAAGTACTGTACAAAATATTACTGGGTGTATTATTATGACAGCATTCCCATTATACTTATACAAGGCTACTGAAAAAACACATAGTTCTTACTGGCCGTGCTTTTGTTTGCTAATATTACGCCTCAAGTGGGTAACCACTTTCTTTGCAACTACCATGCAACAAAACTCTAGAAAGGAAGTGTCCTTGCAAGTCAGAGTTCATAACTCCCAATTCCCATCCTGAGGATAAGAAGTGTGCTTTTCTTCTGTTCAACTTCCAGATTTACCCTGGAGACCCTAAATGGTTCTGACTTGAGAACAACATTGTCCTTTTGTCACATCAAGATTTAATTTATACCCAGTCTTAATTATTTTAGTTGATTTCCAGTGAGACTGTTTGTTTTGAGTTTGGTTTTGCTTTGTTGATTGAAGAGAAAATTTGGGATTTTTTCACTCAAAGTTTCAGAGGTTTGTATTCCATTTTAGACCCCCTCACACCCTTTCCGACTGACACAAACACATGAATGCTCTCAAAGGGGTTACTAAGGAAACCAGAAACTATGGTAACCTAGACTAGAAGCACTCTTATTTGTCCAAGGAGATGGAAAGGAAAATTCAGGCAATGCACACTGCAGTCACACTGAAGGTCCTGATCTTTCCTTTTCCCTTCAGCTGCACCAGACCTTCTGTTTCTCATATTCCCCTTCCAGCAAAGCTATCAAACCAGAATTTTTACTTAGATAAAAGGAGAGAAGCTACACTGCAGTAATGTAGATGAAAATAAATGAGGGTAAATGGATTGGGGCAGTATTACTACACCAAACTGGTAAATGTATTTAGTTTTTCCTTTTACCGTTAGGTCTACGATGCCTCTAACTTCAGTTATTTTTCTAGCATTCCCGTAGCAGCTTGGACAGCAATGCACCACATTGCCTGCCTTTGCTCTGAGAATTAAGGTATTGTGTTAGCAATACTCTTTGCAGAACCTCTTGTCAAAGCCATCACCCTGCATGTGTTTATGCTCACTTTTAGGTCTTGCTGTCATAAATACTCTCACCAAATAAAAGCTATAAGAGCTAGTAAATACTCTATCATTGCTAAGTAATGGTACTTTATTAGAAGTGAAGGGAGCTCAGAAGCTCATCAAACTGGTCAGGAGATATTTCAGTTGTTCCTTGTAGAAACAATCCTTTTACCACTGAACTCATCAACAAAACATTCTCTGCAGTGCACCTAACAAAATTTAGTAATTAATAATGAAAAAGTAACGGATGTAATAATGAAGGAAGATTTTAATCTTGACTATGTTCATTCCTTTAAAGCTCTGTGGAAAATAAGAGCTGTTTATGGTACAAGATAAGCTCATTAATTTAGAAACAGGGAAATACAAGTTGCCTATGGCTGAATACATTTGTGTATCTTTGCTAATGGTCTGATTCAGCAAGCCGGAGTAGAATACTGAACAGCACCAATGCAAATAGATTTACTGAAATTAGTGAGATTATTCCCATGAGGTCATTTGAATTAGGGTTACAGGACTGGACCTTGTGTTAGCAAAAAGTATAAGTTGTGTCAGAAAAAATTAGCTACGGTGTTACACATAATGCTTAATGTATTGGTGCAAGAAATTGATAGCATCAAGTATTTTTCTGAGTGAAGCATCCAGAGAAGAATGTGCCTTTCTTATTTAAGCAAGAATAGCAAGTAGATTTGTAAAAGTTCATGCTCTTTAAGCATGGCTTATGGAAAATTAAAAAAGTGGGAAAAGAATGTCTGTATGTACCATACATTACTGAATTAGGAAAGAACATGAAACAGTCTAGTTATATTATTGATAGATTTTTATTACTGAGTAGATATGGTCATCAATAGCAAACTGATTAGCATCACACACAAAATGGTTGTTGCTGAAAAAACATTCTGAGCAGAACTGTGTCATTTTGTGCATGTAAGCCAGAGAGACAAGAGATGATGTGAAATGCCTCCCATTTAGCATATCCACTTCAGAGGTAGCCAGGATTTTGTTGCTATGAGAGAGGGAGGAAGCTGACCTGTGCTGAATGGTACACAGAGCTTTTTAGTCACACCAGCAAAAACACAAGAGCTAGGAAAAAAAATATGTCTGAAACTAACAGCTTTAAGGAGTTAATTAAATGGGGAAGTCACATTATAAAATGGCATGAAGTTCTCTTTGCTATCTGCATGAATTATGACCTGAGGCTGGCAGTACATATTTTGTTAGGTTAGCAAATATTTACAAAGTAAACTACAGTTCAGAGGACATGAAATGTGTGAACTAGGTATTAAAAACATACCTGAAATTTTACTGCTATCATTTGCTAATTAATATTTTAATGGGAGGGTTGACCATATCATATGGAGAAATATTTTCCGTAATCGCAATTTAGATGAATGTTACTCTGACAAATACTTTGACTGGAAGAAAAAAAGCAAGCTAATGCATATATTGGCTAGAACAAATTATTTTATGCTCGGGCCATTTGTACTACATGTGATTTCCGAATATGGACCATTTGAATCAACAGCATCACTCCCTGTTTGCATTTGCAGTTTAAAACTTGTTTATGCAACCGTGGGGCACAGATTACAAAGGAGATGTTGCTCAGTTTTTGTGCTGCAAGCACTGCAGAAACCCCACAAAATCCGCTTCCCTATGGAGCCCATGAGTTTTGATGCAAACAATATTAAGGACAGAGAGCAGAAAGTGGAGAAGGCAACTTAAAAGTAGGAGCATTTCTCTCCTCCAGAATCCAGATGTACCAAAGAAGGAGGAAAGTCTCACTTTCAGAGAGGAGGGAGGAAGAGAGGAAGGAAACGTGCTTTGCTACTCAGCAAATCTGTAGAGGGACAGATGTGGGGAATGCGTGTATGAAGGGAAATAGTCAAAGTGCTCTTTCTTTACCTGCTCACAAGCCTGCAGACAGATGTAAAAAAGTGGCTAATAGTCTGCTTGATGACTTGTCAGGCTTGAGTAACTTAACTGTCCTCTTCCCTGTAAGTAGAAGGGAAGAAACAAGATACAGATATAGAAAATAATGGCTTTGCTTATATCTTCCTTTTTTATCAAACCCCTCTACTGTATGTCTCCTATAGCAGCATGATAGGACCTGCAAGTCCTGCCTAAGCTGTGTTACCTATTATGACTGCTTATTCTGTCTTACTCAGTGTTTATGCTGTTGTGCTTTTGCTCTGTCATGCATGGTAGCTGTATTTTCTCAGGGCGAATTGTTAAGAGCAGCTAATCTGAAAAAAGAGGGAGAATAACTTACTGCTGGAGGCTTGCCTTTGTTGCCTTATGACTAACCCAGTACTTCAAACTTTCAGCAGTGGTGAAGAACGATTGGTCATAGGGACATATTATATCCTTGAGAAGAAAGGCTGTCTTTTGCTTTAATTCAGCCTACTAGTATGGCATCACCAGATCTTCATAACAAATTTGGCTCTATAAGCAGATATAAGTCTATGCCAAAAAATAAAAACATTGTTTGGTTCCTGGTTTTGGCTGTATCAATCCACTTTAAATCCATTCCCTTTGTCTGACTGATTTATCTCAATATTTTAAACCAGGCCTATTCCCTAACTCATTGCCATAATTTAGGTGGCTCATTGCAGTTTTTCAATACATAGATTTCATCTTCTAAATTTCACCACTTGATTTTCAATATGAAACTCTGAACAAAAAAAATGGGGAAGAGGGAGGAAAATAAAAACTGATGGTGAGGATGTGTACACCTTTTTAATTTCTAGCATACAGAAAATTCAGTCTCTTTCCTGGGGAATAACAGGAAGATTTAAGAGCCCAAACAGTTTATGACTGTTAAATAGAATTTTGTTACTTATTGGTATTCATGTGTCCAGACATATTTTTCATTTTAGATTCCCTATTGCTTCTGGCTACAACTACAGAAGGTAATGAGGCTACCAGCCAGTCAGGTGTGGATAACTCCAGTTTCTGGAGCATCTAAAATATTCACCTATGTTTAGGCAGCTGAATTCTTTTCAATCTGCCTACTATACAGAATAAAGCTTACCTGTTGAATCAGTTTTTTCCATTAAATATCTGCTGTTAGTGATCCAGTGGTCCATGAAATTCATTCTATGGAGCACTCATTCTGCCTCTGAGCCCATGATTCCATCACAGCTGGGTCTGTATTTCTGTTTTATTTTTCTTCTGTGTTTTAAGTTCTTGGCTGTTTCTTTAAGTAGGGAATATGCAAGTCAGATTTTTCAGCAGATGAGTTTGCCAATGAATACCATTTAATTACCTAGTGTGACTTTCTGTATGTTAAAGGCTGTTACATTGCATACTGATCTACTCCTATAATCCAAAAATTTCTGTTAGTGAAAACCACTCCAAATGTCAGGAGATTAAACAGTGGCATATTCGTTGTCCTGGATGATCTGTTGCAAGTAGCAGCAGAAGTTCACACTTTCCAAATCTAGTGATGGAGGTATGATTACGTGAGCTGAATACTTCAGTCAGATATACTAAGAAAGCGGACTGCAGCAAAGAAAGCAAATCGACCTTTTCTGTTGTTGACCAATATCGTAAGTCTTAAGAAAAAAGCTGTCTCTCCCTCTGAATGCATCTCCCACCTGTGTGTTGCAGAAGAAAGGAAGGAATATCTTCCTAATGTAATCAAGGGACTGACTGAATTCCTGAAGCATGAATTTTGATAAAGTACTACATGAATGCCAGACCAGCCTTACTGTTCTCCAGTTCACTTTAAAATTGGCAGGTGGGAATTTACCAGGGGCTAAGGTGACCCCAGGCCCTCATTCAGATCACTCTCCCTTCCAATTGTTCCCATAACGGATCCAAGCGCGCTGCTTTGGCTTTTTACCATTTCCTGGGACACCGACTTTGTGGACGAATGTGCCTGCTGCAGCTCCCTTGCTGGCGAGAGCTCCTTGCAGCACTTGAGATGCTGGACCACAGAATCCCAACAAAAGCATCTGTACCACTCCCAGGGGCAGTCCGTACCTGCAACCTCCTGCTTACACACTGGCAATGTGAGCTCTTGTACAGCTGGGCATGGGAATCCTGCGCCGCAGGGGGTGATTGCTGGCCTGGGGTCCCTGATTCACCCTCGAGCTTGCCCATGACTGACATTGGAACTACAGCAAGAGTCCTCCACTTCTTCAGAACAGCCCTAGACTGCAGTGAGCTCCCCAGCTAGTTTCTGTGGGGATCTTGGGTATAAGATACTCAGCTTTAACTGAAATAATTAATTTTAGCAAATGCTCCTTCGCATCTTTCTTTGTCAACAGATGGTCAACTTTTATTGCATCCTCAACATCATATGGGATATAACATCCCCTTCTGTTTCATTACAATTAAAGAATAGAAATAAATAGTGGATAGTTCTGTCAAATATACATCACTTCTTGTGACTTTAATATCTACATCTAGCAACAAACACAGTAACGGACTTTGCTTTTTTTGGGTCTTTTGGCCATAGTCAGCTCTGGATTCTGCTGGAGAAAGGTGACTAGGAAGCTCTGGGCTGGTGGAAAAATCTGGATGTTTTGAATATTATGAATCTGGCTGAAAAGCAAAATGTTTTTGTAGTTGGAACTTTGGACTCAATGAAGCTTGCTTAGCTCCTAAACTCAACATTGGCTTTTCCAGGTACATGCTGGCTTCGTGCATTGGGTGTCTTTTGATCATATCCCTGGGTAACTTGGGTGCTGGGCTTAAGCCTGCTCACATTCTGCCATTCAGATGCTGCTGTGCCCATCTAAGAAGCTCTCCTGGAATTAGGGTGCTGCGAAGTGCAATCCTAAGGCACTGAGATAATTCTCCAGGAGCAAAATGAGGGCTGCTGTTTTTACAACCTCAGCGTTTTTATCACGTGAAAGAAGTTGAACTGTTTCTGGGCAAGAGTTGTCCTGAGATTAATGTATCTCTGTTTTGTCATTTCTGAGGTTGAGCCAGCAAGCTCTGTCAGACCCAGCATGTTCTACATCCAGAGCAATAATAATTCACAGTCTCGGTAAACGTCAGCTGACTGTGTGTTTAAGTAAGTAATTCCATGAATAGTGGAACTAATGAAGTCTGGTTTCCTATGAGTTTGTATCTTGTAGTTAATTGATGTTTTAGCTATATTATACTAAACCACTGCATGATCCCACCCTTCTTTGACATCAAATAGCATAACTAGAATTTGTATAATCATGTTTAATATGTGAAGTACAGTTTATATTTTTGTGTCCCTTTCAGTGCAAAGTCATCCTTTTTTTCAATCAACTGCAACCTTTAATATGCTTACAAGGATCAGTAATCAAAAGCTGATGAAATTTCCAGAAAATATGACAACAAACCCAATTTTTTTTATTACCCAGGTTCTCATAACACTAGAGTTTGGAATGGGAATGATTAAAAGAGTTTGCAGGGGGAGGAAAGCACAGCATAATTAAGCTTAGATTTTGTTTACCTGATTGCCTGGGGTGAGAGGAGAAGACGTGCCATTTATTTATAAATCTAAATAACTAATTGAAATAAAATGTGAGTATGCAAGAGCAGAGAAGCATTAGAACCAGATCATAGAGTTTAATTGTGTGTTGTATTTGCCAAAGACATGCTGTTTCATTGAGATCAAATTAATAGCTGAAGTCAGGCAGGTGAAAACAAGTATGTGTGGGGCCTTCATCATACATTTTATCAGGGCATTCAGTTTTTAATAAAAAAGTAAGAAGAAAATTGTGCACACTATCCACTTTTATTAAAAACAAATTGAAGTTCTGGTCTTCTGCGAGATCATAATTTTTGGCAGAGGCGAAAAGGTGAAGAAAGAATAAAACTCTGTACTCTCCTGTGCAAATGATGAACTAACTCTTACATCAGTATGAGCTCTCAGAAAGGTTTCTCAAAAATTCTCAAAAACCAGAAATCAAAGTGTAATGAACATCAATATATTCTATTTTTGTACAAGATCTGTTAATAGGGCATCTGATTTTACAGTCAGTGAAGTGACACCCAATGTTTTTTCCCTGCTTTTCCCTGCCTAAGAACGAACATGGTTCTTGTGAGTTGCTATTCTGTACAAGATTTGTAACTTAAGTTATATTTAAAATTAATGACAAACAGCCATTGGATAGACACAAGCTATGATAAAGCTTCCTCAACTGTACTAAAAATGTGTTTAAAAATATGGAGCCACTGCCTCCGCTCCCGAGATGTGAGGAAGGGACATTGCCCAATTAAAAACCTATTTACCCCTTTTCTGAATACAGATATTTTTTCTCTTAAAATTCCCTTCAGTACTCCCTAGAAGTAAGTTCTCCCTCCATTAAGAAACCAGAATAATTAGAGTTGAGGTTTAAACCTGACAAAGGCAATGCTTTTGAGAAGGATGTGGTACAACACGTGGAATGATGTGGGATTTCCAGTCCATCAACATTATGAATTTTCAATTTCCCTTAGGAAACAACATGCAATATTTACAAGCCCTTGTCAAATTTTAGTCTTGAAGTGAACAGTTTAATAATGATTGCTGAATAATTATTAGATTTTCAATCTGATATTATAAAAAGTAAGAATTGAAAACCATATTTAGGCACCTGAAAAAACAAAACCCCTCAGTTACCGATCAGTGCCTCCAAGAAAATCATATTGCTTGTGCTTAGCTCATTTTACACCATTTATTCTGGTGCCTAACTTTATGCATCCATGTCTGAAAACTGTGGTATGGTAACTTTCACTTTCAAGAGTGTCTGCACACAACACCTTTCCCTCTGCTTTCCACTTGGATTACTATTTGAATTCAAATAGGCACACTTTGGTGTATCTCTAACATAGTATTGAGAACTCCCTGTAAGGGCTAACAAATACAGCTACAAAAGGGAATCTAATAAAGACCATTTAATAAAAATAGAAAACATCTGACTGTAAAGTGTGGACAGGAAAATTATAATTACTTCTAAAAGCAAGTGTAGGAGAATATATGAATCAAGAACCTCTAATCACTGTTAGAGGTTTTAAAATCAAACGCAGTACTTTTTTTAATACAAGAATTCACCATGAAGCAACAATATTTTGAACTCATTATAATGGATAAATTTGACTGAACTGGAAGTTTAATAAATTTGTCTCCTTTAGGAAGTTATTAGAAGGTAGGGGTTCTGATTAAATCCAGAGAATTATCAGAATATCTTCAAAGACATGATTCTGTATGAGGAAAGAGACTAATTTTCTTAAAAGCTCACCCTAATTCAGTGACGCAATGAAGATAACAGAAATAGAAAAACAGTCTGTGAAATTGAAGAAAAGCAAGAGAGTGAGGAATGAGCTTCAATCTAGGGCATAGAAAATTGGTAATGAAATAGGAATTGCAAAAAAGTCATGGCTGCCAGTAAAAAGGGTAATAGAAATTTTTTTTCAATTACATTGGGAAGAAAGGAGATCCTACTAATGGGATAGGCCATTATGAAATTGGACATGGCTAAAGTGAAGATAATTACTCGGGAATTGTTCAACAACTCTTCCTATTCCCTATTTGGAAAGGTTGATATATAGGAGTTACATAAGAACAAGGAAGAACTTGATCACAGAAGGAGAGCTGATACCAATGCTGACGTCAATAACTGGACTCTAGAGTTTGAATAGAGTTGGCTAAGATATCTAGTCTGCTAGTGTTAACTTAAATAAACATTTGAATAGCAGGGAAGTACCATACAGTTGAAAACTACCCCCATTTGTGCCAGTAATTCAAAAGGGCAAAAGAGGTAGCTAGGTAAATGTACTCTGGTTATCCTGAAATCAAAACCAAGTGAAATAATGCGAAAAGTGTTATTTGATAAAAACATTAGGAATACAATTTATTGTACTTAATGTGACTTTAAGGAAATAGATCATTTCAAACAGGCCTGATTTTTTAAGTGCATTGAATGTGAAGTTTGGTGCCTAAGTTTCCCTGTAGATATAAAGTACAGTGAATAGTACTCTGGTGAAAAATTAGATTTATACCACAGCAAAAAAGCAACTGATAAATGGACTAAGAATTAGATATCTGACAGATTTCAAGTGCTTGCCAATGGTGAATCATCATCAAATGGTGGATTTCCTAGTGAGATACCACTCAAGTTGATATTAGTCTCATTGTTTTTTCAACATTTCAGCAACGATACGAGTTTTTTCTCTAACACAGTCTACATTTCTATATCTATAAGTATAGCCCAGCAATTCTGGTCCTTTTCATAGATGTTCAGATCTTTTGGCCATGATTTTCTTACACTTTTCTTACACTTTTCATGCATGAAAATATTTCTTGTGAGGATCTTGGTATCATCTGTATGATAAAGTGTACACACAACACACATATATATGTGTCTTTTGAACTTTCAGCATGTTGGCTATGGAATGTAATGGGAAAAGCAGTGCAAGAGTCACCTCAAAGATAAATTGAACATACACAGATGTATACAGCATTTTTGGAAGGCTGGCTACCAGTACATGTGCAATGTATTTATAACATTAAAAAAAATTAACCTTAGCCTTCTCTCATAAAATCTTTCTGAAGTACTGGAAAACATCCCAAATTTATGTATTCTGCTATTTAACTTAAACAATGCATTATCTTTAGTGGGTTTTTTGTTTGCTTGCTTTTGTTGTTTGTTTGTTTTTTTCTCTAGCAGTGGCACATGCAACTATTCTACTGGTTCTTTTGTTTGTTCTTTGATTCCCGGAGTGATGAGTCTCTTTTGATATGCATCCTTTCCCTTAGAACACAGTGCAAGTTTAGACTCCTATGTTCTATATACTATATTATATATGAGAAAAATATCTACCTGGAAAGTTGCCTTAAACTCTCCCTCAGTTGTTTTAACCCCCTTTTCCTTCAGTAGACATACTTGTTCATTTAAAAATATACTAATATTTTTTTCCTGAATTCCTGAAGTACTTTCCCCTGAAGTACTACTCAGATTCCATCTTTTCCAGTTTATTTACTCTCAGATTAAGTTCACAGTTTTTGTTAGCCTGGGCAGTAGTTTTTATAACCCTGAGTGCTATCAGTATAAGTTTTAAAACATGAGGCTTTTTTGAAACTAATGTGACTGCTCTTGGCACCATACTGCCAATGCACTGATTGAAAACTAACACATCTTTTGCAGCAAGGCAAAAGGTATTATCATCTGCTCCTGGAGTTCTGTACCTCATGTCTATGAAGTGACCTTTGAGCTAAAGGGCTTTCTTCTCTTTGCTTTTATTGCCTTACATCTTCTTTCAAATATTGGATCATAATTCGGTTTGTATTGCTTGGCCAAGTGGCTTTAGTGCAGCTCTTGAAGACTCAGTTGAAGTATGTCTGCTTGTCTGCTTCCAGGTTCATTTCTTGTGTTATTTTGTGTTCTCCATAACATCAGAATATCATCTAGATTTCATAAACCTTACTTTGATTTGGGTGACTTTGCTTGGCAAGTCCCAATTACAATTTTAGGGTAAATCTCACTCCACAGATTTTATATCCCAGATCCCAATTATGATTTTTTACTTTAGCAGAAGCTTAGTCTCCCACAATTGCAATATTAGCTTTTCAGTTTTATATCAGTCAAAAAAAATAGTTTCCTTGTTCCTTGAACTGTTACATAAAACATATAAATTGTGTTTTATTTTTAATGTGACGATGCAGAACTTCTCGGATTTCAAAATCACAACTTCATAGCTATCCTCATCTGCCTGAATTAACTGAAATCTATTCAAAGCAAGTACATTAGAATAATTGTGTATCAAATTGCAGCTGCTCCTCATTATTCCTTTTATCCGGTAACTATCTAATATTATGGAAAGTTTTAGGAAAAACACAATGCTAGTTTAAGACACACTTGGAAAGTAATTGAGGTTATTTGTTTAGAATTCTGTAGAAGAAAATGTGAGCTACACCAAGCTAACTGTGGCTTTTTTAAATTTCTTTTGAATTTATAAGAATCATGTATGTGCAAGTGCAGGTGGAGGTAAAAAATGGAAAGAATACAAGAATATTTGTAAAAAGATGTGACTTACAGAAACCTGGTGCAGGTCCTGCAGACCAGCATAGAAGGTTTGGAGAAAATTTGAAGACTTTATATTGAGGATATTGACCAATAAATTTTAAAATACGGTAGCTGCAGAACTCTGTGAATGAAGAAGGATATTACCTCATGTTTCTATACAATCATGGGATAGAAAAGGTAGAAAGCGTTCATTTACTCTCTGTGATTTATGAAAGCAATGATTTCTGACAATTCAGATTCGTAAGAAGGAGATAAAGAAGTTCTTCAACACCCAACACTAAGCCATGGGTTGTCATACGATTGCAAGCACGTGCCTGCAACTCCACTACCAACAGGAATCTCAGACAAGGAGGAAAA
Source organism: Chroicocephalus ridibundus (assembly GCF_963924245.1). Classification (NCBI taxonomy): domain Eukaryota; kingdom Metazoa; phylum Chordata; class Aves; order Charadriiformes; family Laridae; genus Chroicocephalus; species Chroicocephalus ridibundus. The sequence goes on from NC_086288.1 coordinate 59,689,957, forward strand.
TCAATGCTCAAAGAATTATTTATAGCTGCTCCTTCCTTGTGTCCAAACTAATCTGAATTAGTTGTCTAAAGGGAGAGAAGATGGAGCTGAACAGTTTTTGTTATATATTTGTGTTAAGAGGAGTCTTAGATCTGCTGAACATAAGTTTACTTATGGAGTTTATAAATACAATGGAAAAATTTAGAAAGAATCTTGTGAAAGTACATATAACTACCAAAGACTAGTACATAACTGGCTCTTGATGAATGGTAAAGCTAATGACTTCTTTGGGTCTATAATATAATACTTAATGACTAATTTTATTAAAAACTGTGTTTGTGGGAAAAATGAGTAGGCAAAGGTGTGAAGACATATGTCATTTCTGTAAAAGAGAAGTAGGAGGAGAACAAGAAAAAATTTTATATAAAGCTTAACAGAGAAGATGAGAGAATATCATTGAAGACGGTGTTTTCTGAGGTTATTAAGTTTGTTCAAAGCTTTTATACTTGTTAAAAAAAATCACGGGAAGTAATTTTCCACCTGACACAGGACAGTTGGTTGTTGTTTTTCTTTATTATTACGTAGACATGTCTTCAGAAATATTGACCTTTGTGTACACTTGATTAAGAGTGTGACTGTTTCAGGATTCTTTGGAAAATGGGTCCATAAACTTTTAAGGCTTTCTGTGAAGATACTAACTTCAGTGCTTTTGAAGGATTTGGCTTATGATTTAAAAAAGGAATAAGTAAATGTATTATATTAGATATTTTTACAGTTGTGTTTTATGGAACATTTAATACCAAATTATTGAGTGTCTAAATTATGAGACATCTTTTCTTCACCAAAAATCATTTGCAAGTGGAGGTTTCTGGAGCTATCCAGTTATTGCTGTCATTTCACTTAGAAAGGGTGGATTGCTTTATTCTCAAAGGTTATATAAATTTATGTAGAGGACTTTACCCTTTAAAAGCATTTTATTTTTTATGACATATACTTACACTTATTTTTCTCTTAGATGTTTTATATTGTAATTGAGGTGAACGTGAAACTTTCAGTTACAAATTCCACATATTTCTGTGAAAACTAGTTCTCTTGAGGATGACGTGAATTATTTGCAAATATGTTTCATAGGTAACAAGCAATTTCCACCTTTAAGGAAGCTAATAATATAGTTTAGACTAGAAACTTAATATGGTGATACAAATCTTTGGGAACACATCAGACAAGACATTCTGCGTAATGTTGATAGCATTTGCTCTAACCATGCATATACATCTTTTACTAGTTTCTGATCATCACTTCAATGTATTTTCTACACTTTCAAACAGACTGTCTAGCATGAAGTTCACACAAATTTGGGTTAAAGGATCAAAAAAGAAAAAGCCTCTCTGACAGAACTTCCTCTCTAGGACACAGAGGAAGCTTTCTATGTGTATAGCTAACACATATTTTTTAATCTGATGGATGGAAGAGATTATATGTGCCCTGGGAGAAGTATTACATCATCAAAGGCTTCCCTGGAATGTCAGCATATTTTTCCTCATACAAAAACCTTACCAAGCTATACTCTACTGGGCAGCATACTATTAATTTCCATCTGTACTTAGGGAAGACAAGTTACAAAATGAAATGCTTCTTAGGGTAAAATTAGTAAATGAATTGTTAAAATACAGTTTGACCTATTTTGCAAAGAATGAGGTGGAACAACAACAGATGTTGCAGGTAAATATGGCTCGCACATTGACATGCTACATTTATTTTATATACACGCTCTTTTAAATTGATTATTCATTTTCCTTTTTTTTTTTTTTAATTTCCAGAAGGCAGAAAATCTGAAAAATACAGAGTACATAATTTAATAGAGTTCAGGATGTAGGAAACCAATTAGGTCTTGAACTCCAAGGTTGAGATTCATTGGTTTAAGTAAATGATTTGTTTTCTTTTTCCATTAAACCACCAGATTAGTGATTGGCTTGGCATGATCACCAAAAGATTTATAGATCTGTACTTAAAGGAGTGCTACAGGCTTTTATCGTGCTACAAGAGTACTCTCACTAGAATAAGCAGCTGTTACTAAAGTAAATTAAAACCATAGTTTATATTCCTATGCAAAGCAAAGCTTTCTTTGAAGTCTGTGATTATTAACATGTTTGAGGTTAAGCAGTTATTTATATAAAATGGTGGATAACATCTAGTCTGTTCAGCATTTTGGAGAATCAAATTCAAATGTCCTGAATCAACTGCTACTGATTTAATTTCTATGGCTGTGAGATTTGTCCCTGTGGACTGTAGGGGAATAAAATAAAAGGGTGGTGGTGGGGGAAGAAGCCCTTCTTCATTGATGAACGCTTTAGCTCTAAAATTGAGCAAAGTGCTGTATGATGAGCCATCTCTTCCACAAAAGTAAGAGATGTGCGAAGATACAGATCCAACATGAAAAGAGAAGTGCACAGGAATGGAAGGCTGGAAATGGTCACCTGCATCATCAGATCTAATTCTCTGTAATCCTCTGCAATCATACCCAGTTTGAAGGGTCCACGGTATCATTGGTGCTACACGCTATCTATACATCTCATGGGCCATAAAACACTTCTGCATCCCATTGAAAACATGAACTCTGTAATAAAAGATGAAAGCGTTAGCTAGAATGTTCCACAGGAAGAGAACAGGAGAGATTGCGGTCATAGTCAGTGCACTAGCAGGATGTTTATTAAATAACTTTTCCAGATGATCCAGGAAAAAAAACACTCCATATGAACAAAAATCCCAGTGACTCTTGACTCTCTGACACAAGACCAGTCCCAGATCTCGTGGTCTTTTTAAAAGTAATAATTAACTGTAAATGGTGTATTTATCATTTTGTGTTAACTTTACAAAGTGAATCCAAGACAACTTCCAGTTTTACATATACATTGATGGATGTGGAAAATTCTTGAATACAGTACTATTATAGTGTCTACCTGTAAACTAAACTGCTTTAATTTGCTAAATATAGAAGTTGTATGCTGGCCAGAACATAACATCAGTAAAAAAATCATCTCCCTTCTTTTTCTCTAAGAAAAAAGGCTGATGTCTATAAGAATCAGTGAAAATCAAACTAAATTATCTGTGTAGTATCAGCCAAGTAAGTATCATAAGCTGATACCGTAAGTATCAGCCTGTACTAAATGTTGCAAGCACATGGGTGCATGTTGTAGGTGTATCATCCAAGTCTTAATGTCGATTTAGTCTGATTTCCCTTGTTGCAGATGCAGCACTGGCCTGCAACATTTGATGTTCCTTTTATATCGAGAAGCCAGGCAACCACATACTAAATACAGTGGCATTCTAGGCCCATCTTGCTCTTGTGAACCTTTTCAAATAATTTAGCTTAGCCCAACATGCCGCAGAGCTTTCTGTTAGAAAGGAACTTGTAGAGGATTGAGCTGATGCTGGGAACTCCCATGTGGAATTTGTGGCATCAAGGTAACACTTGGGCATGGATCTTGGTCAAATTGCTTAAACCTGTTGTAGCGTCTACTGAAAACCTGCATCTCAGCATAGTCTACGCAATCTTTAAGTCCCTTTGAAAGATGTGGGAGCTAAGTATCTAAATAATAATTACACTTTTGCGGATCTAGCTACTAATAGATAATAAATTTTAGGCTCCTAATTCAGTTTCACATCAACCAGATTAGGGACCTCCCCTTCCTAGAAACCTTCATAAATGTCCATCTGCATTTTTATCTCTGTCAGTCTGTCCTTTAGCATCTTGTAATTCTGTTTCTTATCCTTTCTTAGCCATCTTCTCTAGCATGTTCACATGATAAATATGTTAAGCATCACAAGGCTGGGGACCACTGAGGTACTTGCTTAGATAGTGTACGTACTGGTCGATTGTACCTCTGAGCCATGTGATATTGTGTTTGCTTCATCTAGCTTCATCCTTTCAGAAAGAACTAGCAGATCAATTGTTTCCAGAGCTGTGAAGCAGCAAGGTTAGGCCTTTTTGCTCAGCATCCATGTTAAAAAGAAAATGTTATTGTAACCTTCATTGACTGAAGAATACTTGAAGCACAAAAATAGTATTCTTTATAATTGCTTTCGTAAAGCAGTCTTAAACAAAGAAACTGGAGAGCTTTACACGGTGAAGGGCAGAACAATGAGTGTCAGGGAAAGCTGGATGGTTCTGAACACTGCAGTACAATGGACCTCCACAGAGCATTTTGGTAGTCCTTCACCAGGCCAAGGAGAGACAGCTATAAGGTTTTTCCCTAAAGTATGAATTTTCATTTAGGATAGGAAGGATTTTTATTTGTTTGCTTGTTTCCTGCATAATTTTTTTGAGCCTGAAATGGGTCCTATTCAAGAAAGGAATGCAATATCAAAGTCTCCAAAATGTCTTCACAAGGAAAACTGAGGAATATAGTCAGCTCAAGTAAATTGAAACAATTTATTTACTAGCTTCAAATATTTTCCTCTTTTTGACTGTGATTTTTTTGAACCTTTTTTATTATAATTATATTCTAAAATTATTTTTAGTTCTGGAAAAGCAATTTTAAAATTTCAAAGCACCAGGATGAAATGTTTTGGTGTTTTCTGAACTTTCTGTGTGTTGCTTTCCAGATCTTCTGAGGTCAGCTCTTTGCTGATTCAAATGAATAGGCATTTTCTGATTAAATATATCTAACTCAAAGATTCCACTGCTGTTTTTAAAGGCTCTTTTTACAGCAAGGAAACAGCTATTACTATTTGATACCTACATTACATGTATTCTAGTGTCTGTAATTAGTGCAGAATGTTTTCATTATCAGCTGAATTTTGGGACCTCCTAATGACTATCTTTTGTTTCTTGGAAAGCTTCATTTTGTTATCATTTTTCCAGTAGGATTGTCAGTGTCCTGTGCAGACCACTAATGCAACTACTGGACATGGCAACCTTATTGTCTATAGTGTTTCCAATATAGAATATAAGAAGTGTATATGAAAGTCCTTAAAAATACTGAGGTAGTAGTCTGTTGTTAAAGTGATTGGGAGCCACTGCTCCAGATACTTGCTGTATTCTTTTATCTTAGGGAGGAGCCACAGCTTAGTTTCAGAAAGATCAAGGGTAAATTATTCAGCGTTTAAGCGTTTTAGGCGTTACAGAAGCTAAATGGATCACACTGTTGTTCTGGCATCCTAAGTCAGTTCTGCTGTGACTCACAGAGGTACTAACAAAGTTACCTGGGTGCATTGCTGATAAGCAACTGTCCCTACAAGTCATTGCTGGTTCCTGCCCTGCAGGCCCCCAGCCCCTGTCTGCTGTGAGGCCGATGCCCAGCTGAGACGGAGCAGCTGGGGACGACAAGAGCGTGAGCCAGCACACACAGCACCGTGGCTGCAGGTTTACCCTCCTGTAGCTAAGAACAGGCCTTGGCTCAAACTCCCCAGGATGATGTACTGGGGCAACAGATGAAGACAGAGCAAATGCTGAAGGCCATGAGGACTTGCCAGGCACTAAGCTTTAGACCCAGGAGACTCACTGCACGTTCAGCTATGTCGGTGGGGATATGTGGTCAGAGGAGAGGGAGGAACTGGCAATGAAATACAACAGGAACAGTGAGGTAGCTCTATTTTTTGGTTCTCAATTAATACAGAGAATTAATGTAGCAAAGTGAAAGAATTAATTTTAAGTGAAAATAACACAAGTTCACATCTCACAGAGCTGTGCGGGTATCTTGTTGTACCTGAAACTTCTTCATAAAAGATGAGAAAATGCTTAATTTTTGAAACCCAGTGAGTCATCCTTATGGAGGAAGTCCTGCTTCAGTAAAAGAAATGCAGCTTGAGAAAGTGCAAATGTTATCCTCCTTAAATGTAATTTTTAACACACAAGTTAGCTGATGGAGCTTGGTGTGATTTTGCAGGCGGTGTAGAAAAGGACAAGCTCTGGTAGTAATCATATCATACACTCAAATTGAAGCTGTATTCTCAATGAGTTTAAGTACAGCTAGCTGTCATGATGCTGAACATGACTTGTCCTTTGCTATATCAGCTGCAAAATCAGCATTATGTTTGCAACTGTTAAAAATGGAATAGGATGAAAATGTCCTGTGTAAGCAGGACTGTTGAGCTACTGTGTAAATAAAGAGCTTTTATTACTATTTTATTATACTCTCACACATAATGGAAAATACTGTTACAATATACAACATTGAGCTCACATTTCTAAAGTAATTTTGAAAAATGATGTGATAGATGTTAACAAATGTGCTTTTGGCTTTGCTGCTGTATGAAATAATATATCATATGATGACCAAAAGATAGAATACCTTGGTCGATTTCTTAAGCAATATTCTGTCAGAAGGTTTTCCTCTCCCTTCCATAAAGACTCATACAATAAACATATTCATAGAGCTGAGACTTCCATATTCACACTTTACCAACCTCTGCATTAAAAACGTATTTATAAAAAAGTATTAAATAGTCTTTGTGAATATTTAATAAAAAGCACTATGCTTCAGTCAAATCTTATTTTGTGAAGAATTCGTTGTACATAGAAAATAGTTTAGAGGACATTTGCTGGAAGAGTATTAAGGAACTAACCATGAAATTAAATGAATTTATATTTATGTATGGTGTTTTTTTCTCTAAACTCTAATGAAATGGTTTGGGAAATATTTATGTAAATTTTGAGGTATGACAGAATATTTTAAGTTGGTTCCAGTACACTGAGCAACAGAATTTCATTAATAGCAGTGAGACCTCCTCCAAATCAAATCAAAGAACCCTAATTTTCATTTTCATCTACAAGAAAATGCCATAAATTTCACACAAAGGAATGTGCAGATTTGGATTTTAAAATTACTTGGTAGAGTTTAGTGACTGACTTCAGAATACCCCATCAGGAAGTTTTTGCTTTGCAAAATCAGTGTCAACATTTCAGTCCGCTAAAATCTGTTCAAGGCTGTAGGAAGCACAACATTAACACCCTAATCAGAAAGCTGGATCAGGAATCTTTCCCTCTCCTTTTTGTCATACTCGCATACTCTTCAAGCTCCAGCTGTCTTTAATTTTCCTCCTCTTCTCCTTCTTCCAAAGAGGACAACCCGATCTGCTTGTCCCTTCATAAATGTGAAGACCCTCATACTGCTGCATCATGTCTCAGCAGCCTTTCTGTCTTCTTTCTGCTCTTTCTGCTTTCACAAGCGGACTGGTCTAACTTTTCTAACACTGCTCTCAGTACTGAGAGAGCTCTACATATTGCTTTTTTACCTCTTAGCCCAACATTTCCCTTCATTTTTTGTCCCCTGTTTGATCTTTCAGTTTTATATTTGTGGTCCTTATTTGTAGTCCCCTTTGAGTGAATGCAAAGAGCTGAATATGGTTCCTCATGATTCAAAAGCAGAACAGCAGCAGATAAGCAGCGGCTTTGCCTGTGTATATCATTATTGACACAGCCCTATCGGTCATGCTTAAGCTGTTCCATGGAGAAGTGGCATCTTCATGTATTCTCTGACTTTCTGTTCTTCAAGCAGCTATTCAGGCTGCTTGCTTTCTTTTAGGGAGCTGTCAGGCTCCTTTACATGTGTGTCGGGGTTAGCTATGCCTCTGTGGATGTCCCAACCTGACAGGCACTTTTCTACAGTTCCCTAACAGTGGGGGAGAAACATCTATCAGAGGTCATATGTGCTGGGCTTCCTCTGGCAAGGGAGCAGAGCAGGAATTACCCCTGTGGAGCCTTCCAGACTGTAAAAACAAAGAAATGAGCTACTGTAGCACTCGATCTTTTGATGTTAAAGCAATAGCTCCCTGCCAGGACTTCAGCGCCTCATTCCTCCTCCTGGGGCCAACCTCCTTTGTAGTACTCACATCAGATGCTGATGCCCTAGGCGCTGCCTGATCCCTCTCACTACTTCCCTTGGCATTTACCAAATCACCCACGCTGTTCATGTTCATACTGGGAGTCATACCCAGACATGACAGTCACTTTGAAGCCCTTAGGCACAGTTTGCTCTCCCTAAATGTTCTGTGGTGACCCTCTTTTCTCCATCAGCAGAGCACATCCATGTGCTGCTGCATCCCTTTTTCTCCATCCCTCATCTTCCACAAAGCACCCTGAAGATGGTCAGCAGGCAGTGAGAGCTCCAAGTTGGAATAGGTGGTCACTGCTGTGAGTCTGAACTGTTTGTGTCACATTTTTAAATAAAACAGCAGGTAAACTAGCAAACATCAGGAGGAAAGTTCAGAAGAAAGGCACCTGCAGCTTGGTCAGGCTGTCTGCCAACCTTAACACACAAAAACTAGTTTTAAACTGAAAGGACCAAGGGTTGCTAGATTTCTAGCTCAAGAACATTGTCCTTGTCTTAGAACAAGTCCTAGTAGCTGATTTTAACCCTTTTTTACAGGAGTCTCTACTCTGGATAACTCCAAGTGCCCTGGAAAGCTCCTTCTCAGCTCTTGTGTGTGAACACAGAGGAGCTTGTGTGTCTTAATTCCTCTGTATCACACCAGGACCTTTGAGGATCTGTTGTTCTTCCCTTAAACTCAGTGTTATGACTAAGTCTTCTCAACCTCAACCTCACAACTTGTAAGTCTTTCAGGATTTCCACTTTGGGATTATCTGCCAATGAGTGTGGATCTAATGAAGCCCATCTGAGTAATAAGGTTGAGCTAGGCCAAACTCAAGGGAGACAGTGGTGGCTTCCCCTGAAAACTATGGTGCTTAAGCTGCATCTAGCTCTAGCAGCCCCTCATCAGCACTAAGACAACTCCAAGAAAGGCAAGAGAGGAATTTAGAAGTGTTCCTGTAGCTCTAATTCTTGATGAGACTGATCCAGTGATTTTTTTTGAGAGAGATCAACAGATACATGCTGTAAGATGAGTATGAAAGGGTCTGCAGGATTCAGGACACAGCAGTAGGAGAGGAGGCACTGGATGTAAGGCTGGCTCTTGGTCAGGTGAACATCTGCTGTCCTAAGTCTCCCATGACAGTGGGTTGTGAATGGGTTAGAGCTGTCAGTCGCATGAAGATTTCCTTTTAGATGGTGTTTTTCTTGACCCTGAGACACACCAAAGGCCTGTAATCTGGTAGTGTGCACATATGTGTATGTCTATTGCCAGGTTTGCCACTCACAAGTGTGGACATGAAGAAATTGGTATCCCTGGGTAAGTTTTTTTCCTTCAGCCGTGTATGACCGGCAGAACAGATGGGAAACTTCACTTCACTTACTAGACCAGAGGGGAAGGAGAGGTATAGCAGCTCTCTTCCTGTGCCTAACATGGGTCTTGATGGTAAGGACTAGCTTGACTGTCTGAAGAAGGAGTTGTTTTGGAGTCAAGAAGACGAAGGAGGAGAATGAGGAGCAACAACAATGTATGACTAGTCTGATTCCTTCATTTAGCTCATACCCTCTGCTGTTATCAGTCCTCTGGCTGCACAGGTGTCATTGGTTGTGAAAAGTGGGTCAGACCATGGCTTTAAGGCTCTGCAAGTCTGTGCTTAGCTATTCTGGTTTTAAGTCTAGCCATAAATCAAACCTGTTTAATTAGTCTTACTATATATTTCATAAGTATTCCAGGTTTGAAATATCTTAGACCTTAATTCTTAACCATATACCTTAATCATAAACTGTACCCTTCTTAAAGACTGCCCTAAAATTTCTGTTTCAAGTCTGTATTACGCATACATATTTTCAGAATGGGAAGATAGGAATAATTTTGTTTGAATAAATTGAACTGTACATTATTTTAAAATAATTTTATAGAATTACAACTTTGAATTTCATTTTGCCTTGCTTTTTAAATATTTGTCTTGCAGGAAAACTGTAGCATTCTCTTTAGATTTCTCCTTTCTATCTTGTGTGCTGTTGATTGACAGATACAACCTTAGAAGCAGATTAGCAGTTTTTTGACCTGGGATCTCTGTCAGTGTAGGCTACTCTATTGAGCTTTTCACCTCAGCTAGAACATTAATAACTTGTGCTTTCAGGAATTAAGCATCATATTCACAGTTTCTTTGATTCTTTTCTTATTGGTTTTCTTTGAACAAAAAGAGCCGTTGTAATGGTCCATGCTCAGAGTGATAGAGACCAGAGGACAATTTTTTTCCCCTTTGGATTATTTTTTGACAGCCTTTCTATTTTTGTCAGATTGTTCAATATATCATTCTCCTCACATGAGAGAAAGCAGTTGTTATGTTTTGCTTGCCAATGGTGCAGAAAATGACACAAATGTTTTGCTTACTGAGCATTCTTAAAAGTTCTTCCTGAGCATTAGGAATCTATAAAAATAGGGTATTACTTTTGATTAGTACGAAGAGATTTTCTTTTTGCCTTTAAAATGCATCTATTTTGGGTGCAAATAACTTAGAACAGTGTCATTAGCAAAATAGAAGAGAGATACTATTGATCAGAGACACATGTATTAAGTATTCTGGTGTCAATATGAACATAAGCTTGTTACAGAGACCTCTTGTTGGCAAGCTCATTTTTAAAAAGTCATTATTATAAATTGCTTCAACTAGTCAGATCATATAAAATCTACTTGTACTGTAATATTCCAGATGCTTGATTACTGTTCTTCAGTGTAGTGACTTGCCAATTTCTCCCTGCTGAGAATGTGTGACAGATTGTAATACAATCTGTTGATGTTCTCGATTGTAACTAAAGTACATCATTGTCACCCATGCTGAAAAGCTGGGACATATACTATAAATGTATAAATTTGTGAAATGTATGCTAGTGTTTTTTGTTCCAGCAATTTCAAATGGTACATGACAATATACTTGATCCGGTGAGGAGGAGAATCAGAGGCAGAGGAAAACAAAGCAGATAATTAGGGCAGCAAAATGTAGTGGATATGCTAATTCTTCGAACAATACAGGTTAAATTGTTTTTGGTATTTGTGCTGGTGTTTGGGGAAAGAGAGACGAAAAGAATAGAGGAAACCATACTTGTGTTGGTCCCTACCCTCCATTTTCTGCTCCAAAAGGTCCAGGCACAACAGCAATCCCAGCACAATGTTGAAATGGCTTCAAAGTGAATAGCAGAAAGGAAGGAAGGTCACATGCTTGTGCTACACCACCTCACTGAGCTTTCACAGAGGGGCAGAGGCACGGCATGGTGTGTACTGTCCCCTTGTCTGCTTTGGTCCATGCAGGGAGGAAGAAGAGGCTTTTGCTGGCTGATATGCCTGTGCCGTGGGGTCAAAAAAAGAATTTGTGGCAGATTAAGAGAGTGATAAACATTACAGCCAAGTCAATGACTGGCAATAAATTGGCAAATGCGTATTGTTTATTCCCTCCCTCCCCTGTGGAGGAAGATGAGGGATAGAAGGGCTTTTTTGTTTTTTTCCCAACATGATACTTTCTTTCTGCATCTTCCCCCCTCAACTTCCTTTCCCATTGTAGCCTTTTTTCATTGAAGTTCATTAAGGTTGCAGCTCAGGAAAGCATTTAAACATTAAGCACATCCCTGCTCAGCAAATGACCTAGCTGCCTAGAATATAGCTGACTTGATTAGGTCCCCTTAACACCTCACAACTGCCATTGTTGTAGTTTCCTCTCCCAGCACTTTGGTCATGAGGCTGGAGACCTAGACCTGCACTAGCTTTGGGCACTGCCACTATGTCATACCCTGGTAGCTCTTATATCTCAGCATGGGTTTCACATGTAGCTCCATCTAACGGTGACTGGCTCTGAAAGTGGCAGTCCTGCTCCCCCTACCCATCTTTGGCGCCTTCCCCTTGATTGGACATTGCAGTTGTGCAGCTGCAGGGTCAGCTGGGTTCAGCTGGCTCATACAGCAGAACATCACCCTGCAAAATCATACTTTTTTTTTTTTGTCTCCATCACCTGCAGCTGTGCATGCTCGGGGTCAGACTTAAGACAATTTTAGGAATGTACCCCTGCAGGTAGAGCAGGTGTTTTGGGAGTGGGGCTGCCTACTCCAGGAGTGCCAGTTCAGATGGGATCCATAGACCTGTAACATGAAACTGTGCCCTCAGATTTCCCAGTGGAGATAGTGGTACTTTCTTCCTTCCTGCACATAGTGCTTCTGTGTTTGTGGATGCAATGTGCCTCACAGTCATGACATACTAAAGCTTGGTTATAACAGCAAAGAGAAAGAACCTGTGTTTTCCAGATTTTAAATGCATAAACGTGGGTATATGATGGGAACTCCTCTGTGCTCTCTGTAGACCACACATATACCTGAGTCTTGAAGTAAGAAAGAAAGGAATAAAATAAGGAACAGTGGTTTTAAACCTTTTTTCTTTTGACCACAATTTCTCCTCATCTGCTTTATCTGACTATTTTCCATTGCTTCAGGGTTGGTTTTTTTAATTTATTTTTTCCCCTCTCCATGTTACTTTTGAAATACCTGGATTAACAGAACAAAGAGGAAAGCTGAGTTGGTGGCTTTACTGTTAGTCTTCTACTAAATATCTTGGACAGATACAATAATCTGACAAAAACCGTGTCCCTTGGAACTGTGTGTGTAAGCTCAGGCTCTGACATAGTGAAGGGCATGAGGCATGGCCGCTCTACTAAAACTCTAAATAGGGCATGCACGTTTGTAAATGTACTTTATAGAACTCACTGGAAACAGCATATAGTTATCTCAGGCTATAATTTGGTCTGAGGAGAAAAATAACTTGATGTTAATTCACCGCTCTATTAATTACACTGAATGTGTTATTTTTTAAACACATCACTTTGAAAACAGCTTTTGTTCTTAATTGTATTTGATTCCAGTAGTGAAGCTCTGTAATTTCCATGGTCTATGAGGTAGCTGTGATACACACTGAAAGAAGAAACTGTCTTACATAAGGTGGATATATCTGGAAGGAATTATTAGGTTCTGAATGCATCTTTGAAAGGAGCACATAAAGTCAAATAGGTAGTCCTGCTTCCCTAGCGGTTTGTGAAGCCATTCAGTGGGAACAAGATTAACTTTTATGTAAGCACGTTGCTCAGGTCATGTTCTCCTACCTTTGCTTGTGCAGAATAATACCTCTCACTAGGAAGTCAATCATTCCCATGTTGTGAAACCAGTAATTGTAAAGGTGGTAAAATTGGTGGGTTACTGTACAGGCAAATATTATTTACATGATATTTTTAATCTTAGGAGGACTAGTAGTGCTTTTAGTCTTAGGAGGATGGATATAGTTTCTTGGGTAGTATTCTAGAATAGTATAAACTACTTACAGTAAATATTGCATAAAACACAGTAAGCAGCTGTTTATTTACTACCAGCCAATATTCAAATACATAATATTAAATTCACCAGGCTGTGGGTTTTCTCCTTTCTGAACATGGCCAGTCCTATCTATGGATTAGGTTACTTTACCAAGAGGCAGTATTAACTGCATATGAAGAGTTGAAAAATATACATGTACGTACTTGCTTTTTCTGGTAGCAGATGGTGCTGAAAGAAGATCATCTCTAAGGGGTCGTTACAGGATAATATGGAGATCAAGCAAACAAATTTATGTCTTAAGATAAGTAATATTCAGTAATGTAGACTGATTTTAAGGTGATACATTGCTCATAGCTTAAATATTAGCTAAAAATTTTCTGTGGTGCCCAATACTTATGCATGCAAGCAGGTCTGTTAATGTCAAAAGTTTCCAGGTTAATGCCCTTCATCTGTTTGTTATTTTTATAATGGCTGTTACCTTAAAATTACTCACAAGATGAGCTAGTGATAGTGTTATTAAAACTGAACATAATGAAAAGAGAAAACTGAGGCACAATCACCCATTTTCTGCAGCAATATCCATAAGAGGTTATTTCTAAAACCCCAGTAAAATGGTGTCATAAACTTTGTTTTGGATTCTTTTCAAGGGGTTTTGTCTGTTCTTACACCAAGCTTAGCGGATCCATCTGGCTTCTAAGTATGCATTTCTGCTTGGACTGTGGTGAGTTTGGAGGCCCTGCCTGCTTTTTTTTGGGGAGTAGCCCCTCCTTTGGCTACGTCTGCTCGTTGGGGTTTTTCTGTAAAAGAGCTCCCACAATTCAAGGATATATTTATATATATATAAAAAAGATAATGTCAGCATGCAAAATGTTTAAAGTGATCTGAATTGCCATGGGAAAATTTTTAGGGATTCTTCTTAGCTGAATGCTGCTGAGCTGGGCTGACCCATTTCCCGGTGTCTCTCCCTGCGGGTCACTAGCCTGTGATGGAGGGATCTCTGCAGCAATGTGGGACTAGGCCATGGAGATGAATGTGCCCTTTCTAGTCTGCTTAAAAGTGGGATGAGCCCTAAGCGTTAGGGTGAAAGGCAAAACTCCCATAATGATGATAACATGTAACACTGAATAAAGGGAATAAAGGGTGTCTGCAGTCACCCTTCAAGCGGCCATGTAATATGACTTACAAAATTGGAAATATTGCTTCTCTTGTGTGAAACATTCATTTAAAACCATTGCATAGAAACATTTGGGCTTTGTTTTGATTTTTTATTATTTCAGAGAAGAAAACAAAATTAATGATGACAGACTTCGTATGTTTATGTACTCATTTGTGTGAAGAATGGTCTATAAACATAAGCCATATTTTACTGTGTGTTGAGATATATCACATTCTCTTCTACACCAGGACCATTCCTTTGTCCTCCAACAAATAGATGTTTCTCTTTAAAGGTTAAGAAATGAGAACCATGGCAGTAGGTCAGTGGGTAATATATACCTGCTCTCACTTGTTTAAATTATATTTCCGCTTTACAGTGTGGCTCAGCAGTATCTGGAGACTATTGTTCCCTAGGCTAATGCAATCTTTCCACACGAAAAGCTCTTGATCTGTTCCTTATCTACACTCCAGTTGCTGGCACCAGTGTTTCATCCGTTTGGTGCTAAAATGCACAGAAAGCAAATACATATAATTTCAGTGTTGAGGTATCCTTCTTCTAGAATCTTTAGCTCAGCTTATTTTCATTAGGCTAGGTTTTTCCTGTCAGCAATATACATGCCCTTATGTCCTTCACCCTAGAGAGGGAGTGAGAAATGAAGAAAGGAAAAGGTCTATGAGGCTTCAAAAGCAAAAATGCTTGGAGCCGTGCTGCCTTTCAAACAAAGATCGTGAGATTTACCTTGTGTATGTGAGCACATACAAAATGATTATATCTTTATTGTTGCACATTTTTGCACAGGTGCACATGCACGCATTCACTCATTTCACTTGAGACATAACCGATATTAACAAACTGTTTGATGCTAAAACCTTTGTTTTGCTATTAGCACCAATGCAAGCCCATGCTGCACATTGACAGAATTAGTTCAATTTATCATGTTCTTTTTTATTTTATTATTTATAGGTATTTATGAATGTTCATTACAAATGCACATCTGCATAAAAGATTGCCTTTTTTTTAGAGAAGCAAAGGCTTGTTTGCTCTCATTAGCTTGAACTGGTATTACTGGGGACTCAACAATTCTGAAAATCAGATTCACATCAATCTACGAAAACTCATTACACTTTAACTTACAACATGACATTCTGAAAACTGAAATATCTCTTAGATATCACTCAAGTAAACTCAGAGGTTATTTTATGAATATGAAAAATAAAAATATTATAAAAAATATTTTGTATACAAAACAAGATTTGCAAATATTTTAATTGATTTTCCCTGTAAAGCTCCACAAACCTCTCCACATCAGAGATCATTAAAAAAACCTGAAAATTACAGAGGTGATGAACTGCCACAACAGCTTAGCTGTGCACAAACTATTCAATTGCTAGATTACCAACTGAACAGAAAACTGTAAATCATATAGTTGAAAAAATTCGGTTACTTGTGACAAGACATGTATTGTATCAGTCAGAACAAAAAGAAAGTAAGAAGGTACAAAAAGCAAAGCCTGTAATTAACTGATCGTGTAGTAAAAAAATTAAATATTGTAATATTTAGTTATAAGCTTTTAAATGAATAATTTCATAAGAGAAAGCAGGATCTTATAGGAAGGCAATCTTAATACAGTAGAAAGTCTTGGTTTTCATATGCTTCTTTTAATTTCAGATTATTGTTAATTATAAATATGAATACTTCTAAGTACCTTCACATGTAATATTTAATTATCAATAATTTGTAATTTATCATCTTTGCATAGTCACCCTGTATTGGTATTATAATCACTTGTTTTTAATTAAAATTAATACAAAACTTGACATATGTAAAAACCCTAGCATTATATAGAGAGAATTATTTATATAAAAAGTAAAGTCTCTCATTACCCTGGGAGATAAAAAGGCCTTTAACAGTAGGAATGTTATCAGCCTCTAGTGACCAACTGTTTTCTCCTCAATAATTAAAGCAGCAAGTAAATGTACCCAAAATTTAGCCTTTTTAACCTCTGCAGTTATGCAGACTCTGTGCTGACTGTAGACAGTAGTGAAAGATACAGGCATTTTGCCAGGGACATTTTTCTCAGTCTTAAATAAATACCATAGAATTGTAATCAACATATTGTGTGAGGATCCTGCTGAGCTATATTTCTTTTCATAATGAGTGTTCTTAAGCATTTGAAATAGAAATAAAAATCATAAATCATTTTTAGAAGGGATTAAAAAAACATGAAATACTCAGATATTTACCTTTGAAGGTGGCTTTTGTAAAGAACTGTGGTCAAAACCAACCTCTGAGAGAAGGTTATTTATCTTTCATTCTGTTGAATCTTCAAGGGAGATGGGGGGAGTTTGAATCAGTGGTCTAGTAACTAATGGGTCCAATTCCCAGAACTATTTCACTATCATTTTGGTTTACCAGACTTTTCCTTATACTACGAGACAGTCATTTGCAGCATCAGTCCCTGGGGAATGGGCATAAACGGGGTTTTAGGCTTATTCTCTGAAGAGGATTCAGGTTTACTTATGTCCAGGTGGGGTTTCCATTTACAATTGCTCTGGAGCCCAGTGGCGTGTCAGGCTGCAAGAAAGTTTGCAGGATTAAGACTGTTATGGTGAGTATATGTCTTTATTTTCAAAACGTGTCCTGTTTTGTATTATTTTTGAGAGGTTATGCAGAACAACTCAAAATGAAACTAATTGACCAGCTGGCCTAAAAGATTTATCACCAGGAGGTTCATTAGCATCTCTATTTCGGTGTTATGTCCAGTTCCCTAGTATTGTTGCAGCTAAAAAAAATACAGCCCATTTGAGGCTTAATTCTTCCAACATAGCTCACCATGAGTGGTGTTAAATGACCTCAGAAAGCATATAGTCCAGATTTTGAAAGAAATGTGTAGATCTCAAGACATTGAAAAGCTTCATGCTCATTAGCTGAGATGGCAGTTGACTGAGTAAGTGCTTTGGAAAATTCTTTAAAGCATGTATCTATGTCGCAAAGCATCTGAATACCTCCTCACTTAAGTAAATAACTTATAATGTCTGTATGAGCTAATATAAAATCCTGAAAAGCAAAGGCAAAAGAAGCATCAAGTGCAGCATTTGAACAGCCTGTCAATTAGGGCAGCCTGTGCAAGTCCAAGGGTTATACAGCCAAGATACTTGGTGGGAGAGATTAGAACTGGGTGGCTGTACTCATATCTAAGTACATTCCCCCATTTCATCAGCTCATGGCTCTCTGTTCTCCCCGGGGCGGACAGCTTGTCACCTCAGTTTAGGAGATAGCAAAGCGTCAGTGAGATTTGGTTCAGTGAGACTTGCCCATGTCGATTCAGTTCTTGCTTTGGGGACTTTCTGTTTAAATGCTCATTAAGAAGATTTTACTTGTTGCCTTTTTCTCCACTTCAGATCTATTACAAAATTACAATACTGTTTGTGATATAGTTCACTAAGTAAATTATCACTTGTGGAGCTCTGCCTCCTCCCGCCCACCATTTTGTCTACAGCTATTTAGACATGCCATTTTTCTCCATTGGCAGCAGCCACGTTAAGGTCATAATTTACTAACATTTAAAATGTTTTGTCATCTCAGGTATCTCCCCGCGTTTCTTTTAGTCAATTGGGTGTTGTCAGAATTCTGTTAGAGTCGGTTGAACCCTCGCTTCAGGATGTCATGTTTACTAGATGATAATAGTGGTGGTTGGTTGTTGAGAACAAAGGCTGCTGAAATCAGCAGAAAGAATCCAATCCCTCTGAGAAAATGAATATTCAGAAAGTGGTGTCTTTGTCGTTAATTTGTTAGAAGTGGAGTCAACATGCATTATCTACTGTACGCAGGCCAAGACTGCTGTTCGACATTTACCTGAGTAATAAAGGGAAAAAGATCTAGCTAGGAAAGTAAATCATTGAAAGTATTGTGCTAAGAGTGGGAGGATTCCTACCCTTTTAAGCCATCTAAATTTTTTTCCCTAAATAAACACAAGTTAGAAATTAGCAGAAAAAACATTGAGTAGGAATTTCAATTGCAGCAGGCTATGAGAAGAAATTTAACAATTTATTCCAATCGCAAGTCAGCACCAGTACTTCTTTCTTCTCTTTGTGTGACACTGTGCAATGTTATCTCTAACAGACACTGTAACAGACACTGTGCAGCAGTGGTAAGGGAAGACTCCCTTCCCAGAAAAGCTGTGATATAAATGTGGCAGTCCCAGTGTGACTCTGGGACCTTCTCTGCTGATCAACCTGGTGGCAACAGCACCAGCCATGTGGCACAGTTGAGGGTGGCCCCACAGAGGAAACACCTTCATCCTCCTCCTCCAGCTGTCACACGCATACTGCCTGTGCAGGAGGTGCTCCTTCCCCTACCTCCAGAATGTGCTCGGAGATGGTAATAACCCTTGATGCAGGAATGCATCTCTCCAAATCCCTGTTGGTGGTCGTGGGGCAATGGCATGTCACTCCTCTGTATGCCACACACCTCCGTGCTTTTGCTCAGAAAGGTGGAGGCAGGTGACTTGGATGCTGTTCCCCACCCCTTATTCACAGCAGATTCTCTAAGTCCTACGTGGGCAAAAACCTGCCCCCTGCCTTGTTTTGGATGAGGTAGCAGCTTGGTTTGTACTGGTACTGCACAAGGACGAGCACAAGAGCTACTTTCTTGGGGGAAAGAGTCATCGTGGGTGAGATGGAAGAATTGCTCAAGATGAATTTTGCTTGCAGTCAACGTGTTGGTTTAATCTGGGCTAAGTGAACAAAATACAGCAGGTGGAAAAAGAAGCCCGGAGCAATGGAGTGACTTACTTCAAAGGCTGAAATTCAGTTCCTATTTAAATGTAATCTACATTTTTCTTAAGCTGAAGGTGACTGTTGTATCATCTAATAAAAAGGTCATGTTTTCTCCATCAGCTGAAGTTTCAAAATCAAGATGTGAGGTCTTTCTAAAAGACATCCTAGCTGAATTATACAACCAAACATAGAATCTACGATCAGATTCAGAAGATTATCACAAAACCTTTGTGTGGGGCCCTCAAAAACGGCAAGTCTGTTATTTATTCAGTGTCACAGAGGAGAAATTGTGGAGGAGAGAAGAAACTTCATGTTGAATACCAAGGCTGGCTGATACCCTCAGTGCTAACCTGCAGATCCTGATGGGATCTCTTGTGTTTTATGTAAATACACTCTGAGGGCAAGTTCTATAAATTAAGCATAATCACATAGGAAATATATAAATGCACCTTTTTATAGAAATGCTTCTTGCCTATCTTAAAAGTATACCTGTTTATAACAATATACTCTGATTGAATTTAGTAAAATAGGGCATTTATCAAAGTTGCATAAACATGTGTTTGTCTTTCCAGGTGAAAGAAATGTGTTAATAAGGGTTTTGAATGATAAACATTGTGTATAGCACATTCTGTAGACCTCAGGGTTATAGAGAAGCAGCAGCTTTGTTTATGGGCACAAAAGCTGACATTCTGCTATCAGCTTTGCCCTCTTTTGTGAATTTCTTCTAAACCTTGAAGTTTCAGCGCCTTGAATATTATTTTGTTTTGCAAATAATTTGTTGGAATTATGAGGACTGAAGAACAAAACACTATTCAATGTGAAAGGAAGGGTATGAACTATACTTTACTTTCTTGCAAAATAAACTTCTCGAAGTTTGGATCCCTAGCCATGATCTACATAGCCATGATCTACCCCTGACTTTGATACAGCTGTAGGATTTACACCACGTAAAGATTTGTAAAAGAATCTTTTTGTCTTTTGTTTTAACATCCAAGTTATTTCCCTTTTGGTATAATCAAACACCTTGATTCTATTGACTTAATTTGTCTTTTTGTATAATTAAACTGTGTTTGGTCCCTCAGGATTATCATTACTTCACTTTTCCAGGAAATTCTGAGGGGCTGCCTTCTGTTTGCGGTTGATGGTTACGCTCTTTTTCTGCTGATTTTACTGTCAGTTTAATTGCTGTTGAAAACAAATTGTAGCATATATGCAGGTTGGACAGGTTTAATCTCTATTAAAGTCTCATTTTTACTGGAGCATTTACAAATCCAGGCTACCTATCACAGAGATGGGTTTACAATGATTACATGTTTGCTAGTTCTTCCATCATTTCATATACTAACATTTATTTCATCAATTCATGTGATGCAGTCCCCCATGAATTAGTTTAACTGAGCTAATGTATAATTAGTGTTTCTCTCCACCCCCATGTTTGCTACCTTAACCAGCTGGGAATTCTGCTTGTACTTTATGTTCCAGGGAAATCGGAGATTATCAGTGTTCAAACCATTTTCTTTATGTATTCTATTTCAGAAATGTGATTCATTTGTAAATCAGAATTTCAGATCCCTTTTGTTTTTTAAATACTGTAAGAGATATGAACAAGGGTATTTTTAGTGCCTTTTAAGCTTAGCCATTTACTCTTATATCTTCCCACTTTTGTGGCCTCATCTAAAATTGCTGCTTTTATGCAAGTGGCTCCGTACCTTTCTAGGTTGCATAGTTACCGTGACATTGCAGAATATGACCTCTGAGGTCATCCCTTGCTCAGTGAAGGTCTTTGCAGTTGACCCAGTTGCCTGGAGCCATATCCAGGAGACTCTTAGATGTCTCCAAGGACAGAGACGACCTCTCTGGACAACTTGCTCCAGGGTTCAACTTTGTTCATTGGGAGATATTTTTTTTCCTTGTTGTGACTTGTGTCCATTGCTTTGCATCCTTTCACTGTGCCTCTCCAAAGGCAGTTTGGCTCTGTCTTCTCTAAGATCACCCATGAGGTAGAGAGCAGTACGGTTCCCCCTCAATCGCCTCTTCTCCAGGCTGAACAAACCCACCTTCAGCTTCTCCATGTATACCATGTGCCCCAGCCCCTGCCTGTCTTGGCAGCCCTCCATATCTTGCAAAAAATGCTGTTCATGTGTTACAATACTGCATAGCACATATTTAACGAATCCTCACTACTTTGAATTTTGGCAGCCTGGTGGAGAGAATAAAGGAAAATGGCACAGAAGACCAAATGATTTTCACTTTTCACCTTTCCTTTCCAAGTGCAGATGACAGGCAGTATACGTACAGTATATAGCAGTGAGGATCTCCCTAACTACACCTAATGGACACTGTCTTTTTGGGGATTCATTTTTTGTGTGCTGACCTTTAACCTAAGGATTTTGGAAAATGTAAAATGTGCAAACTCAACAGTTTTTCTTTTAAGAATATCTTACAATTATGTATTAATGTATCAATATTTGCTTTCTAGTTTGGTAACTGTAGCACCTGTGAAAGCTTTAATAAAAACAAAATATCTAAAAAGACAACACATTAGGATTCATGCTCCCTTGTGGGTATGTGCTGTGTATTTCATGGGAAATTCTGTAGATTTCATATATTTTCCACTTTTATTCCTTCATATGATTGTGAATTTCATTAATTACTTAGATGTTATGATGGCGTTTTGTCTTCTCACACTCCTATTTGAGCAGTATTACTTGTATAGTGGTGGATTTTTAGGACTCGGCTCTACATCTCTGCTTCGGGGAAAAAGACTCCACAAGACCTAGTATTTTCTATTTTGTCAACTTTTTTCTCCAGGACTGTGATTCAAGAATACTGTGTCAGTATCTCCATAACCCCATGAATATACTTTAGCCAAATTTGTGTTCAAAGGAGGACTGTAAAGGGAGTCCTGCTTATCTGGTCATTTTGTGGCAATAGAAATTGAAAATTACTTTCTGTCAATTTATCTGCATTTAGGAGCCTCCTCCTCTTACTTAACGTACGCTACAAGCTGCTGACCCTACCTCATACCAGTAGTTGCCATCAGTGAAAAAAAACGATTGGCACGTGATCTTTTAAATGAAAAAATGTGTATGTATCGTAGATGTGGTTTCCCATTTTCCTAAACGAAAATGCCTGTCTATTAGTCCTCTGGCTTTTACTATATTATTAGTATGGCATCTTTATTTATTCCTCCTTCCTCTCAATATCTTTGTCATGCATTTTTTCTACAAATATCTGGAATTTTCTCACACCTTCCCTTTCTTTGTTCATGTATATATATACATACACACATGTGTATATGTATATGTGTATATATATGTATATATACATATATGTATATATACTCATATGTGTGTGTATGTGTGTGTGTATATATATGTGTGTGTATATATACACATATGTATATGTATATACATATACATATATATATATATATTTGTATGGGAGTGTGTGAGTGAAAGAGCCCTACAGGAATAAAGGAAACACTCTAAAGCTTGCCCTGATGACCTAGGTAATGACTGAATGCAGGGGGAAAACAAAGCCATTTCAGAAGCAAAACAAAGGTGTAAAGTCAAATACTTCACTACCTGGCCCAAGGACCCTCCTAATGCACTTTGCTTTTGTTCAATTTGACAAAAGACTATACTGGCCATTTTTGTTAGTACATGAAACTGGCAGCCCAAAACACTAATGACTATGTAAAGGACATCTATGAATCCTCAGACCAATCCCTCAGACCTAGGGGGCTGGGATTTGCTGATGTTAATCCTCCAGGATTTCAGGTTTTAATTATCCTCAGGAAATCTTTTCCAGGGTGCCATGAGTTAAGTAGATACAAGTTCTCTGATAAACACAGTGGTTAATGAATATTATAATAAAATTCCCAGTACTGGTGACAAGCATAACTGCATTTTTAACCTGCCTTTGGTGACTTTTTTTAAATCCTAGTTTTCCACAGGACTCATCTCAGAGGTGCTTCAGTATTGTTGTAAAACGCAACATACTTTTCTAAATGCAGGATATCTTCCTGAGGCAGAACACTTTATTTCAGTAGTTACGTGTTTTTTGGTTTGCTAAGGCTCTCAAGATACTTAATTAGTTTATAGATAGGGTTTTGTCTGCCGAGCAGTTTACAAGGGGAAGTAAGCAAATGGCAGCAGCATGACCTAATTGTGTGTTCAAAGGGGATTTTCAAAGAGGTAAATTTACTGCAAACATGAAATTTTGCCTCGTGAGCCTGTATACTTACTCTATGGATCAAAACACTTGGTTATACGCAGGTGAATTATAACCTGCTCTATAGAAATCTGTGATGCTATTTGATAATTTTTCAAATGAGCTTGGTACCACAACATGCTGGCTTATTTTCAACTTTTTGAAGGACTTGAGCTTTTAGCTAAACTGTCCTTGTCCTTGTACTGCCCCTGTGTTCACAGCAGCTTATTTCTCCCCAGAATGAAAGAGTGAGAACTGGCTGTAAGGACTGATCTTATTCCCTCTACGTTTTACTTCCTCTACCTCAAGTATCTGAACTGCTATCAGCAATTAAAGGGAATTTGCAATTCCCTGGATAACGTAAACATTTGTAGTTAGTAATTACAGAGACTTTTCACTCTCCTGGCCCTGAAGAAAATGAGCCACTGAGAACAAATAAATACTGTTTCTATGCTTTGTGATATCCTTCCCCTTGCCAATTCCCTCTTTAAGCCTTTTCTGATACTTCCACCAACGATGACCTACAAAATGTCAATAGTGTTAGGTGTCTATGAAGTCAGTGAGCTCTCTCTGGCTAAAAAAATTCCTTTTCTCTTAATAAACAAAATGGCAAGTAAGCATAATTCCCAGACCTGGGGGGAGTGCAAGGTCCAAGAGAGAGGGGGAGAAGGATTCGCTATTCCTGCCTTGGAGTTCTTCAAGGGTCAGATGAGTATCATCCTAAGCCCTTGCACATCCTAAGAGTATCTTGCTCTAGACAAATTACCAGTCAGTGAAGCAGTGCTTGAAGTAGCAGCTGAGCAGGACAAAAGCACTGCACCGAAGCCAGAGACAGGACCCATCCTTCTTGGCATTGTGTCAAAACACTGAGTCCTAATTTATTCAGTGATTAATCCCTACCTCTGAGCAGAAATCAAACTGCTGCAGCTGAGCATGAGCACTAGTTATTAGGGGTCACAGTCGAGATCTGAGGTGTCGGTATAGTGCACCACCTCAGACTGCAGTGGATGCCTCATCTGTTCCTCCATAATAGTTGTGCTGTGGAGCGGAGAAGCTGTGGGGTGCTCAGGGCAGACTGTGTTATCCCCAGCAGTCATTTGACGTCTGAGTACTTATATCCACGCTGGCTGAACTAACAAATTTTTCTGAAGTCCTCCTAATAGGGCTACCACTAGTTTGTCAGCAGGCTTTGGAAAGGGGATTCCCAAAGGTCCTCACAGCCCCATGTGTCACTCTCTCAGTTTGTGAGTCTAGAGACGAATCTGCACTTAACACTAACTCTGGTGGGCCCTTTCCATAGAGGTAAATATGCTGCAGAGGGCAGAGTGGAAACCTTTTAGCAGCTGATGAAAGACAGAGTTTACTACAGCAATTGCTGTAAAATATTCCCAGAGGGGAACGTTTTCAGAGCTGCAACGTGCACCTGGTAGGACTTGAAGCTAAAAGCGGGGAAACCTCTCTTGCATGAGTAGGCAGGGACTGTGTGACTGCAAGGTTTCCCAGTGCGCGGGAGTGAAAAACAAGAATGATCAAGAACAAAGACCTGTGAAAAATCACCAAACTCTCAACAAAGGTACAACTGCAATTACTTTTGAGTGTGTGCAATGTGTTGCATTCTTGAGAGTTTTCAAAGAGCTTAAAACAGTTGTTCTTCGATGCATATTCTTCTGAACTTCTTAAAATGTGTTATCTCAAAAGCCAATCGATGCTTTATTTGCAATTTAGATTATCAAGTGGCTTATTGCAATTGTATATATACTTGTTTGTGTGGTTTAGCTTTCAGACTGGTTGCTGGGGTTGAGGTTTTGACATAGAGGACTCTGATTTATACCAGAGAAATAATGCTATTGTAATATATTTTCACGATATAATTTTGGCCTCAAACTGAAGCCAAGTCAGCGGATATTTATTTCAGAAAAAAAAAAGAAAAAATAGCAAATGACAAGTGGGTGTGAGTTATTTAAGGACTTCACTGTGGAAAAACGGATCAGAGTCTTGGTAAATTGCAACCACCTTTGTGGAATTTCAATCTCCAGTGCCACAAAGCTGTTTTTTTGTTCCAGTTATGACTATACCTCTGTTAAAGAGATATTCATATTGGAAACATTTCTAATTCCTTATTTTGATTATGACCCCACTTAATTTTGGGACATTTATTGTTTTTTTTCAAGCTTTCTAGCTTCATTAGTATGAAAAGAGGCTACTAAGGTGTTACCCATCATCTGTGACTATATCCATCAGCAAGGTCTGTTCTACCCAGAACTTGATTTTATCTTTGCTACTTGATCTTAATAAACTGATTTTATAACTCTTCTGGCTTAATAGAATTCATTTTGTTATCCCGTAGCTGCCCATCTATTGTTCAGATAGATCAAGCTTTTCTAGGCCTATTATGCAAACTTCAGTTTTAACACTTAGTCCCATTAGTTCATAGCTTGCACTGTAGCACATGCTGTAGCAATGGTGTACTTTCAGATGTTACCCAAATATCACACTGCAATATAGGCAGCTATTTACTCATTGAATCTATAGAAAAGGAGAGGAAGAACCTTGTGATGAAGAGAGACAAAATCTTCTAAGAGTGCCAGCTCATGTTAACTAACTTTTAAATCTTATTAAAGATTTAAACCGGTTATCTAGTAGGGCCTCATATTGTACCCAGTTTGAGGTAAGTCTTTTCAAGAAAGGGGCAAAGTATTTGAAAAAGTACAAAAAAGAGCAATGAGTTCAAACTTTATGAAGATGGTGTTGTGGAGGAAGAGTGAATGAGATAGGGATGTTTAGCGTACTGAAAGGAAGACTGTGGGAAGTTCAGATGGGATGTTAGAAAGGATTTGCCAAGGCCCCTGAAACACTAGAATGGATTTTCCAGGGAAGGATATGAATCTTCATCACTAGAAGACTTTAAGAGCAGGCTGGACAAACTGGTCACGTATGATATATAATTGACTCTGGCTGGGGTCATGGGCACTTTCTAAATGTCTGAGATTTCCTTCAACCCCATGATAAGATGTTTCTATCATAAGTGATGCTGTAGCATTCCTTTCCTTGGGACTGCATACATGCAGGCAAAATTTACCTTAAATTACCAAAAGAAAAGGACAACAAAAGAGTCTTTGTGGCTTCAGTGTCTGCTCTCGTTTATATAATTTTTTCAGGTCACAGCAGATAGTGAAAGTATCAATTTATTCCAGCTAACGTTTAAAACTAGAACTTTATAGGTGTTAAATGCCCAATAATTAAACTTACTGGCTTTGGTGAAAATAAACCAGGAACGTGTCTAAAAGAAAAATTAATATTAATAGAATATTAGCTCCAGAATCTAAGTTGAGTCACAAGCACTGTTTGGCCTTAATTTGACTGCCTTATAGTAGGATAATTTTTTTCCAAGGCTCTTCCATCTATGCTGATTCTTATGATAAATCCTGACAATTGTAATTATAGGATAATTTACATTTCACTTAAGAAAATAATTTAAGTGGGATCAATATAAGTATAGGCAATTCAGAAGTTCAAGTAATGACTTAAGATGCCAGTCTGTTAAATAAGCATCTGTCTTGATTTGGACAGTATGTCAATTAAACCTTAGCCCAAGTAATACTTAGTAAAAGTTACAGCACTGGTTTTAATGCTGCTGTCAGATATGCTAAGTAAAGGGACTACGTTCACCTCTGTTTTAAGCTTTAACAAACCTGAATGACTCGGGAATGGGGAGACCATGAATGTATGATCGTACTCTCCCTGGACCAAATATGAAGGTACTATGCCCTGCCATGACTCAGGGAAGGAGTGGCAGTGGAAATGCAATCTGTCATCGCAAAGTGATTTATTTCTCAGTGGAGCAGGAGACCTTCCTGGCCCACAAAACAGCCGTTTAATTTACACCTCATTGAGCCAGCAAGGATCAAGCCAGCCAAAAATCACTAAAATATGTTTGCTTAAGAAGAAAGAACTGAAAAGTGCTTCCAATGCTTGAGTGAAAGCCTAAAACTACCAGTAATAAACACTGTTTGTCTATTGCCATGGCAATACAAAGACGTTCCCACCTCTGTGCTGTCATATTCCATTATGGTAGCTATAATGTCACAAGCATACTTGTATTTTGCAGGCGAAACAGAAAGAGGAAAGGGAGTGAAAAAAAAAGCACTACTACTAGCTTTGGTGCTAAAGGGATGTGCAGAAAATATGCACTGGGTCTTAATTTTGACTTAACTTTGTCAATAGACTCCAAAGCCATTTTCTAGACACAAAAAAATTTCAATAGATGGAAAAATAGAAATGTTAGTGAGGAACGAGACATCTTGTTCGCTCCACCCAAAAAAAAGAAACTAAGAAAATACTAAGCTTCCTCTTGGCTTCTGTGGCCTATTTGAAGTGCTGGTTATGTTGGAAATTTTCAAAAGCACAGATGCTAGAGGTGGAAAAGACTTATGAGGTCACCTAAAGCATTACCTTGCCAGCACAAAAAAGTTTTGTGTTGTCAAGATTTTTTCAAGAGCAAGTCATGTTCACTGTTAGCTTTCTTCCTCAGGTTAGACCTGTAGGTAAGTGTTTATTTCCTTGAAGTTGCTACAGGGGACACTATCTCTCCAAAGCTAAGGTTTACTCTAGATACTTATTATAAAGATGATTTTCTGCTTTTAGTAACTATACTTGAAAAAAACTTAATCTTTAGAATAGGTAGATTTTGGGGAAGAATTTTTCTCTTTTATAGAGAAACTGTATATAAAGAAGTTTAGTTTTTGTAGATAACAGTTGAATTTACTGTCAAAATTAGTGCTTCACTAAACGCAAGGGATCTATTAGCACCCATTGGAGATCTGGTCCAGAATGTACGAAGGAGTAGGAAGGAGGAAGGCGTACATTTTTGTCCATCTGCAGCACTGGAATGTGCCGGAAACTGCGTGTTTGCTAAAAACATTCAATCACTGTTTTTCTCTTTTTTTTTTTTTTTTTTTCTGGGTGGGCTTCCAGCAGCTTTCAAGTTGCTAGCCTAGCAGAAAATGTATTAGATGATAACCAAGGAGGTGATGTTTCTTCTCCTGTTCTCATCCTTAAAGAATATCTCCTTCCCAAATGTTTTTGTTTCCTGTGTGTAAAATGCAGATAATGGTAGTCCTTTGTAAAAAGCTTTGAAATCTACATTTGAAACATGCTGTTCATAGCAATAGCCTGCAGGCTATTACTACATTCAAATGGACTGCCACCCTGATTTGGCAAAGGGAGGTGGCGTTAATCCTGAAGCCTCTTGGACTGCAGGACGAGGTTTCAGACTTGGCTTCCCTACTCACTAATCTTTCAGGCATGTGCAAAGATCATCTCTTTTTTCCTTTGAGGAGGCATAGTCTGAGATACCAAGCAGTGAGAGCACCAGTCTGATTCTCAGTTTGGTGGTGCTAATAATAAATATTGTGATTGTTTTAAAAAGAATTGTACTGACCTTTAAGAGGGCTGCCAGAATCTGGGCTGGGCACTGCCAGAATTTGCTTTTTCAGTGAAAGTATTCAATGAATGATATTACAGAAAGGTTGCATTTCCTCCCTACCAAAAGCCTAAAATATAAACTAATTATGCATTAAAGAGAAAATAATGTAAGTATCATTTATCATCAATGAAGTCATACAATTACATTGTGCACTTGAAATAAATTTACCCACTTTTACTATAATTGCCAAGAATATTCTGGCCCTTGTCTCTCAAAATCAGTGTTTTTTCTTATCTCTCTAATGTTTCTGAGGGAGGAATGCAGGGGGTCCTTAAGGCTGAGAAAGATATTGATGTTATTCCATAAGCCTTTCTGAATAAACAGCAGCGATTTTTTGCTCCATGAGTGTTTACAATTTTATTATTTTTTTTCAGTGGGAAAATGATTTAATCTGTCTCTAAGTTGAACACACATCTGTGATTCCAGACTCTTTATCGTCCATTTGGATGATAGAAAAGCTGGAGAAAAAATTAAACATTCATTTGGGTGCCCCTTCTCCTTTGCCTCTGTTGCTCCCCAAGGACCTCCTACCATACTGGCTGCCTGTGAATTGCCATTTCGGAGGGTATTGTGGATTGGAACAGAACCACATAGCCTTCCACGGGCTTTCTCTTTTTGGTGGTGGGATATTAGGGAGAGATTGATATAGAAATTGCTTTTTGAGTCTTTTCTGCTTTTGATATTCCTTCCCTGCAAAGTAGAACTGTGCAGCACTGCTGCAGAAGGAGAAAGGATGGTGCCCAGTAGGCCTAAGGTGCATTCAGAGTATACATTAGAGCTTGAAATAGATTTTCCTCTCCTCCTCCCACCCCCCGTCTCTGTTTTAATTGTGTTCCTTAAACGACTGGAGAATTGGATACAGATGGAGAGGGCTCTCCCACATACAGTGTGGCAAACAGTATTAAGGCACACTCAAGGGAGATGGTGCTGCCTCTTAGCTTTTCTGGGTTCTCCCTGAGAACCAGTGGTTCAGGCAAACAATATAATGGCAGACAGGTGGTGGAATGGCCTAAAGTTCTAGGGAGCAGGGCTTGATTCTTATCCTGCAGTTTTGGAAAAGGCCAAAAAAGATCCTCTGACCAAGCCATGCTGTAAGAAGAACCGTAAACTAGCAGAGTACTTTGTTTCTGAGGTCTGCACTCATGCTTTTTGAGAGTTCAACACTTTTGATTATGCACTATAATTATTGGGCTTAAAACCTGGTCGAAAACACAAAAGGACTGCTTGCTATAAATATCTGTGTCACTTTCCATGTGCTGAGATGTGTTGATGAAATGCAGCCTAGGATATTTTTTTCCCCCATTTGTTCTTATTTC
Source organism: Chroicocephalus ridibundus (assembly GCF_963924245.1). Taxonomy (NCBI): domain Eukaryota; kingdom Metazoa; phylum Chordata; class Aves; order Charadriiformes; family Laridae; genus Chroicocephalus; species Chroicocephalus ridibundus. The sequence goes on from NC_086288.1 coordinate 59,720,046, forward strand.
TGTGAGTCATGTGAGTGCTATTTACTTTGCTGTTGGTTTTTTTTGTTTGCTTGTTTTTTTGTTTTTTTTTCTTCTCCCTTTCTTGTTTCTACCTCTGGCCTGCAGTAGCAGTGCTGCCTATTGAATTTCGTACCACAGCACATTTCACTAGTGATTTATCTGAGACCAGTTTTTCAATATGTGGTCCATATAGGATGTAACAAAATGATGTGTAAAATGTTTGTGTTTAGGTAAAACCCACAAATCCACAAGCACACACTCATATACAAAACAGAGCAGAAGCATAAAATAATTGTCTCCTGAGCTTTCCAGGGAAAGAAACAAGCTATATCTTAATTTATGCCGAACCTACCTTGAAACACAGCCTTCCTTTACTGACAGGGACAAGGAATGAGTAACGTTGCTTACTTTTAATGCAGAAGCATTTTGTGCTTGACGACCCATTTTTGGATTTAAACATATGGAATCTGAACATCTTTTATATTTCTATACAAAACTGTCAGGCAAAAGTTGTCAGAACAAAACAACAGATTTTGGGACTGAGAAGTTTTCCTTCTGCCTCCTGATGCTGTATTTGGTTTCTACGAAATTGCATGGAAAGAAGAATTCTTACATGCACACAGGTTTAATTTTCATCATAGTATACTCACTGCTGGTGCAGACTTTTGGCTGTAACATAATCCTGACCTTTTCTCTGAAATCTATGAAAGTTTGTAAAGTTTCGAAAGGCAAAATCTGTGTAAGAGTGCTGTGCATTTGAAGTAAAGGGACTGAAAAAAAGAAAAGCACAGCTTTTCACCTAGCCAAAATTAATTTGTCATTCTCATCTCATGCACCCTTTTGTTAAATCAATGAGCTATTCATTGAGTCAGACGTCCTTACTGTTCTAAATTGTGCCCCATGGAGACCTTATTCAGTTTAGCTTACACTCTCAGTGAAGAGCCAGCAGTATTTATTATGAGGTCTGAACAGCAGGATAATCATTTACACTGTTTGGGAGATTCAGAGGTAACCCTTTTACATCTTGTGATAGACATTACCATTCTTAAGCAAGAATGTCAACACAGAAAGCAAAGATCACTCTTTCTGTGAACCTAGCAATTTTGTAACGGAGTAAGTTACATAGGACTGGTTACAAAGAAGTTGAAAAAATGCATAAACTACCATTGCTTTTATGGGGCTTCACCCCAGAGTTAGTGTTTTAAATTTGAACTAAGTTGTGTATGCACACATACACAAAACATTACAAAATGTTTCTTACCTTTTTGGTGTTTCTTATAGAATTTCTAATGCTTTTCAAAATCCAAATGAAACATGACAAAATATTTGCAGAACTGAGGAAATCATTCCCAATTCTCACACATGATACCTGATGTAACATGACAGTAGAGAGTAGAGATGTTCTTTCATATTAAGTAAAATATCACTTATGTCAATTAAATAATTGACCAGGTGCCTCTAACAAACAGGTATACATCAGTGGAAATGTCATGTCAAGAACATTCAGTTTGCATTAGCAAAAGCTTAGAAACAACTGAGGTAACGGAAAAAAATGTAATGATATTAAAATGAGCTTATTACATCTCTAGAAAACACCTTCAATTGTTCAGAGTCATTTTTACATTATCCAGGAGAAGAATGGAAGAGCATGTACTAATATTTGTAAAGAACTATGAGTGCCAAACTGCTAGTCCTAAAATAAAGTGCATTCAGATGTAAGACTTTGCTTTAATCTACTGTACAGAGAGGATACAACTGGGACTTTCAGATCACAGCTCAGCTTCTCTTCTAAAAAGCAGTTCCTCTTTTATTCCCTCAATGCTTAAGGCAGCCATTTTGGAAAGAGAGATTTGTATTAGGAGAGTGACTAATTTCTAAATGTTATTTTAAAAGTTGTAGGCAAACACTTTATGTAATTTTTTTAATAATACTTTAAGGAATTGTTCCTTTGGTTTCTGCTTTTGAGTCAGATTCCTATTTCCTTTCCTAAATAACTCACATTAATTTTCCAAAAATACAAATGTTCAACAGAGGAAAGATAAATTGATTTAAATTTTTCTCTAAACAGCATCATAATTTTAAAAATAATTGCCAAAAAAGTGAATTGATTTGAACACAAGGCTATCCCAAGCCTGTTTAGAAATGTGGATTTTAAATTATTAGTTTTGACATCTGCAGTCATTTTAGCTTATTGATCCTATATCAACTGGAATGCTTTGGCTGGCACTCCAAGTATTAAGAATGACTCTGAGTTGGAAGCAAGCTAGAAAATGACACTTCAAGAACAGCACGAACTTTTCTCCATATTCTTTTCTCTTAAAAAAATACAAAATAAAAAGTGTTGTTTTTGGGAAGACTCCTGCAATCCTGACTCTGGAGAGACAGGCCTGGATAGAGTTTTGCACAGTCAAGTACTTTATGGTTGTCAAGTTATGGCAAAGGGCGATTTATGTTCCTTCTTACTGCAGCAGTGCAGTTCTGTTACACATCATTCTGTCTTTAGCTTAACATCTGATGACAACTGGCAATAAGACAATTAGGAAGATGCTACTGCTGACTTGAATTATAAATACTCTATTAAATGCAAAACCCCTTATGTTCACTGTTGAACTGTACTGTTGCATTGTGCACTCAAAGCCAGGAAATGTCAAAGTTAAAAGTGGCCTTTACTCTGCCCCCTGGTGTATATGCATTACAATACAGTCTTTAATTACATGATTTCAACAATTTTTCATATAATAGAGTGCAAAAACATCCTATAGTTTTGAATTATAGCTAAAACCACAAAGCTTACTGCAGTATTTTTTTTTGTACTCTTCTGTACAAATTAAATGACCATGACAGTTCAAAGCATGCTCCCTAAATAATGTGTTAAAAAAACTTCAGTAGGAAAGAAAAAGCATGATTAAAACAAATATTCACAGCAAATAACACATATATATGTGAAAAAAATCTTGTCAGAGTAAATGTTCCTTTTGTAATTTATATTTTAAAGAGCTTTTATTTAATTTTTAACAAACATTCTTAGGAATGGTACAAAATCTTGTTTTCCTGAAATGTCTCTCTATGAAAATGTTGTAACAAAAGCTGGATTTTTTTGAGCATTATTACTGCTATGTTATTACTGTAATTACTGCATCTCCTAATCTCTAAGTTACTTACATTTTAGTGTTTGGAACACGCACAAAAAAAAGGGGAGAACTATGCTCCTTTTGTGAGGTGGAGACTTAAAGCACAAAAAGATAGGTCCCTAAATGGTTTTAGTACTCACGCAGCCTTCTGGACTGCTGTCACAGGCATAGCTGGAGCTCAAGACAACGTACACAGGTTGCCTTTAAAAACTAGACCAGGTGGACACTGCTAGTGGAGAAAGCACCATGGACTGTGCAAGTGATCAGAGAAGAATCCTCTCTCAGGTGCTAGTCCATACTGAATTCTGTGCCGCTGGGCCCATGCTAAGTGGTCCATGCTTTCTTCTCTGATAATATACAACATTATGCAACAGTATGAAGTTGTGCATAATGATACTGCAGAATTTTTCCCTCCAAAAATCCTCTTTACTTTTCCATAAAGGGCCAATGGTATTCACATGGTTGGTTGGCTTAATCAGAAGAACAAACTTGTTAGAGAAATGCATGTCACAGAAGTGCATCACAAATGACTGAGAGTCAAAAAGATTGCTTTCATTCTGTTGTGCTGTAGTATTTTTATACTATACTTTTAAATCTGCTGCCATAAATTGATTTCATTTGAGTACTGGAGTATTCTGCTCTGTTGAGGCAAAATTTATTGTCCTTGTGATCAAGACTTTGTCCAGTGAAAATTAATTAAAATATACTGAAAGTGTGCTTACAGCCCTTATTTTTGCTTTTGCCATCTATGTTGATTGCAACAGGAAAGCCTAGCTTCTAGTCTTAACACAGCACATAGAATGGTTTTGAATAATGACTAGGTGAAATATGAAAAAAAAAAAGGAAAACTAGTTTTACCTCTGAAAACAAAAGAACATTTTAAAGGACAAGCTATTATTCTTAGCATCTACTTGTTCTAATTCCAGAATGCTTCTGCTGAATTCATTTCTACCTAAGAAACCCCCTGATCAAGGATCACAGTTCTTCTACATATAGACAGAGTTCTACTGCACTTCCTAGAGAATACCGAAAACCCTCTCCAAGCTCAATTCTGTGTTCACATCTCTTCCTGAGTCTCTGGCCATATGCATATTAATAATATGTACAAATCAAATGAATCTAGCTCAATTACATATTTATCCCTTTAAAATGTTTTCTTGGTGGATTTTATAAGCTCTGTTGAGATGGGAATTGCTAAGCCAATGTTAGAACTAACAAAATCAGTTAATAATAAAAAAAGACCCTTAGCATCATTTCATCATTGAGAACTGAAAGAAAATAGGAAAACAAACTTACTTTTGCCTTTTTTCTAATGCTCCGGGTTCTCATCTGTGTATGACAACACAAATCCAATATGTCGTAAACATGTTGAAATGTTCTGGCCTTTACAGTTTCCCAGCCTGAGGTAAGAAAAAGGGTTATTTAATCTCTTGTCTGGATCAGACTCATTAGGACTGTGGCATGTCTTCCTCATTCACAAATGGTGAGCTGAGACCTGATGTCTTGTTTCTCAAGGGCTCTTAATTGTGTTACATGCTGTTTTCTCAAAATAATCTCTTCCTTCATTGTCTGTGCAGTGTCAGGCTCCCTTCCTCCTAAGTACATACATTGTTATCTGTACTTTCACTGGCTCATGTGTACTGTGAAAAAGCACCTTTGAAGGCTATTCAGCTTCTGATTATATTAAGTCAAACTGTTTGGTACAGATTTTGTGTGACATACCTGTTTTCCTTATTGAGGGGCTCAATAACAATTTCCTTGAAACTAGTTAAGATGTATCTTAATGTCAGGTTGTGCTCTTCAGCTTGGGGTGATTAAATCAAGTGGGCCATCCAATGTTCAGATCTCCAAATTATACAAAATTGTACCTTTCTCTCTGAAAAAATTCTGTGAATCTTAGTCTGCTTTACAAAATAATGAAAGATAGCAGTAGGTATTGAACAAGATACCAGATAAAGTATTTTAAGAAACAGAACATCTCCTGTCTTTTAAAATTTAGGTTAATAACACAAATCAAATCCTTAGCAGTTATAGATCTTGACCTGCCCTTCCTGCCTATTTACTATTTCAGAATAAATTAGCAACGTACACACCTCTAAACTGAAATTATTAAGCAGAACCTCACACGACTCCTCAGATAACTGAGGCACACACATGCACATGTGCGTGTCTGTGACTGTTTAACTTAATACACACTGTGCAAATGCCACAGGAAAACCAGTTTTGCTTCCCAAATTTGTGATGAGTGTTAGCCAGATTTGTGGTTTGTTTTATTGGGCTAGGTCATGGAGTAAATTATTACTCAGTGTGAGTAAGGATACCAGAAGGAGGCCCTAACTAATTATGTAGATGTAGTACGATTAATAAATAATAACCACAATTATTGAGGAATGGCTTAACCAATAAGGTCTTTAATAAATGTTTAATAGTTAAAATCCATGATAAACAAAACCAGATGGCAATATAGCATATTGCCAAGTCCCAGTTGTGCAGCACAGGGTATACAGCCTTATTAGTGTTGAAAGCCCAAATGAAAAGTATCTTGAATGAATTGACCTTAAGAAAAAGTAATTGGAACGTATTTTTATTCTTTTTGATTTTGTGTGACTATATAGTGCCCATATAACCCCAGAGCAGAAGTGTCTTTTTTGTATCATTGATTGGTTTATTGAAATTATCCATATGCTCTAGACAGGTTACTTTGTCTTATTTCTTTTAATTGCTTGTTTCAGAATAAAACTCAGTAAGAGAATGGGAATGAATATGGCCTATGTCTATACCAAAAACTTTTAATAACACATGGCTTTTAGATGAAGTCCATAGCTACCATCCTGCTCCTTGCTTTTCTACAGAAGAGAAATATCTATTTTATTTTTCATTGGAGCTGTGGTTAACCTGTCTCTGTGTAGATGATCTTGGTCTCTGTTCCATGTTCTCAATGCATTACATTTAACGGGACACAAAAGGTGTCCCATTTGGACTTGGATCATCTTCTTGAGTTTCTTGTCTGCCGTACCTAAAGTTGTGATCCAAAAATGACTGAAGTTAGTAGGTGCCTTTACATTGATCAAACAGCTTTGAGGTTACCTTTTTACTTAGAGTAGCCCTGTGATCATGACATCGCTGATCATTGACAGCTAAAGAGCTGCTCTGTAGCAGGGTTCTCAATGTTCTCTCTAAATTAACTTACTTGTCTTAAGTCTGGTTTTGTTGGGCCTGCTCCAGTTTCTTGGAGACATTATTTTCCATTTTTTTGCATTTGTTAGGTCCTTCCTATCGTTCCTGTTGTTTATAAGGTAAGCATTTAACCTACGAGAGTAATGTTTGACCTTTATGATGAAGGAATAATGTAAGAGTGGATTCAGTTTTAATGTATCCTGAGTATTACCTGTCTGTCCCATGTAACATACCAAAATACACTCAGAGGCAAGAAAAAAGCTCCTCCTCATAAGGCAGCAAATGATGAGAATCATTTATTTGAAGAATATATATGCATTGACACAACATCAATAGCCTAGTGACTAAGGTCCTAGGTACAGATTTCAGCGTAGCTACTGATTCACCTAAGCTAGGTTTTGTCTTTCCTTTTAAGAAAACAGGAAAAGTATACCATTAACTTGAATTTGCTTTTAGTCAAGATCTGAATAAAACCAAGACAGTTTGTAATTATTATGAGTTAAAAGCTTTGTGGTATAGGCTGGTCTTTCTTCCTGCTAGCCAGCTCACCAAATGCTACAGCTTTTGATGTTTATAATTCAAAAATGTCTTTTTCCAGCAAAAAAGAGGAATGCAACAACTCAACTCTGCTCTGTTAACATCAGCAAAAGCGAGGAACTTGATGTGGCTCCAGCCAAAGCACTTAAGCACCTTCTGAAAGAAATAGCTGCTCTCACTTCAACAGCTTACCCTTCCTATACTGGGAGGCTTTTAAACCAAGGAGAAGGGAATAACGCCCTCCCTTTCTCTTCATTTCCAACAATTGTCTTGCTTGCACAAATTTTATCAATTAGATCCAGCTGCCCTTTGGTGTTTCTTGCAGGGCTCATGCCCCTTATCACATGGGAAAACTAGAATTCTTCTTAACAACAGCAACAGACCGCTTTTCATCATCTGTTCTCTGAAGTTAGCTTTCTTGCATTGGTAGTCTTGGATAAAATGCTGTCCTGTCCAAGGTGAAGACCAGAACCTACTCTTTTCAACTAAAGCTGTGTGAGCAAACTTTAAACAGGGCCAGGACCAAAAAATGTCATTTAACTTGTTGCAGTGTTCGAGTCTTCTCTGTTGTGCTTTTGGTCTTTGCTAACCAACATCTTCCTAAACAGCTCTGGGGTTTGCTTTGGGAGTGAGTACAGGCAGAAGACCATGTCTAAAAATCAGCTTTTGTGGGACCCTTGTTTAAAAATATGAGGACAAACTGTTTTGGTCTACACGGCTGTAGTGCCAGAGAATGGCTGCAAGCGTGTTCAATTTCCAAACATGGATTGACATGGTGTAGACATAAACTTTGTGTCTTGGTTCTCCTTTTGTAAACAAAGGTAAAAGTACTCCGATACATAACACTTCCAAGAGCTTAACAGAAAATACATTAAAGATGGTGAAGCACTTATGTATGCAGCTGTCCATAGTTATATAAATATCCCAATTAGAGGCCACAAATTACTGGATTTATATAACAGTATAGGCTATGCAGAGCATAGCATTGTTATAGAACAAGAAAAAGAATATATTCAGTGGCAATAAAATGCTAGAAAAATAAGCCTGATTGATAGAAAATAGTTATTTGTATGGTATAAAATTAGCCCACGGAATTAAATGTCTCAAGTTTAATTAAGATATTTTGCTCAGTAAAATTCAGACAGTTAGGATTTATATGAATAAATAACTAAATGGAACTAGGCTACCTTGGTTAAAGTGTCGCTTCAAACCACCATGTAGTTAATAAGTAAGTCTATACATAGTCCCTTAGGACTTCTTACATCTTGTGCTACTGAATGTTTGCAACTGATATGAGCACAAAGTGACTTAGAAAGAGACATGAACTGGAATTCGAAACAAAAATCCAAAATGTTCTTTTGGATCTTTTTAATCTTAATTCGTAATAGTACCAAAAGGCTAAAAAGACATTTTTTTAATGTCTGGTGGAAAACTGTGGAAGGCAAGGAAATGCTTACTTCTGTTTACATATGAGTTGCAGAGACAGAGTGGGTGAGAGGTGAAGAAGAATGAAATGGGAAGAGGGTGATGTCCAAATGCAAATCCTCAGAGACTTTAGTTCCTTTGAAAATAATTTACTGAAGCACTAAATGCAGGGATTAAGTACTGAATACTAATGATGAGTACTGTATACTAAAATTAAGAACTAATTTTAATATGAAACTCTTTGCATTTCCTTACTAGCTAGAAAATTGAATATTTTTTGCTGAGTATTTTCCCAGTATTTTGCAGAAAAATTATTATGATCTGACAGAAATTTTTTCAAAGCAGAACAATGGTTTTTGCGTGATTGGTGATGCACTTTTACCAACCTCCAATTTAAAGAGGACAATTTAACTAAATGTAAAAAATTTAAAAAAATCTGAATTAACTGCACTGGAAGGCAATTTTTTTCAGCAGCTAGAAGTTTGGCTAAGTGCTTGACTAACAGAATAAAAGAGAGACTATGAAGCAGATGGAAAATGACAGAAAATACATGTTTTCCCCTCTTTCCTGTTAACTTCTTTTTAAATGTAATTTTCCAACTATCTGCATTGTCTTTTCCTTTTTTAAATGCCATTTTTCTCCTCCTTTCTTCTTTCTCCTCCTTTTCAATGTATTGCCTCTTATTTTGTCTGTTGCAATCTGTTTTTATGCTCACTGGTCCTCATATAACCCTTGCTCATCTTACTCCCAGTATGAATTTCTCTTTATTTCTCTTTTTTCCTTCCTAACTCTTCCCACTTTCCTCATGCAAATAAAAGGTTTCTCTGTGACTCAAAAATTTTCTTGCTTGGAGAGGTAATAGTGACGTATGGTAAGCAGGACTGACTTTAGGACTAACTTTTTTTTCTGAGTAATTCCAGACCGACTAATTTGACACAGTGAGATAGTTATGGGTTAAGAGAGAAGGTAGTACCTCAGCCCATTAAAAGGATTTCTACTTGCAGAACAGATGGCAGGTACGACCGAGCTCTCTTGCTTCCATTTATGAGGTCCTATGTGGAAATAAGTGGAATTTTTTCTTGTTCTGCTTAGAGAAGCGTTAAAATCTTCAACAGCGATGTGGCAGAGTAATAAAATGCTGTCCAATGCATGTATGATTTCTCTTCTGCAATACATTCGTCATACTAATTCCTAAGAGATGATGAAATTACAGTTCAAAGATACAGAATTACATAACAAATACTAATATTATAATTCCAATTACAATGGATTATAAATGTATTCGGAGAAGGGCTCTAGAGAGGTAATTTGCACTGTAACAGCTGGATTGAAACTGACAGTACTTAGAATCATAGAATCATAGAATCGTGTACGTTGGAAAAGACCATTAAGATCATAGAGTCTGATGTTAACCTTTACACTGCCAAATCCACCAGCCTAGGGCAAAGGGGCCAAAGAGAGATTTGTGTGTGCTGCGTGTTGAGGGGCTGGGGGCAGATTGTGTTGTTGTTGTCTGAGATTTTTACTAACCATGCTGATTTTTACTAATGATGCTCATCAATCTATACATTTGCAATGGAACCTGCACCACATAATCATAGAAACAGCAGCAAGAAACTAAAAACACAGGTAGATGTTTTCACTCCTGTTGCCAATACGTTCTTTGCATTACATTGTGACTTTATAGAAGCCATTCCCTTTTCCAAGAGGCGTTTGTTGTCACTGTATGACCTAAGTTAAAGTTAATTAGTCTGACTTTTCCCACTACAGAGCTTTTGTAATGTTGACTATGGGTAATCCTTTCTGGTAGGGACTGAGAAGCCTCTAAGAATGCTAAGTGTTGTTAAAACCATAAATGTCTACATGTATACAATTTCAGAATGTTCAGAATGGGAAAGAAATGCCAAAAAAGATATAATCTAATTAAATATGGGCTTCCATATTGTGGCATTAAAATATATGAAAATAAAATTTATACTTTTATTGCCAAATTTCTCCTTGTTGCGAATAAGCACACCACCCTCATGTTGGAAGAATGAAATGTGACATCTCAAAACTAGAGCTTTATTAAATAAAAAAACCTAAACCCAAGTAGATGTTTATTTCATAAGCAGCTATCTTGCCAGCGTATCAATGGTCTATGTTAACAACAAACCTTTTGTGAGTTTTTATAAAGTGCCCTGGGTATGCAAAATACTGTATGAAAAATACCATAAACAGTCTCTGCCCCAAATGGTTTACCTTCTAAACATGACACAGTGTGCCTACAAGTGGGAAAGATGATACAGAATGTAATTCTAAAACAGACATTTGCAAGTATTTTTTCCTCGTCTTATTTCCTGGAAAGCCTTTAGTATAAATGAGTTAATTGCTGGAGAGGTACAAGAAGCAGATTTTGAGGACACCAGTGAAGTGGGAGCAGACTGGACGGTGGGCAGAGTCACTAAGGCAGTTTGGCAGGAGTTGTAACATCCAGGTACTCCAGAGGTGTCCATGCTGCCATCCTTACCTGCAGGCTGGGGTCTATTCCTTAACACACTCCCCTGAAACTGGTCACCCATTTTCTGCACAACACTTGACTCTTCTGCTACATCTTGTTGGCCATCAAAGTGAGTGAGGCTTGAAGGAAAACCTAATAACACCCCCCACACAAAACCAGCTGTAAATAGCAGCATGGAAACGTGACTGCGCCTGCCATGGAGCCATCCAAAACAGTCTCTGTGCTTGAGTGTCATTTCTCTTCCACGGTGCTCCCACACTAGTTCTGTTTTCAAGGTCACTATGACATTTTTACAGCTGTCACTCAAAGAAATAACACAGGAACTAGCTGCGGTTACAATGGCTATAGCAATTTCAGTTGTTTAAAAGAACTAAAATAACCAAAAAGTTCAATTGGTGAACAGCCTATTTATCTTGTGATTCAGACATCATTTGAAGATAACGTTTCCTGGAATTGGTGCGTATCTGTGTATGTGCTGAATCCAGGAGAGACCTTTTACTTTTTATAAGAGGGCAATCAGCTAAACCCTACACTTCTTCTATCTGATCTGTTATCTTAGATACTAAGTTAAGAGTTTGGAATTTTTCAAGACGTAGATTTTAAAATATAAAGTATTTCGAGGAATAAAGTAAGTTGTTTTTCTCATTCATTCGCTTTCGGAAGTCATGAATTAAATAGCTGACATTCCATTCCTTGTCATTCACGAGACTTCAGTTAGTAAGGACTTCTCCCTATGGCTTTACTCAGTGGAGGGTTTGTACATGAGTAGTATTTAGTCACACGTAGATGTAAATATCATTAATAAACCTCAGTATCTCAGTCCTCAAAGCTGATCCAACAACTGCACTGAAGCTAGTAATTCTAGGGCAAAATGATGAAAAACTGCACATGCTACAAATACTACCATGGCACCATTTTAGATTCCCTTTATACTGCTGTGGATGACTTAATGAAGTGCAAAGAAAGAGGGGATCATTAACAGAATGAGAAATAGGTTTCCCCACCTGTAAAATGGGGATAATCATTCTTACTTTTCCTGAAGAGTATTAATAGCCGCTAGAAAAATGTGCTCTGGTTTTGTAATTATTACTGTTAGAAGACAAGCTAAATGAAATGATTTATAATATGCTTTTAAATGGATATCCAGACTATAGAACAAATACTTTTTAGGGCTGTCTGAGCACAGTTTGAACACTAATTAACTGGATTAGAATCTGATTTAATTAAATTCTCTTTGTATGAAAAAAATCTTTTGGACAAAGGATACTCTATTCCTTTAATTTTTTTTTTAGTGATTTTTATTTACTGCTTAAACAAAGCAGAAAAACGGAATAGTAAACTCAAAGTAAGAATGCTTGTGGGAGGAATATATAAACGTTAAATAAAATTGGTCTTTGGACCAATTCACGCTCTAAAAATAAGGTCATCTAGATCTGTTACCTACGTGTCATCTGAGCTGTGACTGTTTATGTGCATATACCCACACAGAAACTAGAGCAGACTCCTCAGTCTAGATTACCGTCAATCTCTTCTATAAACACTCCTTTCACCGAGCAGTTAATTGGGTAGAGAAAGGAAGATTTTTCAGCAGAATGAAGACCCTCATTTCAGTTAACCTGATTAGAGGATTGTTCACATGCTGGGAAAGGCTAAAGCATCTATGCGTTAATCTTTACAAAATAAAATCTATATAGGTCTACCTTGATGGTACAGATAATAGTAATGTATTTACTTGGCCTGTGCTTCAACGCAGCCCACTTTGGTCTTGGAAGCCATTTAAGCATGCTGTCATGATAGTATGCCCAAATTAGTAACTCCTGTAAGAGGCAGTAGGTCCAAAGTAGCTCTGTTGTGGCTGCAGGGTTTCTGACCTCCTTCTGGTCCCCCTTGAGACCAGGTGCTCTGAGGAAGGTGGTGGGGCACTTCTGCATCAGGCATCCCAACACTCACATACCCTTGGACAGTTACTCTCCAGATGAGGTTTAGATGAGGTGTCCTCTAAGTGTTTTATGAACAACAAACATGCAGTGCAACTGCTCCTGATCAATCATGGTATTTACCACAGGGATGTAAACCAACTGTTAAATAGACAACCTGAGTATTTCTCAGGGTCTTAAAAGCTCGCCCATAACATCTAAAAATGCTTTCAGGTTTCCTTGCTCCTTTTTCATTTTTGAAGTGCTGTATGAAAGAAACGTGTGGATCTTCATTTTTTCGTGACTGCAATAGGCTTCGAAGTGTCCATATTCTTCTCTGAAACATGTATGTTGCCTCCTCCACCGACTTCCCCTGGAGCTGAAAATACTCTGCATCTTCAGTGCTCTTAGACCTTATAGTCATAGTAACTGCTTATTCATTATTGCATGAAAGCTCAAGTATTTTGATAACTTTAAAAGGTCTTCTATGAGTATGTATTTACATGGATATACACATATGCACACGTGCATTCATGAGCATAAGAGGTTCTGTATTGCTTTCTTAATTACTGTGGGATTTTGAACAATAATCTTTAAATAGGTTTTTATTTTGTACTTTCCTCACCCAGAAAAGAAAATGAGAATGTTAAGCATATGATCTAAAGAATTACAAGGGCATTTGGAAGTGCTGTTTTTACCATATAAGGCCTGTGATTTACAGTATTCTAATCATGAAGTGCATTTTCAAATTACAGAAGGCTTTAGTGGGAGATGAGAGAGATTGAAGTAAAAATGAAGCTACAAAAACACACTGCTTTACTTAATTTAGGTAATTTCCCAGTATGTTTGAATTATATTGTGGTGTTCAAATCTAAATTGCATTTCTGAACGTTATCATGTATTAATTCACATCATAGTTATTTGTGTAATTATATTTACCGGCCTTGTAGCAAATTGCTTTCGGAGCAACCTAGTGATTGCAATATAGTTCCTAAAAAGCACTGTTCACTAAGCCCAGTAAATATTCTAGATGTCTTGATTTCAACTGATTAACTAGACACTTGTATCACAGGAGAAAGAACTTTTATTTGAAACGGCTTATAGAATACTCAGTTTGTGGCATATCAACAGTTTACCCCACAGAGACACCCATAGTAATATTTTTAAAAAGCATGAATAATGATGAAAAATTTTATATCATCTACCTATAAGTGAGATATTTTACTTGCTTATTTAAAAAATACAATACTTTGAACATTATAATTTGTGCTATAATGCTCTTTCACTGTATGTTCTTGTTTACAGAAAACCAGGTGTTGCTGAGTTTATCATCTGATAGTCACACTGAATTAAGTGGAAACTCTGGAATTAGGAATATTTCTGCAGTAGAGGTAAGAGGGACAGGGTAACAGTGACCCTTTGTAAGGAAGAATGTGATACATAGCTGGATGTGGGCCCCAGCGTAAACACGATGGTCTGATTTTCAGACTATTCTCACAAAAGATTGGGCTTTTCTCTGGTTAAAGTCCATGGAAATGTGGAGTCCTGGTTTATTGACATGACCCTAGGAACCCTGGCCAAAAGCTGAAGGGGCACACTTGGACCTGGTCTTCTGAAGAGTCTTGTGCTTGAAGCAAGTCAGAAGAGTCCTCCAGGAGGACTACACAGCGGTCAGAGTGAATGGGCTGGCTCAATGCAATGACCTGCCAGGGTAACCTTCTGCTTTAAGTAGTCTCAAAGGCCACATCTGTATTAGTAAATGAAGTGTACTTGAGAACAGCCCTGGATATGGTGGCCAAGGGCAGTGGGACAGCCCACATCCCTGCAGCTAAACGCCCCTCCGAGGTGCCTCCGGGGAATGGCTCTGGGAAAGTTCTGCCTCTTGAACTGTGCCCAGGAACTATTTGGGAAATTGTTAGCTGGCAAATAAGAAGTATGCCAAGGACCATTCTAGAAATGTATTAGTACGTGTAATTGTGTTCCTGTGTCTGGGAAAGGTTCTGGCCTTTAGCTGAGCTGACTATTGTAGGCACAGCCTACTTTTTTAGCAAAGGTGCTTCTTCCTAGGAACTGTTAAGTAGAGGAAGGAGGTGCTTTTGCTCAATTTATGTACCTGCATCTCAGATACAAAGTAGATCATGGATATGTTTAATTAAGCTTTTGCAAACACTGTTTTTTGTGGGACTCTTTTCTGAGAATTTGATTCACTTATGGTTCAAAAGCAATGAAGCCACGCTTACTGAGCCAGTGGATGCAAGCTAATAAGTTCTGCTTATTAGAAGGAATGTCTTTAAATCGTGGAGATTTTGAGGTAAAGAGCCTTACTGAAATGTATTGGGCTAATGCTCATGGCAAAATTTTGGTTCCTCTGAAGCCATTTTAACTTCCATTTAAGTGGAAGTGGGGTTTGGCTCTGCTGCAACTTATTGTAATTAAACCTCTAATCTTCTAATGAAAGAGATTAAAGACAAAGGCTTTTGTGTAAAGATTTCTTTTTTTTTTTTTTGGTAACTGTAGTTTCCTGCTGTGAGGGTTCTGCAATTTAATTTAAGCATGAACTACCTCAACCCTTTCTGAAATAGCAGTTTAGCTCTGGGATCCCTGCAGACAAGGCTCCCAGGAGAAAAGGCCTGAAATATCTTGAGGATAGATTAAAAGCTTCAGTAATGTTCCATTAAACCTTACTGCTTTTAAAATAAATGGACACTTCATTGCTATAAGACATTTTACCTGTAGACATTCATTTGGCATCTCATGTTTTTAAATGACTTTGCCCCCATATTGCAGTCAAATCTTAAGGTATTACAGGAAAGAAGGATTAAGAAGAAATACATATAATGACTGGTAAGATCAGTAATGATAAGCAGACTGACTCAAGCTCAAATTTTAATTTCATGTGATGCTTGATGTGGTTTCAGGCTGTTATTGTTGTTGTTGCTTCGTAGTATCAATTCATTAAAATAATTAGATGTGGCCTGGAAACTAAAACCATCCCACCTATGTCTTTTAGAGATGGTCAGATTAAAGTGTTTGGGTTTTTTAATAAGCACAAATGGGTATGTGCTAAGTATTTTAATGGAAACCTGAAACCACAAACCATTTTCCTGCCTGTATGTTTTATAAGCAAAGCACTAAAACTTGGAATAGATTTAAAGCTCTCAAATCTGTGATTCTAACCCAATTCCCATTTTAAATGAATTTAGGTGAATATATGGTTTTAACCTCAGGACTAAATCTACTACAGTAACTCTCAATTTCATCAATGTGTATGTTAATTATTAGTGTTGTGGTAGCAGGTGTAGAACATTTTAAGTAATTAATATATCATTGTCACAGGCAGTGTGCACCTTTATAAGAAGGGGTGTGAGCCCTATTCCACAAAAAGTAAAAGTGTGTTGTCTTAGTATTTTTAGTAATACAGAAAATAAATAAAACTTGGAAGTCCTACTCCAGCTGTTGCTCTGAAGCTTTGGGCTCCTATGATCCTGACATTAGAGAAACAGGGATGACTGAAATCACAGCAGGAGTTTTGCAGGAGGTTATAATACACACAGTATTAGTGACTGTGTAGGCTTACTTCTATACGTTTGAGCCACTCGGGTAATATTCAAGAGTCATTTTTTCTTCATTTATATATTGCTTTTTCTACACACAGCAGTCAGTTATTTTTTTAAGTTTCAAGTAACTGATTTTGGCAAACGTGAAAGGCAATACCATTTCTGAAAGCACTGAGGTCCTATGACTACTTTTATTTTCTTCAGAAATTATTTCCAAAATCTCACCTAGTATTCTGTAAAGTCTTGTCTCCTCACTGTGGCAGGTTTGTATCTGTCAACCATTGCCTGTGCCATTGTGGTTCTGGGGGGAAGGAGCAGCTAGAGAAAGCAGTAGTCACAGATAGAGAGGTGATCTCAGAGATTTTAAAGGTCAGTCCCATGACGGAGTCCAATTAGCTGGGATGCACCTCGCATTTGCCCATTTTTAATGGAGAGTCAGTGCAGAGATTGGAGCCATGCTGTGATATGCTCGATGATGGCCTCAGCTGGTGGGCAGTTGCGCTTGTATCAGACGGAGGTTTCTCTTCTGGGTGCAGTAAACCGGCACAGGAATCAAATATGCGGGTACTCACATCAGTCAAACTGTTTCTAAAACTGGGTGTGTTTGGATGTTATGAATGGACTTGAAACACTGTTAGGAGAAGCCCCTAATAGAAAAGGGCATTGTGGAGAAGATAGTGGAACCAGATGTTTTCCATTTTGCAGATATTCTCTTTACCGGCCCAACTGCTGACCTCTGCTAGTCATTTAGCAACCTACGAGATGTCTCTGCTTCTATATGATAAGAAAGCTGCTATCCACAGGTGGGTACAGACACTCAGTGATAAGAGAAAAAAGTCTTTTTTCTCTTTAAGAAGAAGCTGCCCCCCAGATAAGTGATGAAAGTTTAAAAATTAATAACTGATCTGATAAAATCTTCATAGCAATAGCTGATGTACTCTGCCTGGGCTCTGTGGGTATGTGCTGTATCTAGCATTTTAGCATACTTACACTCTTTTTAAATTTTTTTTTATTTAGACCATGGATGTACAATGGACTCCTATTGACCTTTCCAAAGTCAGACTTTCATTTGGCCTTTCATTTTCCTATGTTTTTCTTTTCCCCTAAAACTAAGACAAAATGTCGGAAGTAGAAATATTTATGAGAGCCATTTAGAAATAGAGAAGAATTCATCTCAAATGAGTTGTGATTGAATAGTCTTCACAATTGTTGTAGCAGGGAAACTTAATACAGGGTTGCCATGGAGACCAGTTCTTTGGCCACTGGTCGAACACATTAAAGCCTTTTAGTTCAGCAATGTGCTGTTTGCAGATGATGCCATACATGATATTAACAAGTGGTTTGCCTCCATTAAGAGCAAAATGTCTCTAAAATTACAGCACTTCTCTTTAAAGGGGAGATGTGCAAAACTCCTTGAAGTTGTTTGAATAATCAGTGACCTGCATGATATCAGTTCATAAAAATACTGTGTTCAATAGGAGCGAAGCATGTTTATTGCATCAAAACTTAGCCAGCTATCCCAGTCAGTGCTATGGAAATGTGAGATTGAATGGAGGCTGGCAAGATGTAAGTCTGACAAACCAACCTCCTTCCAAGCGAACTCTGCGCGGTTCTAAGGTGATCTGACCTTTTCTCCCATTAGCCTTATTCCAAGTAATTCTTCTTTTGAGTGCAGGGCTGCTTTGAATACCAGGCTTGTGCTATACCAGGAAGAGTTCATTTCCCTCCAAAAGATTTATATTTATCACTGTCTAATGAAATCTTGTTTTTATAAATGGCATGCTGTATTTTTACCATGTGACTGTCGCACACGGTTCAGTAGAGTGTGTTTAATGGAATAAATGGAAGCACACTAAACAGAAATGCAGAAACTCAGCAGAGGTAAACCACTTAATAGCAGTGCCTGTAATGAATTTCCTAACTAAGTGGTCCACTTCATAAACTGATAACATAGACAGAGACTTAGCTATAAAGGCCCTTGATCAAGCAATGGGCAGAAACAAAATGAGAGGCAGAGCTGTAGCTATCAAAACCCATTCTGGTTAGGCAAGAGCCTGGGGCACTCTCTGTAATGGCCTATTTGCTGGCTAAGTCAATATTTCATTCCTGCAGTCCAGCTGGACTGGAATGCTAAAATACAGAGTTCCTCAGTCCACCAATGCTGTTTCAAATAGAGCCTGAATAACACCAGGATTCTTTAACTTTTACAGAGATTTAGCATGAGGCTTTCTGCAGAACAGCTATCAGGCACGGAGGTGACTCAGAGAGGCCAGAGGCTGCTGTCATGGTATGCTGTTATTTCACTGGTATCTTGTACTGGTCATTCCCGCTAGAGTGTAACAGCATTCACATTAGTTAGTATTTTTTAGGAAGAAAGTTTTAATTTTAATTTTTAATTTTCATTTTCCTTGTTTGTCTGCAGTTCATTTAAACCCCAGCAAAATGTATAAATAAATCAAAATGTTCCTTTCACTTTGTCCTACATTACACTGATTAATAGAGCTAGTTGATGTATTTTCAGTTTGTCACAATACGTCATTTTGCTGAAGTCAAACAAGAATGGGAGTCTGATACTCACTGCCATGCATGAGGATTAGTAGTAATATGTGAGACACCTACATTCAAATCCTGAGGTTGTGAATGATCTGGGATGTAAAATTCTGATATAAAATAAACAGATTGCATCTGTGGATGATTTTTCAATAAATGTGAAAAATACAGTTTTTCCAGAAAATGGGTGGTTTTGACTATGGTCTGTCTTTGAAAGAAAGACTTTCAAAATCTTTAAATGTGGGGGAAAAACCCAGAGCTGTCGCCTTCTATTCAGCTCTAGTAATCAGTAATGAATTCCATTGCCATACTGAGTTTTATTTTCCTAGTTACATGAGGTTTCTCTCAAATTCCCAGAAATTTTCCTATATATTCCTTAATATAAATATAATTCATATCTGGCAGGGGTCTATTCCCAGTAAGCAAAATATGCTAGTACTCCGGGCTTTAAATTGGGCCTCAAAATATGGGGAAGTGATCAATTTTTTCAATGAGGTCCTGCTCCTGAAAAAACTCTCAGAAAAATAGTCTATTGCTGCTCTTGTGAGACACAAAGAGCAAAGCAATAATTTTTTTCCTTTGATACAGTGTTTCTTATCTGAAGTCTTCAATTCTAATGAAGGCCATAACTCATACTTATTTAAGTGTTACTACATTAGACACAATTTCTTTAAAAGAGGTGATACTTCTTATTTGTTAGCATCTTTGGAATATGCTGCAAAGCCTGCTGAATCAGTAGCAGTACAAGGATTTTTAGTAACACATGGAGATAAGTGAAGTTCATTGTTGTAATTTGGCATGCAGCTGGGTGGAAAAAATGCCTGGATGGTGTGTGGGCAAGGTGAGAGTGAGGAGGCTCAGAAGCAACGTTTTGCTGCTCCTGTGGCTGCTACTGGAGGAAGACGGGGAGGCTCTGCCTCCGCTGCAGCATTGCCCCGGGCGTCCCGAGGGCCTTGGGGAAAAGGAGATTTTGTCTTACTGCTGAATACGTGCAAACAGCAAAGGGAAGTTCTGTTTCCCAGCGTCACCCCAGCTGACAGCCAAAAAAGAGGGTGGGCTTCAAGACTAGTGATCAGCTCTGGTTGCTCTTTATACAGCACTTACTGCTGCAAAGGACCATGACACCCAGGAGGGACATCTCTTGTATGTTAATCAAAGAGGTGTAACACAAGTGCCCTGCCCTCTGGATATTGGGGCCCAATACTGCAAATTGCTTTGCGCATGCTGGGGAGCACTCAGCACTTCCCTGACAACTGGCATCAATGAGAGTCAGGGCAAGGGGACCTCAGTAGCCCAAGGGACCTCAGTAGTCCCAAGAGGTGCTGAGCAATTGGCTCGATGGCTACCTGCATCTTCAGGCCCAAGGGAGCATTGAAAAATTCATATTACTGCAGGGAAGATCAAAACCTTCAGATAGAATAGAAAAAGTTATTCAGATGCCTAGGAAAAAAGACAACCTTGAATGGTTAAGAACTGTGTGTGTGTGAGAGAGAGATATTAATAATCACATGACTGAGCATAGTATCCGATACAATACATAATTCATGAACTCACAGAAAAGAATGATTCACCTCTCCTTGAAAAATAATTAAGAAAGATGCCTGGTGATGCTGAGAATTCACCAAAGTCCATCATTCTGAAAGAGAATGAAAACATGTCTGTATTTGTATTCTACTAAAGCATTCCAAAATTCTTATAAAAGGAGGAACGAAACAAGATCTCTCAAATAACTATCAGTCGCCTTTGTAATTGTCAGAAAATCAGTTTCCAAAAAAAAAAATCAGTTTCCAAAAAATCTTAACTTACATAAGCAACAAAAGAAATAATACAGCCATAAAGCAATCCACAAATCAGGCAAGAAAAATTCACAAAATTTTTGTGAAATAAAGCTTACTGTTCTTGTTTTTCAAAAGAAGCTAAAGAGGTTCAGTTTTTTGTCAGAAATGGTTGGCCAGTGCTGTGTTCCTTGTACTGAATTGCTTTGCCTCTTTCCAGAAGGACAGGAAACTTGTTTCCTTATCAGGTTATAAAACAATACTGGAAAATTTGCAATTGTAATTAATGGTGGCTGAGGTCATTAGTTCAGTAATGTGAAAAGCTAAATTTGAGAGGTATTGGAAGCATTTTGCAATGCACTTGCCCAAGAATATTTTCATTTTCTTCTGTGCCAAAGCACATTAATCTGAGAAAAGTCTCTCCCGGATCATATGGTGAATGAAATACATAATTTGGAAGTATTAGGGATAAAACACTATGTTTTTCTTATTAGCTAAAACACTTCTTCTGTCATGAATTTCAGTGTAATGCATCAATTATTTCAGAAAGCTAAACTTATCAGTGTGATTCCATGGTCTTTGCAAGGGACAAGCAAAAGACAATTGCAAATAAGTCTGAACAACCCAGTGCTGGGAGAAGGTCCTTTCTTTGCAGACCATGCTTGCTACCAATGGGAATTTTGTGGTGTTTTGCACCTGGTCAGGATTGTGTTATTTCAAGGAGAGGGACTGTCTGCACCAGTACAAGCCATTTTCAGCCTGGGCATTTCAAGTGGGACCACGCTGGGAGTGCAGGAGTCACCAGGTGTAGGACAATGTTCTGAGAGGTGCCTTTAAAAGCAACTGAGATATGTATATAAATATGATAAAATGACTGTGGGATCTTGTCCTTCCATGGGCAGCAAAATATCTCCCTATAGCTCTGGAGGCCCACTTATAAAGGGCAAAAAAGCTTTCAGGTAATAAGCACTTTTCTCACCACTTAGTATCATAGGGGACAGGAGATAAAATGCAGTGTGTTCTTCAGGTAAGGGAGAGAAACATTTCACCTGCATGAAATTAAAATTTCCTAGGGAATTTTTTTCCTAATATCTGTTTTAATGAGCTTGTTTGTGTGAGTTTGTGCATGCATGTTATTATTATTTCACAAGAGTGTTGGAGAGACTTGGTTATAGCGCTCACCCAATTTATTTTGTATGATAGCAGCTTAAACTCCTTCATTATGAAACAACAGATGAAGGTCCCCTTATCAATATCACGCAGATGAGATACTTTTAGGTGCATATAGGTAGTACTTACAAAGGAATTGTACATGTGCTAAAGAGCAGGTGCTTTTGCTTCGAATTTATGGCTAATGAGAGACATCAAACATATGATGTTTGCCCTTCTAAGCATTGTTTGTCAAGAAAGAAAACATTACTAAATATTCACACATGCTCTAGCCTAGCTGTGAGAATACACAGGGGTCAAGACCGTTGTCTTAACAAAAGAGCACATCTCTTGTGGAGAGCGAAGACTAGCTCTAGTATTGTTGTATTTCCTCCTGATAATGGTAATTACTTTGCTTTGTCCACTTTGCATTGCTTTTTGTGAATTTAACTAGATGAAAGCCTTCAGCCAGTAATGATAACCAGCTTTGCTTTGGATTTCTGCCAGCAACCTATAATTAAAGTGTTTTCTTGAGAGAGAACCACTGTATAGTACCTATTGTGCATTATGTCCTTGGAACTTGACTGCAGTAATTGAAAAAAAATCTCCAATTTATACCTCTTTCTGTAACTGGTCACCTCATGGGACTGTGGCAAGTGAAATTTTATAACTGTATTTCACAGGAATGCAAAAATTGACATAATAAAATATTTTACAGTGAATTAAGCTAAATAGAATGAAGGAACTGCTCCCAGAATGGAAGTGTTCACACATGAAATTATCAGGAGTGCCTACTGAGATTTAAGCACACACCCACCATTAATCTTTTATGTTTTCTGGCATAGATAAGACCTAAAAGTTCAAATCTTGTTCACTATGTAATTTAATATTGCTGAGCAAAAGGATTTCGTAGTGGCTTCAGTCAGAGACCTTTGAGAAGCTGCTGTATATAGAATCATAGAATTGTTTAGGTTGGAAAAGACCCTTAAGATCATCAAGTCCAACCCTTAACCTAGCACTGCCAAGTCCACCGCTAAACCATGTCCCTAAGCACCACATCTACATGTCTTTTAAATACCTCCAGGGATGGTGACTCAGCCACTTCCCTGGGCAGCCTGTTCCAATGCCTGACAACCTTTTTGGTGAAGAAATTTTTCCTAATACCCAATCTAAACCTTCCCTGGCACAACTTGAGGCCATTTCTCTTGTCCTATCACTTGTTACTTGGGAGAAGAGCCGAACCCCACCTCACTACAACCTCCTTTCAGGTAGTTGTAGAGAGCAATAAGGTCTCCCCTCAGCCTTCTTTTCTCCAGGCTAAACAATCCCAGCTCCCTCAGCTGTTCCTCATAAAACTTGTTCTCTAGACCCTTCACCAGCTTCGTTGACCTTCTTTGGACCTGTTCCAGCACCTTGTCGTTCTTGTAGTGAGGGGCCCAAAACTGAACACAGTATTTGAGGTGCAGCCTCACCAGTGCTGAGCCCTCCTTTTGTTGCTAATGTATTTATAGAAACATGTTTAAGTTTTTTTTTTATGGCAGTAGGCAGATTAAGTTCTAGTTGGGCTGTGGCCCTTCTAGTTTTCTCCCTGCATAACCTCACAACCTCCTTGTAGTCCTCCTGAGTTGCCTATCCCTTCTTCCAAACATCATAAACTCTCCATTTTTCCCTGAGTTCCAGCCAAAGCTCTCTGTTCAGCCAGACCGGTTTTCTTCAGCACCTGCTTGTCTTTCGGCACATGAGGACGGCTAGCTCCTGTGCCTTTAAGATTTGTTTCTTGAAGAATGTCCAGCCTTTCTGGACTCCTTTGCCCTTCAGGACTGCCTCCCAAGGGCCTCTGTCAACCAGTCCCCTAAGCAGGCTGAAGTCTGCCTTCCGAAAGTCCAAGGTAGCAGTTCTGCTGACCCCCCTCTTTACTTCTCCAAGAATCGAAAACTCTATCATTTTGTGGTTGCTATGCTCAAGACAGCCCCCAACCACCACATCGCCCACAAGGCTTCTGTTCACAAACAGGTCCAGCAGGGCACCTTCCCCACTAGCTGTGTCAGGAAGTTCTCTTCCACACTCCAGGAACCCCCTAGACTGTTTCCTCTCTGCCGTATTGTATTTCCAGCAGACAGCTGGTAAATTGAAGTCCCCCATGAGAACAAGGGCTAGTGATTGTGATACTTCTCCTAGGTCCTTATACAATGTTTTGTCTGCCTCTTCATCCTGGTTGTGAGGTCAGCTCCCTCAGGAAGATGGAATGACTTTTTGTTTACTAAGAGCCAAATCAGAAGAAAACACAGTCCAAAGCCTGGGCCGTCATGATAAAGCTGGAAAGATTTTCATGTTGTGGTGTGCAGGGTTTTGATGACCTCTATCTCCTGCCAAAATGAGATGTACCTGGAAGTCAAGAACCAACTTGCAGAAAGCATTATTATTGGTCGTAGAAGAGAAACAGTGCTTTTAAGTTACATGGGTTATGAAAAAAGAGGAGCGTAAAGACTATGAATAAGAAAGTTACCTTCTACATTAATTACTACCAGTCTTACTGTTGGTATTTTTTATTGTGGATGTAAGAAGCAATACTGTTTGTACAGTTTAAGGGTAACCGGATTTGTTTACACTGCTTGCACCGAAGAAATACCTCGGTTATTTATAACAACAATCAAGTAAGGATCCCTACTTAGAAATTTTTCAGCAAGGTCTGAACATTCACTAAATTGCTGAGGTCAAGGGCCAAAAATATCCATAGAATATTGCTCCATACTTGGTGTGCCTCAGTAGAGATGTAGCTATAATTAACTGCTCCTGAAGCAGAAACTATTCTGCAGAAACTAGCAGAAACTACGTATTCATAACATAGTTCTTTTCCAAATAAAAGCTGGGAAATTTGATGCAGATGCTCTGTTTAAAACCTTAAATATCTTTTTTTGTTGTTTCTTATTTAAAGAAAGAAACTAAAAGCAAATTTATTAAGTTACAGGATGTGCGCTTTAGAGCTGTGCACTTTATTTTTGTGTTGTCTCAGTCAGATATCTGTGGTAAAACAGGTTAAACACCTTGCTCCCGGTGGCTTTCTGATCAGCTTTGTATCAGACACACACAGAAGTGCAAAGTCAGACTATGCTTCAGGAACTGTAAGGAAACAGAAATTGCTTTTTCAATGTGAAGAAGTATTCAAAAGCTTTCTATACATTTTCTGAAGTGAAGCACATTTTGATAAAATTCTTGGATGAAAATCTGGATGAATTTGGATTAACAAAATCCATCTTTCTACATGGTCTTTAAACACTATTCCTTGCAACGTTATTATTGAAATGAACCTCAGTATACTGATCATCTGCATAAAGTTTATACACCTCGTTGTTTGGGAATTTCTTAATTAAACATGCAAACTCTGCTGTCAATACTGTGCTTGTCTTAATTCACTTTAGTTTCTTTACTGTTGTGTTGCATTAAAATGCCAAATGATGGTGACATATGAATGATGTTAAACTCTGAAGATCTTTTATTCACATGGAACCTGCTTTAACAGAGGATTGATTATTCTCTTGAGTAAATCAGGATTTCAAGTGTCATTGTGCTGGAAAAGTCTATTTATATATAGGATCTGCCAACATCCCAACATCCCATTTCTTTCCAGCAGCAATGCCAAATAATCGTAAATGATGGCAGAACTCTTCAGCTTGTTAAAAAAAAAAAAAGAAGAAAAAATTTCAGAGAAATTAGTTTGAGACCTATGTATAATCCTCAGTAGGATGTTGTGCATTCCAGGTTACATGGTTATCTAAGGAATTCCTAGGGACAAGAGTCTGATTCCTTTGCCCAGAGGAAAAATAGATCCAGGAAACAAAAAACATTTTGGAGTATGTTTTAAAAAAACACCAAACATAAAAAAACTTCAATTGTTTATACAACTCAGAGTACATTCTGAACTTATTTCTTACATGTACCAAAACATATGGTAGATAACTTTCACGGAGAGCTAGAATCCTTGGACATAGGAGGCCTCTAAGATCAGCAAATTTAGTTTTACAGCAGAGGCTTTTCCTCGAGAGCCTCTCCTTTGCCAATTACAGATTCTGCAAGGCCAGCCTGTTCAATACGCCGCAAGCAGATGAGCTTACTGTCTTAAATTCTAGTACTCTGTCCAAATCATATGGCAGACTACTGCCAGGCATAATCAGGTCTGAAATAACTCTCCTCCACAGGAAGGAGTGGGGGACTCCTGGCTGACTCTCTAGAGTTCAAGTATGGGTATTCATTTCCTTATCAAGGTACTTTCCTCTTTACTATTTCTGGTCCAATGGGAGAGAAGACCAGAGATTTTTCTCCCTGTAGGTGAGTAGGTGAGTGCCTTGGTGGTCAGAAGATCTCTTCCACCTTTTTGAAGTCTGAAAGATGGTGTTTAGATGCCTTTCCCCTTGGCTGAGGCTGATGCATTGCAAACCAGAGTGAAACTTTTGGGAGTCCAAGGCATGTTTCCATGCAGTGCCTGAATCTAAAACTGGGGCTAGGCAGAGACCTTCTCTGAATGTATGATTCCTCTTTGCCCTTTTATTCAAGCAAGTATTCACCAGTTTATAATCTCATCACTTTCTTCTGTACTAAATCATTAAACTTATTTAGTATTTTAACCAGCTACTTATAAATTTCTGTTGTGGTTATGAATTTTAGACTTCTATATTATAGTAACGTAGTTAGAGCCCATTTCAGGTAGCTTTTGTGTGATCTTTTTCCCAGCTAATAACTGTACCTGGACCCATTGTTTATTCAATTTTTTACCCTGTGTTTGTTTTACGGTCCATTTAACTGATTTTTTTTTCTATTGTCCACAATCAGATGCACTTCTGAATGCTTAAATAGGTTTTGCCCTCAGAAAAAAAAAAAAATCCAAATAATTTCCTGGCAATCAGACATCAGTACAAAGGTTTCTTTAACCCGGAGATATTAATGATATATGAGGTAAAGTAAGCAAGTTTGGAAGCTCAAGATTCCCTCTGGAGGTTACTATTTCAAAATTTTTCGAACTCCATATCACTGATCCAGTGGAATTTGGAATTGAAGTTTGTAAGTTCTTTAATTGTAGTATTCAAATGAAAGTGGTACAGGAATGAGGTAACATTTGCAAAATGTAATTTTGATCTGATTCCAAGGAGAACATCTTGTTTTGCTACAGATGTGCTTTAGTGCTAATTGATTATTGCTTTAGCAGAAAAGCTATTTAGAAGTGTTCCAAGATACAAAACTGGCACTGCAACACAAATGGTATGGCATCAAGCTATACTGTGTTCTCCCTTTGTTCATCTTGCTGAAATTAAATATGGCCAGAAGGAGTGATACAACTTCAGTGAATCTTATCCTAATGCTTTCCCAGAAAATGTTTTCTTTTCTCCCTAAATTATTGATTGAGCTATTAGAGGTCTGAAATAAAACTTTAATTAGTTGTTAGAGGCTTCACAAAGTATGACCTGCTGGAACGTATGAATGGAGTTGAAAGAGAGCCATCCAACTACAGGAATTGCAGCCAGCAGAACAAGACACTTACATGGGCAGAAACTTAACATCTGTTGCAGATTTCTAGTGTTTTGGGCAAAATGATTTTTAGCTAAGAGTTGACTGATGATTTTTAGTTGACTGCATTATGAAGCGTAACGAAATATATAAAACACTGTCTTGAATCCTGTGTACTGTCATTTTGGACTGATAATTTCACATTGGAGTGTCCTTGTCTGTCCGCAAGCTAAAATTCATCAGTTTAAGGGCATATATCATGTAAAACAGTGCCTGCCTGTAAAACAGTTGTCTGCTCCTGAGATTGTTATTTTCAGATGCTCTTCACTCTGTATTCTATAGCTTTTTGCTTGAAATAGAGAGAGAAAAGTGGGCTGGAGTTTTGAAAGCAACAGAAGGAACTTATGTGCCTGCCTGTCACTAAAAAACACTCCTGTAATATACTTGAAATAGAAAAAAAATGCTTCCTGCTTTATGTGAATTCAGGTGACAGTGAGGCTCAATAATTCGATGATCTGTCATCTTGTCTGTCTACTTGGACAGAAACACCTCTTTGCCCTATCCTATTTAAGTTTGTCATAGTTGCACTATGTGCACCCATCTCAGACTGTAGTGTTGCTCTGGTGATTTCATTTCAGGATAAAAGCTTGGACTTAATTATCAGTATAATTGTTTCAGGAAAAGTGACTTTCAGCAAATAAGAAAATAACAGTATTAGCAATTATCATGATTTTATTGCAGGATTTGCAAAGTTTGGTAAGGTTTATTAATGATTCTGAAGCCAGATATATTGTCATATCCAAAATACCCGCCACTTCTTATTATTATCATTGGGACTTAATCTTTCCTCATGGTGTACAGGGATTCCAAAAAACCCTGGTGAAGAGCTGAGAGCATGAAATCCTGTGCAATAATAATAAACTTTATGATAATTGAGTAAGGGCTTATGTGACACTTCAACAAAGGGGGATGGGGGCTGGTGTTCTCCAGACAGGTAAAAGAAGACACAGATAAAAATACAGCAGTCCTCACTAATCATCTTCCAGTCTTCTGCTTTTCTCCCCAGTGAGGTTGAGGTTAGTTTACAAAATACAGGACACCAAAGAACAACAAGGACAGCAGTGAGTGGTTAAGAGAATAGAAAGCTGCCTAATATGAAACTTCAAGAGCAGTAGGAGTGGGGCAAAGGTGTCGTTGAATGAAAGAGGAAGACTCAAGAGAAAGGAAGAATAGGAATCAGACTGTGGTGGCACCAGAGCGTTTGGAAAAAACCAGTATGCCACAGCAATAGGGCTGGCTGAATAGCAGGCTTTACAGTTCACAGATTTATATTTTTCTTTTTAATTTGGCTCAGTTTCAAATTGGAACAAATCCATTTTTTTAAGAAAAATTTCTTCAGAAAAAAAATTCCAGGAAAATGTTTTGGAAACACTAACATACTGTGTTTCCAAAACCACACATTTCCCCCTGACCCTACAGCTGCTAAATGGAACTGGCATTCACCGAGCAGCTCCGTGGGAAGGTGAGGTATGCGGCTCGGTTTAGGGCGCTCTGGTTTTGGGTCAGCCACCATGGATGGGCAAAAAATAATGGGTTTAAACTGAACTATGAGATGCTTTAGGTTAGGATTTATGCTAAAAATTATTTTTCTTTTTTATATGTATTTTACATGTGTTTATGTAGCCATTTTATATATATATGTATACATTTATCTATTTTTCTGGAAAAGTTTTTCTAGAAGGAAATGTGGAATTGCATGTAGAGGGTTTGTATGTGTTTTTTGAGTTTTTCACATCCCTGCATAGCAATTCTAAGCATAATAACATCCGACTTGATTTTGTTATTTTGCTTTTCACAATTCATTTTAAAAGAAATCCATAGGTCATCAAACATTTGCAACCCAAAGACTAAAAGAACTGAAGTAGGTAGATGACACCCTGCAATCTCTTCCACTCATATTTATTGTGGTTGTTTGAGTTACCTGGGATATGTCAATGTAGCCTGGAAAGATAACGGTTAATTTTTTTTGTGATGTTCCTTGAATCCTACTTTTTGCAGTCTTTCTCTAAACACTTCCTTTCCCAAAATGTTTGGCTTCTTCAAGCCACTGTGTGATTATACTTTTAAGAGACAAGAATAGAAACAACAGCCCTTTTCTTTCTTTTTTTGTGGCATAGCAACTAAGCAACAGAGTTTGAATTTGTTGTGTCCCATACTCACACTTTCATGATCCACTTGTACAGAAAAAAACCCCCAAAAAAACAAAAAAACCAACAACTTGCAAAAACATGGTTAGATTAAAACGACAAATAAATTACAGTCTGCTGGTGGATACCAGCATGCGGCGGAAGTATGGATAGCTCATGTCAATTATTCGCAATGAATCATTCACTCAGACTAACAGTGAAAGAAAAAAAGAGCAAAAGATATGAAAGAATAGAATTGGGAAAAATACAGAAATTAGAGAAAATACAGAAGGCCTAGATTTTTGTATAGGTGTGAAATTATTTAGAGGTATTATAAATATTGGCACATATATTTTTCTATGATTTTTGATTAAAAGCTTTACTCTAATTTTTTTATGTAAAAAACTCACTGAATGTCTTTTACTTTAGCTAGCAAAAATCTTCATGTTGCACACAAAAGTTCTTAGCTGATCAGTGTTTCCAAAACATCTCCTAATACATTCACATTATGTGCAGAGTGTTCGTTTTAAGTCTGAACAGTTAAAATCATTGGGAAGAAGTTAAACTTCTGATATGACTTGATATATTTAGGAGAGTTTTCCTGGCTTTGTTCCTGTTTTATATAAATAATAAGGTTCATTATTAGTATTTCATTGATTAGATTAGGTAACTGAAATAAATTGCATATCAGCTTTTCCAATGATTTAGCTGTAACATAAGGTCTTGATAACGACGGAGATATGTTTCCCTTGAACAATGATGTCTTTGCTGTCAGTGGAGGCCCAAATGCCAATGAAAGACGCTTCACAGCTCTCTCTGAAATGGGCTCAAGTATTTTTGTACTTAAAAAAATATGGCATGAAATTGAATTCCAAATTAATACATTTTGGATTTTGCAAAATGTTTGAAGACAGAACTGAACCCACATTTATGATGCTTTCGTTTAGATATTTATCCATGTCTGTGTTTAGGAGGAGAACTTATTTTAATAGAAATTTTATAGCTTTAAAAGATTCCTGCAGAAAAATTTCTGAGGTGAACAAGTACACAATTCCACATAGGATTTTGATCTCCCATTTTGAAAAATGTATACACAGTCAGTATTTGTGAATGTGTTCTTTCTTTGTTTTTTGATTTTTTTTTTTAGGTTCTTTTTTAATAATTTGCTCTCACAGTTTGAATAAGTTTGGCTTACAGCTTGAAATTTGAGCTCTCTTTCTTCATTACAAGACTGATCATGACAGGCACAAATTATTTCCTTGGATTTCTGGTGAGATAGATGTAAATCTTGTAACCCAGTTTATGCTGAATATGCTCGTAGGAAAAGAACAGTACCTTTATCTTCCGCATGTTTTTGAATGCATCTAAGGAAAATTCACTTTTCTTGAGCATTCGTACTGAGAATTCATGAATTTTTTTGAAAGTAAAACCATAAGAAATCAAAATGCATTTAAGACAAATTATCTATGATGCCAACCGAAAGATTTCTTTGCCTTTAGCAGCGTGTCAGTAACATACTTGGGAGTAGAATTCTGGCATTTTAACATCTTTATCCCAAGCTTAAATCAAGTTTAGATGAACAGCTAATGACAACTACTAAATATTATATATAATTGCATTAAAATAACTTAAAAGAGCAGATTCAAAGCATAAGAGTTCTTCTTGTATTTCTGTGTCTCTATATAAATAGATAAATATATATTAAGGAATTGAATATAGATTATTTTTCAGGGTTTGACTCTACTTTTAACTTGGCTTAATATTCACTTTAAAATAGGTTATTCCTCTATTTAGGGAACTCATTACAGTTTTAAGGCCTATAAACTCTTCTACAACCCACTTTGCTCTGTATTCTGAGAGACTTCGTACATTTTCAGCAGTTGGCCCTTTGCAATTTTTGCTTACTGAAATATAAAACTGAACAGTTAATCTTGAATAATATTTATAGATAATAAAGCTGGCATGTAATTTGATACTTTTCTCAATTTAAAGGAAAACATTTGGTGAACTCTTGGTTATATTAATTGTGAATAACTTGGCAGTGTTCCCATTTTTTAAGGTGTCAGTTTACAGTTGCATTGTAACATAATCTTATCTGAACTCTGTACAATCTGTTCCAAGGCTGGGGAGATTAAAGAATGAAAAAAGAAAGGGAAAAATGTGTTTTCAATCAATAGCTAATGTATACATACGAGAGATATTATTTTTAGTTTTAAATGCATGTTGTTATATTTGGAAATACTTGGTTTAAAATGAAATGTTAGTGTGTAAGAGCATGTAAAGATATCTCATTACATTAAAGCAAAATCATGTTCAAGGTCTTCATTTTCAGTGGTTGCCTTTTCTATAGTTACACCAATCTTGTTCTGAAAAATCTCTTGGTAGTACTTATTTTTGAGAATGTATTCAGGTAATTCCGGTTGGGGTATTTTACCCTAATGTCCCCAAATACTATGCAGTATAATATAACTCAGTGTGATTAGAAGATGTGTTGTGCTGCAGTTTGACATGAGTCTTACTGCTTTCTCCCTCAACAGAGATACTTGGCCTGGGACACAGTGATTAAAACCAAGGGAGAAGCTTCATCTGAACCAGAATCATTTTTCCTACTGAGAGAAGATTTCCTCATTGACACTAAAATTTGAGAAAAGGCAAAACATCTGGGCAGAATCGTTACCTTAGTTTCCCTCGTCTGTCTGAAAAAGTTGCTATTGGTCGTTCCTGGGTTGCTCAGGCAACCTGTACATCCCCATACCCCAGACCTACTTCTTACTTGTGCAAGTGAGTTAGAGCCATATTTCTTTACTTGGTAATGTACTTCACTTTTTTTTTTTTTTCCCCCCTGGCTGTTGCCATGGAAGCTGCCACTTTAGTTCTGTTATACTCCCTTAAACACCTGTTAATCCTCTGACCTTTTCTGCAGACTTGATCCTGTGATCACCCCCAGTGTTGGCAGCGACAATACAGAAAGATGGCAATATTCATTGTTGCAAGGCCTGCAGGGTTCCACTCCCCAGACGTTTAATTATTCTGTGACTTTACATTCCAATAACATTGTCACTTATTTCCTGGAGAAATGCTGCCTTGTTAGATTAAGGAAGATTTCTTCGTTTAAACTTGATTCCAGTTCCACAGAGAACCTTTCCTCTCTTTTGAAAATCTTTAAGGTTGCCTTAATGAATCCTTTGTTCTTGAGCACGAAAATGTTTTTGGCTCGCGATTTTTGAAATCAAATTGGCTTGGCATACAGTAAGTCACTAAGGTACCAAT
Source organism: Chroicocephalus ridibundus (assembly GCF_963924245.1). NCBI lineage: Eukaryota > Metazoa > Chordata > Aves > Charadriiformes > Laridae > Chroicocephalus > Chroicocephalus ridibundus. The sequence goes on from NC_086288.1 coordinate 59,752,718, forward strand.
ATGAATTTAGTCTGTCATTGCTCAATCCCCTCTGATATTTTTCCGCACATACTGATGCCACCGACTGACATGAATCAATTTATTTTCTCATTCAGGATATTTCTGATCTTGAGATAAACCCAGCACAATTTTTAAATACCGAAGTTCTGGAAAGATGACAAAAAACAGAGCAGTTTTTAAAAAAAGTGTCTACAGGATACCCTGTTGCCACATCTTCCCTGCCTTGAAGAGTCATCCTGAAAAACATTATCATCATTGCCTTTTAGTAAGTTTTAGAAATCCCAGCTACACATTCAGTCTCATAACGATGACTCCAAAACACTACTTTTCATTGCCAAAATGAAGACTACCTGATATGCAAAGTTTTTTATATCCATCTTTATCTGCATTCATCTTGACTGGATTCTCCTGGTAGTCTACTCTACCTAATCCCCCCACTACTCAGTAGATTTACTTTGTAGTCAATGGAGTAAATGAATCTAAAGTTCTTAAGGTTTCTTTTTACACCACCGTGTTAGGAAACCAATGGCTGATGCCAGCTGCTGGGAGTAAGTTAGTGTTGTTGAGAGCAGTGTGTATCTTTAACTGCGTTTACTGGTTTAAGTGCTGGTTGAAATTATGGGATAATTAATAGATAAAAAACCTCTTAGTTCTTTGGCTCAGTTTTCTTAGTTTTGGTTTTTAGGACGTCTTGTCTAGGTGCTTACGCATTTCCAAATATTTGATTTTCTTTTAAGTGTAGTCTTAACTCAGAATTTCCTGGTATCGGCAAATAAACATGGGAAGTAACCTTCCATTTTATATAGATGGAGAAAACAAGTTGCATCACAAGTTTTGCACTGCTTGGGCCTCAGACTAGTAAACCCTCTTAAAATCAACATTGACTTGGTATTTGATTTGATATAAGTCAATTAATTGACTTAATTAAAAGTAATTCTGTTTATGCTCTTTTTAATTTGGGTTTGTTTTTTTTTTTTTTGTACAGCTGTATAACTTTACAATACTATCTCTAGTGCAGCTATAACATATTGTGTTAAAACAAATACTGAGTACTAGCCTTCCTTTCCCCTCTCCACTCTTCCCAAGCCCTCAGGTAGGTAGGTAGCAGCCAATAAATCTAGTTTCTAGGTTACCAATGAACCAGATGGTAACACACAGAAAAATAAAGAGAAAAACATGTTTTTGCTGCACTTATTTAATTATGTTTTCATATTGTTCATTAGATAAGTTAACTTGTGCTAAAAACACATTTCATTCTAGGAAAAATATGCCGCTTTTCAAAATGTGACTAAAATACCTGAAAGAGTTTAGAGATGTAAGTTCCTAATTGTTAAAATATGGTGTCGTGTAATATAACAACATTTAATACATGCAACCATGTAATAATGCATAATAACTACTCATCATTGTGTATGCTGATAGGAAGGATAAGAAGGGGGCTGTTGTGTATTTAGCTGGTCCTCTGCACCTGCAGAAAGCAGACAACTCTTCTCACTGTGGAGGAAACAAGATAATGACAGTATGATATTAAATGCAAACATTAATTCTTTGGGATAAAATACTGTGAAGAAGTCTGTCAATTAAGGTTTGTTATTGTGAACAGCAAAATTATGTTGCCTGTCAGTTTAAAGACAAATAAGAGACTAGTGGAATGAAATCCTTAATTCTCTGTTTACCACATAGCTGCTAAATCTATTATTACTACTTTGGAGAAGATTTATATTGGCTATTATATTGGCTTCTGTTTGTGATAAATTCTCTCTATACATATTAAACTCTACTTGGGTTCTGAAGTAAATAATGAAATCGTCAGCCTGTGTGATCTAATATTTTAGACTAAAAGAAAAACAAGAGACTGTGAAGACATAATTGTACTAATACTGGGATTCTCAGCAGGTCTTATTAGCTCAGGCGTAGTCCTGCATTAATGCAGCTAAATGGCTTTTGGACACGAGGTGGCTTGCATCCAGCCGATTTGGAGTGTGGGTGGGGCTAGCCCACAGCTTTCTACATCCAACAGTATAAGCACACACTACGCTGATTGGTTATTTATAAAAAGCAACTTAATGTGTTTGGGAAAGATTACATTCTGCTGAAATATTTGTGCTAGTATAGGGACATGGATACCTGCCATCTGGGGCTGGTGAAAGCTGGTAAAGACTTCTCCCAGAGATAAAAATGACTGCTTTCTGAGAAGGAAGCACCCCATACTGCCGTAGCTGTCAAGAAACCAGTATGTGTTACCAATGTTTTCTCCATGACTTTCCCCAATAAAAGTCTCTGGAAGAAGAGTAGTTGGAAACTACTTGAATTATTAAGACTATTGTGTCACATCCTCTGTACTCTGAGCCTTGGACTGGAACCGTAAGGACAATTCGACAGCGCTGGTGGGCACGTTCCTTGTGGCATCTCAGAGGCCACTTCTCTTGGTTTCACAAGTAGAGCTGTTGCGTGGTGATGTTAAAGTATAGCAGATACAAATATAAGACAGAAAGCCAGTCCTCAGTCCTCATAGTTAGACTTCAGTCAGTCACAGTGGCTAATCTTTCCTTATTGAAAAAAACCTCCACGGGACTTGTTAACAAATTAACTACTCTTCAGTAATTAGTTTGGCTTCCTTATGCACCAAACTTTTTAAAAAGTATAATGGAGCCTATACGGTAGCACTGGCAATGGATAGTGCTAGCAAGCTTTTGTTGCGGTTGGTATCAGCACTGTCACCTAATTGTCACAGTAGATAGCTGAACAGAGTCTTTCATTTCAGCATAGTACAGATAAGAGGGCAATGAACTTACATGCACAGTTAGTGCTTTGAAAGTAAGGTCAGCTGAAACTGGCTCCAGACAAATCCTGATATTGTAAGGTTAGATTGCAGCAGAGGGTCTTATGCAGTTACTGTTTAACATTTAGTCTGCTGAACATATACCAACAAGTGCATCAATAAGATAATTGCTTGTTTGCTGTTCAGCTCTTAGAACATTCCTGCAAACCCGGAATACCCCCACTGCAGCCAATTACGTTGCGTTGGATTTAAATCAGTAACTACGTGCAGAATCTCAACAATGCAATCCTAACTCATCATATTCTGGATTGCTGTGATAGGTGCAGGGACACAGTACAAGAACGCTTTGGTTGAACAGCCCATCTGCTTCTAATAAAGAATATATTAACGATAATTAAATACAGTAGAATCAAGAGGGAGAACACAACTCATCTTCATATCATACTAGAAGAACATTACTATATACTTAGCATTAGTGTGCAATAATCATATTCACAAACTGACAATTCCAATCAGCGCTGTAGAACTGTACAATTAAAGCATCAGTGTAATTAAGAGCAAAGCTTTCTGATAGCCCACATTACAAACAAATGGCTATAAATTTGAATAATGTGCTCATCATGAAATTGGCCGTTAATCAGATCATAATCAGCATTATAGTCAATCATAAAAGAAATGGATTGTCTGGCTTAAGAACAAAACACTACCCTTCAGCTCCTCTGCGGTGCAGGTTACATGTGTGTGTGCATATTGTATCTTGGCGTCCTTGTTTCATGAGCCTCTGATTTCCTCTCTCTACAATTTTGTGAGTTTTGTGTGCAGTTGAGGTAATACATGTCAGAACTGGGTAAATGGAAGTGAGAAAGTCATCGCTCAATCATTCTAAACTCATCAAAATGAAGAAAATGTAAAGAAGTACAAATGAAGGCTATTGACATTGCTTATTTCTTTCCCTTCAGGAAAGCTGTTTTCAACTGTGCAGATTTCCATTAGCGTAAACAGAGTTAATGGTGACATCAATTTCAAGCTTACTCTTAACAGAATATTTTCACAAATGGCTTGAGAGACTTAACTGTCACAGATGACTTCTAAAACTATATTACTCCTACAAGGAAAGTGAACATGCTTGCCTACTTGTCCCTTGGCATTATCTTCAGCAGTTTTGTGGTGAGATGTATTAGTTTCTTGGTCTGACTGGAAGCTGCTCTTCCCAGCAAAATGTTTTCATTTGGATAAATCAGCTGAGCTGGTTCACCCCAGAATCACCACAGCGCAAACAAAACAGCAGGGCAGGGAGGCAAGATGGGACCAGGGATTTAGAGCAGCTTAAGCAAACCTCGAAACTCCTTTTGAAGGTGGTCATTTTCATGATTTCTGACTTGCACCAAAGCCTCAGAAATCAGCCAGAGTGGTTTAATGGAATGCAGTAGGCTTTGAATGGAAAAAACCACCAGGTATTTTCTCTGAGAGCTTTCAGTTACTGGTATAAAAGAAGATTGTAAGGCTTGCAACTCCAAATGCTATTTTATTACAAATAAATAATACCAATATAATAATTGTAATGATGGATTTTGACTGCTTGCTTGTAACTAACAACCTAAAGACTAATTAACAATCTGGAAACTAATTCTCGTAGCTTCAAAGTGTGAGTTAGTGCTTCAGGGTATTTATCTATTAATAGCATTGTTGTTTTTATACCTGTGATAATAAAAATAAATACATGAGATTAGTTTTGTAGAACAAAGATATGTCTCTATTAGACCCACTTGGTACAGCTGTAAAAGATTTTTTTAGTCACGTAAGTCTTTCTTCCAAGGCTGAAAACGAAGCAAAATTTTTCAAGCTGAATATAGTTGGAGAATAATTGCTTTTAGTTTAATGTAATTTCATTAAATAATTAGACAATCTGAGAGAAAATGTGACGGGTTTGGTACTTGTGAAGCAAAGGGTAATGTTTTCAAGCACAGAAGTGATAAGACTACTGGCTGGCATGGAACAATAATTAATAGGTTAAGGTGATTATTATGTTAGAGCGAGGCCCTAGAAATCTCATTCCCTGGAAAAATCATGCAGCTATTGGAATTCAGTCCCGAGCACCTGAATAGCAAAGACATTAATCAAGAAACTCAACACAGATTTGCCAGGGCATATTATGCTTGACCAAGCCGATTGCCTTCTTTAATGACATGACTGGTTCTATGCATGAGAGGAGAGTTGTGAATGCAATATATCTTGACTTTTATATATTTTTATGACGTTTTGGACACCATCTCCCATAGCATTTTTTTTCTAAGCTGAGGAAGTATGGGATGGATGATGGGATTGTTAGAAGAAAATTGGCTGGACCAACAAGTTTGAAGGGCAGTAATCCATGGTCTGAGATCTGGCTGGTGGTCAGTAATGACCATAAGACCTGGTCTTGATGTTGGAACTGATACTGTTCAATGACCTTCAACAGCGTTATGAATGATGACACAAAGTGTAGCCTCAGCAAGTCTGGAATGGGAGAGCAGCTGACTGAGAATGGCAACGCCTCAGTTTGGAGAGACTTGAATAAATCTGATGATTGTGCCTACAGAAATCTTGTAAGCTTCACCATGGAAAAGTGGAAAGTGCTGTTTCATGGGCAGAATTACTGTGTGCAGACTGGGAAGTGACTGGCTGAGAGATCTGCAGAAAAGGGCTGGGATGTTACAGGTGATGTCAGGCTGTACAAGCCAACAGCATACTCCCACTGGGAATAAATTGCGCAAACAGTGTACTGGGCTGAATTTTGAGGAGTTGGCCACCAGCCAAAACTTACCATCCTCTTTACTTGTCATTGGCAAGGCCACTCAGGAAAAGTTAACCCCATTCAGGCCCCTGAAACTCAAAACATACATAAAGAAATGGGAGAGGATTCAACTGCTGGGCTACCAAGATGCTCTGATGCCTGGTGAACATCTCCAAAGAGAAGCTGAAGGATCTGGATTTGTTAGTCTGGTGGAAAGGAGACTAAGGGACAATCTAACATCTGCTTACAACTATTTCAAGGGCAAATATGAAGATGACGGGGCCAGGTTCTTCTTGGTAGGACAGATAATGTAGCAAGGGCAATGGCCACATATGTATCTCAGACATTACGAAAAACATTTTCACTGGCAGGAAGATGCAGTACTGGAACAAGTTTACCAGACAAGTTATAAGATCTCCATCTCTTGAGGTATTTGAGGTTTGGCTAGACCAAGCTTTGGCCTACCTGATCAAATGCTGGCTGTAGTTCTGCTTGGAGCAGGATGCTGTGCTAGCTGATCTTCAGAGTTCCTGCCCACCAGCATAATTCTGTGCTTCTCGGCTTTGAAGGCTGACGTGTCCGTTTCAGACTTAAAGGAGTTTTGTGCTGCAAAATTTTGCCTGTTTCTTATACAGTCAAGTGAGCAAATAAAACACACCACTTCCATGGTATTTCCTTTGTTGATGAGGCTAAGCTTGTGCCTGCTGTCATCAGTATCCTGTCACCCCCAAACCCTCTTCCAATAGTGTCATTTTTGATTACTGTCTTCTTTTGGGACTCGTGTCAGTCAGACTGTTGCAAATGGATATGAAACTTGAGTGGTTTCATCTGGTCATTTATTCACTTCTAGTTGATGCTTCTACAGAGGATAACTGTAGAGATTTGAGAACTCAGTGGATATAAAATCAAAATTAACGTGTCAAAATTAGTGACTCCAGGGCTGCATAGATTTTATGATCATGCTTTCTATTACATAGGATTGCAAAGTTATCATGAGGTTAGAATTCAGGATTTTTGCTTTTTAAAGTCTTGTGATAAAGACTAACTACTTGGAAGGTGATAATATTTTAGGAAAGTTGGTGAAAATAATTTCCATGTGCAAGCAATATTTATTTCTTCTTAACTTCTGATAGTCAATACATATATAAAACTCTTGTTTGAAAGAGAGGAGATAACCCCCACCTGTGCTCCTACTCTACTGCATATTTTGTTCTAAATCATTAATTTTTTGTAGACTGTATGTGATATATGTCAAACATACTGTATGTGAAGTTTAACAGACAATCATTGTAAGTGACAGGAATCTACACTATGACAAGACAAGGATGTAACTCATGGGAAAAGAGAGAAGTATATTCTCATGATCTCTTCCACAAACTTCTTTTTTTTTTTAAAAAAAGTATTTAATATAACTGTGTGAAACAGTGAACTTTTTTTCCTTCCTAGTTGTGTAATTTCAAGGCAATAAAAAGAAGCATAATAATAACATATGGAACATGGACTTACAAAAAGAAACAGTTGGCAAAATTGTGCTTCAGATTGCTGTCAGAATATCAGCCTTTCGGCAAGCTTGGAGTAGAACAGATGGGAAAAGTCAAAACTGGTAATCTTTTTCCACGCTTAACACAGGAGAGAAAGTTAACAGTCTAATTCATCCTTAGCATAAGATAATTGCCTCTTCATTTTTTCTTTTAACAGTATTTGTGGCCAGGGTCTTTTTGTTCTCTCTATTTCTATCTAGGGCCAGAGAATCACTGTAGGTTGTACATACGTGCTGAGGCTTATGCACTAGACTATGAAGACTGAGGTAGGACATGAGGTCTCTCACACTGTGGATGAAATATGATGAATGGGAATGGGATGAATGGCTGTGCCTTGCTCCAGCACCTGTTTCCACAGGGTGCCTAACTTTGCCAGGCTTCATTTTAACCATTTGGATAATTCCTTTGATTTCAGAAGCCTTTTTTCTTACGACTGTTCCACATTTACACGTATGCTTTCTGGTTTGAGCCTTTTCACCATGGTGGCTCCTATGATGTTTTCAGGCTCACATGAGGAGAAAGTATTTTCAGGAGAAAGAGAGATAAAGGGAAATACGGTGATATCTTTTTTTTTTTTCTCTTATTTTCGCAAAAAGTGTCGTTGAATTGTCTAATTAGCTGATAATTTGTCTGAGTCAGAGATCATTAATTTTAATTTTTATACCTGTATGAGAGTACATAGAATGCCATATCAGAGGTGGAAGGTAACTGATAAAAACTTATTGGTGTTCTTTCTGGCACTGTTCTGTTTCTTTCTGTGATAACTCTGAGGACAGTTAGATCTGACACAGCTTCTAATCACTTCCCATTGGAAGCCCGTATGAAGCAGCACTAGCTCTATACGCTGTGTAGCTTTAACCATCAAAACATCTAATTTGAACTAGTAAATAATAGGACAGTTCAGTGCATAACATCTTCTGCACTCCCACTGCTTATATTCTTTTCTCAAACCTTTGTGGAATCAGCAGGCATGCTGTGGTTGCTATGAATATTGTGGTGCAACCTGGAAAAATAAGGCGCGTATCCTCTTCCTTCTCTACCTTGCTCTGTTGCTGTGTCACATAGCTTTTAAAATTTTCCTGTCAGAGTGATGCTCTATGGCCAATTATGAGGTACTTCCTAGGAAAAAGGATCAGTAGGACTAGCCCAAAAGTGCTTTATTTAGCTCAATACATCTTTCAGAGCAATTTCTATTAAACAGGTTGAATTTCAGAAATGCCATTTAACAGGTAAATATCAAAGGATTATATAAGAACTCTGTGATTTTGCAAACATGAATAGTTGTAATGTCATCCCAAAGAAATAAGGCCATGTGGCAATGTGTAAATTGAAGAAGGAAACTCAGAAGCTGATAGCTTTGTGAAACAACATGCTTTTAGGGAGAGTTCACACTTTACCTGAGCTTGACCTTGAAAACAAAGTGATTCAAACTGTTCCAGCATTTCTAAAAGACATAAAAGGAAAGCACTGATCAGTAAGAGCCAAAATATGCTTCAATAATTAAGTTTCTAATGCTATGTTTATTTAATATTTTACATTATGCTTGGTTCTTTTGGGAACATTTTACTTAGTTTACTGTTCCTTTACTCTGTAGACTATTTTTTTTGTAGTTTATTTAACCAAGAAGCTCTTGAAAGTACATGAGCAATGACTTGCTAAACAGACACAGAAAAAAAATTCTCAAAATATTTCAGTGCCTAAAGTGTTGTTGCTGAAATGGATGTAGGAACAAATGGAATTCTCTGATTTTATACATCAAAGTCAGACTTGAGGTGTGGAAAAATATCTAAATACTCTCCGTGACTACTTAAATGATACGAATTGTTTTTCCTGTTTTTCCTTTGGAGTTTGAAGATAAAAATACCTTTAATTCATGCTGGAAGCAACTATAATAGCAACTGTGCACAAACTGTGCACAAACATGCATTTTTACCTTCATATGACATTTCAAATTCTTGCATTTTAACTCAGTTTCTTGTAGAACAAACTGAAATGAACACATCTCAAAGGAAATGAAATATTAACAGAAAAAATAGATCTGTGCCAGATGATAACATATGCCACAGAACAGGTAAGTTAATGATTGACAAAAGAGTCATTTATTTAACACACTGAATCATATACAGTGTATGATTGTTAAAAAGGAAATGTTCTAGTTTCAGGCAGTACTGACAGGTGACCTTAGTACTATTAATTTAAAAAATTAAATTAGATAGATCTGTAACCAGAGTCCATTAGTGACTTAAGTCTCCAGAAGTTAATATTGAATGAAAAACACTAAGAAGCGTTGCCTTTTTTTTTCCCCATAGTTTTTGAGATTTGATACAAGTTATTGGCGTGTTTATTGTTTTGGTGATCAGTCAGGCAATATTTGGAAAAAACAGGGAGAAACCAGGATCTATTTTTGGATATGCTGGAGGCTTACTTGTTCTTAAAGATAAGAAATGAATTTTCTTTTCATAAAATGAGCTAATACAAAGTCTTGAAGACCATTGCAAAGCTATTAAACACTCACAAAATTTACCTGGTCCTAGGTTGCTCTTATAAAATGGGGTTAGTTCCAGTCTTAATGAGGATCACCCACCTGGATGGATCCATTTCAGGTGTTGTTATGGCATAATAACTTGCTAAAGAGCAGGCTTGAATTCTTTAGGTAATTTCTGTCATGTATATATTTTATTTTGCTCTGCAGTAATTGAAAACATTAGTTTTTCAGTGCCAATTTTAGCTCAGTAAAGATCCTTCTTGAATGTCCACTTTGTGTCTTAATTGTATTTGCTGTTGTGTGGCCACAGCGCTTGTAATAGGAACTGCTGAAAATATTGCATTCTATAGTAATATAGCACAAATGAGTATACTGATTACTTCTTAAGAAAAGATAACTGCTTTTGCAATATCCAGCCTCAACTGTTTGCTCCCTTCAGTATCACCTGCAGTATCATCTATTTGCCTTCACCAGGAAGGGCTCTTTTGTGTGCAAATCCAATTTTGCACTGTCATTTACTCCAAGCATTTGTTTACTCATTTACTGTGAAAATTTCTTTAATTGTGGCTGGGTTTAAGATCATGGCAGCCATACATGTAGCCTAAAATGCAAACATTCTTGTCAGGTCAACAGAACTCAAGTCTGTCCATGTAATTAGGAGGTGGGCAAACCTGCATATTTGTATTTCTGTGATGCCTTCTATGGGGGCTGCATCAAGGGTGACAACGGGCAATGTGTAGATGGACTGCAGCTCCTCATTATACTGAAGACAGAGCAAATCATGATCAGGCCAACTAGTTTTGACTCTTTCAGCTTTAGTTTAGTGCATAAATCAACTTTTTCTCTTCAGAAAAGCTGAAAAAAGGTCAGTTTTTTTATCTTCTCCTTACTGGAGGGACTTAGTGGGACTATTAGCTATTTTTGGGGGTAAAGGATCTGAGAACAAGCTCCTAACATTTTTATTACAATGTTTACAAAAAGCCAGGTGTGATTAGGAAAGGTTTTAACTCCTCTCATTTAATAAGTTTGGTGATTGGAATATTATAACTTCTGATCTTTGAATTTTCTTTCAAAAGACATTTTCCTCCATTGGATTTCTCTTAGATGACTGAAGAATTACTAGAGGCATTTCATGGGAAATGATTATTCTCTACCTTACGGTGAAATGAGAAAGGCTTTATGTCTTTTTAACATCCTTGGCTGAGGAGCAAAACAATTTATGCAATACAAGACCCTTAGCAGAATTCTGTCACCTGAAGTTATCCTTACAGATCAACAGTAGCCTTCATAGATCTATAGTTCAAATAATAAACTTAATGTGTCGATTTGGGTCTTTGATTGACGCTTAATACCTGTGTGAAATGTTTGTTCTTTGAAACGTTATCTGCATTTTACGACTTGGAGGAAAAGCATGTAATAGAGGGATATGCTCTAAACCTACAGACGTGATTGCCTAAAAGTAATTTTTGCCTTGCTTATTTTGTTGGTACCAAAAATAAAAGGAGTGGTCTTGAAGCCATCTCCATGCTATGGCTTTTAAGCATGCTGTTAAAGCAGCACATGATCTTTTCATTATGGTATGATATTTCCTTATTTACTATACAATATATATCTTATTCCATCAAATTCCTGCAAATGCATTAAGAAACAAATCTTTTAGTTAATGACTGAGAATGAGGTCGCTGTCAGACACTGACGAGGTGTCATTGCTGGTACTGATTAAAAAAAGTGCTCCATGCTTGCTAGCATTGATTTTTACAGGTAAAGTTGGCTTTTAGGCCTTCCGTGTCCCTGTGGCAGACTGGCAGACTCTGGGGGAGTGAAGTACTACCCATGTTAGAGAAAAATTAAGTTAGGGACTGCTTCAGCAAGAAGAAAGGGAAGAGGCTCAATGGACATAAAGTTGTAGCATGGAAAATTCTAATTAGATATGAGGAAAAAAAATGTCACATTGAGCTTGAGCTCGTTCAAACTCTGGAGCAGATTGGTTTTGTATACATCCAGAAATCACCTGGACACCTTGGCAACATGGTCAAACTGCAAAATTGGGTCATGCTATAATCCTGCATCGTCAGCGGAGGCTAGACATCAGAATTGGGAGCTTTCTGTCTCATTCTGTTGTCAAGCAGTTCAGAGTAGCTGCTTGATTTTTATCTGTTTGAGACACAAGACCTGATGGGAGAAGGCGATGAGAGCAAGAAGCTTAGTGAGACTGAACGGGGAGCCTGTAATGAGTGCAAGCGAGAGAATCAATTAGTTGCCAGGGTGGGATCAGAGACGGGAACAGTTTGGGGAAAAGAGACACAGCGACACGCTCTTCCGGTCCCCACAGCGTGGAGCGCTGAGAAAGGTGTTGGGACTAGGGATGAATAATATGTGATCAAGTAATTAAAAATCTATCTTAACATCTATTCAAAAGGGAGGTGAAGTAAATTTTTTAGAGGAATCTAATTCCGGAAATTTTAGTTGTTTGCTCAATGATGGAGCTTTATTTTTCTTTTAACATGCTTTGTGTGTGTGTCTCATTTGAAGTATTCTTCAGTATACAGAAAGGTCATTTTAAAATGTTTTTAATTTGAATTACAGCGGACCTGAGTTGAGGGTCTGGTTTCAGTTGAAGAGGGGTAAAAAATAGTAAACAGATCTAATTTAAATATACATTTTAGTGGAATTGCTTTCCTGGTAAAGATTATTTCACACATTACCATTCCCCTGAACTTTTAAAAATAACATAAACAGACAAACCACACAGTAAGGGAAATTTGCCCTTAAAAATAAGCAAAAAATCTTTCCTCAGCAGGCTTGCAAAAATGGTATTTAAAAACCTCACTTCTTCTCCACTGTTTTAAAGGCTAAAACACCGGGCACAGATCTGTTTCTGATCATTTATGAGCTAATTACTGCACTTTGTACTGAAATAGCTCTCTGGGAATAAAAATTCTGGTTGCAGCTGTGAAAAGAGAAATACAGAATATTAATGAAGCAAAGATTTTTGTTATCTTGAGTATTTTTATTCAATTTTTTGTATTCTATCCTTTTCCAGTATAAATGGCAAGAGAAATATAGAAAAACAACTGCCGTTTGATTTTTTTATAAACTTGCATAACAGAGAGCAGAAAGATATATACTTTATATTATTGCATGTTAAATACAACTTCACCACCTTAGTATCACTGGAATAAGAGGAAGATACAAGTGGGGAACAGCAAAAGAGGACAAAAGCTCTGCAAATCTGAGACCAGCTTTTCATAAGGGATATTTTGTCCTTTTTAAGATTGCAAGACATAATGCAAATTAAGATAATTATTTGAGAAGATATGCAAAGTATGAAATGATTTTTTTTCTCCCCCCTGCAAAGTATTTATTGGGTCAACACTGCTACCTAAAATATCTGGACATTTGTATTTTTTTTTGGTATGCGTGCCTGAGCAGAGACAATGTCCCTGTGGCGTTAGGCTTCCAGTGCTAGACTTCAGCCTCGGCAACCATCCATGCGCAAAGTAACCATCTACCTCCAACTGGAGATGCTGCTGCTGCTGCTGAGACACCTTGATTAAAACTGGTGGAACATGGCTAAGTTACCTTGCAGGAAGAAGCAGACCACTGAAATCAAATATTTCCACTGAACCTTATTCCTGTAGTATTATATAGAAGAAGTTCTTCCTCTCAGCACCACGACTCATCTCTGTGGCATTTGATTTAGAGCGGATTTATGACTTGGTAGATTAACACATGTAGAGTCTGACCGGCCACTTCTCCCAGGTGCTCCTCACACCCAGCCAGGAGCAGCTGGGAGCAGGTTGTCCTGCCAGAACAGGTTCTGCTGCTGGCAAAGCGTTTTCCTGGGACCTCCTCAGATCGGCGCAGGAGCAGGCTCTGCGCTGGCTGATCTTGGCATGCCACATCCCGGCTGTGGCAGTAGTTTGAGCACGGCGCTGCAGACAACCCCCTAGTTCCTAAAATATTTTTCTCTTTAAAGTGGAATGAAATTGCCACTAGACTGCTTTTTACTTCTGTCACTTGTCTTAAAAGAAAGCTTTCTGAAAATGTACTTTTTGAAGGATAAAAAAGAAAAAGAACATTATTTCAAATTTGTGACTCACAGTGTTATTGGTGTGAGTCTTAAACTGTCAATAAACTCAGGCTGACAAAAGCGGTTCCCCATTTGTTGATAATAGAGGGAGCTGTAAAATATTTCTTGAGGTATAAAAAGTATTTGAAAGGCCATTATTTTTTCTTGGCAATGTTTTCTTAAAAAGAAAAGGAAGAAATATTTTTAGTGGCATTAACTATTACACTTTTGCTTGGGAATCTTAGCTTTTTCTCTAGGAAGAGGCTTCCATGAGGTTCGGTGTTTTGCCTGCTTAAATCCCTATCATTTCTCTGTATCCCTTTGGGCTTTTGATGCGGACAGAAATGAGTCGGGCTGAGCTAGCTTTATGCAATGGAATACAACAGAATAGCACAACGAGCCCAGGATAAGTGTTCTCAGCAGCTGGACCACATGCTTGCAGAAAGCTTCCCCATTGTGCAGCGACAGAGCGTTACACATCAAAAGTTACAGAATAGAGGCCTTGTCGACGCATGCGGTTATTAGAAAAATCATAAACAGTTTAACCACAGCACTCTGATTAAACATGAATTAAGGAAAATGGTTTAAAAACTGCTTTGGTATGCCGTTTTTCCGGAGTAAAGCACTTTTTGCATGCATTTAACTTTACTATGAATACTCCCTTTGATTCCAGTGGGACTGCTCTCAGAAATAAATTAAACACTTGTTAAAGTTTTCAAGATTAGCCCTTTCCCAGTGGAATTATTTTGAGTATGTATTGGCTCAATAAGAATGGGAGTAGGTCTAATTTATCTAAGAAGTGTTTCTCAGATAAGGTGATACATAGAAGTGTACTTTTAAACATAGAGTTCCAAGACTCTAAACGTCAGTCTAAATTTGGGGTAGGTGTGATCCCACTGTGCTTCAAAGACTCCACAGGTCTGTTGTCCTGAATGTGAGATCCAGGTTCTAAATGATTTAAGATATAGTGATGATCAGGCTGTAATTCCATTATTTGTGATATGAGAGCTTTGGAAGCAATGCTATTTTAAGGAAGACCTGTCTCTCTTCATCATATCATTGTGCGTATATGCACGGGTGTCTATATATAGCTATGTATAAATATATATATATGCATGGATTAATTCAATTTTTTGACTTGGAGAACAGCTCTACAAACAGCTGTACTGGCACAACATAGGAGATGTGCTATGGTGGGAAGTCCATGAGCTCAAAATGCAGCTACAGCTTCTCCATTATAGAATTACTGCTTCAGTCTTACCATGCCTAGCTAAAAATGAATGTGATTTCAAGGGTTTTTATGGAAATACACTAAAAGGATATTAGAAAGAAAAGAAACCAGTAGAAGTAAAAAAGTTCCTTCATGCTCTGCAGTTGGCCTTTACAAAGCAACAAAAAAAGCAAAAGTGCATGGCAGTAATTAAAAATATATAGTATCATCTTTCTCTTTGAAGTATTGTCATCAGAGTCAGTGAAAGCCTGTTACAGGGATCAGTGACAATTTGTGACTTTTGAAGAACAAAGAATACCTTTAAATATTCCGTAGCTGCTGATAAAAATCTGGTAAGGGGATACTTGGAAATTAGCACCTGTTCTCTTTCCCTGCAGAGAGAAAGGCAGAATTTCTGTACCTAGCTGCTGTCAGCTTGATTGATATAACTGTGGAGAGGGAGTTCATGCTTAGTTTGCTTAGCAGTTGTTGTTTATTAAGAATGGATAATGGTACCCCATGACAGATCTAGCTCTATTGTGGTAGCTGCAGTCCTTCCCAAAAAGCTGACATTTACACAATAATAAATAACGATAAACAATGAACAACTATTGTATGGCAGGAACCTAAAGAACATTTGTTGTTTGCTTCTTCTGTGGCGTCTCTCGCTGCTTTTGTGCTTGTGACTTTCCCAGGTACAGCATTTTGCACTTGCTTCAAAGAAACTGTTTCGAGACAGCATCTGCTTAAAAGCCATTGTGCTGCTAACTTAAGAAATTGCATCCTCAAAATATTATTAAGCTGTTGTTCACAGTAGTTGACTTATCCTTGGTTCTCTCTTTTGCTTGCTGTTAGGAACTGCTTGGAATCACAAGAGAAAATGCTTGGCAAAACCCGACAGCCTCAGTAGATTTCTGAATGGTGATTTTTTTCTTTTGTTAACCTAAACTTAAAAATTGCAAGCTGCAGTGTAAAATTAACCAAATACTAAAATATATTTTAATGTAAAGAATACCCATTAAAATAAAGGAAAGCAAATAGCAAACATCTATTAATGACTGCATGTGTAATAAATCTAGCACGGAGGAATGAATGATCATGCTCTTGCACACATACTTGTTTGCATTATAAATTAATGTGGAAGCCTTTCATTGGTGAAATGGGAGAGCCAGTTGTTTCCAATCACATGCACAAGTGAAAGCAGGGGTGTAACTAATTATGCAGTCGCTTGTGTCTCAGATGGAAAAAGGATTAACTCTCTACGTGCTGCCTTTTTCCTCTCCAAATGCGGAATGGGGTCAACTAACGTTTTAAGTCTTCAGATACTCAATAAAAGACTCTTAAACTAGAAATGTGAAAGAAAAGACCTGTGGGATGTTACTTTTCTTTATGTGGTTATACAATGAATGGATTTCTTTGTTGTAAATTGAAACTATCCACTGATGTAAATACAAAAAGTATCATTTTAGAATGCTTTGTAAGTATCAAAATGTTTATGTATATTTGTGTAATCATAAACTTGATCTTAGGAATGTTGTACTTTTAGATTGTTGTATATGGTTTCCTTAGTAATGTATAAACATTACAAATGAAAATCTGAGCTCTCCTTTCTTCTTGCAGCCTGACTTCAGTTTTGGAATGAGTAAAAATCATCATTTCACTGTGTGGGGTTTTTTCCCATATTTAGTAAGGTTTTATTTAATATGCAGTTCTAATATGTATTTGCTTCACTATGTCTTCATTTCTTTATATCTTATAGTAATATATATATATCAGGAATACATAAGGAAATTATTCTGTACAGATCATTAAATATAATGTGAAGATTTTCTCTGAAATTATTTTATTTAAATCAGACCATTTCTGTTTGTTTGTTTGAGTGGTCGTGACTAGCAAAAGCACACTAGCAAAAGCTCTGTGCTGCGTGCTTGTTCGTATTTAAATGAATAGGAATCTCCTTTTGAGTCGTACGTTATATTTGCCAATATGTAATATTTTGTTAGAGAAACTTGTAAGAAAACCAAAGGCCAGGTAACACAGGTTACACTGGTTACTCCCATTTAGCATCTCGCTGAGTCTGAGAAAGTAGGCATGACCTGAAAGTGAATTTGAATGTGCTTTCTCATGTAAGTGTTATAGTCACTGGGCTACAGGGATCAACAGTGTACCTCCTCAAGTCTCTCCTGTGTGGTACTCTTCCATTTTGCACACAATACTTTAATGTTCATTAAAGCAGACAGTGTGAGATCTGAGTAACATTTTAGCCTGTGGGCTGCAGTCCCTGGTCTGGAAAATGTTTAATAATTTATGCAAACGGAACAGCCTCAAAAGGAAATACTGAGGAAGCCCATTGAAGAGGCTTTGCAGCTTCCAGTTCCAGAGTTAACAGACGTCTTTGTATGGAGGTTTTGTATGGCAGCTGTAAGCACTTCTTGCTCCTGAAAATCAGGTCTCTAGAGCTGTAAGATTTCCAGAAATTAACACAAAATTACTGACGCTTTCTAGTCTTGATCTAAGAGGAGGAAAGAGATTATGCTGCTTATGCTTATGCACTTAGCCTCAGTCAGGTAACTGTGCTCTCTGTTTTTTTGTGACAGTGAGTGAAAGAAGAGTAAGAGATAGTTCTCTGTAGGGTGATTTGGGATGTGAATCTAAAGCAGATGCTCTGATATTTCTCTTTGGAACTGTCTTTCTTTATTAAACTGGTTCTTGAGAGTCTGTGCCTCCATTTTGGCAGTATGACAGCCCCTACTATTGTAGTAACCAGCCTCTCCAAAGCACAACTGTACCATGGGAAGGAGTCATGTATTTAGGTCCCTAAGAACTGAGCAGAATATATGTCCAGTGGGCACATATAGAAGTATGTATATGATGCTTCTAGGCATTTGAAAGGTCTCTCTTATTAAACTGTTTTTTTTCCTAGCCCTAAAGAAATCTTTAGTTTATGTGTGCGTGAAAGAAAAAAAAAAAAGACAGAGAAAAAGAGAGAGAGAGATCACCTTCCTACTTTCCTGAGTCAGTGCCTGTACTAAAAATGCACATGGGCTATTTACTGATAAATTTGACTTCTCAGTTACAGTAAAACCTTTCTGCTGCTTTTATTTCAATAGTTTTTGTTGAGCCAGCTTTTGTGACTGAACTTTTCAGAGAAATCATGAACATAAGACTGAAAAAGAGCAGAAGGAACATGGGAGAGGTTGGAAGTATTTCTCACAGTGAAGGTTATTTCTCTGAAGTTACTTTTGTAGTATTTCCTGAAAGGCTTTCCTTTTTAACTGCTTCTCTGCTACAATAAACTATAATAAACTCCTGCTATTATAGATACCAAAACATATTTGGGGGAGTACAGGAAGGCAGGGATTGTATGATTAGCATCACTTTCCATATTCATTCCCTCTGAGAGAATCCAGTAGTTCTCAAATGGGAATTGCGTTGGCTTTGCTGAAGTATGTTTCCCAACAGCAAGAATTGGAAAACACTGCTATCTTGTGGCCGAAGGGCGAGCAACAACTGGAAAAGACGGTTTACTTCCTCGTTTGCCTATTAGGTCTGGCTTTGTATCAATAAAAATATGTTGCATAAAAACTGGAGTCTTGAAAAAACAGCTACTTTGTGAGACTTCATAACCGGAGGACTGAAGAACTTCCCCAGATAAACTCCGTTTCTCTCTGGCTATGACTTTATGTTACACTCCTAAATTCAAAATATCACCGCCAGGTTTTTAGTCCTGGCGTTTGCACACCTGTCTGGTTAAATGGTAGAATCCAAAAATTTAGGTGTTAATTTTGGTTATCAGTTAACACTTCACAATCTCCTATCAAGGAAAACTGTGCTTCCAATTTCTGTCTATTCTTTCCAATGTCAGCTGTGAATTCTATTTCCAGGATATGATCCTGTCTTAATTATGGCTATTGGATTTCGCTTCGTAACATCTGTCTTCTGTGACTGATAATCTGTTCTCTGTCTGAATCCCAGTGAAGCCTTCAATCCATTAAATTACTTTCTTAGTTCATTAATATCTTAAACTTGGGAGAAAACTAATGACTTTGGGGACAGAGATATCTTAAAATGAGATGTTCTAACTTACTAGTATCTTTACTACAACATAATGTTCTTTTTTTGTTTGGGAATACTCTCACTATAATGTTGGAGTTCCTAATGTTTAAATGTAAATCTTAATTATTTTTTTTCTTCCCATACATCTGACATCCTTTTTTTTCTAGATATATTGATAAATTTCTTGACCCAAAGAAGACAACTTCTGATTCAGTCCGTATACTGATCACACTAATCCACAAAAAGTGACATCAACGCAACGCGAATTCAAGTCATCAAGGCTTTCAAATGGTAGAGCTCATATAAAACTTTAGCGCTTTAAAACTAAGCTTAAAATATTTTTCTCAGACTGTTGATAATATCAAGCCAAAAAAGAAACAAGAAATGTATTGCCAGAAAGGAAGTAGTGTGCCGGGGAGTAAGGAGTGCCTGCTTTGCATTCAACCCTTCAGCATGAGCCCATCTGAAAAGTGATGACTTGACAGAATTGGTGTTGGCCTGGTTAACCGCATGTGATTCCTAGTGCTGTATAGTTGAAAGATCACTGTGATCCCTAAATACAGAAGGAAGGAATAACTAATAGAAGAAACAGGAAAACATGTAACGTTGTGATAAGAGACAGGATAGGAGTTTTGGCAACTGAATTTTGCTTGTAAATGGGTCAGGAGTGGCTTGGAAAGCTCTGACTCAAGGTTGAAGAGCCCTTTCTGTTCATGTACATTTCTTTGCTTTTATTCCTTCCAGCTCCACATTTTGTCATCACAAGATGAATGTTGAGTCATCTCAGAATTTGACACCTGGGAAAACGATGGACAGAATTCCCTCTCAAAAAGCCAAAATTCCTTGCTTTTTTTTTAGCTGCAGCATTTTTCATGTGTGCTGGAGAGCACCCTAGGTCAGTAGGAATAGCTGTGCGCACATTCTGTGCTCTAGTACTGCACAGCAGAGCACTTTGTTTGGATAAAGTCTGTGTGCTTATCTGAAAGGCATCCAACTGCTTTGCTTCCTTCCTCATTCCTCAGTATCTAAAATATATCAACGCTTACCTTGCAATCTTAATTTCTTTGATATAAAGATACAGGCTGCCCAGAGAGGTGGCAGAGTCTGCGTCTCTGGAGACATTCAAAACCCTCCTGGACGCGTTCTTGTGCAACCTGCTCTAGGTGACCCTGCTCTGGTGGGGGGGTTGGACTAGATGATCTCCAGAGGTCCCTTCCAACCCTTACCATTCTGTGATTCTGTGATATCCCTTAATTCTTAACATCCCTTCAAAGCATTGGTCATTCTGCATGCTGGGTATGGTGATGTAGATGGATCAACAGCGGGGGTTTAGCTAGTACTGTTCAGCAAAATGAGTTAATGACAGGTTTTGGCCCAGGTTAGTGCATTATGGTCTATGCAATAGATACTAAAGTCCTTTCTTGATAGAAGCATAGGCAATTCTTTTTCACAAATTATTCTTGTACTTTATTTAAATGGAATGCATATGAAATAGTGTTTAATGAAGGTTGACTTCCCCCTTTGAAGTAGTCTAACAGATTCTCTTGGTCTGTTTAACCTTTGTAACAAATTAAAATATATGACTAATGTACTAATTTTTTGTCTCTGGACTCATTAGTTAGAATGCTTTTATTTCAGGCCCTGCAAAAATCATTCTCTTCCTTCTGGAGCTTAGTTGCCTGAATGTACTGCATTTCAGATTAAATCTTCTCGAAACTTGCCTCTGTCCAAAGAAGCAAACCCAAAGTACAAAGGTTACTGGTACAATACTTTGTAAGAATTTAAAAGATCTCTAGGTAACGTTTACTGTATGTGTATTGTTTCTATGGTAGCAGTCCTTCAGCTGCTGCATTGCCGTTTTCCAGACCAGATATATATAAACCAGATGGCAAGTGGGTTGACATTTCAGTTTGAGTCATGCCAATTGAAATCGACAACCTCATGTTAAGTATGCTAATCCTTAATTGGAAAGTATATCCCATTTGGACTGCTGAATTTACTGATCTTTCATTGAAGAAGTCTCCCTGCAAATCTCTGTTGAAATCTACTAGGATGAAATAGACTATACGAGAGGGCAAATACCATCTTCTCTTGAAAAAGATTAATTGTGAGGAACTGATGTGATACTAAAGATCAGACAGTGGTTGATTTTTTTTTGTTTTGTTAGGGTTTTTTTCTTGTATTTTTTTAAATTTATTTACTTGTTTATTTTTTTTTTTTAAGGAAGAATGTCTTTTTGGACTTGGGGACAGTGTTTAATGAGGCCATAGGAGTGCTGGATGAACTTCAAAACCCTGAAAGTTTGGCTTATGTTAACACCTTGGGTTTTTGAAACTGGGCTCAAAGCCATACATCCAGAAGGCCAAGGGATCCTATAGGGGCTGCTCCTGCTGCTCAGAGAACTGGTCATTTCTAATGGTTCCATTACACCAGTTAGATTTTCAGGAAATGGGACAGAAAGCAAGCAGCAGTGATACCAAAGCAAAAAAAAAGTGCTCTTGATCAGCTCACCTGGTGATTTGAAGGGCAGGCTGCATCCTGTCTTCACATGGGAAATGTGATACTTGTTTAGGTTGAAGACACCGTTTCCTATGGTTGTATAGCTGGTTGACAAAAAAAAAAAAAAGTGTTTTTTCCTCCTCCTTTCTTTTTCTATGAAAACTCTCAAAGGACTATCAAAACTATCAAAATCAGATACATTGACTCAAATGTTTGGGGGAGGATTGAATCGGACATTTTAATGACATTTCTTTTCTGCATTTTGAATGATAAAACAAGAAACTGAAGCAAAAGTTGAGGTTTCTTTTTAAGGACTAACCTTAAATGATCAGGTCATCTCCTGCAGTTTTATCTTCTTAAGTTCTTGTCCTTTGCTCATCACATTTAGCATCCTCTCCAAATGAGAGGCAGGGGAAGACGAGGGAATGCTTTCAAAGCACTTGACTTTTACCATCTGAAATGAAATATTTATTTTGAAAGTTCAACCAATTTAATAATTTGTAATGACGTAATTTTATTTGGTTGAAAAGATACTTTCTGTAATGTCCCTAAAATGAAATCCATTACATTATTTCTTTTATATATTTCTTCTTTTTTTTTTTTTAAGAAAAAAAAAGGAGGAGAAAAAAGGAATTCCCTAACACATCCCTAGTAAATTAACTCTCAGGTTTCTTAGCCATTAAGTTTCAGGTGTTCATGTTTTACCTTGGAAGATCTGACATTTGAGGGAATCCAGCACTAAAGATTGAGTAAAAGCAATGAATTTCATAAGGTACATAATAAAATCCAAGAGTTTAAATCTCTGAATCTGTGGGGGAGGAGAGGAACGCTGGAAACAGTATGAGCCATGGTCTGGCCAAAGATTGACTATAAGTCTTTATTGAGGGAGTTTTGCGTTATTCTAGGAGTTTTGCATAATCAGCACTCAGGATTCCACAGATCTCTGCTAACGCAGCTACAGAGGGAGGCTGGCAGCAACTGACATGGTTTAGGCATAAAAAGCCCTTTGTTAAAATGCTGTGGCAAAACTTGACTTGTTACTTGTGCAGACACAGCAAAGGGTTTAAAAGGTCTACAATTCCCCACTAACATCTCCTGCTGTACAGTGTGTTTTTCTGATTTTTGTGATGCTGTGATTATTGCATGTCTGGCAAATTTTTCTCATCCATTCTTTGGCTGTACCCGTGTTGGCTCTGCATAGCTTGTTTCTCTTCTCTGTGGCTAGAATAAGCCATATGGATTAAAGCGTGTGGTTTGGCAGACAGAACCTATGTCTGTGCTGCTAGTGTTTTGCCAATGCAATATGTCTACAAAGTAGTCCTGGTGCTGGATAAAAAGCCGGTGTAACACCCTTATTTCAGATTGTGCAATGAAGATATGCTTCAAGTTTTCTCTGGTTCCTGTAACTGCTGCATGGGAGCAGGGAGTCAGAGAAGTCATGGTGTCACACAGGGACCGTTTGAATTCCCACTCTTCGGGCAGTCCAACAGTTGTTTGGTCTATAGATAAAGAAAGAGGAGTGTCAGATTCTGCTTGCCATTTCTCCTACGGAGCCTGCATCTGTAGGTAGCCCTGAAGCCTGTGTCTAGAGCATGTAAGCATCTCAGCCTGCCATAGTCTGGCTAACAGACATGAATCTCTGAGTGAGGACAGGAACAGCTGATAGATAGTCTGATGGGAAACAGCAAAGATGCAAATCAAAAGACATACATATTTTTTATTAGGCAAATGAAGCTTATGCCTCCGTGACTACATTTCTTGAGTTCAATCTCATCATTTAACAATCCACCAAAGAGAATTAAATTACATGTGTGCTATGCATCACTTACAGATGAGCAGAATGAGTCCTTCTTTACAAAAGTATTTACCATTGTGAGTGCAGCTGCAGAATTGGGCACATTTTCAGCTTTCAGATGAGAAGAAACATGGCTAGAAAAATAAATGAAACCTGGCTGAAGCCCCTTTGCAGAAAAACTCTTCAGTAAGTCGGGTTATTTCATATTTTGCTGTACTTTGTCAGACATTTACTGGCGAAATTAAGAATTCTTTAATAACAGAGACATTCAGTATCCAATTCCAGCCTATTTTAAATGTTTTGAGTACAATCTCATTCTACAGGTGCTATGTGAACAAAAATAATAGATAAGCAGTACGCAGTATTATTAAAGTGCCTGAAAAAGGCAAGCTCTTTTACTTAATCTTATTCCATTACATGGAATGATGTTCTTTATATATTATAATGCATACAGATTCATAGACCAGTCAACGTTTAAGCTTTCAGAGGATTTCTATTTTTGATGAATCAGTATTACATGCTAAACTAGTTCTGAATACAAATTGCTCTATTCACTTACAAGTGTAGTAGCTACATCACTGTGCAGCTTGTGGAAGTGTTAGGGATCCAAGGGAATCATGGTGTTCAAAATCTCATTTCTTATTTTGAATTTCAGCCCCACTTATAGCCCCATTTGTCATCCTGTAATTGCTATTTGGGTTATAGCCCGGTAAATTCTAAGACATATTTAGTGGGTTAGCTTTTCTATTTTCTATGCAGATGCATAATTTTGGCTGCCTAGAATAAGTAAGTTTTGCTATAGACGGGTGACTTTTATGGAGTCAAGAAGGGGAGTCTGAAGTAATCAGTTGCACCTACTAGCAAAAACATAAAAGTCTTGGACTTAAGCAGCACATGTAAAATTAGTTAAAAACTACTGTATATATATGATTTGATTTACCCATTTTGTTCAGTGAGATTATTTTTTTTTTAGAATCTCCAGAAAACACATTTTTTTATATAACCTAAGGTAAAATTTTGAAATAAAAGCACACATCTTAATTCAGACGTGCAAGTGCATAAAAACCTTAGTATATGGAAGCTGCAGCTAGAGCATGACAAGTGATGTCAGGGGAGGTGATGCCAGATTTGTATAAAGAAAAGAACAGCCAAAACTACAAAAGATAACAAGAACAAAAGTCCAGTGATCACTCGGAACTTCTTAAAAACTTTGGACTTAAAGGAACTGATTCTTCATGGCCCACTGAAGAGCCCAAGACTCTGAGGACACAGACTGGTGAGATTCTGTTTGCAAGATGATGCACCACTGCTCAGTTTTCCCTATCTGTACATGCACTCAGCAAAGCTCATCTGTCAGAAGACAGGTTATATTTGTCTTGCTTGCTGAATATTCAGTTGTCCGGTATCATGATGTAGGACCTTGCAATAGCCAGAAGTCTGTTCCATCTTTAGCTTAAAGTAAGTATATTAAAAGATATCAAACACAGGCATCTGAACTTCAGTGGTGAAATATCTTACACTAAAGACAGATTGCATCTGTTGAGTGGAAAATTTTAAAACAAAAGTTTTGAAAACAAATCCTTTCTCTGCTCTGCGCCAAACTCCACATTCTGGTAGAGTGTATTTCTTTATCCTTTTGGTCTGACTTTGTAGCTCAACAACTTTCTCTGACTTCCTTGGTTGCAGCAAACTATATACACCCCTGTCTGGGGCCCTGGGAAAGTTTCCTTCTTTCTGTCTTCTCTTGACTCTGGGTTTGCTCTGCTTACAAGCAAGTCCCCTGTTGCACCCAAACTGCTAGTCTTGCCATCAGTCTTTTTTCTGTCTGCCAGCAGGGGAGTTTCTCTCACCTTAACATGCTTAGTTGCTTGTGCCTCTCTAGAGGGTCTACCTGACCCGGGATGAAATAAAAAGAGTAGCTTCTTCCGTGCTGTCCTGTTGTGCCACTTTTAAAACATAAAATTTGAACTGCAAATAAACAAAGGCAGCGGTTTTTGCACCCCTCAAAATTTGCTGCCAGACACAAAGATTTGATCTGAGAAACAACTGGTATCACATTCAGACAGATTTCAGTATAAATTCTTTCCTTGCAGTGTACTTGTTTCATTATAAATGCAAATACCTTTGTAACCTTTGAACAATTGTAACCTCTGAAAAAAGATCATTTTGGAGTCATATCACGCAACAACAGCACCTGGATTTAAATCACTCAGCCGTTTGTTACTTGCCATTGATTAAAGCCGTTTTGTGACGCCACTGAGGGGAGCTATGGCACTCCAGAGGTGTTCCATGACTGGAGAGAGAAAGCAAGGTGGTACTTAGAGAGAAAGACTCAGGTTAGCTTGTTTCAGAATGCTGACACGGCCCATGTTTGTCCCTGTTATCCCACATTTCAGAAACTGGCACGCTTTTGAAGAAATGTTTGAGTGTGTGCCTGGTCTTAGCATTTCTCTGCCCTCCCTGACTGTCCCTGTCACCCCCCCCCAGGATTCCTCCACCCTGCCCAGGGCCCAGGACTCCATTTCAGCTCCCCCCGGGGCCATCAGTCCCTGCCTTGGTGAGGCTGCAGCAGGGCCGGGCTCCAGCTCCCCACAGCCGGGGCCTGGCCATGGGCTCCACTGAGCCAGGACCACCTGTGGGCCCCTGTCCCAGCTGGGCCCCGGCCCAGCCGTCACCACGGACTTGCCTGATGGCCTGGTCATGTTCTCCTGCCTGCCCGGCTCCCTCACGGTGCGGTGGGATGGGCCCTGAGGAAGGAGCACCCGAGCTCCCAGCTCCTGCATTGCGAGGAGCCACCAGCCACTGCTGCTCCCTCGCCTTCTTGAGGGTATGTCTGGGGTTTTCTTCAGGTTTTAATTTAAGCCATGTTGGTTTAGGTCTAGGAACTGACTGGTGCAGCCTTTAGGCATGCATGAACTGTTTCAGTTTTTAAATGCTCGTGATTCAGCTGTCGGCTAAACGCGCCTCGGACGTGTTTGTTTCCCTTTCTCAGCCCCCTGAGGAGCAGTGCCGGCTCATCCAGGATGCCCCGCAGTGCCAGGCCCCTCTCGGAACCACCGAGGCCGTGCAGTAAGTGCCCTCGGAGTGTGCCTGGGGCCAGGGGCAGGATCCCTCCCAAACGCGGTGGCAGCAGTCTGAGAGGTCACCCCAGCAATATGGCAGGGCTGCCACCGGTGGGAGGGAGCCGTCCCGAGGGTCCCTGGGCTGGGTGATGCCGGGTGGCCACACAGGGCGGCCCGTGTCCTGTGCCTCTCTCAGCCTCACGGGGCTCGGGGAAGGGAAATGTGCCGTCTCCGGGGACCAATTAGCTCAGTAGCTGGTGGGACCCCAGCTTTACCCCACCTCAGAGCAGTGGTTTCTGAGTATCTTTTACTGTGGTGACTCCACTGGGCAAAGTCGTCCCAGTTGGTCACGTTCTTCTGTGCGACAGCCCTCTGTGCCATCGGTCCAGCCTGGGAGAGCGCAGGTCCATGACTGACTGATGTCGGAGGACAGCACACTCACAGAATGTTTTGTCTCTGTTTTCTATGCAGAAAAGTCCGCATGAATGAATGAGATATCCCTAATAAGAAGGGAAATAGTTTTTTTTTTTTTCTTTTTTTCTTTCTGGCATCTCCACATAAAATATTAAACCCAAAGTGCCATCCTAGATTTGCTACAAGAAAACGCTCTGTCGGCAGGCATATTTTGGATTGCTTTGTAGATTTTGCCTAAGTTATTTCACATGTTTAATGACTAGGCTTAACTTTTGTGATAGGAAGTGCACAAGTGTTATTTATGCCTAATGATAGCTTACTATATTATTCTGGTTTGTGTGTTCTTTTGTATGTGCACGTATGGACGTGTATAAAACACAACATTTTTAGGCATTCTGGAATAGACTTTATATCTTCAAACAACTAATTTAGAAGGGAGATTTTTAAACAACAGCAAACCCTACTATTTAGAATTATAATAGAAGTCCTTTCTACACACAGCCCAAATATTGGGACATACTTTGATACTTTGGGTATTTCTGTGTGGCAGCACATGAAACAATACTCCTACGAATATTTATGGTCTTGTCAAAAGCTGCAGTTTCATCAGCTAAAACTGAACAGCACTAAAGGCAATTAATTCTGGTGGTGGAAACATTTTGCACTGTAACTATAGCATTTTGCAAATGCTTCCTTAATACTTTCTTGGTTACTGCCATGTAGAGGTTGGATAGCTCCACCAGGAATGTACTGGAATTGAAATCCGTATGGAAGAAACATTACCTTGTATGGGAAAAAGAATTCTGATTAGAAAACAAAAAATAATCCATCAATTGTTTTGTTCCTAACCAGGAAGCTGGTTTCATACTAAGGGAATCCTCTGTGTGACAATTAGATTTAAAGAAATGTCTTAAGCCTCCTGCTGCTTCATTGTCATTCTTGGATTTGATTAAACTTATGCAAATAAAGGCACCATGGATTAATATACTAGATGCAAAACAATACAGTAATGTCAAAGTTCTTTTGTCACAGTGGAAAGGATGGAAATCAAAGAGAGCATGAAACAAAACATGAACTAGGGGAAAAAGTCATAATAGAAATCACAGAAAATATATGAGGTACCTAACTGAATATGAATATACCTAACTGGTATGAAAGCTTGTCACCAGGATTAAATGCTCACCATAGCAATTTTTTCTATGGTTGTTTATACTTTCAAGGTTATTTTCTTAGTCCATTGTTCAAGTTTGTATCAGTAAACATTATTTACATTCATATTCATTTACCTTTAACTTCTGGAGAAAGCTTCATTTAAATAACATCCCTACTACTGAAATTGTGTGGGTGTGTGCTCTTCACATAGAAGATACGGAAGAAGATGGCCCCTGATCTTTAAATGTTTTATTTCTATAAGCTTTCAGGGAGAATCTGAGAGAAAGGAAGAGGAAGGTGCAGACTAAAAAATTGACTTAGAATTGAGACTAAAATTCAGGGTAAAATATATTACAGTACATTTGACTTCATCATCGACTAAGATAATAAATCCAAGAAACTTCAGAGTAGAGCTTTCAAATTATGGGTGTCTTAAAGTCTGATATTGCAGTTTAAATTTCTTGCATTAATAAAGTGGACTGATGACAGAGACAAACATTGCTGCAATAGACTTGATATTTTGAATAAACCGTTTCCTTAAAAAAACCAAAACCCTGATTGTCCTCCAAAACTCGTACTGACATTAGAGTGAACAGTCTGGCTATACTTTATCATAATAAAGATTTAACTCTGCTGTTAGTGAAATGATGAAATATCCATGGAGGATTTATAGAGCACTTCCTCTTTGAACCCCTTCATTGTGTCTTTTCAGGCAAAGTTAAGGTTAAAGGGATTAGGTGAGAACCTGGAACAGGAGCAAGAGGGAGGACAGCAGGAAGATAGCAAGGGTCAGAAGTTTGATTTATAGACTGGAGGGGCAGAGAATAAATGCTAAGAGAAAACTACTTCAGGTTAACTGGATGGGCTACTGACATAAGAAATGCAGGGCCTCTATAAGGGGGCTTATAAGAAAGATGGGGACAAACGTTTTAGCAGGGCCTGTTGCACTAGGACAAGGAGTAATGGTTTTAAAAAAAAAGACCGTAGAGTTAGATGAGATATAAGGAAGACATTTTTTACTATGAGGGTGGTGAAACAGTGGCACAGGTTGCCCAGAGAGGTGATAGATGCCCCATCCCTGGAAACATTCAAGGTCAGGTTGGACGGGGCTCTGAGCAACCTGATCTAGTTGAAGATGTCCCTGCTCATTGCAGGGGAGTTGGACTAGGTGACCTTTAAAGGTCACCATTATATGATTCTATGATTCTATGATTCCACTGTATTTCAGGCCACGGTGTTGACTAGCAAATGGTTACATGACTGAGGTTGGTTGAGAGATGTCTAGTAATGCACTGCTTGGAGCAACTGCATTGGCTTGAGGGTGTTAGTGTTCATCTAATAATTTACCACCATGGACAAAATGGGAGTGTTATTTGCCTGGCTTTTGAGGTGTCTGTATTCAGTAAAACATCGTCTCTATTATTTGGACTATCCCTAGGATTGAACCTTTACCTAAAAGGAGATTTGGTACGTAGTGAAGCAGTTGAGCCCTGTATCAGTATAAAGCACTGGTTTGAGGTTTCTCTTACACTGTGTTTCCAGGGGGTTAAATAGGAAAAAGCATTCTCATTTTAAACTAATGGATAATATATATTTATAATTACCTATTTGATTGTGCTAGCATTATTAATCGTAGTAAATTCCATTCGAAGTAACAGCTATTCAACATGAACCTGAAGAGTGAGGGTTGCCCATTAGTATGGGAATGGCTTTTATTCTCCATCCAGATGCCTGGAGAAAGGCTACATGTCTTCTCTTTGACATGGTCTTGGTTTTGGAATGCTGCGTCCGGTCTGAGAAATATCTGGTGCTGTGAATGGGGTTGGGTAGACAACAGTCATTGTTTCTTCTATCAAAACGTATTCATTCAGAGCAGGATTCTCTGATGTCTTCAATGTCTCTCACAAAGAAGTGTTTTTCTTTTTATGCATTTCTAGTGAAAACTATCATCTGCAGTCTCTTAAACTTCCGAACAATTTCAAGTGATGACAGTAGCAAGTTTGATGCTTTTAATTAGATAGGCTAATGCAGGAAACCGGTAGGTTGGTTTGATGAGTCAGATGACCTCCACTGAGATTTTGGAATTTGAAATGGTTCTCCAGATCCCACAGAAGTTCCTTCTTCACTTGGCAACTGCCAAGACTCTGAAGATGTCCATGTAGAGTTCAGGAGTTGTAGTGGCCTTCCTCCTACATCCCAGTTAGTCTTGCCTTTCACAGCGCGAACCATTACTGGCCATTAGCCACCACTGTGTCTCGTTATGCCCTGGAGTTATAATAGCTCCCAGCTGTTAAGGACCCCTTTTCTTACCTGTACACATCTAAGCCATCTGGCTAGGCAAAGCTGAAAGATCAGGAGGTCAGCATGGAAGTTCAAATTACCCTTACTGAGTCTTTGGAGCTGCTCAGGTCCCAGCTGTCTGGGATCTCAGCCAGTGCAGAACCCCTCTGGGAATTTTCTGCCCAGTACAAAAGCCAAAGGAAGAAACATGCTGTGTCCTGATTGATCTCCTGATAATTCAAAAGGTAGATGGAAAAACCAAATTACTTGTACATATAAAATAAAAAAACACATTAGTTTCTAGATTAGTCATAGCACATGGGAGGTCTGACTCATGAACACTTAAGGCTTGGAGATGGTAATACTGTACTCAGTGTGCTTTCTATTTTATATATAAAACTTGTATTCATACAAAGGCATGGTTGAAAAATTACCCAGCTTGAAGTCCAAATTCACAGTTACACTTGAAAGCTCAGCTTGAACATTGGCAATTGTGTTATGCCTTGAAATGAAGTGTTAGAGATTACAGGGTAACACAAACTCTGCTATTTCCCTCCTCAGAATGTGACATTCTGGTAAACCTCTGCACTGCCCATCTAGGGTTTCTCAAAAGCCAGGGACAGACTAGGATGCTATGAGACTGCAAGACCAAGTGGCCATCATGTGCAATGAATGGGCCGTAATGCAGAGGGATATAAATTATCACCACCACCAGCTAGGTAGTGCTGTTAACCTGTGTGGACTAGTGGGACACCATTTGTGTGGCTTTGAGCTGAAAAAGACTGCCTCTCGGCCATGCCCCACTGCCACTACTGTATCACCTGTGTGACCTTTGCAGCTCTTACCATCCCCACACTGTGCTCCATTGTAGAGGATGGGTGTATGCAGGCTCTTCCCTGAAAAACTGCCATGGAAAAACTTCCTGGGTGAGGATGTGTGGAAAGAAATGAGGAGTCAGACACCAGTTTTCCTTCTCAAGGAAAGATTCTAACTTATTTCCTTTCGGTCTCTTCCTGAGTCGTCTTCATGTCGGTGTATTTATCTGAGGCTGTCTGTACTTTGCATCACGGTGCCGTCTAAAGACACCTAAGCTGTGTCAGAACTGAAGTCTGGAACGGGAAGAGGCTGACCCTGTTCTGAAGAGCTTTCCACGGGAGCCCGAGAGCACTTCTCTGCTGATGCATTTTACCATTTCCAAGACCCATGCTCATCCCTACATCTGGACATGGGAACTTGATACTTTGTAGTAACTGTTGCTGCTCGTCACTCCGTTGGCTCCAAATGATAGAGCACTAGAGCTTGAGACAACATGCCTTTTTATTGACAGTCTGTTCAAAGGAGAATTGCCTAGAAGGATGACAGTTGTGGCTAATACCCCACCTATGTTCTTAAATATACTCATAGTGTTTGTGAATTTACTAAAAAAAAAAAATCCACAATATTTGGCATCTCTTTAGCACCTTTCTTAGTATGAGATAGACTACCTTTTAGAAGTGCACGCCTCTTTTTGTTGACTTCAGAGCTAAGACTATTAGCTGTGAGTAAAAGTATCAAATTTAGCGCTAGATATGAAACCTGCCCTGAACTGAGACATGAAAAGCAGTGAAAGCGTGTAATATTTCTGGGATACAATATCACTTTTCATATCTTTTTCTTTTTTTTTAACACATAATTTCCTAGGGTTCATTCACTGGTAAGCCAAAGAGCGCAGAGAAGGGAGTGCTGCCCATCACTGATTGTTTTCTGGGTATGTAGATCGTCAAAGTGATATTGAGCTTCTAGAATAGGCAGGCAAATGACGGCTTGAATGTCCAGTAAGCCTAGTGGCTTTTGTTTTGTTTTGTTTTTTTATTTTCCTCCTGTGTTCTTCCTGTGTTCCTCCTCACTTCATGAGTAGAGACAGCAATTCTACAAAAATTTGCAAGCATGAATGCAAAAAAAGAAACTACACATGCAAGAGAACATGGACAATTTGTTCATCAGTCTTTACATTTGCCTGATCTCTTTCTTTATGCAAATTCACTACAACTTGAAGAATAACTACTTGTAAATTAGTTATTCAGGAAGGTAGGAGACAACCTGAGCTACATCTGAGGTCGCACTATGCCTAGGTAACTAAGCTTTTTAGTCTTTAAAAAAAAAATAAAATCCCTGGGTATTCATAATCACTTGAAGATAAACATTATTAGCATAATGCCTGGTGGGTTGGGTTGGTTTTTGCTCTTTTTTTTCTTTTTTTCCCCAAGTGTAGCCAGTACCCAATATTTCAATTTATTTAGTGATATGAAAAGTATTAAGGATCTGTATTATCTCCTTACTAAAATATTTGGGATAAAGAAGAGACTGAATCTGATGCTAAACTTAAGTTTAAATTATTTTTATCGCTAATTAATGGGTTTACTTTTTAACACTTGTAAAACTCAGTCTGTACTTGAAAAAATGAACACTTATTTTTGGTGAAAATACAACGCAATTTTTAAATAAATCCCCAAATCTGAATTTCTGCTTTAGTTGCTGAATAAAATCTTGATTCAAGTATGCAGCTCCATTATTAAGAGTTAATGAAACAGTAGATGGCGCTCAATAATTTGCAGGATTTTTGATAGCTTTTTAGAAACAGTAAAACTTGTTCTTTTCAAATTAAATTGAGGGGAAATTTAGTGGCAACAATACTATAATTTACATCAGTAATCTCCAGTAAAGTGGTCTGCTACACAAGCAGCATGCTGATTAAGGATTAGAGGCCCACTCAAACAGTGAATTTTTCCTTGTTTCACAGTGCAAATGCTGTTGGGTGATATACTTGTCAGGTTATTGCTAAATGTGCTCCATTATATTCTTGTTTGTTAATCTGTTCAAACATTTGATTACTTATTGTTCATTGGCCTTGTTATCAACAACCTTGATATTCTCAACTACTCAATTTGTATAAAGAGGTAGAACACTTTGGTTCACTACAGAATGGTATCTAATTTTAATTTACTGTGTTTTGATGTGGAAACTGGTTTATAAGATGTTATCTTTTTGATTTTTCATGTTAAAAATATGTTTCTGCTGGACATTGCATTATATGGGCTCTCTCTATATGAAATGTAAGGAGATGAAATCCATCCCCTGAGGTGTTTTCCAGAGGCAAAACAATTCTCACATGCAATCTACTGTAGTCTTGTGGAGAAAGTCCCTTTTGGTGACACGGAGGATTAGGTGCTACTCTGCTTTGTAGTTCTTAACGTAACTGTTAAAACTTCTGAGCCTAAAGTTGGGACTTAAGAGGGAAGATGGATGAAAGGTAAAAATTGTAGCCTGGACTTCAGAAGATCAAGTTCAGTTACTTTCTGCCCTGAAAAACTTCCTGTGTGTTCTTGGATAGCTCTTAAATCCTTGAAGAATGCAGTGCCAACAGCCAGGCATCTCAGCCCGTGCTGAGGTTATGTACGTTAATCCCTCTGTTTCTGAGTTCTCCATTTGTAAAATGGAAAGAGTTAATACTACTCTACTTGCAAGGATAAATCTAGTATTTGTTACTGCACTATCGGCTAGGAGGTGGAGTGCCTAAAATTGATATTCAAATCAATACACTTGGAAGAGTGGTGATGGAGGGAAGCTCTGTACTGTAGAGCACAATGATTGCACGTTTGTATGCATATTCTAATCAGTTGTCTTAAAAAAACCAAGCAGCATGGACAAGAGGAACAAAGAAGCTGAGTTTTTCTGTGCTGTAGGGGGGATTTTTTTGAGACTATACAAAGTCGTAGTTCACTAAAGTTTAGCGGGAACTATTCTGTTACTGTCCTTTGAAAATTCTCTGAACATATAAAGAACCAGCAAAAAGCTGGTAAATGGATTTTTTTTTAAAATGTTTTGCTATAAATTTCTGTTTTTCATGATGAATCCAAAGCTTATTTATTGTAGTCAGTGAAATGAAGTCTTGATGAGTTTTGTATTGGGATGCTGATGGCTACTTATATAATTGTGCATCCAGTCTAATGTATTACAAAAAGTTTTCTAGCTGTGGTAATTTCTATTTAAGATTGCCCCGTTTCCCTTTTGTTTTTATATTCCACCCAATCTTCAACTTCGTGATGCCATTTTAGATGGCTACCAAATTCAGAATGGTTTAACCTTATGTGTGGTTAGTGCCAGTTCTTCCTCCTCTGAGATACCGTGAATCAGTTTGTGTCCTGTAACGGTGTCGTTTTCTGGGTTATTTCTCATGTGAGGTGTTTGCTTTCCAGGATCCTGTTACTGTCCAAGATGTCTGTTTTCTTTCTTCAATCAATGCTTTCATTGCAAAAACATCTGGGCTGGCCCACTGGTTCAGCTTCCAGCTAGAAGCACTGGAAGCGTGACTGTCAGACCTGTCATAAACTGGAAATGCTCCTGTCTTTATGTTGACATTGGCACTGAAACTGCTGCACTGAAACAATAAAAACTGAACCCAAAGGAAACAGGAAGTAAAACAGAGTATTAGAGCAAAATGAGAAAAGCTCATTTCTAAGAAACAGAGAATTTATTATAAAATGTCTACAGTTGTGTTTTTTGTGGGGGGGAAGAAAGCCCTGTATGAAAAACTGTTCTCTCAGTGCAAAGCCTTGCCAACCTTGGCAGAGAACAGAATGTCAAAATCTGTGGTGAGTTTCTCTTCTCCAAAAGCCAAACCACTGTGCTACTAAACACTGAATGACCATGACAGGGTCTGTCATCTCCTGGACTGCTCTGTACCTCCTTTCTTACCTCTTGTTTATCTTGCCATTTTTGGACTAGGAAGCATCTTTCCTTTTTACACCTTTGTGATGTAAAACTCCTTCTGGGTAGTACTGGAAATAAAACAAACAAAAAACCAAAGTGGGAAATAAAAGAAGAAAAAATAGTTCTGTTGTTGTAGTGGCAGTATCAGTTGAGGAATGTTAACTGGTACTCCCTTGGTGCAACTCAATAAAATAAAACAAATAGTGTTCTGACAAATACACAGAAGCTAGTTTGAACAGTTTTCCTTGTAGCTCTTAGGGTATATTCTTTTGCAGAAAAAACAAGACAAGCATGGCTGAAATCTTTTCAAACCTATTCATAGGGGAATATTAATCTCCAGGAAGCACAATAAACACAGACTTTGATTTCCTTTTCCTTCTTTATATAGACAACCCAAGAAATGCTGCAGAAAATGAGGAAACCAGAAGCCAGACAGGAAACAATATACAGAATCTGAAGCACTGCAGGTCTTGTTAGCATTAGATAACCATATGGCTCTACAGAAACCGTAGAATAACAGCCATCCTAATTATAGATCAGTGATGAAAGCAAGCTTAACCTTAACCCCATTAAAACAGCAGCTGAGGAGATCTCATCACAATGGAAAAATGAGTGAAAAGGATGCCCTAAGAATGATATATAAAGAACCATGGTAACAATCTGTATATGGTTTTACAACAGCTGTGTTAACTTACCTTGCTTTTAACATGCTTTGTTGCAACTCTTGTCATAGTAACGAAGATCCTGGTTCCTTGCATTGGACAGCATTTTTCAAACAGTTGCAAACTTTGCTTGTGGCTGTTCATGACAATTCCCTTAATTCTGCTGATGTGTGCTTTTTTTTCCCCCTGAAATTATGACATTAGCTAGCTCACTAAAATGCCAGATATTCAAAGTTTAAGCTGTTCGTATGTTTATTGCTGAGGCAATTCCCTTCCTTCTAGGCTATTTCCTGGGGCTAGCCACCATTTCAGTGTCTGCAGTACCTGAACTCCGGGTGTCCTCTTGGCTGACAGAATTCTTCTACTCTAGCTGATCATTGTTTGACAGGGATGAAGATCTTTTGTTTCAGAGGAATTGGGGAAACTTACTGATGGAAACTATTATGTGCTTTCAGTGCCTTCCACTTCTTGACTTTGACTCTTCACCAATCCAGTTCTGCATTGATTTTATCTAAGGGAAAAGCCTCTGGCCCACAATGCAGACTAAAGTTGCACAAGAAGTTTCTGGCACATGTAGAAGTATTCCTAATCTTACCAGTAGGAGTCTTAAAATTTTAGCCAAGAAGTAATAACTCAAGTTAGGGATTTTATTTTTGTTCTTTTCATGACAATTCTGTTTATTTTATGGTAGAAATCTGGACAATGGATGAATTTATCTACTAGTGTAAACCTGCTGTATGGAGGTCCATATGGTTACTCCAGTTTATATTATAAAAAAAGGAAACCAACATGCCTTCAAAGAAAGTTGTCTGGTTCTGACTGTTTATAAATGTAACTTGTGCTTTGCTAATGTTTCTGTAATATCCCTCACATTTCTTTTTGTATTCTGTGTTATGAGTAAGCAGCAAAGATATCACCAGCTATCACATGCTCTTACAAAATTTGTTTATTTTCCTAAAAGACTTGATCCTTTGTGATTTCATTTTTGTCAACACGTAACAGACCATCCAGTAATGTTGTTGAAGTACAAATTGGAGGTGTCCTGATGAGATGGTGTTTGGATCTAGATCAGGTCCACAATAAATTGCTATTCATGTTGTAGTAGAGAATGAATCAGTACTTTGGATTTGACAGAATTAATTCCCTAAGCAGTTTTAGATTTTGACTGTAAAATACCTAGAAAAAAAAATCTGAAAAATCTTTTGTGTATACTATTTAGCATCAGTGGTCATGAAATTGAAAAGTAGATTCACTTGTTGTGAAGATAATAAAGAAAATAAGAGATTTCAAGCAATTCCAGTTCTCTAATCAAATCCTGTTGTGAAAGAGTTTCAAGTTTTGAAGTAAGATTCAAGTTTGATTAGCTAATGACTTTTTGAATTCGTTTGCTGGAATAGGAATAGGTCAGAGTATATGGGTGATGTCATAACAAATCTCTGATTTCAGAGAGGTACATTTTCCCTTGTAAGCTGAGTTATCATGTTTAGGTGACCTAATACCTAAAGTCATACTAAATGGGTGTTTCAGTACGTCAGGGAATTACTGGACTGTTTAGACCTCTGCCAGGAATACAGTGACTAGCCTTCAACTCTGGTGCAAGGGTTATCTCAAAGACATTTTCCAGCCTGTATTTGTGTGCCAAAATATAAAATAATGAAGCGGTTCCCAGGAACTAGGGAAATTACTGAAGGTAATATAGTACTAGATTGCTGCCTGCTGGAATCTAACAGAGGTGGGATCTTGCAAAGGGTTTTCCTCCAGGAATTTTCCATCCAATATACCTACCAATGGAAACATCACTTAGAAAACAAGAAAATAGCTTCTTCAGTACTCTCGTGCGCCTTGCAGTCATATAAAGGAAACTAACCAAAATTAAAGGGTTAATATTCTGTGATCAACATCACATGATGACACGATGCAATTCAGCAGAATCACACTTGACCTTTAAAGGATTCTGTAAACAGTGGCTGAAAAATGTTAGCGGATGTTCTGTAACAGAAAAAGCAAAGTTCATCAAAGGTTTGTACAAACAGTTTGGCCATAGAAAACAAGTGAGCAACTGCTCGGTTGTGGCGGCCATCTGAATCTGAATCTGTCTAGGTTTCAGAAGCTTTGGGTGACTCTCTGCAACAGTGGTAATGTTGAGTGAATTGCTGATTCTTTTTCTTTCTGTTTGGTCCTTTAATATTTTTTATAGTGAAATTAATATTGTGAGTCTGAATAAGATACAGTTATTGTGAAGACCCTGAGGGCACTAATGGGGCTGATGGCCCTACCACCCGCACATGGGACCTTTATCCACACCCACTGCCTAGGGACGCAGGGGCTCCATTTCAGCTTCATGTTTGGTGAGAGGGCCACTGAATTAGGCATCTCTTTTTAGGAGGACCTAACCTATTATACGAAATAAAATTAAGTTAAATGAAAATATCCATCTTCAAAACAATCTTCTTTTCTTAATGCTTGAGAATTTGTGAAGGTTTTTTACCATTCCAGCTTCATAGAATATCTCAAGTTGGAAGGGACCTAAAAGGATCATGGAGTCCAACTCCTTGCTCCTCACAGGACTACCTAAAACATAGAATACAGCTTCACTGTATGCTCAGCTATACTACTACAATTCAGATACTATATCTGTATCGGGTTCAGTTTCCAATGGTCTTTGCTCATTTGTGGGTGACCTGTGTTTCTGGTCAGAGGATCATGATTTTTCTTAAGTGAGCAATGAGGGTAGTTTGGAAGACATCATGAAGTGTTACCTGAATTTCATTGGAAGTTTTTCATTAAGTACTTCAACTCAGACAAAGTAAAAATGTCATCATCAGCTGCCTTTGCACTACTGGCAACATTTCCTCCGTGACAATCTTTCTTTCTTTATGTCAGAGGGTCTTTGAAACTTTCGTACAAAGTGTTTTGGAGTGCTCCGTAAATACTAATTACTCTTTGATTACCTTATTTCATTACCCATACCACTGGACAGATGAACCAAAGCTCAAGGCAAAAGTTAGGAGCAGAGTGCCCCACAACAGCTGCATACGAAGGATAAGGCTATGTGTTTCCAAAACAGTGAGAAATGAGCAGGCAGCAAGAAATAAGAAAGCTGTACTGGATTCCTCTAGGGTTGCATTATGTGTTGGCAACTTTTTTAAAAATCAGGAAAGGTTGGCCTGTGTCAGGTGTCCTCAACATGAGAACAGAATTTAAGAATTTAATGGCTTCTGCATTCTGACTACTACATGACACTTCCTTTGGAAATTTTCCTGTTGAAATAAAACTGGAAGTTATTTCAATATTGCCAGACGTATCCATGAGTTTTTATTCAACCTCTTAATAAAAGCAGAAGACAAAAAACCCAACCCTGTTGCCCCATTGCCATTTTTATCAATGTATGTGTCAGTACAAGGTGTTGACTCAATACAGCGTATCTTTCCAATTTGCTTCATGCATACTTGTCATGAAGAGACCCTTATCTAGAGCGCGAGGATGGGCGGAATGCTTTCTTTCACTGTCCAGCCTGATTCATTGAGTGAAGTTAGACACTGCTACAGTTTACCATCTTTATTAATCACACTAAGATTGGACTTCATGTGACTTTCCTTGAATTCATGAATGGTCATAAGGTTCTAAGCTATTTTAAAACAATTCATTACTGCTTTCTTCCTAAATACAGACTGTGAATTGAAATTTTGACATTTATAATAAAAATTGTTCAAAAAACAATTTAGAAATGTCACAATAAATCCTTAAAAGAAGTATGAAGGGACAAAACTGCTATTTCAAGGAATTGTTTATATGCCCCTGGTTATGTGCCAGGTATAGTTCTTCTCTCTGCAGCCCTTTTGTGTAGTATTATATTTTCCTATCCCAGTAAGGACTATTTCCTGAAGTATGTTCCACTGTACCTTGTGCTTTTTGGCTTATGGGTTTTGATTTGTCATTTAAAGTTTACTACATTCCGTTCATTATACTGCTAATATTATGAAACACATCATTATACTCATACTAAGTGTCACAGCTCTGCAAGATCAAATCTCACCAGTCTTGTGCCTGAAAATCAGTTTTGAGTGAAACCAACACGAAGAGTATTTCTCCTACCTCCCTGCCCTTCCCCAGACTGCCACAAAAGATGCTAATATGGTTCTGTTCTTTTTTCCATTCTTTCATCTGTGGAAGAAATTTCACGCTTGGTTTCTACATTTGCTTGCTGGATTCTTTTCTGTGGCATGCAGTTCAGGAAATGTCACTTCCATGCGTCTTTGGATTCCTGTCTGAAAAAAACCCAAACAAAACATCTTCTTAATCTTCAGCATTGCTGAATTTCACCTCTATACAGGATTTTCCTTAATTGATACATAAATATTTATGTATAATTTTGACGAATACTGAAGTGAACACTTAAACTTTTCATAGTATTGCTGTGAAGGGAAGTATTGCTATACCACTAGTTAATTTTCTGTTGAACACACTTGAAGGATTTATGACAATTATTGTGTTTTAATTATTTATATTTTGAATAGTGCCTTGAAAAAACCTAACTTTGTGTCCATTCTGTATTTGCATTCTCATTCC
Source organism: Chroicocephalus ridibundus (assembly GCF_963924245.1). Lineage (NCBI taxonomy): Eukaryota > Metazoa > Chordata > Aves > Charadriiformes > Laridae > Chroicocephalus > Chroicocephalus ridibundus. Next base: position 59,792,819 of record NC_086288.1, read on the forward strand.
AGAATATAGTCATGCTGCCAGTGAGTTATGAGAGTTGTTACTGAGGATAAATAGAACCATGTTAATAGCATGATATTGCCAGCACACTGTCTCTTGCTACATTAAAGAGAAGCTGGTACTCCTATGCTATATACTCTTACCTGTTAGAGTGAGGAGTGTGGATTCTTTTTCTATTCAATATGAATTTTATGAAGAATGGTATCTTTTATTTTTATACTTATATTGCAGTGGTTGCAGCTCATGTTTCCTGAATGAGCTTTAAATTATCTACTGGGATAAACATGACAGTACAGCATAGAGCAGCTGGATGCTGAGTGTGAGCCAGCCACCCAAAGTCCTACTCAACATGTCAAGTGTTTCTTAGAGCCCACGCTGAGCTCTATGCTTGTGCTGGCTCAGGCACATATATAAGACTATCAATCATGCACATATATCGAACTATTCATGATTCTGTCAGCAGAATTGATACCCAACCACTTGTGAAGGTGGAACATAGGCATTTCAACCTGTCAGCTTCCATCATCAAGAGACCATCTCAGATTTCAACCTCCATCCCAGGAAACCTTTATAGAGAGCTGGAGGTCTCATTCCTCTTCCCTGTAGTTAAACCTTATGAAGGAGCATGAACAGACCAAGTGCTGAGAGCTGTCCCTTTTGGGTCAGTTCTTCCACCTGCCTATGCAGGTGCATGGCTTTGCACTGTAAGCTGGTGGAATGAGTGCCAGTGTGGAAGGCATTGAACCTCCTATGTTGGCCATCAGATGGACAGAGAAACATTATTAGTCTCCACTTGTAACTGTTTCACAGTTGGTTAGCCCAGTCTATAGGCAGGATGCAAGTTCTGGAGCAAAAAGGCACGGTGTAAACCTCTCTGTGTATAGTATGTTAGGGTGGACCTTGTCTGACCCACAGCACAGGGCTTGGCCGTACATCTTTTACAGCATGGAGTCCTGACAAACAAGACTTTTCATATGTAGCAATTGGTTTAAGTTGCCCTTCTTGAGCTGTATGTAAACATCACTCTATGATGAGAACGCAAAGTATTTCAAATGTTATTTGTGGAAAATGTTGCAATTGAGTTTATTTCAGTATTTCTGACATTCTGGCAAGCAATACTGAACAGGTCCTTGTGCAGGCAAGTCTAGAGAAAACGTCTAACCAGAACAGACTCTCCTGCAAACAACTCTTGGAGTCATGATTACTTGCTGTGCTTCACCTTTCAGTAAACTGCATGAGTTCAAGGTGCTCAGCCCTACTCAGGGTTATGGCCAATAACTGAAGAATAGTCACCTGAAGATGCACGTCACTATATCCAACCCATAATTAATAACATTCGGATGACCTAACTCACTTCCTTTAATGAATGATTTAACATTCCAAGCACTTGCAACTATTTAGCATTTGAAATATGTTAATGTTAGGAACATTTAATGGGAGAAGAACATTTGAATAATTTACCATAAATATTTTTCAAACATTTTATTGTTGTTATCAAATCTGGTGTGGTCCGTTTGCTTCATCGTGTTGCCTAAAACTGCAGCTGCATACCACAAAAGAGGATTAAATCCAGAGTAGCACATTTCTGGATTTGCATATAATCTGTTTCACTTGCTGTCAAACACCATGCAGCTGATAGGTCTTTTGGGAAAGGTGTACAGTTTTCTTTTAAACTAAAATGCAGACTAAAACATTTGAAGTTATTTATTTAGTAATTTATGTTGGCACCCAGACACTGCAGTACTATATATCTGAAAGATAATCAGCAAAACTACTGATGAAATCTGTAGACCCTCCTGCATGTTAAATCTTATTTCCTATTTCCCACGAATGCAAAGGTAAATTAAAAGTTTTCAAATCAGAAATGGTTTTGCCCTTTAATATGATGCTCTGATGGACTACTGAAAGAAGCCTTGGCCTTGGTCACAAAAAATGCTTTGTCAAAAACTTGGAAAATTCAAGCCTAGTGTCACAGGGGTGACATGGTAGATCTAAATCCTAATGTAGGAGATAGAAAAGGAAGCGATCTCACACACAAAGGGAATTTTTTTAACAAATGAAAGGGGGAAATTCACACAAGGGGAAAATGGTTACACTCTTCAGACACACAAACTGGAAGATATGTCTATAGCTTTTGAAACCCTGAAGGTAATCTGATAGTTATGCAATGTAGCATTCAACCTGACTGCAAAATGTCAACAAGAGAAAGCTGAGGAATTAATTTTTTTTTTTATTATTCATTACAGTCATTCAGTTCATTCACTCAACATCTATATCTCCTTAAAGAAAGGAAAACAATGTCTATAGGTCCTTAAAGAAACAAAACCAATATAGAAATGAATTGATATTCTGGAAAAAGCTGAACCTCAGTATGTTTTGGTAAAAGAATACTGTGGAAATTTTCATGGAAAATTTATGGCAAGGACACACAGTCATTAAAGTATGCTAAATGTAAGGGTAAGGGTGGAAGCATGCTTTATCGTCAGTTTCTTTGCAAGAGTATTTCTGTTTTAAATGGTACCCATGTGCTTAAAATTGAGAATATACTAACAAATGATGACCTGTATAATGAAAATTAAGTATTTTAATGTGCTCTTTTAATTTTCTACCACTTCTGTCTTTCGCTAATGAACAGGTGTATGAGGGAGTGTTGGACAGAACACTCTTCTGGCTGCTGTTCTGCTGCAGGGTTTTTTTCCCCCCTTCTTAAATGTGTTATGATAGAGGAGCTACCACTGTTGCTGGTGGGCTTGGCCTTCGCCAGTGGGGTTTCTGTCTTGGAGCTGTCTGGCATTGGCTCTGTTGGACATGGGGGTAGCTTCTAGTAGCTTATCACAAAAGCCACCCCTGTAGCCTCCCTTCTACGAAAACTTTGCCATGCAAACCCGATCACCAGGCCATCAAATTCCATCCATTGATTGCATCCAGACCAACAATGTGCAGTGAATGAGAATATTTTTCTTGTTTCCTGGTATTTTTCAGAAAAGAATCCAACTTTGGTTGAAAGACCTAACCTATGGAAATTTGTTACAGTCAGTCAATAAGCTCTTCCAGGGTCTAGAATGGACTTTCAATTCCATTTTGAAGTCTATTGACTCCAGCTATTCATTATTGAAATATTTTGGTGTTTGGCAGATTAGAGAGTCCTCACATATTAATGTAGTCACCAGAATGCAGGGTCTGCCATGATAAAGACATTTTTACCTTAAGACTTTCCCTGATGGAGCAGGCCAGTGCTAATGTGTATTCAGACCTAGAACAATTCAGCAATTTTGGAAGAGGAAAAAGAGCAAAGAATCCTGAACTTTGTCTCCTGCTACTTGCTCCCATTCCAGATGGTGAAATGATAACAGAAAACCAAATAAGAATCTTACTTCTTTAAGGAGGGACTAGATTTTAATGACTTGACTGCCATAAAATGCAGGCTTGTTCCTCTTTACCTTTTTGACAGCAGCACTGCGATTTATGCATTTTTACTCATGGGTACATACTTAGGCCTATCATACATCACGAGTGTGCTGATCTTCCACACAAAATAAGCATACTTTTGCACAGGCAGAAATGCAAATAGAGTTGAATTTGAATATCAGAATCTATCAGGGAATTAGGACATTGTGGGCAGGAAAGAAAGGTGTGTCTCTTTAGGTGGGTCTACGAAGTGAGAGTTCTACTTTGGCAAAATATTAAAAAAAAAGAAAACAGAAACCAGAAAATTTTATCCTTCGTCTATAAGGATTTTCTTACAGCATTTCCTCTTCAATAGGTAAAACCAAATTAACGGTAATCAGTCAAATTTGGGTGCTCTGTCACAGTGTGATAACGATGCGAGGCCTGAAGGCAAGATTTAAAAGTTCCTTGGTCTCTTTTCAGACTTTGTCTTATGAATTAGTCAGAAGGGTTAATTTTCATTTTGAGCAATTTTCTTTATGTACTTTTTTGCTTTATCTCATATCCAGGTGTATCCTGGAGATTCTTACAAAAGAAAGAAAAAATCAATTAATAGTCTATGATCTGATAGCTGCTCTCTCGATATAAAACATTGCACAGAGGACAAGTAAACTAGATAGGAAACAGAAACTGTTTCTCTTTGTAATGTTTTAGGTGAAGTTGCAAATTGAATGAGAAGTCTAACTGCATGATTATATTCAGATGCTAAGCAAACAGACTTTAAGTCCCTTTGAATATTGTTTGGAAACTCCGTAAGTCCCAAGGCAAAGACGTATGGTAGATATTCTAGCAGTGTGATTTTGCTGGCAAGAAAAGCCTCATAAATACTAATGAAAGCCAGGAGTTATACTAATCATGAAGTTCCTGTACACAGTGAATCCGAGATCACGGGAGGTGCTTTCAGCTTCCTTTGCTGCGTGCAGAAGGTGTGTAATGAAACACACAGAAAAAATAACCCCTCTTTAATCACTGAATTGCAGCTGTACATATGAAAAGTGCCAAATGCTGTCACCATAGGAGAACTTCTTTGGTTTGCCTACTGGAGGATATAGCTCTAGCCATGTCAGCTACCTACTTTAAATGGCAAATATGCTTGGATCTGACCTCTTTGGGAAGGAATATCTGTTTCACTCTTGCACGTCTGAGACACTTGTGACATATCTAGAAACTATTCACAGACTATAGTTTTATTTTGGAATGGATATTTCTTCAAAATCTTAAATAATGTTAATGTGAAAAATAAGGGAAATCCATGCTTAAAGTTGTCATCTCACCCTTGTATTGTCACATTTTGTAGAAGAATTAGAAGGATTTGAGAAGAATGTCTGTGTGTGATACTAAGCAGATACTGCGAGATCTATCATGCAGAAATATTCCTGAAAGATAAAAATACTCCACAAGAAATTTTATTGGACGTTTGCAGTAGACTTGAGGCTCTTAGAAGACTCCATGTTTTAACTTATGACAGTGCACGAGGGGGTACTTTCTGAAGTACTTGAACGTCACATCAATCAAATATTTAGATGTGAGATTACTAGCAGATGCATCTGAAATGGAGGCTAGCCAATGGGTGATTTTCCCCTTTCTATTAATAACTGCTTTAAATAGTAATTCAAGATTAAAAAAAGAAATCATAGCTCAGCCTGCATCAACTACTTTTATTGCCATGCTACATATAAACATGCTGTGATCTGACCCCAGCATTTGCCCTGTGTACTGATTTAACCGCGTCCAAAATATCAGAGAAACATTTCCCCTGAATGTTTGTTTCATTTTCTTATGTGTGTGCGGATAAGAGCATCCCTTGAAAGATAAAGTGAGCTAAAAGCATTATCATCTAGAAGTACTTCAGATTTTCTGGCGTCATGGTAGTGTTTCTAGTTAAAAGAAACAGCAATTTTCAAATGTCATCTGCACTTTCTTAGGAAAAAAATTATTCTTTTCAAGTGGAGAATTTACATATTTGTTGTCTGGTTGAAAGAGAATTTTTTGGAAAGTTTGAGGTTTCATAAGTGAAAATGGTACTCCATCTACCATTATAATTTGTGCTAGTAAATGTTTCCCACTGTTGTTGTTCAGCCAGAAAGCTGCATTTCTTCATCCATCATGAGGGCAGAGTTGAGGTTAGGTCAAATGGTGCGTGCAAAGTGTTTCTCAGCTGTTGTTTAAGCAAGCTTTAGCTATTTCTGCAGCTGATTTAGAGTTCTTTGATCTGTCGCATTCACTATAAATATAGCGAAGATGTAACCATGATCAAGGCTGAAAGCAAAATATACTGACCTTAGTTACCTCTGTGCTAAAATAATGATGGGGGGCAGGAAAGAAAAGAAAGCAGGAACAATGAATTAAAAGTATAAAGAACCTGATTCTTCACTTATACCAGTTTTTTCCAGTGGATTCCACCTATATCAGTAAATTTACTTCTGATTTACAATGGTGTGTGAGAGAGCAAAAGCAAGCTTCATATAACTGCAGAGAAAACTAAAAGAAGATGTGATTAATGTTCTGCATTTCTCACGGACCACAAATAAGTTAGACTAAATACATTACAATAGATTGGACCAAGGAAATGTTTGGAGAAAAGGCTTCTTCAGGAAATCTAGGCTCTATAGAATAATTTGTGATCTTGTAAAAAACACTCCTGCATGAGCACTGAGTCTGTTTGTTGTGCGCTGCAGTGCTCATGGCCTTTTGCTGTCAGAGAACAGTCCAGCACTGTGGTAAAGTTTTAACAGGAAAATTTTACTTTCTTCCATTTCTCCATATAGTTTTTCACTCCCAAAGCTGATTACTATATTTCAGCCAAGAAGCAAATTTTTCTTTTGTTGGAAAAGCACTTTTTGTAACTTTGGGGTGTCTGGCAATAAATACTGTGGGAAGAGGTTGAATAAAAGACACAGTGGCCTTATGGAAAAAGGAAAAAAAAAACAACAAAAGCTTGAAAAGATCAGAAACATGTTTGAAAATGATCAGGCTCTATTATTATAGAAATCATAGAAATATGAAGTCAAGTATCTTCCAATGCAGTTGATTTTTTTATACCATATATGAGCTGTTCTGATCTTATGGGGAGGGGTAAGGGTTCACAACATGCTATTCAGTTCATTTAGTGCCATCCGGTCACTGGTGTGGTTCTTTTTGTTTACTTCCCTCTGTATCTCTTTCTAGATGAGGCACATTTCTCTTCCTTCAATGCTAACAGTTTTTTCTAAAACTGTTTTCCCTTCTTGTTCAAGACTTTCCCCTTTATATTCATGTGACCTCTAGACCAAGACTCCTGCAATAACCATATTTATGCCTTGCAGAAATCACTTTATAACACATGCCAAACTGAAACATCGAAATTATGAGCCAAGTACTTCAAAATGTAGAGAGTGAATTAATTTTTGATATTTTAAAAGTAAAAAATATTTTCTTGGTTGTTTTTTTGTGAGCTTGGAAAGTCATCTTTGCAAGCAGTTCTTTGTCAAGTAAGAGCATCAAAAATAAATAAAAATTGAGCTTAGATAATCTCATGAGCTCAGAACCTGGAGTGTTAAAAGGAAAACCACCTGAGCCTTTCTACAGGTAGTAAGCGGGCAATAATACATTAAATCAATCTTGAATTAGCCTTTTTCATTCCTATTAGATTCTATAAAGATTTAAATGATTTATATTTAAGATATTTTGCATATCAAAGCTAGTTAAAACGGTAGAAAAAAATACAAGAGGAAAATGTGTTTTCCAAATGCCAGCTTCTTCAATACAGAAGAGGCATAAACAGTTTCAGCAAAATAAAAGGCAAGTGCGGGTCCTCAGTATGCACCTTCAGAAAAAACATCAGAGATGCCCAGTAATTCTAATTTATTCACACTGGTTACACAGATTAAACAATAATATTTTAAATGGTAGGGGTTGGATTCATTGGCTTTTTTACATATTACAGTTAAGCATCTACTTAAAATTAGTCATGTAGGCTGCCTGTCTAGTCAGTCAATATGTGGGATTGTATATGATATCTATAATCCAAGTAATAATAACATTGTGTTAATCTGTCAAGCACCCACAAGATGTGCTTGAGCTATGATGGTAACTACCATTTTAATAAAATAAAATACAGTAAATGGAAAGTAGTGAAGAAAAGTTTGTGGTGTAGATATTTTCTAAAGAATTAGCTTTTCTCCATGTACAGGTTCAAAATATTTAAATAATAGAGAAGAGTTTGGAATGTGACATATATGCCTTGAGCAATGACCACAACACCTTTGTTACATGGTATGTGTAATAGGACAATTTTTGTCTTAGGCAGTTAATATTTCTTTCAGGCTCTGAATAAACAATATGTGTAAGAGCTTCTTGTAGATTCTTAAAGTTCTTGGAGCACATTGTGTTCTGCAGAGTTAGGAGTCACTGAAAAAAGAGGAAATGAGAGAAACTGAAATTTTGACCATGATAATTGTTGAATGTCCGTGGTTCTTGGAGGCACTCTTCATACTGTTGTAAACTTGGAGCCAAAGGGATTTGTGCAGTAAACCTGCCTCAATCTGGCATTACAGGGATGATAGAAACTCTCCCAGTAAACATCAAATTTAAGCTATCTCTGTGAGATAGCTTATCCTTTAGAAAGATGCTTAGTCCTGGGGAAAGGCTTTCAGTTGATAAAGAAATTGTTGCTTTCCTATCTAAGCCGTTCCTAAGGGCAAATACCACTGGGACTTCCAAAAAAGAAACACTTTATTTTGAATTTGCTTGGCTTCAACATACACTTCCAATACACCTTTTCCTACAAGATCAAGGCTGGTTGCTCTCAGAGTTCTCCTCCTGGTATATAGGCTTAGGAGTTCTTTGCAAAACTTTGCAAATTTGAGTGGAAATAAAAGGATTATGTTTATTTTCAGAAAGTGCTGATATTGGCTCTGTCTAGACTGTAAAGCGAGTACTCTCTGCACTTAGGCCATGTTCCAAATACAAATAGGAAAGGAAAGCTGGGTGCATAGCCAAAGAGAAACCTACAGTGTGCTTCAATGTGTCCCCCAGACTGGATCAATCAAAACTAAGGCTGCTGGGCACACTTTTAAAACATACCCTGTGGAATGGTTGCAATCAATAAATCCTAAGCCTTGTATTTAGTATTCACTGGGGAGGAACGGCTTAAAAACGCTAATTTGTTCCTTCATGGAATATTAGAGTTGCATGATGAAAAAAGCCACTGGGTTGTTTACTTCTGCAATCTATCAGCTCTGTTTCAGTCGAAATGCTGATGCTTTTGTTTTCATTATTGAAGTGTTCCAGCTCGTATATACTACGTACCTACCAAATCTAGCTTCTGAACAGAACTGATGTCTGCTTTTCATATTCAGTATCTGTTATGTTGTCTAGACTGTAGGCAGACTTACATCTTTAAAGCATCCGTAAACTCACCTATAAGTTCTCCAGCTATAGTCTCTTGAATCCTGATTTAGTTTTCTATGAAAGTTTCAAAATATGTTCAGAAATAGTACCAGTCCAGAAAAGGTACATACTCTTCAGCTATTCAGAAAATCAGACCATTACTTCAGTGCAAGAAAAAATAACAACTTAACTTTAAATACTGGGGGTTTTTTTTGTTTGCTTGGTTTTGATAATCTTGGAATATTTTTCTTATTCTGAGGCAATATGAATACTCTAAGCCTGAGCATCCAACACCTTATGTGACATAAAAGCTGAATTCTGGGCGGAGAACCAGGCAGCTCCTGGGGATGTTAGTGGTCTAAAACATTCACCTCTTTATCCATCAATGGCCAATTAACAGTTTATCCAAAAAAAATGCTGTTTTGGAAAGAAGGTACAGAAACAAGACTGGATTTAGTTGCAAGTAACTTTCAAGACAAACTTACAGCCTAAGTTGATTTTTTCTATATTCTTCTCTCCTGTTGGAAAAACAAGAAAAAAAAAGATTATCAGGTTCTCTTTGTCTTCTACTCCATGAATTTAATTTCTTTTTGATCTTGTGCTCTAAAAGCACAAGAATGATCAGAATGTTCATCTTGATAAATCCTATTGACAAATATTATTTACTTTCCATACCTGCACACTTTTCTAGGGGCAAATCAGTTGGATAGTAGATACTGGTAACTAGTGATTTCCCTGCAAGTGACTTATTAATTTTATCTGAGTAGATCGTAAGTGTAACATTTGCTAGTTGATGTAACAGCAGTAATACAATTTATAAATGAAATGCATTAATTTTGGGCAAAATGTAGCCATGGGCAACCACATAGTTGGTCGGAGTTCAGTAGTTAAAAAGAGGAAAACATTCTACTTGAATATGGCCAGGACACAGGGACTATTGCATTATATTTGTGAGCAGTGCTATTTGAAAATTAAATGCCTCTAAATATTCATGGCTTCAGTTTAATATTGCAGCAAAGGATGGCAGACAGTGGTTGATTTACCTAGCCAGAAATACTACAGACATTGCCAAGGTTAAAACAAATTTAGTTCTTTCTTATTCATTTACTAAGTGAAAAGTATGTGACTTTGATGCTAATGCAGTGCAATAAAAATGAAATCTGTGACAGTTTCCTACTGCCAAATGGACTACTCTGCAAACATTACGGAACCAACAATCAGGGTAAAAAATAAAATCAGTTTCTTAACTTTAAGAAAAATACATTGACCTTGTTGAGTCTTTGTAACAATTAAATGATGTATGAAATGCTTATGGTGCGCAGACAGAATATACACAATGCATCTCTCTGTTATTTGCAATAATGTTGTCCTCAAAAGTGGCTAGAAAACCTATCAAGCATGGAAATGCCAGCTAAAAGAAGGGGAGGACTATATGTATGAGGGAACTCATACATATGGGAAATACCATTCAACTCTTCTTTTTTATTTCCTACCCCCCAGACTACCCAGGTACCAAAAAAAGCCAATGTAGTAAGTTTTCAGGGTCATTAAAAGTTTTGCTAAAGTAAGAAGATGAGCAAGGACACCACTGTGCCTAAAATTTCCTGAAGTCCTTGTTAATGTAGTCATAGAAATCTCTCTTTTGAAATAAAATCTTGTCAAATTAAAATCTTTGTCTATAGTTTGTATAGGACTAGGAGCAATCAAACAAGGTGAGGTCAGGAGGAAATGGCTTGGGGATTTCAGGAAAGGTGAGTTTCAGGTAGAGAACTGTATTGGATGCATTGAAACATCAAGCTTATGGAATGAGGCAGAAATAGGTGGGAGTGACCTATTAGGTGTACATATGGCCCCACACAGAGATGGACTTGGAAAGCTGGACTGATCATCTGCAAAGATGATTAACAAACAAGGAGTCTGACAGCAACAGGAAAAAAAGTTGCATGCAGTGAGTATAGCAAATCAAAATGAGGGCCCTGATCCGGCGATATTATGTGCATGTTTAACTATACCCTTGGGACTTGTTGGATTTGTAGGAAGTACTCACATAAATAAGGTGAACCGTCTGCAGAGCTGAGGCAAAGGGCCAAAGCATCTGTCCTCAATCTTATAATACAGTTATGCAAAATAAATTACCTGAAAAATAATGGAACCTTTAATTCCAGTACTCTGAGCCTTTAATTCCTCAGTGTATTATATGTGGATTCATTACAGTGTATGCACTGAGTCTATTTAAACAGTTAATATAGCATGTAAAATAAACTTTTCTGATGTAGGAAATACATTCTCATCTAAGTGAAAACTGAACTCATTTTATTTCATAATCTGGTTTATGTCTTCCACATGACCCAAGTGATTAAGGCCAAGTGGAATATATATTTGGGTAATACTTGCTGTAATAGTCATGGTTTTAGTTCGTGTAAACCTGAAATGTTACTACTAATGAGGAAAAAGGATTTTGTTTTTAAACAGAAATTGTCCTTTTAAGTTAAGGTTGAAGAAACTGTAATAATTTTAGCACGATGATAATAACTGATCTTGATTTCTCTTGTTTGGTCTGTAGTGTTTCATACATAAAACATTGGGGATCGTATCTATGGCTGACAAAGATTATGTAGTTTATTATATCTTATTAGCATAAAGATAATATCTAGTATCAGGTGCAAATCTACTTGAGGGTCAAGACGAACAAAATTTAAGGGAGTTTATCGGTGAGAAATCCATTGGTTAACTTTTGATTAATTATTCAGGAAGGATTCAAAACATGCTTCCTGGAAAAAAGCAAAAATTGAATGCTAGACAGATATATTAAAGCATACTGTGGCTGACTGTTTCAATGAAACTGAGAACTATAGAAGTCAGAACAATGGTTAGAAAAATGACATTTCTTTTCCTGGAACAGCAGCTGTAAAAGGGGTTTGAGCTGCCTGGCTATCTTAAAGAGAACTAACCCCCAAAGTTCAGCAGAAAGAGTTTGAAAAATCAGCAGATAATTCCAGTGTGTGTGCTGTTCCATTGTTGTTGAATACAATGGGAAATTCTGGTTCAGAGAGAAAGTGGGGTATAATAGGCTAAGATCAATAGGATTTGTTTATAGTAAATCATCCTTTTAAAACAGATTTTGACAGTGTTGCTGAGAATGTAGTCTTCAATGTCCAAGTTTAAACCCCTTCAATAGTGTCAGAGATACAAGCGTGTGCATTTCACTTGTCTCTACTCCGCAGCATCTGGACCTCTGAGGCTTCCTTTTTATACTGGCTTCTTTATTTTTATTACTGTTTTAGTGTGTATTATGCTAGAGTTATTGCTGGTTTACTCCCTCACCTCATTGCTCAGCTCAGGCCTTTGCAATCCTTACAGTCTTTTAAAATTTTATTTCCATTTTCATCAGGTGCTGGCTCTTCTCCATACTCTGGCATTTTAGTTATTCAGGGATACACACTATAAGTGAGCTTAATAGTTTGGTGCCACAGCCTGATATTCAGAGCTTGCAAGGACATGAAATGTTTACATTCATTTTTAGCAAATGCTGATGGTTAATATCTGCTCTTCTGTTAAATGGTGAGAAAACTGATGCTTTACATTTCCCTTTTCTCCCAAATTCCAAAGGCTCTGCTTTATGTCCTGGGTTAACAGCCCTTCAAAATTTTAATTTAGAAATCATCTGGGCATTTGGACAGAAACCTGGTATAATTCATTCTGAACTGGCATGTCTCATGCAGTGGAATACCTGCCCTAGAAACATACTGCAAGACAGTCTATCTGGACCCACAAGTGAGAAGGTGGTATTGGTCAGCACAGAGGAAGGAGTAGGAGATGGTCTTACACATGGAGACTCCCATGAGATCTTGAGGCACATCAGGTAAAATTCTAGCTTTGTGAAGGTAGTGAAAAAAACTCTCTGTGGCTTAGGCTAGATTTGACCTGTGTAGTGTGTTAACCCTGGCCAGCAGCTAAGCCCCACACAGCCGCTTGCTCACTCTACCCTGGTGGGATGGGGAAGAGAGTAAGAAAGGTAAAAGTGAGGAGACTTATGGGTTCAGATAAGGATGGTTTAATAGGTAAAGCAAAAGCTGCATGCCCAAACAACCAAAATAAGGAATTAATTCACTACTTCCCATCAACAGGCAGAAGTTCAGCCATCCCCAGGAAAGCAGGGCTCCATCGAGCATAATGGTTACTTGGAAAGACAGATGCCATCGCTGTGATCGTCCTCTCTTCCTTCTTCTTCACCCAGCTTTTATTGCTGAGCATGGCATCATATGGTGTGGAATACCCCTTTCTTCAGTTGAGGTCAGCTGTCCCAGCTGTGTCCCCTCCTGTCTTCTTGTACACCCCCAGCCTACTCGCTGCTGGGGCAGGGTGAGAAGCAGAAAAGGCTTTAACTCTGTAAGCGCTGCTCAGCAATAGCTAAAACATCCCTGTGTTAGCAACACTATTTTGGTCACTATATGAGCTACTGTGAAGAAAATTAACTCTGTCCCGGGCAAAACCAGTAAAATCTGTCATTAGAAGTCTTAACATGACTTTTACAGTAATTAGATGGAGCATATTGCCATGATGTCTGATAGCCTCACAACCATTCACTTTTCTTATGTCAGTCTTGTATGGTAGGAAATGCGGTTTTCCTTATTTAGCATACTAAGAACAGAAACACTGATTAAAGTTCACTCTAACACAATGTTTGTAGCTGGCTTTGGGAAAGTCATCTGTGTTTTGCAAGGTACATTCAAAGGCTCCTTTGCTAGTGTAAGGATTCTGTCCAAGCTTGTTTGACTTCAACTAGTTCCTCCTAAGTTAGATTTTGATATATAAACAAATCCGAGGCTTTTGACCAATGTCATTCACCAAGTCTCTGGCAAATCAAAAGTTAAATCTAGGTCAATCTTCTCACTTATGACTGAAAAAATTAACCCAAGTTTCTCATTTGAATATTTCACAAATTAGGTGTAATGTCTTTTTTCCCCCTCCTCTACCTAAGGCTAAGAGGAAAAGAGGGTCTTATCACAGCAGAAGGTATTAGGCTTTTAATGTCACACTATGAAAAAGTATCTCTGTGAGGTATTCTTTTATCAGATTCTGGGCAGCTCTGATAGACCCTGAAAATTAGCATCTGAATTCCCTTAAACTTCACTACTACTGCCAAGCAGTTTAAAAACATTGTTGATACAGAGGCTTATTAATTACTAGTATAGTCTTTGTAATTGCCTAGTCTAGAAATTGATGAACAAAGTCATTTCAGAAAGCAATCAATTTGAAATCTAATTTGTTGGCGAAATGAACCATATAAACAAAATGCCACTTGCAGTTTGATTAAAATGAGATGTGCTTAACGAGCCTATCATCATCTGTGATATTCATCATGATGGGTCACAGTTACATAAAATGTTATAAATCTGAACCAATGCACATAAAGCTGAAATATAATATTGTATTCTGAAAAGAATAAAACATAAAACAGATGGCTGCCCCATGGAAACATCCTTAAATCTCACATGTTCTACTCACTGACTTTTGGGCAGATGAACTGAAACTAAGTAGGGGAAAAAAAAAAAGGCAGGTGTCCTTTCCACATTGCATTTTACCTTATTATCCATATTGGAAGCTGAGACCAGGGATGCAGAGGTTCTAGACTGGAGTGGCCAAACATAGCCCTTTTGGAGTAAAGTGATGAGCAACTTTTCCTTCCTTACCTTACACAGCTCCAGAGCCAAGTGTTTGAGGTAAAAAATAGATTATTGCAGACAACATGGTGGAAGCTTGAGAACTTGCCAGAATGTTTTGGGGCTTTTTTCTAATTAGTAGTGATGAATTAGAGTTATGAGTAAAGTTGTAAGTAAAAATGATGAGATGGTTGGATACTAAAAAGACACTCCAGGGGCTAAGGAATTGACCTGCCTGACATAATACGAAGTCTAATTTCTATTTCTTCAATGCTTAGCTAACCAGACAGCATGTCTCCTCCCTTCTGACTCATGACCCTATCTTTCTTTGGAATGTCTAAAACAAGAAATCGGCACTTACAGCTTTCCCATTTAATATCAGATGATTGGATGTTTCCCAGCAATTCCTTTTTAGAGAATTATTTATTAAAAAGTATCTGGAAGTCTAGGAAAAAAGAGGCTTTGCTTAAATATGAAAATGCTCTTTTGTTAATAGTGAGGGAGCAAAGTCCTGTGCACAAAGAGACTTTAAAACTTTGCATGGAGCTCCAGAAGAGGGAAAAAATATTCAAAAAAGATGGAAGGAAATAGAGAATAGGAAAGTAAATATACTTACTATGTATTCATTCTCATCTACGACAGATACTTATATGGGGATGCTTATATATGGGTGTATGCTTATATACGTGTGCTATATGTGTGTGTGTAGGCATATCTGTATATGTATAGAAATGTCATATATACTTACATATGTATGCATGTGTTGAAAGAGAGAGGTAAGATTACTCTGCTGAAGCTCTTTGTTCTGTGGAAAGACACGTTCTCCTGGTGTACAAACTATAAATAAAACATATACAACGTTGATGAAACTCAATTGCTGGTAAAAAAAAAAGCCCTTAAAATTTATATGTCCAAAAGAGAAAAGTGATAATCTTTTGAGAGCTTTTTATCCACCCCTCCGTTTTTTTTTTTTCTTCCTTTTTCTTATTATAGGACTGGGAAGCAAAGGGAATCATCTTAGGTAGGAGACTGGACTGTGATCTCACAACAATATAAATTCATTGGTTTCAGTTCAATTATTCCAGATTGACAACAGCACAACAGAGAGCAGAATCAATGCCCTAATCACTGAAGTGTTACCTGATGGTTTGTAAGATATGAAGAGTCTATTGATTTCTGCTGCCAGAGGACAGTATCTTAAAGTAGTGTGTGTATATAAGTGAGAGAGACAGAATGACATATTAAAATCAGTATTGCAAAAATACCTTTCCTTTTGCCCAGACATATGTTTTTCAAGGAGAAAATAAATACCAAAATATAGGGGAAAACTTTTTTTTGGCTGAAATTATTCTTTTCTTCTTTCTGCATGGATGAAAAAAAAAAGGGTTTTTTTAGGAACATACTGAGTAATATGTGTATTAACACAGAGAAGAAGGAACAAATCCTGTCAGATTAGCTGTGGCACAAAGCTGCAGGAGCGTTGCCACTCTGCCTCTGGTACCTGAGCCAGCCAAGGCCCTGGAGACATCTTATCCCACTTGGGGCCGCATGGAATGGAGGCTACTTGAGTCTGTCCACTGAAGAGATGGATTTCGTACAGGTCCTGGTGAATTTCCCAAGCCATGGCAGTTGAGACCAAATAGGATCTTTTAAACAGAGATGGTCCTTAGGTAACAAACTGTGTGGGGACTGCAGCAGGGAATTTGTAGGTGACGCATTAACAGACAAACCCCTGCTGTGTCCTGTCGGAAGAAAGTATTAATTTTCTAACATCCAAGAGACGCTGCTGGATTTATTTGAAGAAGTGGTGTGTTTAGCTGAGATCCCTATTTAATTTGGAGGACAGTTCTTGAGGAGACAGTTTTGTAAATTGTTTAATCGATTAGCTTTTCATAGGAAAACTGAGCTTTGTAAATTTAATGAAATCAATGAGCAGCTACAATGATTTTTTTCAAAAATTGTTTTTTCTAAACAGAGGTAAAGAAATTTCTAAAAATCATTATGCCTAGTTAATATTCCAATAATAGCTCCACTGACATGTAACGCTGTTTGAAATCGACCTATGCGTCTCTTGGCTACTTTATCATCTAGCATCTAGCGCAATACTGGGAAAAGGCATTCCTTTACTTTGCTTAGGGTTTCGGCCTCACATCTTTGGAAACGGAGTCAGAGACTAGAGAGAAATTTGTTTTCCAAAGAAAAAAAGATAAGAATGTAGCACTCTGCCTAGTAGGGTTGGAGCCAAAGAAGATCCTGCTTGAAAAGCTGATTTAACATCACCTTGGATAGGAAAGTTTAAAAGTCAGTTGACAAAAATAATCTATGTTTAAAGCTGTGATCCGTCACTATCACATTCCTAAGATCCGTGCGTTTTCTACAGGTACAGTTAACTTCTCAGCTGCAAATCCTCAAGGAAGCTGGCAGGCAGCTGGAGGCTCAGCTGAAGCCCAACCATAAATAAGTACAGCTTTAAATGGTTTCAGCAGCGTTGTCTCTCCTGTTGTGTTTATTGCACACTGTAAGCAGCACTGCTTGGCTAAGCCTGCAAATACTAAATGGAAAAACTGAGAACTCAAGACTACTGTATTTCTGTGTTTTCTGCTGAAACTGAGAAGGTTTTATAATGAGGGTATAGTAATAGAACAGTGGAGCAGAATTGATCATTTTTCATTCCTCAAATGATTCTACTAAGCGAAGACTAAAGAAAGGAATTTCCTGTCTTAAGACTAGGAACTTAATTAGACTCATTGCTGTACCTAGCTTTCTTGAGCAAGTTCTCTAATTTTTGAGTAATAAATATGCTGAAATGATTTCTTGCATGGGCTGGCTCATAATTATAACAACTGTGGGAATAAACAGTTCTGTTTAATTTATGCTAAGAGCAAGGGCATCAGTGGCAAATAGACAGATATCAGAAATAAGCCATCACCCTGGTATAGACAATTAACGCTTTTCCTAAAGTACACGAGAGCAATTTATGTGCATTAGTCCATCCTTTCCTAATTTAAAGTTTATGATCCTTGTAATATCAAGATATATGAATTTCAAGGATTATGCATGTCCTTGGATCAAATTTCTCAACAGTCAATGAAGTGTAGCAATTAATTATAATAAATAATGCAAGTAGGACTCATGACAAAAGGCTGGGTCAGTAACTGAACAAGGCTTCTAATCAGCTTATTTAATATGCAGAAATATAAGAACAAGGAATTTACTAGAAAGAATTACAGGTCCCTCTGGCATGAGAACAAGGAAAGGAAACTCAGATTTTCACAATATCCTTCCTTAGATATTGACAGGGTTATACAGCATGACTGAGAGAATTCTGTCAAATAACGGTATAACCTTTGCTTTGCTGCTTGGTAGTACTGGCTATGAAGTGAACTTCACCATCTGCTTGCAGCGTGTGATCTGGGTAAGCCCTGGGGTTCAGTTACCCTAGTCATTTAGCTTGCATTCAGGTCATGATGATGGGGCTTCTCGTATTAGAACATGTGTCTTAATGATACAATAATTCTGCACATCCTCCGTAATGGCAAAAATCCAATCTTCATCTTACAATTTCTTCTTCCATTTGTACAGAACACCTAACAAGTCTGTCCATGGAAGTGCTTGACCCATCTGCAGGTGCTAAAAAGGCCCACAGAACTCCAGCATCACAATGTCACTGATGTCACAATAGCATGAATATGAAAGACACCACGCTCCATTGTCAGTGCGCTTTAAGATACATATCCAGAGTTCCAGTCATTCTTGTGTATTACTACACATTCATGCCTCATATAACAGCGGCAACAAATATATCACATGGTATATTCAGTGCTAGTCCCTGGATGCTAGTGAAAGTCCCTTGATGAAGACTTTACTGAGACCAACAAAACAGTTGGTATCTGAAGGAAATAACATTAGTTGTTATTTTTAATTTTCTGGTTGATGCCAGAATTCACTTTAGATACTCTCCTTCCATATGGTAATCGCAAGTTTCAAGTAAGTAAAGATCTGGACAGGAAGTGAGCTCACATTTTCTAGAGATCAAAGGCTGTTTTTCTAGTTTATTACTAATTCTTCCAACCCATTTAGCCTTATGCCCTTTCACTTGTAAACTGTAACTAGAATAGAGACGCTGTCACAGCGATCAGCAACCTGAAATTTGGAGATGCTAAGAAAGCTTTTAAACATCTGTTAATTCATTGCAATCACGAATGCCTTTTTATAGTTTTATTTATTTTCTAGTACTTCTAAGCAGCTCCAGCAAAGATTAAAATTCTATGATTTCTTCCTTTTAACTGGGGGAGTCATAAACCGCATCCTTACATCAAGGATAAGACATTACGCGACAAAATCAACTAGTACATTAATACAAAAATATTATGCCACTTTCTGTCTCCAAGCATTGCACTCTGCAGAGTTCACAGTGGAAACCTTTGCAGTAAGACTAAATCTCATGGAAGCCCTTCTGCTCTGGCAGTGTTAGAGATATTTGGATGCCTCAGTGAAATTTATCTCCTTTTTAATGGAGATGGTTTATTAGCCTGTGGCATCTCAGAAAGTAGGCTTGTTCTGGAGA